>NC_050484.2:8406989-9635560 GCF_012460135.2 Molothrus ater
GTGCAGATCAGAAAATGAACTGACAGGCAAGGAACAGCTGAAGGTTGTCAGTGGGAGGTTCACAGTGAGGTTATTCACAGGGCTGCAGAGAAGGCAAACACAAGCTAATGGGTTTTGAGTCTTTTAGTCTGCAATAGGAAAAGAAACCTCCACCCAGTCATAGCCTTGCTGCTTGGTTGCAGCACCCTTGATGAGAAAATGAACCCACAATTTTGCTGCCCAGGTCTCACCTGTGTGCTATTAAGGCTCTGCCTCAGCAGGTGCCCTGGTCCCTCTCCTGGCTGGGATGGGGCAGCACAGAACTTCTGGGGCTCCCACAAAAAAAAAAAAGCTTCAGAATTACTACTTGATATTTGGAATAAACAGCAAGGTTGGTTTCCTGGGCTTCTGAGATATGCTTTCATATTCACTTCTCACAGTAAACAATTAAAATTGCTACTTTGTTTGTATCCGTAGTTTTTAATAAAGCAGGCTCCTCTTTAAGGAAATTGCCACAAACCCACATGTTCATAAGGCAAGTGTCATTTTTCCTTATTACAGCATGCTATTATCCCATGTAATCTCTGAATTATAACTAATGAATGTAGCTGCACCTAATTACTAAGCTAGCTACAGGTGAGAAGTTTATTTTTAATGAGATTTTTGTTTGATGGGAATGAGTGGATTCTCCAAATGGTATATCCTTACATACAGAATTTTTTATCTGAGAACTGGGTATTCTAGTGGTGTAGGGTGTTGTTTATTTTGTTGGTTTTTGGGTTTTTTTTCCAAATCTAATGCAAAATGTAATGTGTGCTGATATGGCTGACTGCTCAGGAGTAAAGAATGCTGTTTGAGAAGAGGCTTTCAGTGTTTTACCAGGATTCCCAAATGTAAGAAACTTGCAGTGCAGGCAGTGGGGTAGAGATATTGATGCTTTGATAGCAGTGATGTGCAATAAAGTCAGTGCTTGGAAGCTGGTATGTGGGAGAGGCACAGTGTCTCTCCAGTGTGTCAGAAACCCCCAGAATGGTCTACAGGTGCAGCTTGTAGCCCCAAATGATGCTAATTCCCTGCACAAGAGATTCTGATCTAAAGCAGGCTGGTCCTGCTGGGCCATAAACCATTTTCTCCCTGGCCTAGCTGGCACTGGTGCTTGGAATACTCCAGCCAAAATCTGGGAGAGAAAAGGATGTCCCTTTTGCTGGTCTCAGGGAGACAGAATAGCAGTACATTCTCACTATAAAATTGGTGTCACAATTTGGAGCCAAATTTAGTCCTAGACATTGTTTATGGGTTCATCCAAATGCAGGCAAATAGTTATCCCACTATTACAAAAATAATTTGTTTACTTGCCATCTGGTTATTATACATGATTTTCTTTTTTTTTTTCCCCAAGATAAAATGAAGATCTTTTGATTAGCGACTACAGTAAAATGTGTCTGATTTATTTGTGAGAGTTGCTGTTTGCCAAGTACATTGCTGCAGCACAAGTACTGTTGGTTATGGCATTGTACTGAGTCACTTGTTGATGCTATTTGAGGGAGAAAATTTAGTTAAAGAAACTGGAACAGGATGTCCATTTTATTTCAGTACTTGTAATCCTGAGTCATCTCAGATAGCTGATGAAATACAGCACCTCACATTGTAGACAGGACTTCTCTTAACAGAATTTGGGCATGCTGTAATTTGATAGAGGGTGGAAAAATACAGAGCTGAATTTATGTGATGAGCTTTATTTTAGTTGTCACTTTCTGTTGAAGCACTCTTAAACCTTGCACACGTCTGGTGATTTACCAGGTCTTTATATACTTTGTATTTAGAGTGAAACAGGAACCAATGTGAGGATAGCACACAGCTCTGCAGGTAGTGGGATTTTGAGGACTCTGTCTCAAGAATGTGGATTCTGGCTGTGGAGATCAATTAGGTTTATTCTTGATTGATCATATTGTCTGCCTCCTGCTTTACTTCCACTGCAAAAATAGAACTCCAGAGGTGTTTGGTTAAGTGTGTGGGAAGCAGGCAACCAATGGGATGGTTATTTCTCTTGGATGAGGTTGAATTCAAATCTAAAATTTCACTTAATATATGATTTTATATAAGCCTGTATATCTGTGTGAGTGTGAGAATTAAGGTCTTTGTGAGAGTAGTATGAACCATCAAATGTGTATTATTATTACTCCCTGTATGAATTTGTTAATGATTGTGAGATTCTGAAGTCGAGCATATTTCCCCTTAGGAGCTCAGAGGCTTTTCAAAATAACTTGTATGTATCCCATTAGCTTCACTTTGGGGAAGGAGGCAGCAAATCTTTAAAACAGAGTATTTATGGGCAGAAAATAAAGAATATATTGACTCTATTTAAAGCTGTGGGAAGAATTCACATTGGAATAATAAAATTATTAGATTTGGAACTTGCCTGTGAAACACAATACTGCTTTAGGTGAGGGATACTACTATAGGATAAACACTGGTCAGAGGATATAAGAGCCTGGTTTCACTTTTAATTTGGATAAATGCATGTTCAGTAGCTGCAGAAGCTCAGAAGATAAGGGGCCAATGTGTATTTATCAAACACTGATATCCAGATAGTTGTGGAATCAACCAAAGATTGTTGGTAATAATACACTGTGAGAAAGAATGGGATGTGGCTGCAGAAGGGGCCTTATGGGGCAGGGCAGCACCTTCCTGGGACAAACATCCTTGTTCTGGCTCCTGGAGAGAAGCACAGGATTGAGGCTGAGAGGTGGCCATGGGTGTTGGGGGATCAAGACCACCAAAACCCTCTGACCTGTTTCCAGAAAGCTCTGAAAGAATGGACTGTGCATGATAACTAATTTGCACAGAAAATGAGAAACTTTCCAGGGCAGGGAAAGCCTACCGGTGAAAATTTACCCCTACCAAGCCCTGGTGTGTGGGTACCCCAAGGAACCTTGGACACCCCATCAGCTGCATCCCTGCTGGAACAAGGCCTGGTGATCTCTTTTTCTTCCTTCCTTTATTTCTCCTCTCTTTAATTAATCTCTCTTCCCTTTCACCTTCCCTCTTTATCCAAACCCCACTGCTGTGTACCTGCAGAGGAGCACAGGGACTATCATAGCAATTGCCATGCCAAATGAGTAATTTACTAATAAAACTTTGTAAGCTTTTGCTGACCTTCTGATTTTTGTCATTCTTCTCAACCATAAGGATCTCTGAATCTTGGGTGCTGCCTTTCCCTTAAGGGTGGCACATCACAGTAGTGCAGTTAAATGTTCTGGGAACCAAAGTGACAATCTGGTTGCAAAAGCAAAATGATACCGCCCCTCATGCCATGCAGTTGTTGTTTCCCTCCTGGGATCCTGTGGATCTAGGAGAGCCATGTTTGATCTGGCACTAGCATGGCAGTGTGCCTGTCCAAAGGCTTCTCCTTTCATCCCTTCACCTCCTGAAAATCTGTGTGACCAGGCAGCAGAGCAGCTAAGAAAGCTCCTTCATTCCTTAATAGGAAAGAACAATGAATAGAGGTAATGTAGGTAAAACTTTACATTTAAATTATCTGCAGTCAAGAAGTGAAATACATTCATCCCTTCTGGCACTCTTGCTAATTTATATTTAAAGCAATATGAATTTCATGAGCATTTTAAAAAATCATATTTTAAATTCAATCTGCTGTCAAGTCATTTGATGTTTTGTGTAAAGTCATTTCCCGTAAACAGGTTATTGAATATCAAAAGACTTGTCTCATACATAATTTCTGGAAAGAAACAATATTATAATAAAGATGAGAATCTGGCCCTCATGTGAGCTGGTGAGCACTTTCTGGATCACTGCAGCTTCTTGGTTCTTGCTTTATCCCTGTCAAGGGAGTGACCTGGGAAAGGAACATTTGAGAAGGAGTCCATAATAATAATATTTTCTAGGTTACAGTAGGTTATTCTGTAATTAACTAGTGATATATAATAGATGATGAAAGATGGTGTAATTTTTTCCAAATATCAGAAATAGAGTTGGAAAAATATGGACTAATATTACCTCAAACCTGACAGACCTTTCAAGCTGTAGAGCTCATGCAGAGTAATGGACTGGATAATACAAGCAGATATGTTGAAAAGCTAAGCCATGTTTGTTCAAAACTGTTGATGAAATAACTGCTGTATTTTCTTGGCATGAAGTTCTTACCTGTGCTTGGGAACTGCTGTCATTTGGCAGATGCTGCACTATGTAAAACTGAGCATCAAAGCTGGGATGTAGCTGAGTCTTTTGCAAAAAGCAATAAATTTGCCTCTGGATGCCACCAGTTCCTCTTCCAAGTGCTGACTAATATACCCTGGGTGTAAGTGTATAAAACACACACAAATAAGGTGCTTGGGCTCAAACATTTGATGGATCAGGCCAGTAGGGTTGAAATAGCTTTTTATTCACTTATTCATTCATTCATTTGAACAATCTCTGTTTTGAAAAGGGGTTTCTCCTTCTGTCTTTGAAGACTGCCAGAAAAAGTAGTTTCTACATTTTGCATCTCTTGTATCATAATTTAATGTGATGAATCAGTATAACATAAACACTGAAATAGTCTTGGTTATGTTAAAGAGGCAACTGGACATTGTGCTATGTAGAACTGGATTGTGCTTCTGGCTTTCTCCAGCAAACTGCCTCCTACTTGATACAGGTTTGAAGGTTTAGAAGCAGTTTTACACCTTAACAAAATTTAGTCTTAAACTTTGAAGTCTCAAGCTCCCAAACTTTCCCAAGTCAATGCTTTGGGTTTTTTACCCAGGTGTTAATTGTCCTGGAACTTTTGTGTTATTTCAATCAGGGACAAAGTTCCACCTAATTGCTAAGTGCCCAAGTGCTCTAAAACATGGAGTTTCTGAGCTTGAGGCCCCTGAAGTATTTCTGAAATGGCACCAATCACATCTCAACTCTGAAGCCACCTGGGTTCAGATAACCTCTGGTTATCTGTGAGGTTTGCTGTGCATGGTTTGTGGCTCTTGGAGATGTGAAGACTCTGGCACAGGACTCAGACAAATGAGTTGTCCATTCTTTCATCCTCCTCAGCACTTCTGGGCTGGCTCCAGATTTGGTACCAGTGGCCAGAGCTTTGTCCTCCTGGGCTGGAGGTTTGGAGCTGGATCCTGCCTGCTGTGAGCCTGCAGGCTGAGCTGGCAGGAGCTGTGCCCACTCAGGCATTTATCCTTCATCAGCCACTGTGCTTCAGGGTGTTGTTAGTGAGGCTGGAAAGGGCTCGGGAGGCACAGGGCTCCTTGGCAAGGAGATCAAAGCAGGTCCATGCTGCAGGGGTGGGAGAGTAGGGTGAGTCCTGGAAGGGGCTGAAGGAGCCCCCTATTACTGCAGAGGGTGGAGAGAGTGTCACCACCAAAAGGAGCAAACAGCAGGTGGTTTTTGCCCTCTGTGCTGTATATTTTTTCATTGTTGGGTGAATTCTCACCTGCTGGGTATTGCCTCTCTTTCTTTATCTCCAGAGGAACTGATGTCACTTAATTTGTGTCTGAGAAAAGCATTTATTATGAGGAATGGGGAGGTGCTGTTCAAATCCTTGGTGTTCATATGTTTTCCCCATGTTCCTTTTATGAACAAGGTGAAATTAAACCCTGAGGGTCATAAACATCTAATGACCTAAATCTAATGGTGTCTAAAGACCTAATCTGAAAATGCTGACACCATTGCTTTGATTTGATTCTTGGAAAAGAATTCAGAGCAGGTAGAAAGCTGAGCATAGGCTAAGCACATGGGGGGAAAATGAGATTAATAAAACCAGCTTTTCATAGCATGTTCATAGCAAGCACATGGCTTTGAAGGAGTTAAAGTGTAATGTGCACTGATAATGGTGTGGTCTGCAAGCTAGAATTATAATATGAAGCAAATCCACAATACCCACAGTAGGAAGCTCAGTGCATTACGGTGGAATTAATGTGCCATTTCTGTGGTCAAAACGTGGGGCATGCTGAATAGCAGCTAAATTGTCTGGGAAGAGCCTGGCCAGACACCCTGTATTCCTGTGGAGCTCTTGTTCTGAGGGTGTTTGACTTCTCCCTCCTGGCTCCAAGGAACAGCAAAGGAAAAGCTTCCCAGCTCCTGCACCCTGGGCAGGGCTGGCGTCCATCTCGGTCACACCAGCTCTGTTCTTTGAGAGGCTGCTGTGTTCTCAGGTCACTGAGATCCCCCCTCTGCAGAGACCCTGACCTGAGGGCACTGAGAGGTGGTCAGAGGTGAGGAAGAAATAGCATCCTTTGGTTGCTGGCAGGCATTGTGTGGCTATTGTGCTCAGTGCTCAGAGCTGTGACAGTATTCAAAGAAGTCACTGCAGATGTCACCACCTGGGACAGCCTCCCAAAGTATCTGCAGCTTTCTGCTGCACGCAGAGGAGACATGATGCTGGGAGAAAATTTTATATAATGGAGAATTTCTGATAATAGCAATGTGCCAGTGCCTGCTGTGAAGTGTGCAGGAGAGGCTCAGCGGGGCAGAGGTGCCAGGGATGTCTGTGACCTGCACAAAGGATGGGCACCTCTTCCTTGCAGGGTCAGTGTGATAAAATGAGTTTGCTATACAGTAGGAATAAATTAAATTGGAGAAGATGTTCATGGAATACATGGGAATGAGAAAAAAAGGTTAATTTTGAGTGGAGGAAGTTCTCTATGGCCAGAGCTCTTTGTGACAATGAATCCAAAACCACCTGAGCCAGAGGTGAGGAGGCACAGGCCATACTCTACAAAGCCCAGCTGGTGACAGAGGGACAGCAGCACACCTCGGCCAGCCCGGGGCCCCCAGGTTACCCTCTGCACGAGAATGGTGGCAGGGATACAGGTTAGCCCCTGCACGGGGATGGTGGCAGGGATACAGGTTAGCCCCTGCACGGGGATGGTGGCAGGGATACAGGTTAGCCCCTGCACGGGGATGGTGGCAGGGATACAGGTTAGCCCTTGTAAGGGGATGGTGGCAGGGATACAGGTTAGCCCCTGCACGGGGATGGTGGCAGGGATACAGGTTAGCCCTGCACCAGGATGGTGGCAGGGATACAGGTTAGCCCTGCACGGGAATGGGTGGGAAGGATACAGGTTAGCCCCTGCACGGGAATGGTGGCAGGGATACAGGTTAGCCCCTGCACGGGGATGGTGGCAGGGATACAGGTTACCCTCTGCACGGGGATGGTGGCAGGGATACAGGTTAGCCCCTGCACGGGGATGGTGGCAGGGATACAGGTTAGCCCCTGCACGGGGATGGTGGCAGGGATACAGGTTAGCCCCTGCACAGGATGGTGACAGGGATACAGGTTAGCCCCTGCACGGGGCTGGTGGCAGGGATACAGGTTAGCCCCTGCACAGGATGGTGGCAGGGATACAGGTTAGCCCTGCACCGGGATGGTGGCAGGGATACAGGTTAGCCCTGCACCGGGATGGTGGCAGGGATACGGCCACATCTGTGCACCCTGGTGTGTGCCAAACAGCGCCAAGCAGGCGGGGCGCTGCTTTTTGGAGCCATTATAAGGCAGGATGCTGGGAGTGCGGTGATGGTTGGAGCACTCTCGGATTGCTGTGCTGCCTCCTGGCCCCAAACCAGCGGCTCTGCTGTGTCGATAGGTGGTGCAAGTTTGCAAGGCTTCCGGAGAGCTGGAGCAGCTTTCCCGAGATTGCAGCACATGTTTAGGCTACAGGGATCGGAGGAGGAAAAGCTGACCCCTGTAAGCAAAAGCAGACCCTTAAATATTGCCCCTCGCAATATCTGGCCAGTAGCAAAGCAGCAATGTCCTGCCATGTGTGCCACTTGCACGGAGCTGGGAGGTGGCATTTGGACAGGCTGTGTTAGCCCCAGCATAATGCCCAGGTCAGTGGGAGCCCCAGCTTTGATGCAGGAGGGGTGAGTTGTGCTCCCTCCAAATGAGCCCTGGAACAGACAGGGGAGGACAGCAAAGCCATCAGTCTGTTGGTCTCCTTGTTCTGCGTGCCATTAAATGGCTATGAGGGAAAGTGAAAACCTTGCTGATGCTGAGCAGAAGTGGCAAAGCCCCCTGGTTTCAGCTAAAGCAGCTGTGGCTGCTAAAAATAAAGGGAAAAGAGGATTTAAACTAAAGCTAAGGGTGTCTAACAAGTCACTGCATGCTGAATGTACAATTGCATAGTTTGTCAATCAGACTGTAAATGTGTCCTGTAAGGTTTGCAGGTGGTTGTGTTGCTAGCTGGGGAAATCTGGTCTAAATCAGAGACAGAGTTAACTATATGCAGGAGCCCAAATCCATCAGGACTTCCACTGCCAGAAGAAGTCTGTCCTGGTGTTTCCAGTGGTTAACTGAGGGGTTGTAGAATCTAAATTTATTATATGGAAATATTTAGCTTAGCTTTTTCTTCAGAAGTGATCCCTATGAATAGCTGTTAGCAGGTCCACTCAACAGAAGAAATTAATGCTCATGGACACCCCAGTGTAAGGAGACTGTGAAGCTGAGTGAGAAATGGAAGTGTGCAGTCTGGCTGCAGGGATATTTTCTACAAGGGTTTGTTTCCAAGCCCTGTAGCTGGCAGTCACCCTGTTCCAGCTGTCCAGGGGACGACAATTTCTCTTTGCTGCAGCTTTCAAGGTTTTTAGCTGCGTCTGTTTCACACTGAAACAAAAAAAAAAAAAAAAAAAAAAAAAAAAAAAAAAAAAAAAAAAAAAAAAAAATTGGAGTGCTTTCGTCGAAGTGGAAACATCTGGTTTGGGTGTAAAAATAGCTGGGTGTGTTCTCAAGGCAGAGTACATTTTGCTTCTGCTTGTCCTGCTCTGCAAGAGCAGCAGGTGCAGGCACCATCTTCCCCATGGTCACTGTGGCACTGATTTGCTGCAGCCCTGGTTTGTGTGTGTGCCTGCCTGCCCCTGCCCAGACTCTGGACCTGTTTTCATTGAAAGCACTATATCTGCAAGCAGAAATACTGTCTGGAAAAGCAGTGTGCTTCAGGAATATGTTACTTGGGTAAACAAGTGTTAGCTCCAGCAACACTTGTTGGTCTCTAACAGCAAGAACATTACTTGGGGTAGGAGCAGTGCAGATAATGGGGTTTGGACAGCTTTTCTACTACACTGTCACTTTGGCACATTTGTGGATTCACAAGGCCTTCTTCAGACAGGTTGGAACAGTTAGGGTGGATCTGATATTTCTGCTGTTTGTTCTCTCCCTTCCCTTCCCAGCTGCCCTCCTTCACAGCACAGTGCTGAAGTCAAGGCACAGGAAAGGGTGGCAGTGATCTCCAGGGATCTCCTTTGTAGCCAAGGAGCAGACCTTGCCTGCTCCCAGCTCCTCTGCTGGCTCTGGCCCAGCACACAACCTGCCCTGCCAAGCAGCAGGGGTCTCCTCACTCTGTATTGTGGGATTCTCTTGTTGCTGATTGTGGGGATGATGGCAGTGAAACACAGAGTGCATTCAAGATGGATGGGGGAAACTGCATTAATTTCTCTTGCTAATAATCCTTGATTAATGCATTATACTGTTCTGGTTAAAGGCTGTCACTGGACAGGATTAAGGAAGAAAGACCTAGGAGAAGCAGGGTTGGTTGTGAGTTATCTTCTTGTATCTTTTAATCTCTCATGTGCTACTGCCTGATGTTTTCAAGCCTTCCTTTGGAAATGGCAGATAGAAACATATTACTGCTGTCTAGAACCTTTAATCTTCAAATGAAAATAAGCTTTTCTTGCAGAAGTAGGCTGCTTTTTCAGATGCTTTCAAGAATGCTGATGTTGTGCCTTGGTTGATCTCGCTAATTAAAAATGAGCTTGTGTCAATCAAACCTATTACTATAATGGTAATGGCAAAAATGCAGAGTGCAGCTCTAGTAAATCAGTGTTAGAAATGTGCCTTATTTCTTCTGTCTGATTCACTGGGGGAGAACTGAAGTTGTTGTGAGTTTTGATATTCACAGACTTTTCTGTTACAAATTTTACCATTTTAATTCCTGTTGTCTGCTTAGATGACAGAGTGTTTACTCAAAACACTTAATTACTTGCCTAAAGATTGTGAAGAGTATGGCCTGGAGGCTTCTGCTGGGCTGAGTCCAGCTGGGTTTGAGACTCCTTCTCCTCCTCCTCCTTGTACCGGCTGCATCCTGTCCCCTGGGGAAACACCTCCTTCTAGCACACACTACATTCTGCTCCATGTAAAACTGGGCTGAGCTGAACACAGTCCCAGGATTTCTATCCTGCTGTCAGTCTCTGAGCTGTGCCATTTCCCAGAGTTTGTCTGCTGTCCTAGGTCATCACCCTGAAGATGCTGAATCCTTCTCTGAAGAGGCCCATCTCACTGGCTGTGAGTGACTGAGAAGGCTCCCTGATTAAGCATATACAGACAGGAAAGTATTTTTACTCCCTCACATCCTTTGCAGTGTATTTGGCTTTTCAAATTCTATTTCTGCACCAAATGGATGAGTAGTTGCAGTGAAAGACATTCTGAGTATAGTGTTTGACTTAGAAGTGCACACATGAAATGCTTATAAAGACACCTGATTGTCAAGGTTTGAAGGTTATGTGCATGCAGCGTTAGGATGGAGTTAGATCTGCCCCTGGTTTTGTTTTCAGCAAAGACACAAACCAAAGAACCAAAGCAAACCTGCCTTTTTATATTGAATCTCTCAAATGTCAGTACAAAGACTCCAGGTGCCTTAATGATTAATTAGACTCAAAATGGCAAATATGACCACCTAGCAGCAAAACCTAATTATATGCAAATAGTGAATTAAAGTCAACCCAAGGCTACTCAAAAGATCATAAAGCAGCTCAAGGATCTAAAAAAGTATTTCTTATCCATCCCCCCTGCCCCCCACCCACCAAATGCAAGGAGCTTGACCTTCCTCAAAGCAGCCTTGTATATGACTTTCCCTTCTTTTCCTGTATTTGCTACCCCCCAGTATCTCTCTTTGTCACTTAAACTTTCCAGTGGTGAAGTCCTCCTGCTTCTGTCTGACCCGAGCTCCTTTCCCTGCTGACTCCTCTTATCTCTGGCTCCACCATTCCTGTCCCTCCCAACATTTTGAAATAATGCTCTTTTGTTCTGCCTCTGTGCATGTTCTTGCATCCCACAGTCCAGTAGCTCTTCCCTGGTTCCTCAGCTGCTGCCTCATCCCTTCTTTCCATCCTTGCCTTAGGCATTTCTCCTGCCTGTCTGCAACCCCGCTGCAGTGTGAGTTAAAAATCCTCACACTGGAGGATGTAACTGGGGCAATTTAACACGAGCCCTGAATGCATCAGGACAGGCTACCTCAGGTTCAATTCCTTTGCCCAGGTGTCCCTAGTACTTTAACTGCTCTTCAGACTGGGTTTGACACAAGCATGGTGGCACCAGTTTCCTTCACAAGTCCTGCTTCAGCCTGTCTCAGAGTGGGAGCCCTGGGAGCCAGCAGGGATGGGTGACAAGGAGAGCTGACACAGACCCTGCACACGTTTGCAGCAGAGCCTCTTGCCTTCCCAAGGTGGAGGCCTCAAAGAAACTGTCTGCCAGGGTATTCCAGTGCTCTTACACCCCTAATTACCTTCTCATGACTAAATCATAAGCTGCCTGTTGCTCAGGTCTGCTTGTAACATCTTCCTCTTGCCTGCTTCTGATGCGGGGGCTTTCCCTTTAATGTAGCAGCTGTTCAGTTCCTGTCTGAGTGATGGGGTTGAAATACCTGCAGACAAGCAGAGGATCTTTCAAATTCCTTTTGAAATACACCTGGAAATTGCAAATCCAGTGCTTGGATGGGAAGCTGAACTGCCTGCCACCTGAGGGGAGCAGCCAGGCACGTGCTTCCTGCACAAGCAGGCAGATGGTTTGGGTAGGAAACACAGCCTCTGTGTTTAGAGACCTCTTCCCTTCACAATTCACCCCTGTTCTGTTGCAAGGCAGTCTCATGATGGTCAGTCTTTTCCTAAGGCCTCAAGATTCCAGTCTTGTGATCAGACTTCTTTCATCAAATAAAATTGGCCTGAAAGCATGGGAGTTTTCAGCAGGGGTGTGCATCTGGCTTGGAAACCACAAGACAAAGCTACATAACCCCTCATTATGAAGCTTTTTGGCTTTAGAGGCCATGATTTCTTTGGAGGAAACCAGAGTGATAATATTGGAGGGCTATTGGCAGCTATTCCCACTGCCTTTTCTTTTTAAGGTGGCACATGAAGGAATGTTTTCCCCTGGATTTGCCTCTTGGAGATATAGCTCAGGGTGAAAAGGATCATTCTGAAAAGTCTTTTTGTTTTGTATGACTTTTACATTTGAAATATTGGGCTGTTTTAGACTAGAAGACGTGGATTTTTAGCCCAGCTGTTTTGGCCATGGCTGTTGACATGGGCACATTGAGAAGAGTTCACCTTGGTTAAAGTGCAGGACCAGTGCAGGTGGAGGCAGCCTTTTGTCTTTCTGGCCATGTGTGTGCTGAAATAATTCTTCCTTTGGATGATGTAAACACACAAGGAACAAATTAAAACACAGCATCCTTTGTTGGATCCCTCCAAGACTTGATTTTTTTGAGAGTGAGAAAAGAGAATGTGTCCAAGAGGGGAAAAAATAAACCTGGATATAACAGCTCTAAGCTGGGATGAAAAATGCATAGAATAAGCACCTTTTATTTCCCTCAGGTCCTGCAGCAAAGCTGGTCATGATCTGCTTTAACTTTCTAAGGTAAAAACGAGATTTACTTTTTAAAAAAGTTTCAAAAGTGTTTAAATTAAAAAAAAATAAAAATCAACCGAGTTAGCAAACAAATCATGCACTGGTTACCTTTATCATCTATTTAATGAAAACTGAAGGAAATCCGTGGTCAAAGTAAAAGGCTAAGATCTAGCAGAACTCTGGCACTACATTTGGGAGCTCCAAAATCTTGAGAACTGTGTATTTGGATCATGCTTTCATCTAGTGACAAAATCTTGAGAGTCACCTTCTCAACCCTTTGCTGTATGTGATCCATTTGTCTTTCTAATGCCTATTGTGAATTCACCTGGCTCACATCTCTGCACATATAAACATTCTAATGAGGAGGAATTGCTGCTGCCACCGTGGATGTGGCTGGCTGGCTGCCAGGGAGTTCACTGATTGCTGGGGAGATGCCAGCGTTTATGAAAAACGAGTATTCTTTCAAATCACAAAATTGTTTGTGATTGAGGCTGAATTATGAATAGCTGCTGTGTCTGCCATGGCCAAATAAGTTTACTTGGAAATCAGTGCTCGGGGCTCTGATTGGCAGATGGCTCGGCAGCTATTGAGGCTTTTGGGCCCAATTTTCTGGTGTGCAGAGAGCTGCCAGTTGGGACTGGGCTTGCACAAAGGGAGGCTGGTCCCCAAAGCCCTTGGCTGGTGACTGGCTGCTCCTCTCTGGACTGTCTGATGGCCCTTCCTGAGCTGGCTCCTGCTGCTAATGAGAAGTGGGGAAAAAACCTTTGGTCTGGAGGATGTGTAGAAACATTGTGTGTTTCCTCTAGGTGGTCCTGCCACCGTCTCCCCTTTGGCCCGTGTGATGCTGCCCCGCTTTGGCTGCTTTCCTGTGGTCTCTGTGGCTTGGTTGGGCTCGCTTTGCCCTCCTGTGGCTGACAGCAGATATTCAGGAGCTCTGTGCTGTGAGCCCTGGCCTCAGGCTGGACTCACCACAAACCCAGCCCTGCTGCTCAAAGCCAATCCTGGGTGATGGTGCTCAGTATTTATCAATGTCAAATGTCTTAATCAAATGTCTTATTATTGCCTCTATTGTTCTGAACATCTCTGACTGGACTAGCTAATAGATATGACTGGTTTAGGATTTATTTATTCACCCTGAAATACAACCAAATTTTTAAGAGAAGCCCACTGCTGGTTCTTCTTTCTCTGAATCCAAATTATTATAACTTCAGACAAAACAACTCATGGTAACAAAAACTTTCTTGGTAAGAGATGAAGCATTCAAAATCACTTCTTGAAATATATAATTAATAAGAATTTACAATCATGTTCATATTGTTAGCCTCCTGCAGAACTGTTGCACCTTCACATCTATGGTTGCTCCAGCCTGTTGATGTTGATTCCTCTGTTGGTTTATTTCCAGCTGCAGTTGTGTTTCTAGAAGGTACTAAAACATCTACAGAGAGGGATAAGACTGGGGAAATGTTTGCTGGGCTCTGTGTTGTGGCTTTGTCAGACACTGCAGAGGCAGTGCTGTCAGCAGGGTGGCCTGGCCCGATGTGTGGCCCCCACACTGCTGGCATTGACTTTCCCCATCTGTCTCACACAGGCATGGGGGGCATCTCCTGTCCCTCTGTCCCTGTCACCAGGGTGGTGTTTGCCTTTATCCTGAGGAACTGGAGGTGTCCTGTGTGACAGTGGGAAGTGGCTTCCAGATTTGTAGCTGCTGCATGTTGGGGTGACTTACTGGAAGCGTAGGGGACTTTTTTCATTGTCAGGTAGGATTTTTAATGTGAAGATAAAAAAAGTCATGTTTTAATAGTTGTGAAGTGGAAATTACTGAAATAAGGGAAGTTGTTGATGTTTGCATCTGATCTAAGAGGACTCAGCAGGTACTTGCTGGCTGTTTTTCCAGTTTCACCATGCTTCATGGATATCCTTGGGATATCTTGATTTCTAGGTGGAGAAATGAGAGGACAGCACAAACACACACAAAATAAAGCTCATTTCTTAAGAAATATGTCCTTAATATACCATAAATGGATTTATAATTATCTTGTACTTAATTTAAAATAGCTGAAATCTAAGGAGTTTAGGTCAGGTAAGGGTTCTTATTCTCTGGTATGTGTGTGATTCCCTATAAACCTTTTCATTGTTTGTGAGGTTTATGAAGAAAAAAGGAGAGCAAACTTGATGCTCAATGAATTGCAACCCTCCAAAATAAACCACCTGACATAAATGCGGTAGACTAAGGAAAGCCAGCTGATAATCCAAGGAAAACCAGTCATTAAAGCAAGTGGGAGCTCTGTCTTTCCCTGCTGTGGATGTGCTGCTACCCTGGCTAAGCTGGCCCAACACATGTCCTCCATAGTAATAGGGTAACATTTTAAGTGGATCCCTTTCTTCTATTTTTGAGCATTAATTAGTGTTCCAAGCATCTGTTACTGGCTGTGCATCCTCCTGGCTAAATTCCTGAAATGTGCTCTTAGAGTTTGTGGAGGATGTACTCTGGGAAAAATTGGGAATTCCAGTTTGAAGCATGCATTTGATGCATTTTGCATCAAAAAATATAGAGTTTGGGAGTAAAATTGATTTTTCCTGTTTTGCTAGAAGAGTGGGTAACCAATTCTTATCCCTCTTAGAGCATAGTTGTTCTATCCCTAAGCTCTGAAAAATCCAGCAATCTTACAGAGAGACAGTAACAAAATCTCTCCATTTGATGCTAGAACAGTGTTCCTTTTTGCCCCTCCGTTTATTAGAGAGGCTGTTGAGGATTCTGCACCAGAAAAAGAGGCTTTTGCAGCTGGAAGTGCAGGTGCAGGAGCTGCTGCATTCACATGGTGAGGGATCTGTCCCTTGGGTGTGGCAGTAATGGTTCCACATGGCTTACCTGGAGATGGGTGCTGTGCATTGCAAGATGCATCCCTGCCTGCAGCCATGGAATTTCCAAAGCAGGACTGGGACCCAAATGTGATTATAATGTCAGCCAGAATGGAATTATGAATGCAAGAGGGGATGTGGGACTGCAAACTCTGTTTGATATGGTAAAATCTTCATAGTTCTCAGCCTGAAGTTCTGCACCTATTGAAGATTTGTAATGTTAGAGCTTTGGAGTTGCTTTAATGTGAAATATTTACTTTTATGTTACAAAGAAGATAATGGCCTAGGAAAAAAAGTCTAGGGAAGGTGTTCACAAAACACCCAGATTAGGACTGTGGAAAATTGCATAGAAAATTGCTTTCAGGTTGACACTTCAGAGCCAAAGTGGCACGAGTTCTCAGATGTGACAAGCAATCACCATCTCCTCTTAGACATTCCAGGAGCTGCTGAGTGCTCAGTGTGTGTTTGAAAATGAGGCCACTGATTTAGGCTTCTGTGGAGGGACTTAATGGCCTGATCTGAGGCATCTACTTCAGAAGGTTCTGACTGGATTCACATAAACCCTTCAAGTCAGAGTATACAATTTTGTATTTCCTGTGGCCAGTTGGAGGCTTAACTCCAGTTTTGCATTTCATATACTGAGGCCATTTATAGCCCCGGGAGGGAGGGAGGGAGGTATTTTAAGCAGTGCTGTTCGGAGGACTGCTCAATCTCATAAAACTGCCTGGTGTTTGCATTCCTGCAGGCAGAGGGTAGCAAAAAGCTGAGTGGATGCTCGATGGGACTTGGGGAGGGCTGACTCAGCAACGCCCTCACTTCCACCCTTGCCAGTGAACAGAGCTGGAGCCTCAGTGCTGCAAGGGTCTGGTCCCAGCACCCCCAAGTATGTCATTCCTGGCAGAGGTTTGTCCAACCTGCTTCAACCAGCAGCTGATGATGGTGGCTCCTCAGCCTACCCGGGCAATCTCACTGGTGCTTCGTGGTGTTAAAGAGCATTCCCTCCCCCCTTCTGCTGCTCACTCTAACTCTCACTGCTGACACCTCAGGTCATTGCTTTTCCCCTGCCTTTAGGGAGGTAATACCTAGAGGATTCCTTCCTAGTTTTGGAAAGTCCTCCTTGTACCTGACAGTCAGTTATGTTTTCAGTCAACCTTCACTTCGTGCAGGATGGTTGAAAGAAGGATGACAAATGTGTTATGTCATAGTTTCTGTTCCTTTGACACTCTTGGCTGTCTGACTGGCCTGGAGCTCTGTGAGGGCATTATTTCAGCCAAGGCCTAAGGACTCTTGGCTCTACTGTTATTTTTGCCCCATAGGGATTTCTTATAGATACTGCATTTTATGATCTAAGTCTTTTTGCATCAATATGACTTTGACACATATGAATTGTAAGATTCCTTACAAACATCCCAGAAGAACTCCTGTGCCACTGCCATGCCCTTCCTCTTTCACACAGGTGCTTATCTTTACTAAATGTAGACCACTGCATTTTTCTTCACCGAGTTACATTTCTAAAACTGTTTGTTCTTCAGCTTTATCAAAATCATGTTCGTTCTAGCTCTGTTGTCAATCTTCCTTAAAGCTTTTGTCATCTGCAGGATTAGTAAGTGTGTTTCTTTCCATCATCCAGATTATTCATGAAAGTGTTCAAGTCACCCAAGACAGATCATCATGGAAAACATCCTTTCCATTTGACAGTGAACCACTGCTTTCTGAGAACAGAGTTTCTTCTGCAGTCTAGGTCATGTATCCCTCTTTTTTCAATGATGATGTCTGCAAAGAAAGCCTTCCCAAAGGCAAAATATGTGTCATCACTCCTACTTAAAAAAGAGGGGAAGCACTTGATGATCGTGGATACTCATGCAAGTTTTGTCCAGTCCTGCTATATGATCCTGTTAAAACAGGGACAAACTTGATGGAAAGGCCAAGCAGAAAGAAATGGGGGGAATTTCCTTAATTACCCAGGCTTAGACAGGAGAAGAAGCTGTGGCTCTGTGTGGGGGAGCCTGTTCCAGTTGGTTCCTCTGGTGTGACCCTGCTGTGCGCTGGCCAGCCTGCCTGCACACCCTTGCAGCAGGGACATGCTAGCTTTGCTGGCTCCGCCCCTTTCCCTCTTGGCTCTGCCCCTTTTCCCCTTGGCTCCGCCCCCTTTCCCCTTGGCTCCGCCCCAATTTTTCTGGTCCTGCCTTTTTTGCCCTCCCCGCCCTGCGCTGCCCAGCAAGGGCTGCTCCTCAGGAGCTCAGCTTTTGCTGCTTTCCCCTGGGGCTTGAGGCGCAGCCGGCAAACACCGGCTCTGGGGGCGGCTGTCTCAGCTGGGCTCTGCTGACAGGAGGTTTAATGAGGTGCTGGAGAGCTGGCTTTGCCATTTTGGTGCCTACCATGGTAAGAGGGGCTTCTGCCCTGCCAGCCTGGAGCCTGAGGGACACAGGGAGGGCTGAGGAAGAGATCCTGAGTGGAAGGCAGCCAGGTGATGTTGATGGGCAGCTGTTGTTGGAGAGAGCATGGGCAATCATAACAAGCAGCCTGGTGTTGTGGAGATGATGTCCCAAATTAGGTTCTTTCACCTGGTGAGCAAGAGACCAATCTACACAGAAATTTGAGATATTTGATTTATTCACTGTTCTGCACAGAAAGGGGAAGTGGGTGGCAAATCTCCAAAGCCACCACAAAGATTACCAAAACTTTTTACTATGTATATACTTTAGCAAACAAAGGCATCGATGTTTATTGGGTACAAGTTACCAGTTCTCTTAATAATTAGTATTATATCTTCCATTGGTTCATGAATCCCTTGCTAACTAGTCCACATGCTCAGTCGCACTCTTCTTTTGGCTTGGGGCATTTTTTGGGTGGGTGGCCATGAGTTGGTGGCTGTGATCTGTCCCTGCCAGAACCACCTTTTATGCAGTTGGACCTGATTCAGCACAGCTGCTGTGGTGGCTTTATTGGCTTCATCCTTGTCTTGGGGGTTCTGCCAAATGTCCTTGTGGCCTCTAAATTCTGCTTTCTTTGTGTGCACCATCAAGGGCACATCCTTCTTCCCGAGCCTTGGTAACCTCCAGGTTGACCCAGGTGTGGGAGCTGGGCTCTGCCTACCTGCAAAATAGCTGTCCCAAGACTTTGTGCTGCTGGACATGAAATAAATATTCCTTAAAAAGACACATGCACTGGACATACTGTAACTTTAAGCACAAGATCTTGTGGAAGGAAAATACAGCCTTTGCATGAACACACACGGACTCATGCAAAATTTTGCGGGTCCAAAAAAGTCCTGTCCTGAGGCATTTGCAGCGTGAGCTGTCCTCAGGAGACGGCACTGACCTGCCCTCAGCTGGGGTGAACTCTGGGTTTCCCAGAGCATTTCCAACCCTGTTGGACAAGCAACCTTGAAGATCTATAATGTCAGAGGAAGGGGAAATCCTGTGAACTGAGCCCCACCTGTATGCAGAGGAGAAAATGCGTCTGTGTGTCCTTGGATTGTGCCTGTGCTATGCAGCATCCTGCATAAATGAGTGATGAATCACAACTCAGTGACGAACTCCAGTCCTGCCACTGCCTCTCTTCCCTTCCTTATCTCCTGGCTGCTGCCTTGCTTCGTGCTAAGCAGGTCACCAGACCATAATAGCTCAGGGATTCTTGCATAGATGGCTTGAAAGTATGGGCTGGGGAAGGAAAAAAAAAAAAAACAGTGCTAAGTATTAAAAGCATGTCATAACTCTAGTGCTGTAATAAGGAGATATTTCATAGCATAAATGTTAGTCACTGCTAATGGGAAGCATCACGTATAAATAACATTCCCATCTGGTTAAATATTTTCCACTGGAAGGTAATTCCCAGCTACACGCTTTTTCCTGAAGCAGACACTGTGTCCTGCTTTGGCCTGGTGCTTAGCCAGGCAGGCATGCAGATATTGGGTAGTGAGGCATGTAAAGTCTTTAGTACCACAGTCTTGTCTTAATTGATAGTCACAATACTCTGACACTTTGATGGGGAGGGGAAAGAGAAGGCAGAGCTGTGAATTAAAAGCATCTGTGTATGTGAGGCATACAGAGAAATTTGATTTCTCATAGTTTCACCTTGTGAGGTATGATATAAACTAAGCTGGAGAAAATGCTGGTTGTTTCATCTCCTGAGGCACCTCAGTTAGCTTTGTGTTATGGGAGGGCAGATTTTCAGTTGAATTGAAGTGCAATAGTGGAGCTGGCAATAATAATAATTCTTGCTTTTGTATTGTTTCAGTAAGTGGTGCTAAGGACCTGCTCCTTGGTTCCTCTCCTGTACTTTCAGGGTGAGTTAGATGGAGCTGGCATTCACAGCTTGTTAATCACCAGAACCCCAGGTAAAAATAACTGGATACTTTGAGTGCTGTAAGATTTTCAATTGAAATTCAATAGCACCCTGGATGTTTGTCTTAGCTCTTGTACTGTCTGCATTGTAGGAGTTTCACCATCACAGCATAAATGCAGCTGCGGCCGCATTGAGATGGAGCAGGAAACGGGGTGGGGGTTTGAAGCTGCCACAGTGGTTTTCTTTTTGTTAAGTTTGGCAATTTAATTTCAAACCATTTTATTTGGGTTATTGTGAGTGGGTAAATACAGTCCTTGAGAGTCGTTCAAGCCATACAAAAAGATGCTGTGCTGCAAGGAACATTATGGACTTCAGAGCATCATACCACTCTTTTTCAGGAAAGGACAAATGACATGTACATCTTGTGTGTTTACTCTTAGATTCTGTTCCTGTTTTGACATCAAGGGCACAGTTGCATTCATGTGATGTTTTCATTTTGAATTTGTGTTCTCATACCTGAGAAGAAGGATGTGTTTTGGAAGTGGTGAATTTCAGAGGGGGGGATTGTTGTAGATCAAAGGACTGCAATATTGAAGAAGTGGAAGGTGGTCTTTACTGTTTTTTTTTTCTTTAAACATTCTTTTTGCCACTAAAGTAAAAAATTGCATAGTCTGATTTCTGCCATTTGTATTCAGGGTGCTCTTGTCCCTAAACAGAACAAAGCCAAGATAAAATAGTAAGGCTCTGTGCCCTGCCTTCTGGGGAGCAGCTAAGAAATATCAATGGCTGTGGCAAGTTTCTTCAGTGTTAGCTGGGGTCACAGAGCATTTTTTGTCAGGTGATGTTCTCATTGTCATGGATGTGATAAGCACCTGCCAGAATCTGGCTGGCATCCAGCTGCATGGACCCAGCTTAAACATTAAAAAGATTTGTTTTTTAAATGCTGGTTGGAGTTGCCACCTGGAAATTCAGGACAATTAAACTGAACTACCTGGTGCCTAATAAGTTGATTTTTCCAGACTTGCAAACATGAATCAATTGGCTTAACAAGCAAGACATTATTAGAGGGAATTAAGTTCCCCTAGCTGGTGCTGCTTTCTGCCCATATTACTCCAGACAGCAGATGCTTGTCTTTGGTTTTCCCATAGATGCAGCATTTTTGCTTGCCTGAAGCCCCCAGGGTATCCATAAATGCTGATCCTCCTCTGGTGGGAGATGCTGCTGCCTCAGGTGCTCACAATATGGGCAGAGGATGCCTGCTCAGAGCCCTGTTTGTCTGAGTTAGGGAAATTGATGATCTCCTGGCCTTTTCTGGGTCTCTACTGGGGGACCCCTTCCATACTGCATAGCTTCCTTTAGACAAAGTGTTAGGGCAGGATTCCTGATGGGATCCTCCTCTGAGCTCTAAAGCACTGGGAAATACTGCAGGCCTTGTCCATGCATTGTCTGCTGCATTCCTTGCCTGGATACTGCAGGACATAAATTTGTTCCTGGGTCTGCAAACCCTGTACTTGGGTTATTTCTAGGTATTGTATTGTAGGGAGAGGTTTACACTCAGGCATGTCTTTCAATCACAGAGCACCCCCATATTGATAGTTCCAGGTTTTAACATTGCTGTGGCAGTTTGCTGAAAACAGATGGATATATTCCTCATGAACACTGACACATGAAATCTCCCCTCTAAGCTGAGGGAAGGGGTCAATTTACTTTTGCTTTGTGTTCATGCATTTTGGCCTCGTCAGCAGCAGTGCTGGCCACAGCTGATGTCACAGAGTCCATGGCTAACAAGCAGGAAAGAAAAATCAGTGTTTTCACAGCCTTGTGATGCCCTATTTATTTATTGAATGTCATGTAAAGTTTGAATGTGCACTTAGCTTTTCTCAGCTCCCTTGATGTGTCTCCCAGCTGTGGTGGATGGTTCTCTCAGCTGCTGCTGCCTCTCTAATCTGCACTTTGATTCTGCAGGCATTCCTTATCTGCTGGCTGGGTCTGTTTGGCACATCCAGCTATGAAAGGAACAGCAGACTGTTGAGAACTCGTGTGTCAATACTCCTGCCCCTCTACAAAGGAACTTTCTGTGCTTGCAGACTTCCATATGCATGCAAAGCAGTGTGTTTTAAAACTCTGAGAAGCACCAAACCATTAAATGCCAGTGTTTTCCCAATTCATTTTGTGCTTGATTTTCAGTGGCCATGAGCTGATGTATCCCTGTTGGTGTCAGCGGAGCTGGATGTGTTTTTAGAGACAAATTCAGGGCTGCACAGCTCCTGGAGCTTTGTGATGATGTGGTTTTACTAGATCTGCTCATGATGATTAATCTTTTTGCCTGTCTGTCTGTATCATAAGGGCTGTCCCTGGAGACAAAGCCCTGGGCTCAGAAGCCCCAGTGGGCAGTGTGGGAGCCAGAGGCGTGAGCACAGGCAGTGACTCAGTGTCAGAACTGCCCAGGCTGGTGCAGGCTGGGCTGGGTTACAGGGTGTGCTGTGCCATGGCCAGGATAAAGTTCATCCTGAGCAGCAGGACTGGCTGTGTGACAAGGCCCTGCTGCTGGAAGCACAAAAAAACCCCCCAAAACTGAGGATACAGAAGTGATATAATTTATCTACAGGTATTGGTGTAAATAGGCATGGTCAATACCTAGCTATCTATTAGTAATAACAAAACTAACTGATTCCTGTAAGGGGAGGGAATATGATATAATACACTAAAATTTGTAGCTAAAAGTCAAATAGGACAGCAGAAATTTGAGCCTCTGGTCACTGCAGGGGAAGCTCCTGTATTTTGAGGCACATTTCTGCACCAGCCCTCTCTCCACAGTGCAGAATCTGTCTTATCTAGGCTCATGCTGTTTTTAGTACATAAGTTTATTTTATTGTCTGTGCAAATCACAATAACTTTACAAATTAAAACTACATTAGTAGGCTTAAAATTGGGATTTTTTGGTCTGCTTGTAGCTCCTTTTGGGAAGCCAGCTACCAATGCCCACTTTGACTACCAGTTTGTCTTCTGACCTGAAAAAACTGATGTAAAAGAAAGTTTAGCTGGTGTAAAAGAAAATAAGCTTCCTCTGCTTTTCCTCCTGCTTTCCTGTGGTGTCAATGACAGAAACCTGCTCCTTCAGTGGCAGAAGGCTAGGGGTGAGTGTGCTGCTGGAGCTGTGATATACCTAACCAGCTGTTCATCTCCTCTAAGTGAGGAAGAAAATCACCCAGAGGAGCAATGCCTGTCCCTGAGGCAGCAGCTGATGTGGATTTATGAGCCTGTAGCAGACATAATCAACCTATTTAGTTTTCCCAAAGCAGGAAGCAAAGCTCTCCTGTGGGAGCAGACCTTCTGTACCCTTCAGCAAAACCCATCTTGCTTCCTGGGTGACTCTGCTCCATGGGAGCCAGGAGCTGGCTGTTGTGTTGCTTCAGCTGCAGGAGAGTTCTTTACCTGCTTGTGGAACAAGGTCTGCTGAGGGTGCTCAGGGCTGTGTATCACCTGGCAGCTATCACAGTCTGTCCTAAACCTTTGGAAGTCGTTTTCTAATGGAATCTTGCCTGCCTGGGGAAAAGTCTGTACTCATCCTTGCCTTTTCACTGCTTTGGGCTCCAGTTGGAGCTGATTTTTCTGAAAAAGTTTTGCTTGCCCCTCCTCAGCAATGACCTGTTTGAGCATTTCTGCCTGAGCAGACAGCAGTGTCTGGGTACAACCCACGCTGCTGAACCTGGGGCTGGCTAGGGAGAAAGAGAGCACAGTAAATCTCTGGCAAACAGTGCACAAGTGAGCTGTGCTGGCCCCTACTGTGGCATTTCCTCCTTTGAGGGCAGGGCAGGCTGAGCAACAAGGGCCAGGGCTGAGCAGGGGCTCAGGGAAGTGTGTGTGCCTGGAAGTGGCTGCTGAGAGGGAAATCTTCTCCTTTACCTCTCCTGAGACTGGGGAGCACAGGAACTGCTCTGAGAACAGCACCCCTGATTGTCTGGATGCCCATTTATCACTGCAAGGCTGGATGGAACCCTCCTGGGGGAAACCTGTCAGTGTTCCCACTATTTACTCTGGATTGTGGCAGCATCTGGGAGCCACAGGCCCAGTTCAGAGCCCCCTTGTGCAAGGAATTGATTATGAGCAGGATTGGGATGCAAAGTTCCTCAGGGACTGGCTGAAGTTTGGTGCTTTTCTCAAGTTTTATGGAAAAAACAAATAGGTTCTTGAAGGAGTGTTGGAGCTGGTGGTATTTATGGCCAACCTAAGCAGTATAGCCCCTTTCTGCATCTTCCATCAGACTGTGAGCAGTGGAAGGCTGAGGCCTGGGAAAAGGAGTTTGTAAGCCCAATTCCAAAGGCGGCGTTGAATGAAGGTGGCACGTTTTGGCAGCAAATTCTGGCATTTTAGGCAGTACCTGTGTTTTCAGGAAAATTTGAGGTAAAAAAACAGGTTTGAGGAGATGTGGAAGTCATCTTCAAGGGGGAAATTGTTTGCTATCTGTTGGAAGATCTAGTAATAATGTGTTTAAACATTTGCATGGTGCAGGGTAAAGAAGTTGGTAAATACCAACTGTGTGAAAACTTCCACTGTTTTCTGTTATGTGTGACTTTTTCTTACCCTCCTTTTTCTATTTTTTTGTTGGCTGAGTTTAGTTTTGCTTTTCTTTTTTTACCTTTTTAATCAAAAGAACTTCCTGGGCATTACTGTAGATCTTCTTCAGAACTCCTTTGTAAGACACTGTATTTTTTTGCTTGTCTAATTCATGCTGAGAAGCAGCATAGCCCACAGGAAGCACCATTAATTTCAAGGAACCAATCAGCTTTAGTAAGGCTATTAGTTGAGATTATTAGGTGAGAGTTTGTGCAATATTGAAAGTGCCAAGCTATTATCAAATTTTACATTGATTTTTCCAATTGTCATATTTTTTTGACAAGTGTTGTAATTGTTTACTGGAAAAGGAAATGAGTATTCATGTTCCTTCTTTTGCTGCCTCTCTGTTTTAGAGAGAGGAGCAATTCATTATCTCAGGGATAGAAAACAATTAAAGTGTTGTTTCCTTAATGACTGCATGATAATGGAGTAACAAAACTCAGACCTGCAGCTCCTACCAGGGTTCCTGGGAGGGAGGCAAGTGCTGGTGCAGCTGAGCTGGCACCAGAAATGTCTCATTTCTCCTGTGCTGGGGCTGATTGAAATCTCCCTGCAAGCTACTCTGTTAGATATGCTTATACACCACTGAAAAAAATGCAGGCAGTGGTAGAAAATACCACTGCAAGCACACCCTGAATATAGGAATACTTAATTTGTAGGCAGAGCTTCACTTATCTGGCTGAGAGCCAGTTTTTTATGACACAGGCAGCAGTGTTTGTTTAATGTGTCCCTTATCAAATCTCAAAGCTAATATTTGCCTTAGTCCTCTATGAAGATAAACAGGAACTGTTTGAGTGAGAATTAAGATATTGTGTATCATACTCCTCAGAACTGAATCTGGGCACTTTACCTCGAATCCAAAGAAATGTCTTGCAGATGTGAATTTACACTGCTCAGAGCTGGCTCTCTTCAAAGCTAATTTATGTGGTTAAAGTATTTGGGGAGGTCATAGCAACGAGGGAGATCTTGGATTCTGGAGTTGCTTTGAATCCATCAACAGCCTTTCAGGTCAAGCTCTTGGTCCTGAAGATAGTAAATAGGTGGTATTTTGAAGCAACTTGTTGAAGGATTTCTGCATTCCTGCAAGGAGGAGTTCTGCAATGCCAGCCTGGTTCATGTTCATCTCCTGTGCTACACAGAACAGGCAGAACTTAGAGTTTCCTTGTCTTCAGTGCCTTCATTCCAAAACTGCATTCAAAAGTAGAATTATTCTCCCTCCACAAACTCAGATTTGAAGACAAGCAGCAGCAGCATGAGGGCTCTTACCATGACTGGTCAGGATAAAGTAAATAAATGGATGGTAAAACAAATGATTCCTGGATGCCATTGCTGATGCTTGTCAGGATCCCACCTTCCCCATCACGACTCCCTCAAAAAAAAAATAGAAAACAGTTCAGTCAGGTGGCTGCAAAGTTTAATACAGCTTTGTGAAAACACCTGTGAAAACCAATCTGGTACTGCAAATCATGGTGGTAATGGGAGTGAAATGTGCAGGGGGGGAAAAAGGTAAGGGACTTAGAAGGCAGAGTCACAGCAATGCAGCTGGGGAAAGGAACAACAACAAATGATCACTGCATTTCAATAATATGTACCAGTTTTTTCCTTGCCAAGCAGTATTTGTGTAGCATTCAAAGCTGAACAGGAAAATCTGAAAATATCATGAAGCTATGTAAAGAGGATTATTGTGCAAAAAGAAATCTGTAGTAATGAGGAAAAATAGCATTCCATGGTAAAGGGAAGCTTTAACTATTGAGATAAGAACAATGGCAACTGTTAATGCTGATAATCATGAACATTTGAGGTTTTCAGGTTCTTGCCAGGCTCACCACACACCTCCTCAAGCTAAATGCTGGGAGGAAGCAATGTAGCTGGAGCTTGCTGGAGTGCATTAGGTGGGGAAGAGGAAACCTTGTTTCCTGGGAAATAACTTTTTCAGCTAATGCTTTTTTTTGCAGTTTTTGGCCAGCTGCACTGTTGAGTGAAAATAATATTTGGAGAAAGAGGGCAGAGCACACTGACTAATATACAACCTTCAAGAATAAATAGTCTCCATCCCAGTGGGGATACAGGAGTAGGCTAAAGTCACTTTATTGTCTACAAAAGGTAATTATTGGGCAGCTCAGGACTACCAGGAAAGCATCTTTCCCTTTCTCCCACCTCAGGCCCCTGTGTTGATGTGGATGGCACAGCCATGGCAGGAGAACTGCTGCTGGTGATGAATGTGCCCGAGAGCTTTGCCCAGGGCCCCAGAGGATGGGGCTGTGTGCCACGGAGGGGCAGGCACATGCCTTGCTGCTGAGTCCACAGGCAGTATTTCATGTGCCTTTCCCTGGAGGATTTAGACTAGAAGAAAACCCCTGCAGACTTTAGCTGATCCCTGCTTTACTCTCACATTGAGCCTTGTGCAGAGAAAAGGAGAGCAGACACCAAGCTCTGTATTGTAGTGTGACGATGAGGAGCTATAGAACCAAATAATCTTCCAGGATGGCATCAGAAAGAGAGTTTTGCCACACTTTTGGCTATAACAGAAGTGTGTTAACAGATTTCTTTGTTCTATTCTAAATTATAGCCTGAGGATTCATTTTGGTTTAGTACTTGGGGTAGATCAGGCCCTAACAATGCAATGTTAGTGCTTTGGAGGAGCAATGTTAATCTATTGTTAGGAGCAACAGTGGATTAACATCCCCTGCAACTGCATTGTTCACGCAGGCAGAAGTCCCTGGCTGCACTGCCTGGCAGTGTTGTGGAGGCTGGGATGATCTCACCCTGTCTGCATTTTGAGCTGACCAGGCACCATGTGGATGCAGTTATCCTATTGAGAGACGTGGCGTTCTAGCTTGGGGCAGCATCTGACATTTACCATGTCTTCCAGTTGGCTGGAAGCATGGGCACAGTGAGCTGGGGCCTGCCTCAGTGTGAGCATTGCCTCTGCCTCAGCAAGATTGCAAAAAACTGGGCGTGCAAGACTCACAGAGTGATTTTGTGAAATTGTTATAAAGTGAAACACTCTCAGTAATATGAAATTACTCCTATTAGAGCTGCAGCTTGAGTAGGTTATGTGTGATCAAGAAGTACCAATTCAAGTTCTCTTGTCCCTGATTTTCTATAAACACTGATTTTGGTAGTCTCCCACTGCTGGTATAGATTTTGACTACTGTCACATCTTGCAAAAGGGAACTGTCTGAAATTGTTTTGTTTTCAGGCTGGATGCTGAATACTCTGGTAGCATAGACACTTTAAAAAATACCAGGAGGAAAACTTTGGAGGAACTTTGTCTTTATTAGTTTATAGAGTGAGGTATAAGTGTGCAGATGCCTTCAAAATCAAGGAGCCTTGGATGCCAAGTATTTTTTTAGGGTTCAGCACATTAATCCTTATATTAAATAGCAAGGATAAATATGAAGGTGAGCATATAGAGGTATGTGTGTGATGTATATTACACAGATGTACACATGTATGAGATACATTTCTACCTCTCAATGCACCTTCCCCTTCCTCTCTTTTGTAGAAGGAGACTTTCAGGCACTGAAATTCGATAGCAGCAAACAAATAAGTGAGGAGACATTTTCCATTTAAGGATTCAAACCTTAATCCAGATTTTTCCTTCTGTTATTTCCAAAGCTTTTCATCATTTTCTCCCCATGTCTTCTTCTTCTCTGCAGGAAATGATCCAAGTATAGTAATTATGAAAACCCCTGTATCTATTAACCTTGCATCCTGTAAGTCATTAACAAGAATTCATAGTACAGCCTTCCATTTTATGAGAGAGTTATTGAGCAAATGGAGAGTTTCTGAAAAAGTACAATAAAATGACAGGCAACAACTTATGCGATGTTAGGAGTGGAGCAGGAGAGAGCTGTGCTTTGTTTGGAAGAATGGTGGGGAAGGGTTCTTGGGTGGGTCTGTTCTGGAGTTAGAGCAGAACCTGGCTTCCCCTGTGCGAAGTGGCACCACTAAATAAAGAAACTGAGGAAAGCCAGAAGGAACAAGCTGTTTCTCAACAGATCCGTGAGAATGGAGCAACTCCCACGGGAGGCCAGGCACGAAGGAGAGAGAAATGGCCCAGCCAGCATGGCTGCCTCATATCTTAATATAGCCCAGCTTCTTGGCAAAGCAAGGGGGTGAGGCCTGGGGGAGGAGGAGAGCTGGGTGTGCTTTCCCCAAATCCTGCTTGCATTAGGAGAGAAATCCTGCTGGCTGTGCTGCAGTGAAGCACTGGGGTTCAGTGATGTGCCAGTGAAATCCAGCTGTTGGAGGTGCACTCCTCAGTGCTTCCAGCAAAACCTGCCTGCCCCTTGTCTGCCTGTGCTCAGTGGGCAATGACCTAAATGTCTGGACAGGAGGAGACCCCATGCTGCTGTTCAAGCACCTCTCCTCTTCCCCTGACCTCTCTCCCCCAAGCCTTGGAAGCAAGCAGACATGGCAAATGTGATCTGTGAGCTTGCACTGCAGACCTGGCATGGTGCTGTCACCATCGTGGGTTTCTGCAGGCTCAGGCTGAGCTATTTTGGTGTAAGATGTTGCTTTTGCCTATTCCAGACCAACTTTTGTCATACAAAAACTCAAAGCAAAATAAAAATGATTGACTACATTGGAGAGTAAAAATCACTTCTAGACCTAATCCTGGGCATTGCTTCAGCAATACATTTTGGCAGGTTGAGAGATGATAAATATTGAGCTCTTTGCTCACTGTTGCTGTCTGTTACATGGCAGCTGTCCCACAGTAATTTCTGATTCCCTACTCCCATTTCCATCTTATTGAACTGTAGACCCTGTTGACCCTTGTTTTTCCTTTTTCCCGTTTGTGTTGATGCCTCTTGGTTTGGTCCCAGCCTTTGTTCTGGGCACTCTGCCGGTGTTTCTCAGCAGCCTTTCAGCCCCTTCCTCCAGTTCCCCACCCTTCCTAGTGACTCCTCCCCTCACACATTCCCTTCTCTCATGCACACCCCGCTGTTCCACTCCTTATCCACATTTTCCTACTTTTTTTCTCCTCCTACACACATCTTGTTTAATGCCTCCCTCCACTTCTGGCTGCATGTCAACTATTGTATCATTAAAAATTACTGAGAGCTAATTAAAATAAAAATATCCCTGATGCATTGTTTTTAGGACTAGATTTGTAGGGTCCTACCAGTCTATTTCCTTTTTTAGCAAAAGAATTTACAGCCACTTCAAAATCCATTAAAACCTTTCCAGGTTCTCACCTTATTTGAAGCTGTGTGTCACATATATTTCATATCTATGACATAGGTAGTGTTTAATAGCTACAGCATGACATGATTTTGTTTCAGTTGAGATCTCCGTGCTGTTGAGCCCAGCCCAGGAATGTGTATTTCTGTGTCCTGGAGCTTGCTTTTCCTTTGAAGAGCTGTGCAGTGGCACACACAGGACACACAGGTGGCTCTCCTAAAGAGCTCATGCCTGAATGTGCCAAAAGAAACCTCCTTCTTTTCAGTTTTACTTAGGACATGTCACCCTTCAGCTTTCAGTCATAACCTGCTCTCTGACTGCCAGTCTCCAGCTATTGCCAACAGTAAAATGGTGAACCTTGCAGGGAAATGAAGGTTATTTAGAAAAAGTCACACAGAGCTCATAGCTTTCACTGTGGCCATGTGGAAGTGACAACTGACCCTGCAAATGCAGGCAACTTCCATGTGTTCATAATTTGTTTACCACTAGTCAGATGTTCTCAGTGTCCCTTTTTCCATGTCTCTGGCAGTGCTGTGCTGAGCTGCAGTGGATCAGGGACCAGGCAGGGAGTTAATGCAGCTCATGTTGTCACCCTCATGGGGCTCGTTTGCCTACAGGCATGTCAGAAGGAACAAGTAATAGAAGGGCAGATATAACTGTAGCTGGCAGTGCTCTGAAAAGATGCTGAAACTCCCTTTAAATGGATAGTGTAGGACATCAGGAGCTAAGTAGCTGAGGAGTAAGATAAATTTTCTTGAACAGTGCTGTGTTTCTATAGTTGGGCTGTGCCTGGTCCTTGATCTAAATGAGGATGTGTGTGTGCTGTCCAGTGCAGTCATCCCTCGTGTGCTTTTTGTTCCTAACACTGTCCTGCACATTTCCAGTATCCATCACAGTTCACATCACCTGCACTTCTACACAGCTCAAGCCTGATGGGAGGGAGTGAAGAAGGCAAAGCCAGAGTCTCCTCACTGCAGATAATGGCACAGGGGTTACAGTGACTTTCTGCTCCCTACCTTCAGGAATTTGAAGGTTCAGGGTGTTTTTCCACAAACCTTGAGGGAGGAGCAGGGAAGCCTGCAGTGTGATTGATGCTGTGTTGGTTGATGTTCTGCTCTTTCACGTTGTGTCTGCACAAGCCTGAGCCTGCATGTGCAGCTTCATACTGGAAAGGCCAAGAGCAAACCACGTGTCCCTTCTGTTGGTGCAATCTGGGCTTGGTTCAGCTGCTGGGGATCACCCTGCAGAGCAGAGAGAGATGCAAGCTTGTTCTGTCTCTCCATTTTGGATTATGGCTGTTGGCTGAATGTGTGCGTCCTTGAATTTGCTAATTGTGCTTTTCTAATTATTCTCCAGCAATGGGCACTACAGATTTTCTGAGCACTTTGCAGCAGGACACAGCAGACTGTGTTGTAAGGGAAATGCAGGACAGCCCCACACACACACAGACAAAAATCATGTAATCTCTTGTGATGATCCAATGTGATTATCTGCTGGGATATTCCAGGGAGCTGGTTCCAAGGCTAGATTTTCACTGAAGGGAGTGAAGAGTATCACCATGATTATGGAATTTGGAGGGTGCAATGCAGCTGTGATCTGAGGGAGAGGAAATGTTGGAGAGTTTAAAGCCATTGAGTGGCAGAGGAGTAATAGTAGTGTGCAACCTTGCTGCCAGCCAGTATAATACAGTTCCCAGTTTGGATCAATTCCAGCTCTCAGACCCCAATTTACTAACCATGGGGGGAAGGACACAAGTCCTCTTTTAGAAGGTCAGTATTATTTAAGGTTATTGAAAGTGAGTAAACCTGTTTCACCTTTATGAAGAAAACATTGCTGTGGAGTTTTTAGGAGCCACACAGTTATAATGAATAATGAATATATGATACTTTGTGTAGTGTTTAGCTCAGCCTGAGAGAGAGAAAATAATGGAAGTCTCTTCTTTCTGCCTGGGTGTTCAAATGAAGGAAAATCAAAGCTGTTATACCAGAGCTATATATCAGCTAACATATTTTAGGAACTGTGGAATGATCATAATTACAAAAAAGTCCTCCAGAGAGAAATTATGAGTCATAGTTTATGTTCTCTTTGGTGTTGCTATGGAAAAAGAGGTTAGTGCCAATGGTCATACAGCAATATTAATCTCTGATCTGAAAGAAAAATAAATAACAATCTCTAGCTTAACCCAAAGCAGATTTATTCCCAGTTACTGCAGCACAGTCCATTAAAGGGGATAACCACATAAGAAAAATTAAAGATGACATTGATTATCAGTTTTCAACATGCAGTTAGGGAGAGTTCCTTATTTGAATTCAGACTCCCACAAATGACCCGGTGGAGTGAGAGGAAGGGGGGAAAAGGCAGTTTGATCAAAAGGAGGGCAGGAAAGATCAGCCACCACTGACAGCTGCAAGTATGCTGATTAAAATTTCTTTATGCATGCAGTTAGACCCAGCCCGGGGTGGAAGCTGGTTCAGTGCAAATCCTGAGACAAAACCCTGGCAACGGGCAGTCTGAGGCGGTGGAAAGCGGCTCTCAGCCTTTTTCCGTTTATTTGGGAGAGCCGGGGCGGTGAGTCAGGGAGCGGTGGATGCTTGGGTGCTGAGTCAGCACCTCCGGGGCTCTGCCAGTTCTTTCCTGCCCCCCGTTTCCTTGCCGAGGCAAAACCCTGACCAGGACCGGGGCCAGACAGCTGCGAGATTCACTTTGCTATGGGAGAATCCTTTTCTTTGCCCGTAGGAAAGATGACCTGGCACCTTCCCCTTGACTCCCAGAGTGAGTGTGTCTTAGTGGGTCACAGTAGAACTTTTACCCCTGCCTACCTGATGCTGTTCGCAAGAGCTGTGGCTATGCTCTCTCTGTCACAGGCAGCTCCCGACAGCACAGACCTTGCAGTCAGAACTTAGCTTGAAATTTTGCTCAGAGTGCACCCTGCAAAGCAGGGCAGAGCCTTCCTTTCTGCCACACCGCTGCATCTGCTGTGCTGATGGCAGGAAAGCTTTTTGTTGGGTTGATGAGCTAAGCAGATTGGATTGGGGAGATACAGGGATCTCGTGTCCTGCATCTGTGCACGCAGCTTACTGATGATCACAGGAGCTGTACGTGTGGCCCAAAACCATTGTGTGGCACAAAGCATCTTTTGAGCCAGCTGAAGGCTTTTCAGTAACCTTCAGGGTTGGACTGGCCCCTTGAGAAGAGTCTGACCTCAAACAAATTGCCGCTACTTCACTAATTCTTCTGAGCTTGCCTCTTTTTTAAGTGTGTGACTATCAGTCATCAGTTGTGCAGCTGTTTGGCATTACAGCCTGCAACAATAAAGGGTTTGCACTGCATCAGTGTTAAGGGCTGTCCAGGTGTATTTTACCTTCTGATCCTTTTCTTCTCCTCTTTCTTCTGTGTGTTAAAAGAGACAGAACATGCTTCACTCAGGTCTGTATGATGGCTTTCACTGCACTCCCTTATTTGACAGTGAAATGCTCCAGAAAACCCCTAACTATGCCTTTTCACAGAGGAGCTGGCTCATGGATTAGCACGTGGGGGTCAACATGGGATGCTCTTTGCTCTTCCCCCTAAAAGGGGACAGAAATGTCAGCTGGTTTTGTGTCATTGAAAATGGAAGTATCAGCAGCTGCTGAGTGCTGCTAGTTTAAATATTTATACCATAAGGGCTTTATCACACCCTTTTTCTTTGTGCAGAGCTGCCGCCGATTCCGGTGGAGGTCAGACTCTGAATCTGTGCAGCAGCTCACAGGTCAGGTCTTGCAAGGAATTTTGGTACAAGTGGAGCTCACTGTTACTGAGTTAGGAAGTGTAAACAAGCAGTTTTTAAAAAAAGTAATTATGTAGACAAAGCTGTCAGCACTATCACAGAATACTCGTGCATATGCCTGACATCTGCCAGCCTGATGAGATCCAGGCACATGCTTGAGATACTTGAAAGAATGCAGTGCTGCTGGTCCCACAGTCTGCAATCCTCTACAATCCCCCCTCAAACAGGAACTTCTGCAGGCTGATGTTTTCAGTCAGGCCTTGAGAATGGAAGGCAAGGGGAAAAAACAGCTTGGGCGACATCTTGAGAGCCTGAGCTTGCTTCCTCCTCTGGTTTATAAGGCAGCACAAAAGCAGACATTCACAAGTTGAGAGAACATTTTTCTCTCTTGCAAAGCATGCTCTCTTCTGTTTGTTAGGATTACAGACCTACCTGTCCTTGTACATGTGCAACTGTGATGGAGAAAACATTTAATTCCAGTCCTGCAACTGATGGCTGTGTGTGTGTGTGCTGTATTCTGAAGTGGGTATTTGAGTTAATTCCCCCAGATGCTCAGTATCTGCGTGTCCAATGGTTTTGCTGGATAGCATTGTAATGCTCTTAGAACACTGTGCATGGGATTCATTTCAGCATCTCTGAAACTGGATAAAGCATGGCCAGGGGTATTGTTTGAATTACAGCTTAGCAGGACAAACAAACCGGCGTATCTGAAAGCAAAATGTAAACATGATGCTGGGGCTCCTGGTTAGCACGTCGTGGCTGTGGGAGGTTGACAGCTGCTGCATAAAGGTTAAACGTGCCTTCTTTGGTCTGTCAGTAAAATTAAGCCTGCTAAAGACTATGTGGCACTCCAGAAGACAAGAGTTTATCTGTGTGCATAAACAGAACATAGTCTTCAATATAAATATGCTTTCAGGACTATTTAGGGTATTAGGAGTATGCTGCAGTCCAATAAAAAGATGCAGATTGAGCCAGGAGATTTTGGAAAGTGCCTGAGTATTTTTAGATGGGCTAGAAGTGTCTGGAAAGCAAAGCACTGGTGTTTGCATTGCTAAATAACAGCATAGGATGAGAAAGAAAATGGTATAGATACAACAGGGACATGAACTGAAGTAATAAATACTTGACCTTTAAATTTCATCATTGCCAGCTTCTCAGACTGCTTTCTCCCAAAGACTGACATGGCTGTGTTTTATATTATGCTTTTATTTGTCATATTCATAGTTAGTTACAAGTAAAAATTATTGAAATCCACTGTAGTTAATACAAAATAAAAATATAGCTGCACGAGTTATGCCATGATTTTTCTTACAAACAGTATCTTCTATATGATACCATGCACTTAAGAGCTTAACTCTTAACAGTACTTGCCTACACTAAGCTCTGACTAACTAACTTCCAGTGTGATTTACTGGTTACAGATATTATCCCTGTGGAATAATACCTGTTAATTATTTCATTATGGTACTTCTGCTGTAGCTTGTATTTCCCCTGTAATTTGTGATTCTAAACACAAAAGGAAGCAACCTTTTAGTGCAATGTTAAGTATCAGTAGAATTTTTATGTATATAAAAAAATAAAAATAACCCACTGCATAAACAACCAAGGATGTAAGGGAACTGTTGTGGGTATTGTGCTTCCCTTTCCTCCCTTGCCCCTTACCTTTAAGTGACAGGAATGAACATTCATAGTGAACAAACTCTTTCAATTAATTTTGAAAAATTACAGACTAGTAATTTTGAGAGCAGGTGTGTGACTTTGATCAAAGTTACTAGCAGAGAACCACATCCTGTGGCTTTGCAGGCTCATACTTGGGTAAACTCATCCCTGCCATGAAGTTCAATCCATAACACATTGTTCCCTTTGGACATGCCTGAAAGAGTATTTCACCTTTTTGAAGAAATTGTCCTTACATCCCTGTAATTATCTAACTTTCCTGTGTAGATATAGTTCTATATATGAAATAATCTGTAAAAAGATAAATTATGCTATTTTCAAAATACTCTGAGATACAAAGTTGTGCAGGTGCAAAATTTGATAGTATATTGCTATAAAGATTATGAATTTATTAGTGTTATCTGAGTATATATACTTTAAGCTGGGAGTATAGATTGAATACTATGGGGGGTTATTTTTGCTTTTTTTACATTTCATAGCATTTCATATTTTCTTCAGGATACCTTCATGTTCCTATCAAACACTTTTTTATTTTCAATTTCTGCCCCCTTAAAGGTACAGTAACTGATCACACATTCACGCTTGTCATTCATGTATTTCCATAACTGTTAGATTGAAAAATACTTTTTTTTTGCCCCCCCACCTAAACACAGTGATTTTTTCTAAATGAATAGTGAGTGACTACTGGCAAAAATCTTTCCCCCACTGAAATGGATGGAACTGGGTTTTCAGCTTTGCTCTCCAAGTACTCTGCTCTTTTAGTCCGATGGTGCCGTGGAGCAAAGCCCCAAACAAACTCTGCACGTGTGTGCACAATTACTGAGGCTGTTAGCATTCACAGAGCATGGCAAGGCAACTGAAATCAAACATTGCCATTGGTATTCCTACACTGACATACAAAACTACTCACAGTGCTGGGAAATTCTGGGGGGAAGAGAAGAGAACAGAAATGCTTGGGTCTTGACTACTCTCCACATGTTCCTCTGACCTAACTCTAAGAAAGCCAGCTGATCAGCTTGCTTCTACCAGACATCCTCTCCTCCTGCTAGTCCCCGACACCAGCTGGCAGCATCTCTAAATTCATCAACACCAGCGGCTCTGCCTGAAACAGAGCACATTGCAGCTTTAGCCCTTGACCTTGCCCACTCTGCATTCCAACACGATGCAATAAATTATCACTGCAGAGGAAAGCATGGAAGAGTCACTCCTCCTGCCTGTGCAGGTGAAACCAGTTCCTCCCCTCAGGAAAACCGCGTGCATCTGGCAGGAGAAGGGGGGCTTGGGCTGCCTACGCTGTTTGGTCCACCTGCAGGACGGCTGCTTGGGTCGTTTCTTCATCAGACTGCTCCATCTCCCCGCTAAATGGGTTTCTCTCATCCAACAGTTTCTGGCTAGAAGCTTCTAGAGGCACCCCGTACTCTTCGTCATCTTCCACGATGGACAGCTCGATGTTGTTGTTCATCGTGGCCTTCCCTTCCCCTCTGGCCTCCTTCTCCAGGGAGTCGCTGGCTGCCTGGCCCTGCTCGGCCAGGGAGGTGCTGGGGGTCATGTCCGAGTGCATGCTGGCGAAGGACACCTCGTCCTCGTTCTCGGCCTGCTCGGTGCTCGCCGTCTCTGAGGGTCTGTCCTCAGCTTCTGCAGGGCTTTCCCCTTCACGGCCTTTCTTCGTGCCGAATCCCACTTTGAAACCTGGGCCCTTGGCAGAGGAGGATTTCTGGTGATGCACAGTGAGTGACTTCTTGATCTTCTCTCTGCGTTCGGGCGACACGATCTTTGTGCTGATCTTGTTCATCTTCTTCTCAATGTTTTGGCGGGAAAACGCTTTCTTCAGGCTGTCCACCTTCTTGAGGCTGGATCTTTTGAGTTTCTCAGCTCTTGATTCTTCTGTTTTCTCCTCTGCACTGTCATCCAAGTCATCTCCCTCAGGAAACATTTCATCATCTGAACCCAACTCCACTGTGTGCAAGGTTTCTTCCAGTGTTTTGTTCTCATCCATGGGCTCCTCTTTTCCTTCTGTAATGCTAGGAATGGGCTCTTTTGCAAAAACACTGGCAGGGATCTCATTTTCCTCCTGAAAGAATTGACAATATTTGAGTTTCATAGTTCACAGGATACAAATTTAATAAATAAAGCACAACCCTGAACAATTATTTTCCCCCTCCTCAGGATGAGATGAATGCTGAACGTTTGTTGGTTTTTTCAATACATTTAACCAGTAACAAACCACTCAAAGCCCATTGAACCATTAGCTGGTAAAGACTTATGAGCTGTCAGCTGTAAGAGTACTCTTTCAAAGTGACTTGGGATGTATGCAGAATAGAAACCCTGTTCTTTTAATTTATATTAGATACTCTTCAGTGAGAGTTTAGCTGTCAAGTTGTACACCTGTCCCTGGGGAGAAGGGAGGGTATGGTGGGGAAGGGAGGTCGTACTGCAGACTTCCAAAAGTCACATAACCCCACAGAGCTCTCAGTTTCTTGAGCCAAAGACTCAGCATATCCCTGCAGAGGTGTTGGGTCCATCTGGGAAGTATCTCAATTGGCAAATGCAGTTAGCACTTTTGCCATATTCCTAGAAAATATATGTTGCTGTTAGAAATGGATTGTTGATATTGAGAAACCATGAAGTTTATGGTGCTTAGAGTGTATCCTATTTTACAGCTATTTACAGAAAAAAAACCAAAAACCCAAACTAATCAATTTTGTTGGTAAATATTAAAATGTGGATAGGACAACTCCTTGAAATGTAAGGATACAAATTTATGGTATACAAAAATAAAAAGACACTATACCACATAGGGAATAAGAGCTTATAGCTAACAGGGAAAGTATTGCTTTTTAGAAACAAAACCAAGAAAGGACACAGAAAGAAAGAATCTAAAAACAAAAGAGGCTGAGCAAGAGCAGGAGCTGCGGGTCATAACGAGGGATGTCCGTGCCCACCGAGTGCACAAGCTCTGCAACCCCGAGCAGCTCAGAGGCAGCACAATGAGCACTCTGTTCTCTGCAGGTTTTGCAGGCATCTACCCATGCAAAGAAAATGAGGCTCTTTGCACACTCCCTTCCCCTCTCAGCACTTGGAGCCTTGGATCTGCATAGTCTCTACTCATTACCTTCTTTATCGCTTTCAGACAGAGTGCATGCAATTTCACTTCCTCACATGCACTGGGAGGATTTTCTTTTCCCTCCTCCCTCCCCATTTATCTTTGGATACAAAAAGCAGTAAGTGCTGAGTGAAATGGTTGTAATAGTCTCAGATCTGTCCCTGGTGGGCCTGAGTGTACAGTTAAGGGGAAAAAAAGGCCACATACACATCCAAGTTCATGCTCATTATTTCAGGACTGAGCAAACAGTTGTGATCACTGCAGAGAATAGTGTCTTGGGTTAAATTTGCTGTCAAGGCTGTTGTACATGGCTGTTGTTTAGTCTGGGGAAGAGCAGGCTCAGGGGTGACCTTACTGCTCTCTACAACTCCCTGAAAGGAGGTTGTGGCCAGATGGGGGTCAGGCTCTTCTCCCAGGCAACCAGTGACAGGACAAGAGGACACTTAACTGTGTGTCAGTGATTTGAGTGTGCTGGTTAATATCCCGTGTGGATATAAAAATGAAAGGTACAAAAGAAATGGAGCTGGTCTGACAGTTTGTACATGCTTTGTTCCTGTGGGTTCTGCACACCTCTCTGTCAGATCCACTGGCACACAGCTGTGCAAGCCCTCTGCCCGCAGGGGAACATCTCATGAAGTCCACACTCTTCTCCCCACACCTATTATGTTGCTGCAACTGTCAACAACACTGACCAAGATAACAAAACAAAGGAAACCTGCACCAGCTTTAAGTGAAACCAGCTGTTAACTGCCGTACAAATATTTATATTTTTCCTCCGCTGCAGTTAATGAAATGTGGATTTACATGAGTGGGTGCAGCGTTGAATTATTCCCCAGAGCACAAGAACTCAGGATAAAACAAAATTTTCATGTCTAGTGCATTCTTTCCAAACATAGGTAATCACACACAGTATTAGACATCTGAACATTCAGGTGTAAGTGACTGAGTGGTATAGAAAGCTCTGATTTTAATGAGCAGAGAGGTGGGTTGTTAGTTTTTAAGTATTTTATCTAGAAAAGTGGTGTCATATGAGCTAAATCACAGCGCAGTCTGAGCCAGAGATGGGTCTGAAAGGTCCTTCTCAAGGTCAGTTTGGCTCTGTCTAGTGCTGCATGCAGTCTCTAGAATAATATGGATACAGATTTGATTACAATTTTTATCAGTTTTCTGACTGAGTAGAAGAAAGACTGTCAGACTACCCATGTTTATAAAGGGAAAAAAAAACCCAAACAAAAATACACTGCATAATAATGAGCTAATGACTGCATTAAAAGCAGATCCTAGGTGGTCCTTGGCTATGGGGCAGTTCTGGAATTCAGGTGATCAGCCCTCTGTCTAAGCTTCCTGCATGGCTCTGGAAAACATCAGCCTCTGGGCATCTATTTGTGTGCTTATAAAATGGGAATGACACCCTTCCTATGCCATGCTTCCCAAAGACCTCAGGATTACAGGAACCATGAAAGTGCAAATGAAAATAAATGAAGTAAAATGCTTTGAAAACATGAGGGTGCTATAGCAGGAATGCTCTGTGGTGGAACAGACATTTCTATTTCAAACATGGTTACTGATAACACCTTGTAAGTGGGCTACTGATAACTTTTTGGTCTAACAAGTTTATGTGACAGCTGTATTTTGTTTTTGATACATTTTTAAGCAGGTTGCTATTTCATTTAGGAAGACTAGAACAATACACTGAAAAATGCCAGCTGTTACAAACTGCATAACTATTTTCCATGCCAAAAGAAGTAGAACTTTGATCTCTTCTTCTTGATCTAATCTAAAATTCTAAGAAAGCAATACATCTTTGTATTTTCCACATCTGAATTCAAAAACAGCCCTTGCATTTTTTTTTCTCAGATGGGCTTCACTGTAGGTAGCTAGCTCCTCTGAATTTTATTTTTCCAGGTAGGAGATGAACAAAATAGTGGAAGTCCTCTGCATAAAACAACTCTTGCTAACACTGGTAATACTTGCACAGTTAAAATCAGTGCCTTCCTTGTGGCTTTTATCAGCCATCCCTGGCAACTTCCTGCAGGTCAGAATTTCATCCCTATCTTTTACAAAAAGAAATAAGATCCATAGGAGTGTACTACAAAACTGGGTGGCCTGAGTCAACAGGTGGCTAATTTACTCAGGAAGTGCTGATTCTCTGATGCTGAATGAGGGAAATCAATCTGCTTTGGTTGGTTTGGTTTCTTTTGTTATATTTGCTGTATGAGGCCATGACCTTCAAGAAGGAGAGAAAGCATTTTCCCAGTCCTGCTCCTCTGTATGTTGCTGTTATATGCCCAAATGATCAGTAGCCTAAAACTTGTTTTACTATACAAAATAGGTCAGAACATGACAAATCCTGAAACCAGCTCCAGCTCCTTTCCTTTGGACAAATGCAGCTCTGCAGGCTTGGGTGTCACGGTGGGGAGGGAGGGCAGGAGCAAAGTGCCACCAGCCCATTTGCACACCCTGGGCAGGCTGGGGTGGTGGCTGCACTGTCCCCTGACCTCCCACAGCACAGCTGGGCCAAGCCCAAAGAGCTGTGGGAGGTATTTCTGTCATTAATCAACATCAGAGTATTCTCCCTGCAAGGCTCCAGCAGAGAATACAGCATTATCAGCTTGTAGTTCTTCTGGTTCCCTCACTTGTTTGTTTGTGAGCTTGAAGCTGCTTCTGCAAAAGAATATTGCAGTGATCTGAACAAAAAGGTACCATAAAACGGCTCATTTCTAGTGCCCTCCTCTTGCTTCATTTTAGGATGAAGGATTTACCAACAGCAGTATCTGAAAAGGACTTGCACTTTAGTATGCTTGACCCCAAGCTGCAATTTTGACTTATTTTATCTGTCCTATTTCCATGACATTTAACCAGTAATCATGACATTTAATTGAAAAATTAAACATGAGCCTTTTTTTAATCTTCCATTCTGCTTTTGCAGCTGAAAAAGCAAACAAAACCCCCACCAAACCAGAACCAAAAAGCTGGTCATGTGGCGAGAACAAAACAGAGGGGAACAATGCCAAAGCTTAACAAGGATTTTTAAAACAGTCACTTCACTGTTTTGCTGAATTGCTGTGTCATTTATAATAACTTTTGCATCCTCAAATTCTTGGAATGGAGCTCCCTTAAAATATGCCACCAATTAAAGAAATATATGCAGATGTTCTAGGGAGAGAAAACTAAGAGCATTTTAATGGAAAATATGTAAATAGGTGAACTTTTCTAAACACAGTTCATTCTCAGTACATATGCAGAGGGAAAGCTGATGCTGGCACGTGGCAGCACAACTTCATAAAATGCAGATCTGGAGCTCAGTCGTGTGTTTTGGCTATGCTCAGTGCTCCCACCAAGTATTAGGGAGTTTAGGGTATATGCTGAATGCAGAACTGAATCACAAATGTGAATTTTTATTTTCATATTGAGCTGTCTGCCTGAGCTGGAGAAGCTGATTCTAATGAGGAACATGCTCTGTGAAGTCTGGCATTGTTTTTTTCCAGTGGAGAAGAAGGATCCCCCAGCTGAAGAGGAGTCCCATACATCCAGATTCCCCTTTGTTTTCACAGGGATCTGGCGTCAATATGGCTTCATTATGTGACTTCTCCTTCCTGCAATTGTTTTTCCATGGATTCCTGTGCAAGGCAGGACAGAAACCCAGCCAGCCTGCTGTTTATCCCCTGTGCAGCTATCCTAGCAAGGCAGTGCCCTGCTGACCACCAGACTGTCCCTCCTGCAGCCTGAAAGGAGGGACAGTCCATGCTGCCATTTAACTGCAGGCCACCACCAGGAGCAATTCAAAGTTGTTTTGGTTTTTTTTTTTCTTAAGCAAATTTAACTGCAGTGTTTCTTTTTTTAAGTCTTGTGCTCCTGATCTGCACTGGCTTGGGACTGGTTAAGTTCATCATCCTGGACTGTGGTGACATATTTTCTGGTGAGAGATGGGAACAGAGTCACCTAAATCCCTGTAAAAGCTGTGGAGAACAGACCTGCTGTCCAAAGGGACAGGCAGAGGATTTTCTTTATCTGTTGTACTGGGACACGTGCCTGTGTTGTTTGCCTTAGGTTTGTGCACTATTAAGGAAAGGTTCAGAGGTTTCAACAGGCCTTAGCTTACACCCCTGTTTAGTGTCAGGAAACGAGCCAGCAGGATGCTGCTTTACCCCTCAAACCCTTCCTGGGGATTTTTACTGCTGCTTTTACCCAGTCCCTGCAGATTTCTGCCAGTGGAAGATCCCCACCCAAGCTAACCCCAGCTGTCCAGCACACACAGAGCTCTGTTTGTCTTTCCTCCCTGCATTATGTCATCCTAAAATAGTAAATACTGAGTTCTCCTGAGGAAGACGCTCCTTGCAACAGCAAGGCCTTAATTCTCACGCTCAGAGGTATGAGAAATGTTAAAAATTACCTTCCCCCAGGCCTTGTTGGGGCACCCACCCCACGGGACAATGTCTAGGTCTGAACCTGTCAGTTCATTAGCCACTCATTAGCTAACAGGGCCTGGGAGATGGCACAGCCATGGATCCTAAATTACTTGCAGAACTGCAGAGAACATGTGTCTTTTAATTTACCCAGTCTCTGGAATAATTTCCCCATTCCTTCTGGGGTGGAAACATGCTGCAGCTCCTCCTCTTCTGGCCCGACAAGCCTGGACTGTAATTTGGGAGAACAATAAGCAGGGAGGTGGGGGTTTCCTTTCTGGAGGAATTGCCTGTGCACTAACCAGGCCTGCCAGCTTTTCACAATCAAGCACCGCTCTCTTATTTTGGGATTGTTTAGGAAAAAGCCCCAACAAGCCAAGGGGCAGAGTTAGTGGCTGACAGAGGTAACACCCAGCTGACAAGCTCAGAATGGTGAGGAGCCCGAGCTGTGACTACCCCAGCCCAGAATTTGCTCTCCTGCCCTCCCTCAGTGATTTGTGGAGGGCTGTCTTTATTTTTTTTAAATATGTGAAAGTCAAGTCCTGTGTTTAGTTAAAGCTCACGGTGTGCTCTATCCAGACCATTGCTTAAAAAGGGGAAAATATGCAAACTGCTGCTATCACTGGATGGACTCCCAGGAAGCTGAGTTTTTAAGCTGAATTTTTAGCTCATCCCTGCATGGGCCAGATCAGTCCTGCAGAGTGAAGCAGGGGCATGAGGAGATAGGGAGATGCAGCCCTGCCCCTCTCCGGCTTCCAAGGGCACTGGCAGTTTTTAGGGGCATTTCCACTGCAAGTTTGCAAAATGGGCTCTTTCCTCAAGTTTCCCAAGACTTTGGAAAAACATAAGGGCCCTTCCAGTTTACTTGAACCCCAGAACACACAATAAAACAAACCTCTCCCCAAACATATGCTAGGAGTTAGTAAAACACGGCTCTTTCCCTTCATTTGCAGAGAATAGAAGCTGGCAGATTTCTCACGCGTGCCAAGAGTTAGCAAAACAAGGTCTCTTTCCTCACGTTTGCTTGGAGTTAGTAAAAGACAATTTTATCTCCAAACTGCAAGAGTTAAAGAGAAATTCTATTCTATTCTGTTCCCAAAGTTTGCTAAAAGTTAGCCAAAGAAAGGAAAACAAAGAAAAAAAAAAAAGTGTTTCCCTGAAGTTTGCAAGAGTAAAAAAGAAAGACAGCTCTTTTCCCAGATTTCCTAAGGGTTAGGAAAATATGCTTTCTGCACGTCCACGAAGAGGACAAGCGGGCGTTTCTCCTGAATTTGCTCAGAATAAAAGAGGGCGCGTTCCCCAAGTTTAAGAGTTAGCAGAAGACTACTCTTTCCCTAAGTTTGCTAAGGTGAAGAGGTTTTTCCGTCCACGTTTGCCGAGTTAGCACAAAGCCAGCTGCGGTGTCCGAGTGTGCGGAGGGTGAGCAGGCAGCGAGCAGCAGCAGCAGCAGCAGAGGGCAGTTCCCGTGCCGGGATCAGAGCAGGGCTCTCACCTGGAAGATGAGCACCTTGAAGCGGTCTCGGCGGAGCAGCTGGGCGTGGTGCTGCTCCAGCCGCCGCACCTGGTCGCACTGGCGGTCCAGGCGCTCCCGCACGGCGCGGGTGTGCGCGCACACCTTCCGCGACTTCTCCAGCAGCTTCTCCACAGTCTCGCCCGTGGCGCCGTGGCTGCGGCACAGCTTCACCAGGTCCGCCTGGATGCCCCGCACCGCCCCTTCCAGGCCCCGCTGCCTCTGCTCCATCTGCCGCTGGTGCCCTTCCACCGCCTCCAGCATGGACACCAGCTTCTCCAGCAGGGCCAGCACGGTCAGCGCGTTCACCTGCCCGCCGCCCGCCTCGGCCGCCGGCAGCGGCGGCACCGCGCTGCCCGCCGCCGCCTCACCCATGGCTGCGCGGCCTGCACCGCACGGCGCCACCGGGGCCGCTATAAGGGCAGCGCCGAGCCCTCCCCCGGGGAGGTTTCGGGCAGGGCCCGGCCCCGGCCCGCCCTGGGCAGGGCTGTGACCGCCCCGGCAGCGCCCGAGCCTGCCCCGGGCCCGGGCAGGGCTGTGACCGCCCCGGGCCCGGCCCCGCTCGGAGCGGCCCGCGGTGAATGGAATGAGCTGCCGGCCCTTGCTCGCTGCCTCCTCGGCAGCATCAGTAGATGGCAGGAGATACCGCGGAATGCAGCCCCTCTGAAGGAGGAGAGGGAGCTTGTGTTGGTGGTGATGGTCCCGGGGAGAGGTTGTGGGTGTAGACTGGAGTACAAGCTAGTCTGAAGGCCTTAAACTAATAAAAATAATTAAAAGTTTTTAATCATTGCTGTAATCAATATCGAAATTATTGCAGTAATCGTATGTCAACGTGCTTTTAAAAAAAGCATACTCTTTAAAAAAGTAAATTACTGCTGTAATAAATACATTAGTTATTACATTAATCACATATTAACGTGCTCTGACAATATACAATATACAAAAAGATACAATATACAAAAATTATATCAGTACATTTATTCTTATATCAGCATCCTGATGATAGTTTGTAATAATTGTTATAATAATTAACAAACTTAGGAAACATTTACTCGTGATGAATCAAATTGTTCCTTCCACCCTGTGCAACAAAAGACGGGGTTTTGGGGTTTTTTAAAAACAATAATGCAAATATTTTTATCTCCTCGTTGTTGTTATTATTACAGGGCTTTAAAAATTATTTAGGTGATGATTATTCTATTCTATTCTATTCTATTCTATTCTATTCTATTCTATTCTATTCTATTCTATTCTATTCCAATTTGTTTGGTTAGTAAAAAATCCGAAACAAGCGTAGTGTTGCGTGGGTGGAGGGAATTCCAGAAGCTTGGATTCCCTGCATGGGATGTGGAGATTAGCTGGGCACTCTGGTTGTCCTGCCCAGATTCTCCAGGGTTTCTTCAGTAAGAAAGAATCATAAGGTTCAGTGTGGCTGTTTTGGGGGAATAGTGATAAACTGGGTGTGGTGGCAGGGGCACTGTGTTCCCAGGCACCAAAAGGAGCTATTTGGCATGGAGAAATACCAAGCTGTTTATTTCGAATAGAGCATAACTTTATCTGTTATCACCAGGGGAAATGTTGCAACATTCCGTGGACTTGGGTGGCTCATCCTGTACTGATGTTCTCAAGCAGTCAATATCTGTCTTCTCTCCTTTACATTTGCTTGGAAACAGGACTTCTTGCTGCAACACAGATGTTTCCAATGCTTGGGTATGTAGGATTCTAATATTTGGGTAGCTGAAATATAACATTTTCTAATATTTGGCCAAATATGCTTTGTGATTTCCCTACATCCTGCAGGTTAAAAGCGTCTATTTGGAGTCCAAATGACCATGATTTCTGACCTTTCCTTTGTACACAGAAGAAAAGAAAAAAGCATTTTACCATGAAAAGGAATAAAACCTAATGACTGAAGAGCTATGCAAATGAGTTACCCCTTTCAAATACTGTGTGCTTGAGCCCCTGAATGTTCTGCAATGTTGCAATGTTACCTTTTTCTGGTCCTTGCTTTTTTTTTTTCTCCTCAGGCTGCAACTTTTATTCTTCAAGTTGTGGGAGCTTGAAAAATGCATTTGTGAGTGAGTTCACTTTGGAAAAAAAAATCACCGACTCTGCCAGAGCTGTCCACAGGGGAAACTATGCTGAGACTGTAAACTATGCAGGCTGAGAGGGGAGTGGACATATTTTAAAGGCACAACCTAAACAAAACCCTTCTGTTTGCAGGAGCTCTCCCTGGCAGCAGCACCTGATCCGCCCTTCCCCAGGAAGGGCGTGTTTGTGTCTCCAGAGGGCGGCCAGTGCCAGCCTCTCTCACACAGCATCCCGCCCATCTCGCTTCCTCTCTCCCTCCCTTCGTTTTGGCTGGAGCCGGGGCAAAGAGGAGGAATTTTTGCAGAGAGCAGTAGCTTACCTTGCTCTGGCAGGGAGCAACCTGTGTCCATGCCCAGCTGCATATCCTTCCTGTGGCAAAATAGCTTTTTAATTTTCCAAATTAATTTTTTTCTCCAGTTTTACTGGGCTGTGGTGAAGCCCTGGCCTGGCTGTGCTCCCAGCTGCTGGCCAAGCTGCCTTCCCAGCCCGTCTCTGGAGCCTGTCTCCTCCAGCCTTTTTTCATCAGCCTTCTGCTGTACCTGGCAGAGATGGATGATGGAGGAGAGAGCTGCCCTGTCTATGGAATCTAAAGAAACACTCTCCTGACTCCTGCTGTGAGCCTTCTGCAAGTTTTTGAGTGTTTAAAACTCCCAGCCACATGTGCATCCTACAGAAAAGCTGTGGCACCCCAGGGGAGCCAGCACCAAACCCAGTTTGGGTTCCTGGTCAGTCCTCTGACCCAGCAAAGCCAGGGACAGCAGCCCTGATGGAGCTACAAGGGCCATGGACACCCATGGCAGAGGGTTCCTCAGGGTCCCCATGGCTTGGGAAGAGGTGCTGTGCTGTCCCTGTGCTCCCTTCCCAGAGTTGCTGCTTGGGAAAGGAGGGGTGATGGGAACAGGAGGAAGGATGGCCCCAAACTGGTACCTGTCCCTTTCTGCTGCTAAATTCCATCTGGGGGTTTTGACACCAGCTGTCAGCTCTGATTACCTGTCACTGTTGTAACAGCACTGTCAGGCTGCTGGGCTGCCAGTGCTTGGAGGAGTTGGAGAGATTTTATGCAGGTTTGGGGTTTTTAATTTTATCGATTAATTTGGCAGAGTAGTGGAGGAGGGTTTTTGCCAAGTTTCAATACAGATTTTACTGGTGAGAAACTTTCTAGGGGAAAACATTTTACATTTATTTAGAAAGAAGAAGCATTAAAGAGATTAAATTTATCAGGGTCATCTGATATAAGTCAAGAGTTCTTTTCATGTAAAATCAATATGCGTGAATTATACGGACAAAAATTGGAGGTTAACGCACTCATTACTTACGTGGTGCTCAGGATAATAAATGTTTGATGCTGGAGCATTACTGATAATTTATTAGGCATGGAGTAATAGGTAAAACAAAATGACAGGAAAGGATGGAGAAGGGAATTAATAGGGGAGGGAAGAACAGCAGGAACCATACAGGTCATTGTCACCTTATTGAATTTCATGTCCAAGCTACCAGTGACTTTAAAGAGATGGTGTGAGGCCATCTAACTGCTAAGCTGAAGGGCTGGCTAATGGGAAGAGCTGTGGAAGGTGTGGGAGGAGAGCCCAGCATGGGAGGGCTGGTGCCTTGAGGGGCTGATGCCTGCTACGCTTGGACAGGGCAGAGAAGGGGATATGGATGGGACATGGCTTGGGAAGAAGTGATGCTGCATCTCATGCACCTGAGCCAGCAGGGTCTGCACCCAGCAAGGGCTGAAGACATGAAACCTGGTTGTCTGCTGCTGAAGGGCTTCTCTGAGGGTCACAGTGCCATTTCCCTCCTGTCAGCCTGCTCCATCTGTCACGGTGATGCTTGTCATGCCGCTGGCACCTCTGCTGCTCTGCCAGGGCTGTTTGACACTGGTCAGAGCGTGGACTGGCTGGTTTGTTAAATGTTAAATGTGTGATGATTGAGTGAGGTTTATGTTATTAGGCAGTGAGACTAACAATGCTGATGGGACTTACTCCAGTGGAAGACATTTCCCCTCTCAGCACAGGTTGCTTCTCCCAGGGACGCAGCCCAGAGAAATTAGCCCATGAACCCCTAATGTTGCCTTTTGATGTTTTTTAAAGAAAGTAGTATGTCTGTAATGAGTCAGTCTCACTGGAAGCACCCTGTTTGTTGTGTTCTGAAAGCATTAGAGAAGAAATGTAGTGGGTTAGAGAAGCAGGGACTGATGTCCTGCATTGTCTTTGGCACTTTGGACCAGCACAACTCACCCCAGGCTGCTGATGGATGCCTGCAACTGCAGTGCATTGTGGACCAGCTCTCCTCTAGCAGTAGTTACTAGCCCTTAAATTTTAGGAAGGTATCAGTATCTCAGATGTGACATAGTGTTTTGTGTAGAGGAGCAAGCGCTTGAGCTGGGGAGGGGAAACCTCTTACTGCTCCACAGCTCCTGAGGCAGGGGATTCAGCATGCAGCTTGGCAGGTCCATGGAATATTTGGCACGAGGGGAGCAAGGGGAAGCCCACTACCCATGCACTAGGTGGATTGGGATCTGGGCAGCATGTGGGCTTCTGCTGGAAGAGAGGGAGCTTGGTGGGATGGGGGCTGTAGAAGGAGGATGCAGCAGCATCCTCAGCACACTGGCAGTGTGAGCCTTTGAGAAGCAGAGAGAGGCTGTGGGTGAGGCAGTGGCTGGCAGAGGCTCCAGGAGGACACCACCCCTCCTGCAGCACTGTCCCTGGGGTGTGCAGGGGAGCAGGGCCCTCCCTGCAAGGGCTCTGTGTGTCCCATGGCCACCCAGCCTGCTCCCCACAGAGAGAACCACAGCGCCTGCCTCCCAGCTGGTGCCTCTGTGCTCACAAGAGTTACTGCATTTGGAGAGCCCATTGGTGAGAATGGGGAATCTCTCTCTGCTATGAGAAATTTTAATATTTGGGGAAAGGGAGAGAAGTGGCTGTCTGACAGGAAATGTATCAGCATAGTACAACATGAAACTGCAATTTTACTCTCTTGTGCAAATGGTATCCAGTAGAACTTAATATGCAATGAAGAAATCCACTTCCACTTTATCGGCCAGACTAAATCATGTTGTGCACAGGAGACTTCCTTTTGCTGTGTGCCAAGTAGTAATGATTCTATGCAGACTTGCAGACAAAGGAAAAAAATAAGCCACATAAAAATACCATATGTGCCAGGCATTTTCTGTGTATTTCCTCAGACATTTGAGGAGCACAATAATAAAGTACATGTTTGGTTTTTGGTTTTTGGTCTTTTTTTTTTTTTTTCCCTTTGAAAAGCAAATTAAGTTTTGTGAAGGGGGAAAAATAGTTTCCTTAGCTTCAGATAAAAGAGAATATTTCAGCTGCTGGGCTGGACTTTTCTGCAGCTCGGACAAAAGCGAGGTCAGGACACCAGCAGTCACAAATGGAGCAGCATATGGCCGGTCAGCCCGGACCTGCCAGCGCATTGTATTCCTCCAGCAGATATGTGGGGCACGGAGCAGGAGGAGCAGCTCCACTAAAAAATGATACAGAGGTGATATTAAAAGGACCTGAAAAATGGCAGGAGCTGCAGGCTGGGCTGTGGTTACCTACAGGGAACAAGCTCTGCCTTTGGAGCAGAGCTCCAGCTCCGTCCTCGACACCTGCTCCCGCAGCCGAGCCTTTGTGTGGCTGGGAGCATCTGCAAGGTCACAGGGACCAGGCAGCCCGAGCTTCAGGGAAGGGGCTTTGCTGTTCCTGGTAAAAGCCCTTTCCAAATGGAGGGTGTGCTTTTAGGAACTGTGCTTGAAATGCTCACCAGTGTTTTAACTTCCTTCAAAAGGGCTGTGTTCTTTCTGGAAGAAAATGCTGTTTGTTTTCCCCAGTTTCAGATCAGAAGCTATATATGGAAACAGAGCTACTTTTCCCTTTCACTTTTGGATATTTCTGGAAAAAGGGGATGTAGTTTTCAGTGAAAGGCAGGATAACCTGTCTGGTTCTTCTTTCCCTCTTCAATAAAAGAGGGGAAAAATTAGAAAGCTTTTAATAACTTGAAGCTGAATACACATATATGCTTTCTTCTAGGATACTTTTTATTACAGTATGCTCTCAATGATTTATTGTCTTCTGAAATTTCTCAAGGAACATTTAAGAAATCCACCCTCTTAGAAAGGACAAGAATAGGTTGCTTCTGTGAAGACTGACAGTGTTCTTGTGCTGGTGTGGAGATTACTTGAGGTGATGCTTCATCCTAACAGAGGGGACATTTTCTAGCAGGGATTATGATGTGAATTGTACTTAAAAGGTGTAGGCACACAGAGTTGGTGGTAGCTGGGAGTGGGGCTGTGGCCCAGCCTCATCTCTAATGGGCTACAGCTGTGACCAGCAGGTGAAAGCAATGAGCCATGGAGTGCTCAGGGGCACTGACCAACCACCACAGGGAACACAGGTGCAATGCATGAACAATCAGAGGTATTAAAGGTTGGGCTAAAGAACAAGAAGGGCAGATGCTTGCAGCCTTCTGGAGTGGAAGGATGTTACTCTGTGTGGGGAGATGCCTGAGGCTTTCTGAAGAGGTAAGGTGTTACTCTGTTTGGGTTGAAGCTTTCTGAAATTGTGTGATGTTGCTCTGTGTGGCTGTCTCAACTGTGGTGTATGGTGTGACAAAAAAGAATTGTGCCTTTATTGAGAATTTTTATTGTTGTTACAAAGCTGAAAGAAGAGGTTTTCCTACTTTGCAATCAGGTTGTTTGGACTAGGATGATAATGAAATAACATTTAATGGAAGCAAGTAGGGCATTAATTATGTGAAAAGCATGTGAATGAAGATCTGTTTTCTGCAGATAATTGAGGAGACTTGAGTCACTTTTGGCCTGCAGACACACCATCATTCATATCTTTTGAATCTTTTATTTGAGATGAGCTGTAATGGACTTGGAATCTAGAGAGTGTCTTTCCCTCGTTGCTGAGGCATCTGTCATGTTGTGCCATGCTACTTCATGTTGCTCTGATGACATGGCAGAAGATAACAGCACCATGCAAAGCCGAGCGTGATAAATGTGACATGGCATGTCCAAAACAATACTTGCTTTTAGTAGATCAGTTATCCTTTAAAAGCTAGTATTTAGGTTTGTCCTTAGATAATTCAATAGCTCCCATCTCTGGTAGGAATGATGTCAACCTGAGTTACTGTTTGTGATGAGCAGCGCTGATGGGACGTGATGGCATGAAAAGGATGAAAGAGCAGCAGGCTCCGGGTGCACATCCCAGAGCTCATTGCTGAGTACCTGGTCAGGGCCAGGTTCAGGGGCTGGGCATGACAGCAGTGTGAGAAAGAGACAAACAGGATCTGTCACAGGCCAGCTGTCCTCCCTGACAGCCTCTGCCCACCACAGCACTTTGGGTTTTAACTTCTCCTTTTACAGAGGTCACCAATGGAGTGCCTGCATTAAGGCAGTGAAAGAAGGAGGAAAGAAAAAGCAACTCCTCAAAAATATGGAAAATCGTGTGAACTGGTTAAATGAGGAACTGAAATCAAATTGTTAAAACCCAAATTTTGATGTAAATCTTGCTCAGCCAGTTGGTCATGCAAACTGCATTGGTGTGATCTGACAGGACCCCAGGGAGATGCCAGCTCTGCCCCCTGGGAGCGACAGGGTCAGAGAGCATCCAGCAGTCAAAAGTGGGGTGCATCCTGGACCTCCAGAGTTACTTCCTCTTCACAGAGGAATATTTTGAAAACTGTTTATTCTTACATGTGAAAATCAGAAATCTAGGCTGGAAGAATCTGTGGTATTTGACAGCCTTTTTTCTCTTTTCTCCCTCTCTCTCACCTGCACTCTCCCCTTGCTGGCTTTTATATGCCCTATGCATACTGCTGTCTGTTCTTGATAGTAATTATTTTCAGTGATTCAAAACACTTATTAAGTTAGTTTAAAAAAATTGCATATTTTTCAGAGCCCCTGTTGAGGTTAGAGGAAGAAAAAGAAGGTTAAATCAGGTACTGAGCATCCACAGTGCACAGTATTAATAGCTTATTTATTACTTCACAGGCATTAAGCATTTTTATTCAGAAGTATTGAATAAGCAGAAAGTAATCTACATAGGAAACAGCTAAAATGTCAGGCTGCAAATTAGTTTGTTTAGGCAGCAAGCACTGAGGGTTTCAGAGTTGCCCTCTCGTGTGCTGTCGTGCTCTGGTTACAGGCAGTGACCCTGCCTTCAAATCACAGCCATGAGCGGGCTGAACTTGGTTTTTAACCCGAGCACAGTTCACCAGGAGTTATTTACATATGCTGGCTGCAGGACTGAAGCCATGGTGCTGCTCAGGGTTTCACATGGCTGCCTGTACAGCCTGTAACCCTGCACAGCCTGTAACCCACCCCAGAGCTGTGACCCTCCTCCTCTGCCATCCCAGAGAATCTCCCATTGCCTGCACCAAGAGGCTGCTGCAGCCCCCAAATGGGTGTATGTATAGCCTGGTTTTATTTTAGCTCACGGATCTTTAGCTGCTAGAGCCTGACTCTGTCCACAGGCTCTAGGCTGTTTTGCCAGGCTTTCTGGTGATATCTCAGACAATTCAGGGTTGCAGCCACATAAAGGTTACTCCTGCTGTGAGAAGGGATGGCGGGGAGGTTGCACTGGGTGCACTCTGCTACTCCTGATCCTTTGCCAAAGTCCATTTTTTGTTGTAGTGTCGAATGTGTTTGAGCCAGCTCGTGGGAGAGCATTCTGTTCTCTGGGTGACAGGGAAGTGGTAGGGTAGCCCATCTTCCAGACTGGCCTCTTGCTGTGCATCCCATCAGCCCTGAGATCTCTGCTTAGGCTGCCAACACACAGATCAATTAGTCCCTGCCATGCAGGGTACCCTGAGGAGCAGCCCAGTGCCCCACAAACCAGTCTGGCCCTGCAGAGCATTTCCTGTCTGCCACCAAAGAGCAATGCCCTTGTCACCAGTATGCAGCTGAGATGGATGTGAAGCCATGACCCAGATGTGTGAGACTCTGTCCCATAATTAGTCCTCCAAACCAAGCAGCTGCTAGGCCATTGCTTTTCACCTGGCTCTCACCCTGATCTCATGCTCGCATGGTGCTGCTTGAATCATTTCACTAAAAATTCCCCGAGTGACGCAGAAATCCGTGGCAACTGTACCTGTCCCTGTCTGCACAGTGTCACCTGCAGGCAGGTCCCACAGCTTCCCCTCTTCATCTCTTCTGCTCTTCATCACTTAGGAAGGGAGGACAGGGAGAGCTCGGGGATTTAGGGCACACGAGGAGTACATGGGGATCCCACGTACCTGAAAGATTTCCTCAGTATAGGATTTTGATTTTTGGTACTGCGGGTCTATTGTAAAGGGACCTCATCCCTCAAAAAAAAAACCCAACCCAAAACAAACACCAAAGTATTTTTCCCTCTGAATCTTCTGACAGCATTGTAAATTGCTGAAGGAAGGGTTGAGAAAAATCAATCTTCATTTGGGAAGGGCTTTTTCTCCTAGCATGCTTTTTCCACAGAATCTCCCTTTCCAGATTCCTCATTGCTTGCCAGGAGCAGTAGCCACAAATCCAATAGTGAATGGGAGCAAGAAAGGCCATAGCAGGGGAAAGTTGTAATTGAAGAAATAGAGCAGCGTGTTTTTGCTTCTGTTTTTTTCTCCCCTTAGATAAACTCCCTTTCATAAAACCCATAGGCCCGCAGAAATAAACATTTTTTTCCATTGGCATTTTGCTTTAGCAAAGTTTGTTCTAAAAAGTACAGAAGAACAAAACAAGCTGTTTCCTCACTGCTAAACATGTTTACCCAACCTCAGAGCTTCACTAATAACTCTGTTTCTTAGCACTAGACATCATAGCAACTATTCTGCAGTGTACAGTGCTGCAGTGGGCTGGTTTGTTTGCTTCTGAGTGATTTCCAGGCATCTGAGGATACCACGCTGCGTTAAGGCAAGCAAGATGCTTTTAACCTTCATGCACAGATTGAAAAAAGCTGGCTGCTCTGAATGAGCTACATGTAAGCTTCGTATTAGTCCAAGGACTAATATGAATGGAAATCCTATCTTCTTTAGCTGACTTGAGTTGAAAAATAACATTTAAGGGACTCAGGAAAATATCTTTTCCTCTTGGACAACACCCAGCTGAATGGGAGACACAAGGAAAAAAAAAGGCAGGCTAAATTCTGCAGTAAAACATAGCACTCCTTCCATCCTCTCTGTTCCTCTTTTCTTTTTAGTGCAGCTAAATATTTTCCCCCTGTTTATCATCACATCAGTGGAGGGCTTTGTGTAGTGCGACAGCACGTAATTCAAGGAGGCAAGCAGCATTCTTTAAAGCTGTGTGTTTTCCCAGATTCAACATTACTGTGCCAGACAGCAGGTCTGCACCTTCTGCTGCTCTAATGAGCTTTGAGAGGAGCAGGCAGACAGAGCAGAGTGTGGCTCTCCACCTGAATCCTCTCTACGTCATTTGCCAGATCCACGTTTGTATGAGCCCAGTGTCCACGAGAGCTCTCCATCTTGAGATGTGGGAGTGTGGGTGTTAATAAAAATGAAGTGGTTTAAAAATAAAAGAGAGAAAAAAAATCCCCCACTTCTGGCCAAGTTGCACTCAAGGTGTGTGCTATAGGGATGATGCAGGAGGTTTGCAGTGAGCCATTGGATGGTTTGAGAACTGCAGATCCAGACTAAAGGAAAAAAATATCAAATTTTCTCCACTTTATACCTTTGGCAAATAATTTCACATCTTCTCCTATTACAGAATATGGTAATAAAGATTGAGATTTAAAGATTTAAGAGCTGATGGTAGGAGCATATGGGATAGAAGGTTGTGGGAGGTTAAAGAAGTCTTCTGAAGTCCAGCTTCCCGGATAATTTTCCTCTCGCAAAAATTTGGTTGCCTTTGGAATGACCCGGTTCAGGGTGCGTTTGCTGATCGCTATCTGCCGTCTCTCTCGGTGCTCCAGGGCTGTGCCCGGTGCCCTGGGGCACTGTCCCAGCCCCATTCCACCCCCTCTCCTGACGGCAGCCGCTTCCCCTCCTCTCCTGCTGCTTTCAAAGGATAACCCAAGTATTTCAAGGGCTGAAATCCCCCTCTCGCTCTCAACTGGCTGATTTCCTTTGCCTTGTGACTAATAATTAATTAGGAAAAGGTTAATTCTGCACCTTCCAGTACTTTTTCTCCAATGTTATTCAGACCATGGTTATTTTCCTTTTGCCCCTCTGTCTCTCCTGTAAGAGTGGCTTTTTTGGGATTAGTCCATTTCTGATCTTGACATTTTTTGTCTGTTGCCTTGCACGTCTCTATTTAACAGCATATTACCTGTGTCACTTCATGTGAAATCCATGTAATTATTTTTTAGGTTTGAAAGGTTTTTGCTTTCAAAGGGCAAACAACTGTTTCCAGCATTCTTTCCAGGTGCATTAAGACATGTGGGAACTTCCAAACACAGTGGGAGGAGAAGTTTCAACATCAGCAGTGTCTAGAAGTGCTAGCTGGTGTCCCTTGACACTTTCTTTGTGGAAGATGATGGTTGTCTGCAGAGGCTTTTCAGCAGCTAATTTTAAAAGCATCTTAAATAAATCTGTCCTTTAGTTACAAAGAGAGAATACCAGGTAGGGACGAAATGTCTGCAATCTATTGTGTGTGCCCTTCTAGAAAAATTCAAGGAAAGAAAACAAAGTTTGAGAAAATGTTAAGGCCTCTTTCAAAATATTTATTTCTGGATTCAGGGTTTTCTTTCCTCATTAAAAGTATTCATCAAATTCAGCATGATGTCACCAGTTGACCAGATCAGTGTCAGGTGTCACCAAGGGCTATTTGTTGTCCCCAGATTCTGCTGAACATGGCCCAGCAAAATCAGGGGCAGTGATGTGTTCTTCCTTGGCAAATCCTTGCCCTGTGTGGCAGTGTTATTAATTTTCTTTGTGCCAGCAGCAGTGGAGAGCAGCGTGGTGCAGTCAGTGAGTGGTGCTCAGTCAGGGCCAGGACACCCAACCCTGGCTGGTGGCATCGTTGCAGTCAGAAAAGATCTTCTGACATTTTTGCTCTTTGTGAGCTGCTGCCTTTGTGCCACTCCCTTCAGAGGATGACTGCAAAACATGCCACAGATGTGGGGATAATCCATGTTTGAGACCCTGGTGGGATCAGAGGTTTCACATGGGATGGCAGGTCTCAGTCTGGTGAAGGGCAGTGCTGTGCAATGCTGTTGGTTTTGCTGCTTCACCCTGCTATGATTGCCATATTTTGTCATCAGGATATGTTGATTTGGCCCAGGAAAAAACTTCATCTAGGAACACTAAACACATACGTAGAGCAACCAAAGGCATGGGGACATGGGAGGGCAGGTCAAGCCAGTGTGAGGCCTGTATCTAGCACTTGTGGGGGCTTTGGGGTTCCAGTAACCCACAGGGGGATGATGTTTCCAGTGGTGTGGGTGAATCTGAAGATGTGGAAGCTGTGTAACACAGATTACCTGTGCAATATGTGATGTACAAATACATTCTGCATCCATTAGACCAACCTTTAATAATCTCCTGTGTAGAGCACACAACTACCCCACAACCCTGCAGTCCCTGGAGCTCACAAGGGTGAGATAAGGACATGGTCAAGAGGTTCCTTCATTCTCTGTCTATTTTTGATAAGAGAGGGTTGGAAGTACTTCAGCTGTGCTGCTGAACTCCTGGTTTTGAGCCTGGTGTTTCTTAGTATTCTGGGGTTTTTTCTTACTTTATCCAAGTACTGATTATGGCAACATCACTATGCATCAATTTTATACCAAGCAAACATGTTTCATTTGTGAAGATCTGGGAGAAAGAGAGAGGGAAGATGAGATCCCCCTTGCTATTCCTGCCCAAAGCAGGATGGGCCATCCAGTGCAGCATTTGTCCACCCCAGAGTCCCCAGGCTGCCCTTCCCCAGTGCTGATCCATTGGCATGGATGGAAGAGGCACTGCTGGCAGTTTGTGTCCATCAGGGCAGCCCTGCTGGGGGACACAGCCTTGCTCTGCCATTCACTGCAGCCAGGGGTGAGGGGCCCTTGGTGTGCTCCTCGTGTAGCCTCTGGCCAGCAGCTGTGACTGCCTCAGCAGCTGATGTGTGCTGGGGTGAAGGAATTTGGCTCCCTGAGGGGGTAATGACATTGATCACTCGCAGCCAGTCTTCTAAGTGGCACTTGGTAGAGCAAATGCATTTAAAAAACAGTATTTTTGAAACACAGCACTGTAGATATTGTATTCTTGCCCTCCCAGGGTAATTTTGAGGAGAGCAGGGCCAAGGCCCCAGGCTGTCCTGCAGGCATGGCTCCGTCCCCATGTGCTCTCTGTGCAGCACATCCTCAATGTCACTCTCCCTCTTCTGAAATTACTTTTGCACTTTTAGGCATTTTAGGGATTGTTTTTTGACCTTCAGGCTTCCACCTCCAGCTCAGGACTTGTCAGCTTCTGGGACATGGGCTGTAGACAGCTCCAGGCTGAAAGGCTGCCCAGTTCTCGTTTGATCCCGTGCCAGGCTGTCCCTGGGTTAGGGCTGGGCTCCAGCAGCTGCAGCACAGGCAAACGAAGCCATGGCTGGGGCTGGCAGGGACCACAGGACTCTCCTTGGTGAGCAGACTCAGTAAGAGCAGCCCTACAGAAGCCTGAAAGGCAAGGGGACACAACTAACCTCCAGGGGAGGTCATTTAATAAAGTTATTTCCAACCAACTCCACTGCTGCTCTTGCTGAGTGTGGTGCTCCTTCATTAATGAGTGAATGGCTGGGATTTCATTTTCCCCCGTCCTGGTTTTCCAGACCCCTTCTTGAGAAAGCAAACAGAATTCAGACAAAAGTGACAGTTTTCTGGATTAAATTACTTCCATCTTCTTCTTTTTGATTTCCTTTAAACCAGAGCAGAGTCTCTGAAGGCATCAAAATGGATACTTTTTGCATTTGAAACTATTTGCCCCTATTAACTAACATAAACATATCTTTAAAAGTCATGGCTATTACTGATTGAGTACTATCACATATTTCTGGTGAGAATTTGGATTTTGAGGAGGGAAGGGCTTTTTATGCACCCAGAACCGAAAAAATACAAACAAACCCCATCACCCAAACCACGTGTGTTCCTTTGAATACGTTTCCCACATTTCCTGCAAGGTCTGTTGTGAAGGGAGCAGTAGCCAGAGACTGGCTTCATGCACCACAAATGCCAGGAAATCAATTTAGGGCAGCAAAATATTTCCCTTTTCCTTGGAAAGTGGGCATGCTTTCCTTCCCAGCCCTGGAGAGGCACAGCCAAGAGAGGGGTGAGCAAACTGCTGAGCTGGGCTGCAGAGCAGGGGCTGGACCTGCAGTCCCAGGGAGCCTGGGGTCTGATGGGATTAGCCTGCTTATCTGCTTTTCTGCCTTTCAGTTAGGATTTAGTTAAGAATTTCCTGCATCTGCATCAGCAAGAAAAAATGGCTGTTCCTGGGATTTGGAAAGGTCAGCATCAGGCCAAAGATATTTAAGCACAGAGTTTGAGACTTTCGAGGTGGTGGAAGTGCATAGGCTGGAGCCAAATCCTAAAAGTAGATCCTTGGCAAAAGGAAAGGGCTGGAGTGCTGTGTCTGTGTGCATGTGTGAGCAGCAGCAGGAGCTGTTCCCACTCCTTTTTGGGGTGGCTGTTTGTCCCTCTGCACCAAACCTGCAGCAAGGGCTCGGGGGCTCTCAGGTCTCGCGGGGTGTGTCAAATTTGGGACACCATCCTCCCCCTGCTGCAAAGCCCATGACTTTTCCCTCCCCAAAACTGTGCTTTGCCCACCAGCCAGCAGCAGGTAGCTGCCTACTTTGGAGAGTTACTGCTCTGCAGGCAGAAAAAGCCCCTCGGATTAATGGTCTGCCTAAGAGCTGAAGAGAAAAAAAAAGAGAAATAATTTTAAGTATCACATTAAAATGCCACTCCACATCTGAAAGGATCCATTAAAACTTTTATAGAGCTTTTTACATTTGTTTCCCCACTTTTACATTTTGTTCTGATTCAGGCACTTCTCTCTTATAGTTCTCCTATGTAATAAACATTTTTGCCTCGGTTGGCTCTGCTCTGAGAGGGACTATTTTTGGTGCAGATGAAAACGTGGCACTTCTGATAGAATAGAGTTTTTCTTTCCAAAATCACCATTTGCAGGGATCCAGCCTGGCCAGGAGCCTTGGGCTAACCCCCTGGATGTGTTCTGCACGATCTTTCATAAAAATGTTGTATTTTTTAAAGGGATTTGGGGAGTGCACCTAGGCTTCACCCTCTGGTTCTTCTCTTTGTTAGAAGAAAGGTTTCTGAGGTCCAGCAGAAATCCCTGACAGCACTCAAGGCCAGGCTGGAGTGGCCTCTGAGGAGTCTGGTCTAGCTGAGGATGTTCCTGCTCATTGCAGGGGGGTCATCACCTTGCTGACCTCTAAAAGGTCCCTTCCAACTCAAACCTTGCTGTGATTCTGTCATTGGGCTGTGGCCAAAAAAATAGAACTTTCAGCTGTTTAGCCTTTTCCATTACTTTTTAAAATATTTAAATTCCTAAGGGTTTGAGGGGCATGGACACAGGCCCTGCTGTCTGCAGGGCAAGGCAGGAGCTGCAGGACGTGTCCTGCATCCTGTCCCCTCCATAGGGCTGGGAATGCTCACCATCCCAGCTGCCTGCCCAGGCACTGAGGGGCCTCTCCTGAACCTGCTCCTCATGCCCAGTGTGCTCAGGGAGCTGGTGCTGTCAGTGTGTCACTTGGGAAATCATTCTAAAGCCTCACATTTACACTGCACTCAGGTGTCCCCATGGGGCACAGCCAGCCCCTTCCCAGGTTAGTCACAAACAACCCAAGGGAGCACAAGTTGTGCCATGTGCTGCCCTTTCCTTGCCCTTTGCTCCTTCTCCTGTGTCCCTGGCATTGCAGATCCTGCCACATGGATTCCCACTCACTGCTTACCTGTACTTCCTGACTGGGGGATGTGACAGTCTATTATTTAATCCTGCAGCTTGTCCTCTTACACAGATAATGTATTTCTGCAAGTTGACTGCTTGAAGCAAAGCGCCTCAGTGCCCTGGGAAGGTGTGGCCACCCCAGAGGGCATTTCTCAGGGGCAATAAGGGTTTGGCCTCAGCATTGCCAAGCTCCTTGCAGGGCTCCCCATCTCCCTGTGCTGCCTTGTTGCTGCTTGGGCTTCCCTGCCCCTGCTCTCGCTGCTTGGCACCAGCACACCTAAGCCTTGCAAACCCAGGGCAGGCTTCAGGAATGCAAATAATGTTCCCTGTCCATCCAAACCATGTCTCTAAAAACCTTTCCCTCTTGTTCCTTGTTGCCCTGGAGGATAGTTACTTCAAAGAGCAGCCCTGTTGCCTGGCATTTCAGTTTATCTCATTACCATTGTGTTTGCCAAGCCAGCCAGCTTTGCCAAAAACAGAATCAAGGTTGTTGGCAGTGCTGGCTGGCTCACATCTTCACCCTCCCTGCTGGCAGAGATGCTAATTTCCCCTTGATTGCAAACCCTGCATTCATCTTTTGTGAATAAGCTATGCCCACAGCCACACCATAATGGCTTTAAAAACCTGGCCTGAGCCCGTGGGCCCCTCTGCTCTGCTCTCCAAGGCAGGGCTAATGGATGCTGCTGGATCATTCACTTGCCACTCTTCTGGCCCAGGACAGCAGCTGGCTGGCACCCACAGCTGGCAGAGGGCAGGCAGAGAGCCCAGGGCAGGAGCTGGGGAGGCACAGCAGTGCAGAGGGATGGACAGACAGACAGACGGATGGACAGTGGGTGGGTGCAGGGCTGCACACACCACTCGAAGGCCATTTGTCACAGCAGGGGCTGGTCACAGGAGTAGGGGTGAGAGCTGACAGTTTCTGGCTCCAGGGGCTTCCCTGGGCTTCAGGAAAACTCAGAACAGCCTCAGGATACCCTCAGGATGGCTCTAATACAATCTGATTTCCCTCTTGCTCTCTTGAGTTGATTACAACAAGCTGTGTGTAAATTTTTTAGAAGTCTTGGGTGCAAAACGCTGAGCTGGCAGTGGTGTGGCACAACCTGAGCAGCTTGTGCTTGGGCTGGCATTGCCACCATGGTCAGAATGGGACTGCAAGCTTTGGGGTTGCTGCTTAAAGTCAGTTTAATGGCTGAGGACTATTTTATTGTTTTTAACACCCATAAAATGAAACATACCTCAAAAAAAATTTAAAAAATAGCAAATCCTGGATCTATTAAGAAGGGGTGAGCAGCACCTGCAGGGATGGGTGGGTTGGGGAGGACAGCCACATGCCTGGGCTTTACCATTCCTGTTTAGGATAGGCCTGCCCCAGTGATGCCATGGCTGTTGCTAAGCAACAAGTGATGCCTGCTGTAGCCAATATTGCCCTCCTAAAGGTGTGTTTGCAAGGAGCACTCTGCTGTGTGCATGGCATCAGTTTGCAGGTGTATGGATTTGCATTAGTTAGTGGCAATAGATTTTGGCAATGCTTCAGGGTGGTGTTAAAATGGAATACAATGTGGCAGGAAGATCTTGTGCAGCAAAAGCATCAAGCCCTCCCCTTTGTTTGGCTGGAACTTAAAGCTGGGATATCTAACTCACCAAGATAAATTAACAGTAAATCAGGTTACAGAATAAATTAACAAATTAAATTGGGTTAGTTGGAAAGTTTAAGAAGGAGGAGCATTTGTGAGCTGCTTGCATTACAAACACATTACAAAGTCTTGAGCTGGAAGGGAAGGCTCGCACAGAATGTGTGACTGTCCCAGTGCTGCTTTGATTCCCAGTCTTTATCAGGAAGAGACTGGACCTGCTCTAACCATGAATTAGCACCCACATCGAGAAAGCCTTTTGGCTGCTCCTCTTCTTCTGGTTTTGTGACTCATTGCCAGAGATTTGCAGAGGATAGGGCTCCTCTCATGGGCCATCACAAACTCCCTTTTTCATCTTCTTGAGCTTCTTTTCCTTCACTTGCTTTGCTCCACCAGCCAGCACCTGACTTTGCCTCCTGTGCCTGCAGAAGATGCTCCCCAGGGATGTACCCCTGGTCCTGCCTGTTCATGCAGGGTCTCTCCTCACCCCTTGGCCTTGGTGGTGACTTTGGCCGTGCCCAGAGCCGTTTGCAGGGCAGGGCCGAGGCGCTGCTGCCTCTCAGGGTGTCCAGGAGGGGCTGGCCTGATGGTCTCACCGTGCCAGAGACCTTCCCTGTGCTCCTTCACTCACCCTGGGCTCCTCTGCAGGGCACAGCAAACTCTCATCTGATGGCAGCAGTGAGAAGGGGAACTGGGGCAAAGTATTTTAACTGTATTACTTTCAGGTGCTTGCCACATCTTTTCTAATTAAAATAAAATCATCTTAGGACTCCTGAAATGAATATTTGGTATAATGGATTCAGAAAGTGATGAAAATGTTTTCATTAAATAGTGAGAGAGGGAGAGAGACCCTGCAAGGCACAGCATTTTATCTCAACTCTCTAATAACATTAATAAACTCTTTAATCTTTGTCACGTTTATGACTTAATGGCAATCCTTAAAGACATGACAGACAAGTTAGAGCTGCCAGGTTCCTTTAACCTATAAGCATTCATATCCTTCTCAGGATTTTGATTAAGTGGAAAATTCCTCTGCAAGGGGCTTTATTCTCCTTGTAAATCTGTGCTCTGAGGTTGTGGCAGGGGATGCTCAGCTGGGGCCTGGCCATGCTGTGGGATGGGGGTGTCACCTCCCAATTCCACTGCCAGGGGAGCCCCAGGGGTGCTCAGTGCCAGCCCTGCTGTGACCAGCCCTGGCTGTTCCCCTTCTCCCACCTGCTGCTGACCTGGCCCTGCTATGGCCCTGCCTGTCCCCCATGGCCCTTTGGCTCTGCTCTGCATGAGAACCATGCTCAGAGTGCTTGGTGCCAGCTCTGTGCTGTGCTCCCTGTTCCTCTGGGCTGCAGGGCACTGAGAATCCCTGCCCCTGAGCCTCTGCTCACACACAGGGGCTGGGGCAGCCTCTGGTTTCAGACAAGTAATATTTGCTTGTGGCAAGGCCAGCACTCCAGTTGTGGGTGCTGAGAGCTGCCAAGCCCAGGCTTCACTCTGCCCCAGTGTGCCATGAGATGTGCGTGGTCCAAAGCAGCAGATATCCAGGGGGAAAATAGTATGGATCATATAATTATGGAGCTGCACAACAAGACGGGCACAGCTGGGGGCTGACTCCAGCCTTGGGATTTTCTTTTTTATTTTTCTCAGCAATCTGGCAGTTTCTAACCATCAAGTTCCTGACTAGAAAAGCTAATTGATATTCCTTTAATGTAAGGTTTTTGCATTTAATCTCCTTTATTTATTTTGTTTTGTTAATGTTACATCAAAGTGCAGCCTTTCTTTCCTCTGCTGCTGGGGCTTGGACCCAGAACATCCATTTTGGCAGCTGCCACCCCACTGTTCCCAGCTGGAAGCAGAGGGATGCTCCAGTGGTGGGGTGGGTGCAGAAAAGGGACTCTGCACCCTTGGCAGGGCTGTGGCAGCTGCATCCCTTCCCCTGAGGCCCCTGCAGTGCCCAAACCCAGAGACTTCCACGTGGGACAGGTGTTATTTCATCCACATTTGGTTCACTGTCTTCTGCTGCACACATAAGTACCAGCCTGCTGAATTCGCTCTTGTAAATGATAAGCTGGAGCCTCTTTGGTTGCTTCTCAGTCACGTGCCAGCAATAAAATGAAGAATCACCCCTCTTTTATTTGCATAATTTTGATGCTGTCAAAAGAAAGAGACAATACTTATGTAGCATAAGGAGAATTTTTAAATAGAAGCATTACATTTTAAAACCCTAATAAAGATAAAAGCAAAATAAACACTGGAATTTGAATTTAGAGAATGAGAGAAGAAAGATTAGGCTGGGCTGGGGGAGTAATGAAGGTAGTGGCTGGTAACAATTTTTAATAGCACATTAATGCTGAATTACTATGGAATTTCTGCAGGAGTCGAGATGACATCCACATAAACACCAAATGAATTCCAAATGATTGGTATTATCATAAAGAGCACCAAATGAATTAATAATGATGGAACACTTAAACTAAAACGTTATCTTCCCTAATCTGTTTTCTCTTTTATGCACTGCACAATTCATTTTTAGCCAACTACGACCCTTTCTTTCATTTGTCTTTTAATTTAAAAACATATATATTTATTTTTGCATGGATGTTCTGCTCCTGCACTGCTTGAAGTGGGACTTGGACTGGTCCATCTTCACAACAGTTTTGTGTTGGCCTCAGAAAATTTCAGCAATGGATGGGAAGACATCTGGACACAAGCCTTGTCGCTGGGAAAACGACTATGACTAATAAAAACAATAATAATAACCATTCCCTCCTGATGGTCCCACATGTGCACAGACCTCAGGGCACCCTTAGCAGCGTTTAATAAGCTAAATGGCTCACTTTACAGCAAGGCAATATGTCTCCCCTCCCATGGAGGAGGAGAGGAGGCCGAGCTCGCAGCTGAGTCGAGATCAGTGAGCAGGACTCTGGGGCTGGTTTTGGGTGTCCCAGAGCCCCAGCACTGCTGCCACACACTCTGTGGGCTCCTCCATTCCTGTCCCATGGGGCTCCTTGGCACAGCCTGGGCAGGACAGCAGCCCAGCATCGCTGCCTGGGGCAGGGCTGGCCCCGGTGCCTCCCACGGCCGGGCTGGGTGTGCACGCTGACATATTAGCAGTCAAATGACATTTAGAGAGCACAAGTCTCACTCTCTCCTGCAGGCCAAGTAAATATCATTAGTAATGATATTAAATCTCAAATTGTGCTGCTGCACTATGGCAACCACTCAGCAATTTGCTATTGCAGCTTGTTCCTAACAATTACTTTCATAGACTTTATTTCTTGGAAAACTATTACTGACCATAATCTTCTACGTGGCATGCTATGAAAAGAAATAATAATGATAATAATAAATTAATTAAAGGAAAAAAGTCAACCCAGCTTCCAGAGTGAGGGTGTAATGCTGCCACGAGGCTGGCATGGCAGGTTTTGGATGTTTTAGGAAGCTGGGAGCTGCACGGGGAGCTTGGCAGGGCACAGCTTTTCTGCCCTGTTGTTCTTTGTGGCTTCGATGCAGGAAGTGGTGCAGGGAAGTCAGCTGGCTCTTCTCTACAGTATCCATCACACAAATATAATTTTATTTTTCTATACAAAATTAAGTTTTTGTACGTGCATGTGTATTTATTAGATCTGAGTATGCAGGCATATCCGTGTGTGTGTATAGGGTACGTGTGTGCATACACACAGACAGGTGCATATATATTTCTCCATAGATGTATTTATACATCCATTTGTACCTTTACACATCCCAGGCTGTCCATAGCCGTGTGCACACTCACACAGAGCCCCTCAGCTCCTGGCAGCTCCTCCCTGCAGCCCTGCTGGCTGGGCTGTGACACTGGCAGGCCGCTGGCCCCACACACGCGCTGAGCCCCTGTGACAGAAGCAACATATAATTACATTACAAATTAACTTGCAAATGCTGGCGGTGATGTACTCCACAGGAGAAAAAAATAAAATCATCGGTTTCGCCTTCTCTGGTGTCTTGTAGCTGGTCCCTCCAGCACGCTCTGCATCTGTCAGGATCCGTGCCCTGGGAGCACTAATCATTTTTATTAACCATTAAACAAGAAGATCCTTTTTATTTGAAAATGTAAAACACGCAGGAAGCACTATCTATAGCCGCTAATTCAGGTCACATTACACGGCAGTGCCTCACCTCTGTGCTCATCCTGCTCCGCCGAAAGCAGCGCTGCCGTCGGGGCTGAGCGCCCGCCTTGCATTTCCAGCCCGGATCCCACCCCCAGTAATTGCACTTCTTTTCCGAGTGACCCCACGTAAACCGAGCCCCTTCTAAAGCTTCTCTCGTGGCGGGTTTATGAGGCGTTACTGCACTTTCTGAACATTTTTTGTGGTTTTTCCTTCGGGCAGGGGCGGTGGGAGGTGATGGCACCGCGGTCCCCGCAGAGCGGGTGGCGCTGGCTCGGTCACCTCCGTGTCCGGGGCACTGCGGTGACAGCCCCAGCGCTGGACCACGGCTCCCAGAGCCCAGGGAAAACCCAATGGGAGAGGGACTGACCCCAGGGCTGCTCCCTGGGTGTCCGTGCTCCCCGAACTGAGCGGAACGGGGCTCCCGATTTATTGACGGAGCGGCGGGGGTGGCGGGTGCCACCTCGTTAGCATTATAGAGCGGATTCCTCACATGCTTTTTTTTCATTCTGCAGCTTGGCTGCTGCTGTGTGAGACTGCGGAATATTTTACTGCCTTGTGGCTCGCATTCAATACGGCAAATAAAAAGGGGAAAAAAAAAAAAGGAAAAGTTGACAAAAATCCTGCTTTTTTTTTTTTTCCTTCTTACTTGCATCTCTGTTTTTAACAGCCCTCCTGCTGTGACAAAACTGTTAATTAAACTGAAACTAAAATAAATTAGGCTCACCTAATATGACAGGCATTTGAAAGCAAAGCATCAGCCGAAGGGCTGGCAGGGTAGGAGCTGCTGTGCCTGTTCCTTATGCCCCTTCTGCCTTCATGTGCCAGCAGAGGCTGCATTGGTGGCACTGTCAGGGTGCAGCAGCCCAGATGCTCTGTGTGTGTGGGGGGCAAAAAAAAGAGATTTTTGGCTTCCATGTCAGACAGAGCGTAGTGTAAGAGGCTCCATCAGCCCGGCTGTGGCCTGTCGAGACCAGAACTACAGCTACAATATTTGTATTATGTATATTATTAATAATAATAGTTTTAAGTTACACTAAAAACTTAATGTGTGATTGCCCAGTGTTTCTCCATCTCCCTTCAAGTTCAGCTGAGGTTGTTGATTATTCTGGAAAAGCCCCACCAGCTGTGCTAGACACCCTCAGCTTGCCTTACAAACCTGTGGGGGCTGCAGCTGCCTGACAAGCAGAGCTGCAGCCTGGCCATGCACCCATAAATTAAAGAAAAGGCCAGGCTGGCCGAGGCACGGCGCTGGCTTTGATGTGCAGTAATGAACCGCGCTTTTAATTCGGGGCTGTAACTTCCATGCCGACGCAGAACCGGGAGCTGGGAGAAGCCGCATGCATAATCAGGGGTGAAAGCAAGGATGCGGCATGCGATGTGTCTGATGTTGGATGAGAGGCAAGATAGCCTTTAATCATTTTGTTTTCAAAGAAGCTTTAGAGAGCTCTTTGAAGATGAGGCTTTTTTTGAGGGTTGCTTCTGGAAAAGAGGAGGCAGCGCTAGATGGCACCCGCGCCCACCTGCCCGCTGGGTTAACCTGGGCACGGGACACACCTGGGCAGCCCTGCCCTGCATGGCTGGCACAGAGAGCCTCTGCTAAACCACAGCTGCCCGTGCTGGTGACACCCTGATGCAGCAGGAACACATCTATTCTGAGCAGTTAGAATAGGGTGTCCAGCCTCCCTTCATTAATTATAATATTTTTGTGATGAAAATGTTCTGTAAATCGTGTCTTGTTATCTTTGGATGAAAGGGACTGATAATGAACGTCTGATCAGGCTTTAAGGAGAAGCACCATGGTGCTGAGGCATGGGGCTGTGCCCGTCCTGTATTGCAGCATTTGGGGAAGGGTGAGGTGTGTGTCACACACGCCTCCACAATGCCCCTGCGCTGCAGGTGAGTTCCTTATGGGCTGGGATCCAGCCCAGCACCCAAGGCATGACCATCTGACCACCCCAGGCTGGGGAGGGTGAGGAGCTCTCCCAATAGCATGCCTGGCTTTATTTTGAGGACTGAGGTCAGGATACTGTTGTGATAAATGCATCACACACAAAACAAGAACATGGTTTCTTGCTCCAGGAACATTGCAGGCTGTTCCTTAGGGAATGAGTGTGCCAACAACCCTATTTTTACCTCTTAATTTTACCTTTTTGTACCTGTGGTTTGTGGTAAAACAACAGCCAGGAAATGACTGCAGGCTATTGGGCCATCACATTGAGTGTGGAGTACTGGCATTTTCAATGGTTTTTGCACATTTGGTCATTCAGTGTGGTTTTTAAAGTAGGTAAATGCTGGTAGTTGAGGTTACTTGCAGTTGCCATTGTGCCATGCAAAGAAAGCCTGTGAAACAGCCCAAACAGATGAATTTCTGCCCTCCCCAAGGACTGAGTCTGTCTCCATGGGCATCACAAGGGACCTTGCTCTGTGCTCAGGGCTGCCGAAGTGTGCACTGAGAAAAGGACAAACAGCAACACATTTTCCCCCCTCTGTGTGACTCCAGGTAGAGGAGCTGGGCTCTGCCACGGTGCACGGCACAATCCTCACAGCCACGGCTTTGCCCACGTGCCCAGCCCACCTCCCTGCATCCTCTGTTAAACTGCACCAACATTGCCACGTCTCGAGTTCTGGCCAGCATGGAGGTCTAACACACATTTTCCAGACCCTTCAGAAAAGGAAAATTCCACATCTCCAAACTTGCTCTGTTTTGTAGTTTCTGCAAATGTCTTTGATAGAAATCTCTGTTCCTGTATGTACAACCCCAAGGCACTGTTACTATCAGACTGTGTACCTGTGCCAGCATGTTGAAGGTTAAGTTTGAAAGACCAAAAGAGGTGGGACCTGCCCCATGTGTTAAAAAGAAAATCCCTTTCTCCTCTCTGCCCTCCTGTCTGCAGCAGGTGTTTAAACACTGGCCTTGCTGGGGAGGTGTGAGGCTTTGTGACAGGCCCTGCAGCTGGGGAATGCAGCTAATGACACCTGGCAAATGCTGTTTGGGGATTAAATGTGCCACTGCTCCGTGAAAGGCAGGAGCACAACATTGGGAAGTTTGGAGACAGTGTGTCGGACTCCTGTTTTCACTCCTAAGTGATGCTGTGCTATTTTTGTCCAGGCCAAACTTTGCCTTTTCAATTAGGTTTATTGCTATAGCTCCATGGCAATGTGTATGTGCTAATGTTGGATTTTTGTATCTAATGTAAGCGATTGAAATAAACAATCCAGACCTGATAGTCCAGTGGGGGCGACTAAAACTGATGTTTGGAATCGGCTCAAAATTTGTGATTTTGATGCTTGTTAGTGGGACACAAAACCTGCAAGGACTGGGACAGAGAGGAGGAGTATCCTGCAGTGGGTTTGAGCCTGGAAACATCCCTGTGGTGCAGCCAGCCAGGGTCACATCTGCTCTCAGCCTCTGCTGTGCACTCCTGCCCCACTCTATCACTCTTCCAATCTGAAAACAAGGATCCAATATTGGAGAGCTTGGGTGAGGGCTGAGGAGCAGGGGGTTGCTGGACATCCCCCTCTCCTTCTGCCTTGGCCCAGCCTACAGTTCCAGGGAGCAGGAGGTCCCTGCAGGGCCAGCACTCCAGCGCCAGGGAGCTGCCCTGTGCCATCATCTGCCCCTCTGCCTGTGCAAGCACCACTCCCACTCCCATCAATCAGCACAGACCAGGTGTCTGGAAGCATCTCTTGCCAATCACCTTTTATTACCTTTAAAAAGCCAAGAAACCCAGAACAAGACAAAAACTGAGACCATGTGAACATCATGCAATGGATTCACTTTAAAGCAGGCTGGGGTAGGGAGGGGAAGACCAAAGTCATGTTAGAGGAGCAGTACTGCTGCACCCGTGTCTGAAGGCCAGGCCGGGTGGGCTGTCACTGGTGGGCTTGGTGGTGACTGCTGTGAGTGACCAGATGGATGCTGAAGCAGGAAATGGAAACACACTCATGAGACATCATCCCTGGTAACCCCAGGTCTGACTCTGACGTGGTGATGGCAGTGAGAAATACTCCTAACTCCTGTCTTGGGCACGTTCTGCCTGGGCAAAGTCTCTCTGGAGAGGAGCAGCACAGGGACTGCTGTTACAGGGCTCCTTAGCTCAGTTCTGCTGCCCAGTGGGATCAGAGCTCGGGCACTCAGTGCAGAGGATGTTATCCAGCAGCAGTGATGTTACCCCACTCTGCCCTGCAGTCTCACTCTGCTGTCTTCAAAATTCACAGCCCAAACTAGAGCAGAATTACCTTCTGGAAAGGATGTGCTTTGGAGAGTTTCAGCTATCACAGAAATAACTTTGCATCTTGTCCATCATGTGGATGTGACACAACCCATGCCCTTATTGTCCTGAGGTATAGCCAACATTTGGGTTCATTACATTTAATGGAGTAGGGTCACCCATAAAGTTATTCATAAGGTATTTTCTGAGTGTTTTTCACCTTCTCTTTGAAAAAATAAATTATATCAGCATGTTCACGAGGTGCAAATGGGACTGGCATTTCAGCTGTTATTATGTTATTAACTTTTTTAACCTAATAATTTTCAATCAAGAGTGAGAAGCAATTTTCACTCACTCCAGTGACCAGAGCTGGAGATTCTGCCAAGTGTTCTTGTGGGGTTCACCTTGACAGACACCTAATTCCATCCCAAATGGAAACGTTACCCCCGACACTCTCATTGTGGTTACCGAGAATTTCCATTTCCCCTTCGGTTAGGATTTAATTTAGAAGGCAAAGACTTCCTAAGCTATGGGAGAGTAAAGATAGATGGCATGGGAGAAGAAGGCTGATGAAATGTAGTTGACTCCGGATCTGAAATATTTTATCCCTCCTCAATGTAGGTTAAATTATTCTTCACCTTTCCCACATCCATAATTGTCGCTGATCTTGGACCAACTCAAAACCCTACTACTGAGTTCAGTAGACTCAAAATTGCCACTAGAACTGGAAAAAGAAAAAAAAAGAGACTTGTTAGTGTCCATACACAATATCCCAAGACTATACACAGCTATGAGATACAGCAAATTTAAGAAAGGCAATTTTTTTCTCATCACTGAGTATTTATTATATATAACAAATACATGAAAAAGAAAAAACTATATTGTGTGATATAAATAGTTTATTTACATTACAGAAAAACATCAAGACAATGTATACTATTTCAAATATATCCATACATAATCAAATATAGCTGTAGTACATGTTCTCATTGGTGTAGATTACCACAAATGCAAGGCAACATGTGTAGATCTTGTCTTAATCTTTTGTCTATAATACTGTATTTTGTAGTCCAAGCTCTCTGCAGTTAGTTTTGCCATTGTGGAAACATGCGCTCTTTAAATTAACCTTGTCGATGCTCTTGTTGTGTTGTCTGAACTGTAGTGCCCTGTGTTTTGCTTCTGTCTGTGGATTCTGTTGCTCCTGGGACATTTCCTGGAAAAGAGAGTTGTGAGAATACACAGCTCTTAGCAACACATCTGCTCCAGAGGTGGTGGAGGTGGTGGGAGCAGCAGGGATGCGAGGGCGAGAGGGGCATCCTCCAGCCCTCAGTGTGCTTCCTCCTCTATGAAATGAAACCAGCTGCCTAATGGCAATGGCACCACAAAAAAAGCCACCAGAACCCCCAAACACATACTGTGAACAAAATTATGGCAAGGGAGATGTTCGGATTCCTGAACCCTGGGCACTCCTGCTACATTGCAGTGATCCCAAGCACACTGCGTTGTTCAGCTTTAAATAATGGGTTTATTTTGGGCGAGGTGCGGGTGGGAGATCCGTGGTCCATGGATCCATGGCAAGGATGGTCCCATGCTCACCTGGCCAGCGTCCCAGGTCTGTGAAGTGCTTACACAATGGCTGCAGGGGCTGCCTTTCCAAGGCCCTAAGTGTCTGCAGCCCCCCTGAGTGTCCATGGCAATGCTCCATGCTCAGCCCATGAGCCAACAGCCACTGCACTTACAGGTGCCTGCACCGTGCCAGGGCTGCTTGGCTTGCTGTGGAAAGCACTTGTGCTGGAAAGCCCCAAATCTGAAATTCCTTTGGACAGCTGCAGGGGCAAACCCCCGTGTGTCTTGGGACCTCCAGTGCTCCTCAGCAAGGGCCTGTTTCAACCTTTCACCTGCTGTGGGGATGCTACATTTCTCCCTAATGGAAAGCTAATGGTGTGTTTCTGGCTTTCTCTCATGGAAAGGCACCCTCAGGCAGAAAGCATGGAGAAGTTTAATCCCAGGTTAAACTAAGGATGTTCTAATCAGCTGAAAGCCAAGGGTGGTCATGGTAAAAACTGTGGGCAGCTGCACAACAGAGACTGAAACACTCTCTTGGAGTGCCATGAGAAGGGGCTCCACAATACTCCAGATGACACTGACATGGAAAAAAAAAAATCCCTTTGTATGGGGCTGACTTGTTCTTCTGTCACAGGAGGCTTTCAGCAGCATTAGGTAAAACCCTACAACTCATACACTTGGGAGAGCACACGTCAGTGCAGTGAGAGCTTAAAGCACTTGCCTGCAGCTCTGTGTCAAATAACTAAGAGCAGAACAGAGTGAAATAAAAGAAAAAGGTCATTTTCTCCCCCCTGTTGAATGGGAGTGATGTTATAGTTTTGTGACGTCAACCAAAAGGCTAAACAGGAGCATAAGAGTTTAGGAAACATTTTAAAAAATGCTGGAATACAATTATGTAAGTGTCTAGCAAAATATGGGTCAGACTGTCCTGACTTGCCTCACTTTTAAGCCACCAGGACCACCCCCTCATGAGAAGCTGTATGGCTGTGGGCTATATTTTGCCTGGTTCCTTCCTGGGAAGCAGTGAAGTAGGCTGCTATCATTGCTCCAGGAAAAACCAGGCTGCCTCTCCTGTGCTCTCGGGGGTCACGGCAGAGCTTTCATTACAGAGCTGAGGCAGACTTCAGCCGGTCTGGGATCTCATGACAAACTCATTATTCACTGTGAGTTCCCTGGAAAGGCCATCAGACTTTGGGAGTGAGGCAGGGAGCTGCTGTTAGCAAGCAAGGCTGGCTCCCTGTGCATCCCCTGGCCACTGTCCCTGCGTGGCCCCTCCTGTCCTGCCCACACAGCCAGGCCTCCTGGGGCTCTGCAGGACATGGCCAGGGACACTTCCATGGGCTGAGACAGCCCCACCAACACCCAGGGCTCCTCCCTGAGCCCCCAGCACCTGGATTTACAGCCCTGCTTTGCCCCAGCACTCAGCCATGTGAAGTAGGGAACCAGGGCACAGTGGGCACAACCAGACTGATTTTCTATGAAATGTGGAGGAGTCAGGTGGCTGGGGGATGATGAGGATGGTCAGCAATGCCAGGGGATGCAGCTGTGCATGGGGGATACCAACTGCTCCTGGGATCCAGGAGCTGGAAGCAAGGAGATGAACATTTCATAGGCACTTTCCCCAACCAACGCTGACAGTATCTACGTAGTCGCTTCAAGCTTGAGAGAAATTAATTCAAATGTAGAGATTACTCTAATTAATGATGAAAAAGTAACTTTGAACCAAAAATGCCCATGTTTCAATTGTACATTACCCATGGCTGGGAGCTTGGGAAGGCCCCAGGCTGCTTACACACAATGCTACAGCATTTACAGGTGGGTTGTGTCTGAAGTGCAGCAGGGGCTCTTAAGGGGAGCATTGGTGTTTAACCAGCTTTTGAGACTTAATCATCTGCTAAAACCGAGTGATAGGTTTTCCTTGGTTCTTAACTCTTTAATCAAAAGTCCTTTGTAGTGCACTGTGTGGGGGGTGCATTCATTTATGAGCACAGCAGTAACATCGATGTAAACCAAGCACTGGAGCACAGGCTGCCCTCCCTCCCTCCCTCCACTGAAGCTTTGCTCCCGAGCTCGAGTTACTCACAATGTGATTCATAGCAGGTAAAACACGTTATGCATTCATTTTTAATCAAGTTATTTCTTCACATAAATAAGCTGCTGTGACTAAACATTAGGGAAGCACTAAAAATGCAAAGCTGTAAAGAAAACTGCTGAGAATCATTATGACACTAGGCCATACCTATATTATTTGCCATCCTCCTTCACTTTAATCACTGCTTCTTTTTTTGCTTTATCTCTAAGCTAAAAGTCCTTGGGCAGACTGTGCCTTGCTGTGCCTCTTGGCCTCTGGTTCCCTACTCTTCCACCTCAGAAACTTATTCCCATTTCTGGCACTAGTGATAAGTAGCCAAGCACCGAGTCACTTAAACCCCAGTCATCATCACTTCTGTTGGTTGCATTTTCAGCTGAGTCCATCCTCTGACTCTGTTGGTTGTCTGGCTGCAGAAATGGAATGGCAACTTGGAGGGCCAAGTGCCCAGGAGGCAGAGGAAGGGGCAGGGGCAAACCTCAGCTGTCAGCAGCCTGTTTATTCAGATTAAAGTGTCGGTGCAACAACAGCACTAAAAGTTGCCAGGACTTGCTGAGAGCCTTCCAGCAATGGAGGACACCCCCAGAGATTTGCACCACTGTACAGGTAAAATTTTAAGAGCAACAACAGTAATGATAGCTGGAAGATTACAATGGTAGTTTTGTGAGGCTCACGTGGATGCACCAAATTTGCTTGGTTAATTAATTAGCTGAAGTTGCACTGAAATGAGCAGCAAAGAATTTGGCTGCAATGCCCTCTAAGTGAAGTTTCCCTTCCTTCTCCCAGGAGCCTGGCAAGGTGGTTTCAATACTTTCAAGAATTCAGGGTGTGGAGTTCAAACCAGTACAGTCAGGTTCTCCAAAGCAGAGAACTTCAAAAACTCAATTGCTCATGCATACGCTGCCACAACGCTCTCTTGTCATGTGGATTTCTCTTAGGCCACTTAAGAGCACACTTCTGCAAATGTATCTCAAATCATTATGCTGGGATGGAGGATGCTCTGCAGTAATTACATGCATTACAGAAAAAAGTGAAAAGATCATAAATTGACTTGGTTACAAAGTGTGGGGGAAAGATACTGTCTCTGTATGAAAACAGTGTGGCAGGTAATTTGCATTACAGTACCGGATCACTCAGAGCTCCCTGTCTTCATTCTTCAGTACGAAGTACTTTGCTCACTGCATCAAGGTGACAAAACTAGACTCACTTGACAAAACAATACACATTTATTCCATTATCAGTTACTACACCACTTTCTTTCTCTCACTACATGCTGTATTTTTGGTTGTTTGAATTACCTCAGTGAATACCACCTCCTGTAATCTACTGCCTCATTTGGCAGTTGCCATTCAGGTGATGAACTCTGGCTAAAAAAGGTTTTGTTTTGTGCCTTTAGGCCATAGAAGGATCTATGATTTTTTTTATTATTTTCCTGGAACAAATGCTCTACACTTGTCTTCCAGCCAGGTAGTGCAACATGGGGACTGAAATAGAGATTTTATTATGCATGGCGGTATGATACCTGACTTTTTTTTTTAATTTTAAAAAGAAAATAATTTTTAAAAGAGGGATTTATCAGTGCTGCTAGCTGAATTAATTTAACCTTGTGATTTCTAAGAGAAGCCCGTGGATGCTTGACCTTCAGAATTTACCCCAAGCCCTCCCAGAGACAGTAACACGGTCAAGTGGGGGAGTAGAGCAGTACATGGAGGGGAAGGATTGCATTTCCCCCTCTCATTCTGAACTACCCTGGGGCTTTTTCCATTCACACAACCCTCTGCTCCTCACTAAAGAAAAAAACCCTGAGTACATCATATATGGAAGACCCTAAAACATGTGCAGTGCCTTTGAACATGCACTCAAGCCTAATGAAATCATTTAATCAGCGGGGCTGCAAACAGGCTTAAAAGTTTGCATGCTTTGCCTGATTAGGACTAAGGGAATGGGCCCTTAAGGAAACCAGATGGAGATATGATTAGTTTTATTAAGTGTTGATCCAGCTGCTGTATTTATATTTCCCCTATTTATAAGAACAATATTTGTCCAAGCATCTGAATACAAAATAGAGAACTTCACTTGCTGTAGGCACCGTTGCTACCTAAGTTTGATTAAGATGGAAGTAAAAATTCAGTCATAATAATGAAGGAGCACTGGCTGGCTGGACCAGATGATATCTTCTGTTTGTTGGTGAATTAAATAGCATTTGTTATCAGTAGTGTCACTGCAGAAATCGGTATAATCAGCGCACATTGCAGGAAAAACAAAAGTATTTTCTCCCTCTACTGTAAAATACCAGAGATACTGACCTTGTAATACAAAGGACTACAACACAGATGATAGCAATCTGGATGGTTCCAATCACAGCTGCTATTAAGACATACTGAAATCGTACTGGACCTGGAACCACATATAAAACGCTGTAGTCCTTTTTTTCACAGTGTTGTCCAGTATAGCCGGCATCGCATCTGAAATAAAAAATATTTGTTCCTCGTTATACCTGCTGCTTTCAAAGAATGCTGGAAAAATTGTATGTGGAAAAAAAAATAGTGGTTGAAGCATAAGCTTATGTGTTGGTTTGTTGTTTTTTTTTTTGCAGAATGGACTCCCACAGAGAGAGTATCAGTGAGTGCTCAACCTCTCAGAGGGAAGACTTGTGGTCCTCAGTGTCACCATGGTCTGTGAGAGTGAACAACACTGTGAGAGTGTCAGGAGGGGCCCAGGGGACCAAGACATAACTGGCTTCAAGTGGAACTACTTTCACGTTGTGATGAGAACCCATTTAGTTCCTTGCACAACATACTTTAAATTTCTCCCTGTCTTTGGGGAGGTGGGGGAGGGTGAAAAGCCATCGAGCTGTGGTACCTTATGCAGATTACCCCTAAGGAGGTGATAAGCAATCATCCAGGCTCCATATGAAATGTGATTAGATGTTCCTGAAAGTGGATACATCATTTACATTTCGTCTGGTTGCTATAAAAAACCCCTCTATTGATGCTGCAGCCATCCACCCCATTGCTGCCTGCTGCTCTTCTCACCAGTTCCCCTCCTGCAGCCTGATATCTCCACTCTGCTCTGTGATTTTGCTTTTACAGTTCTAGTTCTTGCCCTGTTTCCCCTTAATTGCCCAAGCAAGATGTGAAAATCCAGGTCAATGGCAGCAGCAACTGTCAGGGACTGAGACAGATGGCTTGGGCGCCTCTCAGGTGTGTTAGTGGAGCACTAACCCTGATGGGTTAAGCCTTGTGCTTCCTTGCTTTTCCTCCCCTGCATTCCCACAGCTGCCAGCACCTTGAGGAAATGACATTTTTCAGCTGAATGGAGCACCTAAAATGCAGAAGCTGCAAAGAGCAAAATGTGTCCTGGCTGTTTGTGTGAGCTGGGAGAAGCTGGTTTGAGGTTCTGCCCTGGGGAGAGTCTGGTGTGTATCTTTGTGCTCCCATTCCAGTGCCCCAGGAAAATGGTGCTTCATGTGTAACAGTCCTTTTCCAGCCTCCTGGCCACTGGGTGGACTTCAGAAGCAATATCTGCCCCTGTGCAGGAGCACTACAGTGCTTTCACTATATTCCTCCTCCCTGCCCAAAGCTCCTCCAGAATCACCTCCTGCTGAAGCCAGCTGCCCCACGAGCACCGCTCCTGCCCCAGCAGGGACACACACTGGTGGCACTCCTCTCCCTCAGGCTGAGGAGGGCACCTTGAGAGGTCTGAGTGCTTTGTGAAGGGCTTTTAAAAACACATCTAAATATAACCAAAGGTTACTGGATGGCCTTACAGTCAATTAACATTGTTCATAACTCAATACACTTTTGGGACTTCGTTGAATAATTTAAGTCTGATGGATTTGTAGCACAAAGGGCCATGGTTGCCATTATTTTCCATAGCTGATCCAGATTAAGTGTTTCTGTAAGTTAATATTTCCATGTGTGTAGCCTTCCCTTGCTGGTAGGAGAAGGGTTACCTGCAGGACGGTTCCAGCATGTTTGTGGAGTGCTCACACTTGCCATGCATGCAGAAGCCATTGTAATGCTCTGGACAAGGGATGTAGATCCCTCTTGCACTTTCTTCCAGTTTATTTGCATTCTCTGTGAACACAGGTGAAGTGGAACGTTAACTTGACCATGTAGGATAAGGTGAGGTGATGAAAAGAACTCAACATATGAAAGAAAGGAAAAGAAAAAAAAAGAGAGCAGGATGTGAAAGATATTGTTCACAGGAAGCAAGAGCAAGGGTTTGCCCCTTCAAACAGGTTGGCTGATTTTGCCCCTTCAAACAGGTTGGTGAGATTTGCAAGGGTTTATCTCAGTCCTTTATAATTCCTGTCAACTTACAGCAAATGAGACACCTGAGAAAATAATGTGACTATTCAAAATCTGATGACAGAATAGCACATACAATTACCTGATTATTTCTGGTTTATTTTATAGACTGTCTCCTCAAACTGAGACAAGGTTGGGAGAGAGACTCTGGACATTTGCATGTAATATACATTATACATTTCTTAATTCAACAGAACATATACAGAAAGGCAATTTTATGGCTGAAGTAGAGCAGGAGTCCAGAGCTGAAGTTTATCATCAGTGCTGCACACCCATGCCTCAAAGCCCAGTGGCCTCCTCCACATCCCACAGCATCCAGACTTTAAACTACTCTGATATTCTGAGCTACTTCTGCAGCAGTTAAAGAGTCACTGAGACTGCAAATCCTGGGAAATCCCTTCATGCAGCCAGGAAAATGAAGGCTTCATTTAGTTTTGAAACAGGTATGTGCTCAATTTCACAGGCTGAAACACAGAGTGCCACCACCATGAACTCACATGAATTTTGTAGGCCACCAAGGTATTAATTAATCTGGGTAAGTTTGCCAAATTCTTCCATTTAACCAATACTTATGATATCTCAAATGCTAACACTCCTTTTTCTGTGATAGTGTCTTCTAGCCATGATTAATTAAAACTAGAAGAATAAATCTCATGATGGATGTCTGATGAAATGTAGCTTGCACGCAAATAAGTTGAAGCATTTTTATCTTCCAAAGGAAGTCCCTGAGTGTTATAAAACAATTGCAATTTGTGTTCTGCCTCCAAGCCAGTCATACCAGCAGCAGGCATGCTTAGGTATTATCTCACCTCTGGGAAAAGTGTGTGCAGCAGATCCAAGATCCAGATTTTCATAATGAATTTCTTTTCTGTCGCTGCTGTCCACGGAGAGTTGTAAGAGTCTCTAACCACTTGCACTAATAAAGTTGGTTATATTGTCCTTATGTGGAACCAGCTCCCAGCAAATGAGAATGACAGGCAACCTCTGTGTCCCTGCTGACAGCATTAGCTTCTCTCTCATCCTTAGGATTTTCAGGACCTCTCCACTCTGGACCATTACTGCATCTTTTCAAATGCACATATGCTGAACACAAGCCCAATTCTGTCCTGGAAATCCCCCCAGACAGAATAAATGTGTGTGATGTGTCAGCTACCAAGGGACTTGCCCATGACACACATGTAGATCTCAATGTAGTGCTCAGGACTTGTGGGACTCCCTACCCATGTAGTGATCACCTATGCATTGTGCCTGATGGGTTCTGGGTGTGCTTGACCTCTGCTATGGCCCACAATCAAATTTATTTCTGTCCAGGAAACTGCAGCAAGAACTATGGGATCCTTATTAATACACTTTTTTTTCCTATGATGGAAAATATAATGCCATTTCCCTCAAATCCTCCATTACCAGAGGAAGTTTGCTTCCCCTCTGAAGAACAGGAGACTGCTCTGTGTGCACGTGCACATTTGTGTCTATCTCTGATTGCTCCTTCTCAGCTAATTGAGGTACTTCTGCCATGTCTGTGCAGCCCCACTCAGTGCAAGAATCCCTCCTCTCTCAGATCAGCCAGCAGTGTGATTGAAATGGTATGGAATCCTTTGGTTTAATTTTTTTTTTTAAAGGCTCACTTCAAGATGGGAGGAAATGGTAACTTTCAGGACAGACTCACCTGGGACTTGAAAGGGGGACCAGGAGCTATCTGGATGTGCAGATGACCTTGCTGTGTGTAGGCTGTAGGGCTGGCAATCACGTGGGCAGAAACCCACATGTTGTTTTCTTTAACAAGTTCTCTAGCACACTTTAAAGTAAATCCAGGATCATGCAGAACTTGTAATTACACCTCTAAACATAATGTTGTGATGGAAAATGCTTTACTGAATCTAAAATGAGATGGCTCAAGCTTTGCTAGCATTTGTAGGATAAACACTTCATAGGGTAAACACTTCATACAGGAACACTTGTCACCTGTCTCAGAAGAGCCCACAAAACTTAGACACAAATTATCTGTATCTCATTTTGACTGATGACTGCTCCAAAAGAGTCAGGGATTTAAATAAAGGCAGAGAGGGGGGAAACCACATTTTTGGTTTACTTGAAATACAGAGCACAATAAAAACATCATTTCGTTCAGACTGAGAATTTCCCTGCCTCAAACCAGGTTATTGTTCTCACTACAAAATCCATCTTTTCAGAGCCAGTGTAGAGACCCAAACACCCAGGCATGCTCTAAAAGTCCCTTCATGTTAAAACTGACCACTCCCATTTATGGGAGGACCGAGCACTTTTCAGCAATCCAGCTGTTGATGAGATACTAATTCTTATGAGTGCATCACAGGGCTTACATCATCATGAAACAAGAACTATAAACTGTTTCTAAAAAGAGAGGATATAAATAAAAACCATGCTGAGGTTATGAAGCAAACAAGAACTGTATATATTTAAAAAAATGAAACCTAAATTAAATAAATTAAGACTTCCAGCCAAAAAAACTTTGGGTTATTTATAAATTCAGTATTGGATGCAATTTGTACAGTATCACTACAATAAGGAGCCCCTCTACCACCCCAACCTCACACCTACAAAGAGCTAAGATAAATACAAACCCACTTTTTTCCAAGCACAGTAGATCTGTATGCATAAAGCAATAACACAGAACAAATTCAAAGTTACTCAGGTTTCAGTAAAGTTAAATTCAGTAGCTCCTCTTCACACACTTAGACTTGCTGCATTGTTATTGGCAACAATGTGGGCAAGTTTTATTTGTGCCAGAAGGACAGACTTGTACCTTTTTGTGATGGACAGGATTTGAAGCAGAAGCCAGCTGCAAAGACTAGAGGTAAAGATTGGACTGGCTGGATCAGTCTCTCCTACCTCTGGACAAAAGAAATTCCTGCCACGTTTCTCAAAACGCTTGTCCTTTTTATTTCAAAAAAGAAATACATCCTCCCCCTCCAGATCAATTCTACTCAAGAATCTTTTTCTTGAAGCACTTTTGTGATCGAAAAAGTCACTCTGATGAAGGCAACATCTTTTGCATTTCTGCAGCATTTTTTTAATCTTTAGCCTAACATGACATTTCATATTGTTCACATCCCTTGTTAGTGCCAGCACATGACATGATAGCCTATCAAATAAGACACACTAGTCAAAACACGTTATTTTTAAGTGCATGGAGGCCAGATGCTACTTTGTGTAGTTTGAAACAGCTTATCATCTCTCACTGGAGAAGTGTCCCAGCTGAACCCTTGCTCTCCAACCTCTCTGGATGGCAGGCAGATGCTGAGATGATGAGCTATTTCTCTGGGATAAACTGGATCCTAAAAAGATATCAGTGTGGCTGACCACCCACTCAGTGATCTTGCTTTCCCTGATGGATTGTCTTCTGAAATGTTAAATAAATTATTTAAAGCTATCTTGTCTAAATTCCTTCATATCCGTGCCTGTTCCTGTCTTTCCTCAAGACGATGCAGAAGAATGATTTCAAATATATTTTGTATCATTTTAATTTCTGGTTTAACTTTATGGCTTTCCTTCAGTCTTTGGAAGTTGAATGTACACCCCTCAGATTCTCAGGTGAAAACTGAAATTCAAAAGCTGGAGCAGCCTGCCTGGTGGCAGGATGTGACTCTGCAAGTGGTGAAAACCAGGCAGCCAGACTCTTCTCTGGGCAGCCCTCACTGGTCCCCAGCTCCCAGCTGAGCAAACGTGGAGCTTCTGTTCCACCACCAAACATGTGCACTAGTGCTGCTGACAAAGGAATAAATCCATTAGTGCCCTTGATGAGGATTATATGAAGTACTGTCTGGAGTGCCCAGAAAATTCTTTCCAGACATAAGGTCCTACAATCCACTTTAGAGAAATTAAAATAAAAATCTAGGCAAAAATAGGATTCTTGTATCCAAGAACTGACTGCCAGGCACTTAATTAGCTCTGCAGGGCTGATAAGTCTGTTATTCTTCATGTGTGAGTCAGTGAGACTTTCTAGGTGATTTCAAGCAAGCAAACTAGAATATACACAGCCTATAAATTCTGATGTTAGCATTTTGGCTGATGTACAACAGGTATTGTTGGAGCTTTGAAAATAATATGCCCATATGAGAAAATATTGGCTCACATACAATGTTAACACCTAGTGTACAGTCATCCCTGGACCAAGGGAAGACCTGAAAATACATATAAGACACATATATTTCATCAAATAAGGGATGAGACAGTGAATGATGTGCAGCAGAAGCTATTTTGACACCTATCTCCTTGGAAAAAGTGGTTAAGGAGAATTGACTTACATAATAATTTAATCTTTTAATACTGCTGAGGTCAGTCAAATTTGCAGACGGAAGCTCTTGCTGATATTGAAGTAGTGACTCCTTACACATCACATTATCAGAGGACACGTGAAGGGAAAAAGGGATTTTTGGGTCAAATGTATGCCTTTAACATTCTCAACCTCTTTTGGAAGCATATTCCCCTTGCACCTCCCTGACAGGTCCCAAAGAGATGCTGCAGAGCACAGCACTGGGAACCTTCTTAAGACATCTCTTCTGCCCTGCATGAAAGAGACTTTGTGTGCAATTCTTGTTTGAAATGAAAACAAACATGCAGAGAGTATCCACCTGTGGAGCAAAGGCAGGGATGCTCTGAATTTTGGGAAAGAGCTTTACTTGATGTACTACAGGTGAGAATCTGAACCTGTGGATGAGCCTAGGCATATTTATATTACTCATCTTCAGTCTTCACAGAGTCAGCAATGGTAATGGTGCTGCTTCCTCTGAAAGTGCAGAATTGCTTTAGCAGGTTTGCTGGTACTTAATAGCATCCAACAGGAAGTGAGATCCCACAGCAACTTAGGGATGAAGTCCTTAGGCAGGCTTTCATTTCTGCCATGATAAATCCCAGCTCAGACCCAGCTCTGACGAGACAACAGAGCTTTCTCCTGGGTCTTTGCTGACCAGCTCCAAGGCACACTGTCCTTGGCAAACCTGCCCTGCTGCACTCTGCCAGCTGCTCAGGGCCAGCCCAGGGGGCACCTTCCCCCCTCATGTTCCTGAAACCTGCCTTTTACAATCCCAGAGTGCCTCTTCACAATGAAGGAAATGTGTGCAAGCAACTCGCCTGAAAATCACTGTTTGGGTGGGCGTTGAGTGAGAATTCCGAAGGAAGTGCTTGCTGCTGCTCAAGAGGGAGCTCACCAGCCCACTCTCCCTGAGAGCAAGAGGAAAATGAGACACCAAATGTCAGCTGAAAACGTCTGGCACCACTATGTTGCAGCCTGAGCCTAAATTCCTCCTGCAGCCACTCCAAGTACAAACTTGAAGCTAGTTTTTCAACATGAACTGCACAAAAAATACCCTTCCCATATTAGCTGCTTCACCAAGGGGAAAAAAAGAAATGGAACATGGTGAAATAAATTACATTCACTTCTTTTCTCAGGCACAAAATAGGCTTGCTGAACACAGTAATTTATTAATTTTAAATGTCCCTATGCAAATCAGTTCCCTGGAATAAGATAAAATCCACTTTCCTTTTTAAAAATAATCTAGGGCTTTTTATGTTTGAGATGATGGCAAGATGTCCTAGTGCACTTTGAAAAAAAAATATTGTGCTCTGTCTTTGCAGCAATGCATCGTAATTATTCAGCCTGCTGCCATAATTAATAATAGAAACCAATGAATTAAGACACTAATAATCCCCAGATGTTCAAATGGAGAACAGAATACTTTCAGCTTGTCAGCATATATATGGGGGCTATGCTATATATGTTAAAGCTGTTGCTGAACTTTGGAAATCAAGAAGCACTTTTATTTACAACATCTGTGAATATATCCTCCTTCTTTGAGAAAAGTGATTGAAATCAAGCAACTTGTTAATCATTTTCCTGCATACATAACAAGACCATTTGTCTACTCAAAAGTAAACCAGGACTGCTTTTCTTTTTTTTTACCCTTGTTTTTCACAGTGTGTGCTGTCCCCTTGAATTCACAGATGCCTTACCCTAGAGATTGTACAGGTCCCTAAAAGCCAAGGCTCCTGCATGTAAAAGAAGGTTCTACCAAGTATTTACTGCCATACAAGCTGCAATACAACCCAAAGTTGCACAGTGATGTGGGTACATGGCAGCAAGCACTGCTCACACCTCTGAATGGGAACACCCAGCAATATAAGCTAAACTGGAAGAGAAAAAAACACCACATGGGCTAATGAGTTACTCCAAAGCAGCATTTTCTCCATGTCCAGGTGCTCACATTAGGCTCAGCTCCTTCCTGGGGTGATTGTCTCATTCAGGGAGGTAAGGCAGGCTGCTGCTCACCTTGTCTGACCTCCTCTGCTTCCCTGCCCCATTTCAGCCTCTCACCCTGACCAAGGCCACCCCTAAAGCAGCAGTCACTGCTTTTTGATGCTGCACTCCACCCTTGATTCCAGGACATCCAGAGGAGGCTGATGCACTGAGCTCTCCCTGCAGCAGCTCCACAGAGGACCACTGTGAGGTCCCCAGCTCCCGGTGTCATCTGTGTGTCAGCTGTCCCCAAGCCATCTCCCCACACTTCTGTGGATGAAGTGACACAGACAGAGCTCTTTAAGGCAGCCACTGCCAGGGCCAGTCTTGAGGGCTGCAATCATTGCTAGGTTGTGATTTAATGATGTGGGGCTGTATTGAGGGTTTATCAAAGCCCTAGGTAAAGGGGCCCAGTTTGTGCTGCCTTCTTTTGTGTCAGGATTGAATAAATCTGTGTTAACCCCATTCTTAGAATAGATTAAATCCCTCTTCGTGCTAACTCAGCTACTCTTTGTTTTTGGCAAGCTGCTGACGTTCCCTTCACTCAGATTCCCCTGCCTAAGAGAGATGCCACCAGCCCTGTGGGAGCAGCATCCTCCCCCTTCAGAAACCAGCAGTGTAAAGAAATAAAGTTTATCTCCTTGCACATGATCTCCTTAGGCAGCTCATGACAGAGCCCTTAGAGGATGAGTTAACCTTATTATTATTGTAATTCTGTGTTGAAGAAGAGTTGGTGTCAGTTTAGAGATTTGTGAGGTTCCCTCCAATTAGGCTGCGTGCCTGAAGGCAGAGGGGCGAGCGCTGGATCCATCACACAGCACTGCAGGAGCAGAGTGGGTGTCACCCTCTGTGAGAAATTCCTCCCAACAGCTGAGCCCACAGCTTGTTTTCTCTCCCATCCACCTCTCCTCCAGCTACTCATTAGAGCCAGTGTTGAAGGGGGTAAAAAATGGACAGGAACTCACCAGATCAGGGCTCTTCTCTATGTCCTCCCCTCTGAAAAAGTAAGCCTGAGAGTTTCAATTTACTGCTTAATACCAGATTAAACAGAGATGGAAACACCTCCCCAGCATGTGGATGTTAGCAGCAGAAGATGCTTCTTTCAATCAAATTGTGTCTCCTTCAGAGAAAGCAGGCTTGGATCTGCAGAGGATGGCTAGGAGGGACGCTGCCAGAGGAATATCTACATTTAGCACTGTCTTTTGGGGCACAGCAGACAAGCCACCATCCCTGCTGCACAGCCCCAGCAGCACACAGACATGATTCTCACTAACCAGCAGCTCTTCACAACCCTTCCCAGACTAGCACTGCAGTGACACAGCACTATTAGTTAACTTTGTTATGTGATGATTAAGGAACAAAACTCCCCGAACTTGACCGAGTGGCGTCCTGCTGTTTCTGCTTTGTGTGCTACTATGCAATTTCTATATCAAAGCAGCCCGGCTAGTGCAGCACTCCAGAGCAGCTTATTTATATGTAGATGTGGCTATATGACATTTCCAAATGCCATACATTTGCATATGAAGGTTCCACTTTTTTTTTCCAACTTCAAGTAAACAGTCTGCTGTGATTCCAAAGCAGTGCTTTCCCTCACTTGGAGCTGACTGAGAACCATCCTCCTTTAACAGCTAAAAAACCCCATGAAATGCCCAATTTTCACAATTCAGCAGCCTTAGCCATCAATAGTGTCTTTGGGTGGGTCTTGTGATTTATAGCTGTACCTTTGATACCAAACCGAGCACAGAGAGCAAAACTGCAAGACCTTAAGATTTCATATGAATGGCTACAGATAATCTGCAATACCAATCAATATTTGCAAATAGGCCTCAGACATATGATGGAAGCTTGTGGTCATCCTAAAAAAGCCTGTGGGTCACTTTCATTATAGCTATGAAGATGGTATTGATTTTTGTCACTGATTTTCCACTTGAAAACAAGAGCAGGAGCATGTTGCAGGAGCCACTGAGGAGCTCTGAAACTGCAAACCTAACACAAAAACCACAACCTTATGTAACACCAGGAAAGCCAAGTGGACATTATATATTCAGCTTTCTTGTCAAAGAAGATAAGGCTGAAGCAGATGGTATGTGGGCAAAGTTTCAACCTGAATACATTGCCTTCTAAAAACCAACAGTGCTATGAAAACAGCCCGATTTTGTGGCATGAGGCCCAAGAACACATTACCTGCACATGGAAGAGCTCAGGCCTCGAGGTGTGTGCTGTGGAGGAGCTGCAAGAGCTTCCTGTTGGCAATGTGTGCATGGCAAAACACGACTCTCAGCACTTCTCCTGTGCCACCTTGCATGAGCAGTGTGAGTTATGTGTAATAAACAGACAGCTCCATCCTCATGCACGCTGCAGCTGGGATGCACAGCCACGGTGTGTGCTGAGGGAAGCACTCCTTGGGCATCACCAGATGATGACCACCAGAGCCCATGGTGGCCTCCTCCTCTCCCACAGCTCAGGCCTGCTCCCAGGCTGAGCTCCCTGCTCCCTCCACCTCCCTTTGGGCTAGGAAACACCGAGGAGGGGATGAGCTGCTCCCGTGAGCCCCAGTGCTCTGCCTGCTCTCAGAAGACCATGACAGGCACTTCCTGACTGTGACAACAGGCACAACAACTCTCAGGAGTCACCTTTGCTGTGGTCTCAGCTTATGGAGTTTCATCCACCCGCCACTGCATTTCTAGAGCACCTCATCCTCCACTGCCAACTGGTAGATAGCATCAACTATGACAAATGGGATGAGGTGCCAGAAAGCTGATAAATACTTTTGATATGGCTCTAAAAATAGTGAAGGGATATTTGTATCCTTCTGACACTTTTTGAAAAGTAGATGGATATGCATGACCTAAGTTTGAAGACGGGTGTCAGGAATATTGATGTGTGGAAGGATCAGGATCGTTTGGCTGGCATTGCCCCAGGGGACAGACGCATGACTGATGATGGCTCCGTCTCCCAGCTGAGGGTGTGCTTGGAGGGGGCTCCAGCAGAAAAATGGGAGGGAGCCCATCCAGAAAAAAATCAGGATTCATCTTGCCCACCTAGGATATAATTTCCTTGATGGGGGTGATGAAATTGGAGTAATGGGGTGCAAGTCCTCTTGGAGCAGCACTGCTGTGCCCTAAGTTATGCCCTTGCAATTCCTGCCACATTAACTCCTGTACCATGTATGATTGAGCCTGGCATGTTCTCAGGCTCACACCTGTAAATTTTATCTGGTATTTCCAAACCCCTTCTAGAAATGTGGAAGATAAATACATTTTCTTCCTTTTCCTTCCAATGTCTAGAACAACGTAGACTCCAATTCTCACATCCAACCCCAGGTGTCCCGAAGTTTCCCCTTCTTTTGGCACCTATGCAGGAACTGAAGTACTGGTGCAAGTAGCAGCTCTTCCAGATTGTAAGGAGTACACTGATAGAAATAGCTTTTAAGCTTAAACTGTAGATTAACAAAGCATGCTTCAGTTTGTGTGGAGATGCACTTAGAGGCTGTATGCACCCGCTCATACTCAGAGAACAGGCACATCTTACATAACACATTTTCCATCCATCCTCACCCTTTCAGCTGCCTGCATGGCTTTTACTGGCAGAAAGATCAGGCAGGCAATCAATGAAACAAAGCAGGAACTTCCTCTTGAGAAACTGCTGCACGTAAAAGCACACCCTAATCCAATTACCAGGCTGCTCCCTAATTTCCAATAGGAACTCCAGGTCTGAATGGATTGTTTTCCACAGAGAAGCGGTGCTTGAAAAGGTCTCTGACTTATATTTAGGTCTGCCAGCATGGTGTTATGAGACTTTACTTTCTGGTTTCACACTTCAAACAATCTCAAAAAATTACAGTTAAAAGCAAGTATGAATGGCAAAATTGTCAGAGGTTTGATGGAAGGCACGGGTAAGAAAAGGTTACCCAGGTACGTGACAGTGCGGACAAGTAGGTCAGGGATGTCATTTTGGCTACAAGGCGTTTCCTTCAGTCCTTCTGACACTCTGAAGGTTTTACAGTCCTAGTTTTGCACTGATTTCATATTCAGTTTTGATTACTAAAAGCAGTCCTTTTTTCTTTTTTCCTTTTTTTTTTTTGGGGCACATGTTGGCAAGATGCTGCCAAGCTGAAGTGTAACACCCACTTGGCTCCCTTCCCTCTTTTCTTTTTTTCCAAGGTAGCATCTGTGCTTGTAAAACATGCTGCCTGAGAGGATTCATCCAGGAAACTAAAGAAAGAGCTGCAGAATTTTGGGGGAAGTGTGTGCGAGAAAATAGGAGACTGAAATAAAAATACTTGACTCCTATATGTGGTATTTTTGTACACTTCCTGGATCACATGCCTGGCAAATCCCTTGTGAATATCCTGGTTATTTTAGTTGCCAGAACATGACCCTGAATGGCCTGTGACTACTCAGAGATATGTTTGTTGTTGGCTAAAAGCATGGTTTCAGCCATACTTTTCACTGCTTTTGTTCAGGCTATTCAGAAAAGTTTTGTTATGCTCAGAAACATTTTATTGGCATGTTGCAACCCCGTGATCACTCCTCCATACAAATCAAACACTTGCTGAGGGATGAATCCTACATGGTTTGATGCTATTTTTACTCACCCCTTTGCCCTGAGTCCTGTATTGTAAAACTGTGATGGCAATGGGTCCACACAGTCTACAACCTTGCTTTTTGTATCAGTCCAGCTGTATTGTTAAAATCTTTTGTGGCTGCCCCAGAGGCTTGGCTTTCAGCAGACTGTATGTTTGAAATTCCTACTTGGTAAACAGGAGCACACCAAGCAGTGTGCATCCTTTCCCATGCCTGGAGCTGGAGAGATATCCCTTACTAGTCCCAGTTTTAAGTGTAGGAGAAAATGGATAAAACAATATAAAATGTCACTGCAGCAAAACCTGCTATTTTACCAAAGATACACTCTTTCCCATCTGTCATGAAACCCTGCAATGGAGGGACAGAGCCAAAACCTTTGCACGTTCTTGAGTTTGCATCAAAAGGCTCCAATGTCACCACACAAATTTAAGCTTTTTGCCTATTACTCCAGTACCACAGGTCTATCAGGCAGTAGCTGATCTCTGAGATGCAGAGAGGAGCCCACCCAAGGCTGCAGAACACACTCTGTGCCTATCAGAGCCTGAGGGGCTGCCAGAGACCCCTCCAAGGCACACTGAAGACACTGCTACGGAGCTGTCACCTCCCCTTGTCCACTGACTCCAAACTCTTCCACTGCCCTCGAGCTCAGTTCCCCACAGACCCAGCCCAGACTCTGCCTGCTCAAATACACCAACAGCAGCCAGCATCTGGTGGCCTATCTCCCATCAAACCCTTCCATCCAGACCCCTGGCCATTCCTGAGTGATGGGACACAAAGCAAGCACGGAGCTCACCCTGCAATTTCCTTCCATAAAAAGTGGAACAGCTTCTCTAGGCCCCAGAGGTCCTGGGATTCATCACTGGTCACACAGCTCATTTTGAAGCACAGACAGAAAAGCCTATTAAGAACATCTTTTCTTTAAAATAAATGAATACCTGCATTTGCTATTTTTATACACCTGTTATTATTGTCTTGCAGCAGTGCCACAGAAGTGAGCTGTAAAGATGGCATTTGTGAAAATAAAGGGTTTGGTATTTTAACTCCTAGAGCTAATATTGAAAGCAGGAGAAGCTGAATGGAAAAGAAAGGGCAATTCTATGAAATGGAAAATTTACTAAGAATAAAAATGGACAAAAAAGCCATACAGAGAAATCTCAAAGCCATTAAACTCAATGGCCATTCTCCCACTACCTTCAGCAAGGCTGGAATTTTACCTACTGCCTCTTTAAATCTTATTGACTCTTATAACAGTATTTTAAACCAAACAGCTGACATCCTTCTGCCCAGCCAAGGCCTTTTAAATCACTGAAATGCAGGATGGAAAAAAAATCTGCAGTGCCAGATGTGTCTAAAAACAGTCACAGTTCTTGTTGAGGCAATCTGCAGAGGAAAATGGTTAGCATTTATCATGCCTGACAAAACACTAATAGTTTATCAGTTTTGATATTATAGACTAATAACAAGCTTTTCCATGGCTACTTCATTTGCAGAGCATGGAGACAGGCTGCCCTACTGTTACTTGATTTTAGAACAGTTGCTTTTTATTTAATCCTTTCCCATCCTAGCTGGATGGAAGCACACTTCCATTATTAAATGAAATTGTAAACTAAATACTCTAGGGAAGGGGTGGTTTTGATGTATACCTGACACAGTTTTAAACCACAGATAAAATAAGAGGGAGATTAAAACCATAGGGAGAGAGTTTTAATTTATTTTTCCCCCCTGAAAAATATTTTGCCATTATGTAATGCTGTCTAAAATGGCTAAGGCTTGTGGTAACAGCAGTAGGCAAAGCAGTGCATTTTGATTCAGTGCTGATAGTATTCTGACATGCACTGGCACAGGTACTCTAATAGCACATTTTGTTTACAGCTGTTGCATTTCCAAGAGGAGAGTTTCACAGTCACTTAACACCCATGGGTACAAGGTAAAATGACAGCCCAAGTGTGTAAGAAGTCACCTTTCTAGGCAGGTAAATATTGCTTTTCAAACCTCAGTTATTAAGAGCACTTCTGCTTGCTCAGTGATACAGAGGTGCTCCTCAAACTGCCAAGGCTGGGTTTATCCTGAATGCAGAGGAATGTTTGTTTGGACAGAAGCATGGGAGAAGGCACAGCTTATATTCAAACTGCTGCATCTCCCACTGAAATTCATACTTTCTCTAAATCATTTCCCTTTTCCTTCAGAAACAAGCTTCTGTCACTCATGGTTTCTTACATTAAATGTTAATATGGAAAGAATAGTTATGTTGCATTGTTTAAAAAATCAGTGCAGGGTGTGGCTTCTAGCAGGTGTGTTCAATGGAAAAGGTAAATGCACATTTTAGCAGGTGTGTTCAATGGAAAAGGTAAATGCACATTTTAGCAGGTGTGTTCAATGGAAAAGGTAAATGCACATTTTAGCAGGTGTGTTCAATGGAAAAGGTAAATGCACATTTTAGCAGGTGTGTTCAATGGAAAAGGTAAATGCACATTTTAGCAGGTGTGTTCAATGGAAAAGGTAAATGCACATTTTAGCAGGTGTGTTCAATGGAAAGAAGTGGAACCATTAGCCAAGTGAAACTGTTGTGGCAAAACATTTGTCTGTTTTTACTTTCTTTATCCAAATCGGTTAAACCAGGGAAAATTTGGCATTTGTCTCCATCTAGTCTAATTCTGAAGGTCTACTAAAAATAAATATAACCAGCTCCTTCTTTTCTTCTCCAACTGCACTTTCTTTAATTCCAGTAGATGCATTTATACTCCTGAATCCAGGTGAAAAAAGGCTCAGGTTACCACTGCACGTGTCTAAATGATCAAATTATCTCGTGTTTGTATTGCAATTTGACATGATGATACTCCTTCTACAAAAAAGGATGTTTCAGTCAGTTCTAAGTAGCAACTTTCCTTATGGTTACAATTTATTTATTACAACTGTCATATGCTTTCATCTTGTGGTATTTTGATATCTAACATTTCATAAAGAATGCCAAAACATCCCATGAAACAAAATTCTGAGAAAATTCAGTTCTATGAATATTTCAAAATAAGTTTTTTTACATTTCAGACTAGATCAAACACAAATATTTAAATGTTGATGTTTCCTGAAAACGGATATTCTAGCATCTAATTATAACTTTAACTCTCAAATCCTTGGGAAAATAAGGATTCCTAACAGCAAATTCACAGAAATTTGGCCTAAAATAGAGATGCTGGGCATAAAAATACACTGTGGTGCTCCTTAATATCTATCTAACTAATTCAAATAAGTGTAGTGGATGGCAGACAGCTGCTGTGCACCATTTTCAACAGTATCCTTCAAGGATGACTCTTGAGATGATCAAAGTGCCTGGAGCCCAGAGGAAGGATGGAAAGGGAAATTCCTCCCCCAATCCAGAAAACAGGGTTAATTTCCCAGCCTGTTCCTTGAGGAAGACTGACAGAATCTTGTCTCAGATACCTTTTCTTTTTTAAATTTCTTTTCTTGTCGGGGAAGCAGGGGAGTTGAGAAAGGAAAGAAGATTCTATCAAGAGGGAAATGCCTTCAGGGTGTCAAAATGCCAAAGACAGCACCTACCATGCTCCTGGCACGAGGATGAAGTGCTGGGGTTACAGACTGACACCTACAACAGCAGCACAGTGTGAAACCCAGGCACCACAGCAGAGTCCCCTAGGAGTCACATGTGACCCTGCCTCACCCTAAGGGTCAGGCTGTTGGTCCCACAGAGGAACTGGGCTGCACAGTCCTTCTAGACCCCAAAGGGAGAAGAATTTAAGCTTCCCTGTGATTTCTGGTGTGCAGCAGGTCTGGGGCTGTCTGCAGTAAATTTAAGTACAGATCTGTGAAGCCACTTCATGGCCTTAGCTGGTGTTCACACAGAACTCTGCTACTTAATGCTGGTCTGTCTCAAAGGAAGGGCCTGAAAATGGTGAAGATGCAGTATTAACTAGGTGCTACAAAGTGATTTAGTCAGTTATAAAGAGACCTTTTTGGTTAACTGTAAATCCCTTCACAATGGCAGTGCTGCAGCCAGGAATTATGGTGCATATTCCATATATCCATGGCAGTCGAACATTGGCTGTACATCATGTTGTTTCATTCCCATAAACCTCAGAAAACAAAGGTTAGGAAAAACAAATTTTGTGAATAGCTGTAAGTAGAGCATAAAAACTAGCATGACTGCAAACCATAAATGTAATTTTTTGAGGGTGCCTACCCTTTCCACTAGAGGCCCTATTTAGGAAGTAGTATGTGGTTAAAGACAACTTGAGAAATCAGGCACAAATCAGCTTGCATTGAGTTTTGGGATCACATTTTTATGTGTAAGCAGGAAAATGTATTTCTCTTCTGCAAGCTTTACCTTCCTTTCAGCTTGCCCATTCTTCTGATCAAAACACAGATACTGAGCAGAGGACCAAGAGATCAGCAAATACTGAAAGGTTCAGGTTTGCTTGTGAAGATGGGTCCCTGTGCTCCAAATAACACCAAATGTCACAGCTGAGATGGCCACAACACACAGAGTATCACCACACAGTTTCAGAAGGCTTTAAGCATTCACCCATACAGTAACACAACATCACATCAGAAGGCTCAGGGTATCTGCCCATAGAGAGTAACACCATCTCACTTCAGAAGGCTGCAAGCTCTGCTCTTTCTTGTTCTTCAGCCCAACCTTTCATCCCCTCCTGTTGATGCCCTGCCCCTGTGTGCCCTCTGTTCCCTGTGGTGGTTGGTCAGTGCCCCTGGGCACTCCCTGGCTCATTGCTGTCAGTGCTGCTCACAGCTGTGCCCATTGGGGATGAGGCTGGGCCACAGCCCCACTCCCAGTCACCACAAACTGTGTGCCTACAACCAAACATATGTAAATGGAACCCTGTGTGCTTCTGGAATGGGACACAAATGGAAGAATCTGTAGAAATGCCTTCATGAACTCAGGTCTGCTCATCTCTATTGCACATAGAATTTCTGTTTTTATCCATAACCTTTAAGAGAACAAAATGTTACAGAAGACTGCTAACATGATAGCATAAGGGGAAAATCAACAAGTGAGGCACACAGCAAGCAAGTCTTGGGCAAGCAGAAGTGTTTGGAGCAAGCTTCATGAATTTCTCACAGTTCTGATGGAAACCCCATATGAAAAAATATACTTGGATTACAACCTCCACCCTCACCCCACATATCATTTACACCTGAATTCACTTCCAGGAGTTAAATGCTTCAGAGATGCTGACAACAGTAAAATAGCCTGGGTCTGGTTTTGTATTTTTTTAGGCTGCCTGTGCTAATACTGGTGTTACAAGTTGGAATTGTTTTCCCTGTTTGTTTCCTACAGATCAGATTCTTAGCCTGGATTTATTGAATTTTCAGGCTCCCAAGCTTTAATGCAAATCAAATAGCTTTCTTTATAATGTTCACTCACAACAATACTGAATTTGTTTATTATGGGAAAAAAGCACAAACGTAGTCTGCAACTTTTGATTCACATTCATTAGTGACTGAATTAAGGGCTAAGCTTTAGAGGCACAAATGGAAATGTTCTTCCTCCTTGAGCTACATCAGTCTAAGGCAAAGAGATGTCTAGCAGTTCACCTGAGACCTAATTTAAGTTTTAATGCTAACAATTACAGGTTCCATGAGCATGACACTGGGAAATTGTAAGTAATGAAAAGACACAATTTATCTCATTATAAAACCAAAAACCCCCCCGAAATCCAAAAGAACAAGGCACATTTAACCAAGCTCAGCGTGTGCAATTCAAAGTTAGAGGAGAACTCCCATAAAAAGTGAGGTATTCTCTTGAGGCTGGCAGATTAAATGAGCAATATTTCTCTCTCCCTCTCGCTTGTTTTTAAAATCTCCATAAGCCTGTTTTCATTTTGCATGCTCCTCAGGAGGAGACTGTTAGGAGTAAGTGCTGTTAAATCACATGGCACAGTGCTCTGGAGTGCTGCAGTTTCCTTCCTGGCAGGGGGCTTGTTTGTGAGGCTATTACGTGACCCCTACGACAGTGTGTCTGTCTCCCATTCCAAAAAAATTATGTAGAGCAAGATAGAGCCAAGCAGCATCTGAAGGTAAATTTGAGAGGGGTCTACAGAAGAAAAGCACTTGGGGTAGCCTGTGCTACAGTGCCCATAACAAGACAACTGCATTATTGCCCCAGCCTTACCTATTTTAGAAATGAAACATCCAGTTTTCCTCATGACTCAGGAATAGGCTTAAGTGGGACTTTCCACACTCCACCTTTTACAGCCCTGGAGTTAAATCACAAAAGAAGTAGCTGCAGGTTTTCATTTCAAAAACACCCAGGACAAGTGGAGGTTTGGGGGCCATGAGAGTGGTTGGGACTGACTCTGTTGTCTACTCAGACTTGAGTTCAGAAGTAGCTGGCAGTAGGATTTACTGACCCAATAGCTGGGATCTATCACTGCCTTTTAGATTTTCCTCTGGATACCAACAACACTGGAGGAGCTGCAAGGCAACAGAAGGGCTGGAGACCACCAGGCTACAGGGATCTCTTTTGTGTTTGAAAACCTCTCAGAATAATCTAGACTGGGCTTTCTTCCTGTGTTTTGCAGAGCTCATCTACCACTTTTTGAGGACTTCCACTGTGCATAAAACCTTGCAAAAAATGCAAACAACAATTTGTAAATGCAAACAACAATTCAAGCAACACTAAAAAGCTTCCCATTTAAAAAAAATGTATGAATTGTACCATTCTTGTTCTTCCACAGGTTGGAGTGTGTGTGTCTGTGTGTGCGTGTGAGCACAGGTGGAGGCTGCAGCTAGACAGCATTCATGCTGCCACACAGCTGTCAAAATATTAAAATCTAGTTTTTTTCAATTTTAAGCGATTTGATGGAATAGCAGGAAGGCTTTCTACATAATCTATTTATTTAGTGTGAGAACCTCTGAGTCTGAGGAATCTAAAGGCAAGCAAATCTGCATATGCAAGGATGTAATTTCCCTCACATTTTTACAAAGCTGCAGATGAGAAATAGTTTCTCTCTAGCTGTGATGGTTGCACAGTGTTCAGCTTTGTGTCTCACTTGCTAATTCCATTAAGAAGAAAGGAAAGCCTGGTTCACAAAGGCAGAGCAAAAATGCACCACAGTTTATATCCCATAGCTAAGCTCTGGGGCTTTATTGTTCTTCAGCAGTTCAGAAAATGGCTGAACACTAGTAGACACAAAATTTAATTTAAACAGACAATGTCAAGTGGTTTAGACTCCAAACTTAACCTACTTTGAAAATGTTATGATCTGGAGAAGGACTCTAGTTTGAAGTTCTCATATTTTAGTCCAGAGGGGGAAAAACATTAAAAATTGTCACTATAGAAATTCAGCACTGCTGTTCTGATTCCTGGCTACTCTCCAGGCCCGTTACAGACAATGAAGATGACTGTGACTGAATTATATTTATTTTGGAGTCCAAGACTCTTGGACTTTTGAAGGGTCTCATTGAGGAGTCTGAGACCCTTCTTTATCCTTGTAACGTGCGATGGCTGTCATGGCCTTCATCCCACAGCCCTGCCCCAGCCGAGGGAAGATGATGTGTTGACAGATGGATTTTGCCCTTTTTGGTGGAGCTGTGAGTTTGTTTGGGCAACACATCCATCTGCTGGATTACTCTCCCGAGCAGCCCTGGGAGTGCCAGGACGGCCCCGGTGCCAGGAAGCGCTCTGAAAAAGATCCAAGGCTGTCATGCAGGTTTGAAATCCCATGGGGAGCCAGGAGGGTGAGCAGGGAACAGAGCAGCCACGAGCAGACGTGCAGCACTTTGTGCTCGTTATCAGTTTTGGGCACAGCAACAGCACTGGCAGGATGGGCCAAGGCAGTGGCTGCAGGAGAGTCCCAGGACTCCCTAAGAACCCAGAAAGCACCACCTGAGGCTGCTGCCAAGGGAGAGTTTACTGCCCTTGAGGAACCCAAAAATACAGCTCAAACCGACCACTTGTGGATGCACATTTTTCACCAGAGGAGACTATTTGGGCTGAAAATGCCTCCTTCCCCCTTCCATCAGTTTCTCTGCGCTGCTGGCATTCAGCTGCTGAGACTTGATCTAATCAATGCTCATATGGGGAGGTTTGTCTGGCCTGGAAGATGATATTATGGAATAGGTCTATCAAATTTGTCAGTGTCTTCGCCGACAATTTTCATGAATATATAACATTGAAATATGGTACATCCATGCTGACTTATTCCTTATGGCGCTTAAAATGGCTTGAAAAAAAAACCCTCTGTAATTTGATAATGAGAAAGGATAAAGTCATTAGGGGGGTAATTGCTAATATCCAGATCTTAAGAAGAGACTATAAATACTGAAGAATACAAATAAATAGGCAAATGGATTAACAAGATGAGAACTCCTTGATTGCCTGGCCTCTGAATTCCAAAATGCCACCAAAACAGCCTTATTTATGCATATAATGGGGAAATTCAAGAAAACATCCATCGTGGGACTTTCAGCTCAGACACTACATTCTTAAACACACATTACACTTCAAATGCTTTAAAATGCTCTTTCCTGGAAATTGCAAGATAAAGTGTGTTTCTATTGGATTTGAGGGAAAAATCGCACCCATTCATTTATTCACTAAAACCAAATCTCACTGCACAAACTTGATCAAGGTCAACAATCTGCCATTTGTTGAGGAGAGTGAAAATCTCCCCAAGTCTAATAAATACCTTGGGGTTTCAGAAAGAGGAGAGGCCAGAACTGCACAGAGGCACAAGTGTACATGAATGGCACAGGCAGCCGTGGCAAAGGCGGAATGGTGACCCTGCAGAGGCAGGACAGGGTCAGAGAAGGGCCTCCTACAGCTCACTCTTCTCAGGTTTGCTTTGTTGTAAAAGGGGGTACCACTTTTTGGGTGATATTGGTCTGGCACTTAAGAGTGCTGGCATAAATCTTGCCTGTGTAAAGCAAGAGCCCTTAGAAACCGAGGCAATGCAAACCTACAGCGAAGATTTACCCCCCAAAGGAACGAGTACCCTTGGCTTTGCAAACCAAAGATTTGTGTGTTATTGGTGAGCATCAGCAGGCTGGCAAGAACAGGAGGGAGCTAAGATGCTGATGGAACAGACAGTTTGAATAGTTGGATATGGAAAAACTCAGCTGGGTTTTGGGACTTGTGGCTGTTTGCAGAGCTGCTGCCTTTGCGGGCCCCCGTGGTGGGCGTGCTGGGGCGGTTATGGAAAAACCCTCACTGCTCAGCCACCACAGTCCCTGCAAAGAGCATTTGGCTGCATTAGCATAATTGACAACATCAATTATGCCCACTGCTATACCCTCCCCTGGGAAAGGCTGTCCATACAAGCCAATGTTTTTAAAAGCGTGTGGTGCTCACGGTCTCGGCGAATTTTAGCGCTGTTAAACGGCAGAGAACAAAGGTATTCTCTGGAAAGCTGCAGGCTCGGGGAAATTGCTTCAGAGGCTGAGGAACTGTTGCTTTTCACACAAAGCTCCCCATGGTTAGGGCAGCATTTCCTGTCTGAGGTGATACAAAGGTGAGAAAAAAGTAGCACATACCACATTCTTATCACAGCCATCACCATCAAATGTTTCTGCAGCTGAAAGAACACGAGGATGGCACAGAGCTTCCTGTCTGGCAAACGCTGATGCCTGAATGTTCACTGAGGCTCAGTTTTATACTGCTGCCTTCTTTTTCCCTGATTATTTCCGGAAGGCTGGAGTTGGTGCAGCTTTTTGATACAGCAGTCTCATTCCCCTAAGGTCTCCTGATGGGGTTATGCCCCACACATTTGGGGGCACTGGAGGCAAATGGATTGCCCTGCATAAACTAGCAATTTTCACCCTACATGCTGTTACTGTATGTAAAAATGAAAAATTTAAGCCAGAGGAATGGGTGCACACAAAATTTAACTGTAGCTAGCACAGGTGATTGTGGCTGAGGTTAAATCAGTGGATAGAACCTGGTGAGACCCAGGGAACACAGCCACCACCCTTGAGAAGCCCACTGGGGCCTGAGGCACACCAGAAGCCCCAAGAAGTGGTTTTCTAAGGAGCAACAATGGTGTCTTCCTGTGCCTGAGGTACCTGCTGGACTTCACTGCTGATTCAGGATGCCTCCATCACTCCCATGGCTGTGGGGAGGAAGGTGCTGTGTGTCCTTTCCACAGGTCTCTGTCATCTCTCACTGGACCATCTGTTCCCACACTCCTGACCTCCTGGTGCTTGGAGACCATCTCCACTACAGACCTGCTCCTCTGTGCCTTGGCTCTGCCTTCCTCCCTGTCAGGTAACCCAGATTCCTCCCTTCTTGGCTCCCAACCCCTGACAACACTTTGCTGCAGTCAATGTTCTTCTACCTAGCACCTCTTCTCTTGAATGTGGGCTGAAATATCATCTCTCCTAAGCAAGAGCTGTTCTCTTTCTCCTGCTCACTTGAGCTCAAGGTGCCTTCTGTGCTCCTCCTCCTCCATGACCCATGACATGGCTTTCTGTTGTCACCACTGCAACCTCCTCCTCTTCCCTAATGCCCAACCTGCCTTTCCCTCCCTTCTTGTTGCAACTCAGGTACTTCCTGCTGTCTCCTCTCAAGCTGATGTGGGTCCCTGCCATCCTAAAGCAAATCCACCAGGCAGCAGTAGCATAGGACAGCTGCACACTGAAAAGGGCTCCAGGCCTTCAGCTCAGCTTGGGGAAGCCAGTACTCTCCTCAACTCTCCAGCAAGAAAGAGAAAGGATTTAAGATAACATTACCTGATCTTATTTCTAACTTAAAATAAATCATTTTGGCCTACTTGGCCTTATCTCCTGTCCCCAAAGGACACAACATTAGCCTTTCCAGCCTTTTAAGAAAGCTGACTACTACCTCCCACAAAAAGCTGAGGGTAATCAAGAGTTCAGAGGAAAGACACTGAAGACTTTTTTCTTTGCATGTCTCTGTCTTCACCAATGAAAGGGCTCCTTGGCAGTAGGAAACACCTGCACCATGGCTCACCCTTGATCTTCTAGAAATTCATTCCAGCATTTTCTTTCCACAGCAACTTCTACCCTCCCTGCTTCACACTGCAGCAACCCTCAACACTTCACACTACTCTGCCTCACCACAACATCATTTATTCAGAGCTCTATGTTTTAATCATCACACACTGTTTTAAGTAGGAACAGAACAATCATTTCTAAGGCTGGGTACCCCACTGTCACAGGGATGGCACAGGAGATGACCAGCTGGATCAAATACTGCCCCAGCACTCTCCCAGCAGGAAATGTTCACACCTGTGAAACCGTCACCTGGCTTTTCACCCGAGCCACTCAGGCAAGCCCAGCCATCCACACCTACTCTCTCCAAACACTTCAAAACCACAGAAATATCAGGAAACTGAAGCAATGAGTGCATCACCTGACCCATTTTCACCAGACCTTCCCAGAGGCTTTCATTCTCAGTGTGAGCTGTGAACATTTGCATGCACGTGCACACGCATACGCGTTCCATTTCTAAATCAATCCTCCCAGGCAAAGGGTGTAAAAAATGTCTCCCAAACCTCACTAGTATTTACATGTTTTTAATTTCAAGTGCCATATAGGGCTATTCAGCCATTATATTTTACTATAGCTTCTAAATAAATTAAACCCATTTATCATTAAACCCCCCCACATTTTAAGAACCTTATTAGCTTCATAGTTAAATGCCGACAGGTAATATCTATTATGGCAGCGTTTCATGGTATCCCAGCAGTGCTATGAGCTGGATTTTCACTTCCTTAAACCTGTATATCATGACAAAAATATTCATAATCTAGTGCGCTGATTCTGTAATTTTCAATAATGTCTGCTAATTCTGGCAAATAATTTACAGTACTTATTTCCTCTGTCAAAACAGGTGTTTTATGGCCAGAGTAGCTGTAGGTTGACAAAAATAGAAGAAGCCCATTTATTAAGAAGAGAGTTTGTAGCAAAAGAAAGATTAATGGAAAGGCAGTAAACCAGGAAAACCATACTAGAAGATGAGGACATTTCACCCCAGCAAATGAAGGAGAAAAGAGACTTACACAGATCCTGTGAATTGTGATTCTCACAGAATAGGAACCGTACCTGCATAATCTGTCCTTGCATAATGCCCATCTTCTGATTTTGTAGTTGTTGTAGTATTGTCTGTGTGAAAAGAAATGTGTTGAGTTGCCTGGGGAGCCTGGACTCAATACAGCCCATGCCCCCACCACAGTGCCCAGGCAATGCTAACTTCCCTTGCACACACATCATCTCTGCTGGCTGCAAGGCTCTCCTGGGCCTGCCAGGTGAAAACAGCAGGATCTTTTTTCTAACAATATGTGATAACAGATTGCAGCTGGGATAAATATATCAGTCTGAAGCAGGAGTTGTCATTTCTGCTCTACTTGAAGTAATTGGGGAGTTTTAATATGTACCCTGAAATGAACTGCCACTTAGGGTGGTTAACTTTAAAGAGACAGGAGTAAACTGGAATGTATTTAATACACCTGTATAGTATGGCCTTGTAAGTAGATGTACTGAGGATTTATGGGTCAGAAGCTAAGGAAAAAAGCTATTGAGAGTCTGAGCCTCAGCAGACACTTTATCTACAGGAGCTATTAAAAGGCAAATTCTCTTCATTTTCATTTTTGAGAAAAACAGGGTTTTTAAAGTCAGCTCAAGGGTTACAGGTGATGTAGTAGCCCAAGAGATGGGCACAGAGAAGCACTGTATTTATGGAGGAACAGAGAGAGCCTCGAGCCATGATTGGAAAACTTCCTTCCAGGCATCTTGGGGCCCAGCAAGGGTCACCTGAAGAACCAGCCCAAGCACTGTGTTTGGGAGCACCTCTTCAGAGTGTCTCCCGAGACTGCCTCATGCTGCTCCAGTTAAGAGAGCCCTAGAGGATCCATCCTGGGTGGCAGAATGTATCTGAGGGGCATTCCCACTGTCCTGCTCCAGCTGCAGCCTGGCAGACAGAGCTCTGGGCAAGCTGCGTGGGGCAGGAGACTGGTGACTGATGCAGAACCCAGTGCAGGGCTGGGCAGTGCCCTGCTGCTGCTCTGGGCAGGGTTAGGAGTGGTGCCCTCCTCTCATGCCTCGCTGTGTCTGCCTCATGGAGGGCTCTGCCTCTCACCACATCCTGAGCTCTACAGTATCAACTGCAGCAGTCTAATGGAAATATAACAATTACCAAATAAGAAGCCAGCCCTGGTTCTGTTTCTTTTTTTCTCCCTGAACAAAAATTGAAAACATTCTTTGAAATGAGTTTTGTTATGAGAGTTACCTTGACATCGACCCAAAGACATGACTTCAATTTTCTCCTGTTTCTGGCATGATGCCTCTTTGATTTGACATGCATTATCATAAGATTTCCCATCGGAAGCACAAAGAGGATTGAAGTTGGTTTGAGAACAGTCAATGTTGCACACACACCTGAAAAGATATAGAAAGAGAAAAAAGAAGAGGCTAATATGAGAAACTTTTTTCAAGACATCATAAATACATCTCAGAAATATAAGTGTTTGTATTATCCTGACTGTACAATGCAAATCAACATAATGAAAGCAGAAAGTTCTGTCAAGAGGTCATTTGTATTTCTTGATGGAAATGAGATGCAGGGAGAGGGAAAAGGCACATAAAAGCAAGCAAAAAGAAAGATAAAATAAGTGTGTTTTACATGGAAAACTGTACCACTTGTAATCCCCTGTAAACCAAAGAGATGTGCAGATAAAGCAAGCTGCTGAGCCCTCCTGCAAACTAAAGAGCCACAAAATTCTCCTCTGTTCAGGTGCTGTCCATTGTATGGAATACTATATAAATGTGGGTTTATATTGATATATGATTTAATTCTGAAAATAATTACAGCACCTAGAGGCACTCTGATTGTAACAGATGTGAAACTGAAGCCTCACTTCACCCCACTGGGATTAAACCACCTGCCAAGACTGAGACTGGAGCAGGGATGTGACCGCACTCTGCCTCGGGCTGGTGGGATCTCCCCAGCTCCTGGATACAGAGAGGCTACTCACTATTAAAACCAGGAGAATGTTGCTTTAGGGTAGACTTTGTGCACAAGCACTTTCTGAAACACCTGCATAACTCAGCAAGCAAAAAGCCATATGCAGGTGTTACCCAGGCAGGTTTTCTGTCCCGGTGTCATTCTCTGTGAGGGGTGAAGGCTCCCACGTCCAAGAGCACAGTGTGGGCAAAAGCAGGCAGGGCAGTGGTAGCCCCATCCTCAGATTGCTTAGGCCATCTCCAGAGACTCCAGAACCCAGCTTTTGAGCTCCTGGGCTGCCCTGTGATGTGAACCAGAGCACAGGGAGGTATTCCCTTCCTTCCACAGTCTGCTCTGGATCTGAACTAACACACTAACATGGACATATCCTGATCCCAGCACGCCTCACCACTGCTTCCAAGATGGAGAAACCTAATTGTTTCCATTGACAGCAGGCTGCAGACTCTTTTCTTTAGGTTTCTCCTATTTCATTATCATTAGCAACATCAGACAGCCTTGGGCATCGGCAGGGGAAGGGCACGCTAATCTTCTGTCCCCAACTGTGCCATTAACAGACAGCTCAGCCTCAGCAAACCCAACGTGATCTTGCTTGGGGACAAAGCCAGAGGTCTAACCTGGCAGCTGCTCCAGCTCTTCTGAGCACGTAATTGTGCACATGCTGCTATCCAAACTCTTCCTGGCTCCTTCTGACATTAAGGCAGAGCCATGAGATTGATGCTCTATCTCCAGCCCACTGGTTGTGCTGAACCTGGCAGTGCCAGCTCCACAGCTCTCCCTTTGCAAAGCTAAGTAATGGAAATGTCAAGCCTCCAGCCTCGCTGCTTGATTTAAGGAAGTGTTTAAAAGTCAGTCCACCTCCCATTTGCAGCAGACATCTGGACACCTTTGACTACCAGAGGTGTAAAGGGATATAAAAAAAACTTGGGTGGAAAGAGGAAGAAGGAAATTGGAGAGCTTGGGTCAGATGTCTTCATCACCCCGTTTGGCTTCTGGCCTGCAGGAATGTGCCCAGGGTGATGGAAAACAGTGGAACCAGTAGTTGTCTTTTAGAATTTTTTTTTACACTGGGTAGGTCTATTTACCCCAAATGTTCATGAAATACAGAAAACTCCAGTTTAAAAAGAGGCCAGTGGTGAAAAGCTGTGGTTATAAATTAAATTACATGATTTCATAACTCAAAGAAAAGTGTCTAGCTCCCTGTGTGTAGCAATTTCCCCACACTGATAAACATACAGAATATGAGAAAAAAAGTCCAGCGCATTTCCCAAGAATCTCCTTATCAGCAGAATAAGAATGTTCTGCTCCACTGAAATATTAACCATCATCATTTCTTCCTGCAGCCATTTCCAGCTTCCCACCTTAGTCAAACTCACTTCATTAGGAAACATTTACTGCTCAAGTAATAGCAATTCTTTCCACGTAGCTCTACCATTTGCATTTCAGATGGGACACAATCAACCATATGCTCCTTTTTTTTGTAATAAACCAGCTAAGAAACAGCTTCACTTCTCTACATTTTGCTACAGAAAAATGAGTGAAGGTTAATATATATTATGTTTCCAGTCAAGAGAAAATTAAGCCAACGGGAAAATTACAACAAAAGGGTGCTCTTTAGGGGAAATCTCAGCAACTTTGGATGCAGTTTCAAGAATACCTAGGGGATGCAGAAACCTATGCTCAGAGTTAGACACTTTAGAGACATATTTTTAAAGGTGTTTAAATGCTTAAAGATGCATGCAAACACTTTGTGTGGGATTTCTGGTATCTCAGAGACCTATTTCCCACTGATTTCAAAGACTGCTTCAGAGCCCACTAGGCATTTATTTACATCTTCTGATACCTTCCAAAACACAAAGACCCAAAATGACTTTCCTGACATCTTCCAGCAAAACTGAGAAGAGATCCAAGGTTTTTCTGTGCCCCATTCTAAAATTTCACCGTGACACCATCCTTCCTTTCCAAGCAAACCTCTGCAGCAGCCACATGAAGAGGACACACTACATGAGCACCACGAGCCACGTGCTGCTTGTGCTGGGGTCAGATCACTCTGAAGCAGAAAAGGACTCCCCCAGGATGACACCATATGCTCCAAAGCCTTATAAGATCCCCTGTGTGAAGCCTGATTTTCAGAGCCTGCTAGAGGGATGCTGAAAAAACACCAAACTTGCCACCCTGATCTCCATGCTGCAAGGATCATCCACTCCTTGCACACTTTTCAGCAGGCAACTTCTAGCTTGCATCCACAGTTTATTACTGCTTTTGCACTTAGACACTCAAATCCTACTTTAAGGCTGCACAATTAAGTTGACATCAAATATATGTCAGGAAGTGCAAAAGGCAGGATTGCATCAGGAAGATTAATGGGCCTGTGTTGCTGGTTCTTTTTAATTTATAGTGCTCCTCTTATCAGGGAAAATTATGGTATTCCAACACATTTTTTCAAACTGGAGGAAGCAAAAGTCTGCCCATTTGGATCATGCTGCCAAATTCCAAAAGGGCAAATTGCAGTGAAAAAGGTGAGGCATGTACTCCAAACGTGTGTGCCCAGGCAAATGCACCCTCTGAGAATAGCTCAGACTTCAGTGGGGTCCACCAGCGAGGTAATAAATGCATAATGAACAGCACTTAATGCATTTGATTGAATGAAAACCTGGAAAGGTGCCTTCACTTCTTGAAGCATTATAAAATGCAAGAGTGGGGCTCTCTTGTGTTAAACAAGAAGCAAACTGTGACATCCCTGCTTGGCTCAGGGTGTGTGTTAGGTGAGAGTACCAATGGTGCTATTTTCTGGGCACACAGAGTTCCTTCAGCTCGTGTGGGACACAGAAAGACCCTACCCTGAAGAGAGCCTCCCCCTAACCCTGGTCATGCACAGGGCTGGGCAGCACCCATCCCACTGCCAAGGGTGTGTCCAATGGCTGTCTGTCTGCCTGCAGCTTCCCAGTCCCTGAGGCACTCCAATATGCCTTGAATTTTGAGTAATTGGATCATTTGACCATGTTATCATCCTGCCTATGACTTCTGATCATAGTTCTATCAATAAATCTATTTGCTTTCTGTGTTCCTAAGTGTAGCACTGAAGAAAGCCTGGCAATGGAAAGGCTGACTGAGCACTCCTGGTGCTCAAGACACTGTGGGAAGGTCAATGAGGTCTCCTAGGGGGTCACAGAATGAAACTGTACCCAAGAGCATACACAGAATAAGTGTGTAAGCTTTAACCATGCTTTCTGCAGTCAGAAACGCAGCTTTAAAAGCCTCTGTGAGGAAGGAGAGCCACCAAGATGTCAGCAGATACCCTGCAGCTCCTCTGAGAAAGGAAGGAATGCTGTTTCCCAGGCCTTGTGCATCTTCAAGCAATGGGCTCATATGTTAATTGATTTGGGCTGCCATCATAAACAATCATTAAGCAAGGCTCATTTTCTTATGTCTTTTCTTCCAGGTCATTGTGATAGTCTCCAATGCATTCCCTTTCTTTTGTACATTTTATTTTATTCCATTTCATTTCACATGATGATAATCCTGGAGGAGCTGAACATCCAGCAATCTGTGTGGTTACTTTGGTGATCATGGAAGCAAAAAAGCAAACTAAAAAGAATGTTGAAGGGGCAAGCCTGGGCACCTCCTGAGGGGATTTTGGGCTACCTCCCCATGGTGGATCTTGCAACACTGCTTGATGACATTGCTGGATCCTGCCATGGGAATGTCACACCCAGGATGAACCAGAAAGTGCCTGCAGGCAGAGGTGCAGCTCTGCAGAGAAGATGCAGGAGAGGCCCAGGAGGATGCCTGGGGGAGAGCTGGCAGAGCTGAGCTTAGCCTGAGGCAGGTGAGATGCTGACAGGCACCTCCCTGCACCTCACTGCTGACTTGTGGGGCGTGTGTTGCTGCACTCTGGTCTGTGAGCTTTGGCAGCTTCCATCAAGGCAGGAACTGCAAAGAGGGTGCTCAGCAGCACAAGGGAACCCACAGGCAATTTGGGATTTCACCTGTTTATCGTGCTTCTTCCCTGCCCAGGGAAATGAGAGAGGAGCACAAAGAACTCCTTTCCAGCCTGGATCCTGATCACAAAGAAATGCTGCCCAGCCCTCAGTCTGGTCCATATGCAGCAGTGATGGGGATGTGCTGCACCAGGCTGCTTGGCCAAGCTGGAGCAGCCAACTTGGCTTCCTGTTCAATCAGTCTCCATAAAAATTAATGGGGTCAATAAACCAGGCATGGGTGAGTGCACAGTCTCCTAACACCCCACGCCTCTGCAAATAACATATGGTATTATTTTCTGGGCACAGAGAGTACCTTTGCCTGCAGAGAGCAAGCTACTGAAGAGAGGATTCATGGCTATGAAGGGCTGTCCCTGGAAGGAGGAGCTGTGTTTTAAGGAGGAGTCTCAATAAAATGAGAGAATGGTTCGTTGCCCATGAAGGGTAGGAGAATACTATAATTCTATTTCCTGAGTTGATGAATAGCATATAATCATTAGTGACACTGTGATGACAAAAAGAAACGCACTCCATGCTTTATCTTTACTCCTAAGACAACTATTCAGTCTTTGTTTCCAGCAACATATTACTGAAAAATAATTTCAAAAAAATTACTATGCAGTATCTGCACATAGCATAAGGAAGGTTTCCTATGTAGCTGTGACGGGAAGCAAGGAGGATAAATGAGACAATGCTTCCAAAGGAGAGGTTTCACTGGGAACAGATGCAGGCACATTTCTGTCAGAGCGAGATGGCAATGGCAGTCCTTCCTCATTCAGCATCTTTTAATTAGCCCTCTACTGTTTGGAAACCTGAGAGCATTGTTGGTACTACCTCTGTTTATTAAAGATTCATATTCAGACTTTGCTGGCCATGGGTCATTTGCTTTTTGGAACCAGAGCAATAGAAAATTGTGCCTGAGATATCTGAGAGAGAAGTACTTAATGAAATGACTAATGTCTTCAGCCAAGTGTCTAGTTGATTACAGGGTCTAAACAGCAGAACAGCAATAAATCTGCCACAAAGAGAATTGTCAGTCAAGAAAAAAGGCATAAAACCAAAGAGACAGGGAGGCAAGAGCTAAAAATGTGAACATGCAAATCTAGTGTTATTTTTACTAGTCAGAGCTCTGATATTTGAGCACATATGCTAATTTGGTCAAGTGTGAGATCCCACCATGTCTCAGAGAGCACTATTTTACAGGGAAGGTGAAGTTCCATTCTGCAATAATTTTAAATGTTATATATTTTCTACAGGCACAAAAAAAAAGGCAATGAAAGCCCCAACAAAATTTCACAGCATAAAAAACCCCAAAGCCCTTTGCCACAAAAGAGTGTATAAATAATAACACAGTTGTTGTACATTTGTGATATATCAACCTTATCTTCCTCTGCTCTGATCAGAACATGGTGATCAGAAACCCAAATTTCTGGATGTCAGCACAGACCTCTCCAGGCCCCCTGCCCCTCCCAGTAGGACATTAAATGCCCATTTAAAGCAAACCTGGCAGTATATATGCCTGCATAAAGAACCTGGCAATCAGTCCCAAATGCCTTCTCTACCACCAAGGTTTTTCTTTCAGGTACACAGGGCATCTTTGTTGACATTAGCAGCAGGCAAGCTGAAATGAAGCCAGGCTTAACATTACACCTCGACACTGGAACAAGGCATTGTAGCACGGCTGTCAGGAGGCTGGTGGGAGCTCTCATTTACCCAGGCAGCTTTGGGGGTGTTTCATGTCTCAACACAACATCATGCAGAGACATCTGAATGAGCTCCAGGCAGGGACTGGGCAAGGTGAACCTTTGGGAGCTCAGCTAGCTCGCTCAGACACGCAGCCTGTGACAGCCCTTCACTGGGGAGCAGGGACAGGTCACCTCTGTACCCATCTCAGCACATCACCCACCCACAAAGCCACCTGCACACACAGGCAGCAAAACTGGATTGCTCCAGGCTGCTTGGACACACCTATGTTTTGATGTGAGTGTCAAAAGGAGCACACAAATCTGAGCTTCTGACCCTCAGCCCATCTCCAAGCACACCTCTGAGCTTCACAGTGGTCTCAGACAGCCCTGCAGCAGCCATGGGCTGGCACCATGACACTCCTAACAGAGAGACAAGGTCCTGACACACTCAGTGCAGTCACCAGGGACCTTTGGTGGTCTGGCCAAACTCAGGTACCCCAGAGTGGTCTCTGCAGCACGTGGAGCACAGCCCAAGAGGATGGCACCTAAAACTGCCTGGCATCATTGCCTGCTTTGGCATGCACTGAACATCATATATCCACTGACATACATATGCATAAAATATATTCAGAGTGCACACTGGCACACAGTGTTTTACACTTTCTATGAATCATACCCTACAACCTGTCTGTGCTTGCCAGGAGACTGAAATCCTATCACTGCACTCTTAAGAACATCATTAAGAGGCTTAAAGAATAGAGACTCTGCGTGTCTCCTTCAAAACAAAATTTGCTGTAATTTTTGAGGTTGATGCAAAACTTTAGCTGCAGTGCAGAACAATAAACAATACATATTTTATAATGGCAGCACAAAAATAGCACGCAGTATTTCTTTCCTGGGCCTGCTACTGTTTCTCTTCTGCTTTAAGATCACAGGAGAAGAAAAGCACGGCTCATTTTGAGTGCCTTCCATTCAATATTTGTTACTTACTTATTTATTTATCTAATTTATTTTTCCTTTTTGTCCTTTGCAGCCCTGCTTCAGCACTAAGGGCTTTAGCATGCCTACTTTGCATGGTGGCTTCCCTGGGATATTTTACTTATTTCAACTGTTCAAATGTTTATCTTCAACAGGAGTAAAAGGAGAAAAGCTTGATTCCCTCAGTGTGATGCAATGTTTCTGCATGGCACTTCAATAGCATCCTGTTATTCAAACAATTAGAAATCACAGAGACCATGCACAGAATTATCAGCATACTGCATGGAGATTTTTATTATTATGTAGTGCATAATGAAAATGATTTGAAGGACCCCAAAGCATCATAACAGAAGGAAGCGTTGAATAATCAGGTGTTTTTTCTTTTTTTAACTGCAAGAGCCCAAAATATTGTTTACTGGACATATGTCAAGCTAAAATGCACTAAAGTGGTGAATATATTTACGGATGGCCTTCCTTGCATACCAAATGCAACACATTCTGGGAATGTAGCTGGAGACAGAGCCAGGAGCTTGGGCTACAGCTGCCACACTGCTGCTGCATAGCAGGGATGGACTGGCAGTGCTTAAAAACACCCATGGATTTTTCAAGCATGCTTTGCATGGCAGCTCATGGAGGACGCTCCAAAACCATGGGCTGCTCCTGGAGACACCCTGCTGGACAGCCTGAAGAGAGTCCCTGGGCACTGGCTGCTTCCCAGAGCTCAATGAGGAGCTGGGCTCATGCTCCTCCAGCTTTCAAGAAATCATCCTGGAGACTGCAGCTCATGAAAAAAAATCTTTTATCTGCAGTGCAGCTTGAGTCCTAATTCCCCTTTAATTTTTGACCTGTAACTTTCTTACTAAATTTTTGACAAAAAAAATTACAAACTTCACCTTTGCTTCCTTTTCACAATTCACAGCACCAATTATAGCATGACCTTCACCTGGCTTCCCAATGCCTCTGGTGCCCTCAACAGTACATTGAATTGTAGGCTAACAACTTTAGGGCAAAATAAATGTGTCCCTCTCTCTCTTTTCTTGTCCTTCTAAATATCATTCTTATTTTAAAGATACTAAGCTGTATAAAGTGATCTTTGCTATACTGGATGCTTTAAAGCCAAACAGAGAATCACAAGGCTGATGACTGGGTTTGAAGATTCATGGACAAGCCCACGTGGTAGCTGTGTGACCAGAGAAAAAAATTCTAATTCTGTTCACATGTCAATTCGAGTGTCTGCAGGTATCTAATGTGTAAAGTTTATTTAGAACTCACAGAATAAAATAAACGTCTATGGTTTGCCTGCCCCTGGTGTCCTTCACGTCTCCATGGTCTGTGCTAAAACAAAGCTTTGCTGACTGTTTCTCTCTCTGTAAACATCTGAGACTGTCCTTCATGAACAGTTTATTGCTGTGTGCCTCAGATTGCTGATACTGTTCACTCCTATTTTGAAGCCAGCAGAATAATGAAAATTGTTTCCACAAATCCCACAGTTTCACCCTGGATTGAACAGCCAGTGGGAATACTGCAAGATCCAGTGGGAAGCATGGGACACTATCTAGCTGCAGGTCCTGGCATGGGCCTTGCCAGGCAGGAAGGATCCATCTGCTCACAAAGAACTGCAGCTCTGTCTGGGACCAACCACAAATTTCTGCTTAAACTTCTGCTAACACTAGAAGTTACTTCTGAAAGTGCAAAGTGGACTCTGATTTGAAAGTAAAGGGATGATGGCCTTTTGGCTAGCAGAGACCAGAGTGCTGCCAGCCCCAGCCCTTGCTCACATGAGCTATCCACTGCTGGTGGGGAAGGGAGGTGGGGACCTTCCTAAAATGAACAAAAACCGTGGTAAAGGAATTGCTGAGTGTGAAGTCTGCCGCCACATGTGCAAGCCCAGCCCAGCTCTCCCCATAAACCCCTCTGTGTCCTTAAACATGTGTGCCCTCCTGCTTCCTCAGGGATTCACAGAGCACTGAGGTGGAAGAGACCCACAAGGATCACCTTAGGTACAACAGCCCATGCAGGGGTTGGACCCACGACCTTGGTGTTATCAGCACCCCACCCTAACCAGGGGTACCTGCCTGGGGCAGCACCATCTGAACTGGCCACCCATTCCAGGATACCCTGCTTGGTCAGCTCTCCTCAACTACAAAACAAAATCCAGTCTGCTATTCAATGAAATTTTAGCAGGATACTTCCAGGCTTTCCTTCAGGCATTGTTTGCACCTCCTGCACAGGCAGAAAGGTTATCTGTGTACAGGATAACCTCACATTACCTCAGCCCACAGGTATGAGCCTGGCACCCAAGCAAATCACTGCATTGGCAAGAAGGAGGGTGCAGTAGTAACCCTCTTTTCCTCAGAGCCTTCAGGGCTGTAGGTAAAAGCTGCTGTACAAAACAAGGCATTCCTGCTGGCTGGGGGTCTGCCTCATGATGACCATGGGCTGGCTGCTTTTGGGATCAAGCCCCAAGGGACAGTGCTGCTGCCAGGGAAAAGAAGACAGACGAATGACTGCAATGTGCCATCTCAAGGACATGTCCTTGCCAGCAAACTAAAGGGATGAGAGTAATCTTCTTCAGGGCTGGCACACAGATCAGTGGAATCCACCTGCAGCTCCTTGAAAGGAGCAAGTGCTGTGCACTGGCCAGGATGGATGTCCCTGGGGCACCTGTGCTGTTCCACAGCAGAGAGCTCCATTACCAAATGGGCAGGCTGAGACACAGCAATTAAATCTGCATGTCTGGGGACACCTCACACAGGCTTTTAGCTGCAGCCCACACATGGGAAGGGACTGGGGCAGGAGCTGGGCTCTGTGAGGAAGGAACACCTGCCACTCTGCAGGGGCTGTGAGAGCTGAGGTCAGCCCTGTGCGTCAGCTCCCACTGAGTTTTCCTCAGGCTCATATTTAATGCATGGGATGTATTTTTAATGGTTTAGATGTGTGAACAAACCGTGGCCTTGATGTTCCTACACGGGTGTGTGAAGGAGCCTCCGACCTTCTGCAATGGATGCAGTCCTATTTTAATGGTGAACATAAAGTGGGATGGAAGAGATGAAGCATTCCATTAAGACATTTGATAATAAATTGGTAAGTGCTTTGCCAGTGTTTTACATAGTTATTCTCTCTGTTGATCTATTTAGCCAACACATGTAATTCCGAGCTACAAAGTTGTATTCCTGCTTTCGTAAACATACTTACATAAAACTCAATAACAACACAGTCTATTTATTGCTAAAACGCTAGTAGGAAATTGGAAAAGGTATAAATACAATTCATTGCTGGTGATCTCCTGCCCCCTGAAGGCACTGTAAGGCTCCAAATCTTGCTCAGTTCACAGCATCATAAAACCAAAGCAATAAATGTCACTCTTTTCTTGATTGCGCATTAGGCCAATCAGCTTTTTATTGCGCCTAAATAGGCCGTCAGAAAGGCACCGCTCTCCTTACTGCTGGGGGATGACTCTGCCTAAATGGGGGGCCAGGGAGGAAGGGAAGCTTACTTTTAAATAACAAGGCTAAGAGAGAACAGGGGGAGAAGAAAGGTGCAAAAGCACGTTGCTCTGCAAGGCCTTTGCACTTGCTCTTTCATGCTGTAATGCCTTGATGTATGCAGACGATTATGTGTCGATGCACATTAATATCTGATGTGCATTACCATATTATCATCCCTTATGTGCACTTTCACAGCCTGGTGAGCCCAGGCTCTCCCAGCCACGGGATTACACAACCAACATCACCGTGGGGGCACAATCCAGACCTCACACAGCTCCGGGCAGCACCCGCGCACAGCGCTGCCCTTGCAGGGCACAAAGGGACCCTCCTGTGTCCCTCTCACAAAGCAGCAGGACCTGGCTGGTCCTTACAACACCCTGTATTACAGCAGGAGCACAAAATAGACTGGCAAAGCATTCCTCCCAATGCAGATCAAGGCACGTGCTCAGAAGGCCAGGACACTTTCCCACCCAAGACTGAAAACGCTGGTCATAGCTGGTGGCAGAGGAGTAAAAAAGCCCCCAAACTCTGAGTTCATTTGCTCCCCTGTTGATCTGGACACATGAAATGGTGGCTCTCCACCATGCTGTCATGTTGTACCTAGACACTGCCTGGAAAGAGAGAGGGATGCTGTTGCTGCCTCACACGATGCTGAGCCACACACGTGCACCCCTGTAACAGGGGCAGGGCAGTGCTAACACAGTCCCACAGCCACACCACCTCGATGCTGCCACCTCACATCCCCCAGCTGCCCCCAGCACAGCAACCTTTAATTCACCTGCTCCTGCTGGGTGAGCCATTCCAGCCCCCCAGCCAGGCACAGGGAAGGCAGGAGAGGCCAACCTCCCTTCCCCCTTGGGTACTGTCCCCAAAACCCTCCCTGAATATGAGCAGCCACTGCAGCTCCTGCCCACTCTTCAGCAAACAGCCAACTGGACTAATTCCAAGTCAACTTTACATTTCCTCCCTGCTGACCACCCACCTCTCCATGTCTCCCATCCACACACACACAGAGATAGGGATCTTGGCCACAGAAACCTAACAGGAAAATTGATCTGTGCTGAGCTATTCTTTTGAAATTATTGCAGCTTTTCCCCCCCAACTCTAATGTTGACAGACTACTAATTGCAAAGAACAAGTGATGACTCTGTCTCTTACAAGCCTTCCTCCCCTTGAATTTCAGAAGAATTTGTGTTTTGCTCCTACAAGAGCATGGTATGGTAAGACATAAAACCTCCCCAAAAAATCTCAGAAATTATTTTTTGGCTTTTCACAAATCAATATTTCCTCTGAAGCAACTGAAGCAGTCAGTAAGGCAAATTCTGCTTTTATCATCACAATTTCCAAGTTATTCCTTTGCACTGTAAGACTGACAGAGCATTCACACTCCAACTGAGTTTGTTCTCCCTTCTACCAGCAAAAGGCTCCACAGGCTACTGAGAAGTTACTCCATAGTTATCAAACTGGGAGGGAACTTTTGTTTCACTGAAGTCAGTGGGATAACTTCCTTTGACTTCCCTAAGTTGGAATTCACCTTCTGAAAACCAAGTTTGGGTGAGCATCTGAAAAGAGGAGCACAAGGAAAAAAAAAGGATCTATAAGCTTTATGATTGTGTAGAGTATTATTCCCTGGACACACAGCAGGTTTTGCTGTAATTGCAAAAGATAAAAAATGTCATTTTTATTACAAAACCAAATGTTAGAGATTCTAGTTTTTGGATAAGAGATGGATGTGTCATATAGGGTCCTTAAAAACCTGCTTGGGTGAGTAGTACAGATGGAATACAATGTGGGCTTGCATTTATCTGAGAACATTTAGAGCCATGATATATAGTCTACACGACAGACTTCCTCGATGTATAGAGAAAATATAGCCAATTTCTTTGTGTAGGCTGAATTATTTACCAGAGTGTTCCAAAGTGTATTGGTAATAAAACACTATGAAGTATAAGTAACTCCAGACAATCTTGGCTTATGTTAAAGCAAGTCTTGGTTTTTTTTTAAGCATGTTATTAAGAAAATAAATCCTGAGAATCTGGAAAGGCAGGACTTACTCAAATGAACACATGCCTCTGAAGGATTGTGTTGACTCAACAGAGAGAAAAGTCAAATTCTCCTAACCATCATCCTAAAAGTGTTGGGAATCAGTCTCACTTCAAAATTAAATAGGCTATTTTGGCACAGGATGAAGGATGCAGAGATGGTAAAGTGATTCTGTGAAACTCACCTGACTGGGAAAAATGGCTGTTTTTAACTAAACCCAGAAAATATATATGTAGAGTGCAACAATTTCACCAGCTGGCCAAACAAGCCATCATTTTTCCAAGCAATACCTTTCTAGCCAGGGCACTAGTAGTGCAATCAGTTTAGAAACACAAGGTGCTCATTCTCTCATCCTACTCTGGAGATCTGGACCACAGCTTTTCTCAGGGCTGCTGAAGACAGAGCCAGGAAAGGTATGGAAAAAGCAGTTGGCTCTTTCTGCAAACTCCTTCTGAGAAAGAGGAAAATCACCTATTTTTGGCTTGATTTTGGGTCTTTCTGAAGGCTGTGGGGATCTTTCCCTGTTTATGCTTGGGAACAAAGTCACTTTTACACCTAGGCCAGTGTTGGTTGAAACTGCCCTCTGAAAGAGTCCTACAGTAGTACCTCAGCAGCTTGCCAAAGAGAAACCTGACAGGAACCATGGCATTCATGCAATGCTCACCTGGGGACCTTATTTTCTGACCCTAACATGATGTCTAGACACTGGTTTCTAATAAGCCAAATCTTTCACCTAAGCTGGAGCTGCTGCAATGTTGTTCTTGTGCTGTGGACAACAATTCAAGCTACAATTTTGTATTTTGCTAGTTTTCCCACTTTTGTGTCTGTTCATATGGCATTTTTTTCCCAAGTCCCAAATGAAGAAGCATGGCTGGGTTCTCTCTACAGCTCTCATACTCCAGGCAGCAGGATTTGGCTGACCAACTTCCTAGAAAAGCCTCCAACCTGGCCCTTTCTTAGAGCAGGCTTTGTAATTAAAACATCACATACAGACGGGGTAGACATCATCTTGCTTTTTCTAATATTCCTCAAGTTTTACTTTTCATTGCAAGTGCTTCATTGACTAATTTCAGTTGCTTAGGCTACATTTTTTCCAGTATTGCTGACTCTTAACCCACTGAATGGTGTCCCTACACTTATCTCAACAGTTCCCATGGAAGTCAGCTGCTTTCCTTTTATTTCAAAATCTTTTAACCACAGAACACACACCAATGGAAACATTAGCACGTAACTGAGACAGAAGTGGGCTAATTTCTGGGCAGGCACTGGAGGTAGCTCTGCTACCAGGCTGGGGCTAGGATAAGTGACATGGGTGTGAGAGGGTGCAACCTGCTTGGTCATCAACTGCTGTGCAATGCAGAGATTGTGCTCCAGTGCCTTTAATTCCCTCTGCAAACCCTTGCCTGGACTCTTATTAGACATGACTACTAATCTCCATGTGAAGATTTATGCAGCAGCAGCTCCAGTTCATGCCTTAGGTATGATCTCAAGCTAAGCAGAAATTTAAGTTTTTGCAGAACTGTGCAATTTTAATGATTTTATTCCATTCCTGTGCTTATTGGAGCACAAGTCCAACATGTATGTGTAAGTGTTATGCCCAGCTATGAACACAGATCTATATTTTCACTAGAAGAGAAGGAAAAGCAGCAGCAAACAGCAACATATCTACTGTATAATGTCTGGGACATTGCAGATGTTAAAGCAGCTCGTTGTTTCTGCATCTGGAACAAGTAGGTCACACATAGTTATTATACACACTGCTGAACATGAAGCAGCCAATACCCGTGTAATGTATGTGAGACTTCAAACCACCTTTTAGTACTTTAGAGCAGTACAGCATCTTGTTTGCAAATGCTCTGCTTGAGAGCAACTGATGGAAGGGGGAAGGGAGCCAAAACTGACTGACCTAATTGCTGTGTGGATCGAGAAGCTGGCAAAATCATTAGTTTCTTTTATGTTTTCTTTCTATACAATAATAAAGATAAATATTGATTGCTGGGGCAGTATTGATTGCAGGGGTCGCTGCAGATGGCAGCTGCATGATTTGCACAGATATCTCCCATTTACAGAGCCACTTATTTGCATGAAAATGTGGTTTCACCCTCCTCACGTGCTTCTGACTGTTCACTTGCCTTATAGGAGCATTTACCCAAACTAAATGTACCAGTGATTAGGAGTAAAATATGAAATGAGGGGCTGAAAGAGCTCATCTTTGTAATAGCTTTTGTGTATGTACCTGTCTGCTGTGGGTGAGTGGAGTTTATTGTCCCAGCCATGTGGACAGAGGCACAGGACACAGGGACCTGCTGTAATTATGCTGCAGTGTCACCTCCTCACTTGGGAATGCCACTTGGGAATGCCACCCAGGGCACAGCACACCTGGGACCAGCCCTCCTTCCTTCCCCACTGACCCACACACTGAACAAGCCCAGCTCCTTCCTCCAGGCCTGGATGCCTCCCTCCAAGTCCCAGCTTGTGGTCATCAGGGACCTTCAAGAATGGCTTCAGCATCTTCTCCTGAGCTGAACCTGCCCAGTAGGATCCTTGTCCACTTGCAAGGAATGGAAAAGGCTCCTCCATTGTGGGCCAGGCTTGTGAGGAAGGAAGAAAGTTTCCTACCACGAGCACAGTGCCTTTTGCAGAGCATGATACTCCACTCCCAGCCAAGGAGAAGTCCTTGGGGTGAGTGGGACCAAGTTGCAGGAAGCAGCAGGGGCATTTAGGCACCTTTTTATCTCTGGTACAAACCAGTGGCCCATTCCAGGGTCAGGCACCTCCTGCCAGGGAGCTGCTGCCTCCAGAGAGAGGAAGGAGCAGGCAGAGGAGCACTCTGGAGGAGATCTCCTCACCTCCTTGGACACTGCCAGGCTGTAGGGGAAGCTCTCCCTGAGCAGACCACTGTGTGTCTGCCTTCCAGCTAGCAACCTGCATCTTACTGTGGGCACTGCTGCACTTCCACACTGCTGCTGGCTGACCTGCTGGCACTGCAATGCAAAGGGAAAGTATGCATATTTAACCTCAATTCATCATCTTGATTTTGATTAACTCTGCAAGTCAGAGGTTTGCAGGCTTTAATCTCGTTTTAAGAAAATATTCCCATCCCCTCTAATTGTCAGCATTTTCCAACTGGAAACTCAATCAAAGGATCTTTCTTATTCTTTATCTCCTTCCACTTTGGACATATGAGTGGACCTCTGAAACAGCTGCCCAGTATTTATCCAAACCATGGCTTGTCCAGTGTAGGGAGTGCTCTTATTTACTCAGTGGCTCACAAGGAGGAGATTAATGCTGGAGCCCAGGTTTCTGACATGGTTCTGCACTGACACTGAGCCACTCCAGCAGAGAGCAGGCACTCCATTTGGTGAGCACTATTTATGTCCAGTGAGTGTTTCATAGATGCTTTTTGGAAGAGCTGAGCAATACACCACGGCTCAAAACGTTACGCCTCATTCTTCAATTCCTTTTAAGTATATCTCTCGGGGTGTTATGTTGAGTAGCCCTGTCATACAAAATCAATTATTCCTTAGCCAGCTCAGAAATAAAACCCAAAGCAAGCAACACCAAATGTCTGATTTACCAATAGATTGCAACCCCGTGCTAAAGAGTGTAGCCACTGCCCTGCTTTAAATATTCATGAAGCCCACTGGTGCAAAATGCATTAAAGGTGGGAATAATGCCAGTAATACACGATCCTCTTAGTGACAAGAAGCTTTCACATATTAAAGCAGCAAGATGTTAAAGACTTTCAAGTGAACAGTCTTTGTTTTTGACTTAGAGAAAGAGATTCACTAATGGAATGCCAAATTGCATTCACTCTCATGATACTTGACTGCAGAATGGGATAATAACACATGTGTGCTTCTGCATGCCATGGAAAACCTGTTATTACAGAGGTTTCTTTCCTGCCTTTCCTCAGCACTTTCCAGAAAATGTTCACACAAATCTTACTGCTTCAAGTAATCTTCTGTGTGCCAACCCCCCCATTAGAATCCCAGAGGTCTAGCCATTAACAGATTGGTTTTTCACAAATAAAAAGAATTAAAAATAATGGTGACAGAACACAATAGCACAATTTAGATGAGTGACAACTGGCAATGAATAACCAAAAAAAAAAAGAAGAGTTAAACTAGAGATAACGGTCTGCAAAATATAGACTGTGACAATAGAGAAGAATGTCAATTGTCACTTTAAATCATCAGCAGCCCAACCACATCTGCTATCACACCTGTGCTCTCTTTTCTGATCTACTCTGGCACCCTAGAAATAGTAGGCAAACAGCCAGCCTTGCATCTCCAGCTCTCTGAAGTCTGGCTCTGCTACCATTCCTCTCACCTGGAGCAGATCAGGCACTGACCCTGCACCTCAGACTGTTCCTGACTGACAGGGATTCACTGCTGCTGCTGGGATTGACATCCTGTAAAGCAGGTCCCAGGACCACCAGGAACTGCTGGCCCTGTTTGGATTTTACAAACCTCATCAGTCAGGTGAGGGAGCTAAAGGAGCCCTGCTTACATCTGATACTTGATCCACATAAAAATAGTGAACAAATAATAAATTGACATTTCTTGGCAAAGGGAGTGGGACAACATGTGCCTCTGGTGCCAAACATGACAATTCAGCTAACATATATTGGAAAGAGGGATCAACAACCTCCATACTTATTCCACTTTTATTCTAGAAATAAAAATAATGAAAAGCTGACAGCCAGAAGGCTCATTGTTTAGGAAGATGCTTTTCCAAGACTAATCAGGGGGCAAAGACAGGAAAATAGAGCTCAGTTATGGCATATGAAATTGGTTACTTCAAAGCACACCTTTCACAGGCTTTAGATGGGGTTTGGGTTTTTGGATGGGAATTGGCTTTCCTGCCTCCTAACAGTTTGTCTGGGAGCATCCTCCCAGTGCCAGCCCTTCCCTGCTTCCTGCCCCCAGAAGCACCTTCCCCTGCAGGAAGAGTGCCTGTCAATAAAGACCGAGCACCTCAGCTCCTGCCATCATTCTGCTGCTCTGTAAAAGCCAACTTGTTTCAAAGGGGAGGAATTAGATTGTGCAAAAGCTGCAGTGGGAACACTGGGGTAAGTTGGATCAGGCAGTTTTACCAAGCTATTTCTGGAAAAAAATAAACACTGCTACTCAGTGCTTATGATTAATAATGTTATCTTGTAGCTAATTTTATTCCTTGCCCCTCTCTTCTCCTGCCTTCCAATTTGGAAGCACACTTAATTATGAAAACATGAGCACTAGACTGTGAATTTTGATATATTAATTTCACCGTGGTTTTGTTTCTACATTGCACCACCAAAGCTCTCAAGGACAACCAGTCAAGGAGACAATGAAAATCGTAACACCTGGGGTAATTTTCTTAAGCAAAGTCAACATTAGGCAATTTCTTACTCACAAATTTCATTACATTACTGAAACCTATAACCATGATGCACCTTGCTTCTGTTTTTCAACACCACAATTCCTTTTGATGTCTGAAGCCAGAGCAAGGACTCAGTGTTTTTTCTGCTTCAGGTTTTTTTAAGGACTAGAACCAGAGATTACTAAGAGGCTGGCAAGACAAAACCAAAAAGAGCATAAATGGATAACCATGACCATATTCCTGAGCTCCTTCACTCAACAGCAGAACTGTTCCTAATTTCATGCCTGAGCAGGGTGCACGGATGCCTTGCCTGGGTGGGGTCAGCTGCCCAACACTGGGCCCAGCTATCATGCTCACCATCATTTATTGACTCCTCTCTGCTCCATTCTGATTCTCCCCACTAGAGCTCTGGCCTCAGTGTTTTACTGACACCTCACTGACTAGGTTGTGCATCCATCCTTTAGCTACCATTAGCTCACAGCTCCAGAGGCACCATCCAGACAGCAGCTCTGACATCTGCATGGTTATTTTGTTCTCTCTCTAAATCTGTTTAGTTACTTAGAGAGAAACATGAGGTGTGGCATTAGGGCAGTGTTAGAAATACAGCTCTGTGCATAGTGACCTATTGGCTGTTCTAAAATCACAATGAAATGATTAGCTCAGAGTTGGCTTAATGTAACTTTGCATATATCCTAGGCAAAATGAAAAATAAAAGTCTGAGTTGATAGAATTATTTCCCTTCAGCTTTTGTAATTAAGGTTTAAAATAAAAAAAAATCCAAATCATTTTGAAACTCCTTTTAAAAAATAAAAATTAAAACCATTTCCATTGAGAAAATGTCTAAATGTACACTCTCATTTTTTCAAGCAATTGAGGGCAAGGTTTTCAACTGCAACAAAATAGGAAAAAGTGAGACAGATTTCCCAGCCTTTCTAATGCCACACATGAATTAGCATGATGATCATACTAATGATACTTTTTAACTGGAAAAGCTTTAGGTCAATTATTTTTCCCAATTCTATTTTTTACTGAAGTATGAAGCTGTAAAACCCCAGATGGAATAACATAAGTTATAATGGCAACAAAATGGATAACTGTGTTTCTAAACTTGGTCTAAATCGTGCATGTTCCAAAATACATTTTTTCAGAGTGATAACCACCTTAGTCACTTTGAGATGAATCTCTGTGTGCATAAAACAGAGTATCTAACATTTGTAATGCTTTCCAAACCACAGTACCTTTAAACAATACAACATTCATTAAAATAGAAGAGTAGAGCAAATTACTGTACCAAACATCCTCTGCATCTTCATCGCACTCCGCCCCGAACTGGCAAATGTCACAGGTCGATGTCTCCTTTTGATTGGTTTCACCTGAGCCTTCATTGACTGTTTGATGGAAAGCAGAAGAATATACATTAGTAAAGACAGCACTGTAGCAAAGCACTTCTCTCTTTCTAGAAAAATCTATTCACTGCATCAGCTTAATGCGCTGCTCACAAAGCCGACGGCCGGCCAACAGTGCTCCTGAGTGGGCCAACAACACAGAGATCTCCATGCTGCCTGTGACAAATCCCCTCAGTTACACAGTTAAAAGGAAAACCAGAGAAAAACCCTTCCTTTTCCCTCTCTCCTTAATCAATGACCCCTTCAAGCTGCAGCCCAGGAAGGTCATGTCCCAACTGAGCCTTGCCGCTTTGTTCCCTAAGAAAATAATGGAGGGGCATTGATAGCATCACATGCTGCCTCGTGTCCTTTACCCATGAAGGGCCTTGAGGTGGCCCCAAGGGGATGCTTTCCTCGAAAATGTTTTGAAATTACCTGCCTTGTGGTGCAATCTAGTCCACTCCAAAGGCAAAACATTTTTCTCTGCAGAAGCACAGCTACAGAGCCCCAAGGACTAGTTATCTCTGGCAGGGAAGATTTAGTGCTGTCCAGAGGAGAGGACAATCTCCAGCATAGGTTAAATTTGAAACCAGGGGGAAAGTCAATGCTGATATCTGCAATTGTGTAAGGTTTGTACCTGGCCTGTAAGCCAAAAACAAGAAGGGACTAAGGGGAAAAATCAAAATTTGAGTGTAAGAGGACTGCAAAAAAATACTAACAGCTGAGTACTGAAAGACAGAATGAGACCACTAAGGTAGGCACCAAGAAGAAGGTTTGTTAAAAGATCCAAAAGAAACATTATCCATGTTTCTACTGAAGTGTATAAACACCCTTTGGTATCTTTTGAAAGATGCCACACTCCAGCAAAGCATTGTAGCCAGTGATATCCTCCTGCCAGTTGCAGAGTTATTAAACCAAGGCAGACTTTAAGCATCAATCAGCTCTGCTCAGACTGATGATGTTATCTGCACCTCTGCAGTGTCACCTCTCGAGCATTTGGAGTCAGCACCGTGGTGGTGCAGCCTTCTGCACACCTGGGTGCAACCCACCAAAGCTGGAGTGTGTTGGTAGCCCCAGTGACACCCACTGGACAAATCATCTGCCTGATGTACATCCAGGTTGTTAGCAGAGGCTTCTGTGTCAGGGGGCTCTGACTTGGAATAAGCTGCTTTTGTTATTTACTCAAAAAAGGACGAGAATCCCAGGCTTTCTGAAAGCTGTTTGAGGAGAAAGGGCTTTTGCCCCTAGAAGAGCAAGGCTGACTCCAAATGCCTGTTTTTCAACAAATTTGCCTCCCTATCCTGGACATGTTATATAACCTCTGCCATGCTTCCCACTATGTGATAACAGGAATAATATCATTTCCTCCCAACAGAGAATGTGGAAACAAGTATATTAAAATACTGTGATAAGCTTAGATACTACAGTGATAGAAATCACAGAAATACCAAAGGTAGATCTTATCTAAAATGCTTTTTTCCTGAGCCTTAATATAGTCAAAGGAAGTGTTGGTATTTTTAGGTATGGACTATGCTGCATTAATTTCCTATCAGTCATGCTTGAATTTAGACTATATTAAACTGAAAAAAAATTCACCTATGAAAAGCATTCTGATTATCTGATTATCCCAAAAGGAAAAAAAAAAAAAGGTAGCTTTGCTCTATTTGTACAAATTTGCTCACCTTTATATCCATAAAATTCATGTATGAAAAAACAAAGGGGAAACCAGGAAAAACACACTCTGGATTTTTGTTCTACTGTGTCATCAGGCTTTACAGGGAAGGGCTGAGCTGTGGTTTTTCTGTTTCCTTAAATGATTGAGGCTCACATGTTATAAAAGCCAATGTATGAGGGTGGACAAGGAGTCCAGGTGCCACATCCTCACACCATTAGCATCTCCACGTGCTGCCCGTGTGATTCTGGCCCCACAACATCACGAGGCTCATGTGAGATCCTCCCCACCTCCCTACAGCTGCATCCAGGCCTGCAATGTTTCATTTACATTTTAAACAAAGAAATCTCTTTTACTGAGGAGATAACTCTGACAGCCAACCCAGGCAGGGGATTTCCAGTGGTTAAGATTTTAGGCAGGACATGTAACGAGTGACTATGGCACCTATGGGCAGATGTCTTCTTACAAGAGCCAAGCAGTCCTCACCTATCAGAAACATGACAATTGCTCCAGTTCAGGAGGGTGAGAATATATACTTTATGGAATGGAGCTTTAACTTCTTTATTTTGTTATTCTGCAAATCACTTCCCTTGCATTTCCTTTTAATTTAAAACATATGCCCTGCTCTCTTCCTCCCTGAAATGCTCCTATTCATCACTGCCCAGCACGTGCTGCTTGGCTGGGGACCTCACACAGTCCTACATCACAGAGTAAGTGAAATAGCTACTTAAACCATTAAAAAAGGCATTTGAAAGACAGAGCATGTTGAAGAGCAGTAACTGATTTGGAGAAGATCATCCACTCTATAGCACATTGCAGTTCTGAATTTCTCTTTGAAAATAATAAGTCACTCCTTCGTATTTTTCTGAAGGAGCCCTGTGACCAGCTTTCCACAGTCAATGTGCATGTTGTCATTAATTGTGTAAATGTGCAGCAGTCCTTACTCAAAAAGACAACTGTTTATCTCCTGTTTATGCTCTTTCTGTTGTCAGTAATACAGATAACATTATTCTTTACATTGTTTATAGGTGTGTTTTCTCTCCCTACACAAACATACCCACTGGCATATGCACCCACACCCAGAGCTGACACACACAGGGCTTGTTTTCTCCATGCTGTGCAGATAACTGCTTTGATAAATCAGACATCTTACAACGAGTTATTTTCCCAATATTTCCTGCTGCTTTCTAGCTTGAGGACTAGTGGATGCTTATTTTCTAAGGTGACTCTTTTTTCTTTTTTCCCCCCTCACTGCACTTGCTGATTTGCACTTCTTTTCTAACCCAAATGGAAAAAATTGTTAGCAAAAAATACTCTAGTTTCTGGATTCCTCTTCTAAATCAGAGAATGAGTCTTCTTCTCATGCATGTTAGGTAGTTTTCATATTAGCAACTATTGAGGTTTTAACACCAAGGCCCTACAGGAACATAGTAGGGCTCCAGGGTGGCTAATCACTGAAGCCTACCACTTATTACTCACACAACTGAGAAATTTTAAGCAAGATTATCAACTCAGTGTCCAAAGAAATGTGCTAACAAGGGTTAGAAGGTCACTAACATTACTTGAAAGTCACTTGAGAGACTATGTCAATCTCCTAAGCAATATAAATTCTCAGCTGTGAAGCACACAATTTACAGAGTCAATGGACTGTGGGAACCACAACAGCTCCTGTTTTAATCATTTGGTCCTTCTCTGGCATTCTCACAGTGCTCTGATGAGATAGCTGTGGTTTCAAGAATGTCTGTATTGTTTGCAGGTCCCACAAGAAAGAAACCATTTCTGAGGCATTTTACTCTGTCTCCCTAGCTGAAAAAAAACCAGATTGAAAGTATCATCAGTAGATTGGCTTGACCCTGTGCTTATTTCCTGTAACATCAGGAGAAAACTAGAAGCTCCTAAAATGCCCACTGCCACTGTAGCCACCTCTAATTTCTTTTTACATTCAATCTCTTTGAAGTCTTCTGTAGGTACAGACCTACAAAATGGTTGTAGCTACAACCCCAAAAAATCATACTAGGACTTCAGCCACACAGCTTCCCAGACTCATGCTCTATGGATCAGTGGTTTAGAGGTTTTAAAATGTAGACATCAAAATCTCTGTGCTTGAGCTGCTGAATAACCCTTGCTCAGTGTCTTCCCAAGGTGCTTGATGAGTGGCAAAGGCAGGATGGTAATGAACTCCTCGCAATTTCCAGAAAAGCAGCTCCAGTGGGATGGTTAGGGGCATGCAGAGCATCTTGGTCTGGTACACAAAGTGCCACAGGGGACATGCAGGTACCTTGCCCCACAGACCACACTGTGAGGAGTGAGGGGTGTGGGAAGAGTAGCTGGGGAGCCATGGGAGTGAGAGACAATCAGGTGGCAACACTGGCTAGACACAGATCTTTGAACCTCTCTTTGCTAACAAGACTCTGAAGGTAATAGGGCAAACTCAAGAAAGCCTCAGCTCAGTCTTCACATAGCTTTTTAGGACTATTACAACAATCCTTGTTCAATGTATTTCAACTACACAGGAGAACACAACAAAGAAACAATATAAAACATCACCACATGCTTGAATATACAAAATATGACTATAATGAATTATGAATTATGACTACTCTGATGTAGTCTTCCTTTGATCGATGTGATCAGACACGTGCTTATCACAACCCCTGATTCTGACTTGACTCCTCATAGTGGGATATCTTTGCTATTGTTGAAAGGAAAACTTCAAAAAAAGGCTTGCTCTAGCTCGTCCTAACAGCATACATGCTTGTTTTCACCTATAAAATCTAGGTAAAAACAAAGATCACATGGAGATGAGAGTTGATGGCCATTTTGGTATTGCAGAATGAAAGACAATGTGCAAATTAAAATGTAGTGGAGGAGGATGATCTTCAGACCAGCTGAGGCGATCTCAGGCTTCAGTCCTAACAGGACTGCTCTGGGCAGGTGAGAAGGTGAGTGGTTAAAGTGAGAAAGGTCTAAGCAAGGAGGGCAGAGAAGCCAGCAAGAATTTACTAAATGTGTGAGAACAAGCACTACCAGACAGCTAACAACACCTCACAAACTGCACCAATAAAAGCCCAGATGCTGCAAGCGACTTCACTCTAATCAATAAGCCTTTTTCCTGAAAGCATTAGCTCAGTCAAAACCTGCAAAGTGAGAAAAATGAAGGGTGCAAAGCAGGGGGTCAACTCGCCAATGGCTCTGCCCTCAAAGCCTGGCAGAGGCTCAGAACGGCATTACCGTCACAATGAAAGGAAAATGGCCTACAGGATTGGTAATAAATTCAAACTCTGACGTGCCTTGCCCTGCTTTACTCCTGCCAGCTGGCTCCATCTCAATAAATACAAATTTGCCCTCTCTCACACGCATAAACACTCTGGGGAAATCATTTATTGCAGGGAATACAGTGTCTGTGCCCAGCTCAGGACCCAACACAGAACTTCTTAATATTGAAATGAAATATTCTCCTTCACACCAACATGCCTTTGATGGTTCCTTTATAGCACCACAGGTGAGTCCTTGAAACCCCCTCTCTGCTATATGGGCAGGTGATTTAAACAGCACTGGGGCTGTGCCATACCTGAGCTGGCTGCCTGGGAAATCGGAGCTCCTTTCTCAGGGTTTATACTGCCTCAGGTCCCATCCTTGGATACCTCTGCCTTGCCATTCTCAGGCAAGTGCTGGAAAAGGTTAATGGGATGACTTTGGCATGATGTAAATACCTAGCAGGGTTTTTGAGGAGGAACGAGATGCACCCAGCCAGCTCAGATTGCTGATAAAATGTGCTCTTATCTTATTGCTAAAGACCATGTAGATAGAGCCTGGCACTGCTTTGATGCCAGTCAGACTCAATTTGCAGTGTTTTTCAGCTCTTGTGATTCTCAGCTTATGTTTTTTTTCTTAAAAATCATAACCAGTGGATTATCTGAACATATAAGGATCTCAGTTTCCATGCATATATTTGTTTTGTAAGGTATGCCTAAGCTTTAGAGCGGTGGTGAAAATGCTTGTGATTATAACTAACACCAGGAACTCTCATGTTTATAATTTTTAAAAACTACTTTGTAGGGCTGATTCATGATTTTTCAGTGCAATGCTGAGTTGATGTCAGACAGGAAAGCAGCACTTCTGGAGCAGCTCATCCCTGTGCACAGCCCTGTGAGCTCAGCCACACCTTGTGTTTCTGCCCTGGATGTGGAGTCTCATAGTGCAAGAAAACTATCTGGGAGTGCTCTGAGTTTGGGGAATAACGAGTACAAAAATTGTTTCCCATTACTACTAAACACTGCTGCTCTGTCCTTAGTTTTTACCTCCTGTCTTCCTTCCTGGCATGCCTTCTAATTCTCTTGGGTCAGCTTTTCTTTTCCCACCACCCCCAGTTTTCCAGTGGCATTTTCCCAAACACCTGGAGCAGCTCTGTCAGCCCAGCTGGCCCCTTGCTCGGCCCAGCTCAGCACCTCTGGAAGCTCAGGCAGCCTTCTCCAGCTGTCACCCTGCCTGGGGGCTCCAGGGTCTCCCCTGGCAGCATTCCCACTCCCTAAAGCTTGCTTATCATGGCTGAAAGTGGCTGGGATGGTTAGGGTTTCCCAGGAACAGCGCTGCTCCTCTGCACCTGCCTGCCTGCAGCTCTCTCCTTCCAGCAGGTGCTCCTGCAGCATCCCTGTCTGAAGCCAGGCCATGACCCTCCACAGGCCTCTGCAGGGACTTGTCTGCATTTCTACAACCGTGGCCAGGAGGGAATGGACTCAATTCTTACTCAGAGTGTATTTATTCTAAACAAACACCACTTGCTTGTTGCTGTCTCATGCATATTCCTGCAGCTCCCACAGTGCATTTGATAAAAAATTAAAAGCGATTAGTCGAGGCCAGTTTCTCCTAGCAAATAACTCTAATGGTGTTACAAAAGGAATGGCTCACTGAATAAAACCCTATTGTAAGCTTTCTGAATGCTGACATGAAACAGCTGTGCTTATTGCACCATTGTGTGGTCCCCCTACAAAATTTGATGTTTGCCTGGTGTCTGTGGGCTGCCAGCACTGCAGATTTGGGTGCCAGCACCTTTATGAAGGTGTACAATGACCGGCACTGACAGTATTTGCCATTGTGAGGAAGAGTAGGTTCATTTAACTTGGCCAAGAGCTTCTCCTCATAAACAGCTTTGAGTAAAAAGCCAAAATAGCACATGGGGACTATTCATCTCTGCCTTGCATTAATTTAAAAAGAAGCCTCACTTCCTTGAGGAGAATTTTCAAGAAATAGATACATCTTTTTGGAAAAACATGCCTACAATACTGCCAAAGCTTTGGTGGCATCAGTCCCTGCTTTCATGTATTTCAATATGCACAACAGGACAAACAAAATAACCAAGTGGACATGGCCACAGCTGAGAGGATGCAATGCCATGGGTCACCAATCAAGGCAATTATTAAAGAGCCTGGAAGGAAATGACTGTAGCCCAAATTGCAAGGACCAGAAGATTTTTCAGGATCAAGGAGAAATAAAAAAAGATGATGTCTGATTCCTCCCTCAGGTTGACTTGCCTGGCCACACAGATCATTAACCTCAGCACTGTGTCAAGGTAGGTAGGAAGCTGCAGCCCAGGAAAGTGCCCAATATCTTAACGCTTTTCTTATTTGTCAGAAAACGGCCATCACAGGCTACCCTGAAGCAGAGTCACGTGTGAGCTGCTTCTGGCTGGCTGGTCCTGTGTGTCTAAAGTCCTGTAGATGGAATGTATGGACTCCATACATGCTGGAACAACAGTACCTACAAATTCTGTGAAGAAATACTGCACGAGGGGTGGGCTCAGTTAGAGGAATACGAGGCAGCGCTGCCTTCCTCTGTCAGAGAGATGTTACAGTTGGATATAAACCACAGAAATTACCCATCTGTGCTTTCCCTGACCTCTGCCAAGAATTCACATCCCACCTGAGGTTCTGAGCATTTTCATTCATTCTAGGCAGAGAGAAACCCACATCACTGAATTTACAGAAATTCAGTGAAAAAAATAAAATATCCAAAGCCATGCTTCCACAAAGCCTAAAATAAACAAGTCCCAAACAAGTGATGTGACTTTCCAGGGCTTTCCACAGTGAAAGGGTGCTTTTGCCAGCTTCCTACCTGGTGGAAAGATTAACAGAAGTCTTAAATGTGAACCCTTACAGCTACTCATCTTTCAAGAAACAGAATGAAAGGAACAAATATAAAACCTAAAAGAGCTGTCTGGCATCCACTTGGTGACTACTTCAGTTTTAAGATCTTTGTCACTTTGCTATTGATTTAAGTCTGTGTATCCCTTTGAATATTAGTATGGCTAGCAAGATAGCAACATCATACATAAAAATGTTCTTTATTCCAGAACAGATTAAACTCCCAGTGGTAAAAGAAGATTTAGGTATCTCTGAAGATTTCTTATCTCTGTGCAACATAACTCTCTAATGGTTCAGTGCCTTGGAGGGTCATATGAGATCACTTATCACATAAATCAAACAGGTGGCAGGCTATAAGAATGGAAGCCTATAGCAATTTCATGTCTTTGCTTGCAGACATCAAATCTATCTTTTAGGCAGACTATAGAGGAGATAATATTCCACTCCATTTAAGCCAGTGAAGAAACCCAAATCTGGATATTAACCAATTTTTGGGAAGCTGCTTCTGGTCTCAACCGCACCATAATTATCTTGGGAAATGACTGGTTTTAAATCCTAAAACATGGATGGCAGACACTGGTCCTGGTTTTAATTTAGACTAAAGCTGCTGTAAAATCACTCTGGCAATGGAAGGGAGTGCCAGAGCAAGTGAAAGTCCAATTTAGTTGAAAGTCCCATTTACATAACCAGCAGTGTGTAAAGTGGATCCACTATAAAAATGACTTGGATCTACCTTGGATGCAACAAGAGGAACAGAGTTTTCTTCTCCCTTCCCACTTTTCTTCCATGTAATACTCCTTTCTGTGGTGTTAATGCAGATTACACACATGTAACATAGAGCTGGAGCTGCCTTGGGGCTCAGGAGCATCAAGCTTGAGTGCCAAGCTCATTTCTTGAGGGGTCTCAAGTAGCAGGGTCTCAGAATGGGACAGTTCAGTGGGGAGCCATCTCATCACTGGGAGTGTTGAGATGGCTCCTGAGCTGCCTCCTCCTCCATCAGCTCAGTAGATCCCCAATCCCCCTTCACAGCTCCTGCCCCAGAATTTAATACTTTTGCAGTAGCACACCCTGATCTGAGCCTCTAAACTGCATAACCAGGGCTCATCCCTGAGTTTGCTCCTTTCCATGTGAGAACTCCCTTTAAAAACAAAAACAAAGCCAAAATGCATCTCAGAGCTAGTTAAGACATCCCTCCTGACACATATGAAGGTATTTCTGCCTTCCCAAGGCTGTAGGTAGGGAGTCCTTGGGTCTCTGCTGCAGCTGGGGGTGCACAGCAGTGCTGGCACCTAAAGAACTTGACAGAAGCTGAGATGAGGGCAGCTGCAAACCCTCCAAGTCTTGCTGGAGGGGATACAATATTTATGCAACACAGATCATATCTTTTACATAACCCTACTCTTCAACAAACATGAAAACATATGGCATCAGTTAATTGCATGAAAATATTTGGTAGGAAGACAATCTTTCAGGACAAATTGGAAAAAAAACCCAATCAAGCCATTTTTCCCCTTTTATTCCCATTATTAGTGGGTAGGTTGAAGCAGTGCATGAGTACTTAAAGCACTCCTTGGTTTATGCAGTGAAATAACTGTGCCCAGCACAATATCCATGAGAAACACCAGCAGCACTGCTGCTAACCTAGGCAGAAAGGCAAGGAGCTCTTGAATGGGTAGCACAGCCACTCCTGCAAGGGTGGCCAGCATTTAGGAGCAGGAACCTCCATGAACCAGGTCTGTGAATAAACAGGGGATCTACTTTTGTGCTGTCACCCAAAATTTACATGACTGGCAGAAAAAGCCTCCCAGACCTCCACTAACAGAACAAACAGGCTGAGTGTGACACTTCAAACTCAGCCTTGAGTTTGAAGCAGCAGAAAAGCATGGATTTGAATCCATTAACACCAGAACAATGCTGCCCTTCTGAGTATAATTTTACAGACGTGTTTATGATATAGGGGGAGCCACATGGCACAAAAGGTTTAAACATTTAATCTCACTTAGCTTCAATACACTGCATATACAGAAAATTGGAAGCCCAGCAGGAAAATGCCAGATTTCATTCTCACTTAGTTGTGATTAACCTTTATGAGCTCACTCGGAGTTCTGTCACCTGTGAAGTCACTCGGGGCACGCAGGCTGCAAAAGCCCTGGCTTGCTGCTTTGGCCAGGGGACCACAGCTGCTGAGCTTGAGCTCTCCAGGGGCTCTGCTGCCCAAAATGGGGGCACTCCCCTGCCCCAAATGGCAGTGCACCCTGCCCCTGCATTCCCTGAGTACGGGAAGTGTAAAAGGGACTGTAGGGAATGAATGACCTGGAAGGGAATCGTCCCTTTTTCTCCTGCAGCTGAGCCTTCTTGGCTGAGCTGGGTCCAGTTGAGAGCAGCCTTACCCCAGCAGACAGACACAAGGCAAACAGCTGATACATATCACACTTTGCAAATATGCTCTTTCTCATTAATACTGATTCCCACACACAAACACTTTGGCTATATTCACTGATTGCATTACCATTGCAGAAGTGTAATTAACAAATTAAAAGGGAGGATTGTGATTCAGTTTAATTTGGGGGAAATCTTTAAATAAATAAAATAAGAAAAGGAGTCTGATGAGTCTGATGTTTGAGGATCGTTACCCTCTGCTATTTGCTTTAATTCTTTGGACATGCTCTAAGAGAAATGCTTTCCCTGAAACAAACATGCCTGAGTAAGCTGCAGTGATGGCTACATGGGTACTTAAAGAAAAAACAGTGACAGAAACCTCACAGAAATTAAAGAAATCCTGACAGATGCTAGATCCAGATACGAGATTGCAAATGAAGGTGCATCATGATGGAGAAAGGAAGGGGGGAAATGCCAGCTGCAAGGTGGTCAGACTGATCTGAGACTGACAGCTTACTCACCCAAATTTATGAAAAGCAACACAAAACATGCACACTGCCTGCCCACAAGTATTTGTGGAAGAAGGGAAAGCAGAAAATCCCCCTTGCTTGCTGCCCTTTCAGATCCTTGCATGATAAAATAAGCCAGTTCCACTGAGTAAATCAATGTTTGTGAGAGCAGTCAAAACTCCTGAGCTAAAGTTAGACTGAATTTCTCTCCAAACACCAGCTGAGCACTCCTGGAAGAATGGCTGTGAAATGATACATACTGCCCCTCACATTTCTGCCAAAAACACCTTTCAGGTGATCTAATATTATGAGAAACCATAATCGTTAAGGATTGATCATGATAATATAATTTTCTGGATGGCTTATTAACCTACTAAGACATGTTTTTCTCTACTTCCCTTCATTAGCAACAGAGATAATTAGGTAAGGACAGAGTAGCAAAATTGATTATATGCTACTGCCAAGGGGGCCAGAGAATGTATCGTGGACATTCAGCATAATGTTCTCCAAACTTGAGGTGCATTAGTTTTAGTTAGTACCATAGCTATTTTCTGCCTTTGATACAAGGATTCTGTTACTGTAGATATTGTACGACAGGAGCTTATTTCTCTCATATGCCAAAACAGAATTTTCTTTTTCCGTTAAAGATCTTAGCCCAAAATGAGATGAGACAGGAAAACATCCCCTCTCTGTCACAGACAAGATGGCCAGGATACACAGAGCAGCACCATACCATCTCAGAAGGCTTTAAGCATTCACCCACATACACAGTAACACATTACCATATCAGAAGGCTTCAGTAACACCATCTCACTTCAGAGGGCTGCAAGCATCTGCCCTGCTTGTTCTTTAGCCCAAGCTTTAATACCTCTGATTGTTGATGCCCTGCACCTGTGTGCCCTCTGTTCCCTGTGGTGGTTGGTCAGTGCCCCTGGGCACTCCCTGGCTCATTGCTGTCAGTGCTGCTCACTGCTGCTCACAGCTGTACCACTGGGGATGAGGCTGGGCCACAGCCCCACTCCCAATCACCACAAAAACTGTGTGCCTACACCTCTCAAGTTGTCCTCTCCTTATTTCAGTCTCCTCATGAAAGCAGAGCAGCTGCAGAGCCCTGGCTGGGAGGCAAAGGAGTGAGTTATACTGTCCTCTCCTGGGCAATAAGCCCCAGAGCTCCAGCAGCCCTGCAGCATCAACTTTCCCCCACCATCCCACTGACCTGGCAAGTGCCTGTAAAACCCCAGAGAGACAAAGGCATCACAGCCATGGTAAACTTTAAAATATTGCTCTAAAAATGTGAGCAACTGGCTTTCCCTGAGCTCTCCCCCATGTGAGCAAGAGGCAGCTTTCTGTAGATAAATGCATTATAGGGAGCTGAAAAGAGTTGACATTACAAACTTGGCACTCTGATGGTGTCCTGTATGAACAGGGAAAGGGAGGATCTGCCAAAGCGAGAGCCAGACTTAATATAAAAAGCATCAACTCAGCATATTGACCTTATTTAAGCTCAAACAGCATAACACTAGAATACTTAACGCAAAACTGTCACAAATATTCTTTATTCTACATGCACATTAATGTTTTCTTTAAATATGCAATTCAGTTGATATCTGCAATCCCCCCCTTCTTCAGATGCAAAATCCAAAATAATGATTATATCAGTCATTGCTTAATACATTCAACTGTGGCCCTGATTTTCATGCATGAATGGTCATTTACATATCATTACCCATCATGCCATCCACTCAGATTTTTCTTTCTAAACAGAGTAATACATTTAAAGTTATCATTTTAAAACAAAAATGCTTAAAAAAGGGACTTCCATTTCTTGTTATCTTATCTGTGCTCTTAGCAGCTAATAGAGTGGAATATTAAAATGGAAAATTCTCAGTGTGTGTGACAACTGTCATAGTGAGAAGATCTCAGAGAAGAGGCAATTATCAAGGGATTTTTCTCAAATTTGGAAACACCAATAAATATGAACAGAAAAGCCGAAGCAAACCGACCAGAAGCAAAACAGTAATTATAGTACATTCCTGCATTTTCCTAACACAAGTCCTTGTTAGGGGCAAAGCAAAACCCATGTTAGCAAAATCACTGTGGACATGAGGCGCAGTTAGAAGCTTTGCATGAATAAATTACATTTTTTCAATTAAAACTGCCCATGCTCACAATAGAGGAAGGATTCCCCCCCCACCCTGCTACTTTTAAAGTAATTTTCTGCTATGTTTAATTAGGAAATTTCTCTACAGAAGGCAATGTGATAGAAGATTAATTCTCTATTTTCTCACCCACTGTGTCAGTAGACTCAAGTGGACACTATAAACCCCAGTTAAATACGGCGAGGATGATCGAGCACGGGGCTCCTTTTGAGAGGTCGCGTCCACAGACTGTGGATCTCATTTCAACCCAACAGAAATGAGTCAGGAAATGGTGTCTCTCCGTAGTGCAGCACCACAGAGGAGCCATTCCAAGAGCTCCATGGTGTGAGGGTTCACCATGCCAGCTGAGAGGGTTTGCTGTCATGGCTAATGACACCGAGCACCACCGGGTGAGAAATGGCACTGCCACAGCTGTCTTGGGTCTGCTGCTCCCCCTCACCACTAATAACTATTCCTCCAGCAGCCCCACCCTGTCTTACATCTTTTATGCCAAGTATGAAACAGCAGTTAAACAATAAATAATGAAATATTCGCTGGTGGGGAATATAGTAAAGTTTGGTTTGGTTTTTTTTTTTGTTTGAAGGGGAGAGACAAAGGGTGCAAACTGTATTTGTTTTTAATGAACAATGAAGGGAACAAGCTATTTACCCACAGGACATAAAACCCCATGAGTGGTCTCTTGCTGCCAATGCTGATTAAATATCAGGTTAAGGCTTTTTTAAATTGAAATCCAAGGCAGAGTAAGAACAATTACTTAGAGGAAACTCAGACCTACAAGATGAAGAACATGCAAGATATTACCCTTTGATGAAGAGGGCAAGCAATTTTCTCAGAAGTTTTACTAGTGGAGTGGCTGAACACCAAAACAGAGAAAGCATGAATGATTTAGAGGAGGAAACACAGACATGTAGCTGAGTATGGACTGAGAGCATTGCACATTGATTAACCAGGACCAGATTGTTATAATACAATAGAAGTTGCCAGTACAAACCTCCTGGGGACAGGAAAGGTCAAAACAGGACAACTGGCAGAGAAAATATGTAATGCAAAAGAAATTTAGAAGCTTCAATTCCAGTTTTATTCTGAGCTTAAAAAAAAAAAAAAAATCAATATTTTGGCTAGTCTGATGCCTATTTATTCCCCCACATTTTGACACATTTATAAGGCATTCTTATCCCGCTCTGCTTGATGCTGCTCTGGTTTCATGTAGAGAAATGCTCCAGCAGAGCATTTAAGAAGGGACAGCCACCTTTGCAGAGTCCAAGGGAGAGCTGCAAGGATGACAAGATTTAGAAAACACAGTTCTGTGGTGAGCTTAGGGGAATGGAAATTTTTTACTTTGGAAAAAAGGAAGACTGAAAGAAGACTACTTGTCTGATACAAAAAGGAATGTAAAAAAGGCTGCTATAAAAAGAGGATAGTCCATTGTTCTCCACATCCATTATTCCTGAGACAAGAAATAATTGACATAATTTACAGCAAAGGAGATTTAAGTTAGATATTAGGAGATTTTGTCCCCTCAACCTCTAATAATTACCGTGGGCTGGAACAGGCTGCACTGAAATGAAGCTGGTGTGCTCAGAGGTGGCTTCTGAGACCGCTCCATGCATGGTCTGAGCAAGGGACAGTCTAACTGTAGTTGTTCCCATCAGATTGAGGAGGATGGATGAGATGATCAGTTGAAGCTACTTCCAGAACTACGTGCCTATGACCACACCTTTCCTGCAAGCCCAGCCATTCCATTTCCCAGGGAATGGCTGGGCTCCATAGTGTGCACTTCTCAAATCTTCACTTGCACAAATTCCCACTAAAATCATGGCACACTTTTTGGTAATGTAATTAAAACATCTTCATGTCATTTGGGTGTGTGATGAATGCCCATGTATGGGGCCAGTATAAATTTTTGCATAATCTCTGAAAGTTTCTGACTCCTGCAAATATGGAGGATTTGGTCACACCTAAGACCTTGTGGTGAAGATTTCAGCTCATCCGATCCTGAAGAGGTAGGGGAGCCTACCTTCATCTTCCTTTCTTGGGAGGGAAGTTTATTCCTTAGACACAGTGGTTTGAATATATCTGTTCCACTTGACCAAGATTTTGTTCCATTATAATAAAACACCTTTTAGAGAAAAGGCATAGCCCTCTTTAAAACAAAGACACTTAAAAACAATTGTTAAATGGACTGCAAAATCTACGTTAATACAGAAATACAGGTAATGCATTTCCCAGAGCAGTCAGCGATGAGTTCCCAGTGTTAGCGCTCAGCTCGTCACCCTCACACCAAAATGATGCTACCTGTGGTGACTGCGCCCTGATGCGGAGATCAGGAGGTGACAGAAGCAGTGAAGCTCCTAATGCCAGCTCCAAATCTGGGGACAGGAAAGCTGGGAACCTCAGAGAGCCCTACTTCCAACCAGAGCAGTGCCTGACACTGAATGTGGGTCAGGAGCCTCGATGGCCCGTGCGAGAGCCACACAGTGCAGAGGGCTCACAGGGGGCTTTGTTCCTTGTCCCCAGGGCTGCACTTTCTGCACAGCACCTGCCAGAGGCACACACAAAGTCTGTCCCCTCTGCTCCTGCTTCCAAGCACTGAGCAGCCCTTCCACAGCCAAGGCAGCCTCTGATGGTTCCTCAGCCTCGGGTGCCCACTCCATGCAGCTGCTGGGGGCTACACAGGATGTGCTTTTGTTCCCCTCATTTTCCTTGGAGAGCAGTCAGGCCCAGGACAGGATTCCAGCTCATTTGCACAGTGATAACACAGCCTTCCAGAAAGCAAATCCAAAGCAATGGACTGGGTGCAGGCACATCCATCTGTCATCTCCAAAAAGCACACGGGTGGCCTGTGAATGCCTGGTCACTCCTCTAATTACCTGTTAAAGCTGAATGGGCAATTTTTAGCCCGAAGTACATGAAATGTGTGAACATTTTAATGATGCACAAAACAATTAGAACATTACATGCACGGTTCCTGATCACCTTGAGATTTTCTCTCTACTTAGCGCTGGGGAAACTCAACCTCTATAACCCTGCTAGAGCAAGAGGGCACAGCTAGAATCAGGAAACAGTGAGCAGAATAAATTGCAGCAAGGCAGGCACTTTTTAAAACACAACTTTTCTTTCCACAAACTCTTAGATAATGATAGAAAAAATTCCACATTGAATTCTGATGTAAGAAAAGAAAAAAAAAAAGCCAGAACAATAGATGTGTCCCATGTGACAGCCAGGAAAAATGAAGGGTCTGATTCAGGTCCTGTTCTAATCAACGGGACTCTCTCCATTACCTCTGCTAACAATCCCACTAAACCCTTTATGTCTGGTTGAGTAGATAGAGCACAGAGGTAAGAAGAAAGGAAGCCTAGCCACTGAAATGGCAGCAAAGCATCAGGTAAGGCAGTCAGATTCTCCATGCATAGCCAAGCAATGTAAACATAGCTAAGCAGTGCAATTTGATGTGCACATACAGATAGGCAGAAAAAAAGGATCTGGCCCAGTGTGGTAGGGAAAAGTCTTCAGTTATCACATTTAAGTATTTGCTATAGAAGATGCAATGCTGTTCTTGCTCAAGACACTGTGAAAATTTGGCTTCAGGAAAAGCCCTGGGGATAAATTCTACCTGGTATGTGCCTGCCTAAAATGCAGGAACTGCTGTGGCCCCAGACACACAGCAGGATGAGGAAGGAGGGTGTGTGCCTCCTAGCTCATGGAAGGGAGGTCAGCTTTCAGCTCCTCTCAGGTGGGGCCCATCAGACTTCAGGGGAGCAGAGCTGCCTCCTAACATGTTGGGGCCAAGCCCTGTGTGTTCACCATGAAAATTTCTTAGGAAAAGCTACTTAGCACATGGGAGATGTGGGTACATTTCTTTTCAAATCCTGTTCAGAGAGAAAGAAGCGTAAACATCACCTAACCCAACCATTGCTTTCAAGTACCTTATTTTCACACTGAGTTGCTATTAACTATCCCCGTAGAATTTTGTTGTAATTACATGCAGTAAAAGGAACAACCAGGTAATTACCTCAGACTCTGCAATAACATTTCTACATTAAAATGTAAGTGCAAGGTGCATAGCTTGTATCCATGTCTCAACCATAGAAAAAACAGAGAACTACTCATTTGAGGGGAAAACCACACATTAAAAAACCCTCTGGCAGCTACCAGCACTGTCCCTGTTCAGGCTGCTCATAACCCCACTGACAGCAGTGCGTGGTTTTGAAAACAACCATGTGTGTTTCCAAGGGATGTTTTATCCTCCTTGGGAGCCTGGCACCCTGAAGCATACACAGGAAAGCTTAAAAGAGTCCATTTATATGTGGAGAGAGGTAGTGGAGAAATCATCTTTCTGACCCTGGTCCCTGAGCATGCCACGGGCTGGATTAACAGGGGCTGCCAGCTCCTTGCACTGCTCTCAGGCAGCACTCAAAATCACTGGGGGCAAGGTGGTGTTGGATTAGCCACATTTCACCTCCACAGGCTTGTCTTCCACGTTGAAGAATTTTCTGCCTTTCATGAGCTTTTGCGCTTCATTTAAGCCCTAGATAAAGCACAAATAGCCTACAGGAGTAAACTTTACTCTCTACCTGTCAGAATAATTTCCTACCTGAATTAACTTGTGAATACACCTTAAAAAACCCAGACACATTCTTCTCTGTAGCCTGATTATTTGCCTGCTTTATTTTCCAAATGCCTTCTTTAAGCTGCTTTCCCATTTTGGGTGCAAGTGGAATCATGTTAATACACTGACAGAGCGAAGAGCAAACACAGGCTCAGACTTTATGTGGTGTGTGTGATCTGGTTTACACACTGGTTTACACCCTAGGCATGACCCACCCCTTAACAGTAGTCACATGGGCTCTGTGCCTGCCTAAAGTCCTAGCACCTGAATGTTTTGAAGACATCCTGCTATGAGCTCTCACCATGGAATTGAGAATTTTCTCATCCTTTTGCATCAGCAGCAAAAAGCTCCCCCAAAAAGTCCAGCCTGGCTGAGTGGGAGGAGGAACTTAGGGATGCCCCATCACAAATCTCAGGAAGACACTTCAAAGAGCAAAAATGAAAGAAACGAAGAAAAATCGTTGGTTAAATATCACTACTCAAAATGCCAGCAGCCCCGATGAGCTGCAGCCCTCCAGACAGAGGTGATTCATAAAAGACCCACCATCTGATAAGGTCTTCTTTCAGCTTAACAAAACTTGGTGTCTGCATCACATCTCTTATTCTGGGATTTCAAACAGGCTCCCCCTGCCCATTCCATGGGGGCTGGCATTGTGCTTCCTGCGGCACTGTGAGAAGGTGGTGGCAAACCCCCACTGCCCTCCACCAGCTCTGGGCAGCGCCGCCTTTCTGATCACACTGGTCCAACAAACCAGAAACAATTATCAGCTTTGATTTCTGCTTCCAGGTTTCTTTTGAATCTGAACACTCATGGAGGACAGCACAGGCTTTTGCATCATGCCCAGAATGTGAACAGGCCAGAAAATCCCAGCTGTCCAAACCAGAGCTGGCAGCCCTTTCTTTCCTAAGATAACTATGGCTGTAGGAAGTTCACTAATGGTCTTGCTTTTGGGCAGAGCAGAACTCATCCTCTGCCCTCCAGCCTTTGGTGGGAGCATCAGTGGCACGCCATGGACAGCTGCAGAAGTCAGGGGAGGGCTGGGGAAGTCAGGGTGGGTAGCAGGAGTCCATCCGAGAGGATCCCAGCTGCACCACAACCAGCATCCACCAGATGCTCTCCTAGCTCCCAGTTACCACTTTGTTAACGAAAACACAGATCCCCTTTTCTGGTCCTACTATCACAGGTAGTTTAATCAAAGAGCTAATGAAGCAAGTGGGAAAAACAAAGCCATGCATTGTGCTGGCTGCAAGAAAGATGCTTTAGAGGAACAGAAACCTCCAGTGACCTGACAGTTGGCGGCTGAGCTGGCTGCAAAGTGGGCGACCCAACTCTGCCAACACAATGGACCACTTCCAGGAGCTAAGCCTGCAAAGAGCTCCAAGGGCCCGCCAGCATATCCAAAGCCTTGCAGCAGAGCACAAAACACAGTTCTCTCTTATCTTGAAGAACCTGGTCTTTATCACTTTTAAATCAGGCACAGCCTTCTTCATCACATCCTTATCTGGATCTGGGTTCACTTTCTTCACCATTTCCCATCTCAGAGCCCTCATGGACAAAAGCTCCACATCTGCCCCTGTACAGTTTTGGTCTGCACATAAGGAATGGCTCCTCTCAAAGACCCCAACCCAACTTTCAAATTTCCACTTCTTTCTTAGTTCATATATCTAAAATGGGATTATTTTATGGGAATCATCTCCCTAATGTCTGAGCAGCTTCATGGCCTTACACTGTGCCTCTCTGATTCATTAATGCTGTTGTTTTCCTAACAATATTTCCGTGCTAAAATGAAATTCACACACTTTGCATCCCATGAACATTAAAGACTTTTCAGGGAATAAATATAATTGCTCAGCACATCAAGTATGATTGATCCCTCTGCATTTCCTGGTAATTACCCTCAAGAACAGGGTGCATTAGACACTCTCAGCTATCAGAAGTAGTGTCTAGAGACTTGTGGTCAGGTTTACTAAAATACTCCCTGCAGTATGTGACTTATAAGACATATATGCATATCCTACTTAAGTGGATTCCACTTTGCTCTTGGACCTGCATCTGGCCAAAGGAAAAACATCCATTAAGCTATTCTACCAAACTACCATTATTTGAAACAAAGAAAAAAATGCAATCACTGAATCACAGAATGCTCTGAGTTGGAAGGGACCCACAAGGATCATTGAGTCCAACTCTTAAGTGAATGGCCCATACAGGGATCAATCCTACAGCCCTGGTGTTATTAGCATCGTGCTCTAACCATCTGAGCTAATCTCAGTGGCATATACACCATTATGTTTTTCTATCAGCTTCTACTTTTTTTTTTCTTACTTATTTTATTCCTGCCCTTTACAAAATACATTTGCAAACAGAAGCTCAAACTTAGATAGGGGATATTAACATGTACAGATCATCTATATTCCCTCTGGAAACATAAGATTTTGTGCTGATTTTAGCTGAGGTACAGTTAATTTTATGCACAGTGACTCATAGGGCTGTATTTTGGCTGGTTGGGGTTAAACCACTACTGCTCTTTCAATGGCTACTTTTTATTTACAATATAAATAGATTAACAGAAGTTATGCAGTATCAGAAGCTTCATCTCAGCCTGTGGTCACAGGTACTTGTCTTTTCCCTCTTCTTTCAGCAAGTACTGACTGTCTCTGCCTCCCTGACAGGTCAGAATAGGCTCTTCTTGTTCTGAACCTATTCCTATTTAAACACTGATGCTGAAATACACTCCTACTTACCAAGCAGTACTATAACTTTGGCTTTGAATCATGTTATTTCTCATGCTTCTAAAACAGTGGCAAATCTAAGCATCTGAGTAAATGCTATCCCAAATAATTTGTGGTCTTTCACCACTGCCAAGGTGAAATGGCACACCTGCTATATGCTTGCTTCTCCAGTATTTGGTTCAGAACCCTTTCAAAGCCAATGAGGACATTAAGCAGTTGAAAAACATTATAGTCAGCTTCAAAAATCCTTGCCAGGGTCATAAACACCTTGTCTCTGTGAGCTACTCTTCTCTCTTGCTACCAGTATCCAAATGGATGGATCTAAATAGTCCAACTAGCTGAGCTCTAAATCACATCAAAGGTATCATTAACAAATGGAAAAAATTATACAGGTCATTCTTGGAGACATTCAATTTCCTGCAGCCTATCTGCATTCCTTCTTCATATTCTTTTGGCTTGAGATCCCTGAGACTTAATCAGAGCTCAATGATTTATTTCCAGGCAGTCTTTGGTAACACTGTTCCTTTTTTATTTATCTTCTGCAACTGGTCTAGTGCCAGCAGACATTCCCCAGCACCTATATAATGTTTCAGTGCACTCCCCAGCACATATATAATGTTTCAGTGGATTCCCTAGCACCTATATAATGTTTCAGTGCATTCCTAGCACCTGTATAATATTTCAGTGGATTCCCCAGCACCTATATAGTGTTTCAGAACACTGTTCCCTGGTGTCTACTTTGCAAAAGGCCAAACCTCCTTCATATTCCGCCTTTCCATGCTGTTCTGGCTGAGCCTGTTTTTCCACACTGTCCAGCTGGCCCATAAACCAGTCCTGAAATCCTGGACAGGCCTCATGACACCAGGGCTTTTTCCTTAATTGCTTCCACAAATTTTGAATGTCACGATTGCCTCTTACTTTGGAGTTAGATGGGAAGGAGGGAAGGAGTTAGATGGGAAGGAGGGAACCATAACCTCTGCTGTCTACTCAGATCATTATATTGTTGCAGATCTGTTTTTTCAAACCTTTTAAGTACACTTGAATTCATAGCAATTTTGTACCCTGCTCCACTGAAAAGGCTGAGGGGTGCAGATGATGCTTTCAGACTATTGCTAATACATTTTTCTTATCTTTGGATACTCTAGCACCCATCCTCATGCTTTAATTGGGTTTGCAATTTTAGGTGTAAAAATTATTGTTCCACATAGCCATCTGTAAGCTTCAAAGCAAACCTCTCTGCTACTAGATGAAGAATCTGCTAGAAAAATTCTGCTAGAAGAGAAGCAAAGATGTCACCTTTTGATCACATGACAGCAAATTCCACCATTAGTATACAAGAGATAAGTGCCACCCAAAAAAACCCCACCAAAGATCTCATCCTCTGATGAGTTGTCCCTTGAGCCTGAGGAGCTTTGTTCTGGTGAGATGACTACAGTAACCAAAATATAGCTACCACATTCTCATCCACCTGTCACTTGCTCTCAAATCTGTTGAATGCCCCAGAAAAACTCATCAGTATCATCCTGGAAACATCTACTCCCAGCACACATTAACCTGCAGGAGCAGCCATGTGAGTCCTGAGCAAGAAAAAAGGGGTGGCTCTGCACAGGAGAACAGTGGTTGCTGAATGCTGGAGGCAACAGAAGTGGACAGGATGGTTTTGATGGCCATTTATGGTGTCTCACTGGTCTTAGTTGCCCTTTTTAGACCCTAGCTTTCTTTTGCAAGGAGTCTGTATCTGCATGGAACATTTTCTAGAGAGAAAACCACTGTCCACATGTCACATGAAGAGACCTAAGCATGGAGGTTGTGCTGAGGCTGCTCATTGTGCGGACACTGCAGAGCTGTCTATTCCCACTGCCCAGCCATGGCTTGGCAGATTTGGCCTCATTCTGGGGCCACAAAACTGGGATTTTCTCCCTTTGCACATGCTGAAGGTAGGAGCTGGGTTTATGCACCATACGCCTTCCTTGTATAGGACCAGAACACAGCCACTCTCAGCACAGTCTTTGGAATAGAGTCTGAGCTCAGCTTGGCAGAAGCCCAGGCTAACATTCTCACTACCAGTCACTGTTCCTCTGGAAGCATCCTCTATGGAGCAGAAGGCTTTGAAGGCTTTGAAGAAGACAGGGCTTGTGGCAATGAAACAGGGTAGACATTCCACAGGCAGGTAAGAAGAAATTACTATGGCAACACCACTCTTCGCTAGAGGTGGAAGAGCTGTTTCCAGTAGAGCAGTGTGTTCCATAAGGGCTAATGTAAACTTGTGTTCACAGCTGGAGAATACCTGAGAAAAATAGCTGGGTATGGAGATAACTAGAAAATCAGCCTGTACTGCCAGAAAACACAGAATAAAATCACAAAGAATACCAGGACCCCCATCACCAGGCTTTGGAGGAGCAATGCTAACTACATCAACATTTGTGCCTTGCCCAACTAAATAAGACCGTACATCTTCAGCTGTTAAAACTGCCAACTCATTAAGTTCAACTATAAAGTTCATATTTCTATGAATTTTGCATTTCTAAGGGAATCCAGACTACCAGCAGCAATTTAATAAATTTATAATAAGCACATCCAGGCCTACTATAGCAGCAATGTCTGGGTAGCAGTTCTGCATGCTCTGAATACAAGTGGATATTAAGAGAGCCAAGAGCAAGGTATCATGGTATTTAAAAAACAAAACCACCTCTGCCTATGATTCATTTCACAGACTTCAGTGTTTCATGAAGCAAGGCACATAGATGAGTAAATAATCCTTGTGGGCTCAATTTGAACCATTTGTAGAAATGAAGAAGGGTGGGCACAGTATTTCCTTGGGTAGGGAAGGAAAGTCATCACATTAGGGAAGGGGGCTGGCTCTGTGTGAATAAAACCCAGCTGCTACTGAATATATTGAAACATGATCTGAAATCAGATTTGCAGTCGGGCTGCCAGGAGACTGAAGAGGTCAGCTGTTTGTTTTATAAACTGCCAATGTTTTCCCCTCTCCCTGCCTGCTCCAGTCTCACTGGAAAGCAGCATGATGGATGGGAGAAGGTCTCCCTGCTCCCAGAAACCCCTGCAACACAGGCTGTGGGCAGGCTGTCACCTCTGCCTGCCACTTCCACCAGGACAAGGAACTACAAAATATGCTTGGTGCCAAGGGTCCCTGATTGGCCCCACATTCAGCACAAAGCCATCGTTATCCTCGCTCCTTGGGCCATAATTGTTACACCCATGGCCTTCTAATGACATTTATAAGTTGTGTTTCAGATCATATAACACTGCTTGTTGAGTGGCAATGCTGCACAGGACAGGAGACAGCCCTGGCAGGAAAATGCCTGCCCCTTCTGCAGGCAGCAGCTCTTCTGTAAGCCCTACAGAAAGGTGCTTGCTCAGACAGATCAAGCACCAGGCAGGTTATCAGCCCATGAACAGGGGCCACAGGCTCTCAGCAGAAAAGGGAAAAAAACTTCCCCAGTCTGAGCACATGAAAGCTTGAAAACTTTCAGGCTTTTTGGTTGAAAGGTGGCTTTAAGCATCTCCCCTCTGAAGAGACTGGCAGAATAAAGACACTGTTGGGAGCACTTGAGCTTTCTGCTCTCAAACTCGCTGAAGTCCACAGGGAGCATTCTGTTGTCTTTGGTCAGCATTGGATCAAGCCACCGATGCCAGCAAAAGCCATCCCAAGAGCAGAATTTCCTGTGCTGGTGCAGTCTGCCTGCATCCCACAGGAAAAAAAATCAAGGAGAAATAAAGAGAATTATCTGAAGAGAAAATAATCCTGAATTTACACATGGGCAAAGCACAAAGCTTTGTCTTTATTACCTCTCTCCCTAGGCAGATTTTTTATTTCCTCTTTCATGTTCACCCTTGAATTCTCTGCTTGCTTTCGGGGAACATGGGCAGGTTTTGACTCTCACAGTAGATATTACCAAGAGAACAATAAACAGGTGATTTTCACCTTCAGGTGCCTGAAACCTCCTTTAATGTTTCATTACAAGCACATACAGCGGGCTGGCAGTGCACACAGTGCAACTTGAAAAGAACTGTGGGTCGAAGTATCTCACAGCAGAATATTACTGTGGATTTAGTGCTAATTCCAGCTTTATTCCCTTCCTAATTCCTGTATCACATAGCCTTATCTACAGAGATAAAGTCCCTTGAAGTGCAATTGCTTTGATGCATGGATGGTAGACTTTTGTCAAAAATATTGTAAGATTTGCTTAGAAAACAATCACCACTGTATTCAGGTCACAGTCCACTCCAAACTCCCGTAACAGGTCTCAGTGCAAACAAGCAAAATCTTCCCTTGGCTGCCTACAAAAGTCCCATTTCAGACAAGGCTGTAGCATACAGGACATTGACCTCTTGCAGTGTTTGGAGCATGGCCATGCTTCCTTAGAGCTGGGACCATCACTACCAGCACAGCATGTGCACACCACGTAGCTGATTCCCTGAGTGCCTTGGAGTATCAGTGTCCCTGAAGGGCACACTATTGATCCACAGCTAGGTTATGTTACTTGCTTGGCTTTGGCATCCTTGCAGCAAAGGGCTGTGTTTCATGCACACTCTGCCTGGGCTTTCAGGAGCTCTTCAACTCAAATCATAGTGGTGCAAAGCATAGATCTTTTGATGTCAAATCCTGTATGATTTTACAGCTGGCAACAAAGAAAATTTACATTTACAGCTGACAGCAACTTTCAGCCAGAAGGATTTCAAAGCACTTTAAAAACTATCACTCAAAACAAATAACGCTGAATTAAGATATTTCTGGGTTGAAATATAGAAAATATTGAACAGAACTACTCAGCAGCTTGGGGTAAAAGGTGAAGAATATGCCATCCAACTGAATGAGTGCAATGCAATTTTAGTTAGGCAGGATGCAACTACAAAAGCTGGAATCTGGCCAAGCCACCAAGGTTAACTACTCTACTTTTTCCAAAAGTATCATGGGATTTTTCTAATGATCATAAGTTAATGATGTTGTGTCTGAAAGTCAGCACCTCTCCCCTTACAGTGGCCTTTACAATCATTTAATAGCAATGGCCCAATACCAGATCCAGTGAGAAAACCCCAAATCACCATTCCTACCATCTCAGAAATGTGCTTATCTTAGAAAATTGGGTTTGGAAGGCACCCAGTGAGCCACTAGGTCCAGGTCTCTAGAATCTCAAGAAAGATCACACATATAATGATATCACTGATAGTGAGTCTAGAAAGTTTGATAAACCTTTAAGACTTACTTCAAAGTTATGAACACCTTAAACTTAGTACCTATCACAAAAGGAGCACACACATAACTCAAGGAGGACTATTAGAAAATCAGGCATGATGAGCCAAAGATGGGCATTAACACAACAGAAACTTTATGTTGTTTGAACCAATTTTCCTATCTTCAGATATTGATGTTGGTGTACAGGTCATTGGCTGAAAAAGGTGGCAAATAAATAATATTCAATTTTTAGTTTGCCACACATGCTTTTGGATTTATCTTCGTCAATCAATTTCTTTTAAATGAACTTTTAGACCATTCACTCACTCAGGAGGTAGCCTGTGTTTTCAACTGCCTGCTAGACAAATCATTAAAAATGAAATGCAGAATTTAATTGTGATAACAAATGAAATGGAAAAACTAGAAATAAAGAAGTCCTTTATAATGTCCCATTCAAATCTTGAATATTGATCATGAGGACCAAACCTTCAGGAACGACTTGTTGGTGAACATGTACAACATTCTCTTCTACCAGATCCCAAACCTGCATGTGTCAGTAAGCCCTAGGGTATGATCTACCAAAATCCACAGAGGTTTTTAGGTTGGTTTCCCTGCGCTTTGACCCTCACGTAGCAGATTACAACAGCTTACCAGCTGCAGAACAGCATTTGCACAGCTCGTTGGCTCACACCCCTTTGTGGAGTGTTGATCTGATTAGGTAAATGAGATATTGTGACTGACCTTCTAGGAAGTTTTGGCCTATGCTTCTCTTGTGCAGGATATAAGATAAAGAAATCATAATAGCCTGTGATTGCCTGGTCTCAAAAATAATGGTATTCTAAATCAAACAAAAGCAAAACAAACCCAGCTCAGAGAAGTTGGGGCAATTCTCAGAGAGGAACTCTGCCAGCCATGAAGATCTCTACTGCCATCAGTGAACTGAGCACCTAGCCTAGAGGATCATATTGTGTTCATTCATTAAATTCTAAGCAAACCACACAACAGCTAAGTGCTAAGTGTTATTTTTAACACTTAGCCCATTGTACCATCATTTGCCAACAGTTACTTTTTCTTGATGCTAACAACTAACTTGCAGGCCTTGTGAGAACTTAATGGGACTGAGACTGGAATCAAGTTTGCCAGAAAATTCAGGTTCTGACACATTTTAAGGTTGCTAGTAGACAGTTCTTTGACTTCTCACATCTTTAATTGTTTACAGGTGAAACAGCAAATCTGATCTTTGCTCTTATGCTAGCTGGAAGTGAGCATACATTTGCGAGTATCTGGTGAGAATTTTTCATCTGGGATTTCATTTCCTGTAGATGAAAAAGCTATCTTCTGGTCCTAACACTCTGATCTTTATTTGATTAAAAGGATTCATTCTGATTTCTTTCCCTGTGATATTGCATAATATCACGGTGCCCTGTCTCTTTTTTGAGATGTCTTCAAAGGTCACTGCCTGGCCCTTCTCCGAGTCCCTCACCTCAAAAGCACCATTGTAGGCACAGGGCTGATTTTGCTCAGTCTTGAAATATGTGAAGATGTTTAAGTATGCAGGCAATGCAGCCAAGCTATATTCAAAGGTCTCTTCTGTCATCTGAACTGAGAATCTAAAACCTGGTGTTAATATTAATCAAAACCGGTTTATGAATGTAAGTTCCCGCTGAAAACAGAAGGATGTGCATATTCTCTTAGCTTGGATCAAACCTTCGATGGCTGAAATATTTTTCAGCTGGAGACACCAAACAGAAACAAAAAGACATAGAAGAAAACGTGGTTGTTACACTGCCTTTTCTCTCAGCAAGGAGGGTTTTATAGCTGTGCATTTGGAGAAGGAAAAAACCCAAACCCCACAACGTTTATGTACCTTGGTATGAGTGCAATAACTCAGTAATAACCAAGCACATAAAAAAGGAGCACACAAAAGGCTCCAGGTGAAACTCTCTGCTGTGCAGATTGCTTGTCTGCTTTGCTGGGTCACCCTCCAGCTCTCTGCAAGGCCTGGCAGAGGGAAGGGATCTCACTCAGGCTCTGCCCATTAAAAGCAGCACTGACAGCTGTCTTCAGACACAGCTCCGTGCTCAAACCCAGACCTGAACACAGCCACCAAAGGCAGCACAGACAGAGCTAATGTGCTTGGTGAATAGATGGATGGATGGATGGATGGATGGGTGAAAAATGAAACCATAAGAAACTAAATTTCACTGAAAATTTAACGCTCCTCCAGGAGAAAAACATCCTTAACCCAAATGTGGCATTCAGTGCAGAAGTTTCTGCTTTCAGTGAAAACTTTTGGATTTTTTGGTGCAAGAACTCAAGCTTATATTCTTATTTGGGTGACTCTAACTGTACATTACACCACAGTGCAGGCTCACTGAAAACATCTGACTTTTACAGAGGCTCTTCTAGGGGGCAGCAGACCCTGCCCTCCATCCCCAGCTGCTACAACACATTTATTCTGTGCTAGGAGCAGGTGAACAGGCAAAAGCTGCAATTCACTGGGCATTTTTCTTATATTAGAGACATCTGGGATCCAATTCTGTGCTACATATTATCCTAGTGTGGCAATGCCAGTAGGGCTGGTGCTTCTGTATCTCTACAGACTGTGAAGGTGAAGCAGTATTTACTCTCTAAAAAAGAGTATAATTACAGACCTGTGAAGAAGAGCAAGGCAGAAGAATAAGTCTTTGTATTTAAAAACTAAAACTATCTGGGGATGGCTGAGAACCCATGTTCATTAAGATTATTAAATATAAGACCAGGTTTTTTGTGACCAAGGCACTGGAATAATTTTTTAAAAGTGAAAACAATACCAAAAATCAAAGTGTAACTTTACATCTGGAAAATAGTTTTTCCTTTCCCATCTTTTTTTTCCTAAGCAATAGACTCTGACATTTGTGGAAGCCTTGCTTAGCAGAGCTTTCTAGGAATCACAGATTGTTCCGCTTCTCATTGTATCATAAACTTTTTTTTTTTTTCTTAATTTTGGCATGTAAGCAGATGATCTTAACAGTGAAGTGGTTTTGACAGCACAAGTTTTAAACCTCCTAGCAAACAAAACATTTCTGTCACTGCACCTCCTTTCAGAGGTGGCTGGAATTGATGTGGCCCATACCCTCACATCCCGAGCAGTCATTCAAAGTGGTGTGTGTACCTTACACTTATGTGTATCAAGTGAGATTAACATGCCAAAATGCCAACTGAGCCACCCTAAACGTGAAGAGCATGCAATCAAAAATGGAGCTGTCACCTGGCTCAACAGTTCTTCAGACACCAATTTAAGGAAAAGCTAAGATTATAGAGAATTTAATAAATCCCAGGGATGTCTCACTTCCCCAGAGGGAACAAACCAAGCCCAAGCCCACCACTGAGCTCTCGTTGTCTTACATCATACAGTGGGGACCTTCCTCCACCTGCCATTTCTTGCTTCTAGAAGTTATCTGCCTTATTGGGGATTTGATCCTTTCCATGCTGTCTTACAGCCTGTCTCACCTTGCAAACACACACGACACTCTCTGCCAGTAAAAGCATTCTCAGAACAGTGTTTTGACCAGCATTTCTCTCTTCAGGAGGGCAGTATTGCTTTAATATTACATCTCCTCCAGCAGTACAACGCTTTTCCCTTGCTCCCCCCACTATGTTTTCATCCCTGGCACCTTCCTGGCGTCCATCCCATCTCTGTGGCTCTTACAAACACTACAAACCCATACATCCATTGCTTTCTTGCTTTCATAGAAGATCTATAAAGTATATAAACCTTCATGACACCTTCCTGCACATCATTTTCTGCACCATACTTGAAAAGGGAAACAAAATCAGCATAAAAGGAAGAGGGAAGTTACTTCACTAAGGTGTGACCACAAACAATTTTTACAGCTTTGCTTGCATCCTACAGTCTTTTTGCAAAACCAGTCTCTACTTACTCACCTTTCTACTTGAAGAACTGGAACTCTCAGGGTCTTCTTTTTCCACCAGAAGGATTTTAACACAGTATGGATATTATCACAGTAAATAATAAAACAGTCATCTGGACCAGTAGACAAGCCCAGATCTTTTCCAGGTGCTCCTAAAGAGCATTTCTTCTTTAACTCTGGACTGGGGTTCACCTAATATTGCAAGCTCTGATCCACAGACACCACCATTTTAGTGAGAGTTTAACAGTCTGGTGCATTATTTGATTTCCAAATGCAGTCAGCGCCAGCCCATCATTAGAATCAAGGCAATCATGTGGCCCCAGGGAACACTTCTCCCTAGGCCCTAGTAATCACCACTGGCCCTTAAATTCATGCCAAAGTGTTAGTTCATTCAACATTTTACTCTTTTTTGTTACAGCTTAAAGAGAAGAACGGAGGGTAATTTCATACACAAATGTACAAGAGATTTGGTGCTCATCTGGTGTGAAGAAGGTAATTTAAAAGCTCTTCTATTTAGAAAATCTAAATATAAGAAACTTTGGCCTTCATTTATTGAGATTCAGAATCAGGTCTGGAGACCAATAATAGTTCAGTTCACAAACCATAAAGAGATGCAAGCCCCACTAATTTCATGCTCCTTTAATCTGCTTTCATCAACTGTGTGGATTTTGTAAAAGCACTCAAAAATTAGATGTTACCATTTAGTGAAAGCATTGACTGATTTCTAAAGGGTTAGCTTGCAGCTACTGAAAACATTAGTGACATGGCAAATAGTCCAGTGCTATGAGCTCCCCTGCACTACATGAATTCTGCTCTAGCAATGTATATATAATTGTATGAAAGTTACTCCATGCTCTTAATAGAGAGAAAGAAAAAAAAAGCTTGGCCTGGATGTTGATCTGATTCCAATGAGGTTATAAATAAACTGCTACTTGTAGTCCCAAGACAAACAGTTTGGATGTGCTCAAACACCATATTCATTGGCATGGATTGTATTTACACAAATGGAGAAGAAAGTGAGCGAGGCCATTGATTTCATTGTAACGAGCAATCCAAAGCAACTGAATGCTGTTAATCAACACTGTGAGCAATATTGCTTTTACCAGCTTTTTAGTAAGTTTTTCCAACATGTATTTTCTTCATTTCTGTGATCATTGTTATAAATAATTGCATTAAGAGTGCTGTTTCATCAAATTCTCTTACAACTGCAATAACCTTTCATGAAGATTTCTAGGGCAACAGTTACTGTGAGTATAGATAGGGTGGAGTTCTGAGGAAAAAAACCCCAAACAGCTTACTGCAAATGAAAACACATTGTGTACAGCAGGTCCTGGCACTGTGCTGTGCAGTTAGAAAAAGCATTAATGGAGAACAAAGCCTGATGCCAACCAGCTCATCAACTATCATCAATTTCTTGACTAGAAAAACCAACATCATCTCCATCCTTCTTACTCTGAGTCAGCAAAATGCTGAAAAATCTCCTGTGAGCAGCAGCCACAGTGCATATCAAAGCACAGGCACTGTTCACGTTATCCATCAGGAAGTACCTGTGACAAAGTGACCCCTCTGCCTGACCTGCACTCCTTGCTTCCTTGGAGAGGGGTGATGCAGAAGACAACCTGCCATCAGCTGAAGGGGTAGATGGGCACTAATAAACTTGCTACACTCTATCTGAGCATAAAAACCTCTCCAGGAAATCCACAGGAAAGTCACTTCCAGCATTAACTTCCAGTGATATCCGAGCATCCAGACTTTGGAGTGAAGTTTAGATGGCAGCAGCAGTTACCAGAACTCCTTTAGTCCTGAGAAACACTCATGACTAAATCATCTCCTTTAGTCAGGAGATACCACAACACACAGGGGCAATGAGGCAGTGATGGACAGACCCTGAAATCTGATGCCACTGTGAGAAAGGCAACAAAACCTTAGAGTTTCTGAGATGACATGTTTTCAGCACCAAGGAAGTGCCATTCCTTCTCCTGGAGTGCTATGCTAAGCTCTAGAGCTGAAGGAATCCTAATTTCTCAACCTAGTTTCTGTGCATAAGGGGAAATGGGAAAGGTACACAGACTTTGGCTTGTTTGACCTAAGGCAGAGGCTGAGAAGAAGTGCAATGGCTATCACAGGACACTGTTAGTCTGGAGAGAGGACGCGTGTCAGGGAAGTGGAAAGAACTGGGATCAATGGGCCATTTGGTCTCTGCCACTTCTGTATGTAGCTACTCAGCTGGCTCTCATCAGAGGAAATCTGCACTGTGAACTTGGATAACTTCTTTCCTGATGGAAGATCCACACGCAGGAATTACCATGAGATCCAACTATTCTGTTGGAATTTATATGTTAAACTTTTCACCTCTATGGAAAAAGTGACAGCATTTTTATAAGATTTTACAAATGGGGGGAAAATAAAGCACAAGAGAGAAGGAAATGCACATGGAAATATCATTCCTTACCTAAATCAATGGATACTGTTTTTGATAACATTACACTGTATTTTTCATGTCCCCTTCCCTCCTCCCAAATGTGGCCAGTGAAATTCTGATATGAACTCAGCTGAAACCCTACTCTGATTACTCTATGATCTCTGCAAACCCAGGCTGTGTTAATGTTTTCAAAGGAAATGGAAGGTGTTTAATAACTTTAACTCAAAGGCTACTGTGAAAATTTAGTAGTATGTTCATTCTGATTACTTTGGTGTTCAGCACAGACAGGCTCTGGTGATTTCATCACAGTCCTGGTATGGCTGAAACTCACTGGAAAGAAAAATCACCCATTTCACTGCTCCTTCGAGAATCAATTGGTAAAGCCCTTTATCAACAGAAAGCAGGGGAGGTGAGCTAAAGCACTGCTTGTATTTGTTCAAAGCACAAAACGTGCAAGTCAGATCTAAGGAAAAATTATATGACAACTGGGTTAGAACCACACAAGGCCAACCTTTTCTGTACTGTCTAGAGATCCCTGCTCATAACCTCAGGCTACTATCAGCACTGTGATGCTTGCAACAAAGTACTATGTGCACATCAGTACTTGATGAACTGAATGAATAAATGTTAAATCCCAAAGCATGATGTTCCTTGTGATCTCTGTTAAAAGCCTGCAACCCTTTAAAACAAGAGCCTTAACTTCATAATCTCTGTGGCATCTAAATCATCATGAGAAACGAGTTCATTTTCCATACACCGTGTTCTGCCAAGGGAAATTATTTTTCCAAACACTTATGTAACTGTTCAAGGGGAAAGGCGAGACTGGAGCTCACCCTGAGTGTGCTCCGTGCTCAGCTCGGGCTGATGAGATGCCTTCTGCTAACTGGAGCAAGTTCCTCCTCAGATCCCACCCTCCTCTGGCTCATCATCTCCCTTGTACTCTCTTGTCAAAGTGCTGGCAGAGGCCCTGAACAATAAGCAGCTCATCCACAGCTCGGGCAGTGCTGGAACAACTGTCTTGTACTGGCAACCTGCTGTTTATTCCCAGAGATCCATTCATGTCAAAGTGCTTTATCAAGGTTCAGACTCAAAGCACAGCAACAGCACATCTGTGTTCAGGGTCTGATCTGCAATTAAAAGATTTCTGTTGAGCTGGGTATTTGGACTGAATCCTGGACCTGCCTTTCCAGCCTCTTCTCCACTTTAATCACAGGTTTTCTGTAGGCCTCTTTTGTGTTTTCACTCTTTGTAGATACCTTGGATGACTGTAAACTGGGAGAACAGGATAAAACACCTTAATACCCAGCACTGTTAAGAGAAGTGAGAAAGCAAAGCAGCATGGCTGCAGAGCAAGGGTTCAGCAAACAAGGACGAGCATTCAGACTGATGAGAGAGGACCCAGGAACCATGAATCCAGCTTAAAAAATACTTTTCATCAAAAAGTATCAATCTGAAGCACACCTTTTCCCCCTTTGGTTTCTAGACTGCATCGCCAGCTTGCTTTCTACCACAGAGTGACAAGACAAACTCCTTAAAAGCAATCAAAGAAATCTCAGATCTTCAATAAATCACATGTAGAGGATTCTAAGCTTGTGTATAAATTCAAAAGACCACAGAGCCCACAAAACTTGGCAGCAAACGCCACCCCTCGCTATGCACAGTTGGGAAAGGAGCCATCTTGCCAAAGCATTTATTTACAGCTCTCTTGACAATATTTAGCTATACAGGGAGCCATTAAGCCAATATCAGCATTCCCAATGCTTTTAATGACCTCCAGAGCAGGCCTCTAGAGACAGGCAGTCTGTGAGCCATGGCAGAGAAAACCAGCAGTGTGGAGATGAAGGTCTTCTCGGGCCCCAGGGACAAGATGTGTGGCAGCTCCCAACAGGTTTGATTTCCCTGCTGCAGACCCAGAAGGAAGCCTGTACTCAGACTAGACCAGTCAGACTGAAAGCAAGTTCTGATTCTGACATAAATCAAGAGGAGACAGCACGAGGCCTATGGGGAGCAAAGAAAAGATGGAATCAGGAAACCACAATTCATCATTTATCTTCCCAGTATCCTGCTAACAACGGAAACTTCCAAACTAACGACTATTTGAATGCAGCCTTACATGCAATGCATCATCCCTGAACAGAGTCTTGAAACATCAAATAGAGAGTTCTAAGATTAACAGGATGTTTACAAATAATTATTAGGAGGTGATTGCCTAATTTTGGTCTATGGTTTGGTGTATTTACATTCTTATATTCAAACATATCTGTACTTTGTAATATTTACATATCTCTAGTTTGAGGCTTCACACAGTAGTACTATAAAAATGCTGATTTACTACTTATGCAGACACGGTACACATTTTACTGTGCTGCAAATGCAATTTGCCAAGCTGTTTCATTCCTCCCTTTGTAGTTGTATGATTAAATATTTTGATTTTTCTCTATTTAGTTTGTTTAATAAACGTTCATGTATTTTGTTCAAGAAATACTACAAAGTTTGGCTCTTGCTAAAAAAATATAATTTCAAAAAGGAAAAAAAAAAGGGTTTCCCTATCAGTCTTTAGAATTACCACTTGACTGAAATATTACCCTGTATACAATGAGAATTACTATGCTGAGCGTTCAGTTTTGATCAAAGAAGAGCATTAATAAACACAAATGCTCTCTACTTCACTGTAGGGAATACTTAGAAACCAAGTTCCAGGTACAAAGAATGACACCTCTGAAAGCACCAGTCTGGGGTGGTTATGGATGTTTTCTTACACACAGCCAGTGATCTCTGTTTTCTCTGTTCTTGCATAAATCTTTCTCCATTAGCTGATTTGATCAGATTTATGAGAGATGAACTGGCTCTTTCAAAGCTCCTTCTATGATCTCAGTAAAACTATTATGCTTATTTATACCTCAATTGCTTATTTGTAAAATAACTGTACTCTTCCCAGAGAGGAACATAGCTTCATCACAAGAAGACACACACTGACTGCAAACACTGTAATATTCTTCTTTAAGCTGTAATAATGCTGACACTTCACTGCTGCTTTGTTCTTCCCCTCTTAGAACTGTTAGAGCTAAACCCCAATGCTTCATATCGCATACTGAAGTGCCAAGGGAGAGTATGATATAAATATACAGATATGAAACAGCATTTAGAAATGATGAGTTTGATCTTTCAAAAGACAAGTCACTAATCTCTGGCTCTAATAAGATATGGGATGATAAAGGTCACACTGAGTAAAGGACTAAGCTGACGGATCAGTCCAAAAGTTTCAAAACTGATATTGCTGTTCTTTTCCCATTGGGGGAAAAAAGCAATCCTTTGTGTGACCTGCAGCAGAGTGTTACAGACACGTTGGAGAGACCCTTTCACTGTGCTTAACACAAGGGCAATTTTAAACTCACCCAAGGATGGGCAGGCTGAAGTGTGGCACAGTGGTATTTTAAATGCCACAAAATTATTCCATTTATTCTTTCAAAAGACACTTTCAGTCTGAAAATGGTAAAAGCTCTTTCACCTCTGCACATCTTTATGAGGATGATTAATGTGATTCAGTAGAAGTTGCCAGGTGACTGTGAAAGGACCTTTGGTCAACAGTAACTTGAATTAGCTGCTGACATGAAAAAGGAATTGCAAAGTAACATGGCTTTATTCAATTTGGGGCTTAATGTAAATCTGATCCACAACTGCCAGCAAATAAGAGCCTCAGCAGAGCACTACCAAAGTCCCTGATTTACACCTTACATCCCCAAGAGTGAGCATTTCATGGTTACTCCCATGGGGGTGATAACTGATGTCTGGCACTCTGCAAAGAATGGAGCTCCATTTCACTGGCTGACTCTTCTTTGATTTCTTTTGCTCAGGTGAACTGGGTGCTCCCTTAAAACCCAGCCCCTAGTGCTTGTCTCTACAGTAAGAGCAGTAAAGATCTGTGGCCTCTCACAGCCACAGAAGCTGTTACAAAAAGTCTGGACTTCACCTGCTGCTCTTCTGCTTAGTCACCAGTGAACTGGCTGGTCCATTGCTTTAAAGATCTTTGAAGAAAGCTAATGTCCTAACACTAAATAAGCAAGGAGACTGACAAAACAGACTTTCCATTGAAAAGTTTACTCCTCTACGTCCCCAGATGAACAAATGCTGTAAGGTGTAGCTGAAAAAGTGAAAAGCTCTCTACTTTCAGAAGCCACTTTGCACTTATTCTGGGTTGAATTTGCAACTGTGCTCTCAGGTAAAGATCAGGTTGTACTACACTGATCAGGTTCAGCAGACTGCACAGAGAAGGAGCAAGAGAAGGCAGAGAGGAAGAAGAGGAAAAGGAAATGAGGGTACATTTTTGGGAAAGCTGTGAAATGAGGCAACTTCACTCTTGCGTTTTCTCTGCCACCCAAGTGAGCTCATTAATGCCTGAAAAATTTGAGGGAGATTGATTAATTGCATAAGGGCCCAGAAAGGACATGGTTATTGTCATTAATTCTAAATAAATACAGTATCATACAAATTGCATCTAAGGGGAACAAAAAAAAGCTTTTGTCCCTCTCAGCAGTGAGGAAAATACTAAGTAAACAGTGTTAATTATAGAAACAAAAGGATGGAGTCAGTCACAAAGCTTTTAGGTCACTGACTCCATTCATAGAAGGGGGAAAGAAAAGAGGGTAAGGTACAATCTAACCTAATTATAGCTTTGTAAAAATTATTTTCAAGCCATTAACTGAGATTTGGCCTACTTAGATTGCAAACTTCTAGGGGCAAAGACTTGCTCTTCTCAGTACTTGCCTGTCTTGCAAAATGCATACTGTGTCCCTGACCAGAGCTCCTGCACCCCAGTATATTAATCCCCCAAGCCATGAAGGTGAGCCAGCCTTGGCTGGACACATGCCAGAAGCTGTGCCTGCTGCTGAAGGACTTCTGGAGCTCTCACTCGAAATTAGCAGCTGGCAAAATGTGGTTTGAGATTTATGAGCTAGAGTGGAAAGAAGAGAGAAAGGCTGTTCAATCTAACACTCAAGTCTTCCCACCAAAGTCAGAATAGGCAACCATCCTCTCCATGCAAAGATCAGCAAGAGCCAGAAGCCAGGCCAGGAGAAGCTTTTCCTGAGAACTCAGGGATATACCTACAGTCCTCCCCAGAACCAGTTATCCAGAATCTGGGTCAGTGTAAAAAAGAATTGGAAGAATTACAGAGTTGAGTGGGAGAGGACCACTCGAGGACTGATCCCAAGTACCTTTCAGGCTGAAAGCATTGTTCACTGAGAATGAGCACATTCTTTTTGATTTTCTATTTCTTCCAGGTCAGTGCTGGCATAACCTGCTATCTGCAGAGAACCACCTATTGTCAGGGTTTTGCTGTGATATGTATGATACCTGCTGGTTTTGTTCAGGCCTTGGGTGCTGGAACCAAGAAAACACAGAAGTGATTCCATGGAGTGGGTGGAGGAAAGTTTGAGGAGATGTCTTGCCCAACTCTATAACTGCAGAGAAAAAAACCTTGAAAATATAAGTGCACTATTAAAGATCCTGAAACTGAAATGCAATAACAGAACTGAAACATTTTTTTAAAACAAGCTGATTTAGAGTCATTCCTGATTTTAAAATGTGCCATGAGGGACGGCACAGTGTAGAAATTCTGTGCTCTTGAATGGCCCACACCTCCCAGCACCCCGGCGATTACTTTTCAATTGCAGGTGAAGAAGTTCCACAGTGTAATTTATAAGTCACCTCCAATCTGTGGAAAGCTCTGATATATTACAGGTAAAAGTGCTTCGCTTCTTACACGGCAATCAGCAGATGTCAGGAGTACAAGTGCCTGCTTCTGCTGGTATTCAGCCTCATGCATAGGTTTGAAAAACACGTGCAGAAGAGCTGGCCAGAAGCATTATTTTTTAATTAAGAGGGAGAAAAAAAATCTTTACAAAGCACCTTAAACTGACAAGGTGAGGTGTGTGGAATGACCTAAGACAGACAGGCACTGATTGAAAGCTATTGAGGTAATTCCCGAAGTAATTAGATCTTTGGACAACAAAGTGATGAAACAGGACAAATGACCTTTTCTCATTCGCACACCACCAGCTTATTTTTCTGATTTGTTCCACTCTCCAGGAACAGTATTTCTTTTAAATACTATCAGAAGAAAAAAATATGGCTATGGCACTGAGCTAGGATGCAGAATATCTGGATTCAGCGCCTGGCTCTGCTGCAGATTTCCAATATGACCTTGGGCACATCCATTAATCTCTTGCATCTCAGTTCTTTAGCAGTAAAATGGAAGGAGAGCTACTACTTTTTCCTTGCCCGCTTGCTTGTCTTCTCTGCGGAGCCCGTAAGCGTTTTCAGAGCAGAGTTTCCTGGCATAACCACCTCTATAAATTTAGCAGAGGCCATGAAAGTCAAATGCTGTGCTAAAAGTCAGGCAGAGGGAGGCCAAAGGCAGGATTTGGAAGCACTCCCTGGTCCCTGCACTACCTGTACCTGCATCTTGGCTGTATCTGGGACGCTCCCAGGCTGCTCCCTGCCCAGCACAGCACTGCTGGCGTGGGCAGGAGACGAGCCCCTGCTGCCCACTGACCTGCCCACCACAGGTAACCCAGCAGCCATGCATTTGTGAGGCGGCTCCCTTGACCTCAAAACCCCACTTGAAATACAGAACTTACTTTTAGAGCACAGGAGGAAGACAGATTTAAGCCTAAGCCACATGGAAACTTTTATGTAAGACACTGCATCAGAGAATTACACGTTGGCCTTACAAAGTTATTGTGAAAATCTACCTTTTTTTGGCATCTAATCACCTCTTTGCTGCATGTGTGAGAGAGCAAATACATAAATATGCACCCAGGCAATGCCATACCAGTTCTGTCAGCGTATCATATGCAGATACCTATGTGTGTATGAATACACATCATTACACACACACCCACACATGATCACATTTCATCCCAGAGAGCAATGTCAGAGTTGGTTTACCATTGCAGTAAACATCCAGCTTGACACATTCTTCAAAAGACCTCTCTGAATTCTGCATAATTACATTTTTGAGGATGTATTTTGCCAATGTGCCAGATAATGCCAGAAGCACAGCTTTGAGTTGACTGCATTCTTACTCCCACCAGTGTCCTTGCTATGACAGTTTTGATACAAACAGTGTGTATTAGATCATTAGTACAGAGACAACCCTCTCTCCCTGACACGCTTTTGAAGCTCAGGCTGATGAATGGGAACTTGCTACTTTTGTGTGCAGCTTGGCCAATACATCACAAAGCTGCACCCAGGGAACGACACCTAGATTGCCTCTGGCCACGCTGCTGGGGTGTTCCCTATCAGCAGAAACAAACAAACAAAAACACACAACATGCCTGCAATCAATCAAGATATCATTTTCTGTAAGCACACGGAAGGTCACTTATTGACTAATAAGGCAGCCAATTATCCAAGGCCCATTAAGAAGTATGAGCACTCAAACCTTCACCTGCTCTTGAGAGATTTCTCAGTGCCCTGTTTGCAGTCTCTCTTATAAAGGTGTAATAGGTCTAACTTATGGAAATGTGCAATGAATAATAGGTCTAAGATTTCTGTGAATGAACCAGGAATGAGGGTATTTTTTGTGTGTTTGTTTGTTTGTTTTTAATTTTAAACATAAACTACTTCAAAAGACGAAACTTGTAAAATCTCTCCCTGACCTGGAAGACCATGAAATGACCTGGAAGAGGTGACAGTAATTACAACCAGAAGTTGTCCACTGATCCAGCCTTACGCTCTGCATCACCCTTTTGCTAATCAAGTGGCTGTATTGATCCCCTCTCCTTGGATGCTTTCCCTGTTACCCCAGGGCCCATGCAGTGCTCTGCATATGGGCTGCAGCTTGAGCTTTCACAGCTCTGTTAAAGCCAGGCATCCACTCTGATTTGGAACAGAGTGGGGCAGCCCTGCACTGCAAATACAAAAATGTTTTAGCTCTTCTATAGTTAAATCTGCCCTCCAGAGATCACATGCCACTTTCCATCCCTGCTAGAGAAGCACAATAACTTTTTTTGATTTTTCTCTTTCCATCAGTCTCTGCATGACTCCCACAACTTTTGGATCAGATTTTAAAAGAATACTAATTCCCTACAAGCCTCACGAGAATAGGCAGCTTCATTCAGATGAGATACCCAGCCGGAGCTCCCACTGATGGAAAGGCTGTGCTAGAAATCATGCTGCATTAAGGACCTTTGGAGGAGAGAGCTGCTGTGAACCCAAACCACAGGAACCGGCTTTATACATTCTTCTGACCATGAAAGCATTCACAAATCTGAATTTTGGCTATTTTTGCAAAAAAGCAAAAAAGGAAGGTCTCCTTACATCCATATTTATGGACTCTGTTATTTTTCATTTTTGTTCAAGATCAAATTCTGGCATAAACTGGCTCTTCTCTGTTGACTTTGCAATTACACACAACGCTCTCACTGGGCTCTGCATTGACCCTGCTGATCCTCCTTGTCATTTCTTCCTGATGTGCTCCTGTACAATCTCTCCTCTGAATACCACAGTGATGATCAGTTACCTCTTAGAATCAGTGGTCTAAAAAGACTTATTCCAACTTTTTCACTAAAAAGACAGTTATTACAGTCATATTTGAAATTCAGCTCTTAAAAAAACCAAAACAACAAAACAAACAAAACAATAAACCAACCAAAAAAAACCCACATGCAGTTACTTTCCCTCTATACTAATAAAATGGAAAAATTCTGCTGGAAAATTCTAAAGCTAGTGTTGTACACTTAAATTTCAAGACACACTAAGTTTAGAACAAGATAATGCGGCATCTTAATTATGGTTTTTCTATTTATACATCTCCTATGTGGCACAAGCCCCCTTTAATGAAAGCATGTTTTAGAGTAGCTTCAACACCCAGCATTATTACAAGTTTTTGAATGCACCAGAAGCTTATCAGCTAAAATATGCTAATTTCTCTAATAGGGTAATGAAGTCTAAATACTTTCAGGAAGACATTGCTATGATAATGGGTCTACTTAAAACACAACATTAGGAGAACCTTGATTACAGGTTGCTCAGTAGTTTCTGACTTCCTTAGGAACCAGAGTTTGTTCCATTGCTAATTTGCTGCAAGAGCTGCTGGGAAGGAAGCTCATTTCCATTTACTTAGTCAATCACCTTTGACAACAAAACCAGAGTTAGATTCTTAGGAAAACTGCTAATACAACTGCATTGCCAAGGCTTTAAGACTGACTTTGAGCTGCAAAGGCTTTGATGATGAAGAAAATTCAGGGGAGCAAGTGGATGGTGTGGTGGTGGCACATAGCTCAGAAGGTGATGGACAGTCAAAATGAAGTGACAGGTTTGATGAGATGAGGAAAAGGCAGGGGAAGGGTGGTGAAGGTGGCAAGCCCACTAAGGAACCACCTGGCTGAGGTCTGTGCACCTCTCTGGAACAAGCCTCTGCATTTCTACTCATGCAGTGCTTGGTAACTTGGGATGTCCCCCATCAGAGCCTCAAGGCACTTGTGTCCTCTGATATGGGAGCTCCTCTTAGCTTTATAAACCTGGTGACTTCCCAAGACTTGTGCCTTATGAACACATGTTTCTTTCACCTTCAACACACATAGGCAGCCCTCAGTGCTAGCTCTCAAATTGCCCTATATTTCAGACCCATGGGGAGCAGGATAACATCACACAACTTGTGACCAGGAAGGTGCAGGAGCAGAGCTATGGTATCTGCTTTGTGTCCCCCCCAGCCAAAAGCACCACCCATCAAAGCCCTGGACATCCCAACTCTGCCCTTGCCTCACTTCAGAGCTGCAGGATGCAATACTCCCACATCCATGCATTTACTGGAATGTTCTCCTGAGGGCACCCTGGGCTTGCCAGGCTGCCAGTTGCCTGGCCTGGCTACAAACACACACTTCTTTATTTCCCCACGTATCCTTCCAGCTGCAGGATTAGGCCACTACAGGATCAGCCCAGCCAGCAATGATTCAGCTTCTTCTGGATGGAAGAACAGGTACATAATGTGGACCTGGAAGCATCTTGTCAAGCACCAACCCCTGTACAAGCCAGCAAGACCATACTGAAAATAAGATAAAAAACTACTAAATAAAGAGACAGTTTTGTACTTAACAATCACACCAAGTTCTGACCCCAGACATCACATCTGATTTCCATTATAGGAAAATCATGAAAGTTTGACCATGTTGTACAGGTAGACTGCTTGAAAGGAAGAGGGCTTGGTATTTGTCTCCATGTGTTCAGCTGGGACTGTGCTCTCCCTCATTGTGGAAACAAATGGTGCTGTAAATCTAGCAGTATTGAGCTCAGTGTGATCTAAGTGGACTAAATAGTCTAGCTTGATATTTGCATTTCCTTTTTTATCAAAACAAATAGTAATCCACTCATTAAATCCAGTATTTCTGTAATTAATTTGCAGTCATTACAAATCACCTTTAATTGGATTAGCTATAATTACTATAAAATAATTTCCTGAAATCATGTTATATTTGTAGGATTTCTTTTTTTAAATCTTATTTTTAGAGACATGAACTTAGGTGAACATAATGAGAGAAGAGAAACACTTCAGAAGTGAATATCAGAACTCCCTCTACTCTTTTTGCTGAGCTCATCTGCATATTGCTCCTTTTGCCCCCAGTGATCCCATTTTGTACTTGAACTCGACAGACCCCAATTAGCCAAAACAGTGACACATTGCTGCTCCTGTCACCCCACTGGCCTCCTCAAGAGTCTGGGGCCCACCAGGACTCTCCTTTTCCATTGCCAGCCTGTCCCTGGAATAAATCACCTCCTCCTGATGCAGAGGGATCAAAGCCGTGCCCATGTTTTAAAAGCAGACAGGCATTTTCCTTGGCACAGCATGACATGACTTTAGGGAGCCAGTTCCTCTGAAACCTCACATTTTTATGGCAAAAACAATATCTCAAGTCAGGGACATACAAACCATTTACCATGCTCTGGGATCATCTCTGTACTAATAACACCCCCTGGGCTGTCTCTGCTGTACACAGTACCACGGGTTTGGTGTTCCACTTTTGGGAGGAGCTATTTCCCAGCCAAGATTGCTTCAACTCTTCACCTCTTGGGTTATGCTCTTCCACTGCTGACCTATGCTAACACAGCTCCAGTGACTTCAGTCAACACTGGCTGAAGATGTGGAGCACACCTCATACAAAAGGGTTGTTCTTGTGCATGACTGTACACTGTACACGACTTTACAGCTGCAGAAGGCACCTAGGCTTTCTCTGCTCATATCCTGAGATGAAATCAAATGTTGTGTAAGGAAGAAATCAAACATAAAGGGGGCAACGACCTATGGGCATAGCTGACCCTAGAGAAATTGAATAAATTTGCTGGAAATAGAGGGTTCTCATTCAAGACCTTTCATTCTTAAAATAAAATTACATGGCACATTGGCAGGAGTTCTGGCACTGCTCTAACACCAGTCACAATTTCACATTTAATACATGCTGTAAAAATAGCACATTTGATTCACATGAGCATGTCACGTCACATAACTGTAGCACTGTGCTGCAAGTTACATTTTCTACCCCTTCCATGAGTGTGCTGCCTTCCTTTCCCACACTCCAGCTCTCACAGCTCCCTGTGATCACAAGTCCAGCAAGATTTAATCAGGCTGAGCAATCTCAAAACTCATTTTTCAAGTAGGTGGAGTCAAACCAGTTACTACTGCACAAAACAAAGTCCTCTTGAGAAAAACAAAATGAGGGATACAACCAGGTGTTATATTAAAACAAAACAACCACCAAGACTCATAAATTATGCTCATTTTATACAACCTGACTTTACCTAAGGCTCTAGTGTTTCTATTTGACTAATCCCTTAAACAGAATGCAACTCTAGGGCTTTCAACAGCATCTCCTCTTCCACTGCTGCTGCTAATACACACACCTCTGGCCTGACCTGTCTCCTGCCCCCCATTCTCCACAACAGGCACTTGCTCCTTGTAAAAAGAGAATTTTTCCATAAGAAGAGAGCAGTGGGACTGACAGCCACAATCCTTGCTCACCACTTCAACCATGTAGCATCACACACAGGTTCACCCTCCCTGGCTCCTCTACTGTCCCTTTTGGCCTGTGCCCGGCCCTCTGCTGAGCCAACAGTGGGCAGAGGACAAAGCTATGGACACAGGAGCTGTTTCCTGCTGGGGGCTGTCCTGAAAGGGGCTGGGAAAAGTGCCAGGCCAGCAAAAGGCAGGGCAGGACCTCGGCAGCCCCCGGCGAGCTGAGCCGAGACTGCTGCGCTCGGCAAAACAGCCGGATCAATGTGTAAAGGAGAAAGAGGGTAGGCAAAGAGCAAGTACAATGAAATGGAACTTTCCTCAGTTTCTCTTTGAGTTCCATGGCATAAAAGATGCAGAGCTCATATATTTAGCATCTTTGTTGAAGACACTGTGTGGCCCAAGTAATTTTGCTCACAGTTTATATACTTCTTGAAAATACAGTCTCTGACTTGATGCTCAGACATTAGGCAGACATTAAGTATGTTAATATTGCAGTTGTAATTACATGTTTTTTTCTTCTAATTTTGGAAGGATAACTCTTTGAAATAATTACATAGAGGGTGAGTTAAGTTCTGGGAAATGGTTGAGTCACCAAGAGTCACATCTGCACTCATGCAGAAAGGCTCAATGAAATCCTAAACATTTTTATCCCTTATAATTATAAGAGCTGGGAAAAGCAAAAAGTTGGTTTATGCCTTTTAGGAGAAACACACAAAGTCTATTTGAGAGATGCTATAGGGATTTCCTCTAACAGAAACAATGTAGCTGCTATGACCAGTTTCTGCCTTTAGATTTGCTGAAGATTTTCCACTTCACAATTAGAACGGTATTTTATGTTTATCCAGTACCTCCATACTTAAAGAGCACACAGCCAAACTACAAACAACATCTCTCAAATCTTAAAAGATTCCCAGAACTCCCACCTAGATCCAAAAATGAAATGGAAGAGGACATGCAATCCACTGTACACAGACAACTCCAGTTTGTAGGACAGTCACTGCATAATAGGACACTAAAATACTCCCAAAAGGACTGAAGAAGGAAATTACATACAACTGAAACTGCCATTTAAATGTCAGGCTTGCAGAATTCTAACTCTGAAGCTGCTTATTTTGGAGCAACCAAGGACCCGTGGAAAAAAAAAACCAAAACCACAAATGAAAAGCAAGTGGAACTTTTCAGTGTTCAAAAATGGGGTTTTAAAACCTGAAGGTCTAACATTCTAACAAACTCATCATCAGCAAAAGTAAGTTCAAGTGGACCTGCTGCACCTTATTATCCTCTTTCCTTGCCCAGCTGTAATGCAGATTTATTTCAGCAGCCCTGGGTCTCTCAGTAGTGTTTGTGTGCTACCCGCAGGTCTGTAGTCCTCTATTCATCCACGTTATTTAAATAATAATACATATGTATAATCCTCCTTCCTTCTGTAACTGTTCTACTTGAAGAACCAATTAATTCCATTTGTTACTTCCTGGTGTATTATTTCTTCTCTACAAGCTGGAATCCCTTTAGGAGCCCTGTCTTGCCCTTGACTACTGATTATTTCCTTGGCTTTTCAATCATCAGAGCCTCTTCCTGTGGATTTTAGAGCATTATTGTGATTGTCAATTTTAATAATGCAGGTTTCCATAGTCTGTGCCTGCTGCAGGCCTTTTTAAAAAGACGGAAAAAAAGGACAATCCTGCTTTAAAAATAAATGAACCAATCACTTTGATTTTTTAAAACTGTAAGTAACTCGGTCTTGCTTATTAGATGCTCATATACTATGTGATGCATATGCAAACACTGACAGACACACAGCTCTTCTCTCCTTCTGTTCTGGTCTAAGATATAGCCACAAAATGCCTTCATATTTAGAGAAAGGGAGCTTCCAGCAGAACAAAGCAGGAAAAGGAGCACCCATTTAAATGCCTTTAAGCAGAAGGCACTAAACTCAGACCCTTGAATCTTGACCCCCTTGAGGAACGGCACAAGCCATTGTATCTGCTGAGGTTACATTGGCTTTTTTTCAAGACATTATAGATGAAAAACATTTAATAAATTCTCAGGAATGTATTTGTTTTGTAAGCACCTGACTGAATGATCCTTAAGTGCTTGAATAAATACTTACATGCAGAAAATTCAGAAACAAAGGCATTTCCTGAGGCATCAGACGTCAGGAAGCAAAGTTTCAGATCACCTGTACTTCCTTTTGCACTATTACATGATTAGGGGAAGCATTAAATGCCTCCACACTGCTGTGGCTGGTTTACTTTAGCTATCAGGCTTCAGGCAGAGCTACACCACCACCAGATTCACTCCTCCAGCTGCAGCCTTAGAAATTAGAAATCTCCAGCCAATGTCACTGGTCATCTCTATTTGCCTGCACCCAGCCTGCTCTGGCATGGAGTGCAGAAAGGGTATTAAAACTCTTCCAATTCATCTGGCAAAATGAACAGCACAGTAACGTCTCCAGTTTCAGCAGGGGCTTCTGCTGATGGTTTTAATAGTTGAATTAAAACCATAAAGAGAAACAACACTCCATCTTAATACTCTGCTCCGTACTGCTACCACCACCTGAAGTGGTGCTGTGGAGCTGAGAGCAGGAGAGGAGTCAATGGCAAGCTTCTTGGATGTTACCTTGGCCAAGCTCCACAGGATGTGTCTCCTGTCCTGCTGCCTGAGTGATGGCAAGGTGCCCACACAGTTATTTTAGAACTCTTCACTGTGGCAGAGCAAAATTAGGCGCAGATCTGAGCTCCTAGTTACATCTGTCTGTAAATAAACAGCGCATCTGCTCTCTGAGCTGCACAGGCACCGAGAGGCTGATGTTTGTGAGGTTATTCAGGACCAGCTGAGATGCAGCTCTGCCCCAGTTTTGTCCAAATAATGATTTCCAAATTAAACCCACCATAAGGCTGCTGATGAGAGCAAGCCAAAGCTCACAGCCGTACTGTATCTCTGAGCTTTCAAATGCTGCCTTAGCATCTTCCTTTTAGTTACTGATCAACATAAGCACAAGCTCATCTGGTTTGAAAGAAGTTCTATGAAAAAATACAACAAACCAGTTATTTAAGGCTGTGGGAACACACCACAGTCAATCACCTAAAAATTAGTAACAGTACTCAACAGAGGTATAACTAGTAATGTCCTACCAGCACAGAAAGCAGTGTGCAAAAAGGACAGGGGAGAAATGGACAAACTGAAATGCTGGGAAAGAAAATGCACTCCCCCCAAAAAACCACCTATCTTTTACCAAGGAGTTAAAGCTAAGAGGAACAGACAGAGTCCAAAAAAGTAAGGGGCAGCACAGGGAAAGGTCCTCAGTGGCCAGAAGGGTCTTGTGTTCGGCTTTCAGAATCCAAGGAAAACAGAACATTCAGTGAAACTGGTTTCATTCCAGCCAAGGGATCACTATTGAGATCATTATCATACTGCCAGACCTCAGCATTTAGGTTTATTTACAGCTGGTTCTCACACACAAACTCATTTTTTATATAAGACCATTCATGTTCACATTTACACTCCCATCTTGTAGCACAAGCCAAACATTTGTTGGTGGTTTTCAGAGAGCCATTTCTCACTAGGGTAGCTCAAGGATGAAGCTTTCACCTTCTTTGGAAACAGCTGCTCCTGGCTATCTCCAGTGAGATGATTTGGAAATACATTGACCCCAGTCTGATTTATTATGAATATGCACATAGAAACATAAAAATTGTGAGCATGTATTTATGCAGAATAATGCACACAAAATATGCATTAGGCTCCCTTGTAGTGCTCATACCTACAAAAGGTTAAATAGCCCTCAGTGAGAGAGAGCTATTTAAATGGACTTTTTTATAATGGCAAACAATAATGCATTCTGATTACCTTTTGACATGGCTTACTTCCAGTCAGCATTAAGGAAAATTACTACCTGATTTCAATACATCTTGGTTCAATTTCATGCAAGCTTATTGTCTTCTAATTATCAACACAGCAATTTGATCTGCATCCAGATAAAGGCACTGCCCTGACTTCTAACACCAGAGCAACGCCCGTGGTGGTGTGCTGATTTCTCAAGCAGTAAGCAGTTTGCTGCTGTCTCACATCCCCAAGGCACAAATAAGCAGATGCTGCATTAAAGCTTGTTTTACAAAACTGCTTCAGTTGTGGTATACATTTTTAATATAATCTACTGAGTGCAATACAGCAAAAACTTCCAGGGCCAGTAAAATCCTAAAAATTCATTAGCAAAACCAGCTTCTCAGTTAAATCCAGCTGAAGACTAGATCTAGTTGAAAATGACTGTCCGGGAGAAGCTGAAATGAGTGAAAAGCTTGATTGTGCTTGCTCCATGTGAGCATGGCTCAGTTTACCACCCCACTTTTCTCAGTGTCAGGTGGGATTGCTTAACATCAAGGACAGGCTTCACTAACCTTTCTCTTCTTTTTCTCACAAGGATACTGTGGTTGGCCTAAAAACTCACATTTTTTTTTACAACATTACAATTCTGAGTGTAAAAGCAGAGGTACAGCTTTTCATAGTCAGAATGGCTTCCACACAGAAGGCACTAGTAGGGAAATGTGTTGGAGCACACCATGACATCCTTTCATTCATGGGTGGGTTTAAAGGATCAGAAATTATTACCCTCTGTTTTTGAAAGACAAGCCAAAGGAAAAAGCCACATTTTCACTCTCCTTGGCTTATTTGCATTTCTTACCTACATTCTTCTCCCTCAGATGACATTGTCAGCTGTAGAATGACAAGGGAAGAGCACCTCTGGAGTACTCTCCAGCTAATCCTCCACAATGCCTGCAAACTACCCAGTGAGTTGGTGGTTACAACAGGAGCTCTTGAAAAGCACAGTTTGCCCTTCCTCCAAACAGAGGGGAATCTTTGTTGAGCCCTTTGAAGAAATCCAAGCTAGGAGAGGATTGTTATTCTTAAAAGTATTTTTTTAATGGCAGTGTAATGCAAAATATTGCAAAACTTAGTCTGGCCAGCAGCAGCCTAAGGTTTAGATAAATCATCTGGTGGCTGCCTCTGGTAAATGTGACATTTGTCTCGATGGTGTTTATGGCATTACTGGCTGCTATTGCTGAGAGCCACATTCCAGCAGCCTTGTGTGACCACCTGCCTTAAAGGAAGAGAAGTTCTGTAACACAACCTGCAGGATTACTGTCTTTTATGAAACCCTCTGGCATTAAATCTTTCCAGATAATAACAGTGCAACCACAGCAAGGAGGATGAGATAGCAGAAGAGCTTTCCCTTCCTCACCACTTATTTCTTCTGTGCTTCACTGTGTTCCCTGCCCACCTCTCTTGGATGTATTCAGCCTGCGTCCCAAAGGGCCACAAGGCCAGGCTGCTCTGCAGTGTCCCCTCCCACCCCTCTTTTGCACAAACACAACTGTGAGATGTTTTTTTAGTTTTGTCTCCATGAGATGGTGCCACCTTCATCACCATTTTTCCCCCTTAAGGGAGGTAATGAAGATGAGGGTTGCTAAAACTGCTTATAAGCTCAGCTGAGACATCAAGCTGAACCAGTCCAACCCTGTATGAATAACACTAAAAGTTATTACTAAGTCCTAAAAATACAGAAAGAATATCACTGCCTGCCCCACTCTGAGACACTGCCATTTGACAAGTGACATGACTAAAGGAATGCTCCGTGCCATTAATTTAAGACTGGAATTTGCAAGGGTTTATATGGTGACACTGGGTATCATACATGCTAGCACCAACTGCCACTGAACAAGTAATTGGGCACTAATTTAACCTGGCCTTAGCAACATGTGCAGTCTGACAGCTCCCCGTGCAGTTCACTGCAGTCAGAGCAGAGTCTGCTGGGGATCTTATGCTCCTTCCACATCCCTCCAAATTAATGGCATTTCATCAGCTAGTTCTACAGAGCCATTAACACAGAGAATGCAGAGATGACAGAGATGGCCTTGATCCTGAAGGCACAGCACTTTTATGGGAAGGGAGAAAGCTCAGATTATGTGCACAGCCACCACGTGCTGTTTAAAACAAATGGGGGTACATACTCCTAATTATACAGATTGCACCAGTAATCTCCTCAAGAAAGAAGATACATCTCATCTAATACGATCAAAGATTGATTGCTTGTGCCACCATCTTTCCTGCCCCTAGCAGCTGTTTAATTCCCTAGTTAAGACAAAGCAAAATCTCTCCTTCCTGTGAAGTTGAAAAGTAATTTAGCAGGAAAATCTAGAGATGGAGACAGGAAAACACGGTGAAGTAGCCTGGTGACTTGCCAGGATACTATGTGTAGAAGTTTCTTCCCATTTGTTTATTTACTTTAAACCTTCTTGTGTTCTGCATTTATAATTGTTTGCAGATAACTGAAATGCTCTAGAAAGTTACTTCAGATATTCTTACCAATGCATAAATCACTGACAGATTTTCTCAGCATTATTTCCAAATTAAGAGTACGTGTTTGTCCACCCCAGTACTGGCTTGAGATTGTATCAAGCCATGGATGATTCTCAGTATAGCTGATCTCTGTAAAACAGATCTACCTGACCAAAACTGCCCATGAAAATCAACAGGTTCTCTTTTACCCAACAAATGTAGCACAGGAGTTGAGATGGAATAAAGCACCTAAACCTCAGGTACAGGTTAGATGGATAGGCACAAAGGAAAACAGAAAATGCTGTGAAAGACAGCCCAGTACCAGCTCATGCCTGTTAAAACCACTCTTTTCAAGTAAGAATGAATGCCTTAAACCCAAAACTTTTCACTTCTTATGTATTATTGTCAATTCAAAAGTGGCTCATGGTAGCGTTTTCAAATAAAAAGGGAATCCAAGAAAATAAGAAAATCCTCCTGCCAATGGAAGGAAAATTTCAGACTAAAAGCAGCTGTTATGCAGCTAAAGGCATCCAGAAAAGAGTTCCTTATAGCAGAGGTGCTAGTACATGCTGCACCTTTGTATCCTGAGCCCTTAAGTAGTGCTAATGGGTTCAGATACAGATTTACTCCACTGGTTTAAAAGAGTTCCTCCCCATGTAAAATGCTCTCCTTTCAACAAAAACCCAAAATTACTGCTGCTGCCTGTAGACACTGCTTAGTCATTTGTCATTCTCACCTTTAGGAGAGTGATGAAGCATTGGGACAGAGGGCCTCAGATTTGATGGAACACATTTTCCAGGATCCCACAGCACAGGAGAGATGCAACCTTTCCCTGCTGATACAAGGGAACCTGGTCTGGCTCAGACAACACCCCAGCAAGGGACAGTCACATGGGGGCAGGAGGAGAAAAACCCCAGGAGGAAACCAGAAAGAACTCTGGGCCAGGAGGGGCTTGTGATGACGAAGGTCCTGGGTGCTGTCACCAAGTCATCTGCTGAGCCTCTCCAGCGCCTGCAAAGGCATCACAGGGCACTCAAGGCTGTGAAGCCAGCTTTCAAAGATGCCCTGCTGCTGTTTCTGGCTCACCTGAGGGATGGCAGGACCCTGCCCCTGAAGTTCTGAGCACTTTGCTGAGCTTTCATTTCCAGCACAGACACATGAGTGCATCACCACCAATCCTGGGACGAGAGGACACCAGGACACTCCTTGGACAAATGGGGAGAGGGGACTCATCCACAGCCCATGATGTCCTGTACTGTGGGGCTGATGTCCAGTTGAGAGGGGACAGCACTGCTGTGCCATGCCACAGAATGCTGGAGGCAGGGGCCAGGTGACAGCACCCAAAACTCACCATGGCAGAGCTCACAGCTCTGCAAACACTCAAATGCTCTGTTTCTGGGGGATTGCTATACAAGGGCAGGGGATTGCTCTGCACATCCCTAGCAAAAGCTTCCAGAGAGCCAAGGAAAAAAGAAAAGGCTAACAAAAACTTTCAAAAATATTGGAGAAAACCAGTGCCAAAATCTCCTTGGATGTGTATCCATGACTAAGCATGAGAAGTGAATTGCTGCTGCCGTGCAGAGGGTGCTGCTTGCTGGTCACAGTCTAAAAGCACTGATGCAGCAATAAGCACAGCTTAATTGCCAAGACACTTCCATATTATTAGCAGAATTTTTGGTCAGAAACATTTGAAAGCCTGTAGGCTTTGGAGCAGCAAAATAGAACTGGGGCCGTATGGTGGCAGAACAAAGTCTGCTGAAGAATGTTGTATTTTCTGCCTTTGATAGGGACTTTCCAGAGCTGTCAGCTGTGCTGCAGAATTAGAAACCTGACATTGCAGCAATCAGTTTTTAGATTTCAAGCTGTTCAAATGACTTGTCTCCAGGGAGGAATATGCAGCGTGCAGGAATCAATAGTGGAACAGGTAAAGATGCCAGTGTACAAGGGCAGCTGCCCCAACACCACACCCCAGCCAGCCAGGCACATCTGCCAAAAAGGAGTCCTGGGAGAGGATGGCAGCAAAACTTGCTGTCTCTCTGAATCAGTACCAGAGAGGTGCTGTAGACAATTCACTGCATTTGTGAGATTGCAGCTTGATTATATTTGCTTCCACCTTAGAGACAGATCTTCCACACGCCCTCAGTTCACACCATGCCAGTGCTCCAAGGATCTTTGAAATCACTCCAAGGCTGGAGAGATTATAAAAGAGCCTCTTTTATCATAACCTCACCTCTGAATGCATTACAGGTGACACCACTTAATTTTAGCCAATCTGAACAGCTAATTAGATGTAAACAGATTGAAAAATTGTACACATGGGACAACTCATTTTTCAAAAGGCCACTAATCTAAACAAACCTGAGTCCATCAATTCACTTCAACATTTGTCTAAATGAATTACAGCACAGACCTGTCCTGCACTGGCCTTGTAATTCATATAAGAGGCTTCCTCCTCTTTTGATGAAAATTTCAGGCACTGCACAAAAGAAGAAGTTATTTATTTATTTATCAAGGCCCTATTATAACAAATATGAAGATGCTTCTCTGAGTCTAGTGGACATGTGTATGAGCCAAAGCAATTCCAGACTACTCTGGTACTTTCTCTCTTGTCTCCCAAACACATCACACACACCACATCAAACACAGGAAGGCTCTTTGCAGCAACAGATGAAAATCAAATTGTATTCAATCATGATCAATACTGGTTGGAACTTCAGTGCTCCTTGGGTGTGATCCTCCCCTGGAGAAATGAGAGGGAAAAGAACCCTGGACAGATCCTCCAGAGACATCTGGGGATCCTCCTCCCCTTCTGGACTCCCTCCAAGCACCAGTTGGAACAGACCAGTGAATACATTGGGAATCAGGGAGGCAGTGCAGGACATGGAGAAGCTCCAAGGGGTCTGTCACACTCACATGAGATCAGGAGCTACTGAAGTTACCCAGTACTGGCAACACAGAGAGTGTTAGGATGCAATGCAGTGTAGTCTGGCCTATTTTTTAATACAGAGCAATTAGCAGAGCATTATGCATGAAGTTTTCCACTTGCTACTAAAGCCCACATTGCTTCCCTACATGCAGATGTAAATGTACACAGTCAGATGGGAGAGGGCAGAGAAAAACACACTTGTGTGGATTCTGAAATGAACAAATACATCCACATAATCAATCCCTTTCTGGACTGCTTAGCACAGCAACCTTGCTGAACAAAATAAGCTATACTCTGCCTAATTCACATGTAAACTAATTTATGGTACCTAGAACTAAGAGCTGCTGAGCATCTGTTGTGATCTTCCGTGTGACAGAGGCCCTGGACTTTCAAATTCATCCCCATTTGAGCAGAGCAATCCAGGCACCCAGGGGTCAAAACCTCAAGCGCTGCAGAATCCTACATAACTTTTAATCACTTACTTCATTGTGCTATTGCCTTCATTTACAAACACACATATACTTCACTCTGAGTTTGTCTAGCTTTAATTGCCAGCCCAGCATCTCATTAGACCTTTGTCTGTCAGCATAAAGAGCCTGCTGCTCGTTTGTGTTCCCCACACTGGTACTTACTGATGGTGACCTGAGCAACCCTTCCCTTTCCCCGACAAAGCCTAAGGCATCAAAGCTTCCAGGGCTGCGTTTGCTTGGCAGCCACGCCCTTGGCTGCACACAGCCTGCTCCCCTGCTTCTCAGGGCCTTTGGAGCTGCAGTCACCTCCTCTGGGGAAGGTGGAGGTAATCTGACATCCTTACTCCTGCTCAAGAGCCTGATTCTTAAACACACCAGTGGCCCTTGGCCCTGCTGTGTGTGCAGGGCACTCTCACACAAGCACAGTCCCTACCAAAACTCAGCTTTCTCTGGAGCATCGCTGTTTCCAGCAGCGTTTCCCCACTCACTTTCTGCTTTCTTGTCTTTGCTCTGTGGTTGTGGCTTATTGTTTGGCCACATTAAAGGACCTGCTTTGGCACCAGAATACCACGTAAATCAGAGTGGGTTGTGACAGTGAACCACTCATTTCTTCGTTCCCCAGATATGACTTTTGAGAACCTGAGCAGTGAGAATAGTATGTGCCCACCTAGGCCACTGTAAAACAAACAAATAAATAAAGAGCACAAGGCAGATCTTTTTGCTGTCTATCTAACAATGATAAATCCACTTATAATTACATCCTGAAAGGCAGTTTTTACTCCACTAATTGCGTACCACGTCAATTTTGCACGATTCTTGTTCCTTAATCAGTGTCATGTAGCAGCATGCCAAACGCTTCACTGACATCCACGTACACCATATCAACCAAACTTGGAGCTTCATAAATAACATTTCAATTAGTTGACAGAATCTATTACATCAGCCCATATTGCTCAGCATTAATTCTCATTTATTTCTTTATTGAGCAGGTCCGGGACTGCATGTCCTGTTCTACCTCAATCAATGTCAGATTGGCAGGCCTATAAATATATGATGGTTTTTTTCCCCCCTTACCCTTTTTAATACCTACACATCTACATTCTCTCAGACCTTTAGAACTTTCTCATGTTCTTGGGTTCATGGAAAACCAACACTAAAATTCCTCAACCAGCTCTCTTTACACTGCTACCTGCAAGATATTTGGGGCTGTAGGGGTTAAAAGAGCCCTGCTTTGATATCTGCTTTTTCAATGGGCTTAAATAGGCACTATCATGCTCTAACTCCCATGTAGCAAGAAGAAATGGTATCAACAAGTCCAAGGCATCAAAAAAATTAATGTAAAATAACATGGAATGGTTTTGACCTCTTCTTCCTTGAGTTGTGATATTTTCAAACTGCAGTTTAGAGATCTCCCTGTTGTTGAACACTTTGGGCTCCTATTCAAGTATTCTCCTGAGCAACAAGCTATGTGCTTGTTTTAAAGAAGAAACTAAGCATGTTCTCTAAAGGTATTCAAAAACCTGGGCTAGAATACTCATGGCAACATCTTAAAAACTGGTAGTGCTCTTCCATAAAATTCTAACTCGTCTGGATTTGATTATGAATTGCTCTGGATTCCTGGGCTTGCACCACACTCATGAAACTCGTCCTGTGTGTGCATTTACATAAAGGAGGAGGCTGTCTCCAGTTTGCTAAGTGTCTAGGAATCAGTTGTGCCCTTCCTGAAGATGAACTCCCACTGACTTCAAATATAGCAGGCAAAATTTCTGGTTTCATTTCCCAATCTCTGAAAGGAAAGAAAACCTCTTAGACAAAAGGGAATTTAAACATCAAGTGCAGAATACATTAAATTTGCCAGATGCAGCTGAGATCTGAACGGCAAGAGTTGGAGAAAGCGAATACGCAAAGCTTTAGAGAGAGACTTGGCAGTTTTCATCCCATTTGTTCTTTTTAAGATCTCATGAGAGCATCTAACAAAATCCTATGTCACACCAAAACCTGCTCAAAGCAAGTGCACAGTGAATCAGCTTCTTCAACCACCAAACCACAGAATACATAATGACGAGATGCATGAGGATCTGAAGCAGTTCTGGTCACTCCCAGACTGCCTCAGATCCCACTTGTGCAAGACATCCACATTCAGAGGAGAAATGTAAAAGTCAATGGCATTTAAGCATGTGATAAAAATGAAGCATGTGCTTGAACACATGCTCTTGCCCCATGATGGAAGGTGTTTGTAAGCAAGCTTGGAAGAGCCATTTGAAAGCTTAAAAACCATTATTTTCCTCTGTGGAAGAACTCCCTGCACAACAGGGAGTGGGCTGGATTTGCAAAGCAAAACAGTGGGCTAGATTTGCCTCTCACTGTCATCACGGCTAATCTCTAGTGACTCCACAGTTGTCACAAGGAAAATTAATCCAGGTTTACAGAGATGTAGCAGACAAATCTAGACCACTACATCTCTCTCTTGCTGTGTTTACAATAACAGTCCAATAAATGAGTATTTGTGATCGGGCACTGCTTTTTTAATCTGTTTGCTGGAGTATCATAGGATTTGTTTGATGATTTGATGACTTAGTTATTAGTGGATTTACAGATTGCATATGATTAGCTAGCATATTTTGGATTTTTTTTCTCTCTGTTTCTATGCAGAGAAGCAATTTTGACTTCTAAAGCAAAACCAGGGCATCCTCAGTAGTTTTTAATGTAGGTGAACATCTTCCATTCATAGAATCCCTGTGTGGCTCTGAACTACTTACACAAAGTGCCAAAAACCTAAAGGATTGCGTAATGCAGGAAAGAGGCTATGAATGAACGTCATTCATACTTCTTGCCTACACAAGTCTGTGGATCTTCGTGGCATCTCCTATTCATTTTCTTCAGTTTTGCATGAATGGCTGAAAACGGGCCACAAATCATTCACTGCCCATCAAAACTCTTCCCTGTGGCATTTCTCAGTGCCTGCTTGATGGGACCAGGAGCACAGCAAGGACTGCTGCCCATCAATAACACAGCAAGCACAGGTAGAAAACACAGCACTTTTCACTGGATGTTTATGCATTCCAGCTTCAGAAGCAGCAAGAAAAACACAGGCAAGATCCAGGCAACAAAATCCAAGCCCACTATTTTCCAGGGCTGGTATTTTAGAACCCTGGAGAGCTTCCAGGAGCTATGGGGATTTGCTCAAGCATCTCAGCCTAGCAGGGTTGATGAGCTCAGTACACTTAGCTTAAATGAGAGCCCAAGAAGACTCCAAAATATGGTATTCCTGTCATCTCCATACTTCCTAAGATTTTCCAAAATGGCCAAAATGCGTCCTACCCAGCACAAAATGCCCCTGGCAGGGGTCTAGGAGTCCAGCACTTGTGAATGCCCAAGTGCTTCTCTTCTAGTCAACAAAAACATATGGGAACTTCATCCTTTCCCAATTTTTAAAGGCCAAAAAGAGACATGAACTGCCTTTCCCTGACCTAACTCTTATATAGGTCAGATGAGCACCAGCCCTGAACTGGAAGTCATGTAATCATGTTAGGACAACGAAGAGCCTGAGCTAATAAACCCGGCCTTTCAAAGAGCTTATTGGTTTGGGCTCAGTGCCATGCTGAGGTTAACAAGGTAAAAACCCGTTTAACAAAGGAGACATATTTGACCAACCACAGTCAGGTCAATCATTTAAGATTTAAACATTCCCTCCAGAGGTATTTACCCAGTCGGTGCATGTTGCTATAGTTGATTCTGTACCTTCTGATGCTGCTTTAAATTATATCTCCCAAATCAAATTAGAGTAAAAGAAGCTTTCCTATTTCCTTATTGCAGTTGACAATCGCACGTGGGGTCAGCAGACAGTCTGAATTCACATGAGAGAAGCTTGAATCACCTATTTCACCCAGGAAAAGAATCTGTAGCTTAAAACATGAATTCTCTTTCTTTCCAAGGTTAAACTAGAACAGTCAGAGTATTCTCCCCTATACTGAGAACATGTGTGTATGTGTGTGTTTATCAGCACTGCATTTTATACACTGCTTCGTTCAAACCAATATACACTCCAGGTTTTATGGTGTATTTTGGCTCAAGTGTGATTGCTAGGACAGTGTTTACAGCAATATTCAGCGTGTTCTGCATAGCCCTGCCCATCAATCAACACTGTAATAAAGAAGAACGGGAAATCACTGGAAAAGCAGCAAAGCTGCTGAATTCAAGTAAGCCATTCAAAACTAGTGCGGAGAAAATGCAAAGGCAATTGGGTCAAAGTAGCCATTTACCTGTTGTTTAAAGGAAAAAAAGAAGCATACACATGCTGCATTATGGTTTGCCTTAAAAAAAAAAATAACATGGGCTCCAAAGTGTTAATTTTTTTCCTGCCTGTTTTCTCTGGGTTAGTGTTTCAAGATGACTGCTGCTCCATATAGATTTATAATATGTATGTGTTTATTCACACATCTCTAAGTCAACAGGAAAGGCAGACCAGAATACCAAATCTATCATTAAATCTACATGTTGGCACCTACAAAAAGCTGCAGGGCTTCATTTTTTTCTGGCTAAGATTGAAGGGATAAATTGAAAGAATGAACAAACAAACAAGGCATGCTCATCCTTAAAATACACACACGAAGCAAGAGAGGCAGAGAGAGGGGGGAAAAGAAGGTGTCATGTAAGGTTGTTGCCTTTCAGGTTTGTCTAACAGATCAGGAATAAGTTTAAGAGCAGTATAATCTCTGATTCTTTCTGGGTGTCACATGGGCTTGCTGACAAACACTGGGGCTCAAAAGCCCCAGCACTGGGCTGGCTCTGAAGCAACATGTGCTATTCCCAATTCAGACACTGGAATGTGATGCAGCTCCCTTCCCCTGCTGTGAAGAACTGCTTCACAGTGTCAGGGTGTACCACCCTGGAGTTCTAATCTTAGAATTAGCACCTCCAGATGCTACTGTAAAATAAATGGTGATGATGATATTGATGAATTATCACTCATTTGGTTGGTTTATTTTTATCTTGCCTTAGTCTAGATCATAAAGAATTAACACAAAAATCAAGCTAGGGTAAGATCTGTGTACCCAAGGCCCCACAGAATTCCCACTGAAGTCATTAGGACTTGAATGGAACTTGAAGAAGGCTCTGAAATGAATTCAAGGTAGGTGCTTATGCACTGCCCTGCTGGGGGTCACAGCAACACCCAGGGTGACAGTCACCTTCAGTGAATCCACCAGACTGTGAATGAAAGCCAATCAACAGAGCTGGGAGTGCAGACAATGCAGGCAGGGCAAAGGAGTGCTCAGCGTGAAAATGAAACCGAGGAGAGATGTTCTTAGCCCATTAAGAGCTATAATGAAATACTGCATCTTGAGTTTGTTGCTGTTAGAAGGAAGCCAGGAAACGAGCAAGAATTCATTATAAAGCTGCTCAAGACCAAAACATGAATCATTGGGTTCTAAAAAAACCCAGTTGTCTAGAGAACGGCATAGATGAAAATGAATGGAATCTCTTTAAATTACTCTCTGTATAAAGTCTTTCACATTCATCCTTTCTGGCTTTCTGATTAGTATCTTTCTGGGATGTGGGTTTTTAAATAATTCCACACCACACTCCCAGCTTCTGCAATCAAAACACTGAAATGGCTCTTGATTCTGCATTTTTCATCTTCATTTACAGGGAAAAATGTCTTCTGCTGTAAGAAATTTGAACACCTACTGTCCTACCCATCTACTGGATATCCCCAAAAGTGTATGCTGAAGGCTCAGTAATCAATGTGATTAAGATTCCCTCATCACTTTACAAATAAGGGGACTTTTGTATGTTATTGCTGCACAAAGGAGGATTAAATCACCTCTGGAAAGCCCTCAGGATCATTTAAGTGCTGAAAAACTGAGACCCCTCTGATCTCAGCATCCATGACAGGAAAGCAAAAAACCCCAAATCCTACATAGTGAATTGAGAAGACTGCCCTGCAAACCCAGATGGGAACACCTAAAAGGAAAATAAGGCACCAAAACGCAGCCCCTGGCTGTTTTGTTCATGCTCTGACCAGTTTCCTGAGAAAAGGAGGCTTGTATGACCACATGGTGTGCTTATCTACCTCTGTCCCTCACACCAACCCCTTTCCAGCTATTTCTGAGCCCTCTAGCAATTACACTTTCCATGTGACAACTCCACTGAAGGAGCAGCAGCACTGGGAGCTGAACTGGTGCCAGTCATGGGGGAAACCACCTCGAAGCTGGAAACTTGCCATGTTCCAAGAACCAGAACAACACAACTTGAGTTAATTTCTTGCTAGATGGACCTCATCAGAGCAAAGAAATCCAACCATGAGATACAAGTCTGTTGAAAATTTTGTTCCCTTATCTCACAGCTGGCTGGCTGGGACCATCCCTATGGCAGGAGTTTTGCTCAAAAAGGTGCTGTACTGGTTATTCTGTTAACCAAGACTCCTTGGAGAAGCACAAGAAAGAAAAAAACAATTCAAGAAAAATCAGAAACCACAGAAGATTGCCTAAGACCTCAGGCTTCTCACAGGAACACGTCCCACTCATGACTGCTGGAGTGGATTTTACAAGACTTGCTGTGATGACATCCAAAATTTATTACAGCTTTTACAACAAAACCATGTCTAGTAAAGAGTGATGTAGTGACAACATTTACTTGTCTGGATTTAGCTTCTTTGGGCACATAAATATACTTTTGTACTTCAAGAACAGCCATAGCTGCCTACTAAATCTTGAATAATACAAGGCAGCTTTGTAGACCTTTAAACACATGTACCAACTTGGGCTCTGTCTGCTTCCTAAATCTGCTTCCTTACTACCTGCACATTCATCCCAAGGTCCTGCTCTGCTCATTGTCTGTCAACCCAAGCTTCTAAAACGAAAGTCTTTGGAAATCATGCCTTTAAACTCCTATGCTTTCTGAGAATGGAATTCATTACTTTCAGAAAGTGGCCAACTTTGTTTTCCCATCTCTAATTACAAAACAAACTGAAAACTATCTGTCTTCCTTAGTACATGCATGATGAATTTAGTGCAACATCATTTGAAAACCAATTAATTGACCATAGGTGTGACAACCCTATTGTACATATAAATCAAATTTTAGATTTCTAGTAAGCACTGAACAAGGTATTTTTCTGGTATAATGGTTTAAAAGACAATCTAAAAGAACATTGGAGTAAAATAGGATAGCTGGAAAAAACTAGCAATATTTTACATTGCAGTTTTTGGGGAGCCAGATTTGAAGCATCTTGAAGTGTCCTGAGTTCAAGAAAACAGCCTGAGCGTGATGCCAGAAAATGAGACCTTTGAAGTGCCTCATGCTCATGATGTTGGCCACTTCACAGGTAAAATAATACCTTCCATACACACTGCACTCACTGATTCCTGGTTACCAAAAATCAAACAAGCACTAGGGGATACTTTGCCAAGTAACATGATTGCATTTGAAAAACCAGAATCCAGCCAGGAGTAGCCATAAAACCAGGTCTGAGCCCAGCCCTGCTGTCTGTGTCACACCAAAAGCTGGCTCAGCTCCTGGTGGCTGCCCCAGCAGCCTCCCAGCCTGATGCTGGCCTTGCCCTTCCCTGCCAGGGAGCTCCTGGAGTTTACTCAGGGAGCTGGGACACAAATGGGGAGAACTCTCCAGGACAGCCTTCCCAAGATACCCAGACTAGCCCTGACCCCCAGGGAAGCCTGACCTACCAGCCCCAAATTCACACTCCCTACCCCAAGGCAGGGCACTACCCAGACCCAACACTTACACTTCCAAGAAGGACTGATGTCAGACAAGCTAAATCCATGATGACTGCACCAAGAAATTAAAAAAAAAAAACAAAAAAACCAAAAAAAAAACAACCAAAACCCAACCCAAAAAACCAATAAAATAAGCCCCTACTTAAATGCTGGTTTGCCTACATTTTACAGTATCCCCTGTATGCCACAAAGGGCTCAGGCTATTTCCACATTCAGTTTTGTTGTTGCTGTTCTTATAAAAACACATTGTTCTTTCCCTGTGACATTTCTTCATATCTTTGAAAGAATGCTCTCCTCTACCACAAAATATTTGGCTTGAATCCTCCAGTGAGGAGGAGCCAAGGGTTTGGCTCATGTTTTAAAAACAAAAGAAATATTACCCTAAATATAAAACAAATGAGTGCAACTGTAACAGTAGATGGAGATAGAGCTCCTAGCACAACCTATGAATAATTCCAAGTCCTATTAGAAGTAACACAGCTTTCTGAATTTCCCTAGAAAACAGCATGTCATGGTCAGGTTCCAACTTGACTGAAATGCAAAATACCACTTTTTTTCAAAGACAGAGCTGAACAAAAGACAATATGTTGTGCAACAACTTAGATTGCAAAGTATATTCACTTACAATCTAAAATTGTGGAAGACAATGTGTGCACACATAAGAACAGAGATATTAAAAGAGGGCTCTTACCTCCGTCCCCAGATCCTGAGCCAGCATCTGAGAAAAGAACAGAAAGGAATTTATATTCATGTGCTCCAGTATGTGCTGGGAGCATGCAAAGCAAGGCTTCAGTGAAGTGTACTACAGTGTACCTCGCCTTTGATGGCATCCCTGGGTAAATTATTGAGATCTAATCTGAATGTAATTCACTCAAGCCATCTTTCTCGTGTCTCTGGCTTTTTTGCTTTAAAGCCTCTCTATCAGATGAAAGTAATGTAAGCCACAGAATGCTGCAATGCCTTTAGAAGTCTCTGCCTCGTTTTGTTGTACTTAGACTGATAAATCTTTGCTCCCAACAGCAGTACAAAGTTACTCCAGTTGGTCACTACTAAATCCTCACCAAGGAGAAATTTTAAAACCCATTTGTAAATTTGTGTCATTATCTTTAGGAAACAGGACATCTCAGCAAATTGTAACTAGTTGGAATAAAACATTAAATTACCATTATTCAAAGTATTCAGGTAAATTATTAAAACGCCATTTTCCTCAATGTTGTTGCTGAATTTCAAAACTGAGTGCTTTCTCTTTCCTCTACTTGACATTTTGTTGACTGGAATGATGAGAGTCACAAATTTAGAAAGTGCAACATCACGAAATTTCCAAGCCCAGAGCTTCAGTAAGAAACTTTCTAAGCAAAGCAAAGCATGGAAATGCACACACACAGGGCATTTAATAATGCCCTGTGTGTGTGCATTTAATAATGTCTAGGAGGAGTTTCTTCTGCAGGGAAGGGAGGGAGCCTGCCATCCTATCCTCCCCCTTAGTGGAACAGTTATGCATTTATCAGCATCAAGGTGAACAGAAAGAGTTTGGAACAGTTGCTTTGGGATGAAAGTATCCTGTGAACTGTTAGATCTCCTTTACTGACAGAGAGGTCTGGTGGGTCTGAACTTGCACATGCCATCACTGCTCAAAACTAAGAAAGAAAAGGAAAATCTTTGCTAAATAATTGGTTGCAAGAATTGCTTCAAATGGTAGATTTATTCAGTGAGGCTGCAAAGGACAGCTGCAAAAGGTGGCTGAAAAGGGGAATAACAGTGTTCTCCCAGTGACCATGTCCTGAATTCTCCTGATCTGATCCTTTGTCCTGATGCTCTTTCCCAAATGAGCTACTGAGGAAAGAGGGAAGAAAGGTCTGCACCACACTGCCCCCATGGCTCTGGGAAGCTTTGCTTTTGCAGGTGTGCCACATCTCCCCAGCACACAAAAAGAAAGGAGGACTTGCTGCCACAGTGAGCTCCCACGGTATCTGGCTCTCTGCAGAAAAGGACCTGGTGTCCCTCCTCCTGCCCTACCCTTCAGGGCCCTGAGCCAGGCAGGACCAGGAGGGTGCTCACTGACACTTCTCCCACAAGCCCAGGTCCCAGATGGGGGCTCTTCAGTACCCCTTCTCTCTGCCCCATCCCATTGGGAAAACCTAAGGAAAATGGCTGTTTCCTTCTCCACTGAGCTCCTCCTTGGGAAAAGGAAAAAGAGGCCAAAGACCTTGAGCAAGGCTTCAGGAAAATATTTTTTTTTCCTTCTCTGTTTCTGAAATCTACAATGTGTTTCAAAGAGAACTGCCAACACAGTCATTGCCAGCAGGAAAATAAGTTTCAGAAAAGTTGAAAAGTTGTAGTAATGTGCTGAAATTATCTCTTTAATCAAAAAGTTTGAACCAAAAAGACCAGTTGCTGGGCTGAGAGAATTTACTAAGTTGAACAAATCCTACACCACAGTAGGTTTTGTCAGCCCGAGCTCCATTTAATACCAATTTATGGACAAAAAAATTGCAGCATATGTTTTTTTCTTCTGGAAAATTGTCAGGTAACAGCTTCAGAGAAGAACAACATTTCCAGAGAAAGGAGTTTATTTTCTCTCAGGTGTATGAAACATGAAATTACAGCACTGAAAAAAGTTTGTCTAATGTACTTTTTATTGACTCCTCCATCCTCAGCCAAGAAAAAATTCTGCTTTAAGTTTAAAGAACTCTCTCAAGAACAAAGGCTTACTCCTGCTCTTTTCAAGTTAACTTCACTGCCCACCTCTAACAGATACAGAGCACGAAAGAAAAACATCAAGAACTCCTGCACATAAGCAACTGGGTTTTCCTGGCAGATTTTGCTCATTCACCTTTCTGGCTGTTTTCATACAAGCTGAGATATAAACAGCTCACAAGGCTCAGAGTTGAGCAAAGCTCTCTCACACACCAGTCAGTTTCCTCAAGTCCAGAACAAAACACCTGTGGCACAGACCTGCTCGTTATGTGTGCTTTGGACCAAATCCTCAGCTGGTATAAATTGGCAGGACTCATTACAACCAGTGCTCTGTTGAATCATACCAGCTGGGGATCTGGCCCTACAAGGATAAGGAAAAACCTAAGGAACTGGATTGCAGGCAGTAATGCTCCAGTTCTCTCTCTCCAGATTATGGAGAGGTTTGTGGTAATCCAGATGCCCATTTATCAGACATCTGCTCACTTAATCTGCTACCAGTTCACTTGTCCTAACAGCTCAGAAGTGTAGGCAGGGCACAGGATGATCAGGAGCACAAGACACAAATTAAAAAACGAACCTACTTCTGTGCTGAACTCCTCCAAACAGTGCCAGGGGTACATTGTATCAGTGACTGTGAGCCTATAGTACTTAGAAGGGAAGGATGGCAGTGACTTCTCATGCCCCCAAAAAATTAACCAGTAATGAATTCAAAGCAAGAATGCAAATGGATTTTGTCATCCCCAGGCCATTTTCCTGGGGGGCATGGCAGGGTTGGCAGGCAGCCTGGGTGAGTTATACCTACCGGTGGCACACGATCCCTCGGACACCAGCAGGATTTCACTCTGCTGCTTGCAGGCAGCCTGTTTCAAGTAGCATTCATTCTGGTAGGTGTCACCATTGGAGCCACACACGGGCACGTAGTCATTGTTGCACTGATGGGAAGGGACAGAGAGCAGCAGCGTTAGCCACACGAGCACAGGGGGCACAGCACCCATTGGGGTGCCCCCACACCCCCCCTGCTCCCTGCCAGCATTAAAACCCTGGGAAAACAACAGAGAGGGAGACACTGACGATCCCCTCTCACCTTTAGAGCTACCAAGGGAGAGGGAGGGGTATTTTTGAAAAGAAAAATCAGATTTGAAGAGATTACGGGAAAGGTAATCTGAGTGGGCAAAGTGTTCAGTAAGTGCCCTAGAGAGGTCTCTGACTGTCAGCAGGAGCAGGGGGCATTCCCAGTGAAGGAATAGGGCAAGGCAAATGACTCCTCACATCTGCAACCACAGCTGCTGTGTTTCCATTGGATGGCTCCAGACAAGCAGTAATGAACAGGCTCTCTCTTCCCCTCCTCCTGCACACACCCCTGCAGTGCTCCGGAGGTCCGCACACACAAGTGTGTGTCTAACTGTTCAAGTACTGACTGGCAGAGGGAAATTATTTCTGAGACACCAACGATCAAAGTCCATCCCTCTTTCTGCACAGACATCTCTGTTCCTGGCAAGCTGCAGCTGGGATACTCCACGAGGGTCCAAGCTCTCCCCAGGGAGGCCAGTGGGCAGGAGCAGCAGCGCTGCAGCGAGCCCAGCCAGTGCAGAAGTTTCTCATACCACACACCCCTGCTTTGGCTCAAACTCCTGCTGAGCTCTGCCTGATTTCCTCTCCCACTGGAAGACAGTTTTGCCCCTTCTCGTTCATTTAAAAAAGATAATCATTTCATTTTAGACTGAAAATTGAGCAACCTACGGGGTGCAGTTATCACAAGATAATCATGCTTGCAGGCTTAGAATACTTGGATGTGCCCAGTACATGGCAATTATACCAGGGATATGATTATCTCGTGATTACCCTACTCCTGGTATGCCTCATTGTTTAATTAGAACAAATGGAATGATCACAATTATTATTTACAAATGCTCACCTCTGCCTAAATCCAAGTAAAAATTCAGAAGAAATCATACATCCTATTTAGCGGTATCATGCCATTATGTGTCTGAGGTGTGTTTGTTGGGCACAATGTAACACACAGAACTAAAATATCAGGGATATTAACATCAAAAATGCTTTAAACTGAATGACTACAGAAGTGATTACCACAAACAATTGCATAGATTGCATTAATTGCAGGCCTCCACACAGAGCAGCTGCCAAGAAATTATTCATAGTTGGTCAGAGTGACATTTTGATTGGGCCAAAACAAATGACATTTTCCTTTTGCATTGTATTCTCTTCAATCTTCCCAAGATGTTGCCCACCCCCAGCACCCTCTTCCTGCAGCACAAGGAAGAAAAACAGCAGCCACAACAGTAGAAATCCTCTCCTTCTGCTCCTCACGAAGGATTCCTCCATGCAGAGATTTTAAACTGTTGATTAAAAATGTTTCTAGGCTATTTTCACCATTATGTTCCAAATCTGAGCAATGTTTCAAGCATAAAATGCCAACTTCATCCAGAAGCTCAACAGCAATTGCTAGAGGCTGATCTGGAATACATAACCAGGACAATTAACACAATCGTGCATATTTTTTAAAGCATGAAGCATCAAATCATGCTTGCTTTAGGTGTAATATCTGCTTGTCACCCAAGGATTTGTGAGGAATTTGGCCTGGAGTATCTCAACAGGCTTTCTTACATGTAGAAACAAGGTTGGATTCTTTGCCCAAGAAACACAGAGGCAACTTTTCTGCCCGAGAAACACAAAGGCAACTCCTCTGCTCCCTTCACCCAGTGCAAGGGATGATCTTTGACATGGACTCAGCTGCAGATCTGAGAGGGCAGACAGCCCCACATAAATGGTGAAATCCCAAACCCTACAGAGGAGTGCTATGAGCTAGGCTGGAACTTCCTCCAAATGTTGGCCAATTTTAAAATGCATTTGAGAGACATCAGGATCCCAGGAAGTATTAGTCCACTATTCCCACCAGCACCTTTGGAAAACTAGGATTCAGATGGGAGAGGCAGGAGCCATAAGGAGTAAAGGGAGGGATATCTTCCATATGGATCCTGCCTTGGCTTTGAGCTGGAAACTATAATGGAAGTTACCCAGGAAAGAAAACAAGACCACCAATGAGAGGATTGTGATGTTGGTCACCAGGTGGTTCCTAACCCTCTAGAGCCAGACTCTTGTGTTTGCCCATGCTGAATCCTGTACTCACAGCTCATCACAATCACAAAATACCTCCTGCTAGTGCTGGAGAGTATCAGGTGTTGAATGTCAGTCTAGTGACATATTTTTGTCACTGGTTCAGGGCTCACTAGACCAGGCCCTATATGCAGGGATGATTGTTCGTCCCCAGGTAAGGACTGAGCAAGCCCTCAGGGAAATCCATGTTAAAATTCCCACTAAACCCAGCAGCATAGTGCCATACTGTTCACTTCTCTCTCACACATGCCAGTTTTTAACACACAGCTGTAGAGCTGGGAAATGGACTCATGCAATTCCATCAAGTGTCAGTCAAGGCTGACAAAGGCTGCTTTCCTCAGCACCTGCAGCCTCGAGTGCCCGTTCTCACAGCCATCTTTGGGAGCCTTTGGATCACTGCTGTGCACTGAAAGCAGATGGTTTGTTTCCTGAAGATAATTGTAACCTGTGTAACTCCTCCTCCTAGTAACACTGTTAAAAGCTTGACCTTCTCCTACTTCCATGGATCAACTACTCCCAAAATGCCACCCACATCTTGAACCAAACAGCGCAGAAATACATTCTGGAAATATAACAAAGCTGGAAGTTGGACAGGTGATGTCCAACAGGTCATCAGGACAGGTGATGTTGCAGCTTCACAAACACTGAAGCACGTGGGAGACTTGACATGCATGAAAACAGGAGTCCTCCCTCCCATAAAAAACAGTGACTGTCCACTGGCTTGGTCACTCAAGAGGAAAGAGACTGATGGAAATACCTGGATACCTTCATGAAATGTCAGAGGAAAGAGCCCAGCTACCAGACCTATGGCTTTGGGCAAACAGGTCCAGACCCCAGCAAGCCATGTCTCCAACCACTTGCCTGCTGGCACAGCTCTACACCCCTTCTGTTGGACCCACTGAGTCTGAAGAAGGAAGGGTTGCTGGTTTCCCACATGCTCAGCTCCCCTGCAGGAGCCAGCACTGTCCCAGAGCCTTCCCTCTCTGCCAGCACCAAAGATGTTCCCCTGCACAGGGAACATCTGCATCTCCTGATCAGAGCAGGACATGATGTTTTTCAATAAAATACATGTCTCACAGCAGACTGTGACAGGAGAACCAGCCAATATGAGCCTCTCTCAGCACATGCCCGCTGGCTCTCCAGGGTTGGAAGACTAACTTGGATGTTCCAGAGCAGTCTGATCATATTCATCCTTTCAAATAAAAATAAATTCATTTTAACTCCACTTGGGCAGACATGAAGCATCTGTAATTCTGGTTTGAACAAACCCAAACAAAGACTGCAGTAGCCCTGCTCTCCACTTCCATGTTCTCAGTCCCTCAAGACACAGGCTGGTCAGCCCAGAACTTTTCATCAGTACTAAGGCAAAATGAGCTCTCTATCTTGGCTTAGTCTCTCAAATTCCTGAAGAAGACACAAAACACACTTTTAGCAATGAGGAGCCTGCTACTGATTTGCTCATTATCGCCACAGAGAGTTGTCACTGAAATGGGAGCCCTGGATTCTGTTTGGGGTCCCCGTCACTCGTGACATAAGTTACCTGGCCATCTCTGTTTCACTTAGCCAGCCTCAGACACCACACTAGAAATTAGTTTTCTACTCCAGTGGCATATCCTTTTGGCTTGTCACAGTGTCCACTGATGTTACAAGAACATCCCCCCAAGCTCTGCCTGTATCAAAGCGCTGTGTTTGACTACAGAAGCCCCGAGCACCACAGCCCTTGGCAGCGCTGGCACAGCATCAGCCACAGGTAATCTGCCCTCCAAGGTCACAGTCAGCCCTGCAGCTCCACAGAGGGCTCACAGCAAGACAAAGAGCTCTGAGGTTTACAGGGCCTGATCCAAAGGCCACTGAAACCAAAGATTGCTCTTGATTTCAACCCTTTTCCTAGTGATGGGACCCACAATTGTCCAACTCATTATTTTGATCTTATTTACATATTCATATTACCAATTGCCTGATTTCCTTAAATCTGTTTCAACTGCCCCCTACAGAACTGCTAAACCCAGCATACTTAGACTGTTCACCTCTCAAAGAGGGGACCACACAGCCTGGAGAGGTTTACCTAGTTCCATTTACCCCAAATCACCAGGCATTAGCACCCTGACTTGGGAAAACAGCGCTCCCAATGCCTTCTTCCCTGCCAATGGCAACATCAGAATTTGCACCCTCCAGGCTATGAGTTCACTGCTTTATTCCAAATGGCAACACCAAACAGGGACCGAAGACAAGACCCAAGCACTCTCAGTGGCTGCTCTAAGCTCCTGAGACTCAGGGCACAACATCTGCCCTGGCTTACCAGCAGGCAATGGGACAAGTCACAGACATTTTACTGCCTTACAGATTTTTCTTAGAAAGATAAAACAGACCAGACCACAACCCTAGTATCACTGCATATGCTGAGCCAAGGCAAATGCTCAAAACAGCATTCTCACACTGAATATTTGATTGCATGCAAACTCCAAATGTAATAAAAGACTCCCACAGTCAATATGAATTCCCTTCCAACATGGGAAACACAAGCATTTAAGAACTACTGTCTTGCTCTCATTAGAGAAAATTCCTTCCTTGTTTAAAATGAAGGAACTTATCACTTGGGTTTTATCTCCAAAGGCACGTTTGTCTCTAGAAATATAAACGATAGTTGCAATGCTTTAACATGAATGGTCTATGAAAGCTCAATACTAACACAGTCATTACAGATGTGCCCAGTCTTGAGCTGTGCACTGTTTGGCCTGCTCTACTGTAAACACTCAAATCGGCATGGTAAGTTTCACAACTTCAGCAATCCACATTAAAATGCAGAAAAACATTGGGGCATAAACACACATACAACCCTGTGCTGGTACATGCTTTAAACTCCTTTAATTTGTGCAGCTCCTATTCAGGTCATTATTTAAAGACCAGCTGTTGTGCGAGTTAGCTAAAACATTAAATGGAATCCTTCATAATGAAATCATCTGACTTTGAGAAGGGCTGAGGTTTAGATGTAGCTGAGAGAGGAAGAGAGAAGAAACAGAAGGAAGACCCCTTACTACTCAGTAATAGCTCTCCTAAAACTATATAAAACCTAAAGGAAGTTCATCATTTTGGAACAGAGGGATTGCTCCTTAATCTGATCAGCTGGGCAGATAAACAGGCAGAAGCATTGTCACTATGCAGCCCTTCCTGAAAATATTGCATAAGCACATTACAGATCCATTTCTTTAACTAGATCAGAACTCCGAATACAATAAGCCATGATCTGTATCAGAAATGAATTTAGAAAGGACTCTAAATCCTCGTTAAAAGGGCAGGGATGAAAAATCAGAAATGCACAACCTGAAACTGCAGACCCAAAGGGACATTTAAAGCCACAGCATCTGCATTTTCCCAGAGAAACTTATGTCTTCTTGACACCAGTTGGTTCTCCTGCCAGCTTTTACACACACAGCCTGGTTTGCCCTCTAACTTCTCTGCACATAGAGAAATAAATTGCCAAGTGATAGGTTATAAAGGCAGATCCTTGATTTGTATTCTCATTAGTGAATTAGAGAACGAAATATCAATCTTCTTACCTTGAACTGACAGACACAAGTCACACTGTCTCCAATCCTTAAACACTCCCCATCAAATTTACAGGTATTGGTGTCGCAGAGAAAGAGATCATTTTCTCTGTCATCGTAACCTCAAATGTAAAGAGAGGAAAAAAAGAAGTCAGCTTTGGTCTAGCAAGAGGAACAATATGGGATGATTGCATTTTAGTGCACACAGCACAATAACCTTGTTGATGAAATTGACAGAGTCCAGATTTCCTTTTGTCCTTCCCTGTCCCCAGCTTTTCACTTTTCCTCTTGTTTCTCCCTCGGTGTTTCTCTCAGTTCTTATTCCCCACTACCTCACACACTTTTTTTTCTATTTCACGGACTCGGTTTCCTCAAAAGTCACCCGGTAATTATGCTATTTCATGGCTCTCGGTTGGAAATGTCATCAACTTATCCCCATCCGATCACAAATCTGTTGGACAAAAGTCCAAATCGGAATTTCTCCAGCCCATGACACAACAAAGCCCCCAATAATAAAGACAAACAGGCTGTGTGTTTTCTGTGATGGTCTGCCTGATCCCAATGAAGATTGATGACCTCTAAGTTAACAGGAGAAGTGCCAGGTTCCCCACGAGCCGCTGAGTGAACCGAGCTCTTTGCCTTCGTATTCTCCAGGAAAAACCAACAGATCTGACTGAACATTCAGTTCACGAATACAAGCATGAATTTCAGATTTTGCTAGCTGACTTCCCACTCCAACAGCGAGTGGCAAGATACTAAGCAAAACAGCTATATCAGACTCCAAACCCATTAAGATCTGAATCCATTGATTTTTTTAAAAAACATCCGAGCACTCTTAACCATATCGCTATATGTTTAAAACGAAGAGCTCACAGAGCAAATTCCTCCCGATCTAACACGTCATGTGCGATCCACGCAGTACCCCAAATAACGGTCTACCCCTTAGAAGGCTATCACAGTCTAATTCCCGAATTATTTGCGGTATCGAAGAAGGACAGGCTGCTGACTTGCAAAGGAAACCCGTTACAAAGGTCAGCCCGACTTTAAGACACGGGCAGCGGGTTCCCGGTGTCGCGACGCGATGCCCCGATCCGCTCTCCGTTCGGCGCGCACGGCAGCAGCCGCCCGCAGGATGCGCACACGCGGCCCCGGCTCCCGCAGCCGCCCGCCGAGTGCCCCGTTCCAGCGCGGAGCTGCGCTCGGCGGGGCCGGGGCTCTCTCTGTGTCCGGGAAGCCTCCCGCACCGGCGGAGGGCGCGGCTGCCGCGCCCGGCACCGCGGAGTAGGGGGCAAGCGGGGCCCCGGGGGCTGCGGTCGCACCGGGAACGGCGGCGAGCCCCGACGCCCGGCACTTTTAGCCTTCGCTATTCCCGTGCATTCAACGGGACGCGGCATCACCCTCTGAAGTTGCATCCCCCGGGCTCGTCCGCGCAACTCCGAGCGCCCGGCGGGGCACGGCGGGGCCGGGCGCGGGGCGCTCCGGTGCTTACCGGAGCAGTTCCAGCCGGTGGGCGTCTGGCAGTCGCTTAAGGAGGTAGGGAAGGCCGCCAGCTTGTCGGGGCGGGCGAGGACGAGCAGCACGGCGGGCAGCAGCAGCCAGCAGCAGCAGTCGCAGAGCGTCCAGCCGCCGCCGCCGCCGCCGCACTGCCGGGGCGGGGAGGGCTCCCAGGGCACCATGACTTCCTAACTCAACTCTCCGGCAGCGGCGTGCCCCCCGGGCGGCGCGGCGGGCGGCAGGGACGGGCGGCGGGGCCGCTGGGCATCCCGGGGCCCCGGCCGGCGGCGGCAGCGGGTCAGCGAGCGGCGGCCGGGCGCTACGCTGGGGCGAGCGGCGGAGCCCGGCGGGGCGGCGCGGGGGTGCGGGCGGCGGCGGGGCGGGGAGCAGCTGCCATAGGGGCCGGGCGGCGGGGAGCGGGGGGAGGGCGCGGAGGGGCCGCCGCCGCGCAGCCGCCGCCGCCACCGCCTGCCCCGCTCTGCCGCCCGCATCCCTCTGCGCGGGGGAAGCAGCAGGTCCCGGCCCGCCGCGTCACGTGCGCCGCCGCGCCGCCCCCATTGGCCGAGCGGGATGCGGGGCCCGGCGGGCGGGGCCGGCGGAGCCGCTGCGCCCCGCGGCAGCGCCCGGGGCAGGGCCGGGCAGCGCCGGCCGCAGAGCGGGGACTGCGCGGCCGGCGGGGCCGCGGGCGGCGCTCCGCACCCCTGCGCCCGGGGCGCCGTCCCGCCGGCTGCGGGGATGCGCCGGCCCCGACGGGGCGCGGGCCGGGCAGCGCCGCGCCTCTCCGCGCCCAGCCATGTGCGCGCACCGCCCCGGCCGGCGCCGAGCCGCAGGTGGCAAGCGCGCCCGCGGGCAGGGACATCCGTGACACCCTCCGCGCACACGCACCGCACACGCCTGGGCGCTGCTGAAGTTGCCAACCGCGCGCCCGGGGGTCCGTGTTTAATCACGCGCGGCTGCGACGTTAGGAAAATAAAACACCGTCACGGCTCTAGGTGTGGTGTGCCCTGGAGCGGGCACAGGGCCGGAGAGGTGACGAGGGGAAGAAACGAGCACTGCGGGGAAAGCAGGGAGAAGAGAGAGAGAGGGAAGATCTTGCCCAGCCTCGGCAGGCAGCGGCCAAGGTCTTCTCGGGCTGCGGCACCATCCCACTAACCCCGCGACGGAGCCGGAGGAAAATGCACCATCACTCTAGCACAGAAGGCTGCTCTGGCCCCCACACCTAAGGCACGCTGGCGGAGCGCAACCCCGGAGCAGCATCCCGCCGCCTCCAGCCGGCGATGTGCCACGGGGCTGCGGGAGCCGCCTCCCCCGCTGCGCCCTGCGCCGCGGATCCTCCTCCCTCCTCCCATCTGGGGCTTCAGTTTTAGGCAGCCGGTTGCCAGGACTGTCGGGGGGACTCCGCTCGCTCCCCCGGCGGCGGGAGCACAGCAGCGGTGTTCCCCTCACCGTGCGGTGCTGGGAGCCGCCGGCCCCGCCGCAGGGCTCGGGGCGGCCCAACTCGGCCCCTTCCTCCGCGCATCCCCGGGCCCGCCGCCGCTCGGTGCCCGGGCGCAGCGAAGCCGGCAAGCACCCGCCAGGTAAAGCGGATCCCCGGACCCCCACCGGCGCTTAACGTGCTGCCGGCGGGATGGGGCGGCCGGAGGCTTGGGCGACAAGGGCGCCTTAGACTGGAGAATAATAAAAAAAAGATCGGATCGATTTCTGCAGATGGCAGCAGGGAAGCGCTTTCTAAACACGGGCGCCGGACCTCGTGCCGGTGGGAGCCGCCGGCGGAGCAGCCGGGCCGGGCAGCACCGGCGCTCTGTGCGGATGCCGGGCGTTCGGCAGGCGGGCTGGGCTGGGCTGAGCTGGGCTGGCCCTGCCCCTCCTCCGCCCCCTCCTCCGCCCATGGGGGCAGCTCGGCATCCCCGAGGGCTCCGGCACCGCACGGGCGAGCTACGAGAGCGGGCGCTGCAGGCGGGAGTAGGGTCCGGCTCCCTCTGAGCTTGAGACCCCCGAGAGTGTGCGAGGAGACCCTGCTGGAAGTTTGCTGTTCCCGCAAGTATGACCTCCTTTTCGACCCCTAAGCTGAGAGCCCACACAAATCCTTACACCGGTAATACTGCTTGTTATCCCTTCATACAGGGGCATGGTATGCGGGAGCCAAGGAATACTTCACGCTCAGTTAATCCCCGTCTAGCTTCTCCCTAAGCTCTAAACCAGGTTTTCTTCTGGCTCCTTTCTCCCCTGTACATCTGTGTCTGCTCCCTGCTCTGCCCACCTGCTGCTCTCTGTATTGACCTCTCCTGCCCACCTGTACTCCAGAAGCCTTTGCTACAATTAAAGGGTATCAATTTGCACATTCAATATGTTCTAAAGCTCTGATGAAGACCCACACAAATCCGTGCCTACAGTTTCCTATTTACTAATCAAGACCTAAGCAGAAAGAAAATACTAATTTTTTACTGCCTGCTAGTGGTTGTACTGAATCTTATCCTTCATCTTCTGTGGGCTTACAGAGCATCTGCCAGCTGAGCACCTAGTGCCAGATCAATTTTTTCCTTCCTTTTATCTCTTTTCATGGCTTTTTCATGCCATTCAGTTATTTCATACACTAGCACGTTCCTTTTATTACTCCATCCCCTCTTGCTTTTTGTTTTAACTTTCTTCTTTTTTTTTCCCCTCATATTCATTATTGCTTGTTAAAACTCAGCTCTCTGCTTGACATATCACTGAGGTGGTTAAAAATCAAAAATGTCCTGGCTGGCCACAGGTACCACAATCACACAGCCTCATCAGGGGAATGTCCTCCTCTCCCTTCCTATCTTTTTTGCTCCCCCCTTGTTTCTTCTTTCTACTTCCCTGGTTCTTCTGTGTGGTCTCTCCTTTCCCCTGGTTGCAATTAGCAAAGCCTGCAGTTTCTATTCCCTTCTTCTTCACTGTCCTCCCTTCTTCCACCCCAACCTGCCTGCATTCCCACATAGCTACAGGTCATGAAGGCACTGCTGGCCTCATCTCTGGACCAGTTTAACCAGACCCCATGGGGAATGAAACTGCTAGGTCAGTCTTTCCCAGACAAGCAGCCAGAGCCTCTGTGACGCGTCCCTCCTGCCACAGTAACTCAAGCTCCAGATGATCCCACAAGTGTACCCAGTGTTCGCAGAGTACCATTAAATCCAGCAGCAGAGCCCGGCTCTGGCCCCTGCTGTCCCCAGAGTGCCATATAACACGGCAGCCACCGAGCTGCAGGCTCACCGTGTGACTAACAATTACCCTGCTGCATTTTCAGCCACTCACACAACAGGCACTGCCTGGGGACATGAAGAAGCCCCTCTGTTTGTATACTGGTTCTCAGACTTTGGGATGTGGAAGTTCCACCAGAGGTCCTGTAATTGCCACAACATGATGAACCTGTGAACCTGAAAGTGTCTGAAGGGCAATCTCCTTATGGCAGAGTAGGACACTTTTTAATCTGACTAGCACTGGTATCTTCCTTAAAAAGATTTTTCCTTGTTGATATGAGAACTCAACTTATAAAAACATTTTGTTAAGATAAAAAAAAAAAAATACATCTGTCTGCTCCAAAAGGGATGGCTAGACCCACAGGCCCCTTTTCTCAATTATGCTCTCTAGCAATTTCTTTTGAATTGTAGAGACTGAGATACAATAATTTTTTCATGTAGTTCCTAGCTCCAAAGCATTCTACCCTCTTAATGCGACACTGCACACACTATCTCTCAGCAACACATTATTCCCAGCTATACTTCAACACTTAGGCTAGTTGACATCTACAGTCTTGTACTCCCTGATGTGCCCATCCCATCTCACCACTGCACAAAAGCTACTACTTGTAAACCATGCAGGCAGCGCCAGGCTGGTGTGAGGTACAAATTGCGACCAGCATCTCCTCCCTGAAACACTGAGGTCATGCTACTGAGCCACCAGTGGGGTTCCTTGTGGCTGCATGTTTGACTCTAATGCCAAATGAGCAGCAAAAATAATCACAACCTTCTTGGAAGAGCCCTTCTCGTACATGATGAGGGCAGACTACATCTCGAGTATTAAATCCACCTCTTGTAGAGCTTTTCTGAGGCCTGCACAGTTTTGAGATGCTCATGCTACAAGAAACAGGCTGATGAGTGTGTTCAAGGGTAGCTGATACCGATGCAGATTTATCCAATCCACATGGCCATGCCATGTGTACCTGTGCTCCGAGATCAGCTCCCAGCTGACAAGCAGCTGTTTGAGGTGTAGCAGGCCCTCAAATGTCTCAAAGCAAGGGCAGGGTGGGTCCTGGCTGTGCACTGCACTCCTTGAGCTGGGACTGGGCAGCAGCAGCTGGCAGAGGGGGCCTGGGGCCAGACTGCACCTGATCCCAGTCCCACGTAGCCACGTCTGTGAGTAATGCCTTCTGTTGCTGTGCTTGGCCAGCAGACGCTGTACTGGAGAGGAGTTACGCAACCTCAGTTATTCACACTTGTATTATATCTTGGCTGTGCTGCTCTTGGGAAGCTGCAGATTCCAAAAAGTTTCCCAGAACATGGGAGAAGCCAAATGGTACAAATGAGTGTATCAAAACCTCCTCAGCTACACAAGCTCTGGGTACACAACACCCGTTCTCTTTCTTCTCTGTCTATCTATGAAGCTATGACTATGAAGCTAACTTCATGGATCCTTATCTTTAAAACACTTTATGTCCTGTGTTTGATGTCTCTAAAGACCCTAGGAAGGCAACTTTGGTCAAGAATATCAGTGAAAAAAAGCTTCTTACAGTTCAGCTAATATTCATGAACAATGTTTTCTTTGAGCCAGCACTAGAAGTATGGGCTAACATTCTACAGCTGCTAAGAACAAATCCCACCAAATTACAAGGGACATTTGAGTTAGCCTCTTCCCTGTTGCCACCACATCACAGCCTGTTTATGAAACACACATTTACAGAACTGAAAAAACCCCAACCGACCCCACTCTGCACAATTCTTGAGAGAATGGGAGCTACACGTGTGTGAGCTACTGCAAGCTACCACTACTACTTGTAATTCATAAGGAAAAAAGGTTAAAAGAATCTATTTAACCTGCAAGAGATTTGCCCAAACATGGTCACAGCCAATCCTAAAGAAAATGGAATGTGGGGCTCACCAATTTTCAGTGGTAATTCTTGACAAAATGTGGGTCTGATTCAAAAGATCCCACCAGAAAAGGCTTGGAAGCCCAGTTGCCAGTTCAAAGACCCGAGGCAGAAGGAAAGGATGTTACCTATTCCAGCAGAAGACCAGTAAAGGACATACAACCTGTGTGCGCTTACTGTGTATGGAGCTGGAATTTCTCCCCTTACCATGGAAGAACAAGGCTTATTTCAGGGCTGTGTATTTTCAGGCCTGGTTTGACCAAAAGTTGGCATACTTAGCCTAGACACGTGTTTCTGTCAGAAGTTTGTGAATCTCTAGCAGATTTTATGATCATCTATTTTTCATGTGTGCAGGAAAAGCACACATGGCTTCACTCAAGTGCACAGGCAGTAGGGAGCTCTTTGCCTACATGCAGTTTTACAGATTTTATACAGCTTTCAGCTAAATCACATATCTCCATGCAAAGTATGCCACTCTTGGATATCACATGGATTTTTAATGCTCTGAGGGATCCTTTGGGTCTATAAACAACAACTAGATTACATTCATCTACATCATGACAGACTTCCCACTCTTGCTTGTGAGACAAAATATGGCTCTTGTTCTTCCCTGGAACTGGTATGGAATCCAAGCACAACTCATGTACAGTTATGAGAAAACCATGCCATATTTTTCATTGTAATTAACTGCTTCAGAGCAAGACTTCTCATGTATAAAGATGAAGAAAGGTCTCAGCTTTGCCTGAAAGACAACTTGCCTTTCAGCAATGTCTCACACTTTGAGTTTTGACTGAAACATTCCACTGCTTTGGTGACCTGTTGTGCCAAAAAAGCTGCCTCGTGTTACGCTTCACTTTCAGCTGAATTTGCCAGCACATGCCAAGGGACAGAACAAAGTATTGCAATTTACACTGGAACACTATTTTGTGCTGCTCCACACATGAAATTGATGTCAGGAAAAAGTGCACAAAGGGCATGGAAAACGTAAATAAATACTGTGATCCTTTTACCTTCAGTTTTAAATAGATGGATTGAAATGCATGGATCCTAAAGATTTATGAATCCGTTTATAGTCCATTCTGGAGTTTTAACATTTCATGCAGCTTGTAGGAGGGAGTGTATTATTTATAAAAAGTCATGGTTATTCAGCAGTGTTGATTTCTGAAGAGCAACAAAATACCTTCAAGGGAGAAGAAGAAATTCATAACTCTGGTTTACTACCATGGTTAGCCAACTTAAAGGTCTTTGCTCATGACTGATTTACAAAGACCTTTGCTCTTATGAGCATGTTTGGAACACTGGACATTTTGCTACCAGAGGAATCACATCCATCTCTCAGGACAGAGCACTGCAATGTATTCAAAGAGGTGGTGGTGGGGGAACCTTTACTGTTGGAGAGATACTTGAGCTTTACTTTTGCAGCCCTTTTCCCAGCACAGTATTAAATGGAAATTCAGAACTAGGGCCTGCAGGGAGAAAACCCACATCAGCTATTCACAGATATAATTTCTGTGTGACATCAGTTTCTTGGCCATATGAACAATTTCTTCCATCTGATGAAATGTAACATCCATTTCTTGTTTTCATTTTTTATCTTTGGGCTCCTTTGCCCAAAGTTGTTTTTAAGACAAAGGGCCTGAAAGGATTATAATGTAAAAGTAAGTGCAGCCTTAGCATACCTTTGGTCTTTCTATCTACTTTACCTCATTGGAATTGCAGTGATTGCTTTTCTTCCTAGCAGGTAATAAATCAGATTCAATGAAAAAGAAAAACAACTCAGACATAAACCAGCATTTTCAAATAGTGTTTCTCAGTCAACTTTTATCTTCACCCTCTGTGAAAGTGGAGCTTGCAGAAGTTGCATTCAGCTCACCTCAACTGACCAGACTGTATCCTTTTAGATATATACAATTCCTGCAAGCCACCAAGGGAAGTGCAGAGTTTAACTGAACAAATCCCAAGCAGTCTGACCTATCCCTCCTGTCTCTGCTTGGCAGTGCTGTCAACAGAAACACCTGAACTGTGTCTATGTGTAGAGCAGAGAGCCCAGCCACAGACAGATGCAGCACTGCTCATCACTGGAGCCATTTCTGGCTTGTCTCCAGCAGAGCCTTGAGAACAGGTGGATGGTGCTGCTCAGGGATAAGAGGGAGTCTCTCTGTGGTTAATAGCTCCTGATAGGTTTTATTTCCATGGATTTCCCACGAACCACATGAACATATGGCAGCCAGGAGGACCTGTGGTCACGAGCTTCATGAACTGTGTGAGAAGATAACTTTCCTAAACTCGGCACCTGCTAACATCATTTGATACTCCTACTTTATGCATTATGAAACAACAAACAATCATTTTGTATTCAGCACCTTGTGCCAGCCCTTATCTGTGAGCCCTTCTCTGTGTCTTCTGATATATTGCTAAATCATTCTAACAGATAACATCCTGCCCATGCTTTCCTTTTGAGCAGGGATGGAGATCTGGAACCCGTGCCCTACTCATGAGAGGCATCAATGGGCAGTGTCTGACCACTGCATGTACTGCCAGCAGGAGTGTCCCTTCCACAGTCCTGAGTGTCCCTGCTGCTCTGAGCACATGGCATGGGTACAGTGTGTTCCCAAAGACACTGTTACCTGTTAAACACAAGGCTTTGGGAACTAAAGGGCACCTGTATGCCCCAGATGAATACTGGGATAAGTTCAACTGCTGTGTCATGGTATCCTGCCAAAGTGGTGACCAGAGTGGTGGTGTGGTCTGTGTGCTACTCAGTGAGAGCCTGGTGGACAGCCTTCAGCTGGCCTTTCTCAGCTCAGAGAGTGAAGGGTCATGGCAGCATTGCCAGCTGTCCTTGGGAATGGAGCGTCAATGAAAATTAGGTATAACAGAAAAAACACTAAGGCTCTTGAAGGATTTGCATAAGAAGGATTTGCACCTGGATCAGAAGTCAAAATCCTTAGAAACTTTTGCATACACACACTCATACCTGCACACATGCATGAAACATAATGCCTTAGATATTATGAAATCAGATTCCACATCTGAGAAGGGAGAGGCCTGGAAGAGCTACGGTTTTGTAAAACATCATTTGGCACTTTCCATCTCAGGATCTGAAAGGGATGTTTTGGCAATACTGACATTGTACACAACAGGCTCCAACAGCAAGCACAGAGATGGTGTTCTAAGGAAAATTAATATTGTTTCTCATTTAATGTATGGCACCAATACTTAGGTAGAGTTTCTTAGCAAGCCACACTAATCTCCTAACTGATTTGCAAGCCATCACACATGCATTTAACTTTACCTTAAATGAAACAAAACAGCAATACAGTGAAGTATTATTGAAACCTGAAAACAGTTCACTCCACATAATTAAATTTTAATTCAAAATGTCATTGCTTGTGTATGATAGAAACATTTTTTATGATCAGTCAGACAATTTCTACATAATAGTTACCTTTATTTGAAGGCATATTGACTCAAAACAGTAAAAAATGCAAATGAAGATTCTTCACTAGCTAAAATGATGTCAAATTATATATACAAATGGTAACATAAAAGAAAAAAAAAGATTTGTCAAGTACATCAAGTAAAGCTCTGGAATAATACAGAACTCCTTGCTGCCTTAATCAGAAAGTTTAATAGCTCCCATTTAAAGAAAGAGGAATTAAAGGCAGAGTGCAGTCCTAAATACCACTCCCATCTACTCTGAAAATGGTGGCAGAGTAATTTTTCATGGGTCTGTGACGCACAAACAGAAAAGCATCCCAGGGTATTTGCTGCCCAACACACAAAAAGTGGATTTTGCATGTCATATTGGGACACCCAAACTGAAGGTGAGCAAGATACCCCTGCACTTGTAATATCCACAGAATTGCTCATCCCTGTCCACAACCTCTCAGCTGTGTTTTCCTCTGCTGGTGATCCATGTCTTTGCTGCCCCTGCCCTGCTCTTCCCTGTGCTGTGAGGTTTCCAGGCACAGCACACAACCCGCTGTCCCATGGTCCCACGCTGCTGGGAGACGTGAAACCCTCTGGCTCAAATTGTCTTGGTTCAGTGCCCACCCTCCTCCTGCTGCAGCCCTGCTGGAGGATCTCAATCCCACATGGGTGAGGCTAAGAGGACAGGACTGGCAAAGGCTTTGGCTTCCTAGGGAAATGGCACATTCTGCCCAGAACACACCTTCACCTTCACTTTACTTCCTAAAACTTGCCCCAGCTTTGGTGCAAGGCAATCAGCATTAAGCATGCAGGAGAAAGACACAGCAATTATGAGAAGTTCTCTGCAATCCCCTGCCCTGCATTAGCCACTGCCTCACAGCAGGCAGGGCATGGAGGAGCCCGGTGCAAGAAGGACTCCAAGAGATCCCCTGCAGATGTTTTATGAGCTTAGACCGCTCTAAAATGGTTCTGACTTCCATCATAGCAGGAAGATGTAAAACCTGCTCTGTGCCAGCTCTGTAAGTGAGCAGGGTGTGTGGATGTGCAATATGCTGATAACAGACGAGGTGCCAGTAGATGGCTCTCAAGATATGAGGCCTATGGCTCTCACAGGGCTGAGCCACCTTCCTGGCTGGGGAGCACTGCTGGGCTGCATGCTGGGAACAAAACAGCCCCTCAAACTGCACCTGGGGACAGGACAGGACAGGGGTGCCATGGAACTGTGGCATCTTCTCCCCAGACATGCCTAAAAATAGCAAAGTTCTTAGCTTTGTTAGTTTTGATAATTCAAGGCGAAAATGCACTCCTCACTAAAGCACGCTTGAAATCTCCCTTTAATTCTTTAAATGAGATTTAAGGGCTGTTTAAATAGGCTGGGAAAAGCTGAGATAATGCTTCTGCAGTAGCCCTGTTAGTGTGCAAGGAGAGGTACTACCAGTCCCAGAGGGGTTATGTAGTTAATAAGTCAGATTTTCTTAACTAAATAGTTGAGCTATGTCTATTTAGAGTTGATTTTCTCAAGCATACATGAACTAACACCCCTAAGGGGAGGGGGTCCAGGAGGGATGCTCACAGTTAGAAATTCTACAGAGGATTGAAATGAATTTTTAGTCCTGTGTAACTACAGCAGATAACATTTAATTGAGAGGAGAGAGGAGAGAGGAGAGAGGAGAGAGGAGAGAGGAGAGAGGAGAGAGGAGAGAGGAGAGAGGAGAGAGGAGAGAGGAGAGAGGAGAGAGGAGAGAGGAGAGGAGAGGAGAGGAGAGGAGAGGAGAGGAGAGGAGAGGAGAGGAGAGGAGAGGAGAGGAGAGGAGAGGAGAGGAGAGGAGAGGAGACTCTCATTCTCAGTTTGGACAGCAATTTATATCCCAAGTTTAATTTTTGTGAATTGAGTAAATATAGAGATAACAAAAGCAACCACATTCTTTTAGCTATCCAGTCATTCTTAAAAAAAGGAAGAGGGTTTGTACACCATAACTTTATACAGACAACTGGCCATTTAGTGTATGTACTAGAAATTCTGCTGGAAATGTTAATAATTTTTTAATAAAATTTGGGTTTATTGTTACTTTAAATGCAGTTTTCCACAAAGCATGTCCTGAGGCCTTTCCCAGTCAACTGTGATATATTTTCCTGGTCAGCAACCCCAGCCTATATGTATTATACTCCTTCTGTTTCTTGGTTTCATGTCAAGGGACAGTCAGAGTGATTGCTGACTAAATAATTAGCAGAGGGAACACCACCTCTGTATGTTTTTGTAGTCATTAGGCTAGCAAGAAAACAAAACTAACTTTCATAATCTCTTTCCCTATAGGTACCTGGCACTTTCCAGAAGCAAAGTAGGGAGAAAATGTAATTGCTAAAATCTCACACATTCATTATTAGACTAATAATACCTTTTTCTCTCCATCTTGTCCCATAAAGGCATCTATAGAAGAAATGCAGGCTTGTAGTATTTCAACCCCATCAAACAATAGTGTAAGTATTATGTAATAAGGTAGAATAAGATAATAACATAATACAGCATTATTAGACAGTGTGCCCAAACCATTTCCAGCCACAAGAAAAATAAGGGTGAGGGCAGGGGGCTTGGACTGGCACCAGTGAAGGTGAGGAGGCCTGAGTGAGCTGCCTTCCTTCTGTGCCCTCCAGAGGAACAACACTTCCTAATTTCCAGCTCTGCTCCCAAGTTTGTGTGTGTTCATGTCGTTCCTCTTGCTTCCTCCTACTCCAACCCAACCATGGGCTACAGAGGGAATTTAAGGAAGGTAGCTGGGTAAGTTTTGTCAGGTAAGTTAGGTCTGCCACCTGTTTTGGATGAAGAGTATCTAGTATTTCAGACTATTAAAAAAAAAAGGATAAATTTTTCACTGAGAAGTTGAGGTAGGAACAAACTACTTTGGTTTTCTGAATCCCAACTTTTTACAGAAGATGAGTGTCATTTATTCCATGGTACTCTCCCAAGCCTTACATGGAACTCTGCTCTCAGGTTTGAGAAGGAACTGTTGAACTCAAAAGATTTTAATGTAAGTTACATCACTGAACTGTAGTGTGATGGTGTTCACAGGGGTTTTCAGGTGAGGGAAGAGATGAGAATGTTGACTCCATGTTCAGAAGGCTTGATTTATTATTTTATTATATATATATATTACATTATAACTATAGTAAAAAGAATAGAAGGAAAAGTTTCATCTCAGAGGGCTAGCTAAGCTAAGAATAGAAAGGAATGAAAACAAAGGTCTGTGGCTCGGACAGAGCACGAGAGCCAGCTCTGCTGTGACTGGTCACTAATCCCAAACATCCACACGAGACCAACCACGGATCCACCTGCTGCATTCCACAGCAGCAGATAACCATTGTTTACATTTTGTTCCTGAGGCCTCTTAGCTTCTCAGAAGGGAAAAAATCCTAAGAAAGGATTTTCACAAAAAGATGTCTACGACACTGTAGCCTTTCTGGTATTAATAGGGGTACCAGAAGCTGTGTGAGTCATGTAAAAAAAGCTTCCATTCTTATACAAGGTCATCATTTCTCTTTTCCACCCCACCCCAGATTTCTCCCATATGAGGAGTAGAGGCTGGTATTAGCATTGGAAGGAAGTTGGCTGACATTCTGATCCCACAGAAATAAATGTGAGTTAGTTATTTTAGTTAGCCAGGATTTTTTCCCATCAGCTTTCATGACTAATATAGTTAGTCCTTGATTTACATGCTATTATCTCCCTCTGAACTTTAGAGAATCTTATGCTCATTTCTTTTTATTACAGCACTAGAAACTATTAAAGAAAAGCTCACCTTGAAGTGTAGAAGAAAAGGTGGTGGTTCTGCAAATGCAGGCTATCTAATGAATTCATGGCTTCCCCTACAGAACTGTTCTCGTACTGGTGATGGGAATTTTTCAAGATAAATTTGCTAAAATGAATTTCACTTATTATGCTTCTCCTTTTATGGACCCAGTGCCCTGATTCAATCTCCCAGTCTGAACATCTGGTATGCCTTAAAAAGATTCTTCCACGTGGAGCCTGGTTCCCGATTTCCTCAGCTATTATTTATTACATCGTTTGGGCTTTAGAAGGGATTGCTGAACCAGTGTGGATAATCTAAAAAATAAACTTAATCTAAAACTAATGCAAACTGTACAGCATAGGAGATTTAGAAAAGCTTACTTAGCAGTCAAGTAAAACCCTTATATTTATCTTGGTACTTCCTGAATCCACCTCTGAACAGATATGGGACCATGAGGGAAAAAAACCCTCAAGTACGTTCTGAGTGACCAGAAGGCAGAAATTCCTCACACACTTGAAAACAATTGTCTGAGCAATGCTTAGGGATCAGAGAGGTTTGAACTCCTCCACATCGTCCCCATCTCGGTTGCCAGGTGGCATCAGGAAGTTTCAGCCCTGTTTTGAGAACAGTGTCTATTACCCACACTTAAGCCAAAGCATCTTTTTCAATTTAAATTATGGCTACCTTAACAGCCTGCTGCCTGAAATGTTCTTTGATACTGAGGCAGAACACTTTCCAACAGTGCACAGTCAAATCTGTGGGGCCTGTTAATGCTGTGTGCTGGCAAAACCCCTATTTGGGACATAGAAAGGTGATTCTCACCTTCTAAGCTTTGTCCAAATAGAAAGCTAAAACAATCTGGATTGGATCTGAGCACTGCGTACAAAATTCTTTAACATCTCATGTCTCCAGAGTCGAGCTTAGTGCCAATGGCTTCAGCAAATGAAGCAAAATAATCCCAGATCCAAGGCCTTCAGGAGTGAGAAAGGCAGAGCTGTTGGTAGCAGCAGTGCTGCTCTCACACAGTTTGTTAAATGTGCTGTGGAAACGTGAGTGCTCAGGAGCTCATGAACCCAGATGGAGGATTTTTAACGTGTTTCTGCAGGAACAGAGACTAGCTCTGCTCAGGGCCAGGTGACGTACTAGGCGTTGTACAAGAGACCTTCTAGCACTCTTGGGGATTTTCCACACCTCAAACAGCAAGTTTTAGCTAGAAAAGTTTTAAAGTTTTTTCCCAGAGAAGAAGGCTTCTCCTTTATTCTGTCAATAATACTTATTTCAAGCACAGGTTATTTGTATATAATTATGGTTTCTTTTCTCTCAGGCTTAACCATTGTTAAGGGTTTGTGTTGCCATAACAGTGCATTTTTCAGTGATACTGATGGGGCAGATCCAGTCCAAACAGCCCTCCCAGTCATATTCATCTGTTCTCATACACATATGAAATATCTATCATTCAGAGAATGTAAAATTGCCCATAAGATGTGGGGAGTGAGCTCTGGATTGCCTGGTCAGGTCCTCTTTACTGCTGTCATAAACACATCTGGGTTATTTTGCTGAATCAAAATTATCTGTTTCTTTGTTTGACCTTCAAAAGCACTTTTAACCAACTTGGCACCTTGAAATATAGACAAAACAATTTCTTAAAAGCACCAGTACATGTGCACTACTACCTTTCTCTCCAGTACCTAAAACCAGCACACCAGCCAGCACTTTATTGCAGAAATTTGTTCTGTGCTGGAAAGCAGCCCCAGTATGGACTTAAAAGACAATATCTCCTTTCCTCGTTAGCAGAGCTGGCCAGGGCAGAGCCCAGCTGCCCACCACAGCTCCCCCGAGGCACATTTGCTGCTTACAGCTGACCCACAGAGGTGGGGAAGCTGTGGCTGGAGCTAAGCTCAGGAGCACTTCCCAAATCTGAGTTCAAATGCATTTTTGACTTCCTGCTGGGGGAGGAATTGAGCATGTGGCCTGTCCCTCCCTGTGCCAGCAGGTCCTGCAGCAAGCAGGGCGTGAAGGCCACCAGGGCTGGTGCTGGGGTCTGGCTGGGTGCCCAGCCCAGCAGCCCCCAAGGGAAGGTGTGAGCCTGAGGAGGAGCGACAGAGCCAAGGCTGCTCATCCAGAGAACCCCTGCCTGTGAGAGATGCTGCTCCAGAGGCAAATGCTCAGCTGCATTCTGCAAATGATACATTTGTTAAAGATTGTCAAATGGCTTAGAAGTAAGATTTCTGGAAAATGTACAAAATGAAAACAAAATTACAGCACTGCTGTAGATAGTGACAAAGCATGAAGATACATCAGCATTAAATAAATAGCCAGCTTGGGGTTCTCAATTGCAATTACCACATACTCTCTGTGTTTGCAATACCTAGGAGACCCACAGCACATTACAGAATTTTGTTAATTACTAAGTAAGTGAAGAAAGAGAGGAAAAAACACTGTGACTAAAATGTATATTGTGTATTGATTTAGAGAACTGTAATTTAAAATTAATAATTTATCATTCCTTTTAACAGGCTATATTCTATTTTATAAAAAGTAATGAAACCTTTGGAATACAGAGGAAATCACTTCCCACTCTTCATTTCATCTATGCTGAGAAAGGAGGAGTGGTTTGTCTTACTCTTGCCACATTTACAAAATGTGCAGTTTGGCAAAGAGTAGATTAGCAAGATTACAGACTTCTCTTTGCTGTTACTAATCATGCAACAGAGGATGAAATAGTAACTGGTGTGTGATGTTAAGAGGGTCTCCCCAGGTAATACCCTTGGGAAGCAATCACAGGGGCACTCAGAACAGTGACAGTCATTGTCCCACCAGTTTCAGCAGTTTTGACCAGCAGAATTTGCTTGGCTTATTGAATGATAATGAGATCATCTCCCTCCTGCTCAAAAAGCTAAGTCACTGAGATCAGGACTTCCACAAGAAATAGAACACTGCAAGTTATTAATGAAATCACAGTTGGTTCACATCTAATTAGAGGAACAACCAAAACAAAAGTAACTTGTCATGAGAAATTATTTAACCCTGCTGCAGCTGCAACCTTTGTTTATAGTGTATGTACCTATTTGGGCTAAATAATTTCCTACAACCACACTGTGAAAACTTTAGGGGGAAAAAGCTTCATAGAGAGCTTCAAACAAACTCAAGTATTAAGTTCTTATGTGTGCTTTCTTTATAGAGGCATTAATCATTTTCAGTTATTGCTCATTTTTAGTGCAGATAGCTCGTGCTACATCCTTGCTGTTAGAGATGTGAAAAGCTTCACAGCACGGTGAGGAGGTCAGGTCCCAGCCTCCATTCCAGTGGAAACAGGGCTTATGGGATTACATTGTTTATGAGCATGCAACTCTTTTCTCCCTCATACATTATTTATTTAATTGGCTGCTTTCAACCAAACTAGAGAATCACAGATTTCTCCAAAGTAATTAAATTCCTACAAGTTTCATTGAAGCAGACAAATAGGAAAAGGACAGAGACCCTAGACATGCTCTGAACTGAGATTCTTTTTAATAGACACCAAAGAACCTCAAGAGAAGATTCAACTAATGATACCAACTACAAGTAAAATCCACATGAAACTCTGACCCTTGTCAAGGGTCTTTAGAGACAAATTAGACACTATTAGACACAAATTTAGTGCTGATGAGTCTGTGCCAGCTGCCATCAGCTGCTACATGCACCTTACATTTGGCATGGATGTTCAGTGTGTTGAAAGTGTAGTCCAAAGTTAGGGCACTGTCCTAAAATCTGGAGAGACATTACTGCTCTGCCACACACTTCTGAGTGATTATGGACTAGGATTTGTACTACGGTGCTAAAATGAGGACAATGTATTTGGTCTCTATAAAGAAAGATGCAACAGGTAGTAAGGCACCCACACAATGTGGGGACACAAAGAAGGAACCTCAAAGACCCTGGAGAAAATTAGGAAATTACCATACAGGCCTCCCTTTCTCCCACTTAACGCATAACTTGTCTTCTAGACATTATTTTTACAAATCTTGTTTCTTATATCTTTTTTGTTCTCTGACCAGCTACCCTCTGACACCAGCTGGCTCCTACCAAGTGGTTCAAGATATGTAGTCAGCCTGGGAAGCACTGGAGGAACAGCTCACAGCTTCAGAAGGAGGCCTCAGGAAGAGAGTCCAAAGCATCCCAGGACAGCTGGGATTTTCAGAGAACTGCTACTCTGCCTGCAGTTTGATTTACTTGCCCTGTTGACTGCAATAATACACCCCCAGTAACTTTCCTCTTGAGCCCTAATTATAGAATTAACATCCCAAATTTTAAAAATTTCAACAGGTCTCCAAACAAAACCATCGGAAGTAGGAAAAATGTATATATATGGCAATCAGCTATTAAGAGCCACAGGCAGAGGGAATAACATCTAATCCACTAAATCCCAACAGCTGGAGAAAAGTCATTACTTGTAGGCAAGGTAAGCCCCCCATGCCCTTCCAGGGCCACGCTCACTTTTCATGCACTTTCTGCAGGGATGGGATACAACAGCAAAACAGAGGTAGCTGTTCTGATGGGGCACACACATTACAAACTTATTCTTCATATGTATAGTGTACAGGTTTTTTTCTAATTTCCCCTCCTAATTAATTAATTTTTCTTTAAAGCTCAAATTTTTTTCTATTGGTGAGAGTTCTGTTCTACTTAGGATAATTTCACTTTCTATTAATTTTTTTTTGCGATTCTCAAAGCATCTCCCTTTCCGGGGAAAAAAAAAAACACTAAAAGCAACAACCATAAAACCAAAACTCTCAAATCTGATATGTCAAATGCAAAATAAGGTTACTTACATTTATCTAGATGAAAAGAGAATCACCCATTTCATATACAGTAGGCACTCCAGGACAAAACCAGAAAGCAAGTGGTTTATCTTTATGTCTAGTCCTGGGTCATCTTACTGTTGTGCAGAGAATAATGAAAGATAACAAAGGCATTCCCATGCTGCCAGATCACTTGACTTCTGTTTAAATGCATCCTTAAAGGTATAACTACCCCAAATTTCATCCCCAAGCAGGTCTACACAATACAGAGATGGCAAATATCTAAGTGGCTCTTAGAAAAACACCCTGGTCTTATCCCTGGGCAACATTGTCTATTACACTGCCAAATTAATGAGGACCAAACCAGCAAAAATTCTGAGTGACAAAACAAAGTATATCTCCTAGCTCTGGATGGGCCACTGAATGATCATTCCTCTGTTCACAAAGTTTGGTTCCAATTACACCTCTGAACTGCTCATTCCTTGAAGACATCTGGTGTAAATTGCTTTCTGAAAAGTAGCCACAAATTTCACAAAGTTATGCAGATACAACAGCTCTTGTATATATGCTCACCCAAAAGCGAGAAGTGGCATTCTGCTTCTTCCCCATCTGGGAAAATAAACTCACTTCTCTGCTTTTACTGTGCAAGCAGAATTTGGGCTTTTTATTGTTGGTGGATTTGGGTTTTTTTTGCTTTGTTTTGTTCTATTTTGTTGGTTTTTGTTCTTTTTTTCACCCCTTTCCTGCTGGCTCCATTCCTTCGCCATAAACCTATGCCTGCAAATTACAAATGCTGTGTTGCTAAATTCTGGCTTTATACCTAGAAAGTGCTGCAAAATCCTGGCTGAGGTTGTGCTGAGTGCTCGGCGGCTGTTTTGGTGGCAGCTGTTTTCTCTGAGTCACCTGGAAACCAGCTGTTCTTTAGCAACCTTCTCCTTGGTTAGAGGATGCTCACTGGAGGCAATTTCTGGGATTTGTGATTCATTTGCAGGAGATTGCTGGACAGATCCTGCTTTTCCCATATGCTGGAAGGCCACCTCTGCAAACAGCTGTGCCATTTGGAAAGGTGTGACAATGCTCTTGCTTTTGAGAGTTTGATTAATCAATATAATGTGAATTTTGTTCAAAACTGTATGGTTCCAACCTAAATTTCAGTTATCAACAGGAATGTCTCTGCACACTTCACTGAGCTTTGAGTTAGATTGTGCTAAATACAGCATCTCTGTTTTCCCAGCAGACGATGGCTGGAAACAAAATTCATGTGTGTGCAGAGAGATCAGAAAAACAAAATCTATACCAAACTCAAGCAATGAATAAACTATATCTGAGTTAGGTATGTGGTTTGATTCATCTGTCATTTAGACTGGCTTGGTGTCAGTATCTCCTGACCTCAGCCAAATGGTTCTGGCAGTCCCCTGAAGAACAGGGACAAAACAAAGCTCCAGTATCTTGAAATAGCATAACATGAGTTATTGTGATGGAGCTTTTAATAATATACAAGAGACATGCAGTATCCATGTTTGGAGTAAAATAAGGATGGCATTTACTCTGAAATGAATGGCTGACTTGGATCCTGGCCCTACAATAGTGAATGGCAAAAAAATCCCCAACAAAACAACTCCACTCATATTTTTTAAACTAAAATTTTAACAGGATTCTTTTTCCTGTGAGAGATATGAAGAGGTATCTTTGCTTACATTATTTTAAGACCTGTTTAATAAATCCTCATGAATTGTCAGTATATTTATCTGATTTGATTTTATATGATGGGAAAAGGGGAAATAAATGTGTTTAACAGAGAAAACCAAGCAGGCATCTAAAATGATGAGATTTTTCCCAGCATTTGCTGTGATCATCTGATTCTGCATCTACCCTGCCCTCACTCTTGTGTTTCTGTGCCTCTCATCTTTCTAGATTTTATCTGACTCTGAGACTCAGCTCCTGTCTCTGGAACAGAGATAGCGCACCTATAAGTAATGAAAAATGGCCATTAGTAGGATATTTGTTGCAGGAAGAGAAAACTTTGAAATGTTCTAGCTGTATAGTGACTGCCACAGAGTGCTACACACAACACAAATGTCTGCCTAGAAATGGACAAACCCCCATGGACTTTTTCAGTTTTCCCCAGTTTCTTGGGATGGGTTTTTTTTTGTTTTCCTTTAAACCTCATCAGCCTATATCACAGGAGAGACATATGCTGTCTAAATAATACAATAAGCTGTCTAAATATTTCTAGTACCAGGGGATAAAGAGACATTTTAAACACCTAATTGCAGTAAGAAGCTGAATACAGGAGCCAACACAGGTACCATTCCTGAATCCCCCTGGGTTAAGGAGAGGGACAAATATTAATATAACATAAAGCAAGCACAACCCCTACAAAACCTGGATCAACCCTTCCTCCAGGGCACTGCCAATCAGCAATTCCTGATGAAAGATGTTAAAAAGGAAATATTTTGAAGAAGTTTTCATGGCCCTATGGACAGGTCTGCCCCTTCCCTGGGCTCAGCCTCCACAACTGAGAAATGGGCTGGTGTCCTGCTGTCCCTGCCCACCTGCCCTTCCTGGTGGGGGGCACTTTAAAACACTGCTCCTGGTAAGGAGATGAGGCAAAGGAGGTGGGAGTGGAAGGGAGAGTTTGTTCTTAAGGAAAAGGATTCTTCCAGTGGTAGAAACCAAATGTCACAGATGGGTACATGCTCAGCTCCTGCCTGCTTTCAGAATGGTTTCTGCTCTCCAACATCTACTGTTGCTTTTTTTTTCCCTACATCATCAGCAAGGATCAACTCTCTGTAACGGGGATTTATTTTGGAGAAAAGGCAGAAGCTGGAGTCCTTGCAGAGAACACCAGAACTACTTCTGAATAAATTGCCACTGTGACCACAGTCTGATACCACACAAACACGGAACTAATGCTGCTCCTGTAAAGGTTGCAGGATTTGTCTTGTCTTTGTTGAACCTTAGGCTGCTGTTTCATATTCTAATAGAAATTAAAGAGCTAATTACATACAATTTAGACTACACATGAGGGACACAGGCTCAGCTTCCAGCTGAGCTGGGAAAATTTTAATTGTTTAGTTAGAAAAGCAATCTATTTGGAGATGTGCGAAACAACTTCTGATTCTAGGTTAAAAGTCATCAGAGCAATTTATGATCTTACAACTATTAATTTCCTAATTTAGATCAAGGAATAGCAACTGTAAGGAAAAGGCAGTGACTGTGTAGATTAGATCATTAGACCCACAGTCAGCAGAACTAATGTCCATTAACCCAAGTGGCAGCATTAACACCCTTCTTCCTGGCATGGACCCACTGCCTCCTCCTAATCTGCTTTTCTGGAAGAACACCTGGCTACAACAGAGTGAGGCAATTCCAGGAAAAAAACCCAAACAAACTAAGCAGAAAGGCAGCATCCATGCTTACTTGGCTATGGGATTTTCCATTGTGATATGGAGTCCATCAGTGACAGGCATGAGGGGAGTGTGTCCTCTCCTTCCCACCAGACTGCTCAGAACACTAAGGATCCCAAAACCACTTTATTGGGAAAGGACTGTGGGAAACTGCAGGGCAGAAGGAACGAAAAGCACTGGTTTTCTGGCCGGCATCAATGTCACCTGCCTCTTCTCTCCTGCCTGGTCAAGTCACTCAAAAACCTGACAGACAGCTTCCAGCAGAGACTGGCTGTAGTGCCACTGGCAACCACAGGACATTATTACACTGAAGAAAAAAAAATAAAAGAAGAAGCAGAGAAAACTCAAAGGCATTTCATTTTTATCATGATGATAAAGTGTCCTCATGTTCCAGTAATGAATGTGAACACACACATTTTAGGGATCTTTTATTAATATTTACTCCTTAGCTATTCTCATTTCCCAAAAGCGCCCATTTCTGGGACTGCTACCACCATTTCTGTATAGTCCACAGTCAGCAAGGAATGTCATTTAAAAACTGCTAATGTATAGGATTTAAACAGCATTTATGTGGCTGACAGATTCTGTCTTACTGTGCAGAAGGGATAAGTAACAGAAACCAACAATAAATTAGAAACTTGCAACAACAGTGAGATTTAACGAGAGCGCATTCACAGAGAGCTGCCGAGGGCAAATTAAACGAACCAGGATGGATTGCCATCTGTTTTGGGCAGTGTCACTTGGCAAGGACCTAAGGCCAGAAGGGACTGGTGTTATCTTTGCTGTCTAGGTCACCACACCATGCTGCCTCGGATAGGCTCGAGCCATGGATTGAAACAAAATAGTCTCCTTCAACTTCCCCTCATGCCAAAGCAGCACAAAGCAAATACATTTTGCATAACCCTTGACAAGTTATCTGCCATATTAATCTGGTGATTTGCTCAGTTGAGTCTCCAGATTTATCTGTTCTCTTTTAATTGTGGCCATGATTCAGTCATCGCATCCATTTTTGCTGATATCACTGAAAGTGTACCTCATTTGTTCAGTAATATGCTCATTTTATTAAAAAGATAAGGAAGCAAATATAAAATGAAAGACATTAATAAACATGGGACTGACTTAGTACATCAAACCACCACATGAGTACTCATAATTTAAGAAAAATAACCATGTCAGTCACTGAATTAATGCAACTAAAGATCTGGGCTCTATTTTCTAGGGTCTACACAAATCTGTTATAAAAAAAGAAATACGCAGCCTCTGTTTTGAGGCAAAAATATTGGGTAACTGTTTCAACACCAATCACTAAATAGATTGCCTGATATATTGGTGGAAAATTCAAAATTTCAGGTCCAAGAACATCATAATACAGAATAAAACATGCTTCCTTCAACCCTTCCACAGCACTGACTGAACTGCCACTGAGCTTCGCTGCTAGGGTGAAGATCTGTTTGATGAGAAGGGGCTGGGCAATGTGCTTTTGCCACTCTGCAGAAAACTGCTGGAGGACATGAAGGTAAAGCACTCTGTGTCCCCTCTCCACCTGAATGACATGGGCTCATGCTGCATTTTAGCTGCGAGTGAAGTCTATGGATTAGTGGTACTGCTCAGACAGGGCAGTGGTGACTCTGCTCCCTCTGTTCCATGGTGGGATAGTAAAACTGGATCTTTCTGGGTTTATTTCCTGAGTTCAGGTGCAAGGAATACACCTTGCCTAGAGTTTTCCATTTCCTACCCATCACGAAGAGGGCAAAGACATGGAAATCCTCAGGGTGATGTTCCATGACCTCTGAGGTCATGTTAGACTCTATCAACAGCTCTCTTTGGAGAGAAACTGCTGGAGTTCTTGAGAGCATTCTTAATATGTACTCATACAGTCCACTGACGTAGACCTGTCAGGGCAATAAAAATAAGAATTCTGTCTTCAGTCTTTCCAGTTTCCCCAGCACAAGTGTCATAACACCATATTCCTCCTTCTCTCTTAAATAGCAGCAAAGCTGTTCTATGTGTCAGAGCTTTTGTTTCTTACCAGAGAAAGAAAATTATTGTATTGGGGTGGTTTCTTTCAGTCCTTGTTACTATAGAGTTCAGGTACTGCCACGGGAAGGGAATATTGCTACTGGAAATATTATTTTTCTGACCTCTTCTGGGCTTTGACATGCAAAAGTAAACACAAGGCCTTTACTAGACGCCTATTTTCAAGGGACATTTATGTGGTACTTTAGATCACATAGATACTGAGGTGAGAGGTGACTCTGCACAGGAGAGTGAATCCTATCTAACTCCAGCATGTTTGGATGTGAGATCTTGATTTTGCTCTTTGTAGATGCAGAAAATAGCCCCTTCACCCAGCTTTACTGACCTCCAGCTCTAAACCACCATGTGTCACGTTGCCTAAAACCACAAGGCTGATCAAACCCCAAGATATCAATAAGCAGAGAATTGTACCCTTGCTGCCTTCTGATCTTCTGGAGAACATTTAAGTTATTTTGCAAACTTTTCTTCTTATTCAAACAAAAGTCTATAGAAATACTTCCTTTAAACAAAAACAGCTTTTCACATAACCCTTAGATTCCTGAGCTCTTTCTAGAAAAACACATCCAAATACCACAGGAGTCTGAAGAGAAGAAAATATGGAGTCAGAGCCAGCAACACTAGCATTTTAAATGAGAACATGAATTTCTCCGACATGTGGGGAGAGTCAAAGAAAAGAGAAGGTGAGAACTGTGATCAGGGCAGACAAGGGCATCGCTGGAAAGGAAGATGGACAAAGAATTTGGCAGAATTCAACTCACAGTCTGCCTCAGCTGAAGCAGATAAAACTTGTCTTTTTCTTAGAGACCTGTTGTTATGGTTTTAAAACTTTTTTTTCCCCCCCGTCCAGCCTCCTGCCTATCTTTCTACTGCAGATTTAAGGAAATAGGAGGCAGGTGCATTGTGAGATGAAGGACTGAAAAAAATTGCAAAAAGAAGCAGCCCTTATCATTGTCTGCTCTCTTTCCCAAACCTATGAAGCAGGCTGTGAAGGAGCTGCTCTTTATCCATCCACAGAGAAGCTCCTGCTGTAGCCTGCGCTGTGTCTGGCGCCCCGTGGGGAGCAGGGTCCTGCTTACTCTTTGCACAGGGCCACTCTGGGCAGCACATCCCTCCTCAGGCTCCATGGCATGGTGGGAAGGGGGGAAGGCTGGCAAGGGAGCCAGGGAACAGAGTGCCAAGAGCAGGAAAAAGGAAGCAGGAAAACTACCAAGAAAGACAGAGTGGAGGAGGCTGGATGAAAATTCAAACAGTCTCAGCCAAAATGTGAAGCTGAAGCAGAACACTATATTTAACAGAACTGCTCAGTTGAATGCTGCTGGAGAGCTCAAGTTTTGAAGGATCATAGAATTAGGGAGTAACTTTGAGGTTTAGTGCTCCTCATCCCCTCTGTGATGACCTTCACTGCTCACATCCCATTCAAATGTAAGTAGTAACTTCCCCAGATGGCATCTTTGCACCTGTCATTTCCTGGAGCGGTCGTACATATCTAATAAACCTTTTCAAATATTATGTCTTGCTTAATTTAACACCATTGTCCTGATGTAAGTGCACACTATGGAACACATTTTAAAAACTATGTTAAATTTGGCTTCAATAAGCTTGGGGAGCACTGAGGGTTTAGCAGCAATCTAAGCTCACTTTTAAGGCACTGCTTGCAGAACCAAGGAGGATGGAGAAAGATCTTGAAGAGAAGTTAGGAAAGGGGAGTTATGTGGAATTTCACTACTTCTCCTCACAGTTTTCTGATTGATGATCCTTTGCAACAATTGTAAAATAAGATAAATAATTAATATTACAACATGGACTGTTACAACAATGAATATATTCTGGTGGATTTGCATGTAACTTCAGAAAACTACTCCATGTTACCAGCTTCAACTTTAGATTCAATAGCAAAACAATGATCAAACTTTATTTGATGCCAATATACTGATTGTCCTGGTGGAATTTATATTGTTGAATGTGCCTCTGCTTGGTCAAGTTAGACCACATATCAGACAATACTAAAAATTTCTGACAGAATTGCACAAGATTGCAGCAAAAGCCATCAAAATAAAGGAGCATGATAGGAAATACAGCAGTTTAAACAAGGGTTCAATATTTAATACTGTATTCAATTTTGTATTTTGAGGCTGGCAAGGATTAAGCTTGAAGAACTGAAATAATTTATTTCATAGGTCTTTACTCAATCCACACAGTAAAAACCACTGTCCATCATGGCCTCAAAACCATGACACAGATGAATTGCTTCATTCTGTTTCCACACAAGGAACTGGATATTGTTTAATTAGGGAGAGATATTTTAAGATGCCATGAGATTGAGTGGAATATTTCTGAGACCTTTCTACTTTGCCGTTAGAACTGAAACACAATAGTGAATGTAATGAGAACAGAACCAGTTTCTTCGCTGGGAATTTGCCATCATGGAAATGACTCCATGTTACAGAACAATGTTCTTGTAGGTATATGGCCTAACCAGAGTCCACTGCAGCTGGCATGTTTGGGGGCAGACTTGGCCTGTGTAAACATCAGAACACTGGTGCATGTGCATCATCTTGTCCTGCTTGCTTTGGTGGAGCTGAGCCAGCCACAGCAGCTCAAACACAGCCTTGTCCATCCCAGGCAGCAGATGTAACCAGCACTGGAGTTAACAATTATCTTCAGGACTTAATTACACTTAATGCTCTCCTGGGATGGAGTGAGGTGGCAAGAGAGACTCCCATTCCTGTTTGTCAACAGAAACACCAGAGCTAATAACAGTAGTATCTAATAAATTCCATCTTGAAGTTCAGAATACGACCAGCTGTCCTCCTGCCAGGAGACAGGGACAAGCTGAGGAGCCTGAACACCCACTATTAATTATTGGACAAGGAAGTTGCCATGACACAATTGTTTCTCCCCTTATGTCAGTTTTTACCAAGGTTTCCAGAATACCAGGATCTGATTTTCCACACAGTGACAAAGGTCTAGACTCTTTCCAGACCCTGCAGTAGCCACAAGCCTACTGCTGAGCTGCAGGAGACCACACTGGCACTGCACACATTTCAGCATGTGTGCACAAGAGAGAGGGTGTGCACAGAGTTTAATTCATGCTGCTTGGTTTCCATCCTGAAACACAAGGAAATGTGTTTGGGATTAATTCCTCTGTCACTTAACGGAATGCCAGACCTAATTTCCTCCTTGAACAGCAAAACGAAACAAAACCTTCCACTTAATATTGGAAAATACAAGAGGTTTAGATTTTAAAGCTGGGCAAGGCTCCCTTATCTGCAAATTCCACTGCATAGTCAAGAATAAAGCTGTTCTGAAATACCACAGAAAACAAGAGCTTAAGATCTGCTTTATGCCCACTCTATGAATGAAGGAGGAATACAGGCACAGATCTGTGATAATCACCAAACCCCTCAGGGCCACCCAGAACAGTGGCAGTGACATCCTAAAGACTATTGGGGTGCCAAAACATGAGTGCTGTAGAAATGGCAGGAACTCATTCTTCAGGCAAGTATTTCAGCTGTGAAACAGTATGCATTTTTTGGTATGGAAAAGCATTCATTTAAAGGAAAGATATAGTTACTTGAGGGTCTGTGGTCTGAATATAAACATGAGCAAAAACTAATAGAGGGAAACAATGTCTGTGAACTTGTCTGACCTTCTCCCCCACAAACAGCACCCTCAGCTCCCACCTGAACCTTGTCTTGACCTGTTAGCTGTTCCCAAAATTGAAGTGGCTACAGCACTTTACCAAGTGATCCCCTTAGTCTCATTTTACCAAGTGAACCCTAACCCAACCCTAACCTTAACCATCCTTAGCCTGTTTCTCTCTGACGTGGGGAAGAGAGCTACCTTTGGTCCTCATGCTAAAAGGATAAAAGCAAGGAGAGCACTGCAGAGCTGTCATCATAACTCAGCTGAGCTCAGCTAAGCCTAATGTGGAGCACAGCCCAAGAGGTGTCTGAGGAGAAAGCTGGGATTAGCACATCTCTAATATTCCTCTTACGTGGAGGTGTCCAGCAGATCCCTCCCCTTGTTTCCACACTGCAACTTGAACTGCCCAGCCTCAAGGGACACTGCCTGAAGATGGGGCTTGACACGGGCACCCCAGGGTACAGCCCTCCCAGAGGAGGCAGCAGCCTCCAGCCACTGTGCTTTTGGCAAAGTGGCTCAAAGAGGTGACAGAACACCCACAGGTGTGAGATTTCCTGGCACTTCCTACCACTGAACAGCAGACAGTACCTGAACTCCCCAGTGTAGAAGACTGGAGCCCCTAACATGCAAACCCATAGAAAGATACTCAAGCTGGAGGTGACTAGCACTTACAAGAGAAGTCAGAAATCACAGATTTCCAGAGGCTGCAGGCTGTGTGCTCCACATGCAGAGGGAAGAGAGAAATGCAGTACCAATAATTTTCCTACTGCTTTTTTAGGAGTATCTGCACAAGTGCTAGAGAAACTGCCTTCCCCATTCCAGTTAAATAAGACTAGCATTTTCTTCCAGTAATTTCTAGTAGGGTATACATTTGGTTTCCTGTAAACTATAAATTCACAAAGACAAGCCACACAAACCAGCACGAGTAGAATCATCCCAAGATTTATGTGTGTATGACATTTTCAAAAAATTCCCGCAAATCATTTATATGGCAGGATGTGAGCAAGTAATGAGGAAACAGCATTTCACATCCCTGGGCTGGCACTTGAGGTGGGGCCTGGAATACAGCTGCATGGAGAAAAGGGAATTTATACATCTTGTAAATGCAGCAGAGCTCTCCATGTAAGACTAGACAGCAGAGTCATGGGGGAAACAAGCCTTGCCCATGGATTTGTTGGGATGTGAGCAAGAGCTGCTGCATCTGCTGAGATTTCTCTCCAGGAACCTGCCTGGGTCTGTTCAATTATGAGCTGTGCCAGCAAGGAAGGAGCAAGCTGGACCTACAGCATATCCTCAGTGTTCTCCTGCTGACATTTCCGGGCTGGACTTCTGGGCCCCCTTACTCATGGGTTCTCTGGTTATTCCTCATTGCTCTCTCACAGTAACTAGTTACACACCCCTTGCAGTGTGTAAGAAAAGAGCAGCTACTGCTGGAAGTCACAAACACTTGAATGCTTCAGGATGCTCAAGTACCACCAGGAGAACTGAGATGTGAAGGGAATCCTCGTAGTGCTGTCACTTACGTTTCACAAGAGCAAGCTCCTGGCTGCTCCTCTGAACACCAGGTTGACTGTGAATTCATGATTCTTGTCATTTCAGGAAATTGTCATCACCTACTCAAAATCTGCAAAACTTTAAATGCATTTTTAGTGGGCTTGGAGAGAATTAAACCCAATTTTGTGTCAAGAGTAACTAAAAGCTCACTATCAACCAGGTTTTACAATTAGCGGAAGGAGTCAGAAGCATAAAACCAGCCATCAGCCTGCAGTGAGTCTGCTGAGAAAGGAGGAAAAAATATTCCTCCTTTTGCCAGAGTAAACCAGACTTCAAAATCAACCTAAGTAAAGAAAATCTTCAGCCACTATGGAAAAACATAGCTGAAAAGCCAACAATTAGCCCAGAGTGAAAAGGCTGTTTGTGCCTAGGGTTGCAAATTCCCATTTTTAAACTCAAGGGGCTTTGCACCCACCTCACAACAGACTAATCAGTGGTGTCAAGATGGCCACAGTAGCCATGACTTAAACCCAGGATTTAAAAAAACAAAAATCAACTTCTCCAAGCACAGGGACTGCCTGATCTCTTTCAAGCTAGGATGAATAATACAGATATGTTTAAATTTGAAATACTCTTCTTGTGAGCTTTATCTTCCAGCAGCAAATTCCTATCCTCTTTCCCCAGCTGAGCCAAGATATTCCTGAATATTTTATAACTAAAAATCTTTTTCTCTTTGCCCTCCTATGTAGATTCTCACACCCTGCAGCCCAGCATGACAAGTTCTTCTCTTTGAAATACTGAGCCATTTTCAGTGGGTCTTGTCAATCCTTTACACCTATTTTAATTGAATATTTCAAAGTGGAGGGAGATCAGAGCACTCTGCCTGGGTGGGCACTGGCTGATGGTGTCAGGCTCTGTCTGCTCATCTCCAGCTGAAGTGATCAGATCCCTTGCCTCTTTGGGCCAAGGGGACGATGGATGTCAGCCTAATGGGTGCAAAGTGGTGAAGAGGGAGCTTGAAAAAGAGTAGATAAAGCATGCTAAATTTAGAAGCTGTTTGTTTTCAAGAACGGGTTTGAACTTTAACTCACACAAAAATTATGCCTCGCAATTCCACTCTTCCGTGACATCTTTGTTCCTCAGCTAGGGCCACGAAATACAATATTCCTCTATTATTAATAGCAAGGCTATTGTTGGTTTTTTTCCCTCCACCTGTGCAAGTGTGGATGCCTGGATCATAAAGGCAGATGCAGCAGCCAGGCCTGCTCTAGATGCAGTATAGTAGCTGCATCCAGCCCAAGTTCTTCCCATAGAAAATTAATGGGAAACTCTGGAGGCTTGGTGTTATTCATACCAGAGCCAAACCAAAGGATATGTAAGCTTCAATTCGGGTATCATATTTAAATCTAAAATAGAATCTGAACAACTACTAGATGATTATTAAATTTCTCAATCAGCTTATTCTTCTACATAAATTAGAAGGCAGCATAAAATGGGATCTCCTGTACTTCAATTACATTTCTTTGCTTACATGAAAAGCAGCCTTTTCAGAGGGAAAGACTGCAGAAGAAATGGCTGTCTGTACCCAAAAACTCTTGCCAGAATATTCTGAATATTGGGGACCATGAGGTAGGTCCATTAGCATCAGGCCACAGGTAGAGAACCAGAGGCTACCACGAGAAAAAGTCCTGAAAGTGGGTACAAGCCAAAGGGGAAAAGGAGGACAGTATTTTCTTGAAAACAAGACAGTTTAGGAAATACTGGTAAGACATTTTGATGTGACAATTACTTTTGCTTCTTTATTTTTTTTCTTTAAATCAGCTGTTTGTTTCAGCTGGCAATGATACTGTGAAATTAATTATTTTTATTTGTTGTCCCAGGCAGAATCCCCTGCAATTCCTTGATAAACTCCTATCTCATGCTCATGTCTTCATCAATTTAGAGTCTTTCTTTCCCATTAGAATTAGTTGTTTACGGTTGACAAATATTATCTGTATTTTCCTTGCTAAAATGATCATGGGGATAAAACTTCCATTTTTATATTCACAAATAAAGCTGAACAATTATATGGCTTTTGGCATAAACAGGAACATAACAAGATTTCTTTTCAAATATTTTTCCTCCCTTAAATTCTCTATTGTGGTATTTTGGATCCGATGCCCGAACATTCAGCATAATTAATTAAGCTTTTTATTCTCAAGAGTAATTTAGTGGGATTTGCCAGGAAATGTTTGGGAAATGGCTATGCATTTAATAATACATGCACTGACTACTGCTCCAGCTCTCTGTAGGAGTGGATAGCCACAATAAGCATAAAAACTTAGTTATGACTGGGAACTGTGTCCCTGTTAGGTAAACACAGCTCAAAACCAGGAGATGAATTTTGCATTATACCAAATGATTAATACCATATCAGAGTGAGAACTCAGTTACAGGTGAAATTTGCCCAGATTGCCAAGGGTAGAGCGAGACATTTTGGTCATCAAAAGGTTGGGGCAAAGGATGAAAAATCAACGAGTAAAGGTGTGGTGGAGCTGACTGAGGAAGGCTGAGCACTGAAAAAACAGGCTTCTGAGACCAGAACTGCAAACCAAAAAGTGTCCTCTGCTGAAATAGCCTCCAGCAGGTCTCCACTGTTCACAATTATCTGGGTGCAACCTCTGTCTCACAAACTCTTACAGTCACTTTTGCATTTGCTTTCTTCCTTGCATGTTAATTCCACTGCCACAGTCACTGGAAATAGGGCTCATGAAAAAGGTTTCAAACACAAAGAGGAAATGCAAGGTGGCTTCACACTCCAGGCACTAAATAATTTCTTTGGGTACTCAGGGTACCTTGGTTAGAGCTTACTCAGGAGTCTGAGACCTGCAACTCACTCACTATGAACTGAGTCTGCCTCCAAAGATCTGTTTGCATTGGAACTGTTGTGTTGTAGCCTTACTACCTACCTCCATGTCAATAGCAATGGAAAAATAATAAATCTGCTCATTGTGCTTGCAGAGGTTTCCAGTCAATGAAGACATCTGGGTTACTGGTTTAGCAGCCCTTGAGCCTATTTAAGGTTTCATTTCCTGGGCCCCAGCAGAGAAGAAGTCAGCGCTGCTAATGCAGTACAAGAGCATTGTCTGAAGCTGCTTTGAAAGGAAAACCAAGATGCACACAGCCCTGACCACAACTTTTCTCTCTGTTACTTATAAGGCATGATAAACTAATAATTAAAAATCTGAAATCCTTCAAGTACCATATGTGTATTTTCAAACAGCTTCACTTTATATAATTCTTTAATCAAATGTGCAGAAAAGGAGCACAATGAAGGCTGACATATATTTCAGCAGTAGTAAAGGGGGATCATATTGAGTTTTGATGCAAGCATATGCAGCCCTTGTAGATTGCAGCCTGACACTGATAATTGTTTTGCCCCATGAGTTTGGAACTGTTGGGAAGACTCTACTAGCAAGATACCCTACAAAATATGGACCTGACCCAGTGCTTACTGGAGTTAATTGGATTTTTTTCTATGACCCTGGCAGAGATGATTTTAAGCCCCTAGAGCAGAAATTGGCTCACAATTGTCCATTTTCTCTTGTTATTCACAAAGAAGAAATTCTACCGTGCCTTTTCAAAGATGATAGCTGAGTGTTAAATTCATGCTTTTATTTTGCTTAAGGAGAATGAATTTCTTTCAAATAAAATGTCATTTTTCGTTCTTTTTAGCAGAGTTTTGGCACATGTTTTCAGGGTCAAGATCTAATAATAGCCCTTACAAAACCCCCACAGTTGTGACATTCACTCTTTGGTGCAGCAAACAATGAGACTGTAATGATGATGATAATTGTGTTTATTTTTGATTCTGGACAAATGTCATCTATTCTCCATCTAGTCCCATTGTGAAAAGGCCTGAGCCACGACCTCCAGCAGGATCAGCTGACACAGTTCCACTTGGCCCAAATTTCTGACAATCTGCTGAAAATGGCAATCTTATTGGTTTTTTTTCCTATGCTTTTCTCACTGCTGAAGAGATCTCCAGTAAGAAACATTACCTTTAATTTACATTAAAATATTTCAGCTAAAGTTAGGCCAAAATAATGGGTGCTAATGATGCACTTAAGATCCTCACACAGCAGATCTCCTGGTGTCTCTTACAGAGGTCCTTCACCTACTCAATGGAGATTCTTCAAAAAATAAACACACCTGTTTGCCAGCACTCTTCCCTCCTCTAGCTGCACTATTGCTCCATTTTAAGGGAGACCATCTGCATTTAGGGTCTAAAGAAGTGATTGTAGCTTCTTCTGGAATGCATTTCTCTGTTGCTGCTAAGCTGACATATACTGCATGCTGGGGATGAAGGTAAAAGGAAGGACAAGAGTAAGAGGGAGAAAGGGAAATCGGGGAGAGAAAGGAGGGACTTACAGAGATCTTCGGTATGGGATAGAATTTCTTCCAAGTAATTTTGAATTTGCAAAAAACCCAAACTATTTGAATATCTTTTGATTGATAGTTCAATATATTTTAAATAGATAATTGAACATATTTTTTGAATGCTTAGGTAATAAGAAAAATAAAGGATTACCAACTCTCTTGGAAGTGTATTATTAGAAGTAAATATTTGAATAGTTTTAAGTATTGCTTTGTAGCTCAGCAGTCCAGCAGAGCCCTTCTTTATAGCAGTCCTATTCTATGTGTGTTTACTTAAGAGAATTGAAGTGATTCTCTTCCTTACCTAATTTCTTGTTTTCCCCTCCTTCTTTCATTAACAGACTTTGATTTAATAGTTTTCACTGGAGACATAGTTCATCATTGTACCAAAGATGGTAGCATCCAGCAATTTATCTGTCAACCTCTCCTCAATACACCAGCAACTTTTCATAGAAGAGAGGAACTTACTGGAGCAGTGGTCTATTCTTATGGCATATGGACCTATTAGAGTAGTAAATTTATCATTATACATGACATAAAAGATGCATTACCATCCATTAAGTTCAGGTGGAAGTAAAACCATTGGATGCCTACCACTGGATCTCTCCCACACCACAATATCCTTTCCAGTAATGCCTGTGTGGTCTTTGAGGAGAGTTTCCCTTCTAAATGGTACCCTACAATTAAACATGCAGGGCTTTCAAATGCAAGCCAGCTTTAAGATATTGGCATCAACATTTACTGCTGTGTAATGAGGTGCACCCAGTTAAAAGTGCATCAATTATTACTTGTTTCATATGGACAGGAAGCCTGATTTTGCATTTATCTTCTGCTACACCTTCCATACCCCTCAGATATAAATTGAAAAAAGGCTCATTATCTTTTTTCCCCCTTTGTGTTTTAATGCAGCAGTCTCAGGTAGGGAGGGGAAATCTGCACAGTCCTGTGCTTCTACAGCAGAGGAACAGGACCCCCAGGCAAAACGCCAGCATGCCCCAGAAGCACAAGGGGAGCCCCCAGAGCTTTGCTTATAGCCTCAAATCCCCTCTATTTTCAATTAAATGATCTAAATATCAAAATTACTTTGTGCTATCACAAACTATATTGCTGCCCTAAGAGAAGCATGATTTAATCTAAGTTTACACCTGTAGCTGACTAGTTACAGGAAGATAATTTCTATTGAGTTTTGCCTGTTTTCATTCTAATGATGCTCTTTGGCAAACCTAGATGTCTTTTTCTCTTTTTTTCATTCTGTCTCCAAGAAGTAAAGGCCAAGACAGGATTGGAAAGGTCATTCTCCCTTTTCCTTTCTCTTCTCCTCCACAGTGAGAAATGTTCCAAGATAAACACACCCCTCTACCCATTGTACTCGGCCTCAATTCACCCATTGAGATCTGATGGGGTTTCACACTAAAACTTCAAAAAGAACAGGAAACATGGAGAAGTGAAGAACATTTTCATTTAAAGGGTGATAAAATTCATCACAAATTCTCAAGACTGATCTATAAAGTTTGAGAGCTTTCAAGTAGTTTGTACCGCTGGGTCATTTTACAGATATTGCCACTACCGTAAAAAGGAAAAAAAAAAAACCCAAAACAAAACCAAAAACAGCAAGGGAGAAAAAAAAAAAAAAAACCCAAAGAAGAGGTAGAAGAGGAGTAATTTTACAGGGTGATGAAATTGAGGACACCAAGAACAAACACACAAATCTTAGTGTTTGATCAAACTTCTGCATGCCTCCTTCCCTCCTCAGGAAAAAAAAAAGGCAATTATACTCCACACTGATAATGACAGTAAAGTCCCAGGAAGTAGAACATCAGCAGTGGGTAGTTTCTTTAATTATTTGTTGCATTCAAAGGCAAAAATTATTCTTAGATACATTGCTTCAGTGTTGACTTCTAGAGAAAAGGCTTTTACTGAGCAAGGTAAGAAAGTAAAGAGGGAGAAAATAACCGATATTATCTAAAACAGCCACATTGAGAAAAGATGGTGTTTGGTGACTTTTACACTTGAAAAATCATTGAAAAACGCCCCCCACCTTACAACAATATTAACAATTAAGAATCAATTGTCAATCCCTCAGTCAGTGCAGCAGAGATGCACAGACCAGATATACTAAGTGTGGACCCACATCACACACCTGCAGTGCTGCAGCCAAAGCTTTTTCAGGCTCTTTCAGCCTGAGCAGAGCACACGCAGAGGGGTGCCTTGGAGGAGTGCTAGAAGCTGCCCCGGGTGTGTTCAAAATCGGTAAAGGAGGTTCCATGGAGTGATCACTTAGCAGAGAAACACATAACAGCCCTCTCACAGTGTTTGCCCTGTTGGCAACCATTACAAACCAATTATTTCCTTTGGGCTCTTAAAAGGGATGGGAATATAGGCTTCCTAAGGACTGCCATCACCCCGGAATGGCATCACATCAGTGCTTCAAAGGGAGCTGTGCTGAACACGGAGGCACTGTCTGACCTACCCTCCCACCACTGAGCAAGCCCACGAGCTATGGCTGCAGGAATGAAAAGTGCTCCCCAGGTGCCTTGTCTTAAAAACCGGTAAAGGCAGGGGAAAATTCTATGAAATCTCAAAGACCTCAATTCAAATGTGCTTGCAGAAGCATCTTTTTATCTATCAAATGCTTTTGGACTCCAATTAAGCAAAGTACAGAAAGGGCTGGAATGGCCCTGAATAACCTTTGCACAAGATGATGCTTGCATGCCAAGTGCACAAAAAGCCATACAAGTTATTTAAACCTATATTTTTTTGTCCATTTGCAGTAACAGCTACCACTGCATGCTGTGTATCAGTGGGCTGACTTGTCAGGGGCTGAAGCCTGCTATTAGCCAACGAGTAAACATGGCTTCACGCCCTCAGACCTTGGGAAGGATTAGCTTTTGCTGTGAAACACAGACATATTGGCAACGCTTTGGATGCACTCTGAAACATTACTGGAACACTCTGGTACACTTCAAAAATTCTTTACATTTTCCCACAGTGGCAGGCCCTGCAGGGAATATTTAGCATTAAGCGTAATTATTTTGTTTTATGCGGAGAATATTTAGCATTAAGTGTAATTATTTCATTTTATGGAGCCTGTCTCAGGCTCTAGATGTCTGTACATTGTTTCTGTCTTAAGATAAATACATACAGATTCCAATAGGTATCGATCTACACTCAAGTACCAAAGTACTGGCACTCCAGACAACCTTTCCAAACCACCCATCTCTGCTGGGGACGACCAAATTTTAAGCCTGCTGTGCCCAACTTCACCTGAATAACAAGAGAGCATTTCAGAATAAGGATAACTGAACACTAGGGTGCCAATTTGCCTTTCTTGCTCATCTCACTGCTGTGGGATCAGTTTCTTGGGCTATTGTGGCAAGTCCCTTCAGCACAGGTCCTACCATCCTTCCCCCCAGCTTAGTACATTCAGGTATTAGAGGTGTGATCAGAAACACTTGGATTTTCAGCTCCACACCTTTGACTAAACTCAACAACCTGTGAATTATCTACCTGTAATTTGTAGCACAGGCTGCTCTAAATATGTGAAAATACATTTGAGTAAAAATGCTCTTCCTTCCCATTCTCCATTTCATTTTTCAGCTGCATGTTGAGAACAGCATTGTCCTTCAGCAGGGCACGTGAGAGGCATTTGGGTACAGCAGCAGGGAGGTGCCCAGGAATCCTAGCAGAGGACACAATGCAATGATGTCTTAAGCCAGAGGGCTGTGTATATTTTTGTAATTACTGTATTTTACCTCTGCTCCTGTGAAGTGTCTTAGAAGGCAGTCCCTGGTACTTGTTACCAGACTGTGTCTAACCTAAAGCACTCTGGATTGAAACCTCATTTAAAAAAAAACAAACAAAACACTTGGAATTCAACATCATGTATAACTCCAAATAAGAAACCAGATGAGTGCTCTGCACCTCGCAGGGAAGGAGGGCCAGAGGGACACTCATCCATTTGTTTAGAGTGCTAAATATCCGTCAGAGTTAAGGATTTATGATGGGGTCCATCACAGTCAGTTTCCTCAAGTAGTTTTTTAATTTGCTTGACCAAGAAGAGCCAGCTATTGTAACAAGGATTGCCCCTGTCAGCACTGCTCAAGGCAGTTAAACATAAGATGTTATCACTGGGGAAGAAAAGCTGGCCCTTTATTTTTATGGATGGGAGAAGCAGCTTGTTACCATAGCAATGTTGCATTTTCACATGTGGAGGCTGCAGTTGAAAGGGGCAAGCAACCTCTAAACTTTAGCAGTGATGACTGGGACAAAATAGAGGGCAAAATATTTGCTTTTCTTTTGAAACATTTGCAATTTGGGGAAAAATATGCTTAAGGTATCTTGTGTGTGGTTACACCATTGTTTTTCCTCACTCTAGCCAGCATACACCTCATCTTGATCTTGATTGGATAGAAATTTTAGTGCTGCTCTATCACCTGTCTTCATTATCCACAATGTTAAGTGGACATGGGTGAGAAAACAAACATGCAAAACTTATTACTGCCAACTAATTAGCAGAGGTTTTTATGTTTATTTAAATATAGATATTTAAAAGCTTCCCTCTGGGAGAAAGGAAAACATTCCCCAGAGTGGGCTTGCATTTTAAGATCTAAAAAGCAGTATGCACTCGTGCATGTGTGCAGATATTGAACATGTACATGAGAAATCCTCATCAGCTCCACGGGCATTTAAGCACCAGGTGAGGCACTGTCATTTAGGAAGGCTCATTTGGCCAATTACAAGAGGGAATTTTGCCCATAAAATGAGGAGTGTATTAGCGAGCATACTAAGGTAGAATCCTTCTAGCCAGGAAGGATTCTAGATAGTTACTGTAACTCAGTACAGGGAATTGTACCAAAATCACCAGCACTCTGCTTTCACTGTCTGCTAAACACAAGCAGGAATCAGACAAAAATAGGAGGGTGGGCACCCAGGAGCATTAACTCACAGCTTGTTGCCTGGCAAACAGAGTAACACTTAACACTGTCTCCTGGAGCAATGCATTTGAGACTGCTGTTCAAAATGAGCAGGCTCAGTTTGTCCAAAGTGGGAAAACCCACAGTATTTTGGTATGGAGTTTGGTGATTGAGAATGCAAGCTGGACAACAGCCACTGGTGGAAGCAAATAGAGGAAGGGAAGAGAGAAGTAAGGATGATACAAGAAGTTCTTTCACTGGAGTCTAAGAAAGAGCTTATACCACAAAGACTCAGATGTCTTTTAAGGCTTTCTATTTTGAAAAAGTATTTAAAATATTTTTAATACTTTAACCACTTTCATGGTTTTTATTAAATTTCTAGCTAGAATGAAATCACGTGGCACTGACTTTCACAGCATAGCACACATCTTATGAAAGACTCATTGCCATCCAACCTTTAGTTGCCACTTTCTACTTTAACTGAATTTAACAAAGACTCCTCTGTTCTCTCAGTCACTTAAGGAGTGGGGGGGAAAACTCCTCAGGCAGCTTTGCCTCTTTGCTTCCTCTCTTTACTGTCTATCCAAAAGAAATCAAAACTTCCAGATACAAAAAATTAAGATTTTTTTTTCTTTTACTCTTTTTAAAGAAAGCTGGTCCAAGGCAAACAGCATTGCTTGAAATGTTGGTCATGAAAATCTCTTGCATAGTGAATTACCCATCTGCGAGCTTGGAACAGAAACAATGCAGGCTTCGCACTTGGACTCCTGTTGGTATTTAATGCTCTTTCCAATATATCATTCATAAAACCCATGACTATAGATGATTCCAGTTATTCTGTTTTTTTTTAGCACATCTGTCTTGGGAAGTCTGTCCCACATCTTTACCAAGAGGTGTGCAGAAGGGGAGGGATGGACCTACAGCGAGCTGAGGCCCACGCTCTTCTCTGCAGCTATCACACTGCAGCAGATAAACAGCCAATTATGCAATTGCTGACAGAGCGTTTGATGATTTTCCATTTCTCTTCATCTCCAAAACATGTATCCTAAGAAAACAGACAGCACTGTGGGCTCAGCATTCCTTCTCATGCCTTTGCAGGAAGTGGGAGCCATGCCACTGATTTCAGCAAGAACAGAGATGGGTCCAAAGGCAGACTGGATGAGACTATCTCCCACATTTCTGTGGGCCCTAATTTCTAGCTGTTCTCTCATCGTTGCTTTCCCCTTTCTCCACCCTCACTTGCCTTCATTGTTTCTCCTAGAGACAAGGTAACTGAGCTCTGCCAGAAAGATCTAATAAGAGCAAGGCTGCTTTAACTGTGATTTTAAAACAGAGAATGTTCCCTTTTTGAGGGAAAATGTCCAACTAATGGCTGTTCCTCTTCACCTTCAAGTAAACAGAAGCCAATACCTTTCTAACATGCTTCCACTAAAAAAAAATTATCTGAGAGGGAAAATTTAGGAGGATGCTTGAATAGCTGCAGGAAAGGACAGGTCTCAAGTAATTTGCAAGATCATGCATGTCAGCATGCCCATGACATGAGAAATAACATTAAAGGTGCACAGGCACCTAAGTAGTACAGGGCAAGTTTTTCCTTCTGATGCCTAGGGTAAATTTTGTACGAAGCACTATTGTGTTTCTGTGCCTACATCCACTGAACTTATTTGGTCTTGGGACCATCAGTGATTTACTGAAGAGAAGCTGAAGACCCCAAGTCACATCTGAAAAGCCACAGTACCCCTATAAGGGAGCAGATGTACTGTCGCTGTCAGGTATCCCCTTGCCTCTCCATCACTTCCACTGCGTTAGGTAACAGCTTATTTAAGAGCATCACACTGTGCACCAATTAAACTGAAACAAAGGAAGATGGCATTGAAATCAAGTTGGCAGAAAATTTAATTTCTCCACTTTCCTTGGAGCCTAAAATAAATGGGTTGTATGACAGACATGGATGGATTAATGGGAGATGAGAAGAACGTATTGGTAGTGTTCTTTGATCCACTTTGGAAAAGGCAGTTTTGCCACACTTCTGCTGGAGGAAGATAAAGGACCTTCTCACAATAAAGTCCTGGAGGCTATTCCATTGCCCTCCCACACAGTACACCTGCTTTTCATCACATAGCCCATCAGATAGTTCTCATTTCTTAGACTGATTTGCATTTCCATATGTCTTCAGAATACTTTTCTACTACTTAAAAACAAACAACAACTGTAACAAAGCCATCAAGAGTTTTGCTATTTGTCATGCCATATTCTTCACACACACATGCACAAAGACTCAAACTCTTTCTCCTCCCCTTAAAACACAGCAGATTAATTTAGTTTGCCTCCATATCTGCAGAAGAGCATTGCCATGACAAAAATTTAAATGTCAGGAAGAATTCAGTACTGTATTAGAAAATGAGACATCTGCTATGGTAGGCTCTGGCAAGGAGTGATGTTCTCTAATTGAAATGCCCAACCTCTAGTGGGTTTCCACTCAATAAACATCCCCATTGTTGGTAAAATTGTTACAGACAGAAGCTTCCAAGTTAGAGAAGCCAGCAATAAGCCTTGCTTCTCTACACACAGAAAAAAATCTGTCCCTCATACATATAAGTTCATAGGATGAGGACAATGAGGGAGACAAGAAAAGACAACTGTATTTATACAGAGAGAATGGATGAACCTCATTCCTCTCCTGAAAACTACTTCCATTTCCAATGTGGATGTTGGCTGAGTGGTTAGATCAGAAGTGTGCTGTAGCATCTGGTTTGCAGCTATGCACAGCTACTTGAGGTTTGTAATTCTGTTTCCCTCACCAAGACTAATAGTACCTTTCGGATGCAAATCTAATCCTTGGCAATGATATTCTTTAGTGACCTAAAATCTAAAATACAGTTTTTCCTCTAAAATGCAGGTCCACAAATTTTACATTTCATATGTTATCAGTAGGAAAGTCTACTGCTGGTTTCACTGAAGTACCTAAGCAAACTTGCGGCTTTTTCCTTTGCTATATTATGCTTGGTTATTTCTAATTTTAAAAAGTGTTACCTGTCTTATTCTTCCTTTTACAATAAATGCAGTGTCATGCCAAATAAAGTCTTATTTAAGAATGATGTGGAGTCATCTAAACTAAAATTAGAGAAAAGTTGACTCTCTCATCTAGCAGCAAACACACGAGCTGCATCACAAAGGCAACATGGGAATGGCACAAAGAATCCACTGAAGTAGCAGACAAAACTACAGAGCTGCTCTTCGTACACAAAGGTTTGCACTTGCACAATTCACAGGTGAAACAAAAAGCGTGTTGGGATGCAGCAGTTCAGAGATGTGACTGGTGAGCGCCCAGGGCTAATTCCAACAGGAAGGCTGCAGATGGAGGATGAGCAAAGCACTCGCTCTTTGACAGAGATCACGTAACTGTTTCCAATGAAACAGAGTAAACGTTACCTGACATCAAAAGCTTAGTTCTGATCAAAACTCACCCGTGAAAGGAGGCAACAGCAGTGGAACGAGTTATTCTCCATATGCACTTTAAAAAGGGAGATGAACCAAAAGGGGAAAGTCACTTTACATAAAAATGCAGTTTTACCACTCCACTTAAAAAGAGCAGCAGCAGAATTGGATCACACTTTGTCATCACTGACACTTCAAATATCCTTTTATTTCTTTGTAATCTCTTTCCCAATCATGTTCTGCTCATGCAGACTGACAAGAAGGGAAACTTGCTCCTGCATTCTGAGTACTTAAAGACCCGTTTCCCTTAAAAGAGAGGAAGTGCTTTTTGAGTACAGGCTGAGAGATACAGATCTCAGATTAGAGAACCTATTTGTTACTCTGATATAAACTTGTTTCTCAGCAGTTTTATGCTCCCAATATCACCTTATGTTCAGTTTAATGATCTTTTTATTCACTCAGCTGTTTTGTTTTACTACTTAATTTGCACTTAATCACACATCATTTTATGATTAACAATATTACTGCAAGAAGAATGCTTCACGTTTCTGTGGCTCTGCTAACTCTGGAATATTTTAAAAAACCCCATGAACACCCACCCCGTGTGACCCAGATTTTTGCTGATGAAACAACTAATGTACAAAAGAGTAGAAAAGGAAAAAAAGAAAATTTGAGTTTCTTGGCTATGAGTGGTGCAATTACCACAGGATTATTCTGACTTCATTGTCCCGTTTTGCATTGTCTTGTCTTGAAGCATCGATGAATACATTTAATTTACAATCATGTTCTGGTTGAGGGTAAGGGCTTAGGGTTTACAATAGAAAAAAGAAAGCTCAGAAATACCTTTAAGTGAAGTTGTTTCACATGGAACTTCACAAGCAGTTCACACCATTTTTTAGGTACTACATTTTAGTGGTCAGATTTGTCCTTCTGATTTAACTTAAGGGGAGATACACGAGGTGACAGTAATGCTTCCGACACGCTGCCTGTACAAAAGACCCTGTTAAGCAATTGCCTATCACTGAGGAAGCTTTGACAAGGTGAGTGCCCCTCCACAACCTTAAACAGCACAGTTTTAAAAATCCCTTCTATTTTGCAAGATCCTTTTACAACCCATGGCAGATACTCAAATTCAGAAAGAAAGAGAAGCAGCACATTGATATAAATTATCAAGTACTTGAAACAGTATATTTTAGAGCATGAACAAGGATGTTGAACTGAGGGGGCACAAAGAACTTTAGCAATTCCAAACAAATTAGACCCTAACTTTGTCATCTTTAAGTTCTTCAAACACCACCTTTTAAATTACAGCCAGTATGAGACCACAGTGGACTTGGGGACCCTCAAAGACCCATAGTCCATGATCTGCAAGCAGTAATGAGAAATCTAAGTTACTGATGCATTCACAAATCCAAAGAGCAAAGTTCAGGATTCAGACCAACTATTCCCTGGCCTTCAGAAATTCTTCATTTAAGGATAAGCTTGGTTTTCTGGTTATTTTGCAGTTAATAGCTTGGTTTTATCTAGCTACCACTAGAAAATGGGGCAGAACTTCCTTTCACTTCATGGTAGCCACAAAGGGCCACAATGGGAGACTTATGAGACTACTTACTTCTGCTTCTATGGATTGCCTTGAAATAAAACAAGTAAAAAATCTTCATATATATAGTGAGGTACATAGCAATTATTTTAAGATATGGGCCCACACAGAGGAGAACAGGTAGAAAGAGATGGTTAAAATAAGAGGTGTGCTTGGAGGTGAGAACTGCAGAATCTAGACAACATGAATATAAAATGTAAGCATGGGGATAATAGAAAAAAATATCAAGACCTATAGAGACGTCTTGGTAAATGTCAGTGCAGAATTTGACCTTTTGGTATCTATCATACATTCACCTGTCTTTGTTTGGGGCTGGTATCTCCAATGTCATTTTGCATTGCCTTGCAAATCCTCTGATGCTTGTTCAGAAATGCCATACAGGGAGTATCCAAGAAGTAAGACAGACAACTTCAGCAACTACAGGGACAAAAGTCACATCTTCAAGCATCTCAAAACTTAAAAATTGCTGTCCTTCTGCATCCAAGTTGTTGTGTGTGCATTAGCCACAATTATATTTCACAGTTTTGAACATGGGGAACCACATTGCTTGGATTCAGGTGGAAAGGAATATGCCTACTTAGCCATGGCACCTATAAACTTCCCTTTTCTTCATCTGACTTCATTGCCTGAACAGACACGTTTTTGGCAAAAGTAAGTTGCCATCAGCTACTCAAAAAAAAAATCCCCTTTTTTTAGATTTTTTTTTTTAACTAGCAGTACACTGATAGTGATCCTGGAGCAAACTTGTGCACTGAACCCTGCTCCTGGGCTCTATTCTCTGTCACTCTGCCCATTAAAACCACAACCTACAGACACCAGTGAGAGCCCAGCATGGAAAAGGATGCTTCATTATCCTTGGCTTTTCACCTGGTAACTGGAAGAAGAGGATGTGGGAAGAAGATTAAAGGTGAAGAGAAGTTATTCTATTAACAAAAATAGGACCTAGAGGACCTGGACATGCCCTGATGTTGTTGTGACAGAGTACTGAAACACTGGAGTCACTGAAATGCAGTCAAATTCTACATGATCCCCTTGACAGAGCAGATGCTGTTCAGACAAGCACTCAGATAGCACCATGTTCTCACCCAAAATTACCAAGCTCATCCCATCCAATGGAGGTTGAGGCCCACATCCAAGGCATGTATTTGGGACTATGTGACCATTCAAGTGGGTATTCCAGAGAGCTCTGATTCTCTGCAAGGCACCAGAGCTGCAGCCCAGCTGTGCTTCTGGACTGAAAGGATTTTTTCATCCTGTTTTTTGCTTTGGCATTGAGTCTTATAGGGGCATACTGAATTGTATAACAAAGCACCACTGAATGGTGTTGTTTCATAAATGTTGTGGTTCGTTTTGCGTTTGTTCTGTTCACCCCCACTGTTCATGTTAAAAGGTCCTGCCCCAATCCCAGTTAACTGTCAATCCCCAAACCCCTCCCCAGTTTCTATGGTTTCAACATGTATCATTTTTGTTCCCCACCCCCGGTTGCCTGCCTGTCACTCGGCACCCCTGCCTCCTTTTCCAGAAGCTTCTGGCCAGGCTGTCGGGTGATTGGCTCAGGGGCCGGGGCCCCTCCCTCAGTTGTACATGATTGGTCCTATTGTTATGTCAATCCCCAATGTAACCTTCCCTTCCCGCTCCTGATTTGTCACCCCCCCTCCCCTCCCACTTCCTTTATAACCCGAGGTTTTCCTCACTTCGGTGTCAGCTCTCTGCTCCCATCCCTTGGATCCTTTGGGAGCGTTCGGTCCTTCGGGACCTCATAAACCCGATCATACTAAGAGACTGAGAGTCGCCTCTTCTTCCTGCGGCTCGGAGTTTCAGCGGCCACCGTCCTGAGGGCAGTTTAGTGCCTTAGGCGCAGTGCCCGGCTTCGTGTTGGGGAAGCGCCCCTTCGGCTGGAGGCGGGCTGGGGATTCTAGCCTGGGCGTGTTTCCACCGGCCACACCGCTCCACATAAAGTAGATTTTTTTTTAAATTGAGTTATTAAAAACTCCTCACCCCCTTTTTAAATTAAGAGAAAAGCACACGACCTTCTGACACGGATGAACAGCAAACACAAAGGCACTGTTGATTGCCCCATCTGCAAGCAGGTCCTATACAAACAGCAGGGTAACATTTCCAGAGAAGCCCAAATCCATTTTCCACAGGGGAATAAAAACACATTCTTTTTGTTTTCTGTTCAAGGGAGGGAAGAAAGCTCTGAAGGAGACAGAAGCTGCTACAGATATGATCAGCTGAAGCTAATCTTGTCTCCAACGAGCGAGCTGCCTGATCAGTGCTCTAAGTGTGCTCAGTTATTGATGCTGAAAGAGGCACCACTCCTGGAAACCAAGCAGTGCTGCAGCATTTCACTGAGCCAGGGCTTTGGGGTACATCTTCCTGAAACCCTCTGGAGGGTGTGGGTTTAATATTTGGGGGTTCAGTTGGCTTTGGTATGTTTGCTTTTGCTTTATTTTGTTGCTTTGGTTTTGTGTTTTTTTTAAATTTTTCTCGTTCTAAAACAAGCTATTCCTCCTATAATGTCTGTAGGTGGAAAGTGGAAGTCTTTTCTCTTTTTGAAGCATTTTTAATTCAGATTAATATTTGCAATTTGAATTTTCCATTTAGTTAAGATCAAACAATGGAGAAATGCCAAGAAAAGCTACCAGTTATAAATTACAGCACCTCAATAGCAAAACCACTGCAATATTGAAACGTAATAAATTTATTTCCTTTCGCTTTAATAAATCCCAGGATTTTCATTTTGAAAACAACCTTGTAAGAAAATGAATGCAAACCTCCCATAAAATTCCAAAGATCAGCAGACATGAGAAATATGTAAAGAAACGCTGAACAGACAGCATGGTTTGGTCTTGTTCTGTCTGCCCAACATCTGCAGCCCTTACTTCTTTTTGTTTCCACTAACTTTGCTCAGTTTAGTTTCTTTGCTCAGTTTTCCCTTTCTCTGCAGCCTGAATGTGTTTTACCTTTCTCAACAGATGATTTCCACAGGCTGTGGCTTAAATCCCATGGCTGGCTGGCAGTGTCACCCCCTTGCCCCTCAGGACTACAACTATTGATTTATCCGCTACTGAAAGCCTGCAAAAAACAAACCCGCTTTATTCAAACACCCTGAAAAAAAAATCTAAATACCCATGGATTGAGGAATCTGAGGAAAGAGTGGAAGGGGATGATCAAACATGCCAACTACTTTTTTGACAGTTAATAAATTTGGTCAGCTCCAGCTGCTGCAAGAGAACCATATTTTGACTGAGAGTTTCTCCCTCCTGCAGCAATCCATCTGCAATCAATAGATTACCTGACAGCAGGCACCCCTGGGATGCACTGCTCAATACACATGTGCAAGGAGGGTTTTCTCTCTGAGCAAACTGGGGATAAATTCCTGCTGTCCACATCCACTTCTGCACTCTATAACAACTGTCCCTTATTCAGAGCTCCTAGGCCTGGCTATTTGAGAGCTCTATTTATGGCACACCAATCCTCCACCCCCCAGAAAGAACTCACATGTGCTCAGCTTGTATCACTTGGAGATAAACCATTAATTCAGAGAAAGTAAAATGCCTTCAAGTATTTTCGGGTTATTTTTCAACCTGTAAAAACAAGTGGGATGAATGCAGTCTTCAAAACTATTCCTATTTAGACATTTCCCCCCCTACCTAGAGGGATGGAACAGTTCACTCTGTGTATTCTGCATCCTCATACCAACATTTGGATTAAAAACTACTAGTGGTCTAGTACTTGAAAACTACCTTTCACTTGATAGAATTTTACATTATTTTATGGGAAACAGGGGATATGTTAGGATAAAGAAAACCTGAAAAAGCTCCAAAAGGAATAATAAAAAGACTCAGACTGACAGAGATCTCCTGATGGTAATTACTCAAACAAAACCAGCAAATTGTTGTTTCCTGATGCCCCGCCCGAGGCCACCCTCCCTCCCTCCCCCAGACTCAGAGACACTCCCTGTCAGAAGGGGCATTTCAGTGTGTTCTGCACAGATCAGAGCACTTGCTTCCCTCACTCCCTCTGATTTCTCCCCTCTGTCACTCCCTTCCCCTGTGCTGCAAGGCAGAGAAAAGCATCTGCCTCTAGGACAGCTCAGGACCTAACAGTAGCCCCATTCTTGCCTTTCTGGCAAGGAAAGAGAGTTAGGTGCTTAACAACATGTCATGCATAGGGAGTGAGAGGAGGAAGGGATGAAAGCAGGCAGTGATTTCAGACAATGTGTGCCATTTGGGTGCCTGTCTAACACCAATTTCAAGACAGAATAATAAAAATTTACTACTAACACAATTTATTATCTGTTTGCATTTCAGGATCTTAAAAATAGAGCAGACAGATCATAATACATGATGTCCCCAGTGATTTCTATTCCCTAATTGCACAGAAAACTTGCTTGATTAGTGCTGTGCTTTGTACAACAGGACTAGCTGGAACCCAACGAGTCTGTTTACTTCAGAATGCTCTGGATATGATTAGCAGGAGTGCATAAATGTACATTAGTGTATATTAATGCAGCAACTAATCTACACTGTGGACAGAAACAATACATATTGTATTTTTCCACCCACTATGTTTCTATTTGAAAATTCCTTACACAACAAGTGCCTCTGAGGTACTTACTTTAATTTTCCTAGTGCAATTTGTAATTACCTTAGATTGATATGTCTGTTTTTCTAAATAAATTGCTTTACTGGCAAAAATATGCCCGCTTTGTAAGCAGATTATATCTAGTGCCACGCAGCACAGTTAACTTCTTTCTCATTGGGAAAGGAGGGTTTGAACTCCTTGCTGTGAGGAGTTTTTTTATTGTGTTTTTAAATACATCAAGGACATTTTCTGTCCAGAAACAAAGCTGCCCTGTAAATGATGGGGATGGTTCTGACATCCATCTTCTAACTAAGAATATTTGCATTTCTGGGACTTCCACTGTGCTCTCTGCAGCAGTGAGAAGTAGCTTTTGTACACAAAAACTGGCACCAGAAGAAAGAGATGGTTTATAACTCTGTTGTCAAATCATACATTTGCTGTGACCTTTCCTATGATGTACATGCGGATTACTCACCATGACAAATATTTACCAAGTAAGATGGGAAATACAATAAATAATATTTCTGATATAATGGGAAAGCCATTAAATACGAGAAAATAGAGAGGAAGTTCAGCCCTTTTGTCTGTGGTGCCTTCAGGCCCCTGCACAGCACTACAGCTGAACTACAATCTACAGGACACCTACCACCACTTGGCAGAGAGAAGGACACCCCTCAGCAGGACAGATGAATTCATGCTCCTGAGCCACAGACAGTGTGATTCTTTTAAGAAGGATGAAAACGAAACCTCTCCCCAGGACCAGAATTTGCAGAGATAGACAGATTTCAGTAGCATGTTTGGCTTTACACTTGAAATTGCAGCACAACCCTCAAACCTTTGGAGGTCCTGCCCCTCTTCCCTATGTTCCTTTCACCATTATCCATTGTCAATAGAAGAGTCAACGATTATTTTAAAGTTATCTTTTTCATGTAAGTCTCTGTGTTTCCATGTTTCTCCTACTGTCCAGAGAGCTCCTGGCTATGCTATTGTGACATTCAGTGATTAATAGTTAGCATCAGGATCACCTCCACTAGAACTTTCTATATAAACATACAGGACTTGAACAATCTTCCATTCAAAAAGCAAAAAAAAAAATTACTTAAACCCTCAAACATAAATCTCAAGAAAAGGACAAGATGTACTTGGTAGTTGCTGACTGTACAAACTAGAAAGGCAAGTTTTCTCTTCCCTCCTTCTCAGAAGCAATGTGCTTACCCTCCTTATGCTGGCATCACAGAATATCCTGGGTTGGAAGGGACTCAACTAGGATCAAAGCCCAGCTCCTTGTTCTGCACAGAACAGCTCCAAAAATCCACCACCTGCCCAAGAATGTTCAAATGCTCTGTGAGCTCTGGCAAGGTTGGGACCCTGAGCACTTCCCTGGGGAACTTGTTCAGTGCCCAACCATCCTCTGGAGGAAGAACCTCTTCCTAATATCCCGGCTTAACCTTCCTGACACAACTCCAGGCCATTCCCTCGGGTCCTGTCACTGGTCACCTCCAGGCCATTCCCTCAGGTCCTGTCACTGGTCACCTCCAGGCCATTCCCTCAGGCCCTGTCACTGGTCACCTCCAGGCCATTCCCTCGGGTCCTGTCACTGGTCACCTCCAGGCCATTCCCTCGGGTCCTGTCACTGGTCACCGCCAGGCCATTCCTTCAGGTCCTGTCACTGGTCACCTCCAGGCCATTCCCTCAGGTCCTGTCACTGGTCACCTCCAGGCCATTCCTTCAGGTCCTGTCACTGGTCACCTCCAGGCCATTCCCTCAGGCCCTGTCACTGGTCACCTCCAGGCCATTCCTTCAGGTCCTGTCACTGGTCACCTCCAGGCCATTCCCTCGGGTCCTGTCACTGGTCACCTCCAGGCCATTCCCTCAGGTCCTGTCACTGGTCACTACAGAGAAGAGCTCAGTGCCTGCCCCTCTGCTTTCCCTGGTAGGAAACTGGGATGAGACACAATTGTAACAAACACACACTTGGCAAAACCACTGCGTTCCTCCTAACCTGGCTTCAGTGAGCCACATTGTGCTGTAAATTCTCAGATATATTCTCCTTGTCTCTTGCTAACCAAGTTTCACTGTTGGTGGCCAGATGGATGATGCCCAGATTTCATGAGATGTGGAGCCTGGCAGATTCCTGCTCTGGAATCTGGGTACCTGACCATGTCAGTCTGCAGCCTTGCCAACACTCAGCTGAGCAGTTTCACAAAGTAAAGGCCAATACCAGATCACCAGAAGGTGATTGATCACAAAGACTGTGCATCATGTGCCAAGGTGTGGTGCCAAGACAGTAGGGGGAGGAATGGTCACAACAGCTGAGAGGAAGGAGGAGCCTATGGAATGGGATTGTCTCTAGAACAAAAAGAAACACTCGGCACTTTGTTTAACTGTAACCAGACAAAAATGTCTCACCCTCTGCCTTCAGAACTGGGTAGTTAGATTAGAAACTAGAAAACTGCATAGATTTTCTGATGGGATGCTACTCTGCAGCCTCTATCATTTCGTTCTCAATTTCTTTCCAAGAGTTATGGGTCAATAGCTAGAGTCAAATATAACCACTTCCTCCTGCTTATGGTAATTACTAACTCCCACTTCATCACAGTGCCTTTTATCTGAAGTATCCCAAAGCATTTTACAAATTCAGCAACACATCAATGTTGGACCTAATCCAAAGCACATTAGGGTTAATGAAGTTAATATACAATGTATTATATGCATGTAAACATTTCATAAATTGCTTGCAATAGCATAATTACAGTTGAGGCCATCCAAACACCCTTAACTGTGCCCTATAGTGATGGAAACAATAAAAAAGAACAACTGGATGAGCCTTCCAGAGACAACTTGCATTTTTTTGCAGCTAATTCAAACTAAGACCATATTTGAATACTTAAATAATAATTAATGTGTACTATTGGCAAAGGACTGGGTTTAGGTTATGTGTGCCACTTAGCTGAACATTCTCATTCTTGAGATTTTTACAGTTTAACTATCAGGCTGAATTTCCTGAGAGATAATTTTGAAAGAAATTATTAGGGTAGAAGAGATGACAAACACTAGTTCAATTTTAACACTGTATTTATCTAACTAGTGATCAAAATGAGCGTAGTCACATCAGTGTGCCATCTTGACACCTTCCAGAACACTTGCTAATGCATACTGCCCCAGGGAGTCTTTAAATTGCAGGTGTACTAGGAAAAATATCATCCTTTGCTTCACACCTTTTTTAAAGCTCTTTCCTTAAGTAGCCTCAAATGCTCACAGTTTGAAATAAGACACAAGCTGGATGGACACTTCACCCCACCTAGTGCAGCAAGAGCACTGGGAATATCACATTTTAAAACAAACACTCTGGGCTTTACACTAAAACTTTTAAAGTGTTCAAGCCAGCAAACCTAGGGATCCATTTCAGCCATCCTTACAACTTCACATACCCTAACAAAGACCCACAGGGAAATATCTCACATCTGCCCTTACAGCTGGGCTGGTGTTTTAAATGTGGACACTGGTATTTTAAAGTTGCTATAAATAGTAATTGCAATTTGAAGCTTGAATAGTTTGAATCCATCATTATGAGCAGTTATCTGCTATTTGAAAATTGGCTCCCTGTCTCTTAGTGACATTGCTGGACTTCTGCTGAGTATATGACCTACCAAGTATTGTCCAGCCTGGATTTGTGTTTCCCTCAGCACTGGAAGGAAGAGAAGATTGAGAAGAACTTAAAGAGCTGAGGGATAAATGACATTTAATAAACCAAAGCACTCCCTTAAGTCTGCTCTGGGAGACAAAGGGACAGCACTTTAGAACACTGTGTTATGATCAGTGCAGGAGTCATTCCCCGCACTCGATATCTGCTCCTGAAGTGCTTCCACTAGAACGACACAATTCCCATCCTTCTTCCCAGTAATTCACTCAGAGTGTGCCTCAATTCACATGGGAGGGATTACAGGGAAATTGCAGTGCTTGTGAGGTTGGGTTGGCAGCCTTGGACGCCAGTGCAGACGGCATTCAGCAGCGACTCTCAAAACAGGTATAAAACAATGCAAGCAGATGTCATTTCCTCTACAGAAAGAGCTCAGCTTGGGAAAAGCTTTCCTTCTGCCTTGGATCAGGCTCCCCAGGGACAGCACAGCTTTTCTGCCAACTGAAGCACAAACTGATGCTGTCTAACCCAGCGTGCTTTCTGTGATAACTAGACTTTGAGCATCTACACTGCATAGTGACAAGTGCCATCAGCAGCAGCAACCTTCAGCCTCTCAGATGTCTTCTGAAGATACAGAATGCTATCTTGTTACAGAACAATATATTAAAACATTTTGTTTGTCTGGAAAACATCACAGCTCTTTAGTTTAGAATGGAAAATATTTTTGCAACAAAACTCTCTTCTGTGTCAATGCAGAAAGTTTGTAAAAAACCTTTCCTGTTCAGATTTGCATTGATTTAATAACTCTATGTTGTCCAACACTTTCTAACATTTTTAAAGTAACAACCGAGGCCAGCTTAATCAAAATGATGAAAAATTCCTTTAACTTCAAGTGCTGCAGATATTTGTAAAAACTGTGAAGGTGAAAGGGATAATAGAAGCCTTTTCACCATGAAGACAGAGAAGGGGAACCCAGACAGGCTGTGCAGTTTCCACACTTGAAGGTTTTCAAGGTCTGCCTGGTTAATGCCCTGAGCAGCCTTGTTTCACATCTAACACTGCTTGGAGGAGGTTGGAGTAGGGGTCCCTTTGAACCTGAATTATCCCACGATCCTGTGGAAGTAATTGTCTGACATAAACACAAGACAAAATAACTTCAAAGTTAGTATGGGATTATCAAAGTATTTGATAACAAGTACATTTGAGTTGGAAAAAATCTCCCTCTGCTTTTCAAGTGCAGAAGGCCAGAGACCTGACCGGTAAGGGCAAAAATAATGATACAAGCTAGCCTTTTACCATGGGATTATCTCAACTCAGATGTTCACAACGTAATTAAAGATCTTTATAATGGACACATTAATGAACTACACAATTCCTTTCTAAATTTAAAGACTTGACAGTTGTATAGCTTCTAGCAGATACAGGCACAACCAGCAAACCAGATTTGAGTGAGTGGGGTGCTGAAGGGATCAGGTTCGATGCAGTTCAATAACGAGGCACGTACAGCTGAAAAAACACTTGTGAAAGTGCTGAGGGCACAAAGATTATTTCAGCACTAAGATGAAAAAGTGAGTAGGTAAACTGGTGACAGTACAGTGCCCTGATAAACTGGCAATAATCTGAGAATATGTTTAACACAACCATATGGAAAAAAGTACCCTGGCTGGAACTGTGAAATGAGTTAGAGAGTGTTTAAGGATCAGAGTTAAGTTGTTCAAGAGGAGCTCTTGGCTGACATTAAATTAGTGGGGCTAATGTCACCTTGAGTTGCACACCAAGGGAAATGTATTTCTAAATATTGCATTCCAATTTAGGAACCTATACTTCAGGAATATGGAAATAACAGTAAGTCATAAAAGTAAGTGACCAAAAAAAATAAAAAAAGAAAAAACGACTGTGTGATTTTAACTACATTGCCCAGTTATTTAATTAATTCATGTAAATTTTAGCGGTAAAATTTCAGAATTTTTGCATTTACTGTTCATAAATGCCACAAATAAAGAGCTCTCAAAGCACACCACAGAGGAAGGGTCTTCCAGTGATGTAGACTAAGAAATAACAGGAGCCAGGGACTGGCCTTACAGCAGCATCAATTCCCAGAAACCACATTACAACAAAAACCTCCAAGTCCCTAGAACACTCTAAAACCAAACAAATAAACAGTGGCTGTCACTTGGCATTGATGCTCATTCAAAAATAATTTTGTAAGAGGCACCTGGTGTAATTCTGAATGCAGATACCACAGGTGTGCATGTTTAGAACTCACTACAGTTGTGCACCCACCATGCCAAGAACCAGCAACTCTCAAATATAAGGGATCCCTATTAGTAGTCTTCAACTGGCAGCCGAACTCTGCTTTACCTTCCTCTATTTGTGATTCTAAACATCTAAAATATTCAAAAGCTATAACCTCATTTGAACATTTCCACTCTTACTTCAATGGGGCTGTGACATACAGCACATAGGATATAAGTGTTAGGAGCAGGCATCTAATTCCCTCTGCCAAAGGCAGGAAAAATTTGGATTGCCTTGAATAGTTGGCATTGTGAGTGTGCACAAACCTGAAAGAGCATAATTAAGAGGAACATTGGCCTGTTAAGTCTTTTCTTAAATGGTGCTAGTCATGGAGGGGAAAAAAAGAACCGCAGAATAAAAAAGTGATTAGAAGCATTAAATCTGGTCACTTGGCTCAAATCCCACCCTGAGTCACAGTCTAGTAGGAAATACAGACACTTGATCTCTTTTTCCTCCTCTGTCCTTTCCCTTCCCAGTGAACTAAGTGTTATGCCACCCTCTGTCACCCTTCCTGCTGTGCCACTTTTCTGCAGACCTGCTTTTCTTTTCTACTCTGGTTGTGTCATTATCTGCACTTTAGATCACATTATCATAACCACCCCAAAAATTTCTATTTAACAAGGGCCGGGTACTTTGCATAAGCATTTTGAGCAGATGATTTTATAGCCACCTTCCTTGCTGCATTACAGCTTCCCAAAGCTAAGGAACGTTTCCATTTTTTAACTAATTAGAGCCATCAGAAGTAAAACAGTTTTAGAAAGTGACTGATCTGCAGACTATTTGGTGGGGTTTTTAGTTGGTTGGGTTGTTTGAGAGTGGGTTCTTTTTTTTTGGGGGGGGCGGGGGGGGATGTTGTTTTAAAATTGTGTTTGTCAGTATTCCCATTGTAAACATCTCAAAACCAAACCTCTCCTTTCTGTTTAAGATAAAAAGTATTAGCAATGCAGCCTAGCCAAGATTACAGCTCAAAATATCTATTCAGCAATAAATTCACCTATTTAACTTTTTCCCAAACCCCCAAGCCTTCAGAGCACTGTTAACAATCCAAACTCTGTGCTGCATCCTTCCACTTTCAGTGGCACTACAGACAAAAAAATAGAAAAATTAAAAAAAAATAAACTTTGACCTATTGTCTTTGCTAAATGGCCACTAGAAATCTCCACAGAACCTGGGGTGTGGAAAAGCAATATGATATTTTAGCATTGCAGCTGAGTGAGAGCACTTCCTTGCCAACAGCTGGGTCAAAACAACCCACAAGGAATGGCGTGTCCTAAAGCTTATAGTTCTGTCAATTTACACCAGGACCCAAACACAGGGCATTGCAGGAAAGAAGCCCTTCCTGGCCACACCACTCGACAGCTCCTTACAAGGAGTACAAATTTCCTGTATTTGAGGCAGGTGGTGCCAGTCCATCTTTGTGGGCAGCGGTGTGACCTGGCCGTGCCCTCCCTGGCATGCCAGGGGAGGGAGATCCATCTCACCCTCTCCCAGGTGTCGCTCAGGCTGAGCAGTTCAGCAGGTGTTTCTGCTCACATTAAAGGCTCGCAAATGGCGCTGCTAATTGAATTACAAATTAACTCATTATCGGATACAGTAAGTAATTTCTTTAAATTAAGTGGAGATTAATTAGAATAGCTGGGCAGAACAACTGAAGCAAAATGGTCCCACCCCCGCCATCAACAGATAAACCTGTTGAATTATTCTAATCTGACCAAAATTGATTTGGGATTATCAGGCACATCTGTCCAACTAGCATTAAAATACTTCAAAACTTGAGTTACTCCCCTAATATTAAAAGTTAGGTATTTGACACCTATAACCCTTGAGAATATCCTCATGTAAAAGGAGTTATTTTGCTATGTTTCTTGAGAGAATGGATTCAAACTTTCAGGTTACGAAGGGCACACTTGACAGTTGCTTTAACAGATTAAAAATCCCAATAGAAAACAGCCCCTATTATCCTTTGAAACTTTATTATTTCTGAAATAGTTACTCGTACAGAGTAATACTCCCTGATAGCTAATAATTGCAGTGAGCTTTCCTCAGGCTGTACAAATACAGTCATGGTCACCAGTGACACTGCAGCTCTCAAGGTGATCCTTCAGATGTGTCTATGTGTAGAACACAGACACGATCCTTCACATCGTGTCTATGTGTAGAACAGAACAAGACAATAAAAGTGCTGAAAAAAATCTCAAACCCAATATTTTTTGGAACAGAACGTTCAAATACAGCAATTTTTAAAATCTTTCTAATGGAGGAGAAAATGGTCAAGCATTATAAGTCATTATTAGCAACTGTAACATTAAGGACAAAGCCAATTTAGAAATAATCCATCAAGTGATCAAGAATTTTCTTTCCCCTCCTATATGTATAAGCAGTGCCACATGAAATCACCCAAAGCCTTACAAATAGCATTTCCACCTGCTGAAAAATAATCCATTAAAGTCTTTTCATGTGAGTCACAATAAAGTACAGCATGATAAACTGTATTTTAATTGGAGACTAGGAGAAGGAAATTAATTTCACCAATAACCTTCTGTGATAAGGAGACACAGGAGTAATTTGATGCCAGCTTGGTCTTCTAACTAGAACTTCCCTTGGAAAACTGGGATTCGAAACATCCTCATTTATAATCCCAGGAAGGGACTAGGTAGGGTGGGCCTGAGAACCATTTGACAAGCATGTAAAACATTAATTAACACCTCAAAATACCACCTATCCAGAAATGAACAGTAGCCCAGAGGACTGGGAGGGACAAAAGGGCAATAAAAGGCAACAGCCTTGTCCAGAAGGGCTCAATTTTCTTTACAGTGACCAATACAGAGCTGACAACAGAATAGACACCATCAGAAAACTATTGGAAAAAAAAAATAAATCCAGAATGTTCCATGGCAAGTACTGAGCACCCAAAGAGGTTATTTGGAGAAACTACAGGGAAAGGAAGGCAGGTCAGGATTCTGATATCCCCCAGAGTCTCGTGCCAGGTTATGAAACAACTAACTCAAAAGGCATATCCAGAAGCTGCAAAAACACTTAAATCACATCTTATATTAAACAATCATCATGGCAGAACATATGTGACTGAAGAGTTATGATGATAAATGATGAGAAACTTGTTTCTTTGCCTTTTAATGCAAATTAAAATGGCATAGAAACGTGAGGACTGTTTTGATGCAGCCACATCTTGGCAAGTCCTCTATGGCCTCTTTATCATTATGGAACTGGAAACATCTAAGGAAGACATTTGCCATCACTCTGACAAACCTGCTTATTCCCATCCCCACATCTAAATCATGGGTGTGCTACAGTGCAGGAGTAGTAAGGATAAAATAGATAAATTGGAGTCAAACAGGAGTCCTCACTTGTGGAAAGGAATGAGGGAAGAAGGGGGTTAGAGAAGAGTTAAAAATGCTAACTGTAAGGCAATTAAAATTCTCTGTAAAACTATCTGTGGTACCATATTAGAAAGCAGACCATTTCCACAGCAACTAGAAGAGGTACCATAAATTAACCAAATGACACACTAAAAAGCTTAGACTTAAAATCTGCTAATCCCCTTAGACTCAGCCTCTAACAATTTTGCAACAGGAACTGCAGCTCCTTTTGACAGAAACAGTAAATCATCCCCCTCAAGCAGCATATCTTACTGCAAAATAGGTATGTAAGAAACTATATCTGTCCCAGTCGGTTCAGAACAGTGTTTTAGAGCAGCTTATGATTATATTTTAGAAGAACTTTTTCCCCATTTAAAAATTACATCAGTTTTAACATTAAATCCAGAGATAAATTGGGCACTTTGAGATATTAGAGGCTTTTTCAGTAGATGTTCGAGACATTTTGCTGCCTTTCATGTTATTCTAGAGGCTAGTCAAGCTCATTGTTTGAAGTCCAAAAGCTTTTGGAAATTGATGTCTAGGGCTAAGCTTAAATCTTTAAACACTTTTCAAAAGCAAGACTCATTCAGAGAGCCAAACAGTCTTAGCAGTCAGCCTTTTCAACAGGACCTATTTGCAAAGATGGATCTAAAATAGATTACTTTATCGGGCTGTTCCAATGAAAGTCATTTTCGGAAAGAAATTCTCCAATACATCAGTCTGTTCTATTCACAGAAAGTAGCAGTTTCTAATTCAGCCTTCATACAGCTGCAAGTGCAGTGAAGATCTTAAATTCTTTATCTCAGTGGGGTGAAGGGTAAAGAAGGGAAATGCAGATGTAAAATACTGAACTCATTTATTTGGACAGTGGATGAAGCAACCGTGATACGTTTATTGATTTGCTGCTCCACTAATTAACATAGCGCTTTCAGTCTTCAAGTTTTCATCAAAAGATTGAGCTGCTTAAGACAGTGTTTTCAAAGTCACTTCTGAGAGATGCCACCTTAAACCAGAGCAAAACCTCTGTAATTTCTGGTTTTAATTGGTAATGAACAGGCCAATTCTCTGAAGATTCCAATCCATGTACTCTGACATGCAGGCTTGTGCACAGCAATGTGAAAAGCAAGCCAAAATGAAATGTTGCATGTTTGTTTCTAAGTAGCAAACACATTGCAGCAGGATACCAGTGTGGAAAACAATTCCCATTATAAACATGGAAACATCAGACCTGCATCCCTCACCAGACATCTCCCTCTCCCTCTATGATGCATGAATAGCAAGTTAACAAATACTTCCTCAGCAAGTATAAGAGAAGAAGCAAAAAATGGGGTCCCAGAAATTAAGAACACATTTCCATTAAATTCTACCATGCTTAAAAAGGCAGCAGCTCATTAATTTCCTGAGATCTGCTCGCTCATAGCCACAACAAACAACTACAGCTTGAACAGCAGGAATGGAGAGACAATGTTCTTCATGGTATTTTCATGTCTCCTGGCATCAAGGAGATGTTTATTAATACAAGCTTTTTTTTAATGACCTTTACACAAGCAGCATCTCAGAAGGCAGAAGAGGAGTGATTAGGGTCTGTATGAGCCTGAAGTCCAGCTTGTTTTCTTAACTCCTGACTTCTCTCAGCAATTACTTAGAAAATGCTCTTTCATTCAGAATATCAGCACACATCCCTGACCTTTGTTCCTTGCTACATACAGATAATTAACCCACCAAAACAGTACTTTCACACCATGAAAGAAGGAAACAAGACCACTGCCTGGGAATTAATCTACTCCCTGGATGGCAGAACACACAGTCTCAGTTAACAGCCCCAAAAAGGCTTCTGATAATATTGTCTCATTGCCAGCATTAAGTCATGATAGAGGTCTTGCCCCTCACAAACACATCTACAGAAACAAGGCTCAGGGCCCTTGCAAAACTTGGAGGGTGAGAACAAAGGCAAAGAGCTTGTCTTTCCCTTCCCCCTGTTTCAAGGAAAGAAAGGGGCAACAAGGATAATAAATCCACAGGGCTCTGAGGCATGTGCTACCCATGAAATGGTGTAAAATCCAGGGATTTCCAAATTTGACGCCTGCTTAAAGGACACGTATCACTGCTCTTAAACTAACAGCCCCGGCATGGGTCCTCAGCTCACTGCTGGATGCAGGGATGGTCCCCATGTGGAGAACTCTTCCTCTGGTTTCTGTCTCTTCTTTCTTATTTTTTGCCATTATTTCTGGCAACTGGGAGAGCTGGAGGACCTGGACATAGAGAGATACTTAAACACTTTAGTGGATACCCACCCAGTACTGCTGTTTGGGTACAAAACTGAGGAGCAAACCCATTCACCCTGGGCTACATGACAATTTGCTTCAAAAGACACTGCAGAAAATAATTAGGAGCCAAATGTTAAGGGGCACATATTTTAAATTCCAGGTAAGCATCTTCCACAGAAGTGTGGAACTGCTATTGATGCCCAATACAGTTCAAATCAACTATAAAAGTTTGGGGTTTTTTTCCCCCCACTGAATTCTAATCATATTTTTCTTATATTAACAGCATATTAATGAAAGCCTTTCCTTATGTGCCAAGAAGCCCATTTGCAACTAATTAATTCTCAGGGTTTTTATGCTGGTCTTTCTACTTACAGTTTTACAGTTCAAAAGAATAAAATGCAATCTCTTTGATTAAAACAATATGCAGAGCCTTTTCACTGAAAATTATGTTGTGACGAATCAGACTATAAGGGTCTGTCTTGTCACAACATAAAAAATAAAGTTGCAACCTCAGGTAGGATGAATATTATAAGAAGTGTATCAATATTATAAGAAGAACATGCAGAAAAAAGCAAGTGGGAGAAAAAAATCATAACGGATTAAAAAAAAATAGTTGTGGCCACACATTGGGACTCTACAACAATTTCAAATAGAGCAATCATGTGGGAACTGGTCAACAGAATGATCACCTCTTCCATTTATGTGTAACTACACAGTCATCAGAAAGAAAATCTTGCAAATCTTATTTAGAAAGAACTCAAGGAATTCCTTTCTCCCTCATCCTGCTGGATATTTTCAAGGGAGTGGATGGGGGAGGAAGATGTAACTGCTCTTATAACCATCAAGATTTCTTAATAGATGAACAGTGACAAATGGATTTCTCCTCTGTCCATTTAATTCTGTCCAGATAACAGAGTTCAAAATGGCACCAAAAAAATCTCCAGACACTTGAGCATTACAGAGCCTGGTCCAGCCTCTGAATGCTCTGCTTTAGGAAGAGTTGTCTGCAAGCAGCAGCTTCAGGGTGACACAACTGAAGATCTTGGTGGTTGCAAAGAAGCAGTGTCTTGGTGCTAGCTCAGAAACCAAAGCTTTACTTGGTCTACCAAGACTTTAGTAAACACACATGTGAATTTATACCCTGGGACAAACTGATTGTGACCCATCTCCAATTGGATCAATTTTAATCCACAAAGTAGCCAACTGTGTCCAAAAGGCCACTCGGCAACACCTTCAAAGGTGCTGGAGGATGAATTGTTCTCCAGGGAGTGAATCCTCTGCCCTGGGTGCCTCAATGACCAAACATCTCACACTGGAACCCGCCAGAATTTTTAGGTAAGGGATTTCTTTCCCCTGCAGCACTGCAGGAACCTGGGTTCTGATCATGCTTATCCACAGAATATTCACCAAATAGAAGCCATCCATCAACCCTGGGCTGTAAAGCAACTTTAAATTAAACAACTTAAAGAACTTCCTTTTGTTGGGGAATTAGGGAAAAACTCCATCCTACAGCCTCCCAGACACAGGTACCTATAGAAGCTGCTAAGAACACTCCCAGCTGCCTAATGCAAAAGGATTTATTTTCCTGGCTAGCAGCACAGTTCTTTTTCAGGATATGACTCTGTGAAGATGTCAACTATTTGTTTGTCTGTCTAGCAGACGTGTTCCTCAAGTGTAAACGTACTTGTGGCCATGCCAGAAAGAAAACTTATTTTCTCCCTTCCCAAGTCCTGTTAGTTTTACAGGGCCAAGACAACAGCAGGCAAAGCAGATTTGAGTCCCCTCACACAACAAGGTTTGCTAGGCTGTATTTTGTCACACCTGCACAAGCACACTGAAAAGGCAGGTGTAAACAGAAGCTGTAATTTGTCCTGCTGGTGCTGATGCATGGGGAGGCAAAAAACCCAGCTTGAGCCAGAGCCCCAGTTGAATGCACAAGGCTGCCAGGTAGAAAAACAAAAGCATCTTTTCAGTCCCAACCTGCATGTATTTTATATGAAAATCACTAAGGCACAATAAATATGGAACCCCACAAAGAACTTTTTTTACAGTCAATTTTTCAGAGGAGAGCTGCAATTTCTATAATGAACATGCATTAAGCCCTCCATAAAAAAGTTAATTAAGAAAATGAGTTTGTTTTTTCTACTCAAAATAAGTATTTTGCTGTTTAAAAATACAGTATGTACAGTAAATATGGTTTGGCAGGAAAGGTTTGTTGCAGAGCTCTATTGATATAGATAACAGAGTTCTTTTCCAGCGCAATTTATATCAAATTTAGACACTCTATGCATGGAAATAAAATATGAAAAAGAAAAAAAAAAGCAGCACATGAAACACCACAAGATCATAAAAAAAGCAGAACAGAGATGTGCAGAAATGGCACAAAACCCTTGGGAAAAAGAAAGTTCAGATATTTGCTATTAAAATGGATAACTCAGGTGGATTCTTTCCCCCATCTCACATTGCAGCTAGTTTCAGTAGAAGCAGAGGACCCCACAATTTTTCCACCAGCACTTTGGGAAAAAAAAGTCTTTAAAGAACTGAAGGTTTCCTTTTTCAGTCACACAGATCAAGGGGAAGACTTCTGAAACCACATTCAAACAATTCTGTATTGATAGTTTCCAAATTTTCTCTACCTTATAAAAAAAAAGAAATAATGACAATGCCCTGAAACAGAAGGCAGTAAATAAGGCTATCACAGAGGTGACAAAAAAAATACTGAAGTAGGCTGAGAGAAAAATGTGTATGGTTTGACATAGAGACAACCTATATGGAAGAAGAGCTACAGATTAAAAGGGTCTTAGTTGCAAGGAGAGAAACAACAGGAGGAAGAATTCAAAGAAAAAAAATCTATTTCTATCATTAAGAGAGGAGAAATATAGAGTAAACCTCTAAAGGGAAAAAAATCTTAAGCTTTACAGCAGCTTATAGTTAGAAATGAAAGTATAAAGTTTGCCAAAGAGAACAGAAAAAACTCTCAGGTTGCTGGATACTTGGTGCTAAGCCAAGAGGAGGAAAGGGAGGCACAGCCCCTCACTGAGGCTCCTGGTCACCAGCAGGAGTGGATAACTTCCCAAGGGATGGCTGAGAATCCCCTCACCCTGGGCAGCCAGCACTCCTGCTCTGCAGCACAAGCAATGAGAGCCTCAGTGGCAGCTTTGATGGTTGGAACAGTCTCCTTATCAATACCTCATCCCTCAGCTGCAAGTTAAACTGGTTTCCAGCCTACCCAGCAGCTAAAGATTAGGTTTATCTCATATATGGTAATGGTGGGGTGGATTCACCAGGACAGATGTTTGTTGGGACCAAAACTCTGTTCCCCAAACTAATTTTTTTTTTCTTTTTATGACCACTTGAGGAAGCAAAATGAGCCAACAGCCAGCGAACATGATAAACTAAGAGTATGGAAAGACATTTCTCTCCATAGCACCCAGAAAATGAGACATCCTCAGCTGTAGCTCAAGGAGCCCCTGTGACTAACACCTCCCAGACAGGCACCACAGGAATGACCAAACCCCAGCCTGCTGCCTGAGAGCACTACACACACTAGGCTCACAAGAGCACATAACAAAGAACCCTGAAGAGCAGAGCAGAGCAAACCCCTCTGACAGGGCTCCTGTACCTGCAGAGCTCACCCTTTACAGCACAAGTACCATCTCCTCCAGAAGCCCACCATACAGGCAGCACACAGACACCCACTAGCCCCTTTTCCCTTTGGTTTATCGTGTGACTCTCCAAAGAAATGAGAGTGAGCAGAGCAGGACCTCAGCTAACACCAGGCAGGGAGAGACACACTCCCCCCGAAACTGGAAATATCGGTGTAACTTGTTTTAGCTGTATCATTTCACAAAAGACAAAGTTTCTTACCTGTTGGCAGGTGGTGAAGAAGGAGCTCCTGTTTGCTCTAATTCAATGCTTTTTCTTGCACAGGCAAGAAACCAAGCCTGCCTGCTACTTCCTGGGCCCACCCAGCCCACCTGAGGCTAATTTAGAGTCTTGACCATGGCATAAAGCTACTGGGGCAGGTGGATGCTGTGTGGGTAACTCAGCTCCAAAAAGGAACTTGGTAGGCAAAACCCTCATTGCTCATTTCAGAAATGGAGAAGGGGGAAATAATTCCCTCTTAATTTAGCTGTTTTCCTTCCCTTACCCTTAATCTCATTCTTTTCCAACTTTATCTCTTAGCTTGCTTTTCTTTTTACATCAAGCATTTATATAGCTCCAATTTCCTGAACAGGAATAAGCTTACATGAAAACCTAAAGTCACATTTTAGACCTAAATGAAAAATGCATGGTTTACTCTGGTAAATTAAAGCCCATATGCAGGAATTGTTGGTATTTTACCAATTGTCTTTCACAAAACATTGGCTGAAATGAACATTTGCTCCTGAGCTAATGGGAAAACCTTCTCATCAGTGTGCTCTGCCTAACGAGTCATGGCAGCTCCTGCTGGACCAGAGCAGGAATCCAACTTGGCCACATCACCAGCCTTGCTCAGTGACAGGCTTTGGGGAACCAGAACATATGAAATACCTTCCCCTATGCAGAGGGTGAAATCCTTACCTGTTAGAAGAGCTTGTTCCATGGTATTGGTCTCACAAAGGTGTTTTAGGATGTTTGTGGGAGCCTTTGGATGCCAGGGCTTCTTCAGATGTGTGTTTGAGTTTTACACATGTTAAGGTCCTAACAGAAATGTCTCTGCAAACAAGATAGTTCTTATGCAAATGTTCATAGCAAGTCATAAATTATATAAATTTGATTTAACAAGAAGATACTGTGTTCTGGTCTTTCTGCATGCAGTTGCTTTGTAAATACAGGCTGACTGACTCCCCTGCAGAGAGGCACCTGAAGCATGAATTCTTTTCTAGAAAAATTAAAAGAACGGGAAAAACTTGGGCTGATTTCTGAAGCAGCAAGTTCAGTCCACAGATGGAGGTGCACATGAAGCCTTCCCACTAGAGCTCTTCCCTCTCAAACGTGCCTGATCTCAGTGCTGGGGTAATTAATTCTTGTGTCCTCTCAATATATCTCCCCCCTTATTACCAAGACTGTGATGATACTGGATGGTGTCTTGTCTAGTCTATTAAAATGCAGATTACATGACAAAAAGACCTTCAGCATGCAGAACTGTCAGCCCAGCACATTTCAGCTCCCGCTGGTGCTGGCTGGAGTATCCCATCTGTAGGGAGCTGAATATCTGAGCAGGGATCTGTGGATCAGGACATTGTAGTCTTTAGTCACTGCTGGCACACAAGCAAATAGAGAGACATTTTTCTTCAGTCTGTTCTGTGGTATCCTGAAGACAAAGAACCTTTACTCTCTTCTCAAGAAACTCACCATGTGCTTCACTGGAGGAAAAAAGTCAGGAATAATTAAAGAAGACATGTGCTGTCTGAACTTGTGACAGAAGCTTCTTTGATAAATAATTCATCTTAAAAATCTTGAGAGGTATGAATGAGATGGCAAACGAGGTGCTCCTCTGGAGCACACAGGCCTTCCTGGGTGACCTCCCCTGGCACATGCAGTTCATAATACCCTGGAGGGGGCACAAAGAGAAAAGAGTTTTAACAAATTTGTCAATGAAGCTGTCAAGTACAGGCATATGCTATAATCAGGTACTTGAATATCTCACGGCAGACCCTACTGTGCAATTCATAAAGTATCAGACAGCTTCTCACAACGAATTCCAGGAAGACAAGGGAAAACATCAGACTCAACTCTCATCATCAGCACTGAAAAGCAATGTTACACATTAACAAGGGTTTGCACAGTGTGTGTCCTTCATGCAGGATTGCAGAGACAAATGCCCATGCAGTTACAAACAACATGACATTACACCATTTAGACCTCAGGGAGCATCCTGCCAATTTTCTGTCCATCATTTATTTTCAGATCTGGTGGTGTGCACACTTTGAGCGCTCTTAGCCAAAGGTCACATCCAGTGAAGTTTCAGTAACAAACCATTTTCCATCTTTGGTTTTGAATTGTTTGATTTAAATAGTTTGTTATACTTCTGTTCAAGGCATGTGTCCATAATAATCAGAAGGGAGCTGAGTCTTCCAGCAAAGCTATTGTTTAGCTTTCTCCAGCATTAACACTTATATACATGAACTGAAACATCTGCAATATAAATTTTGCTCTTTTAACCTTGCATCATTGTTCCTTGGATCTCCTGATCCCTGTGCTAGAGATGTTTATGACAAATGTATAAAAACCTACTTTAGCTCTTCTTGCATTTAACAAGTAGCAATGAACAGTCTTCCAAATGGTAAAATAAACAAGTAACATTTTAACAGAACCAATCTTTATAAATCAGGGGTCTTAACTGTAGGGCAGTTCTGGATAAGAATATGCAGATCAAAAAGGTGCATGCAAAATACACATAAATTATATATACATATTTGGACTAGGTTAGCCTATGTGAAAATTCTTAAGGAGAGAGGAACATTGAAAAGGTACATTTCTTTGTTGAAGGTACTTGAGCTGATCTCACGTAAAAAAAGTATTTCAAAGAGGTATTGTTATGTGACAGGCACTGCATAATGTGAGGCTCAGCTCAGCTCTGTGCAAAGTAGGGGCTCCCACATGGTTTGAATTTGACAAATTCAAAACAGCAGTAGGGCGGTTCATCAAGAAACGTGAGATGGATAAGAAGAAAGAGTATCGGGGTACGACCTGCAGCGAACAACTCCATGCTCCTATTTTGAGATCTGAACAAGTTTTCATAGTTTTTCTTTTTCCCCCCCCATTTGTATGTTATATAGGTCAATTATTTTAAACTTTGCATATTTTCCCATCTACTTGCCAACCACCATTTACTTAACATAAATATTGATTTTTATTTCTTTTTGTCTCAGTTAGTCAGAGACCATCTGTCAGACTCTTAAGATGTCTATCTGACCCTGCCAAAGGAAAGCTCCATGCAGACCCTGGTAAATTGCCATTACTTTATTGAGGGGAAAATATTTTTATATCTGATTTTACCTTCTTTCCACTTCTGACAGAAGAGAAGTCACAAGCTGAATAAAGCTTACCAGAATGCTACAGAAGCAGGAACAAGGGTGCACAAGATTACTCACAACCAGACTTAATTAGGACCCATTTTGGATAACAAAACTGAATTAAAGAAGGGAGAAAGGAGCAAATCCAACCCTTACTCAGTTCCACACAGAAGAGGTTACATACATGAGTATGTGTCAAAGTTCTCTAAGGACTGTTTTTGACTTGGAAATAGATGTTGCTTAATGGAGATTTTACAGTTTAGAAAAATAAAACCCCCAAACATGTAAAGACACTCACAGACGTTTTCTTGTGTCATGTTTGTACACTTCTGTTACTTAGGCTGAGAAAACAAGCACGACATTTGGGCTGCAGAAGTGTTTAACCCTTTACACATTGCTAAGAGGGAACAAAGTTTTACAAGTTCCTTTGTAAGAGCCTCCAGCAGCACAACTGCTCTTGTCTCCCTTCAGTAAGATCCCAAGAATCCTGTTTAAATGAGTGGTTAGCCTGGGAACTCCTAAGGTGCACCTGGACAGTAACCATTCTTCTGCTGCTTTCAACTCCTTTTGATTACATGTAGTACACCTTTTCCTTAAAAGTCTAAACACAACTGTGAAATTTGATAGAAGGCCACAGTCCAGTTCCAATTTACTTTTATTTATTGCCTGACCTGGCCCATCAGTGAGGTCACATTAGACAGAGATGAGCCCCCTGCTAAATAGGAGGTGATTACACAGAGTCAGTGACCAAAGCTAATGATAAGGGAAAGTTCAAGGCTATTGACAAAGAGGCCACAACTAAGAACCCTTTAATTGAACACCTTCTAATATTCTGAGGTTTTTTTTTTTTAAATGAGACCAGATAACTAAACTTATGAGGGCACTACAAAACTATTACTGGGTCCCATTTAAATCTTGTCATTTTGCTGACACCTGTTGTTAGAGGAAAAAAATAAGGTTAAATATGGTCTTATAAAACAAAAGCAAACATTTGTTTGCTCATCAATCCACAGAAGACCTGAAGCAAAGAATTTAAAAAAAAAATTAAAAAATGGAATGTCACAGATACTCTTCTACAGAAGTAACTCATGCAATTTATGGTATCCCAATTTGAAGCTGTATCTGTGATTCAGACAGGGAGAAATCTAATTTATGTGGACATCCACATCTTAAAAATAACAATCTTGAAAATAAGCAGGAAATGCATTTTCTCAAAATAAATTAAATGGAAAAAGTCCACTTCTCTTATGACAATGATGAGATTGCTTTTGCACAGCTTATGTAGGTTCTTTGTTTAGTGAAAGAGGATATTCTAAACTAAAACACAATTATTTTACAAAGAAACACACCCTTGTGCCCTTACAAGAATGTACCATAGACTGAGGAGCTGAATGCAATAGACATTATTGAGCAAATAATTGTTTCCTCCAGAGAATGTCAGATGATATGTCCTATACAATGCAATACAACTCATTTCACAATGCATTTTCACAGAAATACGTGGCTATTCACACAAGTTAGGTAATACCAAAGCATCCTATTGTGGAGTGCTTCCATGGGAGGGAAGTGGAGTGAATGCAGGCAGATAAAAACTGAGCTACAAAACTTTGTGTGTCAGCACTGAGGCTACTGGGCTCATGCTGGGAGCTGGCACTGAATAGACACTCTCCTACTGCAGACAGCACAAGGAATCTAAACCTTCCCAGTGCATCTCCAAAGTGGACATGAGGCAGAGAAGTGCAGAGCCTGGCAGGGTGAGGGGGAACTACTGCAAACAGCAGAGAGGGGAGAGCAGGATCACACAATCATTTGGGCTGGAAAAGACCTCCAGGATCACTGAGTCCAGCCTGTGTCCCAACACCACCTTCTCAACCAGACCAGACCACTGAGTGCTGCATCCAGCTGTTTTCTGACCTCCTCCAGGGAGAGTGTCCAGCACCAATCTGGGCAGCCCATTTTGAGGCTCAAAAACCCTTTCCAAGAAGAAATTCTTCCTGATGTCCAGCCTGAATCTCCCCTGGCACAACTTAAAGCACTCCTCTCTTCCTGTCACTGGTTGCCTGGCAGAGGAACCTCACCCCCACCTGGCTTCAACATCCTTTCAGGCTACAAGAACCTTTCAGGGAGTTGTAGAGAGTGATAAGGTTCCCCCTAAGCCTCTTTTTCTCTAAGTACCCCCAGCTCCCTCAGCTGTTCCTCAAAGGGCTTACTTTAAATGGTCACTGCACCCATCAATACTGGGAGCACAAAAAATTACAAAAATATTAATTCCACTCCACACCTGCAATGGTAATTGCAATGAAGCTTCTGGTTCTTGCACAAAATTGGTCTGGAACTTAGGATGGATTTTTAGGATGGATTTCTGTTGTTGTGTTTTTTGCCTTTTTTTTTTTCTTTTGAACTAAAATAAAAGTAAAATTTCCTGAAAAAAATGAAGCTCTGACTTTTGTCCATCTCAAGAGACAGTGTTAAGACTCAAGAATCCATTGCAGGAACTAAGGCATGGCACAATATCAGCAGCTCAGAGGAGCAGGGTGTGCAGTTTTATGGCTGATTGTGAAGCAAGGGACACTCACTGATTTGCTGTTGCCTCCAGAATTGTTCTAAAGACAAATGAAGTGTAATAGCACATCACACCATGATTGCATGTTGATGCCATTTCCTGAAGTGATGTGATGACACCGTGGTAGGACCATTAACCCATCTGTCACTTTCTGCATTTGTCTCAATCAAACTGACAGGAGCATTGTGTAAATATGACTTTGGGCAAGGCAAACCCAGTGTTATGGACCTGATATAGGAAAAGGCAGCTGGCATTCAGAGGAGGGACTGACAGGACACGGACATATGTTTGAAAGTAGGACTCTTGCTAGAGGACATTTAAATAAAAGATTTGTCATTCCTCTCAAGCAATTTGAGATTATTGCTAAGGCACCCTAAAGATCGCTGTGACTTTTTGACAATCTGCCTGCACATATTATACAGAGCAGCACACTGAGCATCAGGAAAAGCAAATTGCTCTGAGGAACAGAGACATGCATTTAACAGTAGGCACACCTGGAAATACTGCTGCTGCACTGGTAGGTTTAGAAATACTCTTCAGGACTATTAGGAACAATGTTTTGATAATACTGTTGCCCATCTCTTGGCCAATATTTCCATTTCCACTAACTGAAATTCTGGTGGGCTGAGGATTATAAGGCCTGGCTTGAACATGGCAATACAGATCAGAACCAGTCTTCTCTTTCATAGTTATTAAAAAAAGATAGAAGTATCATCTATATGTGTTTTGTCTTTTCTTTATGACATGATACATCTTTATCATGTAACTGAATCTCCAAAAATGCAACAAGTGCTATTGTAACATTATCTTTTTTTTCTTAGCCAAATAAAGATATAAATACCCAATTCCTGTGTACAGATTACTGTAGAAAATGAAATAATAAATATATGTCTGCAAAATTTTCTCCTTCTTGCTTTCCCTTTTATCCTAGTGCTCATGGAACACAATTTTTTCTGCTACCTTCTAACAGATCTTGGTCCATTAAAGTGTCATCCATCTTGTGATGTAAATAATGAATAAGTACAGAATAGTTTCTGGAAGTGAAGAAAAGCAGAGAACATTTTCTGGAGCCTCAGAAAAATCTACAGAACATTTGCTAGGACACTGACATTTAAAACTAGTATGTAGAATTAGATAATAATGAAAACTACTATTTAAAAGACCTGAGAACTCATGACTGATTTAAGACTGAAAACCAATAGAAATCACATTGCAATGCACTCAGTGAGAATTGCTCTGCTTTCCTAATATTGTTTCACTAATAAAAGGAATAGAGATGTTAAATTCTAGAACATTTCAGGATCCAGCAGATGAAAAAGCCAAAAGTTGTTTAATAATTACTAACTAAGAGGCTAGAAATGGGAACTAAAAGTCACAGAGTTCACAGTGATACTGCTTTGGGGACATATTTTCCCCCCAGCCTCTAATGTCCCTCAATGTCCCAAAGTTACTTCTCTCACTGGGAAAAACCCCAAACCACTATGAATTTCTCTATTTCCTGCTACCCATTTTTTTATTCCCAACACAGAGACTCTTTATTTGTTGATTTTGTTGCCCAAGTGCCATTTGATCGGGATTAGTTCTGTGACCCTGGTGACAATGAACCCACCCCAAGCGCCGTGGCCAGCAGGAAGAAGTGACCATCGGCTAAGGCCATCCCCGATGCCACTCCCAGCTCTGCTGGAATATTCATCTCCAGATCCAGACAGCTGCCTTGTCACAGCTGAGGGAACAGGGCAAAGGGGGATCAAGCTACTGAAGTAGGAGCAAATGGAAGTGCCTGGCCAGAGGGAATCTCCCGCTAGCACTGACACCAAAAATATACTTCAGCCAGGGCCTTTGGTGCTGCTTCTCCCAGAAGTGCAATCCGAGCGGAAAGAACAAATTGAGAAGGTCTTGTGAAAGCTCACCTGTTTTCCTACTATATCAATTCCCTTATAAAATTATTACCTCCCCCAAAAGCCTTGTCTAGCAAATAATACGTTCTATCTGCCAAGTTGTCTTTTCTTTCTTTTTTCTTTTTCTTTTTTTTCTAATGCCTCAATCATGCAGGGATAAAGAAGCCGCAACTGTATTTATTGTATTTCCCTAAGTGTAATCTCTCTCCCCAGCAGATGTGACAATTTACTGCCAAAGTAAGTTCATCACACAATTAGTGGTGTGAAAGGAAAGCCTATTGTGTACCATAATGGTTTTTCTCGCCATTAGCAGTTAATAATTACCGACCGGCTGCAGGGCAGGCGCTGCATCCCCATCTCTCTGCAGCTCCGGCAGCGCTGTTCTGCAAGCCTCGGGGACACGGCAAGGAGAAGGAGCTTCCTGATGGGTCCCGATAAAAGGCAGGGGTTTATTTCCCCAGACCCATGTGCTCAGGTGCCCTGCACGGCTATGCCCCTGCTGTCACCAGCCCCCTGAAGTCACTTGACTCCTCTGATGCAGGCCCACTTCCACCCCATTGGTGGTATTTGGGATGAGATGGTGCTTTATGGTTACAGTAATGACTTTCCTATAAACTTTTATCACATTCTATAATAACATTTCATAAATATTACTAGCACAATACTTAGTACAACGTTTTATTTGAAAGCCCATAAAGTAATAATAAAGATTGTCAAAACTGGACCTTTAAACTACACAACACATTTTCATGCAAATCACATTCTAAGAACTGACCCTGCCTCGCGCTTTTGGTGCATTCAGCAATTCCTGTGACAGGTACATTGTGTCCCCAGTGAACAACTGTCTCTGTTACCATTGCTAAGTTTTCTGCCTTTTAAAATATGTTTCTATTGTGAGCTGGTTGGGGTTTTGGGTTTGTTGTTTGGCTTTTTTGGAATGGGTTTGAGGGTTACTTTTTTCCCTGAGAAATCACAGAGATTGTTGTTTTCTGGTAAAACTACAACAAAGAGCTAAAATAAACCCAAGAGAACTCCCAAAAGAGTCAATACATCAGAAATTTATGAAGAGCCAGCTAAGAGTGTAAAGTTAATGAGCATATATTGAAGCCTGTTAAACCACCATGTACAGGCTTCTCATCTGGGAGTAAGGCAGCCTTCAAACTACATTAACCTAAGAGTACTTTGCCCCAAACAAAGGCATGCACACTGTACTTTCAAGGCTTTTATTTATGCCCATTAACTTTACTTGAGCTGTTTGCATTCTCCTGCTCTTCTCTAGGCAAGTTCTCAGACTGCTGCTTCTCTAAACCATCTTCCATCCTAGCAGCAGTTTACCAATCAGAGTGCCACAGCTATCCCTAAACCCTATCCATAATTCACTCTACCTGCCAATCAGTGATTTCAACAGGGGATGGGGGAGTCATCCTGGGGAGCCTGCCACATCCAGGTCCCTCTTCTGAGTTCTGCTGGAATGGGTGCTCTCTTTCTGTTTGCTGCAGTGAGAAATAAGACACATGCTTTTGGTATCTGATTCAGATGCATAAGGTGGGTGTTCATCCTAACTTTTGGGACATGCTGGAGAACCAGAAGGAAAAGAAAACACTAATGAGATTATTCAGTGAGATGGGTTGAGTGCCTAGTTGATGCCTCAGGACAGCTGATAAAGAACTCTACCTCACCCAATTTAGAATTGAGTAATATTCAGAAAGCATTATTGACACAACAGGAAATTATTTCTGTTTTTCAAATGCTTGAAAATATATGCTCAGTGTGAGCCAGATGCTGGCTACAAAGGCATCTGAATTCACAACAAGCAGCTTGTCACAGCCACATAACTGGCAAATCTCCGAGCAGCTTTCACTCTTCTCACAGATGCCCCATTTCTCAGACTAAGTTTGGCTACATCATAGTCAAATCTCAACTTCTTGGATGGTTTTTTGCTGCTTCTGATTGGTGCCTCCACTCCTTGCTGGACTCTCAGCCTAGATGACTACATGTCACCTTTCTTTGGGAATGTGGTTGCAGAGCTCAATTCTGTCCCTCTTCACTTACCAGCACTCCCACCAAGTACATGTGGCCAGCTTATCCAGCTCTTATCCCTGCACCTGGGCCCTGCTGGGACCCTGGATTGCCCTGCCAGCTGGGGAGAGGCAGTGCATGAGCAATGTGGTCCAAATGTGCACCTGCATTTATGCCCATCCCAGGCCTAAACCCTCCCTGGCAGCAAAGGAAAGGCTTTTCCTTTGAGAACATTTTGTGATCTGCCAAGAGAGACGATAGAAAAAGTTCATAAAATTGCTGTATTAGCTGTCATTATAATGGGATTGTGTGATATCACAGGTGATTGATCATTTTCCTCTGATCAAGATAACTGTTGTGCTGAGTGGATATGAGAAAAGAGTCTCCCAAATTGTGTCCACCTTTCATCCATCTCCCAATCCTCTTTGTGTGCTCAGAAAGTGCACTGCAGTTAGTGAGCAGGGAACAGCTAATCCCCTCACTTTGTAGTGTTTCAGCCCAAATCCACTCTCTTGCCCTGTATCACCTCCCCTAAAGCAGTTGCACCCACACCAGAGCTGTCTTCACCAGCTGCTCTCTCTGGTCCCTGTGCTTTGCCTGCCAAGCTGGTAATACACCGTGTTCATAAAAAAAGCTGGGAGATATGGAGCAGGACTGAGGAATAGCATTTCATCAAGAAGATTCATTCATCCTAGGCTATTTAGGATCTGAAATTGGCACCAGCGATTCCTCAAAAGATAGATTGCAGAGCTGCAGACAACAGGGTGAAAAAAAATTTGAGAGGTCATCTAATCCCATCCCATCTCCAAAGGGCCATCTGTGGCACATTTGTCTGACCTGTTCTCAAAAGCCTTCAAAGACCAAGTGCCTGTGATCGATCTCTCAGGGAGTTTTCAGAGTGACAATCCCCAGGACGTGGAAAGAAGCATCTGTGGCTCCTCGCTGGCAGCGCAGCTGCACTGCACAGCTCCCACTCGTGTCTCCACAGGCTGCCAAGCGCTATCTGGCACTGTGGGGAAGCTGGCTGCTACATTTCCCAATGCCAGCTTGGTACAAAAGCAAAGAATCCCCTTTGGAACAAATCCTCTCACACAGACAAGCGCTCTGAAGACTTTTTTCTGGCTCCCAAGAGAGTCGCTGCTGAGCCTGGAGCATATTGTACCATGTGGGAGGATTTCGCCCCATCCTAAGCTTCCTTATAATTTCTGTGTCAATTTCAATACATCAAATTAGGGATTTCTAGCAAAGCTGGATGGAAGAAAAAGCACTAATTCACACTTTTCTGAACAAAGAGTTACAGGCCAAGAGTTATGCATTAAGTATCATCTTTTTAAAATTTCATTTTGTAGATTCTTCCTCCCTCACACCAACCCACCAGTGCCTGAAGAAGAAGCCTCCATATTTTTTCCAGTCTTTGCACACCGTCTTATTATCTGTACAATTCCATTTGGATATTGAAAAACAAGGCTGCAGCCACTTCCAGCTGATTTTTCCATAAAAGAAAATTGCTGTTTAATGTTTTCAGTCTTCTTGCTCTGCAGTGCATCAGATGATGACTAGGATGCTTTTTGCTAATCTGAGCAACTAAACTTAATTGTCACTCAGAAGTAAATTCTTTTGTAACACTTCCTTCCCCTTCTGTCATCCTGGGTTTCTCATCAAACTGAAATAGCTCGTACATGGTGATTTGTTTCCTTTTAAATGATGCTGATTAAAACAAAATCCCAGTCTGGTACATGCAACTTGGCAATGGCAAACTAAGAGTAGCTGTGTTCTTCTGAACGTGGACTCTAACAGGAGTAAGGAACGGAAGCATTTTTACCCTTTATTGCTCTCAGCTGCATTTTTTGGGTTTTTTATGTGTGTATTTTATACACATATATTTAAACACACACACACATAAATGTATGTAAAAGGCTGCACACTTCCTTGATAGCCTCTTCCATTTTAAAGCAACAGAGTGAATCTTCTTGCAGATTCTCCACTATTAATTGTTTATAATGCATGTATCTGAAGGAAACACTTAGAATGGTATCTCAGCAAACATTTCATATTATTTATATCAGTAAGTGCTCTAGGAAGTTTGTATGAGCTGTTCCCTCATGGCTGAAATAAGCCTACTTCATACTTACTAATACTCCACTGCCTTGGGACTTAGGGCAGTAGACATACATTTTAAAGTTACATAAGATCAATTTTTTATGCCATTAAAGTGGATTGGCTTTGTAATTAAATTTATTTTCAGTTGTCTTTTTTAATTGTTAATCTAGAATGCTACTTAGCTTACATTTGCATCTGGAAGCTGAAGTATTACAGGGTATTATAATACAGTATGTGAAAGCTATGTTAAAATATATTTTCTAAGAAAACTAAACACTCATAATTTATGGGTAATTACAAAAAATGTTTTATAATCAAAAGGGCTCAAGAGAAGAAGAATTCTCTGTCTCCCAAATTTTTATCTGTTGATGGAAAGAGAATTCATTAAGGTAGAAATAATATCCATAAGTAAGGAATAGATATGTCTCTATCTCTTCTGAGTGTGAGCACTGAATATCATATGAACTCAGTAATATTAAAAGAACAGAAGATGTGATGGCTACATTATGCATGAACCTGGTGTAGTTCGCTCCTTTAGACTTAGTCAGCTTACTTGTGCTTTTTCATTCCTCTTACTGCAGAGATCAGAGAGCAAAAGATTCCCTTGGCAGAGAAGCTAAATTGGATAATAATATATTAAGGGTAATAGGAAAGTGGAAGGGAAGAGGGAGAGTTTTCACCCAGCAGCCTCCAAAGATCATTAATGGGAAGTTAACACTGCAAATGCCAGTTGGCTTTCCCAGTTCTATTTTTTAAGTGTGCCAATGGAACAAACAACACAAGAAAATCTCTGGGGTCAATGAATTGATTTCCCTGCCAGGTAGGAATCATTCCCAAGGAAATGTTTGCTACTATCATATTTTGTTAGCTTAGAAAGTCCCAAGAAATATTTCACTTGAAATAGCAAAAACCATATTCTGCTCTGATGAAATGTATCTTTTTAATATTTATATCTCCCAGAGTGATGATCTCCCCACATCAGGGACAGGATGGTAGGTACATAGACTGCTGCCAGCTCCTTTCCTTTCCTACTCAGGAAAGCATTCTTATTCAGAGCAGCACTTAAGTAAATGTTTAAGTGCTTTGTTGAATTTGAACCAAAATTGTCACTCTCTAGGTGATATATATTTGGCTTTTTAAAACTTTATATTTTTTTCCTGCTGTTCTTCCAGTTTGGGTTTATTTGGTTTTGTTTTTTTGTTTTTTTGGTTGGTTGTTTTTTTTTGGTGGTTTTTTTTTGTTGTTGTTGTTTGTTTTTTTGGGTTGTTTTTTTTTTTTTTTTTTTTCCCATGTTGCTCATCTCTAAGGCTTCTCCTTTTTTTTTTGTTATCAGCATTCTGATGGATGTGTTTCAAGAACCAAAAGAAATGTGGTCACCACTCTCATATCCACCCACTTAAAACAGTTCAAAGTTTAATTGGGTCACTTCTTGCTTTCAGCCAAAAATCAAGGCAGTAAGAGCATGACTTGGAAACATCTCTTATTGATAGATTTCACACTTTAAATCCTTAGGGTTATGTCAAGATATGGAGAGTTAAAGCAAGAACAACTTTAACAAGCCTTCTCCTTGGTTATTTAGAGTTCAGAAATTCTGACTTTTTTTGCATCCAAGCAACTTTCCTAAAGTGGTTCCTTGGCAGAAGTGAGAATCTCAAACCCATCCGTCGTTCTAAAGCTATAATTTACAAAGACACAGTATTAGATCCTCAAAAGGAGGAAGTCAGCTGCACATTGAATGCTTTGGAAACCTGTCTCAAGCATGACAATTAGCAGGCTAATGCTGCACTGTTCACTGTCAAAGTGGAGCCAGGCTCCACGTGTGTCTCCAGCTCCAATGTTTGCAGTGTTGGGAAGAACTGTGTAATTGCAGTGCAGATGTATCCTCAATAACATGGATTATTCACCAGCCTCCAACACACAGCTTCTACAACAGTATATGGAAATTGTTAAGGATTATATACAAAGATACTAATCACTAACAACACCTGCTGAGGTCCTATGACAAAACCCCGCTTGCAACATGGTTTTCAGAAAGGTTTCACCATCTAATTACACACAGGCTTCTGTTTGTAAGCAGCAACCCTTGCTGAGAAAAGGAGATGAGGATTCTCTGTTGACCTTCCTATCTGCTGTTCCCAGAGCTGAGCAGGTTTCCAGCAACACCCCCAAAGTTTTCTGTTCAACAGAGAATCCATGTGAAATTAACACAGCACACAAAAATAACCTGAACTATCCCTTCAGAAATAAAACCTTGGAAATGAGAACTGGACACTTCAAATCAATTTGACCTGCACAAATAAGTGTCTTTTTAGACAGTAATAGGGTGCCTGGACTCTCATTTCAGCTGTGGAAACTCTGGGGAACAGTGAGCTCATAAATCTGTAATACACATGCAGGCTGCATTCAAAGTTTCATCGGGAGAAAGAAAATGACCAAAATGTGATTTTTTTTTTGTTTTAAACAAAGCCAAAGCACAGATGTGCTGCGCAGGTCTGCATGGAGAGGGGTGGCTGGGCATCACACACCAGGTAAGAGACCAGTATAGTGGCTGTAATGTGTTTAACCAAGTTGCCCAATAAATTGTTTGTAACTGAAATAAAAGAAGCAGTATGAAGGATTTTCTGTGTCTAAGTAAAGATAGTGGCTCAGAGTAGGATCCATTCCTGACTGGTAAGAACCATAAGCTTTTCAGTCTTTCTGACTGGAAAATTTGTTAAAATAATGGTACACAATTCCTAGTGACAATGATTATAAAAAAAAGTATAATAAATCCTATTAGGCAAAAATGTCAGGGTACTCTGTTTTTGAGATACAATTTAGTCTAGTGAATAAGAAAAGTGATCTTGTGTTTCAAACAACTTAGTGGAAATAAACTGGATTTTAATTAGAAAAGAAGTATGATGAAATTAAAGCTAAACAAAGAACAAGGCCTTAACAAAACTAGGTGAAGTGTTTTTTAAAAAAGAAGTGTTTTCACTTTTTAATTGTAAATTGAATTAAGGAGCATATAGTTATTATATAAAGAAGATAATGACAGGAAAATATTCAGTTGGAGAAGTGCTTTAGGAGTCAGCTGGGATATATCTATTCCTACAGCCCATGGAGCAGAAACATTTTTTACTAGAAAGAAGGAAGATTTCTTGCTGATACACAATTTATAGAACCACAGAAAGGCCTGGGTTGGAAGGGACCTGAAATATCAGCTAGTTCCAACCCCCAATCATTCCCCTTCTGTGTCACCTCTTCCCCTTCCACAAAAATTGTAGGTGGCAAGCATTTTCCAGCTGGTCATCAGACCTTCTCTTTCACAGCTTCCTTCTTTTCATAAGCCACAAAAGCAGGATCTCTATTGTCTTAATTCACAAAGGTTTTAACAAGTCAGGCCTAAAGAGAAAAGGAAGGCAGAGAGGACATCATCTTGGGCTTACCAAGCTGCAGTCTGCTCACTCATCCCTCCCCAGTTCCATGCTGCTCTCTATCTGATAAACTTTGCTTTGTGAAGGAGATAAGAAAATCAGATAATCTCTCAGAACAGAGGCTGATCCCACTGTCTTTTGCAGGCAGCAACTTGTAAGTATTCACACTCCAAGCCTAAATATTTGCTTCTCCATAATGGCATCTTAGCCAGATTTACAAAGCCAGGGGAGCAGCTCCTGTTTCATTAAACGCAGTGTCCTTCCCTTTCTCACAATAATCTCTCCAGACTGTATTGATTCAGACAACACAATTAGTGCTGACTCAGATTAAATACAGTCTCAAAACCCACTTTTTTTTCTCATGGCAAAAAGGCAAACTGAAGACCCTTATGATTTGTACTGTAGCAACATAAAAATAGAAAAGAAAATTCTGCAAATGCTTACAGAACGTTTACAGTTTATGTGAATCAAATACGAATCTGAAGTAAGTCCTTTGGGCATCTGATAATGTGTACAGTAATTTCCAGAAATATAGAAATAATTGATTTATGTTGCTTCAGAGAAGGGTCCTTGGAGCAAGGACCATTTACCCTTAGGGATTCAGAACTGCTTAGTCAAACAACCAAGTGGAAGCAGAAGTCACATTTAAACTCTGTAGCCAGCAATTAAAATGAGCTACGTTTTCTTACGTTTTCTTCTTCTTTGACTTCTTGGGAATAAAAACCCCCACAACAACAAAAACCCCAAACTCATGAAAAAACCCCAACAAATGCAAAAAAAAAACCAACAAAAAAAACCCACAAAAACCACCAAAACCAAAGGACCATGCATCCCCAAAACCCCCCAGAGCTAGAAGTCTATTGTCTCACTCGCATGGATGGAAGTTCCCCACCTCACGAATTTACTGACTTTAATATCTTACCACAAATGCCTATTGAAAAATAATAGGCCTTTTTCTGAGGGCTCTGTCCTCTTCCCTGTTTTTCTATTGCCATCCTGACAGGATTGTCTGTGCCCTTTAGCTTTGTTTCTGCTAAAATATAAAGACCTCATGAGAGCAGGGCTCCCCTGGAAGCAGCAGTCACTGTCGGTTGTCGCGTTCTCGCTTGGATGATTTCTGCCACCGAGCACAAACACTGGCCAAAAACAGCCTCCACAAAAAGGAACACTAGCCACAAAAATGACACCTTCTAGCAGGAATGACATGTACTTAGCACTGCAGCCTGGCCTGCCAAGCCTCTGGTGCTGGGAGCTCAGCTAGCAGGTCTCCCTGCGCTACCAGCATGGGCATTTTTCCTGTCAGGATTTTACTGCTTTCCCAGCTGAAGGGTATGAATGGTTTTCTGCTTCTCCTTCTCTCCACTACAAATCAGCCTATTTTAATTTGTGCAATTCTGGTTTTTTTTTTTGTCAGTGGCTTGTCATCACGTTGTCTTTAGAATACTTGAGAAACATTAATGAAACACAAAAATGCACTGATTTGTGAAAATAATAAGCATTTCACTTAGAAGGAAGGGAGTACGTTTATACTGGTAGAGATGCAGACAGACATCAGTCATTATACCAGCTACCACTTCACCCAAACTGTGGTCTCCTTTCATTGAAAAAACATGGGAGATTCACCATCAGATTCATTATAACATGTCCAGAGATAGATTTTTATCTCCTCTGAAGGGCCTTTCTCCATTTAACCTCTTGTTCAGCCATTCAGGAAGAAGAAGTAGTGCAACCTTGCAGAGAGTTTGTAAGTTATGGGGCAGGGACATCAGTGTGCTGTGTATGTCCAAAGAAATTGCTGGAGAAAATTTAAATGTTGTTCTTGCTAAATCACAGCTCATTAAAAAAAAAATGCACAGAGAAAGGAAGGAAAAGGCTGTACCAAGTACCCAGACAGGGTAGCAGATGGGATAGAACAGAGCCTCTACAAGGTCACACAGAGCAGGTGGCTGCTTGTTTATAGACTCCCCTTTTCAGGAGAATATGTATTTTGCAGTGTGAATTATGAAATATCCCCTATTTATTATAAAGGAGGACTAGAACATCTCATGTCCCCAGTTATGTTTCATAGAGGAACCTGTGCTTAGGTTTCAGATAGGAAATGAGTCTTTCAATTTCTGTATTCCTCAAAAGAATCTTAAAAGAAAGGCCCAAGCCTGCAAATGTCCCATATCTGGGTAGATTTTCTCACCACTGTGCTATTGGCCTTCCCCATGTCTCAAACCCACACCCATGTCTCAAACACACACATCCAGTGCCAGAAACCAAGCTATTACAAGCAGGAGGTACATGAACCTGAAGCCAAAGTCTTTTAATCAGACTTGAAAATTCATCAAGTATACAGATTAATTCCTTATTAGTGTTAAAATCAGTACAGCACTAATGACTCGAGCAGAACAACTTGTATTACCACTAGTTTAAATTTTTATCATTTTGGGGCCAAAACAAACCAATATGTAGGTGTGTTTACCTCTTCCATTACATGGCTAGCTGAAGTGCCTCCAGGAAGCCCCCACCAGGGATCAATCCAGCAGAATGTATTTCAGTGCATCTTGAAAAACTGCTTCATGAAAGTTAAAGCATCCTGATCGCAGTGATCAATCCAAATCCTGCTCAAATGCCAACTGTTTTGACACAGACCAATCTTTTTTGTCTGAGAGCCAGCACAGAAGCTTTAAATGTTGCAGTATTTGCAATATTTGTTATATATAACAAGGGAATTATTGCACAAGTAATGTCCATGATGAGCAAAGCCAGAATGTAGCTCCCACATCGCTGGATTTCTCTAACACACATTGATGGAACAATCAATAGGTTATTTTGCAATTTTCCTAATAAAATATTTAATGCACGAGCAATATAGAAAAAATTTAAAATCAACACTAAACTGAGCTGCCAAATGGAAAGAAAAACACTGGACATGTGCTACATGATTGTACGTGTGCTGCTGCTGTTGTTCACAGAATGGAGCTCCACTATCTGAACACAGCAGTCCTCCCTTGTCCTTCAGTGACTTAGAGCCAAGAGCCTGGTTCTCAAAATATTCATCATTCAAAGGCCTCCATAGCCAAATGCTGGTGAGAAAATTAAGACAGCAAGACTACAAAACCAGGATTTATTCCACTCAGGTCCAAACTCTGTATAGGAGCAGAGAGTTCCTCATACCCACTCTCAAAGAGAGCCTCCTTCCCTTTCATCAGCTCATTTCTCACTTCTCACCACCCCCAAACTGGCATTTCCTATCCACAGGCATGGATACAGAGCCTGCTTTACCTTCTCATTCATATTGTCTAAGGGATGCTCTTTAAGATCATCACTCATCTCTGGCTCCCTTTAAGGATAAATCCTCCCAGCTGACATAAACCCACACAACTTCACTGAAATCAGATGAGGAACTTACACTTTCTGCCTGCTTCTTCTGCTTTGTCCAGTTAATTCATGCCTTCAAAGGGATGGATTCACCATTTTCTTTCATTCTATTTCTTAAGGAGCTTCCCAGTATTTCTTGTCACTGCTAGTTTTTCATCTATCTCAAAACATCTTCTCCAAAGTCTGTTCATTTCATTCAATCTTCTATTCTACCAATATTAAAAAAATAAAAAAACCCTGAATTATGCAATCAATTTCTCTATTTTTAATTCTGCTACATTAATAAATTATCATAAACACATTGTAGGAATTATATGTATAAAATTACCTTTTCAACAAAATACACAAATGGAATATAGCCTATATTGAATGTTTCCTTTTAGAGGTATTGGAGGAAGGAGAAAAGCTGCTTCTTTCTTAATGTGGGTGGTAGAACTGAAAAAAAAAATGAGAACTTCTCCAATCTGGAAGAACAACTTGTTTGCCATCCTGAATGAACACTCATGCTACCAGCAGTTATTTTTACCTAGCCCATCGTTTTGTGGCTGGGAGAGGCTAACAAAATCTCTTGAGAATTTGGGATTTGGGAGACAGGGGCTCCATGCTGAAACTTTTCAATACCATGCATCCTACAGGACGGCTCATGGAATAGAAATTGCACTCCCTTCTGTGCCTCTGTCAGAGGTAGAACAGCAGCCTGTCAAGCCAGCAACGCTGCAGAACCCTTTTACAGCCAGGAGCAAATGTAGTTGCACGTGCTGGTGCACCCCGGGCGGGGAGCCAGGAGCGCGTCCCCCGGCACACACACGCCGGGAAGCGCGGCATTGACGCGCGGCTCAGCGCTCATCTGGAAACACGCCCCAGCAACTCCTGCTGGGCACCAGCTCTGAAATACTTTTAGAAGTAGCTTCTGGAAATGCTGTTGTTTCAGTAAATAGTGTGAATTGAGCGCTGTTATTTCCTAAACCACAGGAAACGGTGCCTTTTTAAGGCTTGGAGCTTAAGCTGGCACAACTACTTTATGTAAAGGTAACATTTTAAGGGTGGGGGCTTTTTGCCTGAATTTTTTCAAGGCACAGCAAGTTTTTAAATATGATGAAGGGTCTCTCTATCAGGAACCACATAATCATAAAGAAAAAAAAAAGTAAAGTAAAACCTCTGAAAGTTATTTCAGTACACTGTGCTCTTCAGCTGATGCCAAACATTTGCAGACTGTGGATTTAAAATTTGACCTCCCAGAAAAAGCAGCAGAGGTCAAAGCAGTTATTCACAGAGCCCCAGTGACCAGTGGCTAGCACAGCAAGGCAAGTCAGGCAGGGATAAGGATAAAAAGCAGTTCTCTCTCTTTTCTCTATCTGCCTGGAGGGAACGAAGACACCTACTTTTGCAGCTCCAATGTTCAAATCCTTTTTGCTTTCATGTGGTTACTGTGAATGTTCTCTGGAGTATTAAATGAGAGGAAGGCATTACAGTTTTTAACTTTGATGCTCTATTAAGATGAATATGTACCTAATGAGCTGAGAAATTACCATTGCTGCTTTTTTTTGTGTGCTGCTGTACAAGAGTAGCTAATCAGGACAGGGGCATGCTCTTTGTGTTCCTAACCCAACAGCAATAAAAGTTAGAAGATCATATTCAAACATATGTTTAATGCAGCAACAACATAGGCAATAATAGCTTCTGCTATGAAAGGAGGACTAAAAGGGCATTTATTTTTTATTTTACTTTTTTTTTTATTATTTTAAGAGCTACAGTAACTACGTCTTGCAGTTCAGATGTTGTTTGGCATAAAACTTGAGGGATATTATTTGTAAACAGCTATACCAATCAAAATTGTAAACATTTAAATGTCCTAAGACAAACAGCAACAAAAATAACCATCACAACTGAATCCACTGATTATTCTGGGAGAAAAAAAAAGTTTTAAGTTAATAGCAGCATTTGAACTCTATTGAAGCTCCTTAATGCAGTGAGTTAATCCTGTTGGAATTTGAAATATGTCCTTATTTCTCAGGTCAGGCCCCCTAAGAAGGAAGCTGTATCTAATGACAACATGAGAAGATAAAGCCAATTATATTCCAGCATTATTGACTAATATTTCCTACTTGTCAACTGGAGTGTGGCAAGCCTTATTCATACTGTGATATGTGATCATGGATATGAATCTCTGTTTCCCCCTAAGGGAAATCTTGCAACAAACAGTTGACAGAGCAACAAACAATTTCCAAAGTAACAAATTAAAAATCTAATAAATATGATGCAAAGAGAGAATGTGAGAATTTAGGCATTTTTTTAGTGCCTAAAACAAAACACAAGTTCTCCTTCCTGTCAAAGATACCTTGGTGGAAAGGTACTGCTGAAGTAATGAAGAGAGCACCACCACCCTGACGTCTTGCCAAGGTTCATGTCCTGGAAAGTTTCAGCCCCCTGTGCATCCCACAAATGTTTTACCAGGTAACTTTACTCAGGAGGTGAAAAGACCTGAACTCAGTAACAGCTCTGAAGTCCTTGTCCCTCTAAAAAGCAGAAGTTTGAGTAATTGCAGCTCCTTTGGCAGGCACAATGGGCCAGGAGCTCTCTGAACTAAACCTTTATAATGGTCACACTACATTTCTGTAAGCAAACCACAGGAAAGTTCCTCTGCTCCTGCAAGCATTAATTTCCAGTGCTTACAAAAGGCAAGATGGTGTTTGCTTGGGAGTTTTTTTTTGTGTTTTAGTAAAGAAGATGTTGCTCTTCTTATGTGCCACATTTAGCCTATGGCAGAGGTGACATAAGAAAAAATTTCCTAAAGTCTCCTTTTAAAAAAATCATCAAAGTCCCAGAAGATCTGGTAACATTATAGAGAAAATAACAGTAAGGATGATTCATCCCTGGTTCTCTTTGATGCTGTTTTGCTTGTAGAAGATGCACTCCAACATTTTTCAAGACTATTTTCCCTTTGATAGAAGTATTACTGCAAAATGTGGGCCAGAGGATTATGTTTTTAGGTCGTGCTAGGCTCTCAGTTCTTCAGTGACATTTGTGCCAGCCCTGTAATTGTAGTTTGAATTTTGGCCACCTTCAGTAATGACTCTGGCACGGGACTACCCTGCTGTACATGTAGCCACAGCACAGCCTCGTGGTGGGGTTGCTTGGGGAGAGACTTTAAAGGACACTATTTTAACCCAGGTGCTTGGAAACAGAGCACCCTGAGCTCTCCTCTACACAGTGAAGGAGCAAAGCAAGCTCTGCTCATTTTGGGCTCCTGAATTCCCCTCACACCGACTTCTGCTGCTACAGCAGCACTCAAAAGGAATCCCACAGGGAATCTGAACAGAGGGAACAATTTTCTAAAGAGAAAACGTCACACAGAAGGAACAAGTGAGGAGGAAGTGTCATTTTAGGGTTGTATTTAAGCTGTGATTCCACCTTGAAGGCAAGACCTGGTAGAATCTCACTTTCCCACAAGTAATTTGCATCCTCCGTGCACTCAGTCACATCAACTGGCTGCACAGGAAAAATTAAGTGTGATTACTACTTAATTATCATGAGATCTGTGCAGCCAGGGATCAGCAATAATCCCACCTGATGCATCAAAAATGCCTATTAGGATTGAAGGGTCAGGAATGATTTTTAAGGGGAATAACAATAATAATTAAAAATGAAAGAGGTGCATTTCAGATAATAAAAATCTTATTTTTTGCAATTAACTCACCTCTCTTCCTTTTCCCAGTTAATGGCAAAGTAGAGCAAGGCTAGAAGTAACAGAAAAAGGAAAGAGAATCCCACGTCTGAGGCTCTTCAGGATGTACTTAGAAGCAGCAAGGTTCAAGTGAAACATAGGGAATTTTCACAACAGTTTATCTTTTGTCTAAGCACACATTATTTTAATATAGTGTTTCAGTGAACATAAATTTAGGTTCCAGCATGCATGGCTGCTGAGGAGCATGCCACAGTCACAGCTATAATCTGCTTCATAGAGGTATTGCTACAGGTGGCAGAGGAAAAGAGAACAGAACTATTTTACCCCAATTTACTGGCCTAGCATGGAGGAGGAGAATGGGAAAAGAGGCACTTTATTCAGATAATAAGCAAAATAGCTGTGAAAGTCACAGGATAAGCAGAAAAGCTCTACTTCAACCACTTCCAAACCCATTCTTCTGAGTTGTAGTATGCTTTATAAGTCAGCTAAAGACTTATTAAAGTTGTTTAGGAATGCGAAAGAAGAAACAACAGGCTTTGAAGAAGATTGAATTATTTTACATCGTCAGTGTTACGAACTCAGGAAGGCTGGTTGGCTGCTGGGGATTTAAGAAAACCTGCTTTGTAGTAGTCAGCACGGGGAAATTCAGCAAGCACAATTTAATAAACAAATCCAGTGGAACATGAGTGTCCTGCCACCATCCTGCTCCACCACAATGAGCCAGAAGGTCGGGTTCCCTTCTGCCACTTTGTAGCAGACATGAGATGAGAAGTGTGGCTGTGCGCACCCGCGATAATGCACGGTGATGCGCTAAGTGCCTCGCTGAGAGAGGCCTTCAGGGGCCACCAGCACTCTGCTCTCCCCAGTGGCTCACTACAAACCATCTCCTGCCCCACTGCTCAGGGCTGGAAGCTAAAATAATAATAATAAAAAAAATGAATACAGCAGTAATTTCTTTCCGACAGCGACTTGACACCCAGCTGATGGAAGGAGCTAAACCCTGTAACCTCTACACCTTGGGTTCTGCTGGAAGAGATTGTCTCAAAGCACCCACGGGGTTATGGATTCCTGCTAATAGCAGCAATAGGATGGATGATAAAATTATGGCGGTGTAGAAATGCTCTCTCAATTAATTTCCCATCATGTTAAGGCCATTATCAGTGGATGTCATCTGGTGAAGTGGAAAAGAAAAACACAAACCCAGAAGCCTTCAATACCTCTGAAAGTTTCACTCACTTAGCACATGATATAATTGCAGGGTAGAGCAGCCTCTTGAAATAGTTTACCTTCAAATAGAGCTGTAATGGTATTGATTTAAAGCATTGACAGGCAGAGCTGCTTAAAACATAAGCATAGATGGAATTAAAAAAGAAACAAGTACACAGCCCAGAAGGAAAGCAGGCAGAGAGTCACCTCTCACCCCCCCAAAAATAGGCTGATTCGAGATTTCTAGATGTCAACTAGAGCCTTCTTGCACAGCTTCAACACAAAGCTCACAGACCACTGTTTTACAGATCTTTATATTGCACCATGTTATATAATGCAGCTATTTCTCTACAGGAGCTGTTTCTAACTACAGGTCCCCTTAGCTATTATCTGCAGTTTTTCAGGGGGAATATGAGAGTTTAGAAAGGTATGGATGGGAAGAAATACAATGTAACCTCTATGGAAGGGCTCTCAGACATTCACACACAGATACAGGCACACACATATTAATATATATGAAGGTACATATGCATTTATGTGTGCACGTATATTTATATGTGCACAAATGCACAGGCATATATGGTAATTAACTAGAATCTGTTCTTTTTTTGTCAAAATGAAGACTCTGCAAGAGAATAAAACAGGCAGGCTTTGCTCTCTTCTTCACAAGCTTTCTGTCTCCTCTTTGCTCACTACCTGCCAGTTTTGTCACTGCCTTCCCAATGCAGACATGGATGTGTATCAGCATGGAGCTGAGATTTTGGGATGCTGTGGGGACAGCTGAGCCAAACATGTAAGAAAAGATCACTGGTGTATGGAAGGTTCCTTCTGTGTGTCGATCTGGAGACACGATTTCCCCTACTATAATTAAGGTACAAGACATATGATTAAGAATTAAAACTCAGCCTAAGAGAAAGTGTGTGTGCCAGGAAGAAGTGAGCAGAAGAACATTTACAGTAAGACAGGCAGCAAGAAAGCAATGAGCCAAAGCCAGCTGGAAGGGTTAGAGACTTTCTTTAACATACCCAAAGAAAAATGTACATCCGTAAGCGAGAAAGAGGACAGAATCCTCTGGGGCTGTATTTTTGTCTCTCCACTTTTGAAAATGTACAGGATATATCAGGGAGACATTTGCATTTACAATGCAATTGCAACAGTCTTCTGGAAATGCACACGCAACTATTCATTGGTACAAAGAATCCATGGCAATTTGTATAATAAAAGTCAAAATTCCTTCTGGCTGTAAGAGAAGCTGCTAAAGCCTTAACATCCAAGGGAAAACTTCTAGGCTGATGCACATAAAAATGTCTCACAGGGTGCCTCAGACTGTGGTTCCCATGGCTTGGTTTCAGCTGAATAGCAGCAAGAGATCTGTGATCCGGCAAAGAGATGACTGCCTTTAACCACACATCATCACCCCACAGAGCTTACAGCCTGCTGGGATTGTTACTGCCCCCCTCCCCTTCCCATACTGTCTCAGCAATCTGGATGGCATTGATCCTCGAGACAGGAGCTAGTAAAAACTAAAAAAAACCAAAACAAAGCACTCAGACGTAGTCATGTTAGGCAATCACCACACAGGCAGATCCAACAGGGAGGGGCTTCCAGCAGCAGCTGCAATAGGGCAGGACACAGCTTGGTGACATTCTGAGCATGAGATGACTTCCAGCATGGCTCAGAAAGCATTACCAAAGATGACTGGACTCTGATTCCAGACTTCATAGCTCTGAATAAAAACAGGTGCCCAAATGAAAGAATGCCCTTTAGCAGTGGTTACTGCTGCAGATAAGTAATAACTGAATCCTGTATCAAAATTCAGTAGTTACATTGATTTACCTTTTCCCTCCTCCAACATTACAAGAAACAGCTCTAAGCACAGCTGGCATCTTGGGAATCAGGCAGAGAAAAGCATTGCTCTGTTTGTGGAGATCACCAAATAACCTAAAACTCAGGAAAAAATACTTTTGGAAAGAAGTGCTTCTCAGCTTGCTGAGGTAGCAAGTTGCAATTACTGACAGCTCAGAAACATGGGATACAATTTGCTCTTTTACATCTGATTCCACTCCCCGAAATGAAGCAATGGGGACAGGGCTTTGACTGACACCTCTGAGACTTGGGCTCCTTTTGCCCAGTGTGGTCCTGGCCTGGCCCTGCCACTGCACTTGCCTCATTCCAGTCTATGCCTGCCTGAAGGAATTACTCAATGGCAGCAAAATAGAACTTAACCTCATTCCATGGGCAGCTTCCTTGTTTCAGCTGCCAGCATCTATAGTGCCACTGCATTAAGGACTATCTGTTCTAATTTAAATGGGCTGCTTTACAGAGCAAAATGGAGAAATGTAGACTTTATGTCTACATCAGGGGCATCTTCAGCTTTGAAGCCTGTGTAAGTCTTTTAAGCACCTCTGGATGTCAGCCATGTGAGATGTAAGTGGACATCTAGGGTATGTTAATAGTTTTACTTTAAAAAATGTAACCTGCAACAATAAAGCACCTTTTTCTTCCTCAAATGAAAGCTAGAAGAGCAAAGGCATTCAGCTATAGATCCAGCTTGGAATCACTGATAGTAGGGGAGGGGAGCCCCACACATTCACCTTGAAAACCCCCTCTAGCCATCATGTCAAGCAGAAAGATGATGCAGTGAAATTTTCCCAGCAGTAGTGGATCATCGCTGTGTTTCTCGCCGTAGCAATTGATGTTTAATTCCAGCTTTTTGAAAGTTAGATCACTGAAAATGCCTACAGCTGCTCTCTATCTGCTCCACTTCAATACCTATCTGGTTTGGGAACCAGCCTTTGTAGCTGGTTATGTAACTTCATTTCAATCCTCATTAAAAAACAACGCATACCACTGAACTCCTCCCTGCCCCAGTGACTTGCATGTCCCTTTGTTTCATGGGGCAATTTCAGCCACTTCCAATAGCATCAGTTTTGACTGATATTCTTCATCTATCTAGATTCTGTGAAGAAGGTGATGCTATTGACTTTTTGACTCAGCAGGACTTTGGCTTGAGACACAGCTGCAAGGATCACTCATGTGAGTGAGTGGTTTCCCTCAGCTTGGCTTCAGCCACAGGATCTGGAGAACACCGTGTTGTTACTATAATAAAACACCCCAGGATTTCTGTTAAACTAAAAGTGGAAGCTTTTGACATTTAATCCCAATTCTGAGTGTACAGTTTCTGAAAACTCAGAATGTAACAGAATCAGAATTTGGTGCCCAAGTCAAAACATGCGACATCATTTCAATTTAGCCTTCACCGAGTGGTCAAAGCCAGACAAAATAGAAAAAAACCCCAAAAAACAGCTAAAGGTACAAAAAGAATTTTAATAAGAGCAGCCTCCAGCCCACTCAGTCCCTGCTGTGGAACTGGCAGCTTTTTACATCCTCATGAGATGGGTGAGGCACAGAATTATACAAATTCCTTATAGGGTTTGACAAGTCCATTACACCTATGATGTCTTTAACCTTGTACTACTTTATTGTACTGAACTTACGTCAAAGCAAATATTCCAGAATAATTGCCTGATAGTGTTTGACTGCTGTGGCAACGCTGCAGAAGATACAGAACTGAGTTGTTCCTCCAGCTCCTGGAAAACAGAACTCAGCTCAGCCATGAGGAGGAGATCGAGCAGCCAAATTAAGTAGAAGCTGATGGTGATGTTTTCCCAAAACTAAACTGAAAATATTTTATAGTGACTAATAGCTGAAATGACTTTTGATCTGCTAATTTTTAGTTATTGCTTGCTTCTGTTTGCCAGTCCTGATAGCGAATGGAAACAAAGAATATAAAATAGCTGAAGCATTACCTCTATTTCTGCTTTCATTAGGGACAGAAATTACTCAGATTTTCCAGACACTTTCTAATGCCCCTTTTTCAACTTCCAGGACAAAAAAGTGTTTAATTTGTGGAGCAGCTGTATTCAGTTGCTGCACAGTGCCTTTCACCCAGGATGGCAGACTGGGGTGGTTCCATGGGTTTGGATGGCACTGCCATCACAAACACCATCTGGGTATGATAAGAGTAACAAAGCCCTGAGTAAGATAAGAGGAGCAGCAGCTCTTGTGGTGATTTCCAAGAGCTGCTAAAAGGTGGATCTGTGGGAGGGCTGTTTAAAAAGCAAGAGGCAGAGGCAGGTAGTTATAAAGTGAGCTGTCTGCTACCACAGATGAATCCCTAATGATCAGGAGTTACTGCCATGCACTGCAGATTGCTTGTTTTAAACAGCAGGAAGAGTTACTCACTCTCTACAAGTCTTTAATTTCTTTAATTAGCAGGAGGATAACCAAGAAGATGCCAAACTCGAGTCCCTGGCATACCAAACTTGAGTCCTTAGATGATCTCTTTTTTCTCCCTAACATCCTGAATACTTGAAATGGGATAAACCTAACCACAAGCCCACAGACATGCCCTGAATAAACACCATAACACATACAATGTACAAATAAGATCACATATTCTATGTTACATAAATGTTCATGGTTAAAATACTTAAAATGGTAAAACATGATGACAATTTCCCTGAAAAAGACAGAGTCAATAAAAATTGGTACCAAATAGGGAATCTTACTTGAAGAAATTAAATGAAATTGAAGAGAGGTGATGGAGTATTTCAGCCCTAATTGTTTTTCTAAGATCTTGGTACACTGTTTTATAATGATATTGTCATTCAAAGCTGAAGATCTCAAAGGCTTGTGTGCACCACAGAAATACAGGATTTGAAAGACCTGTATTATTTTGAGGCAGGGAAGTATTAAAATACTCTACATACAAAAGGTAACACCACAGAAAGATAGAAGAGAGAAGACAAAATCCAAGCTGGAGTCTAACTTTCTTAAGTGTTTCTCAGAAATCCCATGTCCAGCCCCACATGATTAATTCAAATCAAAGGAAGAGGAACAAAGAGCAAGCAGAGAATCCTCCTGAATCCCAGGCCTCTGCTCTAATTATTGACCCATGCTCTCCTTCAGCACCAATTTGCTCTCACATGGTTTAATCCATTTTTAAGCCTTGATTAAAAAAATAAATAAAACAATATAAAATCTTTAAACCATTCATCCCCAGCCTTCACATATTACATCTAACACACATCAAGACAGAACACGGTTATTTTGGGTTATCTGAATGTGCTGTGGTGCTTTCACATCTCTCATACTGTGCCATTGCTGAATTCAAATTTCTGTATAAAAATCAGAGCCAAAGGCAAGCAACCAGTACTGCACTTACCCATCCTGGATCTCATAAACCTTAAATAATTTGCCTGGCAATGCTGAAGTGTATAGAAAAAGGATTTAGTGCAGGGACAAGATATGAAATAAACATCTGTATTCAGTCTTGAAATGCTTCAATTTGCCATACATCTCCCAGTTTCCAAGCACACACCCTGCCAAAGGCCCTTCTGATTAATAGCCTGGAATCTCCTTCCATGGCTCCAAGGCAAGGGGAGTGGATGTACTAATCTGTTATCCACCTGTCTTTGTATTATGTAATACAACACTTATTTTATCCAGGAAGATTCATCACTATTGACACCATAATAATCACAGCTTAAATTGCATACCAATGAACTCTCAATGCTAGCCCTATCTCAGCCTGGTAACTAGAGCTGAATCAGACTTGTCTGTCAAAAGCTAACCAGTAAATCTCTAATTATTTCCTAAATAAAACAAAATGGTTATTAGTTCATAGTGAAGTTAAACAGTTAGACTACAAATAACCAGCTAAAAAGAAAAAAAATCTTCTCCTATGCATCTGAGCACAGTAAATACAAATAAACAAAATGTATTCATCCTTCACAAACAAATGCACTTTTATATAAACTAACAATATGTCTGTTTTTAATAAGACATGACTGGAAGTTTAGTCCTGCTTATAGTGGTGCAGAATCAGATCTGCCACGAGTCCAGTGAAAGATAATGTTAAAGAATAATAATTGTGACCAGGGTTACATATTAAGGACCAGGTAGGGTTTGAATTAGAGCAAGCCTAGACTCTGGGATGTGTCAGATTGTATAAAAGACTCCAAAAACCTCTTTGTTGTATGGGAACGAGGGGGAGGTTATTTCACAGCACCTCAGATCACTTTGTCCACTCCCAAAGGGAGAAGAAATCTCTGCAGTTGTGAGGTCCTTTCTGTTATAAAGAGAAGCCTTTGAAGAAGTGACTTCCAGTGACACACATTTCAGGACTGAAAAGTCTTAGACTCAGGTGCCTTTCATTCATTTGTAGGTAAGCTCTGGCTGCCTTTGGTTTCTGAAAGGAAATATGGACTGACGAACGCAATATTTCCTGTTATTTTAAACACTTTACTTAAAGTAAAGACTTTTGCATCTTTAGAAGAATATTTGTGCCACAACCAATTTCTGCTGCTGCAGGAACATATCTGTTCATGTTCAAATCATGCATAATTGGCAGCTTTTCACTATTTTTTACCCAAGAAAAATTCCCCTAATACACACGTGGGCTAGGGAGAAAGTATCCCATCTGCTGACTGGCTCTGCAGGCATCTGGTGAATCCTGCCTTTTCCTGTTCTTAACGAGCTGCAGAAGCTGGCATGGCCATCACCATGCAAGATAATGATAGTGTTCAAAGAAATCCTCCTTTGTTCTTGCTCAGTCACTTCAGCACAGGCAATGAGAGCACACCTGTCCTGCAGCCCTGTCACCAGAGGTCACTTCTCTCCAGCTGGAGATCCTGTCTACAAGTTCAGTTTGGCAAAAGGGACATCCTGACTTCATTCAAACATACATTACAAGTCCTGTAAAACAGCAATCTACCAAGGAAGGCTGCCAAGAGGGTTGAGTTCTTTCTGATCAATTTGGGAGCTTTGGGATGGTGTAACATTTTCTTTGTTTTTTGAGGATAACCATCACTGATGAAGGTATCAAAACTGCATTATTTGGAGGGAGCTCCACCTTAGGGTGATCTTTCAGACTAAACACCACCAGCAGGTCTATTGTACATTTGAGAAAGAACACGTGGAACTTTCACTTCAAGAGATGAACTTGTTTCCTGGAGTTTGATCTCAATAATTGGTGAGCACTAAGAGATTTTCAGAGGTCCTGGGCCCAGTTTTGTATTTGGAGGCAGCAGGTGCAACTTCCCATGGAAATGAGAGACTTGACTTCAACAGAAAAATTATTTTCATCACTCTGAAATAGTCTTTTTCCTTGGTCCACTAAACCTAGTTTTCTGCTACTACAAAAAAATCAAGCACTAAAACCACTTGCTGCAAATTTTTATCAGGTTTTTGTTGTGTGAAACTGAATACTGTTTTTAGGTGGTATCTCAGGCTAAGGAAAAAGTGATTTAAAGCCTCATTAGGTAAAAGATATACCATCATATCATTGATATTTTGACAAATTTTAGATATTCTGAAAATACTCTTTAGATTCTGGAAAAAATTCACTGCTCAGGAGACAAGTGAAATAAATTGAGCTAATCAATAAGTAGACAGAAAATGTCTCAGTGTGGTATGAGCAGAAAATCTTCCAGCATCTTCTATGTCCCTGATTACCAGTGGGCTAAAAAAGGGCTAAAAATATCTCAATATCAGACTCCTTCAGTAGGACTACACATATCCACTGGCATCTGACATTCAAACTCCTAGTGTTTCTACTTGGAAACATCCCATTCCTTAAAGTGATATTTATATCCATGCCTGAGTTTGCTCTGGCATTAGGAAGAGGTTTTTAAAAAATAATAAAATAGTGCCAAAATACTGTTCCCTCTCTCCCTCCACGCCAGCCTAGCCAGCACATAAACATGGGGCAAGCCTGCACAGCACCATGCATTGATGCTGGTGTTTCTCAGCACACAGGATTTATTGATGCTGAACTACACATGAGTGACTGTCCTGGACCATGTTGCTTCAGGTAGTCCCGACACAGAGGTCAAAAAGATCACTGCTCCCAAAGCATACGGTTTTCTTCCTCATATGAACAGAAATCACTGTTTCTGTGATAAAAACTGTTGGGGGAGTGAGGGAAGAAGTCACAAGAGAGATATTTTTGCTCTAGAAGTAAATGTCTGGTTTGTAGTAATATTCCACTTATAAAATGCATGAAAATTTGGACTGTGAATTATTATTTACTGTTCTGATATTTGACTTCATTCTAGACCACTAAATTAACATTAACAATGTATACATGTGCTTGTGACTTTATGCCCAAAATGGCACTGTGGGAGTTATTTTGATGCTTTTGTCTATAGATATCTGTATTTGTAGTACAGCAATACCATCCTTATGGCAAATTATGTCATACTGGGAACATATAATGAATCTGAACTAGGAGAACCTTCATTTGTTTCACTGTGCTTGTGGACACAGGAACTTTTTCCCAAAGTAACAACAGTTCAGCAAAAGTCCACTCAGTGACAGGTCAGAGGTCTAAATTAATCTTTTCTCTGAGATGGACCAAAGGTTTGAACCTGTTCCTCATTAACCTACCAAATATCCCAGGCAAAAGGCTCACTAAAGCAGGTCTGCTTCTGCATGGTATTGACTTTAACTAAAGCTAGAAAGAAATACTGCATTGTCAAAACCCTCATGGTTGGTTTACAGGAAACATTTCCCTTCCCATTCTCTCTGTTTAGGGGCAATGGCAGGGTGCCCCTACAAGTTAACTCAAAGCTAAGACATGTTACCTACAGTTATATCCAATATATTCATAAATTAACTCCATAGTAAGAGGCATTTCCTTAACCTGAAGACATCACTTTGCCTATCACCGCTCAAACAATTACTTCTGATTACATTTTCAGCAGTAACCTGAAAAAATGTTACATTTTCTATGCAGGGTATGGTGTAGTTACTTGCCTTCAGTCTATTTTTTTTTAAGATCACAGAAGTAATTAGAGCAATTAGAGAGGTTATTTGATGTGTTTCTGTTAGAGGCTGTCAAGTCCAGCCCTTTCTAGCAGAAAGAAAACATTCCCTGAATCCATAAAATGTACAAACAAATATCTGTGTTCTAGTTGAGTTTTTAAGTCTGTTCCTGTGTGCAGTTTATGGTCTCTCAACTCATATTAGTCACCTGGGCTTGAAGAAACATTTTGCAGTGTTTTATCATCAAGTCCAAGACAAAACAGTCAACAGGACATACTGCTTGTTCTGTACAGTCAGATCACACTTGAGTTTTAGTATTACAGCAGTAGAATATCCTGTTTGCTTGACAACAGGGATCCGACAAATTCATTTTGAATGTAGCAGCTCCACCTAAGTAAAGCAGCATCACTTGATGTGGAACATTATTGTCAGTTATGTTAAAGGAGCTGAGCAAATGCCCTGAAAATGAAAGTGCATGCTACTGCCTCTCATGAAACATTTATCAGCAAATGTGGATACTGATACCTGCAGGGAGGCTGCTCAGATACCACTTGCCCTTTTTGGACATGCTTCCCAAAAAATAGCACAGTTCACAAAAGCACTTCCTCAGAGCTTTCCACGTGAGGGGCTTGATTACATCCTCCTGCAGCAAAGCACAGGGCTGTGCCACTGGTGTTCTCCTCACTCTGGATCCTTCCCTGCACCACCCCAAGAGGGATGGACACTGCTGCTCATTTCAGAGAGAACAGACCTTGGCACATATCAGACCACCACTGCATGGGAGGGCGGATTTTTTGCCATCTAACGAGAAGCTGCAGCACAGGGCTGTAAGATCTTCTAGTGAGAAAGGTGCAGTGTGTATTTAGGGTGAAGCTAAGACCTATCAAATGAGCTGAAAGTCCTCTCCCACCTTCCAAATAGAAACTTCCTCAATTTTCTCTTTTCAGAGCTTCCTGCTCACAGTTAAGTTTGCCAGTCCCTTTCCTTTGTCCACTGCTGCCCTGAAGGTTGATAAAGTCTTGTCTGCCACTCTACAAAAACTCAGATTGGGAAAAATTGTGCCAGGATTAGGACCATAGGTTTGCTGAGAAGCAGCAGCATTAGCCTAATGAGATTTCTTGGGAGTTTTCCTTCTAACCTTCAAATAGTTCTAGACATGTGCCAGGATGTAGACAAGGACTTGTAAGTTATTTTTACTCTGTGTCCTTAACTGGTCTGTTTAGCTGGCAAATGCTACAGCGTTAATTACACAGCATAGGGATTTTTGTCTGCAGAATTAGCAAGGCTTTTCACACACATTTCACCTGTAGCCTCAAAGGCTGGAAACTTGATATTAATAAAATTAAACTAAAACAATTTCTAAGGGATTTGTGATGCTGGGCTCCTCAGCTCCAGGTCAGCCCTTGCCTGGGGCTTGTTTTGAGTTTGCTGTTCTATTGTTCTGTTTTGACCGGTGCTGCTGGGCTCTCCTGCTTTATCTGAGCACAGAGCAGCCCAATCAAAGAGCTGCTGCCCTGTTTGTCAACCTGCCCTCTGCCCAGCCCTCCAGGCCCCCAAAAACTCACACTCAGCACACTGAGTTATATCTGCTAGCTCAAACACTCTCCAACCTTATAAGCATTGTGCAAGAATGATGCCCCAACTCTTCTATTTTCATCAGAAATATGACCCTCATCTTCACTGTCTGGAAGAGCTGTAGTGTCTTCAAACATTTCTTCCTACACAATCGCCCTTCAGTGAGGGGAAAGTAATAATGTACTAAAGAGCCTAATCTGTTTTTGTCTGTTACAGGTGAGTACCTTCTCTTCCCCAGAGCCTGCTTCTTCAGATCTGCCCTTTTCCAGAGGCGTGTTTAACCTAAATAAAATTAAGGGCTCCTCTTCTGCCATGAACAATATTTTCACTTAAAAAGATAAAGCAAAATACATGCCATCAGGGAAAGATTTAATCAAAGAGAGAAAAAACATAAATTACTTTCTATTTCAGAAAGCGATTCTTGGAAGCTGTCAAATCTAAATTGGTTTTATTTGGCTTTTGACCTTTCCTGCATCAAAGCACCTGAATTCAGAGGCCAGTTCAGTATCATGTGTACAAGTGGAAAAGTTGACATGTGTACCCTCCAAGCACTTTACAATCAACTCTTGTGATCTCCAGAGAACAAAATAGGCACAAGATGCAGATTATAACACCAGTTAGAAAACCCAAACCAGAACTGAAGCCTTAGATCTGACAGACCTTTTAAAAGGCTATAAAGAGGACTAAAGAACTGTGGGAAGCTGTGCACATCAGAGTACTGGCAAGACTTTTACACTCAGAGCTCCTCAGACTGTTGGGACTGTGCTTATGCCAAACTCTGGATAATATCAATGCTCTGGAAAATTCATGGTGCTTTATGGGAAGAGTTTCTGCACCTCATGCAAACAGCATTGTGTTTGATGCCAAGCACTTCAGAGCATCTCAAACTGAGGCACAGTGAGGTAGGAGAAAGCACACACAGCCACATGCACACTGCTGTAATTCTTGTAATTCTGATTCTACAAGATATTCCACACTCAGAATATTCTGCAGTTTCAGTAATTCAGTATCTCTTTTATGCAGGGTTATTTAAGTCTGTTTCATTAATGAAAGAAGATGGTTACAAATCTAATTATTTCAGTTAAAATCTTTGGTTAGTCCTTTAGAAGCAGGTCCCTGACCTCTTTTTAATTGTGAAATGGTAAATTTCAATGCATGTATATACACAGATATATGTACACATATAAATTTATATATCTGTGACTTAAGTCCTGAAATTACTAATCTCTTTATATTTGCATGGAAATAAAATATCTTAGAATACTGCAGGTTCCATAGATTTGTCTAAATTCTGATACATTTCTTAGAAAAGAAAAAGAAACACAGGAAAGAATCCTTATTTCACTGAACTAACCATAGATGCAGAGCCAGAACCTCTAAGCATAAATCAATATAAATCTGTTGCAGATAGTGCTAATGGAAATAGTGATTTATACCAGCTGAAGTACCACCCCATATAATTTAGAATTGTTTGCAAAGACTTTCTGTGTCAAACACTGCCTACATTTATTTGCTGAAGCAGTCCTACTAACTTTAATTGAATCAATTCCTTAAATCAAGCAGAGTTTAGCCTGTCTTCTTGTATAACTTATGTATAATGATACAAATGTTCTGCAAATACACCAAATAACAAAATAAACACTGATCAATGTGAACAGAAACATGTATTTATTTAATTCTGGAGCCAGGTAGTTTGCAGTTGATATTACCTGCACTTTGTAGTTTATATGATAGCACTTTAGTATATACAAGCTTTTGCTAATGTCTGAGAGTGGACTTTGGGTGATTTAGGAAAGAGAACATTTAAAAATGCAAACATCCACAACTTCTCTTCATTTCTACATTTTCTTCTGACATGATTCACACTTCCTCTTCTAAACTAAACTGTTTCATTTATGCACATTTTTTTAGCAACACTGAGTTCCTACAGCTACATTGTTTCTGAAGCTTTACATGCCTATTTCAGAAAAAGGCTCATTAGCTACACAGAAAAACATGCTACTCAGAGCTTGTTTCCCAACAGCATCCACAGTTACAGGGCAATAGCTTAAATAATCTTTTAAACACCACCGTTCCTGTCTCTCAGCTCCTTTCGAATTTGAGTTGTGTTGTGCACTTTTATTCTTAGGATGTTAACCTTGAACTGTATGCCTGAACCAAAACAGAGGCACCTAAAAATTCTTCTTACTTTTCTTTAGACTTTGATAGTCCACAAGAAATTGGAATTTAGTTGTCAGCTCCAAGCAGCCTAGATCAGAACCTGCACATTTGCCCTGGGCACAGGTTCGATGCAGCTTTCACACCACATTTGTACTGAACAAAACTCAAGGACCTTCAAACCCCACTTCTCCCACGCAAACATCTGGAGTTGTGCATGCATTTGGCAATTATCCTCTAAACAGGAAAACCCTTTTGGATCAGGTTTGTCACATGCAGTTTGGATGGTCAGCAGGAATTCACTCAAGATCACTGTATCTGTTGCAAATTTAAGTGAGTACTGTAGGAACAGGTGGAGGTTTTTAATAAGAAAATACACTTACATCTAGACAGTCACAAAATATGGCTTTGGCTATTCAGAAAATTAAGATATGTCTCAAAAGTTCCAGCAAATTTATGAACACAAATTGACACCTTAATACTGTTATTATTTGTTCAACATAACAATAAACCAGACTGACTGAAACTCATATGAACAAAACTAATAGAAGACAGACAAGCCAGAAACAGACATATTTATACACACATTGGGATTTACTTTCAAAATCAATTTTTAAAAGTGTCCCCAAAAGACTTTTTTTTCAGTGAATCACTATTAGCCTCAATCTCTTTTCTTACCTATTAGAACTGGAGTGGAGAACAACTAAAATACTCTCCTCAATCACTCTGTTATCTCTTTTGGGGAGCATCCACATCTATATAGCATGATAGCTGCAATCATGACCCCCAATATATAATATATATTCTCTTTGTTAAATTCTTGTTTCTGGCCTTTATTGACAGTCCTTTGGAGACTGAGTTTCTCAAGCAGCTGTTATGGTGGCACAAAAGCTGGGATGATAGCACTTTATTCCCTTAAAGAGGAAATACTTAATAAAAATTATAGTGCAAACTTTCTTCTCACTATCTTAGCACAGCATCACTTTAACTCCACTAATATTCTCAAAATTATTCTCTTGATATATCTTAGCAAACCCCAAGACTTTCCACTTACATCACTGGGTGATCAAATAATGAAATAGACTGATACCCTGGATAAGGAAGGTGGTCTATCCTCAAAGTTGTAGCTGACCTTTCTGGTAACCTGAGAAAGGTCATTCCATTGCTTTCATCACTTTCTGATCCTGCTTTTGTCTGTCTCTTATCCTGCTTTTATACAGTGCTGGTTGCACTGGTGTTTCTGCTTACTAGACATAAAAAAATAATAAAAAAAATTCAAACCCATTTAAAAACTGGAAGAGATACAAAGCTGACCTTTTCATTGCTTCATCCAGCTCGTGTGCAGCACCCTGGACTACATGGTTGTGATTTATCCGTGTACATTAGTCTTACAATCAAATATCCCAATTTCATACACGCCAGAGCCGTGGGCTCAGAATAGCCCATCGATCAGGCCCTATTGTAAATATAATATGACACACAGTGCAGATCAATATTCTGCTGTGCCTGCTACTACAATGCAGAGTGCGAGCAAATCATTACTTTTAGCTCTTAATAACTAGGGGAGCTTAATTTCATCATTTTAAAGGTGAAGAGAGGTGGTTGAAAAACAACCCTATTAGTGGCCACTGTGTGAGCCCCCATCACTGTGGGGATGGAGCAGACAACAGCCACACACAGGCACTGCACGAGCCCATTTTCTGTTCATGAGCCCAAGGCATGGCCACTGTTCTGCTCCCCCTGTGCAGCCACTCTCTGCAAAGGCACAAGTACCTTTTCTGCCAAGATTGCCAGAGCCTCAGGATGTTTGGGGACGGCTGAGTGCAGGTTTGCACTTGCACCACCGTGCATTTCCCTGCTGGGCAGGCTGGGTGCAGTCCCTGCCCTGATGTGTTGCATTCTGTACATAGAGCCTGCATGAATTTCTTTTCTGTGGAGCTGCAGACAAGATTACACAGGAACAGCTCAGTAAAGAGACCCAAATTTGCTCCAAACAATTCCCTGCTCTTTCTCTGAACAACTCCCATTTTCATCCTCTCCTTCCCAAAACTGAGAAAACCCAATTAAACTGACAGGAACTCAGTGAACTGAGTTTTTCCCCTCAAGGACAAAAAATCTAAGAAATGAACAAACCAGCAATTTATGAAACAGAGAAAACAAAAAAGCAAACCAGTAAGATAACCAAGATTAAAAAAGAAAAAAAAGTCAAATCAACAACTTCAATAACCCTTATGAAACCTTTCCTAAAGAACAACTACTAGAACAAGTTTATTCCCTTTGATGATGTTACCTCCCTTGAAATCTGAGAATGCCAAGGCCCAGGACTCCTGGTCAACTTTCCGAGGCTGATCACCAAGGCATTATCCACACTGCATCCAAACCCAACTGCCCAAGCTGCCACTGGTTCACTCAAAAATTCATGAGCACAGAAATGATCACCTGTAAACATCCTTTTAGATGTAGATGCCACTGATTTTATTTAGTTAAAATTGGCCTCAGGTGATTGTCTTTTCTGTTTTCCTAAACATTAACTTCTGGTGTTTGAACTTCATTTCCAATGTTCTAACTTCAGTAATTGCTGCTTTAATCTTTTGCAGCTTCACATGTTCTTGGTAATCGAGAATAATAAATGTAAATGTAACATTTAGGCCATCAGTAATTTATCCTGGGAGAGCAGTTCAAAGGGAGCATCAGCTTGAAACTATTGGTTCGTTTGTGAAGTTTGAGGCAGGAGACCCTGACTGCCATTTGACTTCAAGGAGCCTTTGTACGGGACTAATTATAAGACAAAGCCACTGGACTCGTACTGATTAGTTATTTATATTTTTGATGAAGTTATCTGCAGTTGTTTTTTGATCTCTAATTAGAGGTGACCTCTAAAGCATGGGTTTGCTTCATTTTCTGGAAGAGCAGCTCAGGAATCATTCTATCACTCACTTAAAATAAATACCATGGTGATCTCAACACTCCCTAGAGCTGATTCTTAGTTAACAAGAGAAGAAAAACATCGATTAAGTTCCCAGAGCTGGCTCTCTGAGTGGCTGAGGACTTTTTTAAAATATGTCACACAGATGGAAAATGTTTTCTAGCAGTATCTACAGCGAGCCACAACACTCTCTTTTAGATCCTTCATAATTTGTGAGACAGAATTAACAGCTGGTTTTAAAGTAAAATATAACCCATGGGAAATAGGAGGAGAGGATGAATCCTGATGCTTCACTTTCTGACATTCTCAGACCAGGAAAGGAAAGGTTTCATTTTTGTCATTTAAATGCTAATATAATTTCATGACCACCTGTCACACCATAAAATGTTTTCCGTTGCTTTAATCACATTCTGCTCTCCTCAGCAGAAAATTAGCTGATGCTAAAATACCAAAAGATTATTAGGAAACTTTTACTTCTATGGGTAGATAGTTTGGTACATAAGAATGATCTACTTGGGGCAATCTCTTAATCAAATGCTGATGTGTGCAGCAGTCACTTTCCAATACCAGGGAGAACAAACTGATGTGCTTGATAGCCTCAAGGTTCACTGGGGGAGTTTTAGATTAGATATTAGGAAAAATTTCTTCACGGAAAGGATTTCCAATCATTGGAACAGTCTGCCCAGGGAAGTGGTGGAATCACCATCCTTGGAAGTGTTGAAAGAATGTGTGGATGTGGAGTATGAAGACATAGTGGTGAAGGTGGTGGTGGGACTGGGTTAACAGTTGGACTGCATGGTCTTGGAGGGATTTTCCAACCTTAATGATTCCATGGCCTGCACCAAGAGTGTATCTACAACTCTCCTAACTTCTGCTACTTTCAATAGTGAATGCCACATCCATGGGATAGAACAATATCCCTTCGCCTGCAATGGATGAGATGACTCTGACTCCCTCCTGTAGAAGTTTCCCCAGAAATGAAGCAGCTTTCTTGTATTTTAGGGACACAACAGACACAAGCTGCCTTCTCTATGTTTTTCTTCTGATTATAAATAAAGTGTATTTTCAGCTGTTTTGACTAGACACTGTTTTCAAGTAATTAAGTAGAAAAAAATTCAAGGTGCCTGGGAATATCTTTTTAAAAAATAGGAAATAGCAAATTCACTAAAACATTCCTGGAAGGAAGCAAGGGATGAAGAATTGGAAGGAGCAGTCCAGCAGATATTGAACAGATCTGCTTTTACAAGACAGCAGAAAGGTTTGGTCTCATATATAAAACCTGATGAGTGGTTTCAGCCATGGAGGTTCACGAATATGAGCAAAACTGCTGTGCTATGCCTTATTACTTCCCCGATTTCTTCCCACCTGAGTACCTTATTCAAAGAAATATTTAGTACCAAATCATTGTTTATAGTAACTGTTAATAAAATCCTCCAGCAACATACGTTTTTGCAATTACAGAATATTCTGGATATTGTTTCCTACTCTTCCTATGTGAGGATATGGCATGGAAAAGTACTTTTACCTTCATCATCTCAGGAGATAACATACAGTACTTAGTATGGTAGGAAAATTATAAAATATCATCATTATTTTTAGCAGAAATAATGATGCATTCAAATTTAGTATTATAACCAGAAATTTAGTCATATTCTCCCAGGGAGCTCACTAGCTGGACAGGCCAAATATAACTAAATGGATTAAGTAAATGCTGTTAAATTTATTTTATCATTGAGACTAACCATATAATAATAACATGATTAACTTTTATCTATTAACACATACCAAATGTTATTTTCCTAATGTATACTAATAACAATGTTTTTTTTAACCTCATGCCTTAGCATCATCTAAGATGATGCTCTGTCCTGGAACAGAGCAACTCAAAGACTGAAAATCTAGCTCTCAGGTTCCAATCCTCCTCTTTTATTCTTCCTACAAGTCTTAGCTAAGGATGAGTCTTCAGTCTCCCACAGAGGTTTTTCTGCAGACCCAAGTGACATTAAACAATCTCTATCAACCACTGACAACAGACTTCCCCAAATTGCTCCTAACTCTATTACTGTCCTTAATGGAACAGCACAGCTCAAGCAGTTATGACTGCAGCACTACTCAAGCCTGGGATTTGATCTCAAACAATTTGATGATCTGGCCTTATTATCAATTCAACAAATTCTAGCTCTTTTTAATCTCAAGTCTACTCCATTACAGTTGAGTCAGTTATTAATTTCTCATATAAACTGAAAATAAAAAAATAAGGCCTTCAGAAAGACTGGATTTTTAATAGATTTTTCTAAATTCCTACTCCAGTGCTTAAAGATGCAAACTGTTCCCAGATATTTCTGAAAAGACCCACAGTTTTAACTGTAACTGGTTATTAGGAGCACATTTAAAAATGGCTTCTAATTTTTCTTTAGAATATTTTCTTTATGTTTCAGAGGAACCATGCACCCAAAGTGCAAAAAAATAAGGCAATTTTCCAGGCTCCCTCATTACTATTGATTTGTCTCCATCACTGCTACAATGAATATGAATTTCTCAATGGAAACTACCCTTTCAAAGCATAGCTAACGATTTCTAACAAAAAGCCCTGATTATGCAAGATAGATGGAGTTTTTGTATTTTGGTGGAGTTTTTTTAGCATGTTCCAAGTCTTACATTATAACATTATTAGAAAAAGCTAATGGCTCAAATTTTTCAATCGAACTGAACTGTGTTCTTGAACAAGGCTACATGATTCTTGCAATAAGAGCCACACTGACTTTGGAGTTAATATTTGTTTTGAAGCCAACGTGACAGCATTTTGACAGTCCCTTTGACACGTTGCATTTTTTCATTCTAAGAGCTCCAAACAAAACACAAGAAACCACTGAGTGGTGCAGAATCTTGCACTTGCACTTTCAGCAAATGTTGCAGACAGTTTCATCGGTGTCTTTCACACCAGTAGGAAACAAACAAAGCCTCATCCATTAATAAGGCAAGTGTAGGTTAAGTTTCATAGATACATGAGAACTTCTGGATGCTTTGGCAAAGATTCTGCAAGTCTAAGATGAAGATAGTATGGTACTAGTTGTATGACAACAAATCTTCCCAAGTGATAACACAGTGTTTTTCACAATGTGTAACTTCTCAGTATCAGGGTGATCGTTCCACTTCGTTATTTACGTTTGCTGCAGCACTTCCCATCCTTGGGAATGAGCTGGTAGCAACAGAACCTGCACATAAATCACCCAGGTGTCACAGTGGTAGATATTAAAAAGTCAAGGCTTGCCACAGCACTGGAATAGTTATGTCCTATTTTTAAAATACTGGTGCCAGTCTTCTCCCTTATGTGACTGCTGAAGTGTAACCTTCAGCAATTCTGGACCGTAACTGTAATTGTAAATTTAAAAAAAATTGTTCAGTATACTTTGAGCAGGTATTTATTATGCAGACCACACGCACTTCTATATGTGATGGTGTTGCACATGAAGTATTCATAACTGGGAGTGTCTGATGGCTGCAATATGTAAAGTCACTCTGTTGTACATTATAAGCAAAAAAAAAAACCAATCAACATAACCTATTTCAAAATAATCTAAAACAACTTTACCTTCCCTAAAAAAGAAGCTACAGCTACAGGACACTGTCCAGCCTTTAAGCCTCAGAGCCAGTACTTGATTGCACCAAGGCCTCTGCCACTTCCTTTTTACAGTACCAAGCAGAAAAAACCTGTCAAAACAAGCCAGAGCAGGGCATCTGATTTGAGACAAACTGTCGCCTAATTTTTCTCCATCCAAATGGCAATCTGAGGACAGCACAGTCTTAGTATTTGCATACTAAACAGATGTTGGTATTAATTATTTGGTGAATCCTGAGAGACATCAGCAGCATACAAAGAAATCAACATATTTACACTGTCAGAAACAACTCTGAAAGGAAAGACAGTAAACACAGATTAAATTAATCTGAGAGGTCCATCCACGGTAGGCAAATACAACTGACAATTGGAATGGGAATGCCTAATTGAGCAGTATCAAACAACCCATTTTTGCATAGAATTTTTTAAAGACCATCATATATACCAGTGTTGGCAGATTTACAAAAGCAGTGCTAGGCCAAGAGACTGGGACAACCACCTGGATGATCAAGGAAGAGGAATCAGGGTTCAAAGCTTCTGCCACAGCTTGGGGTTAGATTTCCTGAGCCATATTTTTCAAGCTGAGTCTTTTGCTGAACCTTTGTTGGGAGGTCCAGCAGACTTCTAATTGAGGCTGTGAGAAGTTTTTCCTGGGTTGGCAATTAAAATCACATTAATTAAAACCACGTTCAAAGTTTGAACGATAGAGAAAGAAGAAAGAAATAGATATTTGTTTCACGTAATCTACAATAATGGTTTGTATTTTGCTTCCCCACTGAAGACACTGGTATCTTTTAATTGGCTTGACTGATCATCAGAGAAGTAGCCAAGTTTGGAAATTGTGAGCAAAGCCTACTCTAAAATGTAGAAAACCCCCCAAACATGTGAAACAGTTCCAGATCAAAGGTCCAACTAGCACAGGCAATTCTGACAGTATCCAAAAGTGGATACCAAATGCACAGGGAAAAGCACACGCGATCACCTTTCCTCCAGCATCCAAACATTTCCTGTTCAGGGGCTATTTTAGCGAGGTACAGTTTCTATGTATTGAGTAATTCTCTATGGGTTTATTTTCCCCTGAACTGTCTGGCAGTCCTGGTATCTTTTTGTGGCTTCCTAAACTTAGATGATTTTAACAGGAAGAATAGTCTTCATCTGGTCTGAGCACAGCTGCAGGATCACTGAGGGGCTCCAATTTTGTATTGGAAGAGGGAATGCTATCCTGCTTCTCCAAATGGCTCACCACTCAACAAACTTCCTTCACTTCCCCAGTTGTTTCTTTTCCAGACTGAGATCTGCCCAATCAATCACTCTTTAGAAGGCAGCCTCATGTCCCCAGTACAAGTGACTCACTTTTGATGTGCAAAGAAAGATCAGAGGACAGATCTTCCTGTTCTAAATTCCTCTGAAAAATCAGTCTGGATCATTATATCCTGAGCTGCTTCTCTGCCATTAGGCACTAGCTTAACAACCTTTGCTTTTCCATGACTCAAAGCACACAGCCCTAACACCTGGCCAGGCCATTTCACCCTGCTGAAACCAGAAGGGACAGACTCCTACAGAACTCCCATTTGCACTGGCAGAAATGATTTACAAACTGTCCCTGTTTGCTGTATTACCAAGCTGTGACAAACATTTTTTCTACCTCATTGCAGACTGCATTTCTATATTCCAGAGAGCTGAATGTTTCTGCATCAGGACCTTCAGCCATGGAGCACCAGCCACAGCACATTCCCACAAGTTTGTCTGCTGCCCTCTGTGCTTCTCCAAGGTTATACTGGCCATGGAACTCCCTGCTCTGCTTTTGCCTCTGTCCCCAAGAGACTCAGGCAATGGAGCTGAATCCAAAGCTGCTGCTGGGGCTTGTGTGGAGAGGGAAGTCACTACACTCGACCCAGAGGTCTTCACTCTAAAGTGCTGCTGGGACATAGACGTGTCCTGTGTTTGCCTGCTGCCCTCCCCAGTGACAGGAACCAATCATGGGGCATTTGGAACAAGGCCATGTATTGACTAAAAATATTCCAGGTGATGCAATTTTCTTGAAGTTGCCAAATTCTTGTTCTGAACTCAGAAAGGCCATTCTGCATCTGCAATAGGCAGCTCTATATGTAAAAAAAAGCTTCCTTTGGAAAATACCTTGGATTCATTAGAGCATCTGTATGGGAAGCCATTAATGCATCACGTTCCTCACACGTGGAATTCTACAATTCCAGCTGTTAATTAAATCACTATATTCTCAATTTAAGCTATCTTAGCATAACTGACTCATACTTTCAGTGTGCAAAGAAAGATCAGAGGACAGATTGCCTACTCTAAATTCCTTTGAAAAACTAATTCAAATCATAATATCCTAGACTGCTTCTCTCCTGTGAGGCACTCACTGAACAATCTATTCTTTTACATAAGTCAAAGAGCAATTCAATTTTAAAATCATAGACCTTGAAATTTTACAACCAGCCCAATTATCATTTTAAAAACTGATGATTTAACCATTAAAGTATACCTAATTAGAAGTGTCATATGTGCCTAATTTATATAAACGCTACTTAAATTACAATGAAATGGATTAGTTTTCAAGATAATCATATGTAAAATATAACTTAATAATTTCAAATACTGAAGTTTATCTCTCTCTATGTATGTAAACTGAAGTTTATAACTCTCTCTATTTGTCCTCCTTTTCTGGGATGGAGTACAAGTTGGTCATATTTCACCAATGACAGGGTTCAAGTACAGTGTTAATGGAACTTTAAAACAAAATTTCTGAAACACAGAAATGGGAAGATGCTCTAAAGCATATCTGTCCCAAAAAACAGACACTGCTCATCACCATACCCAATACCATTGCCAATATTGGTTTTTTGAAACAGAGGGCAAAGAGACACCATTTCCAAGACACACAGCGAGGACAGACTCACAGAAATCTATGAATATTATTTTTTTCCTTTACAGTAAAAGAACCAGCCTGGTTTTTCCTCAGTGCTCAACTGACTACATTGATAGCTTCAGTTTGTAGGTATTGAATGCTAAAGCATACTACCTCATTTTGCTGCATTTAGAATAACATTTATCACAGATAACATTGAAAAACATTTTATATTTTCATGAACAAAAGTGTTAAAATGCCTTCACAATTACTGTGTAATAACATAGCATTTATTCTACTCTGGGTGATGAATTTGTTCTTTCATGTAATGAGCTGTCATGATTTTCTTTATTTTTTTTTTTTTTACTGAGCAAGAAGTTGCAATCAAGTAGGTGTCTAGGTTAGCTTGTCCCCAGAGCAGTATTTGATATGCAAAATACAACTTATTAGTTTTCAATTTGCCACTAGCTTAGTTAAAAGATGCAGTTAAAATTCCTCAGCAGCAGGTAACACTTCTGCGTTATGAAATGGTGTTGCAAGTGATGCGTAAAGAAAAAACACAATGCAAATTCAGCTTCATCAGGTTTCACCCAACTTGCAGTTTATACCACTCCTGAAAGACAGTAGGAACAATGCAATTTACCTGCAACTCCAACACCAAACTAAAAAGGCCAGGACAGTTTATTGTCAGCACATTTAACTTGTCCCAAGGGGTGCAGTGGCAGCTAGTTAAAAGATGAATTTGTGGTACATCGGTTCTTTCTTATTGGACAGTAATTAAGAGGGAGAGGTGAGGATGGCTGCTAAGTCAATGAAGATTCAGAAGTGGAGGCATGTCCATTACAACCTGAGCGGACAGTATTTCATGTGCTGCATCAAATAAAATGCATGGGAATGAAAATCAGAGGTTCAAAGATTTAATGTGAGAAATTGGAGAAAAAATAGATTAAGGCAGAGGAAGGGATCACCCAATGGGTGAAAAAGCTTGCAGTACTCCAGAACAAGGAGGGAAAATGAAGCTCAGCATTTAAAGACTCAGAAATTTTTCTTCTATTAGATGTGGGTCCATCAATTAGAAATAATAGAGCGAAGGGAAGAAAAGATAGCAGATTGTACACAAACACAATGACCCTTAAAACCCAAGCGAATTCACTCCTGAAATTACTTTGTCAAGATGTATCTGATGGACATAAAAGAGTATTACCATACTGGATAAAATACTCTCTGTCACCCTAGAATAAATAAATGCAAACTGGGGGAAAAACAGAAGAGTTTCCATGGCAAAGACAGAATGAAGAGGCTATTTCATGAGAACAGATTAAAAGAGTTTGCTGAGAACAGTTGAAAAGAATTTGTCTTGTTTAGCCAAGCAGAAAACTCAGAATGCTACAGTTGGTCTCTCAGAATAAAATGAAGATGCTAAAACCAAGGGAGCAAGAGGAATTACTGAATCTTGAAATATAATGGTAGTTGGAGAACAAATTGTTAAAACAGGCCACGAAGAATCTTCCATTAGAAATTAACGATAAAGGAGCATCACCAAAGTATGGTTTTGAAAGAAGATATGCCAGCAAACTTACAGTGGCTGGGGTTTTGATACAGGAGGTCCTGTCTGGATTTAGTTCTTGCAAATCACCTCTAAAAGGAGAGATATAGCTCAGCTGAATTCCTAAGAATTTTCTTGAAAAAAAGCGTGATTTGATTTTCTCTGGTGCTAACAGTTCAATAACCTTCATGAGACAAAGCCTTTCTATAATTATGTGGTTTGCTATCCTCAAAACTAGTAAAATACCAATAAAAGCACACCAAAACCATCTTTGGTGTAACCAAGCTCAAAAGAGGGAGGCAAATTTCCATGCTGATCCAGCCATGCTGTTTGGTTTTGCAGAGCAAAATGCTGATTTCCCCCATGCCCAGGTGCTACCAGGAGCAACTTGATGACATCAGTGTCCTAAATGTCACAGAATCACAGAATATTCTGAGTTGGAAGGGACCCACAATGATCACTGAGTCCAGCTCTTAAGTGAATGGCCCATACAAGGATCAAGCCCACCACCCTGGCATTATTAGCCCAACTAAGCTGATCTCAGTGGCAGCTATCTCGAGGTCAGTGACTATTCCTAGCAGGCAAAATACTTCCAGAGCCTTTGAAATTATGCCAAATACACCTGCTGGTCATAGATATATCCTGACCAGTGGGGCTGACTCCATGTGCAGGTATACAGCATGACTTTTGTTTAAATGATGACACAGTAAGACAATGATGCTAAGATGAAATGATGCCAAACGTTCCATAAAGTCAATAGGCTTGAAAGTGGAAAAAAATATGACTGGAGTGAATGACTGTAAGGCACAGTAAATACATTCCTTTTATTAGTTGTTTACAGTCGTGGCAATAACATGGGTATGCTATAATGGTGTATGTGTTTATTTGCTGCATGGAAGATGTATTGCCACAAGCTATTTGCAGCTGACAGTCCCAGCAAAACAACATTTGTAATGCAAAATCAGCATATAAGGGGCTTATCCTCATTAAGTATGCAACAAGGCATGACAACTCAATAAAATATAGGGATGCTCTCAGCAAATGTCAGATCTGTCTGCCTCTTGACTGATTATGATCTCTACTCTTACATGCTTGTGCACCTGCACTGGGTTATTTTTTTAATGGTTTCACACTCTGACTCATGTTTTGCAGGTGATTTGGTTCAGAGGGTTAATCCCAGGAAGACGAGAAAGGACATTCTAAGGAGGACTATTGGCTGACTTTGTTTTATTTCTTCTTTGCCACACTTTGCAAAAGAGACTTTACTCTGAAGTACTTCATGCATCAAACCAAACAATTAAAAGAACAACACAGATCTTTCCTCTAATACAATAATGTGCTACTTATTAGGTTCTTTTTACCTTATTCTATAATCTCTAGGCCTGGGTGAAGAGTGAATTATTTGCACTAAGTGATTCAGTAAGTCAGTGCTGGAACCAGATGGAGGATAAGACAATCATCATTAATAAGTCACAATTACAATCACTACACACCCGATACCTAACAGGAGCATTTTACAGTTTGTGCAATGAAGACAGTAGGCCTAAATTCTAAGCTTGCTATGGTGGAAATTCTTGGACAGTCCCACCCTAAAAGGAGTATTCACATATCTGGAGCACCAGGGACAAAAATTTTCAAAAAAATACTGATCAGAATTGTCAGGTTTTGCTTAGACTCTTGATTTCAGTCATTCTTCTCTTTATCCACATGATTAGTTTCTGTGATTTATAATAATCTATAGGTGTTTGCAACAGCACTTCTATTGCAGGTCTTACTTTCAACCTGTCTTAAAACTGAGCATCACAACTACAAGGCACATTGGGAGAGGGTCTGGAAAGAGACCAGGGGACACAGATACGACCTTACTTCTGAGGGATTCCCAGCACAGTTACCCTTGGGCTTCCAAATAAAAGCAGAGATGACCTACGACCTAAGACTCACTTCTTATTACTACATCTATTTTTCTGAGGGAAACCTAAGTTAAAATTAATTTCTCACAGAGTAAATTGGCTTTTTCATTTTGTATATCCCATTTTCATTGAACTTTTCTGCCTTGACTAACCTCTGCCTTTAGCTCATCATTACTTATAACTTCAGCTATTTAACCTTTTGTTTGCTTCCTAAAGACTAAAAACTTAGCTCTGGAAGTTGTGGCTTTGCTATAAAAGCCTGACACCTGAAATTTGAGGAAGTATTGTCACATACTTCTACACATGGAAAATCTGGCAGAGGACAACAGACACATGGCAATCTTTCCTCTAATCTGTTCACTGAGGAGTAAAGCAGCATACTTAGCCTTGGAGCCATCAAATTGGTGATGGCTATTCCTTCATGTTTAGAGTCCCTAAATAACTCCAGGTAGCAAAAATCTCCAATAAAATGGATGTCCTCACAAGGATAAATTGTCCCAAGCAATTTAGAGACATACATATAAGGCTTTCAACAGCTTAGATCAAAAAAGAAAAAAATACTAAAGAATGGATCAATGATATGGTAGAGCTCTTTTGATCCCAGGGTCTTTATTCACTGGATAAGAATAACAAGAACGAATTTATTGGCAAAAATCCTACTTCACAGTACTAGTAGAAGGGGATTGAAGGAATAGCAGAAATATCTTGTTAGAAACTATTAGACATTCTCCAGCTGATCCTGGAGACTGTCCAAAAGAAGGGCTCTGACAACAAATATCTGATTCTAGAAATCAGATGCACAACGTGCATCACCTATAACAGCCAGCATGTGCTTGGAGTGATAAAACATGGAATTAGTTTTAACTACTACTTCACAATTTTTGGTCCCTGAATAGCTGATGGAATCTTCTTTAAATAATCACTTTCTACAAGTCATTTAGAATGTAAGATTTTGCTGAAAAAAACCACAAGCCTTCCAAAGCTGACCAAGATATTTTAATTTTACTTACACACCCTTGTGAGACTGAAGGGAGCAGTCTCATGCCTTGTTGTTTATTATTTTGATTATGCATCATATACTTTAGAGCATTTTCTGATTGACTTTTCTTTGTAAGGAGATGTAGTAGATGTTCGTAGAACACAGGATTTTTTTTTTAAATCTCACTGCAATTTCCTTTTAATTATTAACACTGGGAACTCTAAGTAATATCCTGGCATTTATTATTTTTCTTTTTGGTATGGGAGATTAAATTGTATATGAGATCACATAAAAGCAAATGTGAATTTTAGAAATAAGAGTGCTACAATGACTACACACAAGGTTGCATGTAGTTAATTAGGCAACTGGAACTATCTTACTGATTTAGAGGTGCACTGCAAAGTGGTCCTGTACATATGCCTCTTCCATGGCACAACCTAATTATCAGTGACAATACAAAGTGGAGGAGAAGGGAGTGAAAAGGTTGTTTCCTTTTGATTCGGGTTTTGATTGCAGGTTTTTTTCCTTAAAAGCTAAGACAATGCTTCCTTCTTACCTTACTAAGGATAAAATATTTTTAAGAGCTTACAATGGATGTTAAATACCAAAATTCTCCAGAAAATTGAGTCAGTAATCAATCTGTGTTACTCTATTCAAGCAAAGAACAGAGCATGAAGGATTGAACACATGATTTACACCCTATTTTAAATAAGTTTGATATTTTTATTGTCATATCTTTCAATTAAAGTGGTATCTTTCCATAAGGAATTAGGTGTATTAGCAATTTGGCCTGTGATCTTATTTCTTACCCTCTTTCTTCTGCTTTTGATATCAGCTGCTGTACTGATGAGTATTACACTTATAAAATTATATGACATAGATCCTACCATTCCATTCCTTCAGCGAACAGAACCTGAGCCAGCCTTCTCACAGCCAAAAGAAGAAATGGCTTTCACATTAAATTCATTAAACTGGTGTGACAAGCACCTATTTAACCAACCGTGGTGGCTGGCTGCAGTGGAGAAGCTTTTAGAATAGATAAGCTGGATGAGTTATATTTTTAATAGACTACTGCACAGCTAAAATGATCTGTAACACGGAATTGGGAAAATTCTATACTCCACTGCATTGGCACTAATTTGAAAGGCCCTCCTAGCTAACACTCCAGATTTGTGTCTCTGAATATGTGTGAATGCTGACACACGAAAATGAGTTCAGGTTAGGTTCATTTTTGCATAAGGGCTCATAGCAGGGTTTCAGCCCATGGAGAGGAGACCCATGAGCAGCCCCACACCAGGGCTGCTCTCAAACAGCCATTAACTACAGCTCCCACATGAAAAGGACTGGCGAGGATCACAAATTGGGACTAAAAGTATTTCAGGCACATTTCCTGGCTTTTAAAATTGCGGTTAAGAAAATGCCAGTGGGATGACATTTCCACGTGTGAGAGCCTTATCCAGGCTCTCCTCACCCTGGAGGGTCAAAATGCACTGCTGGTCTTAGCTTTTCCATGGGTTAGGACACAGCTTCACTCTGCCACCTGAATAAGAGATAAGGTTTGAAAGGCTCTTGCTGTTTGCCACACCAAACCACTCATTTTTGGCTGTATGGAACAGCTGAGATAATCTGCAATAATTTGACTATTTTTCAGCTTCACTGCAACACAAAGTGTGAAATGACCCATGTTAAAAAAAAACAATCCCTAAACAACAAAAATCCACCCACACATAAAAAAAGTCACACCGTCAAACAACACTTTGTTTTTTAACTTTTACCTGCCACTTCACCAGCTGTTAAATTGTGACATACACACCCCACTGCCCAGCAGTCTCAAGAGTTTTAACCTGAACCAGAAAGACGTCTGTCCTTTACACAAAAGACAATAAAGGAAGAATGTTTCACTGAGAGAAACTGCCTAAAAACCCATTAGCTGCCTTCTTTTCTACTTTCGAAGCAGCTAATTACTTGCACAGTCAATAGTCCTCACAACTACGTTAGCACCCTGTTTACAGAGTCACTAATCGAGGAGAAGGCAGCGAGCAATCACCCATTCTGTAAGACTACATTTATGGGGGAATAGTAAGGGATTAGCAACACTCCCAGGGATACCTGCACACTCCCCCGGTCCAGAGCAGACAGCTGGGGCTACAAAGGGGCCAAGTGAAGCTTGGGTCACCAAACTTCAGCTTTGACTTTGATCCTGCGTGAATAAATTTGATGTTCTGCTCTCAACACTTGCATTCTTTGGGGGAATCTCCACTAAAACATTTGAAATCTGCAGAGGAACTCAAGCCAGAATGACAAATAGGTATTAAAACATGAACATACTAATTTCTACATTTGCTAAAGTTATGGATTAAGTGATTTGATACAGTGGATAAAACAATTCTTACATTTCCCAAAGACCTAGGAAGAGTCTGCATTGAAATATATGTGTGGAGCACTAACTTCTACTGATGCTTAAGAAAGATGCTGAGATCAACAAAACCTCATGATATTTTTTCATGACTTCACAGTGAGTATTGATACTCCCAGATGTGCCAGGAATAAGCACCAACTCAAGACACCTAAAGTTTATTGTTTTATCTTGAGCTGCACAAAAAGAAACTTCTGATACAGAGAATATATGTAACTGGAAAGACAAAGTGTAAATCTGCTTTGTCTTTTCTCCAGAATATTTTTTTCATGGCCTGTGGAATTCTAGCCGTTGGAGAAGTTCTGGTGCTCATTTTAAGTCACTGCAGCCAGACACCCCTTACTTTGAGCTTCAAAAACTGTTATGGCCACAGACCTGCTGTGATTGCTTGCTTGAGGGTGCACTATCCAAGCAGGAGCCACAAACAGTGCACAAATCCCCATTATTCTGTTTGTCTGCGTGTCAGCAAGAGAGAAGTAGGAGAGGACACCATGTTACTCAGGAGAAGTGGCTTCTGTAATGATCAGCAGTATTGCTGGGGGTGCCTAGGGATGCTTGAAAGGGAGAAAAAAAGAAAAGAAAACTGCAGTGTAGAGGCCACCATCCCACACAGGTCAAAGGAAACAATACTGAACTGATTGAAATCTTCCAACACAGTGACACAGTCTCATGGGACACAGAAACATAAGAGGAGTCTGATGGAAAAAACCCAGCAGAACAGGACAGGGTGGAGATGAAAACCTAAACTCCACAGGGAGCTGATCAGGAGAATGAAAGAGAAAACCAAAATCTCAGGTTGTTGCACATTTTTGAGAGATAAAGAAAAAAAAAACCAGTGATGTGCAGGGGATTCAGTGAGATGCAGAAAGAGAGCCAAGAAAGCAGAGAAATGCAGGTGTGAAAGACATAACATAGGTTTGTGTGAGAAATGGGGGGAGGGGGGGAAACAAGAAATAAAAAAAGAAAGCAAAATACTCTCAAAGGATTAAGGAGGCATTATTAAAACATAAGGTGGCAGGAAGGGGGAAATAAGGAAAAGCTCTACTAAATCGTCCAGAACAACACCAGAAGAGGTGCAGCTATCATAAACAAACTGTGCTGGGAAGAAGCAAGGTGGCTCTCTAGTTTGCCTGTGTCAGACTTTCTACTTTTTGCTCAAACTGTAACCACCTTACATAATTTCTCAACTCTTTCTGTTTTAGCAGACTGTTTTAGACTGTAACCACTTGAAAATAAGCTTTTAAAGTAAATACATGCTTATAATTCAACTTCAGAAACTCACTTTTTAAAGTACCCTAAATTATTTCCATAGAATATTTTGGTATTTTGCCAAATGAAATGCTGTTTCTAAAGCAATCCATCGGCAGAATTTAAAAGAGTCATTCCAGACACTTGGCTGTGCTGTATGGAGCACTGCCTGCACTTCCAGTGCTGGAGGAGAAAGGACATCTCTGTGGCTGCCAGTCCTGGTGCTGCAGTAAATTATGCTGGCTCACATGTGACTCCAAGGCCAGGCTTTGCTGAAAGAAATTAATGATAAACAGCAGTGTTCAATTCTCACCTTAGCCTGTGAGAAAGAATACATGCATTGCCAGTAAGCCAGCAAAGAAGGAAGTGAGAACAAGGAGGTGACGCCACTGGTTTGATACCAGTTACAGAAAGCTCAAAATGAAGAAATCATAAAAAAATTAATGAATTGAGGATTCATATTGCAAGATACCAAAATCCAAAGAGAAAAAGCAGAGAGGGAGAGGACAAAAGCTGCAGGAGAAGAATTAGCCCCTTCCAAGACCCCACAGGTTCTACTAGCCCTTGCCACTGGGTGGAAGACTGTGGCCAGCAGAGACTCACTGATGATGGCACCTAAAGTGTGATCATATTTAATGCCCAACTAGACAACCTGTCTGATTCAGGCCACAAATCTGTGCTGTAGATTAATAATTGGGTGTTCAAAGTTTTTGTATACATATGACCTTGCTCTGAAATGTCCAAGCCTGGTAGAAGATTCCCTAATAGAGTGAGACGAATATTTGAGTACTAACTCATGGGAGCCATGCATCAATCTGTGCTTTACTCAAATTTTTTGATTATTTTAACAAGAATAACTTTTTTTTTTTTTTGTATGAGGATAGGTGAACACCTGATATTTTAAAATTCAATTGAATATTGTTTAAAAGATCCCTTTGTAGCTGGCAATAAAAAATAAACTTGGACAAGAAAAATTGTGTCTGAAATTTTACGGAATAAAGGCTTACTTTTCTTTTAAACTTTTTCCTTATGTTTAGCTGGAAATCTTCTGCAGACAGAGTAAATTTTTCAATATATAGTCCTTGAATTGAAGATCATTGCTGTATTCCCACATGTATGCACCCTTCCTTACATACCAGTGCAATTTAATTCTCCTTCCTTTCAGCACCTATTCTATATCCAACCTATGCCTGTCATAGCCAGAAATCTAAAGACATTTTAATTCCCAGATGGACCCAGTAGGGCAACAGATTTTGCTGCCTCCTGTTCTCCTGTGCAATCACATAAATGGTAGTTGGAGCCCAAGAAACATAACTGCCAACTGCACACTTGGCTGTGGAATTCCAAGAAGCACTTACACATTTGGTAAACAGCTCAAGTTTGAAGAAAAAAGCTAGAAAAGAATTCCCTCCCTGGAGATTTTGGCCTTATGCTTGTATAAGGATAGGCAGAAAATGTTTCAGCACTATTTTGTAGTAATAAAATACAATAAAACCATTTTGCTTTTCACTTAAATAGTTACATGTATGAATAGTGCCTGAGAAGCTTTTTGAATTTTTATCAGGAATGCAACACTTACAACATACAACATCATTGAGCTGGATGTGCTATCATAATCCAAGAGCAAACAAAATTATGAGGCTGCAAATAAGGAACTTAAATCCCTTGCCAGTCCTTTTTCTTACTAAGCAGAGAACTGTGCACTCAGAAAGAGCAAATAGCAGAAAAGAGCAATGTGCACCGTGTTGGATTTTCAAAGAAAAAAGTTTGAGATCTACAGAGGGCACAAATTTAAATAAATATCAAAATTAAAGGAGGTTTTTAAAAGTTCCAAGTGGTCAAAGAGTTAAAGTGCATTGTGACAGATGTCTTTTGGTCCCACAATGCATACAAAATCATGCTCATAAATACTAGGTGGAAGGCCAATAGTCTGCCAGCATTACACTCACTCTTCTTTGCAGTATGGTAATCAGGCACTCTGAAAGCTTTTTGAGCCATTGTCCTTTTTAAATTTTTCTTTCCGTTTTACTTTTCCATTTTTATAATGCACCCTCAGAGCAGATCATAAAAGATTTTGGTTCTACATTTTTACAGCCTCCATGTAACAAGGTATTATTGAACTTAATCCCTAAACCTGGCTGCCCAAACAACAGCATTGAAGAACATTTTGAGTGAGATAACCTGGCCCAACACAAAGAGGTGTAACAGTGCTGGGATTACGTCACCCAGGACCCTTCTAAAAAGCGGAGGTACAACATGGCAAAGACTGATACTCTGCCCATGAAGAGTTTTGGGAGGAGTTGGTTTATCTTTCAAATGGAAACATGGCCACAAGCGTGTAACTTCACTGTGCTCACTAGCACATTGTTAGGGAAGAAATAGAACTGCTGAGAAGAAGTGGATTACCTCATCTCTGACAACAGTGACATCAACAGGAGAGACTGTCTTTAGCAAACTAGAGGAAATCTGAACCTATTCCCACTCTAAGAACTTTTCATTCTTGGTTAATCTATCAGTTACACCACAGAGCCATCAAAATGAGAGAATCAAACTCATGATTCCCATTAACTGAGATCTTGAACTGCAGCTCATACAAGAACTGGGAAAGAAACAGCAAATTAGAAGGAAAAGCCAATGGAGAATTCCAAGAAATATCCATGAATGCAGCAAGTCACTGAATAAAGTTCAAGCAAGAATTTTGTATTTATATATATATATATATATATATATATATATATAAGCAATAGGGAAACTGAGCTGCTGAAATGAAAGATGAGAAAAAAAGATACCAGTTTATTTTAATCTTACAAGTTAGTGGTACTGACTTTGAGCAATCTCTATTTTAAAAGCTAAGTGAGGAACACCAATTCAGTTATCAGAGGAAGACTAAGTTATCAGTTACAGAAATTTATAGAATGTTACACTCCTAAAACTAATACATCTCTTGGAAATTATCTGCTTCATATGAAAAACCAAGAACAAGAAGATTTAATAGATTTTGTTATGCTGAGGCAAACATGTTGTTTGAAATAATTTGTGGAATTACTCTCCAAGGCCAGATGGCAAAGGGGATCACAGACTCCTAACTGAAAAAGAGCCCCAGACAGCTTAAACTTATAGAAGGCTATAAAAATGTGAAAAAGACAGAATGAAACTGGAGCAGATTGACAGTTTTGAAAATGAAACAACAGAATGTAACATTAGTCTGGGTTAGGAGGGAAAAAATTAAGGAGAAATCTGCATAATTAAACCCGACTAAATTTGAGGCAAGATCAATAAAAACAGATGAAGACCTAAGCAATGTCCTGTCTTTAGAAACTTCCTGTAGCTCAAGCAGCAACTCAGTTTTGCCAAGACCTACAGGAGAAGTAGAACTTTTTATAGAGAAAAGGATTTATGCCTGCTCTGTGCAGTGAAAAGGACTTTCTTCCATTGGCTCTGAAGCCTGCTGTGATATTTCTGCTCCCTGTTCCTAACAGTTTCCAAACCTTTGGATTCGTTGCAGATGTGCTCCTTTCTCTCCTACTCCAACTCCTAGTCTGGAAAAGCCTCTCCTGGCTGAGTTTTTCCTTTGCTGAAAGCAACTGAGCACTCCCTGCAGAAGATCTGCACAACCCAGTGCGGCAGCCAGAACCAGGCTTACAGTTGGCTTCCTCCTTGGCTGTGCAGTCACACATTAAAAAAAATCCAACAGACTGTAGCACACAGCAGATAGTGAGCAAGAAGAACATGTGCACCATCCATGAGAATAACAAAAAGGGTAAGAGCAAGGTCCCCAAGGAGTTAACATATCTTATAAAAATAATTATTGTTTCTGATATGTAAGTACTGTATGGAGTAAGTACTGAGAACAAAGATTATGACTACTGTGTGATATTGTACTTTAAAACACAGTTGAAGAAACTTCAGCTTGAAGAGCCCCAAAAGAATGCAGGTTTGGTTTTATACACTACAAAATGAGGTGAATTTTGGTTCAAATTACCAGTTCCAACCTCTATTGCAACTTTATTAGAGAATAGTTATTGAACATTTAATTTCAGAAAAAAAACCCTCTCTTTGCAAGATATGATGTGCCAGTTAAGAGACTGTCAGACAATATCATAATTTGCTTGTTAAGAACGTAAAATATTAGCAAGAGAACATGATTTTTAGTTTATCTTAAGTTCACGGCATCCACAGTGTTTTAGCCTATGGAAAATAGTGGTCAAAATTTGTTAAAAAACTTGGTGATTTTCACTTAAAAACAATGACGAAATGTCTCCGCAACTTGATTATAAATGAGAGCATCACCCTCGGAACCAAAACTATCAGATGTGAAAAGTTGTTTAATTGCAAGTTTAGAGTTTTGAACTCAATAATTGGGTGTTTTGGTCAACTATGAAGCTACTGAGGCAAACACAGCAGTCTTGAAATGTCTTTAAATTCCTTACAAAAGGTTGTAAGGCTAGTGTATCTTTGTACAGTAGCCTTACAACCCTGTGACAATCTATCTCCAACTGCAGAAAAAGGGGTGAAACAGCTACATTACCTGATTGTTAATCAAAGACATCCCTGTAAAAAGTTAGGAGATACCTTTTTTTTCCACTTTTGAGAAATAAAAACCTGAGAAATATTCTGAATTTCCAAGGTCCAATACAAAATAGAGGGTTGAAAAGCAAGTACATGGGAAAATACCAAGGGAATGGAGCAATGCAGGAGGAACTTGAAAAGCCTGACAGCTTTTGATACATGTGTGTATTGTCAGGGGGCTGATTTTTTTTTCCTCCCATGAGGAAGAGAGAATTACTGGCCTTTTAGGAAGTCTGCAACCTCTGTTGCACAGTCTAGTTCAAACCAGTTGCTATGGAGTAGTGCTGTTGTAAAGGGAGACAGAACTCCCCATTCCCACATATTTTCCTTTTAGGGGTTGTTATCCTCCTTGTTGTGTGAAAGGCTCAACCTCTCACTAATAGCTCCACATTTAGACTGTGATGAGTGAAGAAGGCACTACACCTTCCAGCCAGAGAAATAAAAATACCTTTGTGCAGGACAGCACTAATAAAACCAGATTTTCCTCAAAGCAGAATGGAGGGTGACTCTTACCTCCTCAGAATACAAAGAGTAATAGATATATTTATATTTTTTTATAAATAAAACATCTGAACACTCAATACTGCTCCTGGTTTTAGTAACTAACCTTTTGATTGCCTGAGTGACCTCTGTTCTTGACCATAAATGAGTAATTTACTTCAGGTTGACAGCCTTAGTCAATTTAGAGGTAAAATTTATGTACTTGGATTTATGCTTTGAGCAGATTTTTGAGTGTTTTCATAGCTAATGATGAGCAACACTCTCGAAGAGAGATAACACTCCTGTACCAGGATTTTCACTGAACTGTAGCAAAAGTGATCAGGATGAGGTAGGTATGGGGTGTGCATCCTTCTGGGATTTAGCTGAAGCTGCCCACTGCTGAATGGCAGTTCTTATGGTCACAGCTTTCTACAAAAATAACTATGGCTGAACAAGAGTTCATTCTCAAGTAAAGGGCAACAAACATGCTGAAAATTATTCTTCCGTATTCTTCATATTTGGGATTTACCTATACAGTGTGTATACAAATAAAGCTGGGTTGTTTTGGATCTTTCTTAAGGCACCTATATTCTAGGGACTTTTAACAATGGGTATCCAAAATTTTAAAACTTATTTTCACATTTCTATTAAATCTTCCTCAGTAGGTGATAATGGTTTGGCTACACAGTACAGGATTAATTTTATTTTTTAGCAGCTTCCTAGTTTTAAATCCTAGTTTAAAAGACTTACAGTTCCCTTTTCTTTCTTTGCAAGGACCTTTTCCTCCTGTCTTTCAAAAAGCTACTTATTGTTTTGAAGTCTGGTCTTTCTGCTCCTTCTCTCCCATTTCCTCCTCATTTTTAATTTTTTTTTTTTTTAATATTGACGAGGTTAACATTTAATTAGTGTTTAAAAGAGAGAAAAGAATCCCAATGACTTGACTTGAACTTAGCCAAAACCTATTCATTTGCTCGAAAGTATCACAGGACAGCAATCCTTTAGAGTAAATTTAGGATCTTCTGAATGGTTCCCTCCACTCCTTCAGTGTTACACTTTCCTTTAAGACTCCTAATGTAACCTCTTGAAATGTTTAATATAATTTCAGTTTCTATAGGCAACTAATTCTTAAGGAATGTCAACCAAATCCTACATCTGAAATTATCACCAGAGCTTCTTGATTCACCGTAAATTACTCCAAAATCACACATAAGAATAGTTTCTTAAAGTAATTTAAGAGTCATTTCTGCCACAGATTGTCAGCGAAAGCTGAAACACAAAATTGAAATGTTTTCTCCTTAAGCTTTTAAGCATTTTTACTATGTGACGTGAAAATGTACATCAACAGATGGGACAGGAGCAAAATCTCCTGGTGTTGCACCGGGCCCAGGTCTCCAGACCTGGTTACACACGGAGTCTGCCAGTGCTCCACCACATCCTATCTCCAACAGTTTATTATAACTTAAATACCCATTCTATACCCCAGCACCAGTCAGAAAACATTCCTAGTATCCTTGATAAATGACCCCTGGGAAAAGCATGGCTCATGTAAGAGCTTTATTTCAGAGCTTTTGTCTCCCAGCTTCCATTATTTCACTGCCAGTATTGTCATCATCACTAAGAGATAGAGACCTTTTTAAAACAATCTGAATGACCTCTGTCTCCAATTCTTCTTTAGAACACAATGTATTCATCTCATTTTTTAACATATTTTCAGTTTTTAGCTAAGTATTCATTTAAAATGTGTGTACTGTCTGGAATTAAATTAGAGAGAGAAAAGGGCATTTAGAGATGACTGAAAACGCACCTCTCAAGCTGTTTCTTTTTCTATTTCCCAGCTAATCTTGCTGAAAAGGTGCTTAGAAGATCTTATTTTATAGGCAAACACTATTTTTTCTATTTCAGTACAGTTCTTTGTGTCTATCATGCTACACTTGGAGAGCTTGAGGAAGTTCAGATCTGCACTTAAACACAGGTGATCTGGGTGTGCAATGGACAGAATTTTCTGTATGTTTATTTGTATTTCTACTAATTGTTCTATAGCATGTGCAGACTGCACTGTAGCAGTGGCTGCAGTTAACAAAGCAGCTTTCACTGTGGAGCACAGCAGCAGGATTCCTAAGGGGGAAAGCCAAGCCAGTGTTCCAGTCCCTGGTGGGGTCAGGACAACAGACCAGGCAGGACCTCAAACTACCTATTGGGAGACCCACAGAATGAAACTGATGTGACTCAATACCTGTACAATGTGCATTGCAGGGATTTTTATTCTGTAATTAACCTAATCTAAACTAGGGCTGTCTATGGGGCCTGGCACAACCACTAAGCTTGGTTGGAAGTCCAAAGCTGGCTGTGTTTCCCAGTAATTTTCTAAGCCTTCTCTACTATAGCCTTGCTTTTCCACCTGCAAACAAGACCTAATTTTCTGGATATGTTTGTCATGAAGCTGCTCTCCCAGGGACTTCACCTTTGCTCCAGAATTACTTAGGACCTTTACGCTTTTGCAGCATTGTTGAACAAAATATTAGCATCAGGACAGGCAGGGTGCAGGACAGCATTGGAACAAAGTCAGTGTAGTAAATAGGACTAAAAGGAGAGATTTAATTTGCCTATAGTTGCAAAGCACTATTTCTGCTGTAGTGAGGCAGCAAAGCAAGCAGTACTCCCGAGGCACCACTCATGACACGTTTGGAAAGCTTTTGCTGAAATATCCTACACCATCAAAGTTAAAATATTTTCACTCCCATAAATCTCTTCACAAAAGGTAATACCAATAAGACTTGCTTGACTTGCAGCAATCCAGGATGACACATCATGCCTTAGATCAGGCAAGAATTTCAACATCTCCCAGAGCTCAAGTCAAAATCTAAGTCTCCAGGTTATAATCACACATACACAGACTTCTATTCTTCCTGAGCACTGTTCTTCACCTGGAAATACTGTCAGCTTCAGCAGGCTCTAGAGATAAGCCAGTTCTATTGAGTAGGGACTGACATCTCAGGAATACCCTAATTATAACAAGGTTTTGCATGTTATATTTAAGAGACATTTTTGTATAATCATTTACTAGTTAAGACAATAAGGAATATAATTAATAGCTATATGGCAAGATTTCTGCAATTTGTAATTCCCTAATTGCTATTTTGGATTTCTAACTGAACATCAAAATGTCATAATCTAGCGCCACCAAACACAGAACACTTAAAATGTCAGTGAGCAAAGAAAATTACTTGAGAGAATGGGGTTCAAGAAGTACAGATCTGTGTTTTAAAATGTACAGTTCCTGATGGCATGAATTACATTATTCAGAAACAGCTCTTCTCAGTGCTGTATACTCAATACTCAAGATTAGAGACTGCAAAACGCCTTTTTCAGAATCACAGCTCTCCACTTCCCCTGCTGAGATGTCAGATAGACTTGGGCTAAATTTGATGGCAAGTGTTCCAGGTCCCGTCTGTCAGGTTCTCCCATGCTTAATGAGCAGCACACTGATGAAAATACCGTGTAAACAATAAAACAGCACATCAAAGAGGTGTAAATGAACTTGCTTCTGCAGGATTTTCAGTCAGAGCAGGGTTTGGGACTTCTAGGCAGGCCTGCAAAGCCCCGCTGTGTCCCTAGAACATAATTGGCTCCTGAGAGCAACAGCATATATGAAGCACAGTAAAGCAATTTAGGAAGGCCTTTCAATAAACTTTCTATAAATGCAACTCATTCATTTTAATATGAGGCCTGTGGTTCCAGTGGGTGGGCGGTAAGAAAGAGCTGTCTAAGCCCTTGCTCACTTGGTTTCCTGTAAGTAACACCATCACTGCCAGTACGGTACTCGACTGCTTTGGACTAAAGAACACACAAAGACCATCAAAGATTCTTCTGTGCATGGATGTATAGCTGTCTCCTAAATCTCCATTGCCCAAAATGAACACTCAGAAGGATGGGTGCAGCACAAAGGCTCCCAAGCAGCAAAGAAGGGAACCCCACAGCTCTTGCAAAGATTATATTTTCAAGAATGCTGACACGTTGATCAGCTTGTAGAATGCCTGTGCCACCCTTCCAGGCTTCAGTGACTTAGCTTTTCTAATGAGTTATGGATTTTAAGTGCAGCTTTACAGTGGCTGGCTTAGTCCCCGGCTTCCCAGCTGAGGCTACAATCAACACAAAAAATGGCAATTTGTGATCCAGGCAGGCAGGGCTCATTTGTGCTCCCCCCAGCATCCATGCATGCACTGTACCAGGGAGCCTTCACAGGTTTCACTGTTTATATCCAGGGGCTCAAGTCACACTGTTTATTGTGCTGAAGTAGGTTTTAATGGACACTGCTACAGCACAAATCACTTTTCCATTACTATACCTATTTATATTAGTCTAGGAGAGAGATCACTGAGTTTGCTTTATGATATGTACAGTGTAGTACATGATTTCACTGCTGAAGAGGCTCACCATACATTTCAAAGAGTTGTCCTCTAGATTAGTAAGGAATAGGTCAATGCAGTGCCCAGATTAACTGCTTAAAAATAGTGTTCAAATAGAAGCTACAAGGAAAAAAACAAAGGACATTTATTCTGGGAAAACAAAAGAAAAAAGAGTAAACACCACAGATTTATTTCTAGCTAATGTCTTTAGTTAAATTAGCATTGACATTAGAACCATGGAAAAATAGCAAAAAGATTTAAGCTCTGGAATGACAGATCAGTCAATCAAAATTAACTGAAAAGAAAACAAAACTTTCTTAGTAAATAAACACATCACCTAAGAGAGTATGCTACCACTTCAAAGATTACAGATGTTTCTAGCAAGACAATTAGCCCAGCTGTTTTTCTGTTCAGATCACTGCCTTTTCTATGACTGTACACATTGCAAGTGGTCAGAGAGGAATCCCAGGGCACCTGCTCTGCAGCTATTTTTGCATTGTTTCAGCCTCATCCATAAGAAGGAAAATTGGTCTCATCATAGTCCTTTTCTGTTTGAAAGGATCGTCTTTCACTGTGGGGAAAAATCTCTCTTGTTGAATAAGAGCATCCATCATAGTTTAAACAGAATTTCAGGAATGACAGGTACCTTATTTAGATAAGGTGACACATTACTGCTTCTCTTTCTTCCTTTTTCTTATACAGTAAGATCTATATGGAGAGTAAATTACTCTATCACACCAAGTAAGTATCAAAGTCAAGCTCCATTTTCTGGGTTTCCTATTCCACATCCCCTTGAATTGCTCATCTAGCTGTTTGAAGGACATCTGAAGTGGATTTCTGGTTCCACTGCTCTTAGTATCAAATATTTCTGTTGGCTATGCTGAGTGATAAAGCTTACTGAAATCCTTTTTCCTAGGAGAAGGTTACTGGCAGGAACTGGATTGCTACTGAATTGCTGTTACTGCCTGTTAAGAATGGGGACTTGAAAAAAAATGAAACAGCTATAAATATCACCAATTTAAAATACTTTTTACATGCCTTCCAGATTGCTTTAAATTGTTTTCTTTAAAAGTGAAAAAGATTAATGCACTGAATAGAAATTAAGGCATTCAGATTTCTTTGAAGCCCTTATTGCCATGACCAGAGCACTGTGAGGCAAAGGCCACCTCAGCCATGGGATTTAGCCCCAAAGTAGGGCAGTGCAGCACTAGCTGCAGAACCTCCTCCTTCTCAAACCTGCCACCTGTTTTTCATCTCTCTACTTTTACAGCTGTTTTGGAGGTGAACTTCTGAACACAACCTAGATGGGCAATACTGGAAACCACAGAAGGAGAGGTTTTCACTGATTGCAGGAACACAAATTGCTAAATGGGGCCAATTATATGGCCATCCTTTCCCCATCCCTTTGTATGGGAAAGCTGAGAATTACCTGGATCCTGATGGGAAAGACCTGACCTGACAGGCTTCACAGACAATGTCTGACATCCCCTGGGTAACTTGGGTCCTATTTGCTACAATGGATACTACTAATGTGTGACTCAGTAAGCTTGGAAATGTAAACAGGAAAAGCATAGTGAAATTAACTTTACCATGAAATGCACTCCGCATCATACGCAATCAAAAAAATCCGAACAGTTACACTCATTGCCCCTCTACAAAAATCAAAGTTGTTACCCTATGGAAAGGGTGGACTGAAACAGAAATACATCTGTTCCATAAAGCTTTGATGAAAGACTCACTCATGATCCCTGGAGGTGATTTATGGAAGATACATGGGGATGGGGAGAAGACTGGGAATTAAACACTCCCTCAAACAAGGATTTAGCTGCAGACTGAGCACACCTGAAGTAAGTGCCCTGCCAGCTTAGAGAAGTAACACACTGATGTAAAGCCCCTTGGCCCCTATTATTGGAGTCCACTGCACCTTCTCATCTGGCTTATCTTCAGCAAACCTACAGGAAAGCCTTAAGAGCTATGAAAAACACCTCTCAATGGTCCTTGGGTGCTTTCCACAAAAATCCTTCATACATCCTGTAGGAGCAATTCCTTTCATCCAAGTACAATTTACTCACAGAACAAAAATCAATTTCTATCAGTACTCTGCAAAGGGGCACATGGACTGGAAAGGAGATAATACAGATACATGGCGGATCCAGGAAGCAGAGGTAGGAGAAATATTTAGATGAAAAATAAAGGCTTTGCATCTCATTGACAGTGCCTAAAGTGCAAAGGCAGGGAGCACAGTCACACTGAATGCACATGCCATTATGGAAAGGGAGCAGACACTCATCATGGGCAGGATGGAAAGCACATGGATCCAAAATGCTGGATTGACAGAGAGCACAAGTCAGCATGTTTCAGAGAAGAAAAGATGAGGTACCTGAGTCATAATTTCAGCTGTGGAATGAATCATGACTTGCAATAAAGAATCTGATGGACTGAGTGAGCTTGCAAGAGCTTAGGGAAGGAGCAGAGGTAGGCATCTGTTTTGTTGGTTTTCCAGCTGCCAAAATAATTTTCTCATATGCCTGTTGTGACCATCTTGAATCCATGTCCTTGCAAGGATGACCAACATGTATGTGAATATCTAAGGCCTGGGGATGGAAACATTTGAAGCTGTATTTAAATGGAAGAAAATAAGCAAAATATCAGCCTTCTGTACCTTTTGCGAGTATATGCATACATATTTTTTTCTGCTTATATGTGCACTGCAGGCTTTACTGGAATGGGTCCTAAACCAGCCTAAATTGTCTTGTCATGGCTTAGTTTCTGCCTCAGAAAGTAGGAAATGAATAATGCAGGACATGTCAGGAGCTCCCTGAGGCTTTGGCCACAGCAGGATGCACTGGGCAGGTGAGGAGGGCAGTTGCAGACTGGGTGGAATTGGGAACACTTGGCAGCAGGGGGAACCAGAAGTGACTTGATAGCAAAGGAAAGAAGGATATCAGTGGATACAGAAGTACATATTTTCTCAGGAAGCCTTTAGCACATCAATTATAGCTGACAATTAACACCCCTACTCAGCCAGCCAACCTACAGGGATTTCACAAGGTGCCCCCATTTGTGGCAGGATAAAAGGAAGAGACAAATAAAGGAATAGGCAGTGAATTATTTTTGCACCCATTGCTGTTCAACTTTTGCACGGTTTATCATCAATCTTAACAGAGAAAGAGAGGTTGCTGTAAGAATCCTAATTCCAACAAATGTTTTAAATTATTTACTAAAATAATTTTAATTCATGTTCATCATGCTTCCTGGCTGGAAAGGTATGAGGGCTGTCTTCAGGACAACTCAAAAATGAACTCTAAGACTTTTCTATAAATGACATTTCTATAAATCCAGCTCAAGAGCAGAGAGAGGTAATAAACAGTTAAGGAGTCTGGCTCACAGGGCTTCTTCTATGTTTCATTCCCCAAAAATACTCACCATTAAAATGTTTTAGCTGAGATTTTCAAAGCAGTGTGGGCAAATTCTCTGCACATCTCACATTAATTAACAGCAAGTGTGTGGGTAATTCCCTGTAGTACTTTGATAATGTCAGCTTTTTTTTTATACCCATTTAGCATATCCACGTGGAATAGGATGGAGGAAATGTGTACAGTGGCTCCAAACTGCACCTCAATAAAAATTGCCGTTTTGTTCTGACCTTATGAGCCTCTGATCTGTTCCAACAGAGAGAATCTGAGCATCTATTTTGGGCAGGCCCAAAACCAGGAAATAAATGTGCTCCAATATCATGGTGATCTGAGCCTAGTCAAGTATCTCATAAAAATATTTTTCTGTTTAGAGGGCTTGGGGGAAGGTGAGGGGAGTAAACCTTTCTGTTTACTCTTAGCTTTGGAAAAATCCACTGGGAGGGACTGCACAATTAACATATTAATGAAGGCTGGCCTCAGATGTGATGCCTGAAAGCAATTATGGGCAAATTAAGAATATAAATGCAAGATAACAAACTTGTGCCTGTTTGGGACAGAAGGAACATAAGCTCCTCAGCACTGAAACAAGACTATACATTTTTCCTTTTCCGTGGGGAAGGAATCCTATCTTACTTGGATTGGAAAAGGCAGCATTGGTAATGTTCACCATACCAAGTGCTAAAGACCAGTATTACAGTGATACCTCTGCTGGTTTGTACAATGATTGCTGAGCTGGATGTTAAAGTTCAGATACTTAAAACCTGGAAGTGTGGAAAGCCTGAAAGTCTCTACTCAGCTAAACTGGAGGGAATAGGTAATTTTCCCATATTGATCTCTGTACATTGACATGACTGAATGGAATTGTATGGTCATAATTTTTCTGTGGTTTTTTTTTTTTGTTTTGTTTTGGTTGGTTGGTTTTTGTTTGTTTGTTTGTTTTTTGGGGTTTTTTCCTTTTTTTGTGGGGGATATCAGTCACAAACAATAATAAGTTTTTGCATTAAGTCTTCAATGCATTAATGGTGATAGAATTCAAACTAGCATTACAGAATATCAAACTGAAGAGGGTGTAAATGCCTCCAGCACAAGAGACTGATTTTCTGTTCTTCATTAGCACCAGGTGAAGGCTACAAAAGAACTGGCTGGAAAGCAGGGTTTCCATTCATGGCTGATTTTGTTTCACTCTTCTAGGTTACAGTCCAATTCAGGCCAAAAACTAACATGTGCTAAATTCCCCAGGCCCTGCAACCACTTAGTGATATTGATGTTCCTGTCAGCTTTCATGACCAGAGCGAAGATGACAATTTTGCTGAGGAGCAACAGGAAACGATGGCGCTCAGGCTCCAGCAGCAGAAGACTGACCAAAGTCTGAAGCCCTGGCAGCTCCCTGCAGCCATACCCCTTAAGACAAACCTTCAGAAACCCAGGCACTCTTCACCTGGCACCCTGCTCCAGGCTTGGCAAGTGCTTTTACCATGGACATTACGAATGAAATATTTGGGGCTCAACAAAACAGCGTTTTTATATCAAAGTATTCAGCCAGCTCTGTTATCAAAAGCCTTTACAACTAAAAACAAAGCCAAATACAAAAAAAACCTGGAGGCAGGGAAAGCACATTTTTTAACACTTAGACTTCTCTCCAAGACATTTCAACACACATGAATGAAAGTCATCTAACAGTGCCACAGGAAATGCATTTTTAGAAAGCAAAGGCAGTGGAAAGTTGACTTCCCAGCCCAGAAAAACAAAAGAAGGTAGAATTAAATTAACTAGCTTAGTTACTAACAACATCACTAATATTTCCCTGACTAGATGTAGAACATCTAGTTCTATTGTTGCTTATTCTTATTGCCTATAGTTGTCTATTCTTGTTGCTTTCTGCTGAAAAAGACAAGGAGCAAGCTTGCAGAAGCCTCCTTCCTTGAGATCAGTTCTTGTTAAACTTAGCTAAAAGATGAGCCTCTAGATTAATGTGGGTTTAAAATTATTTCTCTATTTTAAACTCCTATAAACAATGTACCTTAAAGGCCAGGTAACTGTGCTATCTATTGCCCCTCATGTATTTTGCTAAAGCTAAACCTTCAAGCCCAGAAATTCCTTTGCTGAGCTTTGACAACCTTGGCCCTATTCCTCAAACAGTCCTTTGGAAAATCATCAGATGCTTGACCATCTATGGAATTCTATGCATTCCCAGCAGGGGCTTCTGGGTCAGCCCCAAACCTGCCTGTTAACAACCCCCTGCGTGGCTCCCACATCTTTGTCTGTATCTTCTTACAGCTAACAACAGACAACACTCAGCATTTTTGCCAGTCAAGGCTTAATATTTTCTTTGCCAATGTCCCTACCTGTGATTTTTCACTGAGACACAAAATCTTGTTTTCCAATATACCTGCTATTGACACTAGCAAGTCAAATATATTCTCTTCTGGGCAGGGTTACTGAGATACCTTTTTTTAAGTTACTACATCTTATTTTTGCCAGCAGAGATTCCAGCGTTTCTCTTCCTGCTGCCATGCAGCCTGTGAATCAGAATTGCCAACAGGGTGTCTGCTCCCTACTGGTTTGCTCAAAGATCTCCACAGCCAGGAGAAACCCCCTGATGCTGAAGTAGTTTTCTACGTAAGTGCAACACAGCCTCCCACTGGATGGCTACTGGGGAGCCTGGCAGCACAGCATCAAGGAGCCAAACCATGTATCTAACTTGGAGATCCAGAGGCAGACAGCTCACTCAAAAATCTTATTGCCTCTGACAGGCTGCAGAACTATTTGATTCATTTGTTTGGAGTTTGTGGCATGTGCTGCATGTTCTGCCTTCAGGTATAAAATGGTGCAGCCAGGCAATGGGGAGGAATCTGCCTGTTCACCTCAGATGCTCTGGGTCAGGCAGTGTCTTCCAGGGGGGGGAGAGACTGTCTATCCTGAGAGCAACACATGAACACAGTGGGAACACACAGGCAGGGATGAGCCAAGTGACTCGAAAAATGGGATTGCACTGAGGGAAGCAAAAAACATGCCAAAACATTCCTGAGAAGCAAGAGGGAGACACTTTCTTAGCATGCAGGAAGCTGTAACCTTCCCTGCACGGGCTCAGCTACGTGTGAAGCAACCCACAAGTTGCATAACCTGGGCTCAAACTTCCCAGGAACCAGCTGTTGGTAAAGTATGCAGACAAAAGCCATTAAAAGGTCAGCCAGGAAGAGGTAAAACTTCAAGCAGAGATTAGATTGTTGAGACAGGGATGGATTGCAGTTCAAGACAGAAAAACACTGATGTGAACAATTATGAAGTCCTATAGAAAAAGAAACACAGTTGAAAAATGGTAATTTATTGATCCTGATGACCAGTTCCTTGAAGGGAGCCACAGGCTTTGACAATTTTTAGCCTGACAACTGCATGACAATAAAGATATCAGAGGTGGTAAGGAAATCAAGGCCCACCTTTTAGTTATCTGTTAGATAGATCAGTTTATATTATCTGTTTCTTCAGTGTTTTTAGCCGCTACATTGCCTACCTTTGCCCATGGTAAAAGGTGCTCAGAGTGATTCAAAGTTTTGAAAGTTGTTTGGCCAGAAAACAGGGCTACAAGCAAGGAGATGTCCAGCCATGACAGAATGAGGAAAGAACATGGTCCTTGTTAAAATTTATTTCATCTGCAAAGCATCTGATTTTTCTCTATATAAACATCCTCTTTAAACATATTGTTCAGTTTTTTTTTTGGTCTACCGAGACTCTGTGGAGACAGATGGGCCAGCTGCCTCTACAAGATTCCATTTTATTAATTGGAGGCATCTGATCTTTTAGTTCTCTCTCTTGAAGAAAAGGGAGGTGGGATCATTTCACTCAAGGGCTCTGGCAACATCAAGTTTCTGTGGCACAGCTGCCAAGTTTTTGCCTTTTTCCCCCCGGTACGTGAAGGTAAGGACTTAATGCTTATCACAGGTCTGCTGCAACTTAGTTTTGTGATAACCCCACAATTAAAGAAAAATGTGGTGCCATGGTAGAATCTGACTGGCTCAAATCACTTCATGTCCACTGACAGCTTCCTGTGAAATTCTGTGCTTTAGCAGAGTAGGATTAGAGCTGTCTGTAAGTTTTTCATACTGAAAATGCTTCTATGCATCAAATATATCACTGGAGTTATGAAAGAAAACCAAGAATATATTTGCAATGACAGGTAAATACATATATTTATATAAATGAAGCAGAAAAACAGAAACAACCTTAGCAAGCAGCTATATTCCATGGCTGTGTACAAAGCATTGTATACTCAGGCTTTGGAGTTGAGAAAAAAGTGGTTTGTATCAAAAGTTTCTACAATTATGGATCATAATTGTGCATGACAATACGAGCTACTAGCATCAGCCAACAAGGTTTCTGTTCCTTTTTTTTCTTACATCAGGTGGAAATGAACAATTGCTTTATTTGTTACCAATTTAGGAACAGTAGGTAAGTAATTATGTCTCAGCAGCCTATTGATTCACCCTTTGGGGACATACAGAGAAGACTCTGGGCATGGCATCTGTCAGAAGGAGCTTCCAAGGGAATGGGAGAAGGCAGTGCTGGAGCCTCATTTTCCCAGGAACCCCAGGATGTGACACAACACATCCCTCCCTGTCCCCTTTCTGTCACCTCCCTTGTGTCAACAGCATGTTCACACAGCTCCAGGGAGAGGAACTGCCTCTGTTCCTGTGGGACTGCCCCTCAGCTGTGGCTGTCTTCACATGCACAGCATGGGAACTGAGGGATTTGCTTCTCCCTTAGGCACCCTGGGTTCCTAATGACACTGACTTGCTAAAACCCCTTCCTCAAACCCATCTCATCCCTTTTCCTTCTTCTGCTGCAGCACGATCTGACAAGGGATATACCCCTTACCTCCAGCTCACACAGTCCTTGCTTGTGAAGAAGACTGAAGAAAAACTATGAAAAAATAAAATTTGATGAAAAAATCCTCCAAACTTTTACTAGCATATGCCTATAGGCCATGGGAGTGCAAAGCCACTGATGTAGTTCCCAGAAGCAGTAATTTTGGAGTAGGTCAGTAAGGCTTAGAGATAAACTCCTTGCCTGTTGTAAGATATATATCTGTTTATTCAAAAATACAATATACTGTCAATCTCTCTACTGAAGTAAGTTATAAAGCATTTTAAGTACCTCCATACTGAAATCCAGGGTGGCAAAAGGCATTGTAGGGGTTAGTCCTGCTCCTATCAAGTCTTAAACAACACTGAGAAGTTTGAGAAATCACATGTTGATCTGAAGCCCTGCCAATCCCAGCAGTTGTTATAACAGATGGGACACACAAGCCATGGTCCCAGGAACAGCTCTGGGACTGTCAGATGCAGAACCTTTGAAATCAGAGTGCCCTGTGATTCAGTGCCTGAATGTCCCCAGCTTCCCAAAGAAACCTAGTCACTGAATTGCGCAGAGAGTTAAAATACTTCAGTGACATAATTGTCTCTCTCTAAAAGTGGCCACTTATCACAGTTCACAAATACCAACTTACATAAACTAGCAAGGTCTTACAGCATTAAACACAGAAATTATAAAGAATAAGCTCACTGACATTAGTATTTTCTTATCCCTATACACTTTCCCCCCAGCACAAATCTTTTAGAGGGTAAATGACAGCAGAGCTGTTTGCAGTAAAATAAAATACATATTTAAGAGTGATACAGATACTAAACTACTGGATCAAGCAAAAATACAGTTGATTTTAGCAACTTTCATCCAAAAGTGATGATAAGTCTAGAGTTAGAGAATTTACACACTTAATTTAAAATATATTTTTCATCTCCAAGTTTTGTATAAAAATTATTGAATTAATTTATATTTGGTCTGGATTAAAGTTATTTCACATTTATATTGTAATTTTCAGCTGATGGCAGTACTTTCAACGGAAAAACACAAAGAAAACACAAAGGGTTGTTGATGAAAAAGGTGACTGCACAAATTACAGCCTTCATGAGAAGGCTGAAGAGATCTGGTCTGTCTGTAGCTTCTTGGTACAAGTAAGACACAGAAGAAGAGTGTAAGAATGCATGTTCCCAACTGTCTGTCATCTGGATTTACTTCCAGTGGTGAAGAAAACAAATTGTCTTTGTGCTTTGGGGCGTCATTTGTCATGGGCTGTTATCTAAAAAACATTTCCTGCTTCAGGAACACCTTAATACAGAGTAAAGGTCTTTAAAAAAAAAAACAAATTGAGAGAAATGTCTTGTGATGAGCAAACTGAAACAAAAACTAAACTCTTGTTCACATTATTAAAAATCTCTGAAAAAAACTCCACAATGCAAGCTTGATATTGGCTGTAACTGCCAAAACCCACAAATTTGAAAAACTGCATGAAAGACATAAGTCCCTAAGACACATTTGGTGCTCCTTACATGATTTGTTATGTAGTTACTTAAACCATTCATGGTGGAGTTATCAATAAGCAGCTTCTCAAATGGAGCCAGGTGGGACCTGTGAAACACAGGAACACCCATAACAATGATGAACAAATACTGACATCACTGATCCTCTGCCCCTTGTGCACTTTCTGATTTTCAAAGGCATGTCAAGATGTACAATGATGGGGGGAAAAAGCAAACTTAATTTGGTTGCTGGAGTAGCTGGTGAATGGAGAAGGAGGGTGGGTTCTCCTGTAAAGGAACATGAGCAGTGCTCAAGGAACACAGGGAACTCAAAGGGCAGTGCCAGTGCTAAATTCACTTCCTCTCTGCAGCATCCTGCAGAATCTGCTAGTAGCCCCAGATTCCCCATCAAGCTGAAAGTCATCCCAGATCAGGGTGAAAAGGTGGAAAATGTAATTAGAGCACAAGAGACATGCTCACTTTTGTTTCCAGTTCTGCTCAGTGAAGTGGGAAGTGATCACAATCTTCTCCAAGCTTCCATGTGGAAAGGTGTTGACTTGTCCCTTGGCAGCTCTGCTTCATCTTTTTCTAAGGTAAAGCTTTTCATGGTGATTTTGGATCTGAAGGTGCAGATTGCTTTGGAATGACTTGTGGCCATGGAGACCAGTCAATTAACTTGCTTGCACATCTCAATGAACTGAGAATGCATAAGAAAACCAAACTCAAATCTACCCTTTTTAATATTTGTGACAAGTGTTAATAGCAGTGTAATTTATAAATCACAAAGGAAACAGGGGGAAAAAAGCCAAATACTACATCTCTCCTTAAAAAGAAATTTAAAGTTCATCCCTACATAACTACTGATTGTGAGGTATGAGATATGTACATATGAATATTTGGGCACTGAATTTAATTGATACTATACTGACAGTGAAAAATCAGAGTTTGATCAGGGGTCCAATTTTCACAAAGACATTTTGCCACCTGGCTTCAGAAGAGAAGGAAAAAAGCTTTTGATAGAACTGTCAGGCGATGATGAACTCAAGTTCAAATCCAACAAAGCGTAGCTTAGCAACTTTCTGTGATGAAGGAATGAATTTAGTCTGGTGTCTGACTGAACCCTTACACTCCACATTTCTCTGCAAGAGCGGCTTTCTCTGCCTTATTCACCACTGAAAATAAGTAAACCAGACTTTTAACTGAAGCTTACCAATATCTCAAATGACAAAAAGCAACTGTGGAGCAAGCGCACGCTTCCTGCCAGTGCCAGCCTTTGATTTCCCCAGGTGCTACTTTAAATCATAGCTTTTCTCTTCATTTGAATTTTGTCAAGAGTGAGCAAGGTGAACTTTGGTGTCTGCTCACCAATACCACACTGAAGAATGGGCAGGAAGCTCAAACCAAATTAAATAACTTGAAAAGGCAAATCACTGTTGCAGCTCAGCAGCATAGTGCAAGAGAGCAGGTCATTTATAGCATTTTGATTGTTTCTTATAATTTAAAGCAACTTGGAAAGCATTAATAATAATGCTTGCTTCATTGAGATTCCCTTTGATATATTGTCTTGTACCTGCAATGTTTAATAAGGATGTTATAAATTGAACAGTTTAGGCTTTCTCTGGCACTTATTTTAGTAGAGAGCATGGAAGCACAAGTCTGATAAAGGCATAAAAGTGAAAGGAAATGAGAGACAAGTTTCAAGGAGACAGACAAAGCAACAAAGTTTGGGAGCTGCTCCTTTAGAAGACATTCCTTATCCTTTATGACTCACTCCAGCTCTTTCATTTCACATTTAATGCTAGAATGGGAAAAGGCAGAATACCTAATTTTGTCTTGTATTTTGAACACGGTCTGGCTGAAAGAGTTGGATTCTAATTCTTTACCTACACAAGGGGTATCAAAATAGCCAGATGTTTAGGTAACAAGGAATATGCAGCTAATTATACCTGCAAAGAGGAAACCCCATGCCAGCCCCCTGGAAAACTGCCTTAAGGGAAGACACATGCAGGTGTTTGTGCTGCAGGACAGGTGGCAGCTGCACAAGGGGCCATTTGCAAGTGCAACAGAGCAGGAGCTGCAACCACAAGCCACAGAGCTTGGTTCAGAGAGGGACAACTGGGGTACAGGTTACAGTGCCTTCCTTGAGGGAGAGTTTTGAAACATTATGGAATAACATTATGTTTTAAAACATTATGGAATAACCCTGTATTACAATGGTTACCTGCTGGCAGATACAGCAAGGGATGCTGCAGAGGTATCCAAAATGTTCTCTTCTTACTGCTTTTACTAGGCAGAGTTGTGATAAATCTTCTTCCTTGGGCTTTTAAAGCAATTTCAGATCCAAAGACAGACACCAGGGAGAACAAACCAAAACTAGATTTTCATTTAGGTTTGGTGTCCACTGTTTAGGTTTGACCAGACAGTGAATAGGAAAAAGTAGGACCATGAAAACAGGAAGGTATTAAATTGTTTGTACTGGAAAAATGTCTGGCAGCTGTTGAAGAGGTAAGGAAGCCTTTTAAAAGTAGGTCTGCCAAAACAAAAGTAAAGTTTAGCCCAGAACAGTGTAAGGAAAATGTCTCTTGGGGAAATAGAAAGAAAAAAAAAGACAGGAAAGACCTAATTAAAAGTGAAGGTCTTGCAGTAAATAAATGATTAAACTTGCTTCAAATGTGTGTAGAAACATGATTGTCTAAGAAGAATGCTAGAGTTACAGTGTAGGAAAAATCCCCCACAAAATTTTTAATTTTTTTTGTTTTTTTAATGGAGAGTAGTGGCAAAATCCTACTGTTTTATAAACAGAGCATCGAAGCACAGAGATGCCTGCCTCATCAGTTACATTAGAATCCCCATGGCTTTCAGGAGATACCTATATTAGTTTGGATTTTTAAAAAAATCCGATAAAAATAAGTTTATTATTTCCATTTTGGAGCTATCCTCTCCCTCTACAGTAAGAAAATTGCATCACTTTCATTCCAGAAGTAATTTTACATGCAAACCACAGTACTGAAACAGTATCATATTAAAACACATGAATAAAGGTACCAGTGGGAAACCAAATTAAGCCAGCACTTAAATGCTTTCTTAAATTATATTTCCTATTGCAATTTTCCTACTCCACTAAGTTGACTTGAAAGTTCTGAACAAGCATTTATTCTGTAGGGTACCTAGCTAGGCTGAATAGAAACCCCAAGGATATTGAGTTCCCTCTTGAGAAAACTTAAGAGTGACAAGAAAAAATATGGAGTGGGAGGCTACAAAAATACAATTCCAAGAACACATTAAAAAAAAAAAAAGGCACAGATGAAAATGTAAATTAATACGTAGGCATCTTAAGAAAATAGTTACAAATAGGTAAGGAAGAAGGAGCAGAGGAACCAAGTGTTTTGTTTCATTTTGTGGATTTTTGAAGGCTTATAATGATACGAAAAGCATAGTTGATATTTAATGAGTTGCAACCGGTTGCATTATTTTAATTAGTTTATGGCGATAAGGATGAATCCAAAGCAGACAGCTGTGAAGATTTGTTATTTTAATTAGCTAAGCAGACAGGAAAATCAAGAAGAGTCTTGATCCACCACAGCAGACTCTGTTCAGCAGGGCCATGAGGGAAAAGAACCTCAGCAGCAACACACCATGACTTCTGTGCTATAAAAGGGGCTTGTTGGCTGTTTTAGACAGGGAAAACACTCCAAATAAATAGCATCCACTTCACATGAGCAAAGCATTTCTTAGCGGCCAAAACAATAAGCGTGACAAAGAACTGCAAAGACAAGAGTTATCAAGATTATTTCAGCCCAGTAGCTAGCGGGACATGCTTGCAGTACGTTATGTACAAATTTATAACCTAAATATAGAGTATAATTATTGATTAAAGCTTTACCTGATTTGTTTTGGGGCTTAGGGATAAAATAGGTACTCTTCAGTCAAAAAAGTTTAGGGCTTCTGAGAAGTAAATTGGATTAAGGGTAAGAATAATCAGCTCCTTTTAAAAAGCTGCTGAGTGTTTCCACACCAGTCATATGGACAGATCAACTAATGAAACAAACTTATGTCAGAATTCAAAATGTCGTAAACAAGAATACAGTTGTTGGCATCTCTGGAAACTAAATTAGACATGAGAAAAGGTTTCTTTTATATCATTCATCACCTTGTCTTTGTTCTTGACTGGATCTGCTGGGAGAAATGCACCTGGATTTATCTTATCCTGACCAATAACCTCAAAATTTGTTCCCTAGCAGCTGCTGGGCCACTTGTAACAGTCTGAGTAACTTTGTGACTGGCACAGTGACCTTCAGGTAGGCAAAAGTTTGACCTCTCAAGCTAAACCCAGTTTCACACCTCATCCCCGAGTTTGAAAATAACCATTTTATTTCTGACTCTGTTCACATTCTCCACATACATTTTCAATCCTACTTAAAGATAAGTTATTACTATACACAAATTACAACACATAGACTTATGAGTTAATAATTTACTTGTCTAGCTGGGGAATTTTCCTTTTAGTGCATTATAGATGAACCACAGGCAAATTCAGTACTTTCTTGAATTAAGCTCATCTAGCCAATCTAATTCTGAATATATCAAGCAGTGCTGTTCTCTGTGGGGACAATTTAGAATGAAGTGTGCTTCGGTATAAGGAAGATTGTCAAGTATTACCCAAGATTGAAGAGAAATCTATAAAAGATGCCAACACCAACAGTAGCACACTTTGTATTACTAATCTCTGCTTTTTCACAACAAAGATTATTGGGTTTTTTGGCCAAAACTTTATTGGGTTTTTTGGCTGCTACAAAAAAATCATTGGTCCTTCATAGAAATTCAGGAGGATCTGTAACATAAAAATGTTTAAATAAGAGTCAACACAGGCAGCTTTAAACGAAGCCATTGTATTCAGGGATTAGTCAATCAACAATTAGATGACTTAAGACTGACAATGGCACACAAACACTTTCCTTCCTGGAGGGTGTTTGCAATGTATAATTTCAGGCACAGGGCAGCCTTGCTAATGTGCTCTGTATCTCACATGTTCTCCACCTTCAGAAGTAAGGGAACTTCTTCCATTGAGAAAATCTAGACTTTAACAGTTTAATACAGCTGGTTCCAAGAGGCTGGGGTATAAATAACACCTGCAGGTGCCAACAGGGAATACTGAGTGGATTTTGAATTAGCCATCAAATTGGTAAGAGACAAATTACACAGGGCACTAGACTCTCCCTATGACACTGACAGCAAGTATCACTAGAAAAATATAGAAGCTTATAAAGTAATTTTCCCTCCTCCTGGTACATTCTGAATTTGGCACTTAAAAGCTACTGAATATGAAGAGTCAGGCCCACAGTGTGCTTCACCTCTGAATAGAGCATCCTTTGTACTCTTTTAAGCCTGATGTCACTTATGTCTCCCCTTCCTTTTTGAATCTGAGCAATGCTGAATCGATTTATTGTTGCTAATTGTCCTTCATTAGTTACCTTGCAGTTTTGATTGGTTTGACTCTTCACCCTAATTGATTTGCTACTGTAATTGACTTTCCCCTCCACTGATTTGCCTTGTGTGTTTTATCATTTTAAAATGTAGAAGAAACACAGAATGGAATTAAATTCCCAGTAATTGCTTATTACCGTCTTGTGGTGCTTTCATTTTCCACCCCTAAAACAACTACACATATCTTCAAATTTCTGTGCTGTGCCATTTTTTACCAGGATCCATTATGTTTCTGAAATATCATTCTGTGTCTTCTATCATCATCCTTTCCTTTTGCTGTTCACTCCTGACATTGAGATCTTACTGTAGCTCCCTACCACATCCCTGAAGCCCATCCTAAATTCATTAATATCCATAACCCCCTTCCTCCACCTCTTCTACTTGGCCTTCTTTATTGTGGAAGCAATGAGGGTTTCACAGGATACATAATAATCCACACATGCAAAAACCCTGCCAAGTTTAAATCCTCTGCAGCACAAATAGGCTGTGGATTCTCAAGCTATAAATCAACAGAATTTTCCCACATCTTGTTGCAATATTTTGATAGGGTGAAGAGAGGAGCCTCTCTTTTTCTGGCATGACATGTTTAGTCTTTAGTAACCATGTGTTTCTGTTTCCAGAACAGAAATACATTAAAGAAAGACTAAATTATACCTGACTTGAAGAAAAGATAAACAGTGTCATTAGGTGAGGCACCCATCTGGTCTCACCCATTCCAGAACCAATGCACCACTAGACCTGGGTGGGCACAGTGTTTCCCTGAGTCCTATGAAAAGAAGAGCAAGGGGAATCATTCAATGCACTGTTCTTAGTCCCACTTCATCACCTAGTCTTCCTTCTCCTCTAAAATCCTTTCTGTCCAATTCTTGCAGTATTTCATCCTCGCTCCAACTCCTTGCACGACTGCTTTTCATCCTCACTCAGAGTTTTGTCGCCTTCTTTAACTGCAGTTTTAACACTTCCTCTTCACTTTCTTTGCTTCCACCTCCAGTTCAGAAGTGTCTCATTTTCCTGCCTGCTGACTCCTTAAATCTGCTCTCTTGCTCCCAGGCTCTCTTAACTTCCTATCAACCCCTCTCTTCCTCTCACCCTTAGCTGATCTGGGTGTTTGCATCTATACTTGTTACAAAACAACTATATTCTCTTGCCTTTTTTTTTCCTACCTTAATGTAGGCAATCTTGTTCCCTCCCTCTCCTTTCATTGCCTTCTTCTGTGATCATAGAATTTCTTTATTTTCATGTAGTTGTGGACCCTAAAATGCCTTCTGAAGATGCAGAGGCAACATTCCTACTCCCAAAACAACAGTGAGTTCATTTTACTAATGTTCCTCCTACTGAGCTACATCACTGCTTAGTAAATGGTGCAAAACTTACATATACAGCCATACAGATGTATATATAAAAATAAAAGAACTAAAACCAATCTGAGCACAGCCACAGCCATGGGTTCCAATGAACTGAAAAAAAAGGGGCATGTTATTAGCTATGAAGGGAGAGACTGCCTTAGCTCAATGTAAGTTAAATTGCACGTGGAGAGAAGGGAGCATAGCGAGTGAACAGCTGGAGGAAATACTGATTCAGACTAGACCTAGTCAGAAACAGCTCTCTTCAGCTATAAAAATTTCAGTTTATAAAATAATCTATTCTGACATGCACTGGGACACACCCAAACATCTCCAAAAGCTTTTTCTTTGGCATGGAAAAATTGGTTTTAACTTTCTAACCCTCTTCTTTAATGAAGAGAGGGTTAGAAAGTTCTTCATTAATGTAATTACTCATTTTGTGTACTCTGGGGAAATCGCCCCTTTGGCAGCAGAAGTTAATTTTTGCTGTCCTGTTAATACCTGAATGACAACATACCTGAGTTACAGGCAGTTGTTAGTTAAGGCACCCTATTAACTGAGGGGGTTCAAGCCATAGAACTTCTCCAACATAATGTTTTTTACTGAAATAGGAGCACCTACAAGGAAAAGGCCCAGGGAAATGGGGCCTAAAATAAACACAAAGTGATGAATAGTACATTAAGGAGGTACACTGAGTTCTAGGCTTCTTATCGAATTCAAAAAGCATACAGGTCTCCCCTTGTGGAGATTGCCTTTCTCAATTGTCTCTTGCAGGAAATCTTGGATGGAGAGATCCTAAGAACATTTTTGGGCCTCTGTAGTTTTCAAGTTACAAAATAATTTTAAAAAATTGAGAACAACTCCTCTTCACACTCTCGACTGGTAAAATCCCAGCATTTTGATCTAGGTCAGTGTGTACTGCTCAAAGATTCCACGAAAGCTTACAAATCTTCTCTCTTAAAATATGTTATTTCATACAAAATGGTCTGAATTCATTTATTGCTTTGGCCAATTTATATCTAGTCTCTCTATGCTGAATTTGATACCAGTTTATACTGGACATCAGCAAGCTTGGTCAGCACACTGAATTAATAAAAATTTAAATGTCAAGAAACAGGGAAAATACCACAGATTCTTTTTCAATTAATTGCATAGAGCTATTCTCGTATAGAGCCCACAAATAATTACTTGGTCAGTTTCTTATTTTTATTACAAGTTCATCATTTTCTACATGAGTGTTAGAATCCCCTTCTCGTATGCTGTCTTTTTGGAGCTTCATTTACATTTTCTGCTATATTACAGACCTGTGCATATTATTTGAAAAGCAAAAATTACAATTTATGGAGAGTCTCAATTTTAACGGCATTTTTTTTCTTTTTCTTTTTCTTAATTAGAATGCTTGTTAATTGAGAGTTTTCAAAAGGAGAGCCAAGACATTTTTACAGTATTCAATATCTCCTAACAAACATTTCACTCTGTTTATGCTGTGGACTTATGAAAACAGCAAAACAGTAATAAGAAATATACTTCAGTTTATAGTAAATTGATGTTTTCAGTAAAACATAATTAGAGTTACTATGCAAAACGGGATAAATAAGTCATTCTGGTGCTCACAGTACCCAGCAAACATATTTGCATCTTGTATACATGGGAAACAAATTTGTAGGGCAGCATAGTGGGTACTTTTGCCCCAGTTGCTCTGCACAGTACCTATATTTCCCAAAGAAAATTTTATTTTAGATACTCGTGCTTACTTTTCTTCATAGCTACTCTTCATTTGTTTCACAGTCACCATGGTATTAGGTAACAGCAGTGGGAAATGTTTTTAAAAATTCTCAAACTAGATAATTTTCTCAGGAGAAACACAGATTTGGGTTATTTTTTTCTGCAGAGCCCAAGAATGTCTGCAGATTAATTTTTCATGAGATCTAGCCTGTACACTACAGCACATGGCAGATTTTGCTGCAACATGATTAATACGAAGCTCTGTGCTAAGCACTTGTTAGGCATTAAACGCTTTCCAGAGTCCACATCAGTCTCTCTGCTGGATTGTTTGGAACCTGACCCAGAGCCAGGTCATTGCAACAGGGATTCCTTGCCCTGAAAACTAAAGGACATTGCACAACATCCTTGAGTGTGTGTAGAGATGGACAAACAGACAGATACACGTGTTTATATAGATACAGATATGCACAGACATGGAGATCTTGACCCTGGTATTCCCTGTAAAGACAGGACACCAAACTGGCTCTCTGGATTCCATCCTAGGACTTGTTAGGTGCAAAGGGCAGTTGTCTGTTGCCTCAGCTTTCAGCATGTAAACAAGACACACAATTTCTCCAGGTAGCTTGACTATTTCTATGGTTTGTACTCAATTTCATCCTTTGTGGCTTGGGCTGGTTTCTGCTTTATGAAGAGCTCATCTATGGATGCAAGACCTGGAACCCCCAACATTATGCAAGGTGCCTGAGAGGAGGCAGATGGGCTGCAGAGCCACAGGCCACTCTTGCCTCCCACCTGGCTTTTTAAAAAGGCTCTATTTGGACACATAAGCCTGACCTCATTGACTGCTTGCAAAGCCTGCTGGTAATTTCATGCTGCTGAGAACTGCATTCTGCAATGACAGCTCATGACAGGGTCTGTCAAAAAGTAACAGCAAAGAGACTGCAAAACATTAGGGAAATAGCCTAACAAATATCACTGGAGGACCATACTAAAGGAGCACTATTAAGAGAGAGGAAGGAAAAATAAACAGCAGGAGACATTTCAATAGAAACGTTTCATTAAACAGTGTAGTAACTACCCAAATGGATCTATCTCTCTGATAAACTACCACTGCTCAATTTTTACCCACGCGTGTTGTGTAAATAACTGCTGACACTGCTCATGTGCTATGCAGTCCACAAGATTTTGTATCCAAAAGGATCATACTTAAATGCTTTCATTTAAATTAAAGGTGTCATCAATGCTGGCCTTTCATTGCTCATCAAGGTTTTGACTTGACCTTGCACATAAAGCAGAATAAATGTTTGGAGAGTAAGTCAAGCCTGGAAATGTACAGATCAGGAATTTTTTAACCTAAAAAACAGATGGGTGCTTGGGAAATGCCCAGCATTCTGACAATATTCACACCAGATTATCAGTATCAGCCTAATCCTGAATGGTTACAAACCTTCTACCCCATCATGATGATCATTATTCACTTGAACTGCAGCCCAGCTCACACAACTGATTTCATGCAGACTGTTAAATACAGAGAGAAAATCCGCTCCAGTGGGAAGCTTTGCTTCATAGCAGCATAAAAGACTAATGTGTTGCCTTGCTTTGACCCAGATGGGATTGCTTACAAGCAAACAGCAAATGCTGGATGTTGGATTAATTTCCTTTTCAATCTCTGATGAGAGAATCTTTCCCTTCACTGCCCCACTACACTTCTTATGGGAAGTTTCACATTTTCAAACACTTTGGTTCTTTACTTGCTTGTGTTGCTATTGCAGTATTACATGACTGCTACATGTGAGAGCTGAATAATTTTTATGCATGTTTTTTTCTACCTGAAGATAATGGCACAAGGCCTGCAGAGATGGCAATCAAACATATCGGGCATGCGATCAAGGCCACTTTACAACACTCATCTTCTCTTGTGAATTTCACATTTCCACTCACCCTCTCAATCAATCTGTTGTTATTCTATGTGCCTTATGTTCTAACTCAACATGTCATCACTGTTTAAAATACATCACTTCTACCCTGGCACACTACTTTTGCCTGTCAGCTGTCATGGAGAACTTGTGACCAATTCGTATTTTACTTTTTCTCCTGGGACCACTTAAAACATCCTCAGTCACTTCCCAACAGACAAGCTTTGTCTCTTGTCAAAGTAAGTCACCACATTAGTTACCTGGGTTTCCATATGCTATCTATGAACCTGAATCAGAGTTACAGAGTAGGGTTTACTAAGGGTGACAATCAGAAGGGTTCTGTACGCTGGTTACATATACTTTGTGTGAACTAAACACCAACCTGCCTGACTAAAAGACAGAATTTGATAAAAACCCAGTACTGGCAACATCTGCTGCACTAACTAGCAGTCACCTATTCTGAAAGACAACAGTTGGTGCACACAATCCATAGAATATGCTGGGTATGGAATCCATAGAATAAGTGTTGCATACAAAATGAGGCATTGCTAACAGCATTTGTGTCTTGGCTAAAAAATTATTAAAATAAAGGGACCCTTAAGAAAACACCTATTTCAACCTCTTCATCAAAGCATGGCCAGTTAGAGAAGGTTGCCAGGGCTTTGTTTATATTATTATTTTCAACCAGTGCTCTTAAAATATTGTCACTCTTCTGCCTCAGTAAAGTTAAGTAACAAGTCAGTTGTAACTTTGGGTCCTCTTATGGAGGCTTCACAGCACACACAGATGATGCATTGCAAAGCTTCACTGTCATCACAAACCTCCTCAGTACCAGGAATTTTTAGCACTGCCTCTCTTAGGCCTGGATATCTCTCCTGTATATCATTAACATTTCATACCTTTCCAGAAGGAATGCCAGAGCTACTGTCTTGTGGCTCCTGTGTTTACTTGCAAGTAGAGTCAGGTGCACTATCCAAGGGATAGGACACTGAGTGATGGCAGGTAATTGGTGTACTACTGAGCTGGGCTACAGCCAGCTCAGAAGCCTCTCCCCTTGCTCACTGCTCTGGGAGAGTTTATTTGCAGAGGCACGAGAGCACGTCCTGGTGCACATCCAGGAAGGCTGGCACCAACCTGAAGCCAATGAGCCCTGTTGCACTTGGCCAAGCTCTGCTGAGGGGCTGACTCTCCATCTTCCCACTCTGCTCCCCTCACTCCTGGTTCTGGGAATGCTGCCCAGACCCACCTGAGCAGGCTCTGTGCACTGCCAGCCTTGGTTGGGAAAACAAGCAGCCTGCTTCTGGGCCTCAGTTGGATCTGAAAGCCACTTAACCATATTTGTATTATGTTGCACCTGCCAGACCCAGACTGGAGGGTGAGCCAATACAAAACCCACCCAGCTGGCTGTGTCCATAGCATTGCTCATACAACAGGGATCCTGTGCCTATGGAAAACAGCCTGCTATTTATAATGGTTTGTTACAGAGCACATTTGTCCTTAAAACAATAATGAGCTCACAACTCTAAAAGAAATCAATCAAAATATCCCTAGTTTACATAACCTGATTACAAACATAATAGTGAGCTTTACTCATTTGTCTGACATGGACATGCTGCAGAACATAATGTAGCTCTTTTCTAGTTTCATTAATATTGTGAAATGCACAGAAAGATGCTCTGACCTGTCCAAATTAACATTAACAATGTTTCCCTTTCTGTGTTGATCAAGCACATCTAAATGATGGCTAAGAGTTGACCAACAAAAGGTAATTGATTTTTCTGACATTTATTTGCTTACATCCAATAACCTCATTCCTCAAAGTAAGTTCATCAGTATGCTGAAAAACAAGCTCTAACTTCTGGTATTTGAAAGCTTGAAGTCCTGCTGCTCAAACTCATAAAGCTGGAAAAAGCTAGAAATAGAAGTATTCTGCATGAAGGAGAAAGATAGGAATGACTGCCCAGCACAGCAGCAGAGATACAGAGAATTCAATCAGTTACACCCCCACCATCTTCATTAAACATCAATTTTCAATTTGCTGTAGCTTCAGCTTATTAAGTGCTTTTCACATTTAAAAGGGGTTAAGTTTAAAGAATCAAACTATTGACATATTTGTACAATTTACCATGCAGTACATCTGTAACACAGTGGCAATGTCCTGCATCACTTGATTATCACTGCTAGGAGAGACTGCACTCACCTGCTACACACTGCACCTGTATTCCAGCACAGATATTAAACAATCCAGTTTGCTCTTTGGAAATATTGTCTTTAGGGCATTCAAGTGTATCCAAAATAGAAATGAGCTCAGATGATTCAAATAGTTAAAATAATGGCAAACACACTGGCTTTGCCAGGGAGATATACAAAGCACTGGGAAGCCACAGCATTGCAGCCTTTTTACATTAGTGGCTGTTTCTTGTCTACCTTCCAAGTTGTGAGATCTGTGGCCATTTTTATGCAAGAGAATCACTTTTAAAAATAATTTTTTTAGTGTAGGAAATTAGGCTAAAAGCACTGAAAGGTGTGGATCAAACACCTTCAAAAACTTGCTCAGAATGACAAGGTAGCAAATTCATTTGTTGGAAGGTCCAATTTGAGACCTCTTTAACTCAAATGTAACAATGATTTATGCACAACTTAGATACCAAATTCCAGGGCCACTTATTTGCTTTTCATGCAGGTTGTTTAGTTTCATGTCCATCATCCTTAGGACACATCTATAAGCCCCATTATTCATTTCTAGCAATCAAGGCAGCCTCAAAGCCTGATTTTTGCAGGTTGTTGTTTCTATGTCTCCCAATGATTTCTAGAAAAAAATCTGTTTGTATTTATGTGATGTGAACTTCTCTCTGAAAAAAAAAAGCTTTTCAGCTATTTTTCACTGATCTTTTACAAGATTTTTCCACTTAGCAAGCAGCTAAGGCGTCTTCATTCATCAGTCATAAAAATATGAAACTATTTTACTGTTGATAAATTCTGGATTTTAGGGATTTTCTTGCAGCAGGTCAGGAACATGGCCAGCTACAGTTACGGGAGTGAAATGTTTTTCGACATACATTTTTTGCATAAATATAGACTCCAGAAAGCAACTGGTTAACTTGCAGGCTATAAGGACACAGCATTCCAATTTGAGATGTTCATTATAAGCTTGTAGTTTAGAAAATACTGGAAAAATCTCAGCAATTTACTCAGTATTTAGCCTAAGTGATTTCATACCCAGAGTAATTACACTGAGCATGCTCTTCCAGACAGGAATGCTGGGATGTTCTGCAAAACAGAGATGTAACTGAGTTTCTTTCTACCTGAGCCTTGGTAAGTTAAAGTAGCCACAATTTTAGTAGAATCCTTTAGTTGCCTGAAATGAAAGACATTATTGATCATTTGCCAGAGGAGGTTAAGAGTGTTCCTCTTCTCACTCCATTTTCTGGTTTTTGTTTAGACAAATTTGAAGCCTAGGAATGACAATCCCTCAACATTTGTAAAGTAAAAATGCATGCGACTTTATGTAAATGCAGAAGGTGTGTTATCCTCAAATGAAACCTTTGATTCAACAATTTAAACACACTGTCACTTGCAAAGTTGTAGAGATTAATTCACATGGCTGTGAATTGATTTATCTCTTACTGATTTTGGCTACATTGATTATTCTGATACCTTCTTAACTGGCTTAACTCTGGATGTCATTTTTAGTATATGTGCTTACTATACTCCTCTCATTTGATTAAATTAAGAGCTGTGAATCAATTCTCTCTGCCGTGCAACTGAATTTTCAGATATGGTTTCACTTCATTTTTTATGAGGTTATTTAGCTCCCCCCACCCCAGACTGTTTCAATAAATGTGTATTCATTCTATAGGGTTGCAAATGGAAACAGTATTTTACTTCTACTAATTTTAATAGTGAGGCTCATGGGTAAATCTCACTCAGCATCACAGAAGGGATACATTTGCTAACCTACAATCTTTCCAACTTAAACTTCCCAGCTTCTTTTTGGAATGAAATCCCTGCAAATTGAGGCAAATTTCTCATCAGTGATTCTGGAAACTGGTGGATGCTTGACAAGATGTGAATACAAAAAACAGTGCAGTGGCTTCTCCTCATGTTTATATTTGCCCTCAACTCCTCCTTTCCTAGTCTTTTTTTTACTTCTTTGTTTGTTTCATACCCCACAGCAAGAAGAGTAAAGAGATGCTAAGATTTCAGCAATTGAAAAAAACCCACACCACTAAAAGATTTTTGCAACCAAGAGGAACAGTCTTTGTAAAATAGCCCTAAGACTGGTTTTGCACCACAGTACATATTCACAGTAGAGGATACATAGTCCCATGAATGGGCACATAATATTGTAAGCTACAGTGTAGCTGCAGATGCAGCCCTATTCAGGATAAATGTCCCTTTTTGGAATCTCTATACATCCTAAAACCCAACTCTTCCTTTTTCCACAGTCTCAATTGCAGGTTTTAAGCAATTATTTTATAATATTTTTGAAATGTAAGACTTTTCTGTAAAATCTTTTATTCAAGATCCAGTAAAAGTGATGAGGGCTGTGCAAAGGAGTGCAGCATAGAGTGCTTTCATTTTATGTGAAACTTCCATAAATAGGAAACACTCATGTCCAAGTGATTCATTACTATACAAGGGATGCTTTTTCTCTACTTGAGGAAGAGGAATTAGACAGAAACTAGATCTTAGAATTATGTACCTGTATATACTGCTGCTCTTGACTGAATAATTCAATAAATTCTTCTCACCTCTATGTCCATTTCTAGAGCTTTTTTGAGGGAACACTTCCTCTGAATACATCACAACATAAACCCAAAGGTATGAGCATTTTTTATATGATGCTCAATAAATTATATTGATCCTCTATGATTAAGCTTTATGTTTGTTTCAAAGATGGCTTGAACCTTTACAGAAAAGGAAACAGGATCCATTGTCTTTTGTTAATCAAATCTGCTATTTTTCTTCTGGAATGTAAGTCTCCCTACTTCACTGTAACTCTAGAGTTTTACATAGTTCCCTGCATGATCATTATGGAAAGAAGTGGTTTAGAGTTCCAGAGAGGTAGAGCACAAAGGCAGTTACAGAAAGGTGGAGATACTTTACAAGATGTTTTACCTTGCACAACACCATGTAATAGTCAAAAGCCATTAGTTTTAAGGCCTTGACTGAACTTTGCTAAAACCCTCAACTTTTATTGCAGGGATTCCACATTCTACCTTCTTCCCAAGCACTGTCCCTTAGAGCTTCTGCAGTCAGAAGCTCCTCTGTGCCGTCAGCCTTTGTTCTGATTGAGACTGAGAGCAATAGAGCATGCACATATGTTGACAGAGAGGCCTGAGAATAACTTCTAAACCACCTTCACAACAGCAAAACTTCCTCAAATTCATTTACAGCCATCTTAGACATGATTACAACACAGTCATCCTTTACTTGGGCTTTCTTTGTAAGTACACAGCCCTCTGTCATTCTGATCAATTAAGGGAAATATTTCAATACACTTGCAATGCATTCATTTTATTCCTCATATTAAATCTCATTTAGTATTTTCACAAGCTATCAGGTGCTAATTACACCATAGACAATAGGAATTACACAATAGACAATAGGAATTACACAACAGACAATAGGAATTATGTTAAGCAAGAGTTATTGCTTTTTAAGAATACAGTTTGATAGTCAGAAACCAAAATTCTGCTCTGATAGCACAATGCCACTATATAGATATTTTTTTTTTGCTTTGGGAAAACTGTAAAACACCTAACACCTCTGACCTCAACACACTTCTTGTTATCACAAATTCAGACCTTAATATAGTTCTTAAGCAAATGAATTGCATTTTCAGTGCCTCTTCTCCCCACACACACCTCCTTCAATTCTCCTTATGTCCTTAGCCTGCACTGAAAGGTCTGAAATAAGTAGGTATTGGGGGGGACTCACTGGGATTAATGGTGTCTTTAATGCTTTTTAACTGGCAGGAGCGCTCCTGCAGCATTAAAGCCAATGTGTAGGCACTGTGGTGCTTATTTACATCTCATTCTTTCCCCACCCCTGCTGCCCAGAGCCAGGCTCTGTGCTGGCAGCTGTGCTCACTGCCTGTGCAGCATGGGAGGGAATGAGCCTGGTTCTGCTGGGATTAAGAGAGTTCTGGCAAGGACAGGTCCCTCTGCCACCAACCCCAGAGCCAGCCCCACCAGCCCTTGCCCCAGGCTGCAATGTGTGGCTTGGGACACACTCATCTCCATGGCTAAGGACTGCACAGGGACAGCTCTCACAGCTGGCCAACTTCTGCTTTGGCATGCATCCTGAGTCCTGTTCCCTCCAGGCATCTTGGATTTACCATTCTGAGAGCTCTAACCTCAAATCCCTTGGAGAGTCCCAGGAGCTCAGCCACATGTCCTGACTGATGATGAGGGGTGAATTCCACTAGCAGCCCCCATACCTCTGTGCCCTCCCCCTTAAACCACGCTCTTAGTACATGACTAAGCTAAAGCTTTCTCCTTTGAACAGGAACAGACGCTGAGATGTTTTCCCATCTAGGAGTCCTGGTACCAAATCACACAAATTCTGGTTGTGTACTTTCACTTTTCCTTATCTCAGTTAACCAAACTGCTGTTAATCAAGTTAATCAGCCCTATGCTAAGAATCTGTTCACAGATACTCAAAGAAAATGTTAACTGCACATGTTTACTGCAAACTGGAGCACTCAAACCACCCTGAAAATCCATGCTCAGGGCAGGTGACAGCAACAGAATGAGATGTAGACACAGTCCTCAAGGCAGAGTCCAAGGAATTAGGATTTCCAAATACACTGTGATGTGAACTTGCTCTGTGTTTCAGATGAACTGCCAGGGCACAAAAGCTCTCAGCTCACCTTGGCTGACGTTATGGTAGCTGTGAGCTGTTACAAAAAAAGCTAGAGGAGTACTGGCCATGAAGACACCTGAACACAGCCTAAGGAATACAGCAGCTCCTACAGTGCAGCCATAACAAAGACAATGTCCTCTGCAAATACATTTGTTTACTTCCAGGGAAGCTGTGGATGCCTCATTCCCAGAGGTGTTCAAGGCCAGTCTGGATGGGGATTTGAGTAACCTGGTGGAGTGGAATGTATCCCTGCCCATGGCAGATCACTAGGTGATCTTTAATGTCCTTCCAACCCAAACTACTCCATCATTCCATGAACTCAGAGCAAATACTGTCCTCAAGATGATGTCATTCAGGCAACAAATGCTGCTACTTAAGGTGCTGAGTTCTAAAACCTAGAGGAAGAATCAAACCTATTGCAAGCTTTCTGTTTCAACTATATTATGTCCTTATTCTACATGAAAAATAAACAGAACTGGAACAAAGGTGCCATATTACTACATATTTATGATTAGTCAACCTCTTAATGAATTGCCTCTGTTTTGTCTTGTACCTGCCATCCTTATGCTGTGCTATAGAGCACATGGATGTGTTTTTACCATCAGGCAGATAATCTTCAGGAGCTGCCTTTGCTTCATTTGTCAGAAGTAATGCTTTGTACACCTCTGCTGGGAATGCTGAGCTGGCTGCTGAACACAGAGCCAAGAGGTCTAGATATTGGCTTCCTTCTTTTTAATTATCATCTCACATGTAAAGGAGACTGTTTTATCTTTCAGAGCACAAGGGTCATATAAATAGTCTTTAGTACAGAAAAGAGCTAGACAGTTTCATGGTTATAATTTAGAACGTAGTTCCACTTCAGTTATTTAGTCTTGAAGCCAAATGAAGCAGAGAAATGTGAGTTTTTATGATGTTATCTCTTTCAAAAATACTGTTTTGATCTTATTCAAATCTTTCTTCCTGATAAGCCACTTTGTTGAGATTGGCATTTTTTTATAAAAGTGAAAATGAAACATTCCAGCAACTTCCCATGCCCAGATGGAAAGAAATAAGGCCATGTGTTTTCTGTTCACTTGCTTCCCCTCCCTGAAAGCTACGTTAATAAAACAAATTCATCAAAAAGTTCAGCTACAGTGTAAGTATCTTCATTTAAACACATGGCATCACTGTTTGAACATAACCTTGATTGACTCTTTTGTTTTAGATTATGTTCATTTGAAGAATTTCACTAGGTAGATGTATTATAGACTTCTCTAAGTCCCTTGACAGAGCATACCATGACATTCTGATTAAAAGATTAGCACTGTGCTGTATCAGTAGAACACATTTTGGATTGGATTAGGAACCAATGACTGGACAGATCTCAAAACAGAGCAAGTTACTATTCAGAGACATAAGGGGATTTCTTAAACCATAGAACTGCAAAATTGAGCTAAGACTCATAGTCAGAGACCTGAAAAGAATTTTTTGTTGCCCTGCACTTTGAAATAGAAAAAGCTGGAAAAATATGTAAATATATTTGCATCTAGTTCTCATTAAAAACAGCCAGGTGGGCCTCAACAGAAGACACTACCTGCATGAAACAGCAAGGAGATGATTCTCTTTTAATGTGCTTCCATACTTGTGTGACAAGGGAGAGACAGCACCACCACTTCATGAACACCAGCCATTACAAGAGCAGAAATATCAGAGCTCTCCCAGCATTTCAGCAATGACTACATTTACCATGTCTGCCTCAAATACGCCTGCTTTATAAAAGAACCACTCTGATCCCATTGTGGTCTCCAGAACTCTGCAAAGACCTTCCTGAAAATGAGCCAAGACATTCAGGAACGATTCCCAGTTTGTATCCACCATCACTAAACCCTGCAGGACTATGAGCACAATTGTAGCTGCGCAAGCTGCTCCTGTTTGCACTACTGACAAATGGGGGGTGATAACTTGCCTGAGCACTCACAAGTCAGGGAATTCCCCTGCTCCCACTTCAGAGGGGTGAGTTACAAGACATATGTTTTTAAACAACTGATGCATGGCTCTCAGCAAAGCTCTGAAATACCATCAGAACTGAAATATCATGGCTCATAACATGGTACTCTCCTGGCCAACAAAGGAAAACACAGGTCTTAAAACATCCTTCGTTAGCTTTCAGAGGGTCAAGGAAAGAAACCCTGAAGTAGTCATGCTTAAGAATCTTGATTTGTAGGGCCTGGATTAAGCAGGGTCAAAGAGGAGGGTTAAAAGAGACAGATATGGCAGATTTCTCACCTCAGGCGAGGCTAAGTAAGGGAGGAAGGAATCTACAGCATGTGCCTAAGCAGAACCTTAAAACTTACAGACCTTTTTGCTGTGTGTGTAACAAGGCTTTAACTAAGTCCTCTTCTTTAGATAAGATTCTGTGAACCACCTTCGAGCAAGTACCTTACAATTTTTGAAGGCAGCTTAAAAGTTTTTGGTGCTTAATTGTGAAGAAAAGTCTTAAATTCTCAGGGGCTGGGAAAACTCTGCTACTTTTGATTCTAAACAAAAAAAGAAAACTTTGTTGCCTTTAAATGTGCGGGGACACGGGATCACTACTCCCACCAAACTAGGCATGTTGGTGAATGACAGGGGACAATGTGGAGAACAGCAGAAGCACTTGGCCTTTCCAGCAGCTGGAAATGAGGAAATTGCCACAGACGGGAATCTCCCTCCACCACATTCCCTCTGTTTTCAAAGGGAACAAAGAGACAGGCCTAAGGTCACCAATACATTTCCCACCTCCCTTTCTACAGGAAGGTGACTAGAGTACATTATACTTCATGATACTAGAGTATTTTTGCTTGAAAAAGTTTGAAATTTAGAGAAAAGAGCTGTCTACTTAATTAAATACAACTAATTCCCTTATAATGTCACCACCAGAAATTATTTGTCTCTTGGCAAACACATTTTCCTATCCTGATAAAACTTATCAAAATAATGTGGATCTGCTTCTGTCTTCTCTGTATGTGCAGTCAGGTAAATAAACATGCACTAAGGCATTGAGACAATCCACCTTGGTTATCCTTTTGGGTACTATTTTTGTTTTCCTTCCAGCATTACTCATGCTGTTTCTGCAGCATAGTGTCACTTGTAAGCACATGTCTGCAAAACCAAAAGAATTCTTTGTCTTCTTCATCCTCCTAACCAAGTTTGATTTATGTTAGCACCAGCTATCAAACCTGAAATATAAACATTTTTTCCCTGACATGAGGAATTATCATAGAGTCATAGAATATCCTGAATTGAATGGGACCCACAAAGAATAATAGGATTTATAGCTGTTCTTGGTTGGGGGAAAAAAAATAAAAATAAAATCACAGGATTCACTTCTTAGGTGACTATACCTCATGGATGCAAAAATCACATGACCAAATCTCCCCCCAACTATTTAGTTTGCTGACACATACTGTAAAGTGATTTATGTTTCATCATGCAATAGTCTAATGAATCAATCAAAATCAGCCTTTCAGTCCAGGCAGTGCAGAGCATAATAATCAAAATTACCAACAGAACCATTGCATTGATTTTTGTTAATCTAATCTCTCCCTTAGCACCAGCCCATCATTAGATCCTTACACCTCCCCAACTCCTGCCTGGCAGCAGTGACAGCTGGGGCTGGAGCTGTATTGACAGCATTCTCATTAAATAAAGCCAGCCATTATCAAAGCACACTCATCAAAAAGTGTGACAACTGCCACTCCTGACTCAAGGATTGTATAACCATAATGCAACTTTCCTTCTAATACTGCCATAAAATAGTAAATAAGAGCTCTGCATAAAGCAGGGAGATACTTATTAACTTCACTTTTTGTACCACTTAATATACCATTGTTTTAATTGTGTTCATTTGTTATATCTCTGCTCTACAGAAAGCTGCTGGAGTGGTTTGTAAATCCCATTGTGTCAAAAGACAAACAACTGACTCAGCCTGCAGTGCAGGAATAGGCAACAGAAAATCACTTAATCCCCAGGTGGTTTAGTTCTACCCCACTGACTGTGATAAAGGTGTAGACACAGGAAAGCAGATTTAGTAAAAATATCAAAAGCAAGGCTCAAATCCTAGGTCCCAATTGGCCTCTTAGTGTACCTCTGAAATTCAAGGGCTGGGATAAGAAGGCTGCTTCAAACAGTCAACAAGTATTTCCTTCCACATAAACCAGCCCTTTATTAGGCTGGGAAAATAGTGGCCACAGCGTTACTCATAACAGGCTTCTGACCTAAAGGACATAATAAGGTCAAAAAGTGTGCTGAGAGCTGCACCACTCTTTAATTAATGCTCTCATCCACATGTAATACATGGAATTCTACATAACTTGTTATTCCAAAAAAGGAAAACAATGTTGCTTTGGTTTGCCTTCTGGAGGATCCTCTCTTTCATCATTATCAGGACTGTAAATAAATTAACTTCCTTATTTAGTGCCTAACATTTAGTGATGTAAAAACTCCTGTGTGTCACTGAGTAAAATAGACAAGAGGAAAAACTGAGCATCTTTCAGGAACAAAACTGAAGGGAAGTTCTTTGACAAAAATTGATTTTTAAATCTAAAAAACAAACCCAAAAACAAAACAAACAACCAAAACACAACAAACTCAAATGACCAAACAAAAACCTCCAAGATTCAAACTACAACAAAAAGGGTCAGTTCCCTAAATTATTCGAGCTCTGGTTGCCTTGCATGAGAAATCTACTCTAGCTCTTCAGTCTTGTGTGCTCTATGCTGCATACATAATTAAAGCCTACCATTTTTTATTACAGAGAACAAGTGGCTAGATTTTTACCAGCAATATAAAAATAACATGACATTTGCTTTGGAATGCTAGTAAAAATTTTGTGATCAAAAGCAAGGTGTTTTATGGAAGCTTCCTTTCTCTATCATTATTTGTCATTTTCAGTCAAAACACAGCTAATATTGGACATCTGGGAGAAAGGCTGCTTTTGCAGGCTTTGCTTCATGAGCAGAATATGGCAAATAATAGAATATTTTAAAGTTTTTCCCCTTTGTGGTCAGAAATAAAAAGCATAATAAATGTGTTAAAAAGGGCTAATGAGTCCCAAGCAGCAAGATCCTCATCTTTCAAAGACTTGTATGAACCGTAATTATCTAATTGCTGTTAATTAGTTGAGTGGGATGAGGGAGTACTATGGGTGTAGGAGGGCGTGCATTGTGCTGCACACTTGGAACTCATCCTGGCACCACTGGGTGCAATACACAACTTGCTCAGGAAAAACAACAATTTACATGAAAAGTTTTTTGATTCAATTTGCAGTTTTCATCTGTGGTTTAAAAACTATTGCTGATTCTTCATACTCTGTGCATGCTAAGTTAGAAAAGTTGACTGGCTTCCTCCCATACCTATGAGATCTAATAGAATAAACATTTTTATACAGAATAAACACTTTTATTCTATTTTTTTACAAAACACCTTCACTCTAAAAATTGCACACTGCAGCCCTAAAGTAACCCTGAAGCAAATAATTTTTTGCATCCTGAATCCCAGACAGATAGCAAAGGGCTAACTCTAAGGCAATATGCCAAAATGGATTCTGTGAACCCTTCATGAAGGCTTAAACATTTTTGAAAATAGGAGTTTTGGCTCATGGTAGTGCCACTCTGTTTTTGTACATATGATTTTAATTATCTCTAGAATACTGCTAAATGGTCAACACCAGTCAGGATTGTGGCTTGCTGTCTCAAGGATTAACCCCTCTTCAAGCAGTTGAATGGGGTGAAAAGCACAGGTTAAGCACAATTATACAGTTTTTGATACTCAACTTTGTACCAGAACACTTCTGCATTGTGTGTGATTATTAAAATCTCATCTAAGCTCTATGCAACATGAAGAGCAAAATTATGTGCTTAACTATTTGCTACTCTGAACTAGCAGAACTTCGAATGAAGGGTCATGTGGTGAAGAGGGCTGTGGAGAATCAAGCCTTTTTCTCCAGAAATTTAGAATGAAACTAACTCACAATCCTAGACAATTGGAATACCTGAACTAATATCTTGATCTTTGGTCAAATGCTTTCCTCTTCTGAGAAAACAGAATGTGAGTATTTCCAGATTTCTGGTGCATTCTGAAAAGAAATGGAAGGGAAAACAAATGGGAGCACCAGTGTCTGGCACACATCATTACCTGCTCACCCGGGAGGGCAAGGCACAAACTGAGCCTAATAGCCCTCCTTTGTCTTCTAAAGCACAGCCCAGGGCCCTAAACACATTACTTACTGTCCAGAAATCAGTGTTTCATTAAACAGCCACTTTGCTTATTAACACCTACTGCAGCGACAGATCTGTGGTGACAGTGCACACAGACCGCAGCATCACTGTCACTACAAGATAAACAGGCATGTCAGAGTTTGAAGAGCAGCCCAGATCTGTTGAATCAGGGAAGGATAGACACATCATTGCTGCCTGCTCCTGATATCTCAAGTAATTGACCCAGTAAAGTGCTGTCCCTGAGAGGCTGGAAATGCACTGGCTCCTTCAGTAATGGGTGCCTCTGCCCAGTTAGCAAAATGCTGGCAAGGAGGAGCAGAAGCCTTTTTTCAAAAAAGATAGCAAGGTATGCTTTGGTGTGGAGGAGCTCCATGAGGAGAGTGAGGCCTCTCACTGTGAGAAATGAGAATGGTAATCTGAAAACAGAAGAAATATTGCTGTATGCACTTACATCACACTTATATTTTGCAACCCACTGTAGTTGTGAAAATAGCCACTGCTTTTATTCTGTTTACTTTCCTAGAAAAACTGAGATTTAGTGCCCTTTGAAAGATCATTTCTACTTAACTACAAAAACACTGCTCTCACTATATTACTATTACTGCACTACTTCATGCTCTACATTTCAGACAAAATGCTATGCCCAAAATAGTTACTCTCATTTTTTGTTCTGCAATATTTTTTGCCCAAAATTTCTGCTAGAGGCTGGCTGGGCTTCCAATGAAAGAAAAACTCCCATGTGCAACTGGAGCAGAGATGCTAAACAATGTGTTATGGGTCCTGCGCCTCAGCAGTGCTTATCAGAACTTTTGAGAGATTCAAACTGTGCACACCCTTCATAGCCTGGGCTTGTTCCAACAACTCTGACTCTTCTGTGGCCAGGAGAGGCTATTCCAGGATCCATATCAGCACACAGCCAGCTCTAACTTCTGTTTACCCAGCCTCAGACTCTTTTAGTGTTGGAGTGGAGGAACATTGAGTGACGACTTGGGGATTTTGCTCAGCAACATAATAAACCCCCATCCTTCCAATGTTGTCTAGAAACAGTAACAACAACTTCAAAAGTAGCTTGAATAGCACTTAAATTTGTGTTCCAAACTTTCACTGTCAGTCTCACACCATAATAGCCCAGCATTCTATAGTGAAGAGTACAGACATACAATTGCAAGCTGTACAAACTGTTCTACTTCCTCCATATCTTGTAAAAGCTTGGCCTGAATTTTTCAATAAATTGAACACTTGTTCTCATTCTATGTACCAACCTAAACAAATCTGTGAGAATTTAATGATCTTTCTACTCTTTTCTTTGCTATCTCAATGTTGACACCAGATTTATCACAAGACTTTCTAACCATCCATGATTAATTTCGTAAGCAGCACTATAGGACGATCAACAACACATTCTCTTAATTTTACATCTGATCATCCAGCAAACATCATTTTCTCCTGAAGTGTTTTCCACAAAGAAATTTCGAAGTAGGAATTAATGTGGTCTTGAATTAATTTCCCTCATCAACCAGATGGTTTAATTACTGGAAATGAAAGAGCCAAGAAGGAAGAGTCCTTGTACCAAATTCAAAGGGCTATAGAATGTAGCATCCCTTGTTTATTTCTCAGTGAAACTCAGAGTATTAAAACACATGTGGAGAAATTTCACTTAAAATCACAACACTTTTTCTGCTCTCTTTCAAAGTGAAACCTATTAAATCAAAAAGTCTTTTTAAAAATTACTTCTTTTCTACAGTGTGAATACAATTGACTGTACAGACTTTTTCCAATGCAAGCTTTAAGTGGGAGAGCAATGATAAAAGGTAATGTAAATATCACTCCAGTGCCCCTTTCCATCTGTGAATTACACTGTTATGTGCTTATGAGCTCCACATCTTGATACCCTGGGAAGCCTGCAGGTATTCTTCATATTTTACACATCTGAGGAATCAAATTGTGGTTTTCTTTTCTTCTTTTTTTCCCTATTTCTTCTTTTTTCCCCCTTTTTTAAAATTACATAAGTTTTTAAATAAGCAAAGGTTTGATGTTTAAGTGTGAAATTATGATTTTAAACTTGTCTGTTGACAATATTCCAGCCCTTTGTGATCCACTGAAATGCACCACAGTTACACAACCATTTCTGGGTAGCACTGCAAGACTACAACTTATATAAAAGTGCGATAATAAAAATGTAAGTTAAAAATACTACCTGCAACTTTACCATTTTCTTCTAATGCGTTTGAAATCACAAATACATATTTGTAATAATCTCTGTGACTTTTTGGCATGTTAAAGCACAGGAAAAGGATCATAAGTCAACTCAGTTACTATGGCACTCTCTGAATTTCAGTGAACAAACTAATCCGTCTCTACCTTGCCCTCTTGCTTCTTCCTATTTTGGTCTTCTGGTCTGACCAGATCTTACCTGGACTATGTGGGAAGGGTGGCCTCCTGCCCAGTGGCTGCTGTGGTGTAACTGCTCTAACAATTGTGCTGTTGTTCCTTTTCGGTGTAAAGCAAAAACATTGTCAGTCTTAGTCTCATATCCCATTTCCTGGATAATGCACCTCAGTGTGCTGGGAGTTTTGATTAACATGTAGAGCTCTGAGACTCTTTACCAAAGGCAGCAGGGCAGAACAGTGTTTTTCAAATTGCATTGCAGGGGGAAGCTCATTAGATCTGCAATAAAGCTACCTGATCATCAAAGGCAACAGCTCCCATTGGCTTCTGTGGATTGAGTTGTAGCCCTGAATGAGCACAATCTCATTTATTAAGTCCTTGTTCATGGCCTCATAGTATTTCTCTCTGGCTAGTGATTTGCTCTGGTTCTTCTTTTGATATCCTCCTTAGCAGAAACATTCTCACAGAGATACAACATATTACCTCCCGAAATGAAAACATTCCAGAGAAGTTATCATTTACAGCCATGACTTGATAGGAAATGTTTCATGATTCTGAGGTCATTTGCATTTGGATTAATCTCCAAAAGCTCTGCTGAACCTTCCTGCACTAACAAAGTTGCCTATAACTTGCACATTAGCAAATAGGTTACAGTACTATCCTTTCACTTTGAGGGTGTACCTGATTCAGAAATAGCAGACATTGCTTAAATCTTTCAGAGTGAAGTTCATCTGGACATTTCAAGGATCATATATTCAATGAAGTTAAATGTTTCTCCTCAGGTATCCTTGGAGGAGTGGGCTAAAAGCTTTATTGATATTCAGAAGATTGCTATTTCTCAGAACTAACATTGCTTTAACTGAGGGTGAAGATTCAACTACTGGGTAAAGGGACAGTGACATGGGAACGACCAAAAGAACAAGTCCAAAGAGTAATAACCAGCAGCACCAATTCCATCTGGAGGCTGGTCCCTGGTGTTGTGCTCCAGAGACTGATAGTGAGGCCAAATTAACATCTCCACTGGTGCTGTGGATGATAGGACAGCAAATACCCTTAGCAAATGTTCAGAAATGTACTCTGAGGAGCAACTGATGCAGTGGATGACTGAGGTGCCATTCAAAGAGACCTCAACAGATTAAAGAAATGAGCAGGAAGGAATATAATGGAGTTCAAAGGAAAATGCAAAGCCCCACATCTGGGAAGGAATAACCCCAAGCAGCACTAGAGGCTTGACCCCAACTGTCTAGAAAGCAGCTTTGCAGAAAAGACCTGGAGGTCCTGGTGGTCAGCAAGCTGAGCAGAGCCAGTGATGCACCTTTGTGGCACGGAAGGTTGAGACCATCCAAGGCTGAATTAGGAAGAGCACTGCCAGCAGATCAAGGGGGGGAATCCTTCCCCTCTACTCTGCCTTGGTGAGACACATCTGAGTGCTGTGTCCAGTTCTGGGCTTCCCACTGTGAGGCAGACAGGAGCTTGTGCTGCAGGGAGCCAAATAAAAGGACACAAAGGTGAAGGGATCAGAGCACCTGGCACAAAAGGGGTGGCTGACACTGCTGGACTGATCATCCTGGAGAAGAGAGGGCTCAGGGAAGATCTCACCCATGTCTATAAATACCCAGGAGAGCAAAGATGATGAAGTCAGACCCTTCTCAGAGCTATGCAATATCAGAAAGAGAAGTATTGGACACATAAAAATACAAGACATGGCATTGAAACTATAAGGAAAAAACACTTCTTGACTGTGAGGGTGGTCAAACGATGGTGCAGGATTACCCCAGGAGCTGTGGAGTCTCAGTCCTTGAGAATGTCCAACACCCAGATACAATCCTGAGCAATCTGCCCCAGCTGACCTTCCTTGAACACTAGGTTGTACTAAACCATCTCCAGAGGTTTCTGGTCACCTCTTTTTGTAAACCTATGACGCAATCTGTTTTGGTTTCCATCACACAATATTAATAAACACAGTATTTCCCTTCTGTTGCAACAAATGTGCTTAATTTAAAAGATTAAAATTATTTATATTCTAATCTCTAAATCATAAATCTTTCACAAAATAGAAGAAACTGAAGATTAGAATGACTCTCCAAGTAAAGCCTATGTACTTGCACAAAGATGAAAGAATATTTGCCACTAAATTTTAAATTTTACTGCGACACGTCACTGCCTGGGTAAAGACAGAGCGGATTTGCTATCTCTGAGCGTTAAAGAGCAAGGAGAAAAAAACCCCAACAGTCAAAATTGTTTTCCTATTCCCTCTCTTTGTGTTTTTTCCTCTGAAAATGTTAATCCATACACTCATTTTGTGTTCATAACTCGATCCCACTCTCTCTCCTCTAATCTTTTATTTGCTTTCTTTCCTGAAAAATCTTTGTTAGGACATACCTAGACTGATGGGCAAGAAGCAAATCAGGACACTTTGAGCTCTGGCATTCACTTGAGTTAATTGAAATCTTTCAAGTCTAGCAAATCCACTTTTATTTCTCAAACTAGCTAGGAGAGAGTCACAAAAGCATCATTGCACAATAAAAAGAAAAGAGCTAAATGTTATTTCTGACAGGATTTGCAGTGAAGTTTTACAAAAGGAAAAAAAACTGTGAAGTAGTTTATAGTAGCCTCCAAATATGAATGCGCCATATTCTTAGCCCAACGAGAACTTACTGCTATTTTGTACAAATACATTGCCCTGGAGAGATGGAACCCTCCTTTATTATGCTGGGAAGGTGTAGCTAAACCTCACACCTTCCATGGCAATAGACAGTTTTCACTACAGCAATATCCTTCTGACAAGGAAGAAGCTTTCTCTGTACTGCAAGATTCTCTGAATTAGCACTTATGACTCTTTGAATTAGTTTATCTCTATTAGTTTATCTCTTTATTAGCTTATCTCTAGTTTAAAAAGGTTCTCACAGAACTTCATCCTTGGTGCATCATCTTTTTAGCAGAACAACTTCTAAGCTTTGTCTACTCTGGTCTACCTCCAGTTGGAGACATGGAAATTGAGGATATCAACAACAAAAAGAGGTAGAAAATTGCCATGCTAAAATTCAAATTTTCACCTACTTCTTTCAAATTTTTGCCCGACCAAACATTTCTAGCGAAAGAAACTTGAATTTTCACTCAAATAAAAACAAATAATTTTTTAAAAGTTAATGCTATAAAGCTTAATGCTTTATGAGATTCAGCTTGCTGAAACAACTAATAGCCAGTCAACCAGAAAACTATAACAAACCTCTGGCATGCAACAGGCAATGGTTGCCTCTGAAGTAACTCAGAGCTCAGGTATTCACTAGTCCTACCTACCCTCTCTCAGGTATTCACTAGTCTCACACTACCCTCTCTCCCCTCCAACAGAAGAGCTTTTGGGTACCTTCTCCTTTCTTCAAGGTTTTTTCTTCCACAGGGGAAGGAAAAGGATTTTCTCCTTCTCTAGGAGAACTGTGTCAATGAAATTTTACTTTTTAGCTCAACTTTCAGCTTTCTACCAAGCAAATGAAACTGAGCTTCCCATTGACCAAGTGGACAGAGAGTAAGATACTAACAATTTTACTGTAGTTAACTAAAGACAAACAAGTGAGATTTACTCTGTTCTTATCTATGGCAATGAGCAGCATTAAATAATATTTTCCCCTACTGAGTAGTGCTGTTGTAATAAGTCTTGTACTTGGACTTCTGCACTTATGGCTTTTTCAACCACTAACTTTCTTCTAAGCACTTTGCTACCAACTATTAAAATTTTGAGTGTCATAATGTCTGGAAGTTTCTGTCCTAGGGCTCCTACAATTGTGTAAGCCCTAGGTTTCTTTTTCTAAAAAGTGGAAATTTAATTGCAGAGAGAACTTTGAAAAAATAACTTGAAAAAATCTAAAAGAATAATTAGAAAAGTGTGTCACAAGGGAGTTTCTTTAAAATCACTATTTTTAAGCAAGTCTCAGCATTATGAATGTCTGGCTTTAACAATATTGCTTAGCTGTACAGCATAAGAAAATTGTATTTCTGTAGGACCAACTCAATAGTTCGTGTTTCAACACATCTTAATAATTAACTAGCACAGTTTGGGAACATAGGTCAGCCAGGCTTCTCATTTCTTTTGAGCAAAAATTACATATACGAGGTTGTGATATGCCTAATATAAAAATAAAGTCTTGTCCCTATGCAGTAATTATTTCAGCAAGTTTTTGGCTGAAGAAGCAAGAGTATGTGTGGCTGCTGAACACGCACACCCACCCGCTTAAGAGTGCAGAATTCCCTTCGTGCCCGCCCTTTCGGGCACAGCCCACGAAGGAAGGGACAGCTTTGGCCCTGGCTGCGGCTCTGGGCGCTGTTCGTGGTGCTGAACAGAGACTCCCAGGCACGGGCACTGGCCCGAGCTGCACCTGCAACTGCGATTTATGCTTGCATTTGAATGACATCAAACAGACTTTTAAACACATTTCCTCAAGAGACACTGCTTTAAAAATAACTGTTCCATGACACAAGTGTGCAGATCTAAAACTAACGGATGTATATTCGTGGATCACCCTTGGATGACTCCACGCTATAGCAACTTTGTGTTCTAATAAATAGACACAGGGCTTTTTTTCTTGTAGATGACTGGTTGAATAATGTGACTAACTGAACACATACAAGTGCTATCAGGATTGTGGACTTTCTGCATACCTAAGAACCAAAGGACAGTTTTCTGACACCACTGTTGGTGTTTAAGTTCACTTCCTGAAATCTTTATAAATGCAGAGCACCAATCAGCTTGCTGAATGAGGAGTTCTGGTTTCTGAGTCTTTTCAGCACTATGCAAGAAAAAAAATTGCAAAAAATGTGAAGGTTTTTTTTTTTTGCTTGGTTGTTTAAAAACCCTTGATGTTGTGTTCTTTTTTGTTAGGAAAACTGTCAAGTAAACTGGAATGATGCAAGAGTTCACAATCTTAGGAACACTATCATGAACAGAGACTCCAAAAATTTCTGCAAAACTGCATATCTAAAAATAAAAAAAGCTGATACAAATATTTTATGTAAAGGAGATTTTCCTTTTGATAGCCGGTAGCCATAAACATCCAGCATAGCTACAGATAAAGATGTATTTTGGTTTCACAGCTCTAAAACTTAGAAATACAAATATCAGAATTCTATATAGTCCCTGGGGAGAGAAAGCTCATTAAAAAACCACTCCCTCTGAGCATCCTGTCTATTGCTCTACCTGCCCCAACATTCAATGAGCTTCAAATGAAATAGCATTTCTGTTTACAGAGGGGGCCTCTTATTAAATTCCTTCTTGTCAGAGCATCTTTGTGAGAAGATGGAATCAGAAGCCCAGTGGGAAGTCACTGACTTCCACTGGTGTATTTACTACCTTTTTTGGCTTGTTTTTTTCCAAGCACAAAATTCAAAATCGAGTTCTTCCCCGTGTTGCACCAAGCCCTAGGCAGATGAGGTCCATCTGTCAAACTCCAAGACATCCTCTATCAGCAGGCATATTTGAGCTGACAAAAGGGTCAAGGCTTATGGGCAGAGTGCTGCTCACTGAGGGAATGTGGCTCGGAATTTGCAGGCACACTTAAGGAAAAGTGCTGGTGTCCAAGTCTTGTATTGCCGTCCCTGTGGGAAAAAGGCCAAACTAACGAGGGAAAATATTGAAAGATATTCCATTCTCCAGGCTCTCCTAGGCATCCAGTTTTCTCTATTTCAGCTTATTAGTCTTCATTCTGTGTCTCCTGCAGCAGCTTTTGTCAGCACATGAATAATTAATGTTAATAGTCTCATCAACTTCAGGGCATAGTGCAAGACTCATTGAGCAAATGTTGGTTGGGCTTGTCCTGCCTCACGAAAACTTTTTTTTCTCATAAGAGATCCCTCAGAAGAAGAGATGTGTTCTTCTGTGGTGTTCCTTGAATAGGCAAATATACCAACAAGAATTATGTGTAGTATCTCCTGCTACATAGATGTAGCCAGATTTTCTAATAAATGGGAACATGCAGTGAATATCTAACACAACACTGTTAGAAAAAAAGCTGGTTTTACTTTAATCTCTTTAAATCCAGCCACAAGATTATTTTTGTTGTTTTAGCATCACATGGTCTTATAATATCATGGTTACATTGTGTTACCCAGGATTACTTCATAAATTTTAAATGAAAAAATAAAAAAATGCAGTGGAACTGTTTCAGTCACAAACTGTTTCTTACACACTCTCCAAATGGGTTTGTCCACTGGAGGTGTCAGCACAAAACAGATGAGCAAGGAGAACCTAAGAGATCTGTTATGGCTCACTGCTCCTGCAAGTAGTGATACAACCTATCACTATTGCCCTGTATTTTCCCTATTTTTAATCCCTTCTCAAATCCATAATGGCAAATTGGAGTTACAATGAGTCTTCCCTTTTTGGCTCTGACTATAAATGAGACACGGATAATGTAAGCACCGAATCCTACCTTTGATAAACAGATTGCCAAGTTAGGTTGCAAGCTGCAAATACTACAAATAAAAGAGGTTCAGTGAGATGCATCTGGTTTTTAAATCACAGCATGCCTTCCTCCAAGGTGGAATACAATTGTGGTTAGCAGGAATACCTGAGGTTCCATTTAAGATACATTTTATGAAAATGTAAGAAATTGTTGACTACCATTACAGTTGAATAAAATGCCATACCATTAACCAAACCACTGCAAATTATGCCCATTTATCTTATTAGAAAAAAAAAAAAAGACAAAGAAAATTTCAAAATAGACCATCAGGAGTTTCAAAGAGTCTGACTCACATAAAATAACCCCTCAAAAGAAATATCTTCTTAAATCTGCCAAGAAGCAGTAAAGTCACTCTTGACCACAATAAGAATGCACAGATAATAAATTGCCCAAGTCTCCAGAACCTGAAAATGCAAGTAATTTAATTTTAAAAACACAGATGTTTTAGAATAAACAAATAAAATATGAATCTATTTATGAAATGTACTTAATATTGCATCTTCATTTTTTACTTTTAGCATAAGCATAACAACATGACCTCTGGATGTTAGAACCCCATTAAAAATGTTTGAAAAAAATTATGTGTTTTAAAAGCAATCTGTACTACTGGCAGTGCTTTTGAAGTACATCTTTCACTGTTCAGTGGATCAAGAAAATCTCAGGTGCTTATTTGAAATGAGTCTAAACTCAGAGAAAAATACCAAAACAATCTGATCAGAAGGCAATTGGCTGTAGTAAAAAGCATAAATTCATCAGAACTGGAGGAAACAGCACATTAGGACTGTTTTTTTTAATAAACTAGACCATATCTTGCAGTAAGACACACAAACATCAGCCTGGGCATGTGCTTCAATCTGCTCTGAACTTTAGACCTTAGTCAGGGTCTTTGTTTGAATGTTGTGAACATTCAGGCAGGGGAAGGAAGAATGAGACAGAGCCAGCCAGATGCTGGGCAGCATGGCTGTGTGAAACAGCCTCATGCTGGCTGCAACAGCTCCCAGAGGTGTTTGGCTCCTGTCAGTGTCCCCTGAACAGGACAACAACCCAAGCTCCCTCTTCCCAGTGGGCTACAATTCACTTATTGACAGTCTGCTGTCCAACCTTGACAAGTGTTTTGCTGGTTTGAATTGCTTCTTTCCTCCATCCCAGCACATAAATAAAAACCACCCCATTGTACAGCTCTCCACACATTTTGGTAACTTGTTTTTCTGGTATGTTTTAATTAAGTAAACTTGAATTGACTTAGAAGTACAAAAAAAAACCCACAACCCCTGAGAGGCAGACCAGCAAATATATTGAAATTCATTTTGCCTGCTTAGTATATAATGAACGATGACAGCACTGGCTTTAAGGAGATAATTGTTTTCATAGTCCATAAGAGTGAATATTTACTGGAGACACTTAGAAGAATTTCTTTGCATGAGTGAACTAATAAATTTTAATGAAGACAAGTGCGATATTTGGGGTTATACAATTAAAAGCAAACATATGACATATTTAGCAAATTGAAAACTTACTAGCTGCATGTATAAAATCCACATTTGTTTTAGCAGTATTTTGTCATTTTTAAAAACTATGCACTCACATCTACTTTTAATTAAAGTTCTAAACTTTTTTCTATGTTTAATACCAGTACCCATAGGACCCAAAAACATAGATACTACAAATATGAAGCAATTTGTTAAATAGCCTAAATAAATTGCAATTTAGAAATGAACTCAAGCCTTGTCTAAAAAAGAACATCAACACAAAACCAGACCCCAACCACCCACAATCCAATATCCCATTAAACAGAAGGCAACACTGAAAGTTAAAATAAAGGAACTTCAAAGCAGGGGAGAAAGAGGAATGGTGGCTTATGGACTGGGCCATGAAAATGAACTGGCTGTTTTATATTTTAAATGTAATAACTAAAATCTGTGGTCATACTTTTAGCTGTTTGCATCTGCTTGTAAGAGATACGAGATCTTTATTTCTTGTTGCTACTTATGACACCCACTGCACTGTGATCTAGTGAACTCTGCCAGTCTCACACGGTGACTTTGAAAATGTCTAAGCAAACAGATGACTCTCCACTCTGACTCCTAGAACAATATGTTTGCTTTAACACTCCTGCAAACACACAGGCCTTGATAACTAATAAAATGAGTCTTAAAAAGGTCTTAAAACAGAGAGCATTGGCACCACACTGGTCCTGCATCTTCCCTTGTGTTTTCCCACAGCAGCCAAGCACAGGGTATGATACCCATCTTCAATATACAGATGGTTTCTGCAGCCCAGTAGACCCTTTGCCAGCCCAAAGCAGCCCGACAAATGGTAGTTATTTCCCTTTCATTTCCTGGCATTACAAAGTAAGTGCCAGACTGTCAAGAGTTCCCCTCTAAAAAGAGGATTTTCCTCTGAAATCCCATTTATTTAGATAAGCAGTCGAAGTGACATGGCAGCAGAAAGAGAAGAAAAATGATGCTAATTGGGTATGTGGAAAAACTGCCACACTGAGAACTAGGACTTCATTATCCCAAAGCACTTTCTGAGTGTCAAAAGATACTGTGCAGTATTCAAACACAACATGATGACAGTCCAGGCAGGTCTGGGAGAAAGGCAGAACAGCCAAGGAGGGAATAGCACAGTTAGACAAATCCAGATCAGATGGATAACACAAGCAGCAAAAGGAAGATAGAGAAACAAAATGCCAGAAGAAGACAGAAAATACTGTACCATCCTAATTCTATACAAGTGCAAACCTCTTGTCTGTGCCCTGTCAGAACACTTACAGAATTCCAGTACAAATTTCCTAAAACACTGGTATACATGTTGCCACTTCCCCCCCCATATTAAACTCTCTCATGTTACCTACTTCTGCAAGCCCACATATACCTACTCCTATACCTACATTCTGGAAGATATACAGCCATCTCAGGAGAAATATCTAGTATCATTTAATTCAGCAAGGTTATCAACAATTCTAAAGTCCTGTGTGTTAATTTTTCATAGAATTAAAAGTGATTCCATGTCAGGCACGTGGGGTTTTAGGCAGTTTGCCTGAAAGCATTCGATATTTGCTCATGAAAAGTCAGTCAAGCAATGTTGATTTTGGACTTGTACTTTGTGCCATGTAATAAGCAAAATGCTTTAAACCCCATGTAACAGCATGGCTTTTGTGGGTTATTCATTGTGATATTTTTCATAAACCACCAATTGTGTCTGCCCAGATAATGCTAAGCCCTGTATGCTCTTTTTTGGCAAGCCAACTGCATTCAACCTACCAGATTAATGACACTTATAAATAAATAAAAGCCTACAATTTACTGTTAATAGAAGACCAGCTGGCATCCTACAGTGGAGCTGAAGGTGCAGCATGCACCGACAGAGATTGGTGAGAGGTTGCTGACTCATTTTTCATTTATTTTATGGGTGTTTTTCAGCACAAGGAGCTTCTAGGCTATGATGCAGCTATCTCTGGCCAAGTTTTATCTCGACCTCGTAATAGAAATCAGTAATTAAAGTTTAATATGCAGCATTGAGACTGTCTGCATCTCTCAAGAGGCCACTAGAAGGAAATTAGCAAAGAACGATGCAAGTTTGCTAGAAGGATTTGATAGTCAATTTTAAATTCATCTGCTTTGATTGGAAAATGCGCCTCTGGGGCACCAGTTGTGTCCTTCCTGCAAGTTTCATGTCGAAATAAACACAGCACATGGCAAACTTTGAACTAGCCCCATGTAAACCCCTGCAATTGCCTTGGATTTGTGCTGCAGAAGCTCCCTAATCTATCCTGATAACCTAAACTCCCCCAGCATAAAGCGCTGTCACGCAGAGCCGGGTGGAAGGAGAGCAGACAGACAACTGAAATTAGATGCTGATGAGATGCCAAGAGAAGATTGCTTCTAATGCTATGCCACACCAGCAACTGAATAAGATGAAGCCTTTTTAGCTGAAACAAGAATCAGCTTGTAGCACCTTTGGTTGTTTGTGCAAGAGAAAGGGTTTTTTGAAAGGTTATTCAAAAGGTTCAAGTGTTTTGAAAGGTTGTGGGCTTCTAGAAAACTCATAAGTTTCAAGAATACTTTACCACTCTGAGTTCTCATTCAGTTCAAGTGAAAGCAGTTACTCACCTGCATTATTTATGCTTTGTACTCCCACCAAGCCATCCTCCTTTATGCAAACCAAGCCATGCCAGCAAATTCCCTCTGTGCCCCAGATGACTTCTTCCCACATTTTTCAGTGCTCTCATTTTGCAGAGAGTAATCAAAGGGAATTATTTCTACATCCTGAGTTATAGAATAGGTACTTCAGAGATGTATTTCACAGAAGATTTTCAGGCCTGGTTAGCAAAAGAACAGAAAAGCTTGTTTAGCCTGCTCTACACTTCCATTTCTTTTAGATCAGCCTCTATTACAACTCTGCTGTGCATGGCTGCAAGTGGCCATTTCCTAGCAAAAGTCTCCTATGTATAATTTCAAAATCAGCTTTTTGGCATGACATCAAAGGAGGCAGCATAGGATCTTCAGGCTGGAAACTCTTTCACTGAGTTTTTTTCTCTGCAAGGAGAAGGTTTACATATGAGATTTCTGTTACTGCTTCCCTCTATTTCAAGAAAGAATGAAATCCAGCTATATTGATTTCAAGCATGCAATGATACTTGGAATATGGAGCAAAAAGCTGCACTAAAAGAGTGCAAGACAGATTTAAGACACAGGAATGATGTGCAGTGTCCAGCAGGCATTGCTCTCTCCTGAATCAGCTTATGGGAAAAAAACTTTCCTGCTGCTGGCCAGAGCAGTAGTTGAAGGATTGCCTGGTTTGGAAAGGAGCTTGTACTTGTTGAGATGCAGATCCCTGGCTATGACAAAACAATTGCTAGTTTGAGTCAAGTAGCTCAAATAAAGAAGTGTCAGGTATCAGCTGCTAATCTGAGCAAATCAATGTCATTTTGATGAGTGCAGCGGGAATTTGAAGAAAAATTGCCACATTGACAAATTCACTTTTCTTTTGAAAGTCCCCATGTGTACAAGCTTATGTAAGCTTAATTGAAGCCAATGAAGTGCAACTTTTTAAAAACAATTTAAGTGCCTTTTATAGGTGTCTAATTAATGATTATAGTCACCAGGGCAAGTTGTCCAAAAAAAAAGTGAAAGACAGAGAGGCTTATGCCTTTGTTTATAGTTATGGAAAACAAGTAACAACCCAGAGAGAAAGTTTTTTTTTGACATGCAAAACTTCTAATGAATATAGCAGTTTGGACTCTAATAGAGACACTAATTTTCATTTCAAATATAAAAGGCTTATGTCAACATTATTAAGATTAAACATCCCAGAGAAGTAGAAGAACAAGATTTTTTTTAAAATTTTAATAAGGATAAAAGTATGCTGATTTTCTTTTCCTTGCTCTGGAAAATGTTTCACTTTTTCCAAAGTATTCTGTCTGTAATACAGTTTGATACAAAGAATGGAAGAGAGAGGAACAGGACAAATTTAAAGACAGAGGACTTTTCTCCAGTGAAGGACTCCTGTAAAAAGTGTCTGAACTTCAACAGAGTTTCAAAGAAGTAATTTTCTTCCAAACCCATGGCTTATTTTGATGAAGAAGGTGCTGCCCACCAGAAGCAAAGTGCAAGGAAGACATCACACTGATCTGATTCCATTTGTCTAATCAAGTTAGCCCACGTATCTAATCAGTGAAACTCAAGTGCTCCTACTGCTTCCTCAAGGAAAAAAATCTTCCCCTACAGTGCCAGGCTGCAGGATTGTCCAGAGGTCCTAAGAATCCTCATCAACATCCTTAAAGCATCAACAGCCATGATGGCAGCAGTAAATAATAAACACAGGAAGAGTTTCAAAAAACAAGCTTAGCTTATCTCCTCTCCAGGCCTTCATATCTCCCCATTTCACTGGAGGGGTTTTATTAATTTTTACTGCATATCCTCCACTTTAGTCCCACAATTTAACTCTGCACTACAGAGCAGAGACCAACACTGTCATTTGAATAGCTGGAAGAAAAAGTCAGGAAATTGTGATTTCTTTTCCCCCTTGGGCCTTCACTTGACAGGAACATATTTAGGACACTTCTACTCTCAAATTCTCCACCTTCTCTCTTATATCTGCATAATAATTTTTAATCTGACTCTGTTAACTAGATATAACAAAAAGTTTGCATAACATTGCTCTTTCCTTTCATTGTCTAAATGCTCTAACAATGATAGCATGATGTATTGCTAAGCCCTTATGTGTTTGCAAGTGGAGAGCTAAGTGGCACCTTGAGGGGGATGGCAAACTCATTAAACCTGCATGGGTACCCAGTGGTCTGACCATGGTCTGGCATGTGTCCTGCTTCCAGCTGGCAGACACGTTTCATAGTTTTCTGTCTAAATATTTGGATCCCTCAAATTAGTTTTTCTTCCCCCTCCGCACCAGCTTAAGACAATATTTTGAACAGATGATGCATCAGAAATGATGTGTGTTTGCTTCTTATAAATAATTTTGTTTAAAAATATTAGCTTCATTGCTCTGAGAACCCAGCTAATCACTACACAGATTTATTTACACTGTGAGCCTTCAAGCTCCTGTAATTGTCTCATCCTCCACATTTGTATCAGGGCACCACTGAATGCAATAAAAGAGGATGCAATAAGTGGTCTTTAGCACAACTTTTTTTTTTTTTACTTGTATTGTCAAAATGTTACCGTGTTTATGAGGGGGTAATTTTGTTGCTATTTGATTGAAGGACACCTTTATAAAGGTGAAAACCTCCACATCCAGAAGAGTTCACCAAGGGTACAGACAACACTATTTAAACAGCAACATTATAATGATCCAAAGCTTGCCATTTCATATTTTTACTTAATGTTTGTCGATATAAGCTAGTAAAGATTAGTGCAAAGTTGTTTTGTAATGAGCAAGAGCACCCTTTGTGTTTATAGCTGATCAATAACAACTTGAGATGAGAATTGTGATGCTAAAACTGTCTTATTTCCTACTAATTTAATGGGAACAAGGAGGGGCTGTACCACTGCCACACACTGAACAAACAAGCTTAATGCTATTATTAATAGTATTTGAAATAGAACCCTGAAGTTTGTTCTGAAATCCTGCTTAAGTAAAGCTGAAGTTACAACATAAAGTCACCTGAAACTGACAAAAGCACATACAGATTTAAAAAAATAATTTTCTTTAAGACTGAGCACAAATGGAATTTCATATTGCTTGGGAAGCTTTGTCTTGTTTTTAGACTCATAGCAAAAAGTTCTTAATGTGTCCACCAGTAGCTGAAGACACATAGAGAACCAAATTCTCTCCCATTTACAGCATTACATGCATCAGGACAAAATAATCTGGTTATGACAATGCAGAGCCATCAGCAAGTCAGATCATACAAGAGAACCCAGCCCACTGCCACTGATATCATGTTGCTCATGGACAGCTCTGATGCAGCATCATTACTCTGCTGCCTAATTGCTTCCCCCTGCAGTGACCTGCAGGTCCTTCTAGAAAAGCAACCAGCCCTGCTGCTACAGGAGACTGACTGAATTCTGCACAGAGCTCAAAGTCAGGTTGACTGCCTAATAAAACAAACAGCTTAGTCTCAGAGCATGCAAAAGCCTTTTCTGCACAAACAGGGAAATAAAGCCTTTGCGAGCCTCCTGCTGCCGGGCACCATTTTGTGGAGATGGCGACATCTGAGGCGTTGGAATAGCGAGGGCCTGGCAGAAGGGCTGACAATGAGCCACCATACTGTGGGTGTCAGGAGCCTCACGTCAGCAAAACAGCATTCACCAGCTGGAGGCCCACAAGTGCCAGTTTTAATTATAAACTTTATTTTCAAATAGAGCTCGCAGTTTGTTCAGGGTACGCTTCATGCCATCAGAGCATTTGAGCACTGCACCAGCCAAATTGGTGGCTTGCTATGTTCTTAGAACAAGAACTGTAGACCTAAAATACTCGTGTTCATTCAGAAGAACAATAATCTTTTGCAGTCAGTTTGTCAAGGATTGTGTTATCCAGATGTACAAGTCAAATACCTAATGATTTCAGTACACAGAACTATTATCCTCTGCTCTACTTACCCCTTTGGACTCATGATTATTCCTTTTATATTTTTATTTCCTACGAAGTCAATGTTCTTAGTTCTACAAATTTAGTACAAGTACATTCACCTAAATGTTGATTTAAATGTTTATTTTGCACTTACCAAGGAGATTGTTGCTCAGTTTTTCATACCTTGATTCCGTTTTATTCATGCCACAACTCAGGAGGCAGAAAATATGCACATGAAAAGAATTGGTCAGTCAGTTTGTGATTTCACCCGTGCTTTCCAATGTTCATTTGGCACAAATGTAACATTTCACTGCTGCTCTAGACTTCATTCTTCATTCTTTTGTTTTATAACCATCCCTCTTTTCCCAACCATTGCTGTAGTACATTTAATTAAGGATTCCATTCTAAACTTTCTTTATTAACATTAGGAAGGTCTTAAAATGTTCATTTCTTCATATACTTACACAGAGCCTTATGTGTACATATACCCACATATGCATACATACATAACATTATTCATACATTCTTTTGAATAATCTTAGTATCACGGTAATAGAACTTTAGAAACAACAAATACAAGCTTTTAAAGGTATTATTTTTCCAGTGTATTCCAAATAATTCTGACCCACCAGAAAAATATCAGCCCAATTTTTGTTATCACAAATTATATCCATTCCTCCTTGCTACTCTAAGCTAGTTTGAAACAGGTTTCAGGTAAGGAATTCTCCTAACAAAAGCTGCTACATAATACTTTTAGAAACTAGAATCTGATGTAAAAAATGTTGCACCTGGTTTATTCCATAAGCTGAAAAATGATGCAGTGTTGATTGCCTATGGTGAACAGATCTCATGCATTAATTAACTGCTTCTTAAACTGTCCATTTAGATTAATGGAGAAAATTCTACTAGAGATGAAAACTGTCTCACTACAAAATAAAGCATCTGAGTGACAGACTGGTAATCTGCATTAAAAAAATGGAGGAGATATGAATGAAAGGACAGAGACATATCAGATATATGCTGTCAAAAATCTCTTCTAGAACTTGCTTAACTTAATTCCTTTATACCACGCTGACAGGGATGATGTATCATTTAGTACTTTAAAAGATTCTCCAGTAAGCCAGAAAAGTGATGAGCAGCTCTTGTGACCCTGGCATCCAGAATAATTATGATTATCTACACTATTTAGCCTGAAAGGAAACGGACAGTGTTCATGGTCTGTTAGCTCAGCTATGATGTTTGATAATCTATACACACAAGTCATTGGAGGTCACTCAACCTTAGAGTACTTCAAGCACACTTAGTTAGCCTTTACTGATAGTGAAGTGCAAGTGCCCCATTTCTATTGCTATGACACTATTGAAAGACTGGAACTGCTGAAGGATGAAAATAATTTCACTTTATGTCTGCTATGTAGAAAAATTTGAATACACTCCGTTGTTTGGTTGGACTGTAAATATGAAAAGCCTGCTAGGATGTCGAGAGAAGTGAAAACCAAGCAGATGGAAAATGAAGCTGAAGAAAATTAATCTGATTCTGGACAACAGGTTAGAAGTGTTACCAGAATCTTCCCCTTCACCCAAACCCAGACAAAATCCCCAGCTGTATAAGCATTCTTTAGCTACAAGTAAGCCTGAATTGAATAACAAAAGCATAATAATGTTCTGTATATTTGTTTTCCAAAAAGTAAATACAAAAGTAGCTGCTTGGTTGCATGATTAATGTTTTTATATTAAATTGAAGTCACATTGGAATTTTACCGACTTATTAGAATTTGAAGAGGTGTTATTAAAAGCAAGTGTAATATAGAAAATGGACCACCAAACTACTAGCTTATGCTTAAACATAAAGCCATTTCAATTTTAGAAACCAAGGGGCTTAACTATCTCTAGACTGACTCCATGGATTTTTGGCCTCAAGGGGAGCAGCCATGGCATCATGACATAGGACAAAAAAAAAGAGGTATGTCAAAAGTTGTCTTTTGAGAAAGAGCTATTTAATAGATCTATGCTCACTGAAAACCATACTGCATTTTCTAGCCACTTTGGGGAGCAGATCCACTTGATCTTTCAGACATAATGCCTTTTTCACTGTTCCATGCAGACACAAAGCATTGGATGGAATGGGCACAAGAATATTTTTCCAAGACAAATTTTACATTCTAGATTTGAAAAAATACAATTCAGAAGAAAAGTTAAAAGATTACATATAGGTATCCAGCTGCTATGGAAAGTTTTCCAACTTTTCTAGGGATCAATACTTTCACATTGATACAAAATTAAGAGTGTGGAGACTTGGCCCTCAGTATTGATTCAAGACATCTCTATGACTTGACTGTGTTTGTAAGAGTAAAAACTTCCCAATGTATATTCTCTTTAGAAGTGCATTATAATCCTTTAGGACAGTGTATTCTGTGAAAGTCTTCACTGTTGCAAATTCTGCTTCTGTGGCAAAAAAACCCCTCCAAACTAAAAAACGAAACCCCCAAAAGCAGAGTAGTAAAGCTGCAGACTGTGTGATTCTGTGAGACCTCCCTAACTCCCTGGGTACTTTTATGATGCTGCAGATTCTTCTTTTATTTCTTCTTTATTTATTTATTTTTAGATTTCTTCTTCTTCACAATTCATCTTTACTATGTGCACGATTTTTTTGCAATTTTTTTCACCCTCACAAGGGTGTGAACCAATGCTGAGAGGAGAACAAGGCTCTTTGTATCCCTCGTGGGTCATTTCTCACTGCTTTGAGTTACCAATAGGTAACTACTGAGCCCAAGCCAGGCACAGCAAAAATTTCACAAAATCTCATTCTGGGTAAGCTGGAAATGCCTCTAAGAATAGTCTGAAGATGTTTTTCCTTCTCCCCAAAACTTAAAACCATCAGCAGTTGGACATTCCTTTATGTTTCCTCCCCACTACCCTTCATATGTTGTGTTTATAAGAATCTCAGTCTTAGGACAAAAGCCTTACTTGTTTTCTAAATTTCCTTCCTGAAATAACCTCATTCTCAATATTTGTTGTAAAATTATTACTTATAAATAACCAAACTAAACACACACACAATTCTGCTGAAGCTTTTTGGTGGCAAGATGGCGTATTTAAATCAGAGGCTGAAAAAAGATCAATACACAATTATTTTTAAATACATCTATGTTATTCCATTTTTCTTTGGATTTCTCTATTAATCTTGAATTAATTTTCTTTTTGCAATAGTTATAATGCAATTATTGGGTTTTGTATCTAAAATACTTTAAAATAGAAAGAGCACCAAGTATTTTAATATATTATAAGGGAATCTTTATCCAGGTAACAGATCAAAGCTGTATATTTCATTTTTACAACCAAATAAAATTGCATATTCCTTAGTTTAGCACAAATAATTCATGCTGTGGCAAGGAATGGTATAAATAGCTGTCAGACAAGGATGCAGGTATTCCTTTTTTTGTTCTATTTAAAGCAGTACATTTTCTGTTCTAGCAAGTACCTGTGATCACTAAGAAAAATATTAATACCTCAACATTTATCCCACAGTGGCCATGCTCACTGTGCCTGCATTTCTATTAATGAAAACCCTTTCACTGAGCTCAACATCAGTAGTAGAGCCTGCCCTTCTAAATTCCAGCCTAGATACATACTCAGGACAACTTCCCAGTCAAAAACCCCAGAATAGTGTTGGAAAAAGAGATTATGCACCTTCATCTAGCTCTCTTTTTCATCACACAAGGCAGCTTGTTGTTTTTGTTTGATTTTTTTTTTCCCCATGGTAGAATAAAGAAGGAAAAAGTTTGCCAGCAACTACTTTTCAAGAATTGGTCTCCTCACTACTGGCCATAATACAGCTCCAGTGTTTAGTGAATAGCTCATGAACATATTGAGTTTTCTTACAGTGTGGATTTTCTTGATTTTGAAGGGTTTCTCATCTGGCACAGAAATTTGATTGTTCCACCCCAAGTTTCAGTGATTGCAAATTAAGAACATAAACTGTAATGTGCTCAAGGGCTAAAAGACTTTCTCCCTAAACTTAGAATGAAGAATGTATGACAAAAGTCATTTCAAGTATTTCAGTCCTTAGATAAAGCTCGATACTTCTTTCCCCTCCTCAGTCTTCCTCATTAACTCTCTCCCATAAAGTTTATTTAAGTCAAAGAATGATCAAAAGTCAAATGTAACACATTAAAAACTAAAGTACACCTCAATACAAAGACAATTCAACTACCCTTGTACTGATCAAAATTCAAATCAGGTTGAGATTTAAGCAGTTTCACTTTCTCATTCTTACCTTCCCCTCACATTATCCTGGTTCATCAAACATCCCTCCCAGTTTTCAGATATGTAGGCAAAAGTTGTTATTTCTCATAGGCCATAGAAGCTCCCTTATGGTACCAGGAAGCAGAGTTGGATGACAGCAAGCTTGCTCAGCATCTTTCTTTTCCACTACCCTCAAAGGATGAGTAAAAGGGTGCAGAAAGAAGGTTTGGCAGCCAGAGAAAATAGGGTGATGTTTATCATTCAAGGGAGTAGGAGACAATTTTGCTTAATCATAGCTTTGTTTAAGTAGCAAACTCTTCACGCAATGCTATAAACCTCTAATTGCTGCATTGCCTCACTTTCCAAGGAAACTTCAGCTTGAATATCACCAAACAACTCCAGTTGTTGTCAGAGAAGTGAGAATAATTAGGAACATAAATGAAATTAACTATGAGGGGGGAAAGTAAATCAGAAATTGAGTCACTGTCGATGCTAAATAGGGTTGTCAGCAATAGAGATGAAAAACCCGAGCCTAACCCAAAGAAAACAGCTCTGAGTAGTAAGGCTTTGGTGCAGCAGATACTATGAAAGAACTCAGATGTATGGAGAGAACTTGATTTACAATCACAAATGGGTAAGGTCAATAGGTACATTGGAGAGCAAAGCTACTGGACAAAACACAGACATCTTTAGTTCAGGTTCCAGGTCATTCAGTCACCCATGCTATAGGGAGAATAATTTTTTATGATTTAGGGTATGTTTTTTCTTGTTACTGTGATGGTCTAATTGAGGCAGATTTTTTAAAATAAAAATCAGATAACATATTATAATCTAAGGAAAAAACCAACTAGCTTTTGGACACAAGCCTTCCTAACTTCCTACATAATCAATCATAATTCTAAAACAGATGACCCTCCAAGCAAAATGCGTCAATACTTTGCTTCAAGAGTGACAAAACTGGCAAAAAAGCAGCTTTTGATATATTTGCTATTTCACCCACATAAGAGCAAATCTCAGTTTATTTCTATCTTACTGCTGATGTCCTTGTCAGCTGTTACTGGTCATTAGCATCTTAGCTCATTCAAATAACTTTGCCATTCAATCCCTTCCTCACCCTTCATAACAATACTTCATATGGCTTATTACTGGAATTAATGATCACTTTTTAAAAAAGAATTTGGCAATTACTTGTGACTTTTGAGTTTTGACTAGGCAGTCAACAAACAACAAGGCTGAACACAGAGTTTCAGGCAGTTACATATTTATAATTAAATTTCACAGAATACCAGGTTGGAAGAGACCTGAAGGATCATCTGGTCCAACCTTTCTTGTCAAAAGCACAGTCTAGACAAGATGGCTCAGCATCCTCTCCAGCATCTTGAAAGTACCCAATGTTGTGGAATGTACCACTTTCCTGGGAAGATTATTCCAATGGCTGAATCCTGTGAAAAGTTTTCCTCTTGCATCTAATTGGAATCTCCCCTGAAGCCTGATTTATCAAGACTTATTCTGATATGGGAAATCTGCTACTGGTCCTGTGTTCAGACATCTTAGACAGCTTTTTAGGCAATATGGGTATCTTGAATTACAATAGACAAAAAATAGCATAACAGAGGATCCTATATATGTTTGAGGTCCATGACAGATAATCCTCCTCTTACTTTGCTTCTTTTCCTTGATTACCAATGATGGCAGAAAAATTCAAAATCTTGATCTAGCCTTACCCTGCAACAATTAGTCACCCACAAACAGGCCTCTTAGGTACATTGCACCATTTCACTATCAGAGCTGCTTTATATCCAGCATATTTTCCATTATTCTCTCAAACCCAAGGCAGGATGTCCTGTGGTTTTAAGGGAAAGCCACTTTCAGCTGGCATTTGTAGCTAACAAAAGACTGTCTCTGTGCACAGTATCACAGAAAACTTGTTTTGCTTTTGCCCTGCAGAAGTGTTAGCTACGAACCCTGTCAACAAAAATTGCCTGGTTTTTGCTAGCAGCACAGCCAGGCTCGGGTTTCACTTCGCTGAGGGATTTGCCACATTCCAGCAGAACTGCAATGGGGCTTGTTTGTGCCGGCAGGGGAAGGAGGTCTGCCACACCACATGGCACTCGGAGCTGCTGCCGCATACAGTGAGCCAGTCACATTCTGCTTGTGAGCTTCCAAGTTAAGCTGTGTTTTACTGCAAACATAACGCAGGGCTTTGGGTTTTTTCTTCTGCATGTAGCACAGATTACAGCAGGCACCTTGCAACCAAAACCCAGCCACCATAAAGATACAGAGCCTTTGAGCGACGCTTCAATGCCACAGAGGCAAGAGCTTGCATTTAACATCAGAGAGAAGCATGCTTTGGAGCATTACTTCAGGCAGAAAACACATGGACTATGCTCCAAATATCTTCTGTGTCATATGGAAGTAAGGAGGCATCTATCAAAGCTTTTATCATCATTTGGATAAACCAGCGCTTCTAAATTCTTGCAGATGCCTTATGAAAACTCCTACCTGCATTCACTGATTGCAATAATAATGATAACAACAATAATATTGTTAAGACTCACTCACCTACTGTAAAAGTCATTTTGGTAATTGGCGATACATAAGAAATCTCATCAGCCAATACATGTGTATTATTTATCACCTATAGGGTAATCCCAGTTTGCAGGTTAAAGAAAAATAAACTAGCTCAGCATTACTGAAATCCTCCCCAAGATGTGGAGAATGAAATAGCTCAGATCACATGATATTAATAATAATAATAATAATTTACAATCATTATCATGTTCATTGGAGTTTGTATTATATCCCAAATGTTTTATTTTTCACATGCACGTGTCACACACTTGTTACATTAAAGGAAAAAAAAAAGCCACAAAACAAAGCAAAAAACAAATGCTAAAAATCTTTCAGGCAGGATGACTTGTTTCCTGAACTTTGCCCCAAACCCATCAACTGCTGGTTTTTTCAACCCAGTTGTGCCAAGAGACATGAGCCAGATGAGCCATCACACATTTCCATCCTTACAGACATGTTGTCTAACACTTAAAACAGGGTTTCAGTCCCTTACTAATGGCTTTTGTGACTTAGAAAATTTGGGTCCTTCTCTCGATTGATCCCATGCAGAACAAGCACAGCAAAGTGGAGTCAGGCATGTTTGTGCTATGGCAGTGTGGCAGCCATGCCATTTTTCTCACAGCAACACAAACCTGCAATTTTTTAAGCACCTGATGGCTGCAGAAGGTGTATGGAAGATTCCCCTGCTTTCTCTTGCAGAAATAATAAGACCTTAAAAATGAACAAAAGCTTTGGGGAAAAAAAGTTCTATATGTTTCTAGGTTGATTAATCAATATTTAATTATTTAGAAGCTCTAAATGGCTATTTTTGTCTGGCATGGGTACAAAACATGTTATCATCTGTCAATAGAGGCCAGGAAATCAGATCTTAAGCATGTAGCAGGGCACTGCTCAGCAGAGAAAGTGTTTACTCCATTTGCTGCACTTTACCATTTCACTTCATCAAAGGTGTTTATGTCACACTTAATGAGATAAGGGACAGCAGAGACCTCAATTGCAGGTCTTAGCACTGTCTGATAACTGCAGCAATCTGGGAATAAACACTGCTTTGCAGAAACCATTTTTTAGAGCCCTAATAAAGTAATCGTAGGCCTTAGTAGAAATTGGTTAATTGGATCATCTATGTTTTGTTCTGGGAGTAAAATGTGCATTACTATGATTAATTCATTAGAGAGTGTTCTTACTGGAGTTAATTTGATAGTTCTGAACCAAAGCATCACACTGTTGAGTGGCTATTGTGCTTCTGCAGAATTTATGTACTAAAGCCTCAGAACATTTCTGCCTTGCTAAAGGTGCCAGAATTTTTCTGATCCTCTGGATATAATGAGGTTCTTGATTCAGGTTGTGGCCAGCACAGCCACTGCTCCCCAGAGCTCAGAGTTAATTCACAGCATTTCTGTGAATGTGAAGAGATGGGAACACCCAGTGTATCCAAAATGGCCTGCCAATTTTTTACAGTTCTTTTTACACCTCCCCAGGCAGTGGATAAGCTCTCTTCTATATTCACCACAACCTGAAAGGCTCAGAGAAATAATGGCACTGGCCTCCATCTAGTCAGTGGCTACTAAAGGGGATGTGCCCCACAACTGCTTGACAAGCTCAGATAGCTGGCAGAGTACACAAGTTTTTGAGCTCTTTTGGGTGCAGCTTTTTAGTGACCGATCTGCCCTGACAGTCTCAGCTGCTAGTGAACCCCTCTACAGTCTCAGATACATATTTCTACTCTTAACAGATGTATCTTCAGTAAATACTGGTGAAGTGCTCATGTATGAGAAACTAGCTACTTATCAGCTGTGAGGATGCCTATAGACAGTAGGGAATTGTCATACAAACCAGAGGGAGCTTGAAATTACATTCCACTGAGGCAAAGAAGTCTTTTACTGTCCAACTCATACAAGAAAGCAGTCTCAGAACCTTATTAAGAACCTTCTGATAACTCAAGGTAAAAGTTACTAAATATTGATATTAGTTATAATGTAATATTACTCAAAGACTCTTACAGTACACAGCTAGAAAATAATTTTTTGCCTGGAATAATGGTCTGTAGACTGGGCTGCTGGGAAATCAAGACACAGATAGAAGGATAAAGCAATCTTAGTGACTTCTCTCATCATGGCTGTTCTAGCTTTAACATGTTCCCTCTAAGCCATAAATCTTTAACCCTATAAAGTAGTGAGAAGCAAGGACTAAACTGAATTATTTATTAATCCTTAAGTCAAATTAGAATATTCTACATATCTTCCATTCTTGGGATTTGACGTGTTCTGAACAAGGAAAAGTTCTCTTTTACAGACAGGAAAACTTTCCACTGCTCTCAAAGTTTATGTGCTTGTTAAATAGGCTGTAATAATTAAATGCATACACATGCTTGAATGATAAATTTTAGTAATAAGTGCACTGGGACTTACCATGACCTTATCAAGTGGGGCTAGCCAGTCATTAATTCAGATAACGCAATTTATTATCATAATCTTTCGCTTATACTATTGTAGGGCATATGATTTATCCTAATTTGCATATGCAGATTGAGATGCAATCATTTCATTAATTTTAATGCTTTTTCTTAATCCCATCAAGATTAACACTTTGTCTAAAAGTTCTTTACAGCATACTTGTAACTGCCCATTAATGTGTTATCCTAATATTAGTATGGGTGAATTATAATGAACAGAGTACCTTAATTTGAATGTGCTAGTTCCAGATGAGAAACAGCCCCAATAGGGCACATACATAATCATCATTTTTTTTTTTACATATAGGTAGTGCATTGTTGGGAACACTGCAGTTCCTGTACACATTGTGGGCATTGCTTCAGGCAGGAATTTGGGGTCCATCTCTGACCCCACCATGGCCAGAGATACCATGTGGCATCTTACACATCACCACCAAATATTTGACTTTCCTGTTTTTCAGTAAGACACACAGTGGCAGAGTCAGCCACTCACTAATACTTGAGAAGTGAAGACTCAGATAAAGCAGATGCTTGAATTTTTGTTTACTAACTACAGATTAGGAATAGATGCACCATGTTAATTCATGTGTAATGTTCAATGGAATCAATCTTTATTCTAATATTTGCATTGATTCAACCTAATGACATCTCCATTTTATACACACTCAGTGTGTATCTGAGTGTAAAAATGTACTTATTCGAATGCAGGGAAAGTAACTACATTTCACTTACAAAACCAAGAATGAACTTGCAGCAAGCAGATTTTTTTAATTGCTGACAGTGAAACTCTGATCATATTAATTTGCTAAAACTGCTGAACAGACATTAGGTAGGAATTTCAGTCATCAGTGATATCAACAGATACCAGTATAACAAAAGCAAAGGTTAAATTCAATTTATCATTTTATTGGAAAGGCAGTTTGATTTTTAAGCTTATTGGCAGAAGAGAACATAAAATTAAAAACTTTCAGAAAAATGTCTAGAGATGCTGCCTTATATTATTTCATTTAATTAAGAAAATAAAAGTGTCTGGATGTATTGCTTGTTCTCCTACATTGCCATAGATTAGAATAAGAAGCTCAAATAAAGTGCTTCATTGTACTTTTATATTTTTAACCAGATTCAAGGTTTGACCCATTTAAGCATATGCAAGAGGAAATACATCAAGCATTGAAATATATTAGGCATCCTAATTAGGCAGTGAGGATTCTTTCAGTGATGAGTAGCTTTTCCTCAAGCAAGTAAATATACATTATGTCCCTTGTTCTATTGAAGTTGCTTAAGGTAATAGATTTGGGCCAACATGTTTTATTCATGACTTAAAGCTGGTGTTATTTTCCAATGGGAAAAAGCAGTTCTAAGTTTGAGTAATTACTATATTACTCTAACCTTTTGCTGTTATTAGCCAGCTGGGAAAATATTGAGAATTTTAACCTCATTCAGGCCTCTGCTGAGTTCAAAGAACTCTTTCTGCTCTCTCATTCCTTCCCAGGCTGTTTCTAAAACTTGTCAATGCTTTCTAGCTAGGCTTAATCAGAATTTCAGTCAGCCAGTGGAACAGAGGGCGTGTAGATCACTTGGACATGGATCTTAAGTACCACTGTCTGCAATTCTCACCCAAATGCATTTCTGTTAGAATTTGTTTTCAGTTTTGCTACCTCCATCAGCAGTATTTGTTTTTTATTCCAAGTTAGCATTATCCCAAAATTATTTATTTATTAACTAAGCAACCTACTGATACTGCATCCACTTCAAAGTCACACTAAGCAGACAGTGTGGTTGTGAGGTTCTGAGGAATGCATAGCAGGGGCAGGTAGATTCTCACTATTTACATTATTGTATAGAAGCAAAAAGCTGGGGAAAAAAAAACCAGTGTGGTATTACTGAACACCTATACTTTGGAGGTACAGGACTACATACAAATTTTTTAAAAATCTTTATTAAAATGTCTTGTGACATCTGGAAGGAGCTTTCAACAATATGGGTATAATTTTAATTATTTCTTGCTTAATAAGAACATTCTAATGAGAGCACACAGATTTGTCTGTCAGCTTCGGTACGGGAGAACTGAATTTCGAATAGATTTTCCACCACATATAGTTAACCTTGAGTTAAGCTGTGGCTTCCTTCATTCCCTCCCACCTTTATTTTTATGAACACCAAGTACTCCAAACGATTCTCGTCCATGCAGTTCAATCCCCTGGCCATTCCACGCAGCAGCAAGTAAGTGTCGTACTAACGCCACCGCCGGTAGGGGTAGGGCAGAGGCAGCGCAGACGCACGAGTCACTGGCTCCTGCTCTAAGCCCAGCGCCAGCCTGCGCTCAGCAGCACCAGCTCCCCCTGAGCCACCAGAGGAAGGCAGCTCAATGCTGCCTCCTGCTGGACTCCGCCAGCAGCCACCCAAGTGATCCCCGGCATGCCCGCACTGGTATCCGCTCGGCGCTCACACCGGCTCAACTACCCATTTACATCCCATAATAAGGCCTCGTTGGCATACAAATGGCACTGAAACCCTTCCCACTGAACCTAAAAATATAGCATGTAGCACATAAACGGGATTTTAAAAGGTGGAGGAATAGCCTTTGATCTGAACACATGCAAGATCCCATTGATTAGCATCTTTTAGCGCAAGATGCAAAAAAGAAAATTGAGAACACCAAGATATAGATCAAACTCTGCCATACCGAAAGAGTATGAAAAGAACACATTTCTTTACTGTAGAGTATTGATCTTTTTTATGTTAACTACAAGCTTTAATTAAAATTTCAGGTACTAATATCATGCCACATAATTAAGAAGAAAAAACAGTACTTGAGTTTAGAGAAGATACAAGTTTTATGGCTTGTTTCTTTGTTTTTAAGTAATAGCAGGGGAACCCCTTACAAGTGAAAGAATATTTCCAGCCACTAGAGTGTTAGGATGTTATCCCAAAAAAACCCTAAATTTGTTCCATAACATCCAGGGTGTTAAATTTCTCAGCTTTACGTCAGGCTGACTGCAAGGAATCCAGTCTTTTCTTTCATTCTCTCAGTCAGACATGGTTATAAATGTTGGGTTTTTTTCTTATGCATCCTCATAAGCTTACACTATCACCTTGCAATATGTTTTATTTTTATGGCCAGACTATGGATTTTCTCATTGTTTCTTTTTTGCTAAAAAGGAGGGGGGTGGAATCTGATTCTTTCTTCTGGATTCCTATATTAGCATGAGAAAGTTCATCTGTATCTCCTCACATATTCCATAGGTAATAATTCAACAGCAAACACTGAGCTTTAGTGTTAGACTCTGTCACCAGCAATTAGGAGATGCTTACATCCCCCTTTTATTTTTCATTACTCCAACATGTTCAATTTGTTTCTCAATATACTTAGAACATAAATTTGCCCCTCAGCACCCATTCAGTGATCAGAAGGGTGCTAAGTGGGAGTACAATAATCAAAACTTCCTGAGAGTGCTTTGGTCACAAATGAACTTTAAGTCAGAAATGTAAAAAGAGCTCATGATTCTGATCTCATTTTCCCATGGTCACTTCTAGAGAATCTCCATCAAGCCAGTATCTTAAATGAAAAGCAGATTTTCCTCCACATTTTCATTCAAGACTAGTGCTTATTTTATTTTCACTCTTTAATGGAGTTCTTTTTCCAGTAATTCCTTAGTTGTATGCATTTTCTCTTCCCAAAGCTGAGGGACCTGGTTTTTTTGAGCCAATACTGTTTTTCTACTCTCCTTTGCATGGAGATGCTGGAATAGAATTTTGCGAGTTTCTTGCAGATACTATTATTAATGATCTCAATAAAAATAGCAAATTTTACCAAGCAACTCAGCAGAACAAACTGTTGCCCAGTGGAAGTGCCAATTAAAACCTGTTCAACCAACAGGGAGAGAGGGTTATAGATAAGGGGATTTTCTTTCAAAGTCCCTATCGAGTGTCTTTGCCCTGACTCTGTGCATCATTTTCCATGTGCATACCCTCATAAACATGAGATAGCTCCTCTGTGCCATGACTTACATCACCCCATAATGTGGTTACAAACAAACCTTTATAACCACAGGCATATGATTCACTTCACAGCAGTTTGAGAAATACATGCCCTGGAACTTGCAGATTTCAATGATTGTATGATCCATGAGCACACAATCAGGGAAAACACGTTGATCACATGTTGTAGATTCTAACAATTGTTTCATACAATTGCAGCATCTTAAAACAGATGGAATGATAAGGAGTAGTCAGTGAATTTTATATCAATTCATAGAGCTGAACTTCAGAAATAAGCTGCCAGCAATTTTGAAAATACTTTAAAGACCCTAAAGGTTTGGATATTACTTTAAAAATTCTCTCTTAAAACCAGAAACAAAAGTTTAATTTTTTCTTTTGATCTGCAAAGATATTCATTTTTCTTTAATTCAAATGGTCTCTTTTCAACTTTGAAGGATATGCTACTGCATGTATATATACAGAACATATAAAATATATATTAGCTTGTCTGAATCCTTCAAAAAGAGCTTTAATTTGCTGCTGTTTCAAAAGGCTGAGGGGATCGCCTTCAGTAGGATGAGAGGAGTGGCAAATGTGACAGCTGCAGGGCTCTGCAAGACATTGTAGAGAAAAATAAATGGACATGGGATTGGGTTGCTGAAGCCAGTCATGTTCCTCTTCCCTCAAGCCCTGGCCAGTGCAGTGACTGGGAGGATGCTGTCTGCAGTCTGCTACAGGAAAGAGTCAGATCAAACCTCAGCAGTGACAGGAGGTCTTCCTTCCACTGCTGTGTCAGCTCATCTCTCAGACACCCCTGCTGAGCACATTTTGGTTCCTATTTCTACTTGAAGCCTGCAGGCAGGAAGCACAGGCAGAGCAAGGTGCCCCGGCCCTGCAGGCAGAGCAGGGCACAAAGGACCTCACCAGCTCCTTTCCCCTCGGGCAGACACTGAGCCCCACTGCCACAGCCACCACAATCCCTGTTCTGAATGGGAAAGAGCAGGCTGGAGACAGGATCAAGCACAGGGAACTGGACTGCACACTTCTTCACTAAATGAGCTCAGGTGTACCACTGGAAGATGACTGGTATTGACTCACTCTTACTCAAATCACACAATTTTATTAAGTTATTCCAGGACTGTAAGCTCTGTGTTAAAATGAATCAAACTCCAGCCATTAAATGCCACCATTGTGTTAAATCATTGGTAGTTTCAAAAGCACAGAAAGATAAAGTTCTCTGCAAACTTTGTATTGCCAAGGTCATACATTCAACATTAGTGATTATGGTTCACTATAGGATGAAATTGCATTATGTCAATATTTCTAACTTTTTTTCTCTCTGCAGCACAAAAATTTCCTCAATTATTTCACTGGCCATTAATGATAGGTGTTCTTTCAATTAAAAGAAAAGCCCACAGACCTATATAACCTATCGTGTTCCAGAGACACTGGGTAAATCATTATCTCCTGTACAAGACCATTATCACTGTGTGCCATAACAATCAGATTAATGAGGCTTTCCTCTTGCCTCCTCTCTTGACTGCCACCAGCAATATTTTCTGTTTACCAAGTTTCTCTATGCTGATTGTGTGTTGAAATTACAATCCATCCTTTTCCCAGAGAACACTGTTTATCTCAGCAGCTGAAAAGCAGAGAAAAGGCATTTCTGTGCTAAAGGCACAAGGAACATCTTGGGTATTGCAGCTTTAAATAAGTTTGTTGCCCTGACTTGGGCAAAATCATTAGAAGTTTGGCTATGTCTTGGCACATTTTAAGGGTTTAGGGTCATCATGCAAACCAGGAACGCAGTCTTGGAACTCCCAGAGATGAAACAGGACCTTCCCCATCCACTTAAGATCCCATCTATGTCAGATGTTCCTCTCAGTATGACATTTCCTTTAATAGATTCATCTTTCATTAAAACATTCTGAAAAAAGGACAGCCTCACTATTTTCATCACAACAATAACAGACTACAGTTAACTGTTATTCTTTACAGGAATATTCTTTACTGTTACTCTTTACAGGAACTGCATACTTACCCCACAAGAATGGGTAGGTGACCCATTTCCTAGATTTTAGTCACGTGGTCTTGCACCCTAAGAGCCTCATGTTCAAGCAGGCCCAACATCCCAAAGCAACACTTGAGACATTATTATGTCACTGCCTTAAATCAGTGCCAGCTGGACCAGGATGAGGCCTCACAGGCCCCCTTTTGAGCTCCATGAACTGAGAGAACTGCAGTTTGCAGTGAAATACAAATAAGCTCAAGAGGCTTTATACGTCACAAGAAAAAAAGAAAAGTTACAGTTTTAGTAATAAGGTGAACTTTAAAAAATACCCATGACAGGATGCAATCTGAAATGCAAATAGAAAGCCTGTCTTCTCCCAGAGTTTAAATATCAAGAATGACCTCAACATTTACAGTGGTTCCCTGGAAGATATTAAGTTTATTATTAATTGGTTGAGATCTGAGTGTCAGGAATGGGATTTTCAAAAATTAAGCATGGCAGAGGTGATTGAATTTCGTTTTCTAAAACTGGCTTTTGTTAGAACAGAAGATGGTTAACTTGAATAAACCAAGGCAAATTGATGGGCAGCATGTGACAAAAGATGCCAACACAAATCTTCCCTTTGCCCTCTATGCCCTTTTAAAGCACATCCCAATTTAAATCAAGACTTGCTTTTAATACAACAGCAGGTAGGGACTGTAAGGAAACCTAAAATATGTTGCAAGGAAACCTAAAATATGTTGTCCTCCCACACAGTAAAGTACAAATGTCCACCCCAAAACTCAGCTCTTATCCTCAGGCATCCAAACTAAGGGTTAACAGGGGTGGGATGCATTTGGGTTTGGCTATGGCTTTTTTGTTTGTTTAAAAAACAATTCCCTCCTTTCTGGTTAGATTTGCATGTCCTGACTATGTGCTTGAACAAAGACTTAATATATTTAGGATGTATTTTCGACATCTTTTAAACCATACAGCACTAGTTCATTTAAATACTGTTGTGTGGACAGACAGTAATGTAAGAGCATGAGGACTTCTTCTGCAGCCCTCAGTATAATGCCAAATTCTGTTACCAACAAGTAAATATATCTAATTTTGATGAATTACATAGATGATTCTATGCAATTTCTATTCTACCCTGACTCGCATAAACAAGACTTCTCGTTTTCAGTATTATGACAGATAAGTTGCATCATCTAGTGCTAATAATACTGAATAAATTGATTTAATATCTGAAAGTTCAATAAAAAAACCCCAACCAAACAAAAAAATCCCCACTTACTGAGGATTAAATTTGAGGCTCATGAAAACAAATAGTTTTCATTTGCTCAATTTTGAGCCAGAAGTTTAGATGCAGTATAATTTCAAATTTGTTTAAAGGTACATTAATATAAAAAGAGAGCTTTTTCTTCTGATGCTACAAGGCTGCCCAGTGAAGGTATCTGAAATGAGTTTGGCCTCAAGAGCTGGGAAGGAATCATCTTTCATAGAAGGACTTGAAACCACGATGTTTTGAGTTGCACAGAAATCCATGCTCAGAAACATGAGGCTGCCAGGCAGGTGAGAGTTAAGGTCAGTAGGTTAAACAAATGCACAAAGTGACTGTGCTAGAGGGTTTTACAGCCTTTCTACTCCATACAAGGGATAAATAAGGTGTGGAATTGTTTCTAAAATTACTTTGGCTCAACAGTCTGTCCATTACCTCTCCTCTGGGTAATCTTGAAGCCTTGCCAGGATGTTATGTTCTTTGATACAGAACATTTGTCATGATGAATAGCATTATGTAGAAGCTGTATTTTCCCCTTCTGTCTTTTGATTTGTAATATGAGAGATCATAACATGGATTTAATGTTAAGAGGTTTGAGTACTTTAAATCTTTAAAATACCTGAACAATTGAGAGCTTCATATTTACAGTGTCAAAAACACCCTTTTGAATTCCTTATATTCATACAAAGCTCTCATGATCTGATTTACAAATACAGTTTAAAAAGAAACAAAGCATTTTTCCTCACAGCACGAAACATTTTTCCCTCAATAAATAAAAATTGCTAAACACAAAACTTCAAACATTTTTTATCTTGATTTCCCAGTCCTTCCTCAGCACTTTGACCTAACACTGGTCGCAAGGTAAAAATTTCAACATTCCCTTGTTTTTTTGCCTATTCCCTTCAGGTTCAGGCTTATGCACATCTTTAACACCGAGTACTAGAGCAGCTCTCCTTGCTCCTCTTTCAGTAGATACGCAGGTAGGCTGATGAACAGCACGAGATACAATCGCGCTGTCATTTACCACTTTGGCTGATCAAACCACAATCACCAGCAGCAGCCCTCGAGTGATAACTCCCAGCACTGCTCTGCATAAGCAGGGATCACAGGCTGCGGCCAGAACAATCACACTGCTCTGGCAGCCAGGCACAGGGCTCTTGATCTCCAAGCTCCCTTTGTTCCCTCAGACTCCGTACAGAAGTCAATTACACATTTACTGATAACGTGGCTTACCCTGCCAGAAGGGTACTTCCATTAATATTACATCTAGTATCAGAATAAATGCAGAATAAAGGCAATTCTGTGGTTACAACCCATGATATCTTGACGGCCACTTTCTGAAAACAACAGTAAAATGTACCTATAGCAATAACGAGGTACAGAACCACATGACAGTTCTTCAGAGAAAGCCAAAGTGCTTTGAAAAAGATCAATTACTACAGAATCGCAGTGCACTGCTGTCAATCTTCTACCTTCCTTTATAGTGAGAAATGAAATATAAATAGCCTTTGGGTTGGAGTACTCCTCTATTAAGGGGAGAGTTTGCAGTGAAGTCTAAGGCCAATTCTGCTGACTTCCATGAGCTGTGCAATGTCCTATACTCCATTTTGCAAGGCAGGGATGGATAGTCATCACAACCCTGCTGCTTCCAGATGCCACTGAAACTTCTTCAGTCAGCTCTAATCAGAACTCAACTCTCCATAGCCCAAATTGTTTAGGGTGCCCACAAGAAAAGTCTATGAAGAAGCCCTTTTTGACAGCCATTTAAAGGGGGAAGACTTAAGTAATCAGAAGAGCAGGAAAAGGAAGCATTTTCCTATTTCCTTACAATGGCCACAAAGAGTATGCAAAAATAGCAGAAGTCTGAGAAATAAGAAAAAGGTCATTGAACCACTAGTGCCTAAGAAAGAGATGTCTCATTTCTATTAATGTCAACTCAGAGAGGCCCAAGTGTGTCAGGCTCCGCAAATGTCACTGGTGTTATTACCTCGTTGTCGAGTATTATCGGTCTGCTAAAGGTACATATTCTTCCAGATGGCTTTATGCTGATCTGGCAGAATAAGGCCAATGAAGCATGAATAATGTGTGAATTTATGCCATCATGAAAAGTGCTCATAACTGCTTCTCTCCCTTGACATCTTTATAAAAAGGTATTTCATTACAGGACATGGAAGATACTTTTCCAACTGAAACTCAGCTGCAAAGTAGAATACGGATTTTCTTGTGAGCAGTTTTAAGCAGCAGAACAGAAGGTAAATTGTGTGCAACACTGGGATAAAATGCTGTAAACTGGAGTCAACAGTCTGAGAGATGGAAGCCCATCTTCTGGGCTGGGCTAACCACCAGCAAGCAGAGCTGTGAGAGCTGCAATTCAGCAGCAGGGCCACAGCAGTTTGAGAGAACAGGGCAAGCACCATAACCTGCCACCTCTGTTTTTCCATGTGCTTGAACAAGGACAGCACAGACATGTCTAACACTATCCATCCCTGGGTTTGTACAATTTATACTCCTTGTTCATCTCCACCTGAATTCCTTTTTCTAGTTTTATTTTTAAAGCAATAATGAACTTGCATGCTGAACAGGACAAAAAATAAGCATGGGTGGTCTCTTTAGGGTGCCAAAAGCTGCTTGAGACTGAACTAATTTTGATTTGAACCACCTTGTCCTCTTCAGAATCACTTCAGAATTTCAGCAATTCTAGGAAGACTATTACAGACTGAGCAAAAAGTGCTACATTTCACAACAGTAAGGCACACTAAGAAATAAGTGTAATTTTTCTCTTAAACTATCAAAGTAATTTAAAACCCTTAGTGAGTACCTTAATAGACAAGAGCACTCTAGCTTCAAATGGGTTTTAATGGGAGGGTAACCACAAGAATAAAATCAATTAATGAGTACTATAAATAGATTAGTGAAAACTCTCAGCTCTTTTTCTTTTTCAAACATCCTCCTACCCCACCACCCATGGAACTACTTCCAGAATAATATGATAAAACAGCCCACATAAGAAATAAAATACTGCTACCATTTGGAGTTCTTTACACTGAATTTTCTGGAAAGTTTATGCAAGTTTATATTTCAAGAAAACTGGAGTGTTGTAACTACACTAACAATACATTCACATGGAAACAGAGAATACCAACATTTTTGATATATTTTGGCTGCACTTGGAATGTCAGAAATAAGATGCCTTGAAAGTTAAGCTTTTTAAGAAACTTGGTCTATTCGATGAGATGAGCCATTTATAAGTTTTGCCAAGCTACATCCTCTAAGAGCAGTAAAGACTTTTGAAACGCTTTGCCATAAGGTGTCAGTTGCAATAAAACTCAAGTAAATACTAACAACCACACAAGTGCCTCTTGCATCTTTAGGTAAAAACAGACAAAATGCTCGATGTGTGCATTCAGAAATGAAAGAATTTACTTTCTGCTTCTCTAACATATTTAAGGCTTGAACGAAATGCTAACAGAGGTGTAAATTCCACTGTTAAGAGATAGTGTGGTACAAACAATCAGGCTGTGATTTGCTATGGAACAATGCAGAATGAATAACCAGTAACTGGGTGTTGAATCCATGTGAATGGTGTTCCAAAGTCTTTCCATCATTATAAAACATGGCACAAAGATAGATCTGACCTCCTTTTACTGATGGGATTGTAATTACACAGTGTCATCTGAAAACCAGCCAAAGGTCTTTCTTGGAGTACTTATCCAATGAGCCATAGCTGTATTTCCCTTTCACAGCCTCTCAAGTGTGTTGGAGAAATCTGTAACCACACTCAACATCCCGAGGGTTGCAACATGAGAATGGAATGTGACAAAGGACATGATTGCTGTTGAGAGTGTGCGTGTGGCCAAGAGTATCAGACATGGGGCTGTTATCTTCTGCTGAGCCCACACAAAACTCTCATTCATAAGAAGCAGCTACGGCGGAATTCAATAAATGAGCAACCATAACAAAGCTGTTCTCAGCAAGAATGAAGCAGAAGCAGGAATTAAACACCTCTTCCTGCATGCTGTCTAGGTAGGGGTTTACTTTTCCAGCATCTATGTGACAGGAAATTAACCATGGAAATAGCCTATGAATGTTTATACTTAAAGGTTCTCTGTGCATCATAGTTGTTTCATTTGTAGCTTTTAAAGAATGTGAATTAAGTTGTCCAATTAGTCCATGTTTGTTCTTTTAATTGCTTCTGTTCTGCTGCATCCTCAATGACGCAATTTGTGCCCTCTGATGTCACAGGGGGTCACACCAGACATATAAAACCACTGACAGTGGAAAGTTCAGTAAAGATTTCCACGGAACAGATTCATTCACTACTGCTGTGAAGGGTGGGAGACCTCATACAGACCTCACTGATCTACACCAGGTCAAGCTAAGATTAGATAAAGTCAATTACAGAATTGGCTGACTTCTCTCCATGTCTCTACCAGACAAACACATTCACACATTGAGAATTTATAGCTCTTATCAGGAGGCTTGAGTAATTAATAATTTATCAATTTCAGCAATACAATTTTTCCATAAGACATATGATAGCGAATTAGAAATCAGTTAACTTCTGAGGAGGGATTTAGGCATTGCCATGATAAGTTGAATGTATGTAACCTGACAAATTCTTTGTTTCATGGACTCCCACCCCAACAGAGCAACTCAGTGACCCTACCTCCTCTCCACTGCAATTGAATTGTTTTAAAACAAAACTGCCTCATGTATACACCAGTCATTCATTGCCATTTCACTTTGATTCACCCCAAGGGATTGATTAACCAGAACCTCAGATGACACCATCTTCCCAAGCAGCATGCTCCAGGCCCTTCAGGAGTCCAGATGCTGACCAATGTGGGGCTCTGAAGAAGGAAGGTCAGATTTGAAATAGCAGATGTGCCCACAGAGAAAACTGAGCTCACCAAGCTTCTTCTGATGTCTAAGCATGAAACTATTGATCCAAGAGCAAGACACCTAAATTCTGATTAGATTAAGAAAAGACAGGACAAGAGTGCACACACCCACTGCTCCATAGGAAACCTCATTATTAAATGTTTCTAAGATAATAGAGATGAGATTCTATTGAGGTGCTCCTCCACTCCCATTTCTTGCAGAAGAGACATGAATGACACTGGGAACATTTCCACCTGCAATGAATTCTTTGTTCTGAATATATCCAAGTAGTTTGAACAACTTCAAGCAAGCATACAGGATATAGCAGACAAAAAGAGTAAGCTAAATGCTCCTAATTCAAGATCAAAATGAGGAAATAAGTTCAGGAGAAGAACCTGCTTGAAAGGCTCTTGTGAATCAGACTTAATAGCAAGCACTAGGAAATATTCAGATTTTTAAAATCATATTGAAGCATGAAGGACCAGCCTCATGAGCCTTTCGGAAAGCAAGAAATAAAAGTCTGAGCTGGTTCTTGGTTTTCCTCTTAGTCACATATTCAAGACAAAGCAAAGGGTAATTAGCAAGAAGTTCACCGGTTCTAGCAGGTGTTCAAACAAGCCAGTATTCATTCAGGTGAGTACAAACTTACTCCATTTCTGTGTTCTTTAGAGTAGCTAAAGATGACTCAAGGCATCTGGTAACCTGTTTCTCTATATTCTACAGACAAACAAAAATTAAAAATCTTGCAACAACCGAGGAAACAAACACTTGGAATGAATTAAGATTGAAGTCTGACTTAACAACATTGTTTCCTCACAGTCTGCCTAAATCACTGCAGGAAAACACCATTCACTCCTTCAATGTCTGTGTAACTATCCTTGGCTTACAGAGGATGTAAACTCCCAGTCAAACAGAATATGGCAATGACAGAAAAAGCAAAAGTATCATTTTAGTAATGTGATTAGTCCCACAAAAGCTGTAACCACATCCTTACAGTTACTCATAGCTAAGTGCTCTTCCTAGCTCATGTCCTAAACCAGCAGCTTAGTACAGAATTACACTTGCATAAGGACACAACCCATTGTCTGTATTAAGACACTCCAGATGCACCTCTTTTCATCTGTCAAGGGCACACATTTGTACCTCTCATGTTTGTGTTTAAAGCTATTGTTCATGTATCAGGCATTCTAATTTTAAAAGGTCTAGATGTATGAGTACATACTAGGATGCAATAAAAGACTCAGAATCCATATTTATGTGGATTTGCAACTCTGTTGAAAAAAGACTTTACCAGGAGTCAATTCATAATCACTACACACATTTTTATGAAGTGTAATATACACAAATGTATACACAGACATATCAAAATATTTGCAGAGGGAGAAATATGAAGTACTGGAATGATCAGTTTAGTCCAAATACACTGACATAACCTGGGGGAAAAAGCACCCCTTTCTGTATTAGGAGCTGCAAAGCTTGGAGGTGAGGTGGTTGGTGTTTTTATTTCAGGGGTGTGGGTGGGGGAGAGGACCTCTAATAAAAACAAATAGGGAAAAAACCTAAAATATTGTTTTGAACTCCCACATGGGTCAGGCTGGACCCCCACCTATGACCTAATGACAGGCTGCCATGCACTCCAGCAGAAACATTGGTCTGACAGCTGGCTGAACCCTCTGGGTGCCCCTCATGGATCATTATTCCAATTACACTGACACCTGTGCCACAGGCTTCAACCAAATCCATTGTGAAAACTGTGTCCAGAGGCCTGTTCCTTATCAGGGGCAGGTAGCCACAGGATTATTATACAGTCTGTTATAGCTTTTTATGTGGAGTAAAGATTAGCATTACACCATAGAAAGGCTGACAAACACAGCACACCTGGACTCCTTATTTAGCTGCATTTTGCTGAGCACAGGAAACAGTTTTTATTACGTGCCAGAGAAATAACTGTAAGAACAAATCTGGCTTCAAAACTGAGAATCAACTGTACTGAAGCCAAAAGCAGTGCCAGTTTGGGACAGGTGTACAGTAAGGGAGCAGGTGGAAGATAAATCCCATTGTGGAAAGCTGAAGGGTGCGTATCTCACCACAAAGAATGCATGTGTCTCTGGTATTGGCTCAGTTTTTTACTGTCTGCTTCTACTAGGACTAAGTTTCTTCTCTGGAACACACTACAGGAAAAGAGGAGATCCCAAAAGCAGGCTTGGAACCCTCCCCAGCTTTTCAAATTAATGACTATTTCTGAAGCAGAGCTGTCCCTTCCTTCCTAATGAGCTAAAGTAGTTCATTAGATTTCTGATCAAAATTAGCTCTAAAAGTAAAATTAAAAAGAGTATAAATTGTGCCCTTGAGCCAGTAGAAAAACATATTTAGTGATATCATGTTGAAATAAAGATATTGCTCATTCTGACCAGAGCCAGTAAGGGAGAATCAAAGCCTGGAAACCCCAGGGTGGTCACCAGGGGTTTGCTTGGTCTAGGGTTGTGTTCTCTCCTCTAGGAATGCATCAAGTGCACATGCCACAGGGACAATCTCTGACATAATTTCTCCAGACCTGCAGTATTACACAGACAAGAGAGGACTTGCTGAACACAAAGGACCAAGTAATTTCAGTTTTATAGCCCCTGTGCTTAGGTTGGAGTTCTGTCTTTCAGTCAGCGTTTTTAGCTGTCACATTTTGAAGAGGAAAGAAAAGCAAAGAAGCAGCAAGTAAAATAAGGGCAGTACATAACATTACAGTTGAAAGGAATAGCTACACTCCAAGCTCTTTCAACATCTAGAATTCTCAGAAAGGGTAGAGTTGAATACAAAATATTCCATAAAACAGTCAAAATAAGATACATAATTTTTTCCTACATTCAGTGTAGGCAAACAGTGAACTCCACAACACAGCCAGTCACTGCAATCAGTTTTGAACCACATATCAAGAATGTGTGCCTGTGCAGACCCACAGAGAAAGAGGTAGCAGCGAGATGGAAATGCAGCCTGCACCCAAAATTGCTCACTGAGGTTAGTCTGTCTTCCCACTTCACTGAAGTCAGGTGTAAATCTCTTAACAAAATGAGTCCTCAGCAAAAGGCTGCTTTCCTTAAAATTCTTGTGCTTTCCAATAAGTATCACAAATACAGACCTTAAGCACAGCAGTGGTTGTACTTTTTTCTTTTCTTGAAATCAATCACTTATAGATTAATTAAAGAAGCTTTTTTTCTTTTACTGTAGATTTGTCTAAAGCAGAGATGAGCCATGAATTAAAGTGTAATCACCTTGATAGCAATTATATATGTAAGTTTCACCTCCATTGCACTTAGACATTTCATTAATTAAGGAAAATTTAATTCTGCTATGCTAAATGTAGCAACCCAGAAGTCTGGATTCCAGCTGCTCAGGACAGATGAACATCCTGCAAGATTCTTGCCTCTCACCCACTACAGTGCCTGGCCCAAAGTCTCTCATTTGGAGTCCAGAAGCACACCTAGCCTGTAAAGTGACCTGCTGCAGCAGGAAGGAGACCATCCTCGCCCATGTCCATGCAATTCTTGGCCTTCCAACAGATGTCAAGTGAGTTCCAGGTCAAGATAAACATGCAGGAATGTAAGACACTCCAGGAGTGGAGCTCTATATTAAACAGGGCCCCCACACAATTGAGCAGCAGTGGGTCGTGTACAGGCACAAAGTGTCTCTCTCACCTTGGCAGGCAGCACTGCCAGGAAGCCACCAGCTCAATACAACTCAGCCTGTATTACCTATTACTTGTTAAAAGCAGGACTGGACACACAAAAATAGCAGCAATGCAAGATTATTTACTGAGTTTGAGTTTCAGGGCTGTTTAATGTCATTATAAGAAAGTGCTAGCAGCTACTTTCCTTGAGGAAACTATGGCTGTCTAGAAACAAATAATGAGGGAAATGCTGCCAGTTTTCAACATTTTACAGTAATAAAACCTCAGAAAGCCCTGAAAAACCAAAATGCCTTCTGAGTAAAAAGCCCTTCACAAAGTTTGGTCTCATGAAGTAGAGATTAACTCAAGGCTCAGAGGTCAGTACAGTGTTCCCAGGGAATGCTACTGAATGTTTTGAATCAGGCTTTCAAAAACTTACAGTTCCTGAGTGGCAGTCAAAAACTCACATGAACTATTATTTTCTCCTATTTATAAATTCTGGGAGAAACAACATCATGCATGTGATTGAAAGTCTCATATAAGAATCGTTAAATTATGTTCTCTCTTTTTTAAAATACTATTCTATGAACTTAAGGCAGTACATTTGTTTTGAAAAGCTAAACAAGCTGGTGCAAGAACAGGTTTGTTTTTTTGGTTTTTTTTTTGCCTTGGAGTTGAAAACGAGGCTATTTGGAAGATGCAGCAATAGTACAAGCTCCTTGACCCATTGGGTATCACTGGCAACATATTATTAATATCAACCAAAATGTAAGAGGTGTTTCATAAAGATTTCTATGGGAATGACTTCTGTGCACACACATGCCTCATTAGATATGTTAAATAGACTGCAGAAAGATCAACTCTCATGTAATAAAACCGTAACAGTTTAGAGATTTTTACTGCTCTTTTTCGCAGATTTGGAAATAGGAGTTGACAAGGAAGAAGAGGGAGAAATGAAAAGGGGCTAAGTCACCCAGATATGAATATTTGTGTAGTACCTTTTAAACAGGCTCCAAATGGATCCTCAGGCCAAGCAGGGAGTATTTAAGCCTTAACATAGAAACTTCAAAGCCAGCTGCACTGTATTGCTCACTAGTGCTATAATCTCTTGAAAAAACACATGGAGGATATCAACCCAAATCTAACATTCTTTCACCTATTTCTTCACCATTCTAAGAAGCATTTGCCAAATTTGCCATTGATATATTTAAACAACAAAATGAGGGCTGAGTGCCTTCAGCTGCTTTTTTTGTATGCACAGGAAAGTGATCAGAAATTCTAGAATCTCACTTGGAGACCCGCTCGCTTTAAGTTTCCATGAAACGGAGGCATTGTTCTTCAAAAACATGTCACAGGGGTTCCTCATAAGCAATTTTTAAAAATGTCATTTTCTTATCCATACAAATGTAAGTCAAATAAAATTACTCCACAGCTGCTGGGTTTCTAGCTTTTCTAATTGTATTTATTCACGGATTTCCTTGGCATTTCAAAGTGGAACTAGAAACAAAAGCAAACAAAAAAAAAATCCAACCCAACAAACACAATGCATACATCGATGAAACCTCCTGAGTGCTTTAACATAATCCAAGGCAATTTTCTCCAAGAAACAAAATGAATGAAATTTGCTTATGGACCCCTAAGCTTTGCAAACCCTTCAACTAGAACAAGAGAAATATGTGGCTGGAAGCCAATCGGCAGCCAAATGTGTTAGATGTGTTCCATTTATTATTAATGTGACAACATTCTATATAGCAGCAACAGGGCAGGCAAGTAAAGGGTTGCCATGGAGATAAGTTACTCAAGATGCAGCTAAAAATACTCCCTTCTTCCCTTACTGTAATAAATATTGCATTATGTGAAGGCTAACAATGATGATATCAAATGCCATCTCACAAAGGCTTCCAGCTGTGAGCATTCTGGCTAGCTAATGGATTGCCTGATGGACACGCAGCACTTTCTTGCCTGTGGATGTCAAAGGAGCCTATTTTTGCCCTTATTACATGGTTAAATGTTAGATGGCAGCTGTTGACATCATTAGGACAAAATATTGCTCCCTACTCAGGGTAAACTTCTTACACCATTGTGACTTTGGGGGATTACAGTCACGTTCTGGGAGGAGATGCAACTGAAACTGGAAAACAAACATATGGAAATGTCCTTTGAGCAAGATCACAGGACGTTACTAGGCCTTGTCTCTCAGGACCATGGTTAGACATTTCACCTTTTTGCTGCTCACCAGGTGCCTTAAGACTACCTAAGATTCTAACAGTACCTATTAATCAGACCAAAATAAAACAAAAAAAATGGGCTTTTTGGAAGGACTCTTTGCCACCTTCAGCTTTCTTTTAAGTTTAGATATGTCCAAACAGCAGCAGAGTTTTTATAGAGTTGGAAAAAGACATGTTGCAACATTCTTTGCCCTCCACAGGAAGTCTTTATAAGCACAAAGCTTCCATTTTTCAGTTTTACATTTTCTTCTTCAGTAAAACTTTTGAATGACTCTGATATGAAATGAATCTTAATCAACCAATTTAGCTGAGAGATTAAAATATTTAATACCAGAGCAAAACATAATTCAGGTCTTTGCTAATGCCATAACTGTTCTTACTTCTCTGCTTATGGTCTTTAAAAGACGGAATTCACATTTATTTCTTAGTTTACCATCTAATTGAACAAAGGAATTACTTTCATAGAATCCCAGACTATACAGGTGGGAAAAGATCTCATCAATCATCCGAGCTGTGTCCTTGTTAAAGTCTGCTACAGAGTAGTAGATCATGCCTGGCTTTTTTCAGTCAGGAACTCACCTTCAGCACTGTAACAATAGAGTTTCTTGCCAATACATATGATCATATATAAAATTCTCATATTTCCAACTCAGTTTAAATCTTTCTGTTTTGCTTAGGATGATAGTATGCTTATTTTTCAGTAGAATAAGCTATATCTTAAAAAATAGAATAATAATTGTTCTTGAAAAACCCAGGAATTGTTCCTAGAGAAGCAGAAGGCAGGGTGGAAGTTTTAATTTTGCCATTTCTCAAAGTGCAAGATGGTATCTGCTGTTAATAGGCAGCAAAAAGCACACATGGGAAATGCAGCCAGGGAATTTAAGAAAATGGGGTAACACTACACAAAACTTCTGCCACTGTGTCCCAGGAGCACAGAGCTCTGTGATCAGCACCACATCCCCTGCAGTGGCACACTTTATCACTTGGCTGAGAGCAGGAACCTCCCCTTGACAACACACACAGCCGCTTCCTTCAGGAACACTGTTTTTAACTATCATTTTTCCTCTTTCTGTGTGTACTCTGTTCTTACCCTTGATGGCACAAAAATGAGCTCTCTAACACTACCCCCCGAGCACACTCAGCTGCTGGCTGAGTAAACACAGGAGCAAGTCTGTCCTGAACAGCAGGTGAGCCTACAGCCACAGAAATGCCTGGGTACTTACTCAAAAGAAAAAGCACTCTTCAAAATAGGCCTCCCTACCACGCATAATTCCTGCTTCTCCCCTTTACCTAAAGAGGTTACTTCATTTTAAATGCTCACCTGGGCTCAACCCCACAGAGCCTGTAAGCATGGGCTTTGTGGTTTGTTTGCTGGCTCCAAAGGACCTAACACACTTTTGGCACAGTATTAATGATATCCCTACTACCATTTCATGGAAAATAATTTTACTCAGATATGCCTGTGGCTCTGTAAGCTCTCTCTACTTGACTTTTCATCACCTTCCACTACACTGGGTTGCTTAAAGCCCCATCCAACCTGTCCTCAAGTACCAGCAAGGATGGGGCATCCACAGATTCTCCAGACGACCTGCTCTAAAAGGGATTTCTCCCCTTAAATTGCCTGTTCCAGTTTCATGACTCTCTCTGAAATAATAGCAGAGAGCAATTTCTCTCTATTTCAAGGATCAGGTTGATAATTCTTTGGGAAGGGACTTTTTGCGTGGCTTTTAATTTCTCCACTGCTGTTATGTACATTTACCCCGTGCTAGTCTTTTTTTTTTCTGTTGTTCCAAGCAAGGTGTTATCCTGCTTTTTACAAACACCCCAGCTCTCCTGTGAACCTCCAGCCTCCTTCCAAAGGCTCAGCACCAGGCAGCTCCATGCAGGTGCAATCACAGTGACCTTGGATGATACATTTGCTGGACAAGCCTCCAGAGAATTGCATTATTTCTGGAGCGAGGCTTCCTGTCAGATGTTGTAATACATGGCATAGATGCCTGTTCCAAGCAGACACTTCACCTGGAAAAAGCATTCTCTTGTTTTTCACATCCATTACATAGAGGAGAGTTAAGAAAAAGAAAACCTGCTTTTAAGCACAACCAGATTGTGTTTGCTTCCACCAAATCTTCCACCTTTTTTTTTTTTTTTTTTGCAAATCTTATTGTTTACGTATGCCAATTATAGTAGCACAGATAATAAGAACAACAAAAACCCCTAACCAAATATCAGATATATGGGAACCCTGGGGAATGGTGTTTTTAGGAAACGATTGATTTGTACATGACTATGGTTACACTGCATAAACACACTTGGTGTAAGAACACTTCAGTAGCTGAAGACGTCAAACTACAGCAGAAGGAGCTCTCAGAAGGACAATGTTTACCTTCTGCCTGCTTTAGAATCCTTGTTAGCTGAGCAGAGGAACACCAGGATAATACTCACTACATTTGTAAAACATTGAGAGTATCACCTCTTCAAAAGGGAAAAAAAACCCCAATAATAAAAAGCAAAATTGTTGGGGGTTCTGGGTGGTTTGTGTATTTTGGTTTTATTGGGTTTTTATTGGTTTTGGTGGTTTTGTCTGTAGGTTGGGATTTTTTGTTGTTGTTTTGTTATAGCTCGGGAGAGGATGTGCATTAAAAAAAAAAAAAAAAGATTAGTAAGGTTTAGATGCCAAAACCTCAAGCTGTACAAAGTCCAGGTGGACAAGATGACCCTTTCCTATCAATGAGAGCAATTAATCATCACAGCACACTCTTAAGCAAAATGGTAGATAATATACCTTGAAGACTGGATGCCTTTCAGGTAGGAATGCTCTAGCTAACCACAAGTTCTGCCTTAAAGCAAAGTTACATAGATGTAAAAAGATTTAATGAATCTCATCATACAGGTACTGGTTTAAAATTAACGATCCTTTCCAAGGTTAAATGCAAACTGTAAAATATCTTTCATACAGTTTATGTAACTTATGGTAACACAGCCATTTTCACCTGAAAAATATCTAAGTCTAAAGGAAAAAAAAAGAAGCTCTGTTATACGGAGGATCATACTGCTCACATAGATCAAAAATTTTAAGAATTATTTCAGATGTGACATGAAGTAAACCAATGACAGCACAGAGTCCACGCTACAGATTAAGCATCTATTTAAGTTTTAACAGAGAGCTTGAAGGCCCTTTCTGCAGTCCCCTGAGAACAGTCTCCTTCAAGAGCAAGAGCACTGAGCTTAGAGGCTTTTGTTGGTTCCAGGTCACTGCTCTCCTGTTCTTGCTCTGAATATGAAGTTCTGCATTAGCCCTCCATCATCACACCTCTCTGATGCTTTTGCAGATATTTCCACTCAGAAAACATAATGGGCTCATGTGTCTTAGAGCTAAAGTGTCCCAATTGGTTGCTACCTCACATGGTCCAGCATTCTAAGGTCACACAGACTCAGACCAAATCTACAGAAACAATTAATTAAATAGTAAATTAAATTCAGTGTAGTTATAACTAGAGAGGGTGTCATTTATGTTGAAATTACATATAAGCAATGACAAATTCCATCTCTGATATCCATTGATATATTTTGGTCTTAGCTTAGTTTCTCTCTTCCATATTTGAATATTTTCTAAAAACATCCATTACAACTTCAGTAATTAATCAACAAATGTCATTTTCCATTAAAGCATATTTAATCATCACAAGAATTAGGAACAACTAACAACCAAAACCAGTATAATTACTTCTAATGCAAATCTGCTAATTTAAATTGTGGAATACTTCTTTAAGAGAAGTCTGTGTTAATTGGGGTCTGCTCATGAAAGCAAGCTGCTAATTGAGCTGGCATGTGCCAGATAGACTAGTCCAACTGAAAGAAAGACAATATTTGCAATGTAACACTGATTTTTAAAAGTTAACATTTTAATGAAAAAAGCTGCTATCAGGCTCATGCCAGTTCAATTAGTCACTCCTTCCCATGAGCAGACCCCAATTAACACACTTTTCCGAAAGAAATATCCCACTGTTCAATTAAAACATGGAAGCATAGATGATTACACAAGTCTATTTTGATAATTAGTCTTACTTGATCTGTCTCAAATGTGTTGTTTCTGAACTGCTGCATCATCAAAACTTGTGGATTATTTTTGAGCAAACGCTTTTTATCTGCATTAAGCAGGCGCTGTCCGTACAACAGAACCAAAGCAGCTTCACAATCCAGCAGTGGCAAGGTAAGACCTTGGTGCCTGTTGGTAATAGCAGAGATCATAGTATGATGGTTTGGATCAGTTGGAGAAATCAAGTGAACAGGATTTCTGTTCTCAGTGAGCTCTTGTACAACCCTATGGCAAACACGAGTAAATAAAGGCAGGCATGGGTTGATCCAAAGCCTGGGGTCAATGACAATCTGTCTTCAGTGACTGTTGGATTAGGTCCCCATGTTCCATGGGACAAGAGGAATTATTGCAGTGCATCAAGCAGTGGGAGCTGGCAACTGGGCAAATATTGATTTGGCATGGTAACTGCTATAATATTGATTTTAAACACAACTTGAATATAGATTTATCAACCATTCTGCAGCACTGTGTCAATGTGTAATAATGACAGCCTTTGATGGCTCAGTAAAGTAACAACAGTGAGGAAGAATGAAGGAAGAGTCATGATCACTGCAGATGTTCCCTCAGAAGTATCATGATACACATACCTGGGGAGCTTGTCACCTAACTGAGCTATGAAAGGACTGGTAAGTTGTGTCTGATTAGCCAAGAGTGATGTTAATCAATAAAGTCACACAGAATTCAGGATTTTCCCCTGTATTTGGGACTGCAGCATAAAATACAGTGGTTTCCTGTGGAAGGAATTGATCTTGCCTACTAGTAAGTTAAAACAATGCTTCTCACCATCGATCCCTTCAAATCAATATTAGGCTTTTTGCTTGATACGATGGAGCAGGCAATTCTGATTTCACAAGTACAGACGGAGTGGAGGCAGACATGCCATCACTAAAGCAAGCAATGTGCAATTACAGTGCCCCTGCAGTCCACTAGCAGTAACCCTGGCTTCAGCATGAGTCTTTCATTGCATGCTTGGACCAAACTTCTGTTATTACTACTTGTCAAAAGTAGTTATCACTATGATTCCCTAAGGAGACATTCTTACTGATCCAAAGTGTCTTTAGAGAGTGCAACACAATCATCCAGTCTGAAGGAGAACATACAAATCTATATGCCTTAGGATATTACATGCTTGCTAACTTCTTGCTGCTGCATCTAATGCTGTTACCTAATGCAGTATGCAGGTATTCCTGTCATCTAGAATTTACATTAAAGACAAAACCCAAAAAAAACCAACCCATATTCATGCTTTGGAAAATTATTGTGATCAAACCAGAACAGATTGTTAGGTATCCATCTCCAAAATATTGAGGGGATAGGGCAGAAAGATTCAATGGCATATGGTCTTTAACTCATATATTTACTTTCCTTGAGATAGTTGCTGTAAAACTACCACCCACATTCCTAGCATTCAGAAATAATATCACATGTGAAATGCAAAAGAAGTTTATTCACTAAAATATTTTCATTTTGAAGGAGAGGCTGCACTTCCTGTTTGAAGTTGGTTAATTTCTACAACCCCAGAGCACCAGGATAACCCCAGAGGCTTGACTTGAACTAAGTAACTGCACCAGACTGGTGGATTTGCCAAAGGACCCCAGAAGCTTTGCTGCATAAGGACCTCCCCTAGGCAAGAGGCTCGAATAAAGGCTGTGGGGAGGTGGTGCAGGAAAATGCAGGACAAAAGCTGCAGCTGGGAGACTGCAGCCAGCACCTGGTCTGGTAGGTCCTAATCTTTTCAAGTACGCACAGCTACTCTGAAGCCTCCCTGCAGAAACTTGGCAAGAAAAAACCCAAAAAGTAGGAGTAAGTGAAAAGGAATGAGAAAAACTCGCCTTTCAGGAGGCACTTTGCTCTTCTGCTCAGAATCCATCAGTCTGCTCCTATACACAACAGACTCCTCTGTTCCTACCCCCAGTATTGCTACAGTTACAGCTGCCCCCTCTTTTTTCAAGCTATTAAGTTTTTTCCTTGTTGATTATGGCACATTCACTATCACATAAATTTTCACGCTATCTCGAAGTTTAAGTATTTGGCCTCTAGCACCACAAAACATTTTTTTTTAATTCAAAAGGCCCCCGTTCTCAGTTTGGTCACAAACCACCAGAAACCTCACATTTGAATTCAGGAATTCAAATCCTTGCAATAAACTTCACATTGAATGAGTTAACACAAACATACAATTAATTTTTTTCCCACAGGCTGGAGATAAAGACCATGTAAAATCAAAACAAAGTATTTCTGTTTTAATCAAGCATTCAAAATCCAAAAATAAATATCCTCAGTTTGAAGTATTAGGGAATCTTTCAGTGGACTTAAAGTTTCAACAACTTTTCCAAATCTGGGAGGGGGGAACCCCACATTAAAACACCAATACTTCCTACATTACAAACCTATTTATCTCCTGAGATAGTAGAAAGAGAATTTAATGTACTGCCACAGAAATTCAGGGCCTACTTGAACCAGTAGCTCATAATACACATTTTGAACTAAGTTCTCATAGGTTGTCAAACAGAAAGTAAGTGGTTTGTGCTTTTCAAGCACTTCAACATAAACGTCATTTCAGGATGAAAAAGAATACAAAGTCAAACACTCTGCATCACATGTATAAGCTAGGGATGCAAAATAAAGGCAGCTTGGGACTGCTCTAGTCAAAGAGAAACAAAAACATTTGTCTGTAACTTAAAGACACTATGAGAGGGGTTTTTTAACCAAAAAAGGGAAAGAAAACAAAGAAAAAAGGAGATCCCTATGACCCAGCTGCAGAAGTAAAAGCAAAGTGCAGAATGCAGCAATAGCAGATCTAAGAAGACACTGTTTCTAAGAAAACTGAAGGAAGGGAGTCAGCAGGGAGAGGGAAACATGTTCTCCATTTTGATGTTGGCATCTCTCAGGCTCCTTGCCAGAGGCTACAGGCATCCCCAGGGCCCACCCAAACCCACTCAGGAGATTGTGCTCTATTAGAGAAACCGTCGCTTAAGCAATGCAAGTATCTCCCTGTCCCCATACTTTGTATGAAGTCTTACAGCCATCAGTATACAAGTGACATTTTTTACAATTCTGTTCCCAAGATCTGTTCCTACTGATCTAGATTTGTTAGGCATTAACTTGAAGCTCAGGCAAGTTCCTCAGGGACAGGAGCAAACTTAGGGCAATGGATGGTAGCAAATAAACAAGTTTCACAAGGCACTACTGGCCCTGCATACACTGACAGTTATTAGGACCCCAGATGTGCTTTAAGATACATGATGCATATATTTATTTGGTCAGACTTTGCAGAGAACTAGACTTCTTCAGGTACAGTCAGAAAATTCACTATTCAAACACAGAGGCAGAGAAATTGGGTACATCTTAAGAAGACAAACCCTTTCAAAGACTATAGCTTACATGCCTATCTTACATAATCAGCAATTCTACCTTCTCAACACCTCATGTTCCAGAAACCCTGAAACAGCCAGAACAACTCACGTCATCCTTACGTTTTCCAATCTTTCATCTCCTTAAGTCCCTGACTCAGGAGCATCAGAGTCCCTTGATCTAATATACATTACAGGAAAAGACAGGTAATTCCATAAGCAGTGACTCACCCTCACAGCCTCCGCCTGGGGCACATAGCTCTAACAAAAGGTGGCTGGGTGGCTCCAGCTTTGTGTGTAACTCCTTCTCCCTGAGCCAGCACCTCTCTAAGAGAAGGCAGAGCTGGAGCAGTATGGAACTAGAAGGTTCCAGCCCAGGCTGCCTCATCAGCACAGATTGGGAACAGCTGAGATGGCCCCACCATTAACCACAGACAGGTGCAGCTCGTTAGCTGGTTCCCTCCTCTCTCCCAAGGCCCACTCAGGTGCAGCAAATCCCTGGGCTTGGCTGGACAGGTGAGGCCAATTCCCACTGCCCTGCCTGCAGAATGGGCAGTGACACAGCCTTCTTCACTCTCTCCTTTCCACCAGGGGTTGTAACCACCAGGGTACTCCATGGCTGCAGAAATACAAACTGCAAGAGCTGATTGTTACAGTTAGTACTGTCCTTTCCACACTAAGGACAAACAAGAACTTTCAGAGCTTTCATGGGAAATCAAGAGAGCTGCCAGACCGCAAAGGACAGTGGCCAACTTGGAACCTCCCAGGGGACAGAAAACCCACAGTGTCCCACCTCTGCCTTTGATGGCTTGCTAAAAGGCCACCTTGTTAGCATGGGCAGGCAGGCACTGTGCGCTGAGACTTTCACCTCTGTCAAAAAGAGAGGAGCCTAAGCCCTGACCCCTTTCCCAAGGTGCTTTCAGGCTGTGCCTCCTGTACTGTCACAACAGATTGGGCTGTGACAGGTTGGTCAAGAAAACCAGAAATGTTTTACATTTTCTGCTTGACTTGCAGTCCTTTTACCAGACTAAGGCTTGGGACAGTTTTTCCACTGATATTTTTTATTATGCTTTAGGAGAAGAACAGGTCTGAGGTTGACACTCAGCATTACAATTTCAGTACTGTGCACATAAATTTAACTACTTAATTCCACTGAGCATTGGGTAAGTGGGGCAGCTAGACCCAGTATATTGCATGGAACATTTATCACTAACTACAGTATACAATTCCCTTTGCCATTTAGGCTTACACATTTTACAGCATTTACAATCATGCTGAATTATGCTGGAATTCCCATTTCAAATGATTTCATGAATGTATTGCTTGAATGCTGCCAAACCCCTTTTTTTTTTTTGTTCATGCAGACTTTAAGGGGAAGTGAGGTCTTGTGAGCTGCTTATGCACTGCTGGATCCCAGGTACTGCTGGGATGTCTGGATTTCACTGAGAAGTTGCTGCAATAAAAAGTGGGGTCTGACTGAAAGCTACAAAGAGAACTGATGTAATTTTTAATCCAGTGCACCATAACTATTAGTGAATGTTGATTTCTTACTGGCATCTAATTGGTAGCAGTCTTTTTCAGCTTTTTGTGATTAGGGAAGGTCAATAGGGTCCCCCAGCCTGGCTGGGACCCCACCTCTGTAGCAGAGCAGAATGACCCAGCTTCATGCCCCAGTGAGGAGGCTCACAGGGCCTCAGAGGTGTCTGACACAGTGTCAGGAGAGGGTGTCAGAAATCAGCTCTTGCCTTCAAGTGAACTCCCCTTCCTCTCAGAGCAGCTCAGCCAGCAAGGGAGCCCCACTGTTACCTTTCATGAGGGAAAATGTACTTGTTGGCTTGCAGCCATCCTCTCCTTGAAAATCTCCCAGTCTGTTTTCACAGTTTAAACCTGGCTGGGAAACCTTTAAACCTTCTCTGAGCTGGGAAAACAAAAGCAAGGTCAGAAACCCCCTAATTCTCACAAGACAAACCTCCCCCTTATACAGGGGGCACACCTGGCCTGCAACTCAATTACTTCTACCTACTAATTTGGTGGTGCAAATTTTTTGGATAGACAGAACATCTTCAACTGTAATCCTGGCTTGTGAGAAGTGCAGAAATACTATTCTAGATCCCCTTAAAGAGATGGCAAAATGAATCCATTTTCCTACCTCTCCTATGCAAATCCTGCCTATGATCTTCCAAGTTTCCTTTATGTATCTTAAACCCTGAAGGTTTAAGAGTAATATTTCTGTAAGTCAGATACTATTAGATATTTTAAAAACTCTTCCTTCTCTTCTTTAAAAAAAAAATAGAATCAATTAAAAGAAATGTCTCCTCAATCTGACTTCAGCTGTACTATAAAACTGTTATTAAAACTATCGTGGATGTGACAGAAATAAAGGAGGTGATGAGGAGATATTTATGATGTACAAAAAATGTCCAGGGACTATGTCTAATGATGTGATCAGGATTTTTTAGGCCCTTAATACAGTGATTATTAATGCAAGTCTGCTTCCATGCTTATGCAAATAGGCCTGGGACATAACAAGAAATTTCCAGTCATGTTGCTTGAGAAGGCCATGTGGGGATGTGAGGCTGTCTGAAGCCTGAAGAGACTTTCTTAATGGAGTCCAACAAGATTAGTTGCCTTTCCCCACTACATGACTGTGTAAAAAAAGCAAATAAATCACTAACAGTCTCCTAATAGACTTAGCTCTCTCCTGTCCTGAATGAATATTGCTTGGGATAAGCTCTGCAATGGCTAACTGATATTGCCACGGTAACTTGTTTTTTTTCAAGGCTGTGTTAAAGATTTCCCAGTTTTTGAAAATGTCCCTTATCCTGTATGCAGGAGTATAAAAAGCTTTCTGCTGGTAGGCTGGAGCCCAGTTACTGGAATGGTTTTCACTGATCATGTTCTCCAGCTGGATCTCTGAGGTGAAAGGGGTGACTGAAACTCCCTCTTTTCCTGTGAGTAACCCAATACATTCCTCCTCCAAGCCCATTGTGTCAATGGATTTATTATGTACTGTGTGATAAATATATTGCTGCCTCACCTAATACTCAGCTGTGTCTGGTGGAGCAGCCTGATTCTGACTAGCCTGGCTGCATCAATGCACAGAGCAGGGATTTTTAGCCCTTTTTCTTGGATTATCACATTTTATTTACAATTTCAATATTTTTTTTTACATTTATGTTATTATTTACATTTTTTATTATCCTTCTGGGTTTTTTTTTTTGTAAATTATTTTTGTCTCTTCTTTACAAGCTCAATTTTAAGTATGTTAGAAGATGCTGCTCCATTCCTTGGTTAGTGATCAGTGATCCCAGCAATTCAGTATGTGATCTGAGATGGAAAAAGTCCAAACAGTTCCATGAAGTGGGAGAATAAAATCGATTAGGAAGTTGAAATGGCTGTGCTTCAAAAGTTGGGAGAGAGGGACACAGATTGGAAACGACTAGGGCTGAAGCTGTGCACAGGTGTGGGAATTGGGAACACTTGCTGAAACAACAAAGAGGAAAAAACCACAAACCAAAGGAAGCCATAGGAAAAATGATTCCAGATAAGAAGTCAGCTCAGGATGGCAGGCCCAGCTCACTGAGGCTGGATCTGATAAGCTCTTCTTTTCCAGTAATTGTGTCTGACCTGATTCACTCCCACCTTTTTTGCAAATCTGGGTGCCACAGGGCATTTCTGCCATGCAGGTGATGGAATTAAGAAGCCAATTCCTCTTCGCATGTTGAATCCCCACAAGACACCAGAGCTGTGTGCAGTGTCAGGTCTGGCCCTGCCTCTCACTGAAGGTGTGCAGCCCCAGAGCTGAGCATCTCCTCCTTTCCTGTAGAGCAGGCTGCTTGCTGTGAGCCACATCACTCTGTAGTAAATCAGGAATTAACTAAAAGCAAGGACAACTCTTTCATGAGAGCGATTTCCTTTCAAAGGTCTCATTCTGCAGTAAGGGTTAGCCCATTAGACAGCCCTGATTGTTCCCACTTAGTAACCCATCATACTCTCAAACTGCATTTGTAACAATCACCTAGAATTTCAGAAGTTTTATTAACTAGCACTTTGACAGACCCTTCCTTGATATTTTATATGCAAGCAACACATTTCTGAAACGGTGGGTACCCTTTAGCATATATCTGTTTATTACAGCAGAGTGATAAAATGCTAAAGTAATAGAAATCAAAGCTTTTGATTATGATATAGATTGGTCTATTCTTTGCAGGAACTGTGGACCTTGATTAATGCAAGTATGAAAGACCAAAATTTGCCCTAGTTTTCCTCAAAGAGTTCTGGAGGGAGGGTGGTTTAGGGCCTACCAAGTTGCTGTTTTGTGTGCTTATGCAAAGAAACTACTAAATAAAAATTATTGCTATTTTGATAGAAGTAACATTGCAATTGACAATCAATGACTGACTTAAGAAGTTTTGTGCCTCACTCAGCTGAATCAGAGCAGATGTTTGTGATATTATGTCTCTTTTTTTTAACAGAAAAAAACTCCTTGCAAGGCAAAAAACTTAATACAACTGTAGAAGAAGTTGAAGCTGAAAAAGTACCATGGATTTGCCACTGACTTTTGTTTTGATAAAGAGTATTTTATGTTCAGAATTCAGAACTCTGTACTTCTAAAGTGGCTTGAGATATGCTTTATGCTTCAGGGGAAACTATTTCAATCAGTCCCAAAGCTAGAAGGGACTCACTCTAAATTCCCTTGTTAAAATAATGTCAAAGTATTATTAGCTAAAGCCTTTTTACAATTGGATTAAGAGCACCCTGTTCTCAATCCATGTTCTCAAGTTTGACTTAGTTTATTTACAGATGGTTATCTAACAATGCTAAAAAAAACAAATCAAAGGCTCCTCTTCTCCCCACACAATACTTCACTTCTCAAAAACTGCTGTTTCCTTTTTTATATGGAAATAGAAGATTTTGTTCCTAACCTGTGAGCAATAAATAATGATATAGGAAAAATCTCAGAATACAAAATAAATTTGGATACTATACAAATGTTTGGAAAATGAAAACATACTCCACGGCGAAAATGTGACAACTGGAGCTTCAGCTGGAAACAAAATGTTGCAGATTATTAGAAATATCTATTCTCACTGCAACAGAGCACTCAGGCAAGTCTACTTCAGTCCAATCAGTAGAAAATTTAGATTGATAGGATAAATTGATAGTACATAGACTGACCAATTTGTACCCTTACCCTATCCAACAAATCTAACACCACAAAATGGGGTTCTCACAATTCAGAGGGCTGAATTAAGACACCTCCAGAGACCTGCTCCAGTAGATTTGTTTTAATTTTAGGAGAGTTAATAAAATTTTGAAAGAGCTTCTAAAACACAGCAAGGGACTACTTTTGTGAAACACCCAGCTGCCTCTGTCTCCTCAGCACTCAACAATGCTATAAATCAGATATAATCACCAGGTTTGGGATGTAAACCCTGAGAGTGCAGATCATGAGAAAGCAGATGCCTGCTGAGGATCCATCCCTTCCTAATGAGAAGCTGAAATATTTCTGTTTGGATTGCCCCTGCAGTGTTCAATAGCAGCTGTATTGGACATTGCAGGGAATTGAAGACACAATCAATTAGATAGGTTTGGGAAGTGACTGCATTAAGTATTACCTGCTACTTCTCTGTCTACCCAGGATGGTTCCTCCCACATTTGCTTCTATAAACTTAATTATCAATACATTAATTTCCTTAACTGGACCATCTAGAGCATATATACAGATATACAACAGCACACAACTAAAACTCCTGCCAAACTTGGAAATCAACATCTCTCAGTCATGGTTACTAATGTTTTCACTGTCTCCTAAAACATTATGTGGATTATAGCACACTATAATGGAAATGGAATGAATGGAAAAAACAACATAGCAACTCTGAAATTCCAGAGTTTGGGTATGGAAATGCTAAGTGTAGATTCTAGGGAAAAACCCCAGGTTTTTCTTCTTAAAGGAAAGCAGAAGTTCTTAGAAATTTCTTTAATTAGACCAGATTTTCATTTAGTAAAACAAGAATCAAATAATCAGCAGCTTTATTCTTAAGCCACACATGCACATAAAAGTGCCTGGAATACCTTCAAGTTTATTAAAGTCACAAGTGAATTTGTAAAAATCTGACATTATAATGATTACAGTAGTACTACTAACTACCTTTGTTATCATCAGCATTGAACTTCAGAACCTGCATGGTGCATTTGAATGACTGAGCTTTCAGTCATTTCTTGCTGAGAGTTTAGATGGAAAAAAAGCTATTTCCTCACCAAAGGGAATGTCAGTTTTGGGACACCAAGTTCCACTCATATCCCATGTGGATGGAAACATGGATATTTAAGGGAAGAAAAACCAAACAGAAACCGATCTATATAAAATGCATCAGCTCTACAACAGCCATTTCTTTTATTTTGCACAAAACAATGACATTTTCTCCCTACCTTCTCAGCCAAATCTGTACAATGTAATAGGAAAGATATTTTACTTAGGTGATGTTTTGATTCTGGTTTATGTAACAACTTTAGATGAAACTTTAAGCACATCCTCACAATTCTGTAAAGTTAACATCGGTGTGGAAGAGTTATATGACAATTTTTATCTTACATATTGGTTTTAGGCTTTATAGTACATGGAAAAAGAAAGGGGAAAATTATTTTTATGTGCATGGAATATTAAAGATGTCTAGAAATCTGAACATTGCTTGCAATACATTTATTCAAATTCAAGTGTTTTACAATTCTGACTGTAGAACAACAAGATTTATATCAACTTTCCATAATGATAGTGTTAGGGTTGTACTAAGGAGAAAAGAAATCTTAATATGCTTGGTTTGTAGCATTCTCAGGAAGCAATTAATGCTAATAGTCCAGCAGGCTGAAAGTTGAAACATTATAAATTCCATCCTGGGCTCCAGACTGCAGAGGGAAATTTTGAATTGACTTATACTTTTTGAACTGATATTTTATAAAATTGATATATCCAAATCAGTTGGTTTAAATACAATCAATATGATCAGTATAATCAGAACAAATTATGCCCTTCACTGGGAAATATCTGTTGATAAACAAGAGAGACTTCCTGGGAAAGAGCAGAAGGATTTTTGTCTGGTTCTGCACTGTCTTTTACCTTTACTTGGAACATGGGTTGTAGTGACCACAGTAGTCCATCACATATTTATAAATAGTACGTATAGCTCCATTACAATACATTTTCCTTCCAGACTCAGATGTATTATTCAGTTTATCACAGCCTTACACCCTCCGTCCAGTGCTGGCATGGTGAGCTAAGCAGTCTCTGTCACTGCAATGATGTGGCTTTTATACCCAAAACCAAGATACTTTTGGAGCAGGAGTTTATAGCTAAAGCTCTGTGATCATAAAATACAATTGTGAGCAGCAGTTGCTAAGTGACAGTGATTCCTTTGTGATACAAATAATGTCCTAAAAAATTTACAGTGCCTCTTTAGAGCTTTATTTTTTACCTTGAAAGAGATGATCTTACTAACAGTGACATGCCAAGGGCTAAGGACTTGTATCTGAATTGTAGACTGCAGAGCCATGTAATGATGCTGCTGAGTTAGGCTGAGACTAACTGGGGATATGGTAATGGAGCTGGCATCTGGGGGAGCTCCTGGGCTCTCGACTGTGCAGGGAAGCATTAGTCAAACAAGGGAGAGGTCTAGAAGGCATTTTTGTATCCCTTCAACAAATAGTTGGAAGCAAGTCTGCCACATGAAAATCTCTGATGACAATGGTATCCTTTAATAAGGATAAAATTATTAGCAAAGGCAAAAATGAGAATGCACTTTGGAAGATTAACACTAGGAAGGGAAATAAAAAATGTTTTAGAAAGTCTCAGTTTTGCTTATAGACTTTAGGCAAAGACATTTGCTGGCCTACAGCCTCAGAGGTCATGTGCTCTTATTTTTTTCTGCAAAATTACCAGTCATTTTACATTCCCTTGTGTCAACTTGTTATTTTCTGCGATTGTCTCCAGCCCATCAAAAAATCTTATTGTTAGAGCTGCATGAGAAGATCAAATTATATTCAGAAGGTGAGGAATAGCAACAGTCTTTGGCGAGATGCAATGATTTTTAAGCCAAAGGTGAGATCATGCCTGCATGAGTTCACAATGGGGAGATTAGTTTTACAACACTAAAAAGGGATTTCAGAAAATTTTAAGTGCCACAAAACCTGCATTTGAGACTTACTTTACATCTTCATTACATCACTTGGACATTAAAGGAAGCCTGTGCAAAATTCTGAGAAGCACTTCCAGTTAATAACGACAGGAACCAGTCCAAGGACAAACATCTAAATCATGTTGCAGCAAATTACACAGGGAGATTCTTTGGTGTATGAGGTGTGCACACACACACTGAGGGCTATGACACATTCTCTATCCTTGTTTCTGCCACTCCATGGAGCTATGGCACATTGCCCTCTTCCCCATCTTCATCTCTGCTACTCCATGGATGCTCACACAGAGTCACTGCCATGGTCCTGCTGGTTCTCCACCCCATGTACCCTCTCAGCTGCTGTGGCTCTTTCTCCCTCCCTGTCCTTGAGCTTTGGAGGTACAAAAGGAGAGCCAGCCTTGAGGAGACTCCCCCTCACAAGTGTGTCTCTGGGACCACAAATCCCTAAGGACTGATCAGTGAGTGGGGAGAACTCCCAGTGCTGACCCTTCACAGATGTACAGGCTGAGAGCAACTCTGACCTACACCTGCTGCCTTTCTCCCCAAGCCCTTACACACCTCATAAATCTGTACTGAGAAAACCCATACAGCTCCAAAACCTACACACAGCATCGTATTTTGTGTTTCAGTACTTTCCTCACTATTTAAGAGAGTATAATCCACATGAGCAACTTGGAGCTAAGACTATGAAAAACCCTCCCCACCATGATTAATATTTTCCCTCTCAATGGCAGTTTTGTGAAGGCCAGGCCATAGTGACATCTCTGTATTTATGTCAGGTGTCTCCATCACATATCAAATCCGTATCATTTTACACTACATGAAAAACACGGATTTAAAAACTCCTGAACCCATCATTATGACTTCACATTTATGATCTTTTAATAAGTCACTTTCTGACATTGTCCCTTTACTGGAATGACACTTATCTTTTATGAGGTGACTTAAGATCTGTGAATTAATATATGCACATGAGGCTGACTCATCAATCTTAGAAGCAATATGAGAGTGGCTGTAGGCAAGGCAAGAGAGTTATCTTTGCCCAAAAATAAGGTAAACAGGAAAAAAAAACTTTCTACAGATGCAGTTCCTGAAGCTTTTTAGAAGACTGAACACAAGTCTCCTGAACAATGTTTCCATTTTCCTCTCAGTGAACTGCTTATTTCATTATGAAAACAAAGTTTTAGTCTTATTTTTCATATGTTTACACCAGAAGTATTTCAAAGAACCAAAAAAAAGATGTCCCTGTGGATACTGGTGAGGCTGCCATGGGCAAGCCAGGCTGTAGAGCACTGACCTTGGCTTACCACCTGTGCCTAGAGACAGGATGCCTTGCAAGGGTCCCCCCAGGCCTGGAGTAAAGACTGTGCATTTGCTGGCATACACCAGTCTTGAGTTGCCCAAGCAAGGCGGGGGAGTACAAACAAAACCTGTGTTCAGAGAGAAACAATTCAACGCAATAAATCATGATACCTAATTTTTTTAAATTATTTTTTTGAGAAAAACCCTCAGAGTTGGTAATTTTCTCAAACCATATAATTTGGATTTATTATATGGTTATTCACACCTAGAATTAATAACATATATATGCTTAAGCAGGTGATAACCTTTAACTTATGGAAATAAAAACATGCCCGCAGAGAACAGCTGAATAGTCACGATATGGAATTTTACATTTCCGGTTTAGGTCTGTCCAAAAATCCCTAAATATACCTTTTACAACTACATGTTTCCTTTTTTCAAATTGTCCAAACCCAAAAGAGCTGAAAAATCTCCTTATCCAAATTGAAATATTATGAAAATCAAGTTGCTTCTGTCCTGGCATTCTTTCTAATAACAATGTAAGCTGATTCATCTTTAAGGCTAAAGTATTATTCTTGAGAAGTTTCATCTAGTATGTTCAGGAAGAAAAAAGTAAAAACTGAAACCTAAGATTCAATATTTTTTGCATAAAAAGCAAGCAGTAATAGTGATGAAACTGTGTTGGCTGAAAGACATGAAAAGAAATGAGAATATTTTTTACCATAAAATGTTAATTTCAGCAGTGATGAAGCATTTTGAGAAACTGATATCCATAATCAGCCACAGAATATAAGCATTGAAGCTCCAGCTGACCTGATTCAGGGAACTCAACACACAGCACAGGGAATTATCCAGACTGCTGCCCATTTTTCTCTTTTGCACAGATATATGAGGTGGTTTAGCTGAGTAATAGGCAAGAAAGGATGTCTTCTAAAAATGGAAATTTCAAAATAATTATTTCCACTTAATAATGCAGGCAGGCAGAGCACTACACAGAGCAGAAAGCTGGTGGGTATTTTCAAAAGCTCTTGGCCTGCTGATCAGGACTATTTTGAGAGGACAACATGTCCCTGTAGAGTAACACCCAGCAATGACCTCCAGTGCTTTTGAAAATGCAAGGTGGATGGCAATTATAGTAATGTCCTGATTTGTCTTTATTTTGTAGCTGTATGACATAGTAAAGACAAAGCTTGTAGGTACAGATAATATTCCTTATAGTATTAGTTTGTAAAAAAACACGTGAATCTTCAACCAATACAGAAAAATACAGTATTACAGAAAACAAAAAAAATAGGAGTAATCATCATTTGCCGAAAACTATTTTTTTCAGACATGGCCCGAAAAATAAACAGTAGGAATTAAAGATTTTCAAGTAATTCTTCAGAAATGGAAGAAAATTCTCATTATTTATGACTGATATGCCCCAGAGTATTCCATATGTCATCTTTTACCAACTACCAAGAATGTGAACATTATTGATATAAGCCTCTGTTCCCCTCAGCCACATCTGTTGCAGCTTGCATATGAAGTAATATTTTTTAAGATTAGACTTTAGTGGTGATATTCAACATTATTCCATCAGAAATTAAAACAAAGGGATAAAATATATTTTAAATAATGTATTATTTTTCATTTGATTAAAAACTATGTTTTACTTCAAGCAATATGTGTCCTGTTCATAATAAATATAAAAATTTTATTTCATCTCTGTCAGTTAGTTGAGTATTCAGAATGTGCAAGGAGCAGGAAAGGGACAGGGGTTTTTCGGTTTGGTTTTTTTTATTAAAAAATAAAACTACTGGATTTATTGCCCAAAAGAAGTACTACAGCAAGCTAATAGATACAGACTTCTGTTTCTGCTAAATACTAAAACTTGAATTTTATTTCTTTGGTAATTTAATAGATTAAACGGAAATAATATTGTGGTATGCTACCAAGTAGAAATGTTCAGTGAAAAATAGCATTTGCACTGAAATCAAGAAGAGATTTTCCAATGTAATGAATGTGGCAAAGTAACCTACTCAGCTACAGGGATATGCTGACAGATTTCCCAGAGTCACTTTTCTTTCTGGGCCATAAGTCCAGTGAAACTATTTTCTTATTCAGTACCTGCCTGCATGTACTTAGCTCATGCTCACTCCCCAGTCAGATTTCATTTCCAAGAGTTCAATATGTTTTTAAGGTACGCAGTCAAAAGGCAAAGATATGTGTTGTGAAATTAAGGTGCTTGGAACTGGCTGTGGGCCTGGCCTTTTGAATACATCATGTATGTATTAAGAGCTTTCACTGTAATTCAGGGTAAATAACAGTGTCAGAAAGAATGAGATGGAATCAGCCACAGTGGGCATAAACTCTAGAAATAGCTTCAGCTTATTCATTGATCTTTCATATCACATCCCAATCCAGATATACTTCCATTTAGCTTTGGTCAGAGCAGCATTTTTTTCACATTCTTGATGGAATCTGGTTTATTACAGCACTTGACCTCTCTTCCTTCTCAGGAGATGCTTAATTCTTGATATAAGGATGGAAATGCTTACCCACTTGGGGCACACAAAACTGACTTCTATTACAAAATGTGATTTATAAAATGAGAACCCTGGTTAAATGGGAGTTTTTGGGGGCAGGGAGAAGTCAGGTAAAGTTTGGATGTGGCAAAGCTATTAAAGCAGTGTTAGCAACAGCATGCCCCACCAAAAAACCCGACAGATTGAAAGATTGTATGCTGAGTGTGATCTTTCATGAATGGATTCAGATATGTGCTTCTGCTGCAAATTCACTATAAAATACATTTAAACAGCATGTTTTATATGCAATTCTGAACGCTTTTCTAAATTAGGGCATTTTTTTCCCAGTTTCCTAAGATGGTATTTAATTATGTGAAATGTTTCCCATTTATTTACTAAAAGCTCATAGCTGCAGTGGGATGGTGGGATTTGCTACTGCTCCCAATCCAATTTTGCATTCAACTCACTGAGAGCCAGATTCTGCCTGCCACTCACACAGGAGTGGGATGGAGGGTGGAGATGTGAACAGAGAAAAGAGGGCTACTCTGTCAGACTTGCTTTGTAGGAAACAAGAAACTTAAACATAGGAAGAAAGCATTTAATTCTGCTCCCCAAATTCTCAGGTCAATGAAATGGGTGGTAGCTGAGGTGAGGCCAGATCACCATGGCTGAGCAGCTGTAGGCAAATCAAAAGCTTTGAGAAGGAGGCTGGGCAAGGTGACCACTACAGATCTCTTCCATACTGAATAATCCTTCTGTTCAACACCCCTCTATATTTTCCTGGGAGGGCTCAGTTACAAACTGCTTTTTTTTTTTTTTTTCATGAAAACACACCAAGTTCTTCAATGCACAACAATGTGGGAATAACACCTGCTCCTCTCTCCAGCAGATGTGGCCCTAGACATAATTTGCACAGTGTGTTTATCTCACTCTTTCAGTTACGGGGATGTCCAAAGGATATCAAGTAGGTAAGCAGCCCCAACACCTACTACTGGCACCCTGTGATTGCTTGTGTCCTGCCACTACTTTAGATTTGTAGCCACTGCAGATACTCTAATAACATATTCTCTTCCCTTATAAGAAAAAATTACTTGGATCTGGAAAAAAAAAAAAAGCATGCTCATTTAATTTGCGCTTCCTTGTATTTGGTGTGGCACAATTACACTGAAAGATCAATTTCACCTTTAATTTTAGTGATCTTCTGACTGGTTCCTGCACATCCTACATGCACAGGACACATCAAGAAAACGTTTACACCACTGCAGAACCTGTAGCAAGCTGACAGTGCACATACAAACTACTGACACTTCAATAAAAGTATGAGTTTGCAAAACAGACAGGATAAAGAGAAAAAGAGCTGCCCTTAACAACAATTTGTCTGACCAGAAATATGCACAATTCGAATGAATTCAAAATGAATGATCAGGTCAATTTGGTGCCTATGATCCATTATATGACCTCACAATCTTATGTGTCCTGTAGCCAAAGCTTAAGATCTTCAGTTTGCTGCTATAATTTACAAGCAGCAAATATTGGTGTTATTATTTACAAGCAGAAAATAATGGTGTCTGTGCATTAGATCACTGAAAGCATGGTGTGCCTCAGGGATGGGTGTGTGAAGCTCTCAGGCAGGGCAGACATTGACACCACCTCCCATGATTAAGAGGCAGGGAAGAGATATTCTTTACCATGTTGGCACATTTAAAGCTTGCTTACTGTCAGCCTTAAAATTCAAATTATTTTATTAAGCTTTCCTCTTTGCAAAAAATATTTTTACTTGTGGGATTAAAGGAGCACTATCTCCTTTACATTACATTCTTACAGCATAAAGTTGTCCTTCGTGTGTCTTTAATTGTGCTCAGCCCCTCACAGATGAGATGCTTGTACACTGCTCCACATCCTGATCTATCCAACACCCAAGTACAACCCAACCCAACTCAGGATGGGCTCAGCACCTCTTTCACAGCTGCACTGCGCTCACCTCGGGGTTCTGCTACACAAAACCCACACCCCTGAGAGAGCTACTCCTACCCAGGGATTTGAAGATGATCTGGAGCCTATGGACACAATTAGTGCATTGAAATTTGGATTTGCAAATTTCTGCAAGGGGAAAACATTGCCTTTAATTGTTCCCAGTGTGTCTGGCTAAAGAATGATTATCTCTTTTTCTTTCCGTTGAGCATTTGTTTTAGCTGAAGATGGTGAAAGTCACTACAGCAGTTAATTGTTAAACAGAGATAGGCACAGGCCCTGCACTGAGCTGAGCAGCACACAATATTCAGCACTCCCTACACTGCATCTGGAGCACAGTAGAAAGAAACTGGGAAAAAATTCAATCAGTATTGAAAAAAAGAAATTTCAAAGTTGGTGAAACCAGAAAATGTGGGGTTTAAAAGAAAAGGCATAAGACAATATGAAGGCATCATTGTATCCAATGGCCTATCTCATAGCCAAGCTCAAAATTGCATGAGGAAAGAAAGGCAGTGATCTTGAAGGCTATTATTTTCAACACAATACAAAAGAAAGCCACAAATAATACTTAGAGCACTTAGAATTATTTTCACTTTGGAAACCAGAGCCTAAATCCATAGGATGTACTGTCTGAACTTCAAAAAATCAAACATATTAGACAGACACAATTTCTTCTCTTATAAGTGAAAAAAAAAAAAGGCATTGTAAACGTAGTCATTGTGCTCAAAGAAAACTTTCCCCAAAATCTCTTATCCTAAATAAACTGAGTGTTATTACTATTATTATTGAGGAATTACTAAAAACAGAAATAAAATCAAATCATATGCTTAAATCTGTAAGACATGTATATTGCACATTCCTGGTATCTTTATTTTTCATGAACATTATATATGCTGTTTGTTATTTCATTTCTTCAAGTTAATTAACTGACTAAATCTCCCCGTGCTTTGGTCAGGCTACATAAAATTCTAAAGAACTGAAGCTTCACAAAGGGAACTGGATGAATCACCAATTCAGCCTTGTTTACTGCAATACAGATGAATTTTGGCCATACACATAAAAAGTGGCTATTTCAGAGAGACAGAAAAACTTCAGTGATAGAAGCCTGCTATGAATATATATATATATTTTTTTTTCTTTCAACTGTTTCCTGAGTATTCCGTATGAATGTGGTATTGATTTTATTAATGTATATGGAAAAAAACAACCAGTGACCATTTATCATTTAGTTTCTCAATTACTGTAACACAAAGGAAGAAAATGCTGTAAACACATTGCACTTAAAGTTTCTGTGCAGTTTGAGGGTGCAGTATAGCAGGGAAGCCTGGATCGTAAGGAAGGACTGAAAACACAACACCTATTAGACAATTTGCAGTCATTCAGTGAAGAGAATGAATTTCCCAAAATTTCAGAAGAGCATGTCACAAGCAAGAACTGTTCATAAAGAAGCACACAACCTTTTACACTCGTTCATTGTCCCACCTCCCTCATCTGAATAATGTCAGAGATTTCAAACCCTGTTGTTGCGGGTTGTTTGAATTGTTTCCTTGTTCCAGTGTAGACATCAAGAAGAGAAAATCACAATATACCATTCCAGCTAATACCTCAATTTGGGTCACAGTCAGAAACTTCAAAAAGCGTTTGTGTGTCTTTGCACCATAAAACCCCATTATAAGGGCTCCCAGGTCATCCACATGCTTTTACAAACCCCTCGGGTGAAATCTTAGTAACTCTATTATTGACTGCAACGTGAACAGGATTCTACTCCTTGTTTTACGGTGTCAGTTTTATCTTTTCTGTTTTCATCCATAGCTTGACCGAAAAATGTCAATATCCACCAAATTCTGAGAGCTTCTTACTGACACTTCTATTGAACCTAAAGCTTTTTGAGTCTGAGCACCTAAACTGCCAAGTGAAGGGAAAAAAATCCCCCCAAAAAAACCAAAAAAAGGGCTTTTATTCAATTGGAGAAAATAGTTGGCTTTGTTCAATATCTGAAGACCACTACAGATCAGAGGATTCTTCTTTCTTCTGCTTTATCTCATTTTACAACAATATGGTTTCAGATAAAAGATATAGATTGTTTTGCCAGATGTGAAGAGGAAGAAAAGATATCTTTGGAAACAATAAGCTCATCGCACTATTTTGATAGGAGTAAGAAAAGCATATTTTACCTACAACGAAGAGCTGGAATTGATACATTCCAATATATGAAAGATTTCAGGGCACATTAAGTTCTCAGACTTAAAAGACTGATGATATAGTATTGGAGATAAAACTGAATCAGGACAAACCCGGCATTTCATCTAAGTTCACTCACACCTGTTTGTACTTGTGGGCCTCTTTTGGTCTCTCATAAATCTCTCAGAGACAGGCATTCAATGTGATGCTTTTAGAACACATCCATCTGGAACATTAAGCTGACATAGCATGGTTATGAGCAGAAAAAACCAAAGAAATGACTGGCCAAAAGGAATTATTTAACTTCAACCACAAACAACCTCCCTTCGTAGGCAAGCTCTTGGAGTTCCAGGTCAGAGTCTCAGGGAAAGACCTCTATTTCTCTTCAGTGTCAGGAGAAGAGTGGCTTTCCTTTGTTAAAATATTTCTTCTCATTACATTTAAGAAAAGAGGAGAACAAGAAAAAAAAGGAAATAAGGTTGTTGACCTTGGACTTTCCAATTATTTTTTAAGAACTCAAGAAATATCAGAGACTTGAGGGCAACACCTTCTTTTAGTCTTTCTTCAGCAGAGACAGATAAAAGCATGCACGCATCTATGAATATTTGGAGAAGAGAATTTGATTTATAACTTGGTTGCAGTTCTGTAGGAAGGCAAATCTGTTGAATCCCTGCCTGTTCAAAACAGCTCAGAAGGGCTGTTATAATTTTCAACAGTGTAATTGCTTAGATAAAGTGGTCTTCCTGTGAAATAAATCAGGGGGAGACAGTTTGGTCCATAAACAATTCGGCAATGAGAGCCGCTCTTGCAGAGGATGCGGCGTGGAAGAATCCTTTCCTGGAAGGAGCAGGGTTTATCAGCATTAGCAAAGGAGTTTACAAGCTTCCATACCTCAGAGTGAGATGAAATTAACAGTTCCACTCATGATTAGGACAGTCTGTTTTACAAGACTAGTAAAATGTGGTCATGTACTCCAACAGATCAAATGTCAGCCATTTGTTTTCTTTTCCAACAGCCAAGAAAGGAAATTAATCTCTTTCAAAGGGGAGTTATAAAATACAGTAGACCTAAAACTGATTCAGAACCATTGTTTCAGAACCTGGATCAGCTTATTGCCACTGTACTTGTATTTTTAGCCAGGCAAATCAGATTTCTTTTTTTAATCCTTCCTAGAAATTTGTGAGCTAAAATTAGGCCTCCTCCCACTTTTATATCAACAATTTACAGAGAGACAGAAATTAAACAATGTTTCTTCCAGGGACTGTAATAAAAGATAAAATATTTCATTGCCATGTTTTCTCATGCACAGTATCCTCCATCTCTGATATCCTCAAGTTTCTTTAAAACCCTGCTTTATAAAATAGCACTGAGAGAACACCCACCCTTACACAGCTCACGTGCTCAGACAACCTTCCCAGAATCAGCAGCAGAGCATGTGTGAGGCACAGCTGGTTTTGGAAGAGAGGAGACATTCAGTGTTGGAATGGGAGAAAAAGTATTGAGAGAATGAAGTATTAGGAAAAGAATTACCGAGGGAACTCCTGATGTGGAGGCTCTTTTTTGAAAGTCTCTCTTTTTCTTACTTGCACATGTGAATAACCCACATGGCTGTTATCTCTGAACATCTCTTTCAAATCGATGAAAACTCAAAAAATCCCCTTGCTTTTGTTATGTTCACATTCCTGTTTATAGAAGAAGGTAAGTATTCAGCTGGTTCACACATTTAGAGTCCCCAAAACAGAAATACTTTAAATTTTGTTGCTCTCTAGCACAGAGGCTCTTCATCAAATGTGTGGATATTTTGTTTGGTTGGTTTTTTTCTTTTAATTTGAGGAAATATATAACAGAGACTGCTGGCCTGACACCTGTTCTATGATTTGCTGTGTATCTGGTGGCCACAAGCATGTTTGAGCTCATAAAAGTCCTCTGTCACTACAACCCCTGATTCTTGCTGAGGATCTGAAAAGATGGTACAAGGTTGCAACATGTAAGAGTAATTTCAAACCCTGACTGTAAAGGCAAATGCTATTTCCAGGAGCAGTTTGAACTGAAATCCCAATAAGCAGCGACAGATACAGGTGCTGACAATAACCATAGCTGCAGCAAGCTGCTCATTAAAGATCCTGACTCAAATAAACAGACCCCACTGGGCCTCGTGGAAATCACTGAATTCTGCCTCCATTTGCTCATTAGGCTCATCCTCAGCCTGCTCAGGCTTGCTGTCACTTTGCAGAACAGCTCCTCTCTCCTTGACACTGCAAAGGCTGTCAATCCCCCTTCCAATCCCCAAGCACTGCTGCCTATCTTGAAAGCAGATTTGGGGTCTTGGAAGCTCACACTAAGAAGGGTGTGTCTGTGTAAATTTTTCATATTCCCCCAGCTGGCCCCAGTGCTATTGCAGAACAGGCACTTTGGAGTGCAAGGACAGGGATTTCCATTTACCTCTCCTCTGCTGATTCCTTTGGCAAGGATCAGTGCAGCAGCAAAATGATAAAAATTCTGCTTCAAAGATAACGAACCAGTACATGAAGCAAAATGTGAAGTGAGGCAGTTTCCCTGTTTATTACTCAGGATATGAAATAACCAAGAGGAATAACAAGTTCCCTTGATTTGTATGGCAGGAATGCTGCAAAATTTGGACCAAAATTTCCTGTCTGTGTGAGGAAATGCATTTGTGAGTATGTTTGATCTGAGACCAATGCACTGAGGTTGGTCCAGAGCACTCTGAAATCAGCAGAAATGGAAACAATCCTGTGGCGCTCACTGAACTTTGGACCAAGTTTTTATGTTCCACATTTTCTCTCCTCTGCTATTCCTCCCTCTGCAAAGTCAAAGTGACCCCTGTTCCAGGACATGCTTCAAAGCCCATTAAAACTGCAGATTTAATTTGACTGAACAATTCTGAGAGCATAAAAGCATCCACCTTTGCCTGAGCCACCCTTCTAATGTAGGTTCCACACTTAGTACCTCGCAAAGCACTTCATGGAGCCACAATAGCAGATGATAATCCTGGGGCCCTGCACATCATCCAGATAAAACTCGTGAATAATGCATAAATATTTCGGGTATTCATTTGTATGCTTGATGGATATCTCAATTTAGCTGTCAGATATGATAATTTAAGCTACAATTCTAGCCAAAAGACTATGTCTATTCTTTTTTTCATTATCAAATCAGAAATATAAACACATATAGGAGTTAATATTGTAGTAGAGAAAACCTACAGATACAGAGAAGTAACACTCTAGAAAATAAACTTTCCATATAGCTTGTATGACAAGTATTTGCAACCAATACTCAATCTGAAGCTCCAAATCGGTAATCTGAAGTGACTTCATACACTCTGTATTTATTGTACTTTAAAAGTACAATTCATATTGTAATAATGTGTTGAATTTGATACCCATGTTTATGGATCTGTTACTGAATGGAAAGTAAATAAAATACAAAATCAAAAAGTAAAAATAAAAAATAAAAAACAAAATGGCTTTTTTTCTGTCAGTTTTCTCAGATACATTTCAACATGGGGTTTTTTGGCCTTTGTATGCTTAATTGGCTCCATTTATGCAATTTACAACTTTAAAATGAAGTTTACCTTACATATTCACATGTCTAAAAAAAAATTAATGAAATAAAATGAGAATCACAGGAAACTTGTTCTGTTTTAATCTTTTTACTCCCGCACTGTTGCATATCCTTACCTTACTGAGGGTTTTCACTGTTGCATTTCTGCCTACACCCTTGCAATCACACTCACAGAGATTTGTAGGCAAGCAGACACAAGAAATTCTAATCTCCTAGATTAGAAATGCAGTTTTAAAATCAAGCCCTAAACCTACCACCATGTAGATTTCTCTGCAGTCTTTAGGTACAGCTACAGCAATCCAAAGTTCCTGTTCTTCCTAATTCATGGTGACACCATTTTTATCTTTGATCTTAGTATAGATTAATTCTAGGTTGGTCTAATCAGAATTATTATTTTTTAAATATATATTATTTTCTCACTATATTTTATATATATTTTATATTTACTTCCCTACTTCCCCACATGCATATTTTGCTCACTAAGTTTGTTTGTTTTTTTGTTTTTTTTAACTTGAGCTTTTTGCAGTTAAATGTTACAAATGCACAGAATACTTTGCATTTCAGGAAAGGGAGAGAAAATAAACACCTCCCTGTTTTGTTCTTGCAAGCCACCTTAATAGATTTACTGAGAAGGACAAGGCAGTCCATCTTGAAGGCTATAATGCTATTTCACTTTGACATCTGTTCTAAGGTAATGGTATCTATCATTAACAATGTCATTAGTGACCACTCTCAGTCCATTGTTCTCAGTGTCTCAGCTGGCTATAAAGATCTCATTTTAGACACTTAGCTCTGTGCATATGCCCTTTCATGACATGGTTCTCTGGGAAAAAATTGCTTTATGACTAGTCATACTATAATAATTCATTTCCATTTAAAAATATACCATGTGGGATTTCAAATGAGGGAGAAGGATAAAAATTTACAAGTTTTCTGACCATTCATCGATATAATACTCAGCATTTTCTAATTAAGCTGTAGTGGCCAAGCATTAGATGTACAAAACAGGAAATCAAAGGGAATAGCTGAAAAAGTGTAAGCTGTTTAAAGTGAAGCTCTGTGTTTATCCTTCTGTGTTAACTGTTTATAAACATGCCTAAGGTGTATTCACTAAAAATTAAAATCTTGGGTTATGTACACCACACCCTCCAAATATGCATAATCAGATCTATATCATCACCCAGGTTTTGCAGATGTTACCCTTTTATGAGTCTTACATTACTTAATAACCAACTTCTGCTGCATTACCTGTGTGAGTATATCCAAATAAGCCTTTATAATCATTAGCAAAGCTTCCTGTCCTCACAGAGATTTAAAGTAGAATCATCAAAGACAATGCTTGTCAGTATTTCAGCTCCACCTGGAATTCTGAGACTAACCTAACTGAATATTCTGGAATGAAACCTATGTACCCTGATTCCTAGCGCTGGGGTTTTGATCTGGTCCCATCCTTTCTCTCCCTGACACTGCAGAGGCAAACCCTGCCCTTCTCTGCAGCCTCTGAAGGCAAAAGTATCTTGCCTTATAGGATATCTCAAATTATTCTATCAGCAGCTCAAAGTCCAGATGCCAGAGGAATTTCCACCTGTCTCCTGGATGCTGCTACTTTTGTGAGCATAGCACCTCCCCTTCCAATTCATTTCATTACAATAATGTTAGGAAATGCTTTTAAAACAGTTTGCAAGAAGTTCTTTTTTTGCTATTCCTCCCTCCTGATGAAAGGTGGAAAGCCAAAGGTGGTCAGCCAAATTTGAAAGAGAAGATGAATGACACAGATGATGTGAGATCACCACAAACAAATGAGGCATCAGCTGGAATACCTTACACTAAGAGCTACTGATGACATTGAGCCAAAATGAACATTTTGTATATTTATATTTTGACAGAGAAAATTTAGAAGGGGAGCAAAGGCTAATGAAAAAAATAAGCTGACTTGGCATGCAAGTCAGCTTCTTTTCCACAGATTACTGGAAATTTTAGAGCATACTTAGTCAAAACAGGAATAGGACCATACATCTTAAAACTAATAAAAAATGACAGCAAGTGTGATCATATTTGTATGCCAACATAGAATAATGTCCTTGATATTCTGAGCTCAAGGGATTTCCATAAAACATAAAAGCCATGAGGATGAACTCCAGGCTGCATCAGTATGGGTTTTGCTTTAGGTTCAATGGGAGTTGATTTTAGCCTGACAACATGAATTTAAAATGATGGAACCAGAAAATTACTGACACAAACCCATACACTTATCCTGGCAGTTACTTGGCCTGTTAGACACTGGTAGCCCAGTGAAGCTCTAATTTTGCTACGCCTTTATGCCTTTAACTATGTCCATACTGCTACAGGCCTAAACTGGGGCTTATTAAAGCTTAATGGGACCTCTGCACTGGCTTCATTGCACTTTGGACAAGGCACATTAAATAGGAAATCTGAGTCAGCAACAGGGTTTGAACAAAGACCAAAAAACTGGTTGCTGTTAGGAGATAAAAAATTCTGCTATATACTGCCTGTGTGCAGTCAAAACAGTTGAGTTGATCTTCTCTACAGCTCTAATCTTCAATTTCTGATACTTGATTGTTGAAACCAGCTTGTGTGTGTAGACAAAGAAGCATTTTTTGTTTTCTTGCATTAATGTTGCTGCCAATATTTTAAACAAATAATTGTTGTAAAAATGTACATTTCAGAAATTATTCATGAAAAATAATATCAATCATCCAGTATTTTTTTGCTAATTTTGTTACTCTTCCTTCCAAAATCTACTTCATTCTGAACCATCAGTTTGTTAGTATCAATTGTTCCTACAGCAGAAGAGCACAATCCTGCAGATGGGATGTAAAGTAAGCAAAGAGAGGAAATTCATTATCTGCTGTGGTTTGCAGGTGTTCAGCTTTGAACCAGCACTGAGTAAATTTTGATGGATAAATAGGCCAGACAGCACTGACCAGATGGCTATTCAGAGATTTTGAGTGCATCTTGCTGTATCTTTTCTTTACAGTAAGCACAGCAAGAACCCAACGGGGCTTTAAATTCTACATCAGTGTTTTATCAGAGCACAAATTATAACACAGAAACAGAAAAAAATGGGGTGAGGTAAATGAAGATAAAAGCCTGTGTTGAAAAAAATTCTTTACCCTGATGTGGTTTACAAGGCCCATCCTTGATACTCTGTTTTTCACTCAGCATCTTAGATTGACTTTCTGGATTGCAACAAATTCTGCAAAATCCCCTCTGGGTCTTTAAGAGGGATTTTATTTTTTCTGTCACCTCTGAGGCCAGCTAAATGCCTGTGCCTTATTTTTCTCAGTGGTCTCCTTGCCACTTTTCACTGTCCTTTAGCTGCTCTCTGCTTTCCTGCTTATTCCTGTAAGCTTTCCAGGCACACAAAGTTCCATCTGGCAAACAAGAATGTACCCAACATCAGACAGCTCCAGGTGTTAACATGACTCCTGCAACATGAAACTACCTGCAAAGGCTCAACTTTTAGGATTTTGAAAATGGAACTTACCACATGCTTCATTCAGCAGCAATGGGTTTGGAGAGGGAAAGTTGAAAAATTCCACTGAATTGGGCTGGAGCAGTTGTTTTTTGTCAGCTTGAACTCGCACTAAAATGAAAATAATAGCAAATTTGGAAAGACAGAAAGTATAGCTCGTGTATCCAGATTGTCCTTGCAATCTCACTGCTGGGGACAGACAGGCACAGGAGAAGAATCTACTCTGGGGTTTCAAGATGAGCACAATCCCAGAAGCACCTGTGGGCACACACAGCTGGTCCTGGCCTCATCCAGGCACAATGTGCTCCTGGAGCAGCCACAAGAGCAGCCTCTATGGCCAGCCTTCATCAGGGCCATTAATAGAGCAAATTTCATTCCTTTCCACTCACCAATCTGTAAACTCCTTATTTTTAAGAATTTCAGAGGAGTAGGTGGAATACCCTGACCTTTTGCCCACCAGTTATGCCCGATTTCTGACAGCTGATGGTTCATTAATTAGAGGTTTAGGACCTGCTCACCTAAAGCATCACAAAGTAAGGCAGTCATGCTAATAAGTGCATGTGGCTGAGGAGCCCTGCACCCTCACACAGACACATCAACACAAACATGGTAGCATTTTTCTTGCTCTAGTTTTGATCCATTTGGGAGCAGAAATTATCATAAAAGTACAGAAAAGTTGTGTTTCAGCTGAATAGTTTCAAAGTTTGGATAGACTACAGCTGAATAGTCTCAAAGTTGGGATAGAACAGATAATACTGTTGACATGTTCAGTTGCTTATTCAAACTTTTTGTTGGTTATCCAAGTTTTCCCTCTGAACCAGTACTGATTGCATACTTCAAAATGATGTTTGCAAACATTCTTCAGCATTCTGAGCAGCTGCTCCATTCATTCATGTTTTTGCTGCTTTTTATTTACTATTCATGAACATCTGGACTATTGAGATTCTGTTTGCAAAAATGGATGAAGAATTGCTGCTCCCTATATTAATACCTGTATAGCTCTCACGAGGAGTTAAGCTTTCACAGAAAAACTAAGTTTATAAGCATTTGGTGTAGTGATAGGATTTTTTTTTTCTGAATATTTTATTTGTCCAACTGGGAAGCAAGCACAAAAGCACATGGTATGAGTGGCAAATAGGAAATAATGAATGTTTCATGGATATCACATAGGTTAAAGCTTATTAGCACAAGGTTTTCATCAAATACTAAGAAAAAAATAACCATTCTAAGAAAGAGCAGAAAAAGAGTTAAATCTTGGGACTGTTCATTCATGGGAAGTATATTTCATATTTCTGTAATAAACTTTTGAGGTCTGCCTACTGCTAGCTAGCTGTGAACTTGGTGTCTTTGAAGTATTGATAACTTCCCTCTGGGATTTATTTGTGTCTGTTCTAGGGTTTACATCCTGATGGGTGCCAGATGACAGACTCCTCCGCATTTCAGTAGGTACTTTGAGAATAAGATGTCTTTTACTACTTCTTTTTCTTTTCTCCCCGACTCATCATTTTCCACCCTGCCTCTAAGCAGCTGTCATATGTTCCTCCCAGCTTTGTAAGCAATAAGGAGGAACGTGGGCGAGTTTACAAGATTTGCACACTCATAACTTTCAGGTTCTTCTACCTAATGTCTTCTGTTTTCCTGGGGTTTTAAAATTATTTTTCTGTACTTTTTCTTCAACTTTCCCCTCCTGTACCATGAAAATACACAAAACCTGGAGCATCTATATTGCTTTTCAAAATTGGGGACATTTAAACTGTTCTTAACATATGGTGGACACTCCTGGTATAATTAGCTATGTCTTACATATGGTTCATGAAAAAAGGTGAATAATAAAACTGCTTAACAGGAACATGCCCATAAATCTAAGGATTTAACCTCAACTTTCACCAGCTGAAGCAAATATCTGTATCACTGACCTATAGTCAATGTCCTTTTTCTGATAATATTAACATTTTAATATTATTTTTAAAAAACCTCCAAAAGTCTTATCCAGAATACACAACTGAGGGAGAAAGAGACAGAGAAAGGAGTATGAGCCATCTTCCTTGCATCCAAACAATTTAATGCTGAGAATTGCAATTAAACCCCTCCCCAGAAAGGGGATGGCCAGACTGAGCTTGGAGTTGAATTTGTCAGACTCAGCACACTCATCCCAACAGACAAAAATGCCCCAGCAGAGCACAATTCACTGGAGAGACCAGGAGATTTATCTCTTGGGTCCTGTGGCTGAACACCTGGTCACACACAAGCCACCAGTGCTTACACACAGCACATGGAAATCCCTGGAAAATGAGGGTTGTGGGGCCTCTGTTAAGTTTTTCTGTCTAAGTTATTCTGTCTAAATATTTAATAAAGTTACTGCAAGTCATTTCCAGCACAGTGCTGTGCTGAGAGGTTTGTTGTCTGCCCAGAGCCATGGTAACCAGGTACTTTCATGTACAGAGAGAACTTGTTTATGAAATTAAACATTCAAGCTCTCCTTTGCATTACTGTGTGCAGGTTTTTTGGCATCAGACTCCCATTACTCTTGGGAGGATAATATTTTCAGAAGAGACCCTCAAGCATAGTTCTGATTGGGAACTGGAGTTAGAATAATATAAAATTTGGAATTACTAAATTTATACCTCTATCTAAATGTGTTGTTGATTCAACTCCTGTTCATTCAGCAATATGCAGCTTAATTTGAAATAATTATTTTCTAAGACTATGAAAAACATAATTGAGAGAGAAGCAGGAAGCATCCAAGTCTTGCAGATAATAATAACAGTAATAACTAAAATACTAAAGAAATGCTTTGTATGTGAACATTTTTATATCTTAATCTCTGTTTCACAATCTGTAGGTTTTTGTATTTAGTAAACATTCAGATTCTTCATTCAGTATCTTAACATTAAGATCCTTTGAAACATTTCCTCTGATGGCAAATTTTAGCACATTTTATGCTAGGTTATACTTATAGTATATCTGGTTATTGCATTTTAGAACATATAGAGCCATAATGCATATAGTTACAGCCTCTGTAGACAAACTGTATTCAGAAATTCAGATAAGCTTAGGTTCAAATTGTCTATATTTATTACTTGGTTTTGGAGGAAAATATAACTTAAGATGAGTTTGTTTTTATAGCACAAGAGAAAAATAAAAGGGACTGGTGGTAGATAAAAGCTTCCAGTGGTGCTTCACCTTGACAATATTAATCAAAGACATCCTAATGTCATGGTAGCTCAGTATATCTCTCTTTATGATTTATCACATCACCTGCAATATTTGATGGATGCATTCCAATTAACGACCAGATGTGATGAAGACTAGAAAAAATAGGCATTTTTAAATGTAACTGTTAAAACATTTGAGATGACATGCTGCTATGGCTTTCTCATATTTTACTTGTATCTCCTTGAACTTAAATATAGCAATTTCAAAATCATACTGAATTTTCCAAATAGTTCCACAAAGATATTTGTTCTTGTTATACAACTAATATTAATTTGTTACTGTGCAGTGTGAAATAGGTCAAAGAGATGGAAACAACCTGTACTTTTATTTTCTGTTAATAAGCATTAGGTTTTTTCCAATTAATTTTTTAATGTTATTTTTAACTATCATACTTTAGGAGACAAATGCTGACAGCTACTCTGCTGTCTACTAGGGAAAGCAAGGGAAATTGCTAATCAAACCTGCAGCTGAAACGTGCGCGTTAGTATTTGTGCTGATAAGTTTAGGAAGGAACTGCTTTTGGAGAAACCAGAATACCTCTGAAACACTAACACAGGCAAGATCAATAGACTTCATAGTTCAGTATAATATTTACTATATTATTGCTGTGTGCACTGAGCTTGCTTACTGTACCTCCAGTGCAAAGCAATGCGTTCAGCAGGGAAAATACAGGAATTTTGGAGCAGGAGGAGATGCTGGAGCAGCTCCTGAGGAGCAGGCTCTGGGGAGGGAGCACAGGGGGTGAGTGAAGAGGCTCTGAGCTGCCTGTGCAGAGTGAGTGCTCCCTCTCCCTTACAGCACAGCCCTCCTGTGCCTGAAGCCCATGGCCAAACTCCTACTGCGCTCAGTAGGAGCAGGAAACTTCCCTCAATCTTTGTCCATCATGAGGACAGCCATCATTCAAGGGCTGCATTCCTGGCTCTGCTCTGATTTTATTCAGGCTGCACTCTAATAGGCAGTGCCTATTAGAGCCATTAAGGTCAGCTCTCTGTAGGTACCCCCAGCTCCTATTTAGTTTAATTTCTGTAGCAGTGGTAAAAAGGTGCTGCAATTCTACCAAAGATTTGCTCACTTGCACCTTTGCCCCATTTGCAATAAGGTATTTTTTTTCTGAGAGAAATTCTCAGGGGTTTCTGTAAAAAAGTGTTTTTTCAGTCTCTAATTATTTTTGTTGTCTCATCTTACACAAAGAGCTAAGCACTGACAATAAAACAATAACCAGCTTTACTTTAAATCTGTTTTCAATATAACTGTAAATTTTTCTCTTAAGGCCACTTACTTCCTTGATAATTAATTTCTGACAATTCATTATTCTTTGCTTTCACACAAAGAAAGCACAAATATATAGATAGCAAAGATAGTAAGAAATGCTAAGTTTATCTAATCCATTTCTTGAATGTAATTTTCAAGATAATATATTTATTAGAAATATACAGATAAGAGATACAAATGCCCCTTTTCCATTAAGACTTTTGCAGTATTTTTCCATGAGCTAATCACTCACTACCAAAAACTATTTCCTGGTGTAAATATAAATTATTATTTTCTTGATTTCATTCTATCATTCCCCACTTCTCAGATGCATATATCCCTATTTTTTTTTCTTTCTGATATTTAAATGTCACATTTCAAATCTTACAAATAATTAGCTTCAGTGAAAATAAAGCATACATAAAAACATACTAAATGTACACATACTTTTAAGAGAAAAACCGTCAGGATCTGCATCATTGTCTTTCCAGGTAATAGTGCCTTGCAAAATCAGAAGTGGTTTTGTTGCTTGCTGCTACCTCCAGGCTTATTAGAGCTGACAACCCACATATGGGTGACCTGGTGATTCACTTCACTTCTTCTATTAGGTGTGGAAAAGGCAAGGAAGCAGTGCTGAATAGAGAACATGTGAATAATGATGCTGGGAAAACGTGGTATTTTACTTGAATGTCAAGTGTTGTATCCTCAAGCATGTTCATATTTTTTAATGAATTAAGAGTGCATGCTTTAGAGGAATGATGAATGTACTTTATAAATTGGACAAAGGAAGAAGGATGTAAAGTTTGCAATTAATTACTCAAATGTGAAATTAAAAAATTTATCTTTTCACTGGGACTTTGTTATATAAATTTCAGCATAAACACAGCATTCCTTTCTACCCTGCAACAAATGCTTTTCCTTAATAAAACTTGACTTTGGCAAGGATCAGTTGACTAATTTGTTCTCCAGCATTCCTGGCTTGAAATCAGAAGAAGACTAATGATGCAGTCAGTAGATACTTCTCAGTTTGTACAGGTTTACTCAAGGCATTGGACATCTGTTTATGAGAGATCACGCTGAGAAAATGCCTACATAGTGTCATCTTTCATCTTAACAAGTAGTAGAAATAACAATTAACATCCTTGATTTATGTATTTTTCTTTCTCAGATTTTTGTGTAGTCTGTCAGCTATTATTTTCTTTATTATCCAGAAAGGATACTGTTCACTGTTAATTATCTTTGCTCTTGTGCTTTGAATTTGTAGCTTATTCTGACTTTTATGACAGTGTTGTAGTACAGCTAACAAGAAGCACGGCTCAATGAAAAACTATAATGTTTTCATACACAGCTGCTAAAAAAAGGACTTGGACAAAAATCTGCAAAATTTTATGGTCTAAATTATTTTCTGAAATTGGCTTACAGCTTCCTTAGGTCAAAGATTTTGTGGCTTTTGGTTTGTATATTTGACATTTCTTTGATGAATGAAGTTGGCAGAGAACTGAGAAAACAAAATGCTGGAAAACCATATGGCTGTTGTGAACTTTATCTTTGTTGATGCAAAAGTAGTTCAATAGGAAATGAGAACTTGCATTTTGCTTTCCATTCAGTTCCTAAGAGTCTCTAAACCACTCATCGATTGTAAAATATAACAATGACAATGTCAGTATTCATCATTATTCTGCTAATAAGGAAGAGTTTTTTGTGTATTTATGAGGTATTTTGGGAAAGCACATGTGTTTCAGCCATCAATAGCTATTGTATGCTTTCTTCTTGCAAAAAAAGGTAAATGTTCCTACATGTAGTCTGAATGTCTAAATCTTTGCCTCCTGCTTTCATCAATACAGATATTTTATATTTCCCACAAGAAAGCACAATTTGGGCCCTTTTGGCATACTCTGGATGGCGTTCCACAGTTTCATTCTTTCAAATGATTTCGAAATATTTAACTCACAGTCCATCTGAGCCTCTCCTTGGTTTTCAGTTGCCAGATATTAAAACAGATAATAATTGCAGTCTGATAGGGCAATAAATATTTAAATTTTGTCACACAATAAGATTATTTCACTGAAAGTAATAAGATCTAACAGTATAGTTGAAAAAAATTTACTGACAATCACAAGGAGGAAGCAGAAAATGATGGACTTAATATTTGCATAGATAAATGTTCACTTATGGGTGAAAAAAATATAGACTACATGAGTACAGGAAATACAGACTAAGTGAAGGCCTTAATTCTGTGAGTGAACACGAGAACATAAAAACAGCCTGCTGCCTGTAACTGCTTTAGTCCCTACTTTTGTACCATTACGTGAATATTTCAGCAACTATGTCAACATCTTAGTTTTCCTTCCCTCCTGAAAAAATGTTAAGCAAACTGTTCTGAATATGTAAAGCCAAGGATGACGGATTGCAAGTCCTACAAAACATGGCACAGCTCAACTGTCTCATTTTTCATTAGTTTATTTTTTATCCTCATTGCACAGTTTACCAGCTTCCCCTACAGAACTGCACTGTACCACTCTCTCTGGGTCTTAGAGACACACATCATTAAATGACTTTTATTTAAAAAAAAACTACATAGCTTTCAGCATGAGTAACACTGTCTGTGCTTGTTTCTCAACAAATAAATATATATATATATACACATATATATATATATACATATTTATTTATTTATTAAGTCTAAGTACAGGCTTCAATGCCAAAATTACTGCATATGATTCACTTAATGTACACAGATTTTACCAATGATCTTATATTCATACATATATTTGCAGAAGCAACAGATGACATATGCCAAAATAAATAAAATAGAAGAAACATTAAATGTATGGATGAAAAATAATGCATTACTAGTTCAGCACAATAGCATAAAATAATAAGGAAAAAATATACTAATTCAATGGAATTTTTTTTTATAACTGCATTCCCAGACAGTTATGCCATACAATGACAGGTATGGTGAGAGGATTGTTAGCTGTAGAGAAAAGGGGACCTTATCTCTGAGAAACCAGATGGTACAAAAATCTCACCAGTGTCACAAGAAACTTGCAGATTTAAATAGGAGACAATCTAAACCAGTAAACTATTTCCACAATATTACTTTAGTGCGCCTTTCAATGATAAACATTGCATGTAAGTCAGTGAAAGGGCCTTGTGTCCAGCAACCCTGACTTTGAAGGTCAACCAAAGCTACTCAGACAAAGTACCTGTAGCTCAGAATTGTGAAATGCCTGAAGGGAATTAATTCTACCATATTTTAATTTCTTGTTAAATTCTGGGGGTTGTTTTAGCAAGTCTTTTAATTTCCTTGAAATAGAACAATCTCTCATTGCAAATAATTTCTTCTTATGTTCTCTTTTGTTTCACCATCTTTTAATTTCTTAGAAAATAAATCAAGCTCAGATTGCAAATCATGTTATCAGCTAGCATAAATTCTTAAATTCTTATGACTATTTAGATTGTGTTAGCCACACCAAAACCACCACACCAGAAAACAGCAATAATCTCCATGTGCACAGGTGAAACAGAAGTCAATGCAACAGCTCCCACAAGGAATTGCTCCAACTCCTGTTATTACTAAGGTTTTTAAAGAACAGTTTTCAGTGGCTAAAAATCTCTCTGTGCCTGCTTTTAAAGAGGAGACTGGTTTTCAAAGGCTGAAAATCTCTCTGTGCCTGAGGTGTTCATGTGTGGAGCCAAACACTCGAAGCCTCAGCCCCACATGTAGCTGGCAGCAGATATTTTTACCCCTGTACTACACACAGGCCTGAGTGTATTGGAATCTAGCTCCTCTGCAGCAGCACCACCACAAATCTTTGGGCTTGCAGAGCTAAAATGCTCTTTTAGTGCTAACAAGAACATGGACAGAGACTGAATAACTAAATTTCCTGGTATATCCACGTTATCTATTTCTTGCAAATATAAGCCAACCTGCGAAGATTTTTCTCTTCTCATTGAATCTCACACTTTTCTTTTTCTTTCATTGTCCTTTTAGATTCACTAACCTTTCTTCACAGCACAGCTCAAATTCAGACACGGGAATTTTATATCCAAGCCCCAGTTTTAATTTTAAAATATTGGTATTTACATAAGCTGTTAAATTATTTTTTCACTGCCCTGTCCAATTTATGAGGTTCCTCAAACCCCCAAATTTCAGCTGTAGAGAAATGTCACAACCCAAGGAGTTCATCTTTCCTTTCTTCCCTCATATCTCCTCAGACACAAGGATTACATTTTCAGACGTGACCACCATGTGTGTAATAAGTTCTCCCTTCCTTTCCTACAACCTTTGAGTTTTTTTATAGTCTGTTTCACATTTCTTCTCTTTGGCCAGTCTCAGGTAATCTCTAAAAGTATCTAGTGGTGTTTAGACTTTAATCTTCAATCTTGCTTACTTCCACTCTTATTTTTGTGCTCTGTCTCAATCAGTATGCTGTTGCTACAAGTTAATCTCCCATTGCAGCCCTCTTCAGGTTGGCATTATGCTGTAAATCACGGAAGGCTCCCTGGCACTTAAACTGGGACATGACTGCAATTGAGCTAAACTTGCTGAAGCTCAGTTAATAGCAAACACAGCACCAGAGATGCTGCCTCTGTGCCTGGCAGGCCACAGGCAGGACGTAACAGGGAGAAGTCACACAAATAACTGTATTTACCTTGGCACGAGGCACTCCCAGGAAAGGGCATTGGGGGTGGATCAATGACAGGATCGAGGTTCAGATCTCACTTGCTACAGCGCTGGTTTTGACTTCCCCAGACCCCGGTGACCCCTGCAGGAGAGAGGTAATTGATGACAGCCTGTTACCAAGAGCAGGTCATAATGCTCCTCTTGTCCAGCCACACAGGCAGCCTAATTTCCTCCTGTGTCTAGAAACAGCTCACCTCAAACACCTGGGATCACAGATTAGTGTTGCATGTGGGCTTTTGGGACACAATCATGTTCGATACTCCTAACATGTCAATATCAAGGATAAAGGGTGTTATTACTATTATTATTATTATTACAGTATTGACTGGACAGCTTTAGCAGTGCAGGAAGATTATCTCAATAGTCCCCTTTCTTTAGTTTATTTCTAAACAATTTTCCAATAATGCTGTAACTCTAAGCCAGTTATGAGTTTAGAGTTTGAAAAATAAATTAGCTTTTTTCCTGATATTATGCATGACTGAGATCTGGTAATACTTATACATTAGCCAGATGTATAATGATTTAGTTAGGTATTTTTAATCTCATTTCTTTTAGGGATGCCAATATACGTTGTCCTTACTACTTTTAAAAATCTGTTCTATAATTCTTCCCTTTCTTTTTCATTTTTGTTTTTAATGTCAGGCACTGTCTCCCTCTTCTTGAAGTTGCTCCTCTCAATTATTTTTATTGTTCTGATCACTCTTATAATGTTGTCACATTTCTAGAGCTAACTGAAGTATAAAGAACTAGTTTGGAAAAAAGAGTTTGTCTTTCTAGTTTTTTTGCTTGTTTGTGGATAATCTGGCCAAAATTCTTGGAATGCATTCATTACTTTGAAATGTTTAGAAAATAGATCAGCTCAATGTATTTTTGGTTACAAGCTACCTGTATTTCTTAAGACTTTACCAAAATAAGAGATCATTGCCAAGAGACGATTTTATAGGACATATGAGGAAAGGTAGGGGTGGACCTTGCTGAGTTTGGACATTGAGAGACAGCAGTTTCAGCTCTCTAAGGGGTCTGTAAGAACATGCAAAGCAAATACATTCCATGCTGTGTCAGCATGGGCAGCACATACCAGTTAGCAGTGGTGGCCCTGCACTTGTGCTTCATTAAACTGTGAAGAACATTTTGGAACAGTCCCAGGTAAATGTGCACGTGGGCAACAAAAGCATCTTCAAGAACAGCAGATCCCCAATAGCTAATAGTTAAAGAACTGAATATGCACCAACAGACAAAAGAATTCTATTCACAAATCTATTACAGTTCCAAAGTTGTGCCTTTTTACCTAATATCAACATATATATTTATACTAAAACATTTATTTTATATTAGCACTTTACTCAAGGCATACTGTCCTGTCTATTTGTCTCAGTTTCTCATGGAATTAGAAAACTCTCCTGTTGATCCTTTGGTAATACAGTGTTTATATCCCCTAAACAGCAACTGTGAATTTTTTACTCATATTGAAACAGGTAAGAGAGGTAATATAAAATACATTAAATAATACACTAATAAACTAATACAACAGGACCACATGACCCTGTGTCTGTGCATGCAAACTGAAATGTTGGAAAGTTCAAGCAGCAAATATAAATCTAACCCTGTCTTGCAATGAAGAGTGCAAGGGGGCTCTCTATTACATGTATATGTAAAACATGATCCCCTCACATGATTATGCTCTGTTCGGGGTGTGTAGGGGAAGAGTCCATTGAGAAATAGAGGCTTACATTGAGTAACAGTGTTTTTGAGAGCTAAACTTCACAAACTCCAATTGCATATGTAATCTTTTCTAAAGATATCCAGATGCTGTCTGGGAATAATTAGGCTGAATGTGGCATTTAGAGAAGTAGACTTGGTATAATTTATCTGTACATGTGATCACTCCTTCCCATACCCCCTTTGACAATCTGGGCCAGCCTTGTGCATTTCAAGCACACACATAACCAAAGGGGACTGAGCAAAATATCCTTCACTGATGCCCCCACCCAATTTTCCCAAAAGCTAACAGAAATACGGGGCTTAATTCTGGTATCAGCTGAACCTTGACAGCAGTTTTCTCCCAGGTGGCAGCACTCAGCCACCTGAGTGGCTTTGATGTTTGCATTGATGTGCCCGTGCAGCTGAGAAAGGGTGAGCAGGACCTGTCCATTGAAGCACAACCAGGTGCATAAGCCCTTTCTCTCTCTCCCTGCTGCCCAAAAAGCCCTCGGAGAAGGATGAATGACGATTAGAACTAGCTGAATGTGCTGAATAAAAACTTCAGGAACTCATGGGAAACCCTGGCTTTGTTATTAATGGCAGTGTCAGGAAATCAATGAAGATTGCATGTTTCACCTGATAATATCCTGGACTACATTCCTCACTGGCAGTTTTACATGTTCCTCGATACAACTGGCCTCTATTTGGATACCATGCCAGCAAACCAGCAAAAGCCTTCAACACTACAAAAGAACATATTAACAGATGCATCATGCCCTACCATAGTCTAGAGGGGTTGAAAAAGCAGCATTCATTTTATTCAACCCCTTGCCAGCTCCCACATACACTCATGCATACCCCAGAAAGCAATCCAAGACATTTTTTTCCTCTTTCCTTTTTTTTTTAGTTGATGGATTAGCCACCAATAAATTGGAGGAAGACAATCTGCCTTTCTCATTTTCTTCCCACATGCACTTGTTACTTTAGATTCAAAAAGGAAATGAGCAATAACAAGACGTTTATCTACTGGCTTTATATAATTAATACAGGGAAATTCCCTGACACTGTAATTGCTATAATGAGAAATATCAGAACAGGATTACATGTTGACATTAGTTCTTGAATGTACCAGTTTGTGATACTCTTGCTCACCGATATACAGAAGGTTTGACAGAAATGCCTGGCCTATTAACTCACCCTTGGAGGGAAGTGTCTTACACTTCCCATCCCGCTTGTCAAGAGGCATTTGCAAGTCTTACAATGCGTTTAATGAATTCTCTAGTGCTTGCACATTCAATTTCCATCCTTTCTTTTTAATCTTTAGTGATTTTAGCAGCAATGTCCTGGGAACCATTTTGGTACAAAAACTCTAATAAGGAAAAAAGCAGGGTGACATTTAATTAACAAAATTAATTAGTGCTAAATAGTGAAAGAGCATTCTCTAGCCATTTATGAGACAACAGCTGAGAATGGAGGAATGCTGGGGATGACAGCTGGAAATTGCACTCAATTAAAAATTTAAACACATTCTGAGACTATGAAGGGAAAAAAATAATTTCCACACTCAAATTTTTCATGATCTAAAACTTCTGTGATCCTGATATCATAATGGAGATTATTATCAACTCTTTTTGGGGTGCCACCCTGACATTTTTCCACTGCAGATATGATACCCTATATAGGGAATTTAAGGTTGCTAATAATAATCTTACTTTTGTTTTGTGGCCCTGTAGAATGTATCTGCATCATCTGCCCTCCACCAACGGTTTTTTGGAATGGGGTTTGATATTCTCATAATGTAATTGATTATGAAGTTCAATGAAAGTAAGAGCCAAAAAGAATCAGTTACATCCTCCATTCCCACTAATTAAATATTGTATAGTTCTTGACCATTTTAATTTTATGAGCCAACCAAAAAGATGTTCTTAAATAGTAAAATATGTTTTATAGTAGAGATTTTTTTATTATTATTTTTAACTCACTCCTGTTTATTGCTCTAAACTCTCTGTGACATAAAATCAGGGAATAAATCCCAGCTATTTAATCTTAGCTTATTTTTCTTCTTTATATTTTTAGCTCTGATGTCTAGTACTTAACAATCTAAAGCCAATGTATTGTAAATTAAGATAAAACTGCAGTCAAACAATATATTGCCTGTAGGAAGTGGTGATAAATGATCCTAACATATATACCAGGTTCTTCAAAGGCAAAGGGCTACAAAGCTGTAGGTGGAGTCTCTGCTCCAAACTGTTTGTGCGTGTTTCTGGAAACCAGGCAAGGCAGGTTACTCAGCTGCCCTTGAGCATTCATACAGTTGATAGAGGCTTATCTCTTTCAAGGCAGACTCTCATTTTCTCCAAAAGATTTTCTCTTTCACAGGAAGGAATGTCGTGCCTGGCTGCATCTTTATCCCTCTGAAACATGGGTCTCTGAGCCCTTGTCCTTGAGAGGTAAAGCTGCACACAGCCTGGACAGTCAGTCTGCTCCAGAGGACTGACATATTCTTGATGTGTCCTACCAATTATTCCATAACCTAAACCCCAATTTTCATCAGTTTGCTTTGCCCGTTTCTGTTCAGAAAAGTCCACACCACCATGGGGCTCCTTCTCCTTAAAACACTTGGATCCAAAATTGCCATGCAAATTCTTGAGTATGCCTTTTACTTTTTTCTATAATCAAGATGGATAATTATTTTAAAACTCACAATCTAATTATTTTTAATTTTTAAACTCTGTTCTACAAAAAGTCTTCTAAAAAAATACTGATTTTAGTTGAAGCCTGAAGGAATTATGAAGATATTCTCTAAAGAGAGGGCACACAGTAGAATGTCTAAACAAAACTCCAGTGTATTAGTAGTTGGCAAAACTATTTACAGAAGGATTACTGAATTTATAAACCATGGGGAAAAACACAGAGATGAGGAGTTAGGGAGTTTAGATAGCCATGTGAAATACACATGCAATATTCCCAAGTGTGAGTTCTCGCCTGTTGATGATGTGCTTTCCACCAGACAAATATAGAGTCAGGGATGGGGTACACTCCAGTTAATGGAGAGTAACATTCAAAACGGATAATACATGTAGTTTATGTATCAGATGACATGGAAAAATCATGGTACAGACTAAAAGAAAGGTAATCTGAAGATTCTGAGCCCAATAGTTTAAATCACATCATACTAGCTCCCTTTATTTTTCCCCCCTTTTTTAAAATTCTTCTTTAATGCAGGATTTAGAAATATGTTCAGGACTTATATTTTTTTATGACTAAAATGTTGTACTTGACCTTGCACAAATATATAAACCTGCAAAACCAGATACTTTTAGCTCAGTTGAATAATTTTACTGTTTGCAGGACAAGCTCTACATGTGCATTTAGATTCTTAGGTAGAAAAATTCCTGTGGCTTTCTTTGTCTTCAGTGGGAAGTATTCCAAACCGAAAATATTGGTCCAGCTTAAATAATTGTCAAAGTAAATAAAATTATATTGTGCAAGTACATATGTTTTATGTCTATACTATTTTACAACTCTGAGTTGTTCAAATCCTCTAAGGGGACATAAAGTCAAAATCAAATAATTACTGAAATCATTGGGGGTCTTTCCACTGCCCTCAGTAATGGACACAAAATTCAGAACTCAGGAACAGTTCTTTTGATTTGTCTTCAGATCAATGGCCTTTACTAATGTTAATAGTACACTACTTGGATTCCTTCACAGATACTCTCACTTTTCAAATGTCTTCTGTTCTGATACTGAGAAATTATATAAAAGCTTTTTCCAGCACAAAGAAAAAAATGTGAGTAGCTGTTAGCTCAGTTTTCTACTGAACAGTGAATCTCAGTGTTGCTACACACTCTCTTGAGAGCATTTCTTCAAAAAACAGACAGGAAATTTTCTTAGTAAATGCCCATTTATTATTAAGTCCACACTGGAACACTCATTAATGAATATTTGAGAAATGTTAATAATGTATCTTCCATACCTCTTTTATCTGGAAAGAAATGTTTCCTAATTAGCTACATGAGCCACCATATAGTCTCCAAAGTGCTATCAAAATAATTTGGGATTTAATGCATTTTCAAAGACGTAAGAGTACTGTTTCTAAGGGAAAAAAAAGAAACAACCAAACAAAAACAAACAAACAAAAAACAAAACAAGACCAAAACCCAAAAACAAAACAACACCCCAAAAGATCAAGACCTGTGCTAAGGATGTGCTCGTGATTGCCTTGTGCACTGTGCTAAGGGAGGGATTTGTTCAACATCCAGGGGTGGTTTATGAGTGCAGCTGATTAAACAATTTCTTATGGGTACCTGAAAACCCTCATGGAATAGAACAATCCCACTGGGAATGCAGCAGTAGGGTAGTAAGAAAATATTCATTCTTTGAATTGTAAACTAGATTCTACATGTTTAAGGCTGATAAGGAAGACTGCCATCAAACAGTATATGAACATGTTTAGTTCATGAACATTCCTAGGAATGATATCACACTTGAACAATGGGTACAAGGGATAAGCACTTGTGTTTAAACTTAAAAGTAGCTATCAATATACCATGCAATAAACTATTCTCATAAAAACAACAGAAATATATAAGTCCTACCCCAGATTTAGATCAAATATCTAAATTCATATAAATTTTAATGAAAATGTAGCTTTACTGAAAAATACTGAAATTTAAAGTCATGAAAATCATATATGTACCCATTAGTCTTTGCCTGCAAGACTGTAAATCCCTGTCATGACAAATATTGATTAAAAATTATATATAATTCAGCTTGGCTTCCCCATCGGGGACGTGAGATGGAGAAATGTGACATAAAATAAGGTCTTGTGCTTACGTTCTTTTTTCAAACATAAGAAACAGAAAATTTTGTGGGGTACCCTCTGTAAGATCCTGATATGTATTTAGTGTGACATTTCATGATAATAATGAATTGGTGTCTGTTGCTGAAAAGAAAATGGCATTGGGACTTACACCCCAAAGGGCCTTTTCTCCCTCTCCACAGTAACCGAACTGCTCTGAAGTCTGACTCCAGAAGACTGCTTTTTTAATGAATCCTAAGTCAGCCATCTCTAATTTGGAGTTATTAGAGCTGGAAGTATTAACCTGATTTCTCCAGAATTACCAATCAGTAAGTGACTGAATACCCATTTAGCAGCTGTGTCTCTCAGCGCCCATCAAAGGGTTCAAAGTTGCTTTGATGGTGTCATCTCTGTAGTCTGCACCTTTATCAGACAGGTTTGCAGTGGCCACAGTCTGCCACCAAAATGTATTAACCCTACCTTCTTAACCAGTTAATTACACTGGCTTAAAGCTACCTCTTGATTCTTTTGTAAAAGCTAAATTTAGCAAAATTTGGAATGTAATTATACTTTACTTTTGTTCTGTTTATTTGAATAACTCTGACTGCTCCCTTAGAGACTTATCTGAGAAGCTTTCCATCCTTCTCTGCCTTTGATCAAAGGCTGTCAGAATTTGCTTCATTTACATTTCAGACCCCCTGATTAAACCATGTCCTTTGGGTTACAAAGTATTGATGGATGACAGAACTAAGACAAACTGTTCTTAACTTCCTCATTGCATTGTCTTACTGTCTTACTTCAAGATTTTCATCACACTGTTATTATGTCTCTCCTGTATCTGCATGCCTGTCTGGCAAAGGAGCTCTCTTGCTGCAGAAGTACTGATAATCTCTGGGTTTTAGGCCAATAAACGACTCTCAGTCCAATGGATATCATTACTGTTAAGAATATTAGTGTAAAGATAACCTGGCTACTGGAAGCATAATTCTTTTCCCAACGTTCTTCTTTGTGCACAGTATCCTATGAACAGCACACACCACCAATGACAGGTTTAATTTAGAAGGGATCAGCTCTCTGCAATTGATAGCTACAATGCCATTCAGTCCAAATAAAATCAGTAACAAGAAGACTTCTTTGCTTGGTCCTACAGCATGTTCTTTGTTTCATGCTGTTAACAATGAGCAAGGTTCATGACATGACATTTCATCAACTAAATCTGTGTCCCTTGATAACCTCTTAAAATCCTGGGCTTTCAACAGAATTCCTTTTCTCTGAGAAGGATTCAGTTAAGCTCTTATTAAACTCATATAGTGTCACAGACCACTGACAGAATAAACCTCTGAAACCTAATTTGGCTTTGTTCGTTTCCTTTCTCTGTCTTCTGGAGCAAGTATCTTCCACTAAGAGCCTTACCGTTTTGCTGGCTTTGACAACGATGCCTTGGTACAAGATAAGCACAAGGGTGGGAAAAACACCTAAGTACGGGCTCTTCTACAGCACTGGGCACACCAACTGGACTGTGGAGTGCTTGGCTAGTGTTTCATGGAATTGCTAGAAAAAAAACAGACATGAAATTTTGCTGCCATGACTTCTGGTGCCATGCACTGTTAACTTGGTTTCTAAGACTGACTTTTTCAGGGGTCACTTAGGCACTTGATTCCTTTGTTTTCCTTCTGCCTCTGCATGAAGTTTAAGGTTATTGTAGCCAGAAAGCTGCCCTGCTTCTTTTTTTGCCTATTGTCAAAATCTGCTCAAGGATAAGTATTTGTGAAAAGGAACGAGACTCAGATCTCTCTGACACCAGCATGTTCTACATTTTTCTTATTTTCTGGCCTTTTTTTTGTGTGTGTGAATTTTTTCCCTTCTAGATTTTTTTATCTTCCTGCTAGTAGTCATTCTTGATAGTAAAATTTTTAAATGGTTTACTTTATGTATGGAAAGTGAATACAGAAACTGTTTTTTAAGTTAAAAGAAAATAATCCTTTCAATCACATGTCAAGAGACAGAGTGACTGATTGTCAGATTACTGTTGATTTTTCAAGACTTTTTAATGCTTTCAGCTTTTAAATAACGCTTATAAAAGTCATTACGGTCCTCCATAATGCACACTGCAGGTGCAGATATAAGCAACTGAATACAACTTTTGAATTTGCTTTTCTTGGTACTTACAAAAAGGAGAAAATGTGAAAATGCTTTTACTACCTTTTTTGTTTAGTTTGTTGATTTTTGGGAAGAGTTCTATGCTTTGGAGCCATTGAAAGGCCACCTTTTTTCATTCCTTCTTTACTTAAAATTTGTGTTTCTAAATTAGATATGAGCAAAAGAAACACATAAATAAATATATAATCATAATAACTATGGATAAACCATTCTGGGGTAATATTTTCATAATGATTTAAGAATTCATAAGGAAGACAATGACAAATATTATACTATGAGGCTAAGGTGCTGTGTCTAGTAAGATATGCACAATTATATACCTAACTAGTTACATCATTAGCATCATCTGATACTTACAAGGACAGGGGGTTGTTAACAATGAATACAAATGAGGAATGCAAATAATTATATAATTATTGCACTGTAGGCTCTAGACAGATTAGTTTTGCTTAAATTTATTGAGCAGTAAAGTAGAATGCACTAATAAAGTTGCACTAAAGATGTAATGTAGCCGTATCATGTTAACAGTATGCATGTATTTGTCTCAGAACCCTATGGCAGAAATCACTGTTCAGCTTCCAAAAGTAAGGAAAGGCTCCTCTCAAGTTCAGAGGCAAAGACTGTTGTTCTGTTCAGAGATCATCATGTGTACTCTCTGGACTCTACAGAGGTATGGACCCTTTCGTGTGGGAGAGCATTTCATAATTCTTTCCTTTCTATTTCACTTCCATATTCACCTGAAATATTTCACTCTACTGCACAGATACTTACATTATTATGGTTCCTAGAAGAAATTATAAAAGAGGGCTCTGCACAAAACTGTAAGTACATGTGTATGAACACTAATGATACCACCTCATCCTTTCTTCATAGGCAGGGGAACAATGAACAATGTGAAAAAATTACCCAAGAGTAAGAAATAACAGCAGCTCACAAAATGGATAAAACCTCATTTAACTGAGAACATTTAAGCAGCAATGTATGCTGTCATAGAGCTCTACCAGACTAACATGCTTAAAAGTGGCACCCAAACTACAGGCAGAGCGCAGAGGATCCTGTCAGAAGTAACCTGGATTTGGTGAGAAAGCCTCACTGCTTTTTCTCCTGAATGGGTCAGGTGAATGTGTCAAGTACAAGCAGCAGGGTATGAGGATAGCTGGTTGCACATTTTCATCACAGACAGTGAACCATTAATAATTTTTCCATTATTTTCATCTAAATTCATTTGAAAAATGACCAATGGAGTATGTCCACAGTACAGAACAGTACAAAGAAATGGACTATAATAAAGCAGTGAAAAGATAGATTCACTCTAATTTATAGATTAGACTACTAAATGACATAAATATTTACACAGCATGAGCTGGCATTCTGTCTCAGTGCATACAAGTATAAAGTAAAAGGATGTCACTACTGGAATACAGACAGATAATTTCATTTCTTTTAGTCTCACAGCTTCACTGACCAATCAAAATTAAAATGATACTTAATAGCCAATAATGCACAGTGACACTGACATGTAAAAATTATGTTTCTCACTTTCATTTTAAACCCTTTTTCATTTTTCTTGCTATTATATTGAAAAGGAATTTAGTGAAAATTAAATCCCTGAGAACAACAATATGCTCTCTATCTTATCAGTTGGAAAGGGTGAGGGTCTCTTGTGACTGAGTAAAGAAATGGCATTTTTTGCCTACTTCCTCACCCTGAGAATAAATTCTTATTGTTTTTAAATGTTACAGAGTTTGTCTGCTTTAAAATGGCTGCTTTAAGCAGGTGATGTGTGTCAGTTCAAGAAGAAGCAAGTGAACCAAAAATCCCTGGGCATTGCAGACATTCAAGAACATGAGTAACAAACTCAAGTCACATAAGCTGTGTCAAACAGAAGGAAAGGTTTCTTGAGTTTAAAGTTGTTTTCCAAAACTCTCTTGCTTCTATTTTTCAGAAAATGATCCCCTTCTCCTTTTAATATGGTAACTAAAAAATGTAATTTTGTTTAGATTATTAAAACTGTCCTTGAGTGCCAATACAGCTCAAGCATATACCAGAACATTCCAAAGAACTTCAAAGACTTCCAAGAGCCTTGCTCAATTTTCTCCTAGTAAGCCTTAAGGTACAACAAAGAGTAGGGAGAATTCAAGAAAAGGACTGCATTCCTGCTGTACTGCAGATCTAGGCTCTGTTCCCTCTATGTGAGGACCAGGTTGACACTCACATGCACTTGTGCATCCTTGAGGAGCAGAGCAGACTCCTTTTGGGTGAAGACAGTGAAACTGGGCATGAGAAACAGAGGAAATGCCATTTGCCTCTCTGGAACTAGGATGGTCAAAGTTGGCACAAATTAAAAGGTTTCTCCTCCTGACGAGGTTTCCTTGGTGACAGCTGAACAATTTTTTTTCTTCATTACATGGACTGAGTGAAGAAAAGGTGCTCCTACACCTGAAGTTCTATGATGGTTAAAGATTAGTTCTCAGTAGTAATTAACACATTCCCTTAGGTTTTGGGAACAGGGAAAGACACATGGAGAATCTCTACGGACCTGCATCTATCATCTACTTACAGATCTTAGTTCCTGATTAGACTGATGGCTTTTGGCAACCCCAGCTATGAACTGCATGGCAAGAGTCTTGAACCCATGCATTCAACATGATGTACGCTCCAGAAACTACTTGAGAAAACAAAGTTCTGGCTTGCAAACCTGTCACTGTTTCACATATTGCTGGAATTAAATAAATGACTTCTCCTGGGGTTTCCTTAATGTGCTATAAACTCCTTCCTTCAAAGAAGTTGGCAAAATAATTTTAATGGCAGCTTCTGAAGATTACTTTTAATACTAACACTAGAAAAAGTAGGCCATCTTTTATTCTGTAAAAAATTAGCAGTGTACCTCAAGTGCAAATACACCTGGTTACATGATTTAATTTCTAGTAATACTTTCTTCAGTCTCACTTCTTCAAGAACAAAGACACTATTTATAATTGAGTTGTAATGGTGAAGGGATGTGCCCACTATAGCCTCCATGTGCACACATAAGCTATAAAAATAAGCTTCCAACCTTAAGCAGATAACAATTAGAATGAAAGCAATTTGCTTTAAAAATATGTGAAAAAATAATGCAGTGAATATAGATGCAAGAATCAGTAGAAATACATTTGCTTCTATTATAAATTACTTTTCTTCAGGACGTTTGAAAAGTGCTCTCCACTAAATCCCTCTGTTACAGAATTTTCTCAAATTTTCATTTTGTTTGCAATGCACCCTGGTAGACTGGATGTTTGGCTTTTTTTTTTTTTTCACAGTAAGGCATCTGGAAGATTGCCTCAGCTCTTAGCAAAGCTTCCTCCAATAATCCAGTGAGGCAGAGGAATGTTTTCTTTGTTAGCAGGTCTTTGCTTACAGCATTTTTTGTCTGTGAGGAGAGGTTTGCATTGAATGAAAGGAAATTTGGAAAATTGGTTTGTTCAGTCTTGAAAATAAAAATGAAGACACATATATAATCACACTCATAAAAGGTTACTCAGACAAAGCTGGTAATAAATTGCCTCCTATATTCACTGGGAAATAAGATGAAAGTGATGTGCATAAAATACAGCAATGGAGGTTTAACCTAGATGTTATGAAAGACTTAGCACTGAAAGAAGGAATTAAAAAAGTGGAGGAACCCAGATTTTTAAGGGTTGGTTAGGCTAATATCAGCCAAAAATTGTTCAGCTATAACTGTTCTTGTTGTAAGGGAAATATAGTAAAAGACAAGATAGGGTGTTTTCAGCCTCTACTTTTACAGTCTTCCTGCAATCAAAATATTTTCATTTGAACATTTGTTAGGCTCAATGTGTTAGAAAAATATAAATAAAACATTTTATTTTTTTGAGAGAGATTTCAAAATAATCAGATAGCCACATAAAAGAACCCTAATCAAGCTTTCAGCAAAGGTTTTTGGTGTGGATGAACCCTCATTTTTCACACAAACAATTTTGGTTTCAGCTAGATCTGAAACCAAGTTAACTGCTCATTAATTCTTTCCCAGACAGTTTCTAAAGTCTGCATGACAAGTTTCCTTGGAAACAGCAGCCAGCATATTCCATGACACCTAGCCATTAAACCAGACAAAAGCACGGATCCTGAACCTCCTGCCTCCATCCTGGAGAATAAAGAGAGGCTCAAGGCAAACACAATCCCTGGCCTGATGATCCCGACGTGATCCCAACGAAGTACACAGCTCATGCAGCTGATGTGTCCTACAACACCCTGGACACGTGTACAGCAGCTCTTGGATCACCTGATACTTGCCACTGCCTTTTCTCCTGGCTATGAATTTGCAGAAAACTGTTTTGGAACACTGGGCAAACAGCGGTAACTCCTGAAGTAAAAAGTTTGCCCCAACTGCTTTGCACTGCTGCGAACTCTTAATCCAGCCAGAATTTATAGGATAAAAATGCTTTACTGTTTTTAATTTTAAACTTGATGATCCCATTGTGATTTTTGATTAAGGAACAACACAAATATTTCAGCCATAGCAACTGCATTGTGCTAAATGGTGTTTAACAGAGATCCAAGAACAGAGACAATCTAACTGTATTAACTTCAATCCCAGATCTGGTTCTCTATTTGCTTCATCCACTCACAGTGAGAACTGACTTATTTCTGACTCAACTAAACCACTGTAACAGGTATTCATGACCTGTTAGTAGAGACCACAGCTAGAAGCAGATGGAAATCTGTTTCCTGAAAGTGAAGGAATTCAATACCCAACATGCTGAGAAATTTTCTGAGAAAGAGTGTGCTGAATCAGCAGACCCCTGCAGCTGAAGGTGATTCTCAGGTGATGGGCAAGGGCAATGCCCTCATCAATTTTAGGTAAGAACATCAGGGTGATGGAGCACAGCCAGAACAATGGAAGCTGAACTCTGCTCAACAATAAGGGCAGTCTTTATTATTGATAAACAGCTACATCAGCTGAGAGAACCAACTGCCTCTGTAACTTTGTCCCAGAGTTAATCAAAGAAATGCAAATACTCTCTTCCCAAGGTAGTGGGACCAATGTTGGGAAGTATCTCAGCTCAGTGTAAGGGTATAAAAACTGAAAAAGGAACCAATAAGTCTATTTTGCATTATACATTTAACCCTCCTCATGGAAAATATCTAAAAGAACATGGTCAGAGGGCATTGGACTCAGAATGAGAGAAGGTGATCTTACCATGAAAGCATGGTGACCTGAAAATGAAAGAAACTTATTCAGTTTGTTCTTCCTGCCCTGCTTATGGAGCTGTGGAAATATTCGATATCAGACATCAACTCCTCTACCACAAGGCTAAAAAGTTCCTGTTAAATATTGCTTAAACTGAAGTCTTGCTGGTTTTTCTATAGAAATGTTAATTCTTAGGCAAATCTACTCCTCTAAGACTCTTTTTGCTATGAAGCAGAACATCCTGGGATATGAAGAATGGTGTCTCCTTACTCTGATCCTTTCTGCCCTACTGATTTCAACAGCGATATGCATGTCATTTCAACACTGTGCTTGGCAATGAAGCTAAGAAAGATTAAAAGGAATCTTCCTGATCTCCAATTACCTATATTTAAATATACACTTGACACAGTGTATTAACAGGCAAATACCAGGAATTGTCAACAGCTGAAAAGCCTGATCATCAGAAAAATGCATTCCAAATTTCTTTTATGCATTTTCTGTGGGCAAAATCAGACTTCAAAGAGCAAATAAAAACTGGTGCTGGATTTTATCTCTTTTTTTCCTCAGATTATTTTCCCAGATATGGCTTCTTTCATATTCAAGTTTGCACAATGAATAGCAATTTTGACTCATTATTGTCTCAGTTGCTGGGGCCCACATTATTCTTTAACTTCAAAATTATATTACCTTCTTTTCAATGCCTTTCCTAACCATGGAGACAGAATATGTCAAACTGATTTATGCCTGGACACTTACCTCAAGAGTGAGTTATTTTCCCAAGCAAATATGCCAGTATAACATGCAATGTTTTAAAATGTAGAAGCAAAAATAAAATTATTTAATTGAAATTTTTTACAGTGTAAATAACATATGTTTCATATTCACATACATGCCCTAATTACATGATCTTCACCAATATCCTCAATGATGAAAGAGTATCAAAGAAATGCCAAAGTCAGGAGTTTTTTTTTGGTTGTTTGTTTTTGGGTATATGCAGATCACATCTCAGTAAATTGCATCAAACTAATAGTAGAGGCAAACATTGCTCAAATTACACCAGTAATCCTGTACAAAAATGGGTTTACTCTCTGTGCTTAATTGACAAGAGATCCATGGAGAGGAATTACTGATGAGAAATAAAAACAAAGATCTTAGGAGAGAAGAACTAAGGAAGACTGGAGACACCGTGTGTTCCCTGAAAAGGGGAATTAGGAGTGGATGCAGTGAAAGAAAGGGATTTTTGCCTTTCTTGTCACAACTGGTGACATTCTTGTCACATTCTAGGACTGAGGACAAGGAAGGATTGTTGAGCTCATGAGAAAACAGGGAAGAAAACCATTTCTCAGTTTCCTTGGTCAGCAGGAGGGGGTGGTTTGGTATCCAGGAAGATAGCAAACTTTGCCCTCTCTACTTCCCCTGGAGTTAAACTAGTCCCCAGTCACACAGATTACCCCTCCTGCCCTAGCTTTGCACCTTCACCAGTAGCTGTCCAGAAAATAATAAAATATAAAGCTGACATAGGATATTCCACAATATTTTTGGACCAGTCTTGTCAACCTTAGAGTTAATACCTGAGAAGAAACTTAGCACAAATGTTAACCCTGGAGAAATGAACACTTCGGGGTAATGCCTACCAGCTTAGTTACTAATGTAGCATTTTGTTTTGTTGCAAAGCATATTTACGGTAAAACTCTCATAAATAATTCCTCTTAAAAGGGATTTTAAAGTGCTGGTGAGTAGGTGAGACACTTGGGGAGGGTGAGGGTGGCTGTCAGATGTGACAGGACAAGGAAGGTCTGCACTTCTATTTGCAGGTGTGGAAAAGAGGTGCTGCTGTTTAAACAATCAATTATGGTGGCCTTTTTTGATGCCTTCAAAATTAATGTACTGCAGCTGGCAGGAGACAGCTCCCTGAACTATGGAAATGGCAGATGTGAAGTTTCCAGAAGAAGCAACATCCTTGACATTGAATTACTCTGAAGTTGTCCAAACTGTGAAAAGGCCTAGGAGGAATGAACAGAAAGCTAGGCTAGCTGACAAATCTGTCTAAAATTCTTTTCTCTTTGTGAAGAGCTAGGAGGTGGGAACATGGCAACTGTCTAACTATGTATTTTATTTTTGCTTCAACAGCAAAATGGTACTAACTTGGTGGGACCTTAAGCAAAGATTAACCTCCTGTAGTGACAGGGAGAGCCTATGCAAGAAGTGGAATTTATTGTCTGCTTCTGTTCATCTCATCGTGAGGGTCCTGAGGAAGTCTATGAGCGCTAGAAAATTGCTGCCTTTGTGGCAGCATATCATTGTATATTACAGACATGGTGGCTAATGTCTGGAATTGTTTCTGACATTTAAACAGATAGGTAACTAGTTCAATAGGCAGATAAAGCCCAGACTGTGCTTTATCCTGTGGTTATTATTTTATGAAAGCATCTTATTATATGATCTTCCGTACTTGCTGATGGAAAGTGTGCAACGACTGGAGGAAGATGATGGACAAAACAAACCTAAGTGTTCTCGTGTCACTGTGAGACTCACAGGATACAGAGGCATCCATCAGCATTGATTGAAAGCAGCAATGCTGTGATTTGAAATAATTATGAAAGTACATGAAAGGGAACTTTTGAACCACCTGGAAAGGAAGGGACTGAGGGGGTTGGGAAGTACAAGGTAGCACTGTTCACAATGGAAGAAGAGAGTTACTGTTTTCCCAGTGCACCCTGTCAGAGATTTCCAGAAGAGATGAAGTGGTGTCTCCAGCATGGAATGACAGCACTAGTTAAAGGACTACCAAGACAGCACTAGTTACGGAACCATAAAAAAAAAAAAAAAATTGAGAAAAACCATGCAAGCAACTGATGGGAGTTTTAGCATTGTAAGCAAGCCAGTTTCAGTCATTGTCCAACACAGATAAAAACAGGAAAGAAAAAAGTTCTTGGATAAACCAATGGAGTTTAGGGGTCCATACATGTTAATAATTATATTAGGGGAGATCTGTGATTTCATTTATGTAACATTTAATCTATTTAGTATTTACGTGAAACAAGTAGGTGTGAAATTCCATTATTCTGCATTTATAGGAGTACTATTTACAGCATTTATTACATTTCAGTGTCTCTTAGGTTTATCTTTGTATCCTGAAAAATTATAACAGGAAGATTAGTAGCATATGCATGGTTTGTTAATGAATCTGAATGTGTTAAGTTTTATGATCTCTACTCTTTCACCATTAGCAGCTGTGCTTTCTGCAGCTGCAATGGTAATCATACAACACACCTTTTCTGCAATGGTAATCATACAACACACCTTTTCACATAATTTCATACCATAAAAGTTTTGATTTTTTTCCATCTGCTCATCCACTTTCCCTGAAACTCCCTAGAATCCCAAAGCTCAAAATATCATTCAGGTGAATTCATCCTGCCCTCCAGCTGGCAGTGCCACTATTACTATTTATATTAAAGAACATTGAGTAGATACAGGTTCTGCCCAGATATTTTCTGCTTTTGTAACTCACATCTGCTGTCTCGCTTGCTTACTCATGACAATAAAATTGCAAAGCACTTCTTCACTGAATCTACATCATGTTTAAGGCATCTCTTCTTCCCCCAGTGAAGAAGCTTCTAAATATAAATGTCGCCTTTAAATTACAGCTTATTGATCCTCATCTATCTTTGGCCACAAATATGTAATAATATCTGAAGTAAATGTTTTTGTTTAGACCAGTTAAAACTTCTCAGCAATCTCTTTTGTCTCTACAGTCTCTCTCCTACAGCAATCTCTCTTTGTCCTACAGTTTGTACAAAGTAAAAGGGCACCTAGTCACAGCTTTGAACTAAGTGACTACAGGCATAGTAGTTAATGACTAATATTCCTACTTGCCACAGATATACCGGATGACTATTACCCTTCCTTTCACTCCATTATTAATGGCCTGATTAGGAATGCAAATCAATGTCCACTATGTAAAATGGAAAACACAAAAATCAATTCATGTCCTGTTGCATATGGCATAGATGCAGACTTTTTCTTCATAGTGTCACAGGTCCAAACCAAACCTTGAATACTAAATTAACTTCAGATGTTTAGCTTACTTATATGTTTTTCATGTTTATTTTCTATATTCAATTCTACTGTATTTTTGTTTTAAAAATACAGACCAGAATGAAAAGGTCTGTAAAAGAGGCTCATAAATGCTATTTGTAAATACAGAGCACACCATTCAGAAGCAAATCAAGGGCTAGGTTGGAGAAAAACTATGATGATGCTGATTTTTAATTTATTATTTCAATCAAAATTATAAGCCCCAGTCCAAAATTCTAAAGCTACTTTGTTTTTCCTATTGATACATCAGGATCAAAGTCACTGTTGTGTCCACTGACAGTTGCAGTCACTGGAGAACTGCTTTTATTTCTCATAAATGGTCCTGAGACCTTTGCAGTTGTAACTGTTCCAGAACAGGTCCCTTTTTTTTTCTTTGATACATTTTTTTAATCACTAGGAATCACGTGAGATTAGAACCTCTTAGTAAATGACCCATAACCAAAGGGGGTGAAAATACCAAACCAAACTAATGGTCAAGATAGAGAGCTCATATCGTCCTCCAGAATTCTTTTTGGGAATTATATTTTTCATATTTTATCAGCTTTCCCTTTATTTTTTTCAGATAAAAGTCCTTGGATTTTTATATACCCATGAAATCCTTGCTGAAAATTAACTGCAATATTAATTGCACATAAATCTATAAATATATGTAAATATGTGTATGTATGTTTTGCTCCCATTTATTTTGCTCCTAAATAGTACAGAGAACTCTTAGGCCTAAATAAAGCCTTATCCACGAGTAAAATGTGGTGGCAGCTGAAATGTGGAAGTGCAAGTTATCACAACATTGATCTTTTCATTTCGTTTTCTTACTGATAGTGTAAAGGAGAAAAAGAGAGAAGAGACAAGAGGAATAGACACAGAGAGAAAAATGGAAGAAATTACAAAGTCTCTGTGAATTACCCTGTTACGCTGTGCAATCATTTATGGCAGTAAAATCACAAAGGAAGTCTAAGCCACAGCTATGGAATATATCCTGTGTACCTAATGCATCCATTGCTTATCCATAGTGGTATCATTTAACAGCATACAAAATGAGGGGCTTCAAGTACAGATTTCTGGATATAAGTATTCAATTCCCTTTTGCCCTAATTTTAATAAAATCATCAGTATTACCAGTCAAAAAAGCCAAATCACTGGTAGATCTTGGTGGATATTTTATGAAGATCTAAATAAAGGATCAATCACCAAATCCAGTAGGAAAGAAATTTCATAACTGCTCTTTACTGAATAGTTAAACAAAAGTAAGCCTAATATTTAAACATAGCAATGACAGAATGATAGCAGTTTCACATGAACATGGGAGTTGTTTTCTCACACTTGCAGATTGACTGGAGCTGCTCCTTGGATCATATTTTAGAGATGGCAGCTGGATGACATTTTTTCTCCTTTTCTCATTCTTCCCTACATGTACCATTTTTCATTTCCCTTTTGCTTACTTTTCTGATAGCTGAGTGTGTATTGATACAATCACTACTTCACATATTAGTTTTTCAGTTGTGGAAAAAGTGTTGTACATTACTGTTTATTTTGCTTGAATAGCCTGTGCCTGGCAGTCTCACAGTCAACAAAAAAAAGATATACAGAATTCCTTCCTAACTACTTGGAGATCAGGGGAAATTCCACTGGGAATCATACTGTATTTAGGAACAAACAAAATTTGCAAAGGCTTTTTACTAGCCTAGCTTCATTCAGTTGCTGAAAGTAGAGTCATTCCTGTCTCCCCACTGCAAGAGGAAAATTATGTCACTTGTCTAAATTCTTGGTTCCTAAAAATTAGCATTCAGGTTCTCTGTATAAGCTGTTGAGTGTACTGCAACACAACCCCTTTATTTCATGGGCTATAAAGCTTAGGAAATACAGACATCCACAAGCTATGAAGCAAAGGCTCATAAAAATGCCATGAAATGTGCAATTATCCACTAGGATGAGTCTTCAAACTATGCCTGGAATGAACTGAACTGGGGGATTTAGTTGAAAAGCCAAACTCTTCACAGATCACATTGACAGTAGACAAAAATGAAAAGATACATGAAAATCAGAGTCAGCAGAGCTCTCTGAATTTAATAAAGTAACCATACACACTCAAGTAATTCCACGCAACTGCCTTTGAAAAAAGTGGTTATCTTGAAACTTTCTGCTGAGTGCCAATGACTCCATAAACAATGGATTTAATTAACAAAAATTACCCCTACCAAACATGTGAAAATGGATGCTTGTCACTTCTAGCACTCCCTAATTTTCTCCCTAAAGCTAACCAAAAATATTGCTTGGAGGACATGAATGCAGTACACAATGACCTGTAAGATTATTTTCTTGCGTGTCAGAGAGTAGGTATATCATCACAGTATTTTCAAAGAGTAGAAGCTACTCATTAACTTTAAACTTTTCACAGCACTAAGACACATAGTTTCAGTATTTTTTATTACTTTTCAACTACATATTTAACAAAACTAGTGAAGCTTGCTTTTAAGGACTTCAATCCCCAATAGAATTTCTGTCTCTTCTACTGCTCTCACCTAAATGTTCTCCCACTGTAATGTTAACTAAATAGATCCCAAAGACATGACTGTCTAGAAATTTATCTTCTTTTATCTACTCTGGATAGACCTGTCAGAATTTATCTCCACACTATTACCTATTTCTAAATTTCTCTTGGAAATAATAACTATACAAACTTCTCTGACACTACATTATTCTGTCAGTATGTCCCTTTATATCTCACACCTTGGAAACCTTCTGTTCAACTGGAAGTAGTATACGAATGTCTCATAGAATTTCTTACATACAGTTTTCATGTCCTCTTCATATTTTCAAGGCTGTTCCTGAAGGCTCATCTAATTAGAGGCATATAAAGCACGACTGATAAAAGCTCTATCAGGCAACTCTGCATCCAACTGATAACAATGAACAGACTTTTCAGCCTTTAACAAGTGATAAAATTTCTAGAGCTGAGCAGCAGGTAGTGGGTGCCCTGTATTCTTTTATTACAGCAATTAGTAACTCAGAATATGTATCTAAAGCACAAAGTTCAGAATTACTTTTGAATGTAACATAGTGAAATGTCCTAGGAAACACCAGCTGGCTAAATGAGGTAAACTTTACTCCCTCACTGACCTACATTAGTTATCCCATCAGAAAATCTAATACTACAGAAGGTATAGTCCAAAATGTACTTTACAGTGCAAAGTGGCAGTTTTTCTATGCACATATTTGTTTGAGTAGTACAGGTGCCTTATAAATAAATATGGAATTCTGTATCCATCCAAGTCCTCGTGCAGTTTGTGTTTTGCAACACAAGATTCTCCATGTGTGGAAATTTATATTAATTAGCCTGTTCTGATAAATATTCCCACCTGCATATGGTACCAGAGACTCTCCCAGTGAGAGCAATGATGTACTGAAGTAACTGATTCATGCAGCCCAGTGCCAGCGTCATTGCCTTACCTCCACAATCTTACCTTATTACCAGCAAGCACTGCCAGCTGTTAAAGAAATGTGGATTTTATAGTACAGCAGATAATAGTGAGACTAAACTAAAATTCACAGAAATCAGGAAACCCAAATGTACAGTTCTAGTTAACCTGAATCACGTAACACAGGAGCTCAGGAGCTCAGCCAATGCTTTATACAACTCATGCTACCAGTGTCTGACTGTGACTTCAGCTCAAGGAGAATGAGAAAACCTGAGCAGGTCTTTTTGTGGGAACACACAGGACCACATCCATACATAGGGACAGCCAGCTCCAGCCTAAGTGCCTTCCCCCAAAAGAAATGGATGCATCTCCTGGATTAAAGGCAATCACAGATGCAAAATAAGATAACCCAGCACATCATGTCACTCCAATTCCTGTCCAATGGAGCATAATCTGATTTGCAGTATTTTAAACTACATCCTGATTGGATTACTAATGAAGGCTGGCAATTCTGAGGAGTTTACCAATTGCTGACAGTTTCTGTGAAGCAGCTGGGCAACTACTTTTAAATTGAGAAAGACTGTAAAATATATTTACAGCCTTTCTACAAAGATGGGCCAGATGGTCCCATAGAAATTGGAAAATGAAGGAAGCATTAATGAATCATCCAAGAAACCAGAAATCTTTTAGTGGGTGGTACAGTCCATTAAAAAGAAAAATCACCCCAAACCCAACACTACCCAACTCCTCATAAAGTGCTGTTTTGCTTACCATAATTTAAATGCATTTATAGGCATATTGCATTTCTAAATAATTGCAGTGAAGCATGATTTTATAACAAATGAAGTTTGCTTTTGTCATGTTAATAGCATATTCCATTACCAGATGAGATTTAAAGTTGAATATTTTTTTAAAGCCAGGGAAGTCTGAAAGGGAAAGAGATTCTCAAATAAAGAAAGGTTTCTAGAAAGAGTTCTGGACTTAGTAGAAACCCTTTCTAATAATAACTAAAACACTTCTTAGTTGCCACTGAGATAAACAAATCAGGATTCAAAGATCTTTTAAATTGAAGGGCAGAGAGAGAAATCTCGTGATTTCCTAGTCCATGCAGCTCAATAATGCATGTTTCCTTTCTTAAAGGATCTTCTTCTCCAGGACATTTTTCAAGAACTGATCCTTCTAGTGCAAAGTGAAATCTCTGTAATACTTCACTATTGCACAACTAATTGCAGCTTGTTATTCATTTCTCCATTCTTAATTGTTTTCCATCCTTTTGTTTTTCCTTTCTCTCCAGGGAAAAGAATGAAATGCCTCTTTTAATTTATTAAGCTATCAATAAACTAGCTTGACAAAAGCAGCATCCTAGTGAATAAGAATTGTACAAGTTTGAAAACAAGCTAATGAAATGAGCAGTTACCCTTGATAACACACTTACCATTACTGAAGCTCGTGATGTCTCCTTAAATTAAGTGCTAATGATCAAGCCCTATGGTGCTGTTGGATTTGGTAAAAATCAAACACAGACAATTCCTATACTTGCAGATTACAGGAGTAAAGACTATCACTTTGAGAGCTGTAATTGCAGATCACATGTTATTTGAATGATACAATTTTCATGCCTGTTTGAGACACAACCTTAGTTTGATCTTTAACTACTGAAAGAAAGTTGATCTGTTGCTTCATGTCTAAGGGAAAAGATGGAGGGCTTTTATTTGTTCAGGTTTTCCATCTGGGGGCTTCGATTATGTGTCAAATGAGCTTTTGAGCTGAATCCAGCCTTCAGGTACAACTCAGCACAGCTCATTCCTGGACATCTGTACAACACCTTCACAGGAAACCTCTAAGAGGCCACAGCTGAGACAGGGAGTGTGTGATCCTTCCTAGCTCTGTGCCATTTTGTGCCATGACTGCCTCTTCCATCCACCTGGAACACCTGCCCTTTGCTCTAACTCTTATGCCCCATCTAAGACCAAAATAGTTCAAGGCTCATTTTAAATAACCACTAAGCCATTGTTTGATGCTCCTTCTGCTGGAAGCCATTTGTTGCCAAATGGAAATATTATTTTTTTTAATGTGTGTTAGATCAACAGCTAATTATTGGAACAGAATAAGGTCTGAATATCATATTAGTTTCACTATTTTTATTCCAATTACAGATACGTGTTTTGGAATGTGCACTGCATAGTCTTAATAGAAAGATACTTGTTTTGGTCTCCTTAAAAGTATTTTTGTTTTGATACATTTTATCTTTTATTACAGAGTTCATTATGCCCTTTAAATTTTAGCATCTCTATAACATTATTTAAAATTTTAGTATATATTATTTTCTTTTTTTTTAATAGTGCTTAAGAATCTGATAATAATTTCTAAATGAAGGAATAGTGTTATAGATGAAGAAGTAGAAAAAAACCATAGTAGCTGGTTTTTTTTAAGGAACTCAGTTGATGAGAAACTGTTTTCAGGCTCTGTTAGTGAAAAAGGCAACCTTCCTAACAATGGAAAGATTTTTTTCAGTATTGATAGAACCGCATGATGGATCCCTCAGAAGACGATTGCAAAAGTTGGTCTTTATTGATAAGGTGAGCTTAATCTGTAATCAATATTCTGCATGCATTGATTCCATCTGTATTATGGAAACCTAATGCTCACACTCCATATTTTGAACATATTTCTGAACTGCCTTATCCTTGGAATATTTTCAAGAGTAGTTTTATTATATTCTTTTTTTTTCCTCCACGTTGTTTATGTTTTTCTTTCTCTCGAGTTGCCAGTCATCATCTCTAGAGTCTAGGTTTTCTACTTGAAATATGCAACGTATGAAATGTGAAAACAGGACATGTCATATTGCATCCTAATTAGAAATGGTGAGTCCTGGAGAAAAACAACCTAAGCACGAGCCTTTATTTGAATTTTGAAATTAATTTAGACTGATTTTACCCCTTGTGCTCCCTTTCCATTAATATTCCAGCAAAGGAATTTAGTGGCAGGTATAAGTGCTTAAACAGCTAAAGTTTAAGTGAACATTGAGGTTTACACAAAGAAAATTTGAAACTTATAACAACAGCCCTGGATTATTTTTTTCCTGGTGATGGGTGTGGAGCATCATGGTAGAGCCTTTGTGTCTGCAGATGACCCCCAAGCAATCAAGAAGCGAGATCTCACACCAGGGTCAGAGCTGGCAGCTGCCTTTTACAGTAGCATGGAGTTTCTAGCCCTGTACATTCTGTTTTGCAGAAGTTTTAGGATAAAAAAATTGTTCCTGCCATAAAATGAAGAATGAACACAGGTTGCATTTAGGTCAAGAGAAGCTTTACCTCTGACACTTCAGGAAAATTGGGTGGGACGAAATTCTGACTAACTTGTTTTTCTTTAGTAGGAATGGAAGAAATCTATAATTAGTTGATATATATTATATAATTCAAATGAGTATAGCATGCTTCTGAGACCCAGTGACGAGTGTAGTCATTTAGATTTCAATAAAAATATATTACCTGTAATTAATCTACTTCATCATTGTTGGATGCATTAAAAATGTCCCCTGTTTTAAAGTAAATTATTATTCATTGAATTTCAAAGGAAACTGAGCAGCAAACAATATCTAGTGTGATTTGTCTCATAATTAATACACTTATTCACTGTGAAATACAGCTATATTGCCCGTTATGTTTAAATAAAGCATAACAAACTGAATTTAAAGGCACCGGGCTATTACCCAGAACAAAATACTTCTAGCAGATCAGAGTGACATTTAGCTTTAGCACTATAAGTACCTGCCCTGGGTAAATAAAGAAAACAATTTTTGAACAAAATTGAGCATTTATTTGGCAGCAGAAAATCATAAATACATTTCATAGCCAACAAGCCTCAAACTATTCTTACTGCACTTAGGTAAAGGGTATGGATGCATAAAGAAAATTCATCTCAACAATATGCTTTCAGGCATAGAGAAATCTTGCCTCTTGTCTCAACCCAGTGCTTGCCCTCCTTTCCCATTTTTTGTAATACCAGTGGTAAAAAATTCTGAGTTTATGCCTTATGCTGTTATTGCTTTGCTTTTAGTTTGCTTGCCCTCCCTTCTCCCCCACCCACCCCTTGCTTTTTTCCTCCCCTGTTTCTGTTTCATAAGCTTTTACTAGAACACATCTTTCTTCTCTGTCACTTTCCCTCCCTGTCAAATCTTTCCTCACCATCACTCTGCAGGATTTTGTGGGGGCTCTGCTTCCTACTCGGGGTCCCTGTGCCAGCACCTGACCTGGTACCGTGGCATTGGGAGGGGGCTGAGGAGCTGGGCAGGGGTGGTTCCAGGCACTGTCACTTGTGTCACAGCCCCTTTGCTCCTCCACCACTGCCTTTCCTCACCTGTGGTTTCTCTGCCATTAACTCCTGACCTTGTTTGTCTGCCCCCAAAAGCTGGGCTCACACACTCTCCCAAATCCCCCAGGCAGAGGCAGCCTGGCAATGCTGAGCTGGAGCTGCTCCTGCCAGGGGCCTGACCTCAGGAGAGCACAGGCCCTGCAGGCTGGGAACTGGCCCCTGCAGCTCCTTCTGTCTGGTATAATTATACCTGGGAGGAACAGTTTTGCCTGAGGAATTTTCTGCAAGGAATTTGTGGTGATTACTGGCACAAAAGTATGCAGAAGAAAACTTTATTTTTTTTTTAACTGTAGTATCTTTCCCAGCATTTTAAATGTCTGAAAGTCTACCAGCTTGCACTCTCTATCACAGCAAATTCCTAGTGCCCTCCATTTTTTTCATGTACATAGGGTACTGGCCTTTTATGCGAAGAACTCATCCAGTAACTTTAGCACTTGAAAATGTGCATTTAAAATGCATTTGGAGTAAAGTAGGAGTTGCTATTCTGTATCACATTTAACAGGTTGAGAAGGGAAGATGCAGAACTAGGATTAAATTCTGCATTAGCAGTTGAATGCTGTGAGCTGCACTTATCAGAGGCTGAATAAAACAGGCATTTGGGCTTTCCTTCTCTTTGAATCACAGAGCACCCATGGCTTTTCTCTCTCTCGTATTCTCTATCATAAAACCATAAAATACAGTTTTTAAAAAAATTACTAAAAAATAATAAGTTAAGCTTATACAGTGCCCAGGCAGTACAATATATACTGATATCAGCAGCTCAAGCATTTACAAATGCAATAGTCTTCCATCCAGCACTGTAATGTGTTTGTCACTCGTGGAATAAAGCAGAATACACAACAGGAAAGAATTCCTGCCACAACATATCTCATGCATTTTCCCATACTTTTTGAAATGCCAAGACTTCACATTTTGCAACTTTAATTTCAGAAGAAAGAATAGTGACTGACTTCCCCATTTTCAAACTGATGGAAAATTAAGGTGCTTCCATGCATCCTCTGGTCACTACAACTTTATTTGAATAATTGACCTTACCTGCTTTGAGCACAGGTAGAAAGATGCAGGTCTCCAAGCAACTGAGCTCCTTAGTATCTATAAATAAAAAGAATAAAAATATTAAATTCCCCAGGGCCAGACAGCTTCCAGAAGAAAACAATATTATATTCAGGTGTTTGCATTTGCACGAGGCCGTCATTCTTTTTTGTCCCACGTCGGTGGGACTGGAATTTCTTGCAATTGCTTGGCCATGTATTGACTGAGGTGATGTCAGGGCAGTTCTCAACAGAGAAATGACCCTAAAAAGACTCCTGACACATACTGACACAAACAAGCTAAAGGGCAAAGTCATGGCCACTGATGGTCCTGAAGCAGTGCTGCAGAGAAAGGACTGGACACTTCAGAGGTACTGATTCAGCTCTGTGGAGGAGAAACAGCTACAAAACCTCTGTGGCCCTGAATTAATTTTTGACTGAAATGAGCAATATCAGCCTCCTTTAATCCACCACCTGGGCAAGGCAGGCTCAGCAGGGCAAAATGCACTGTCCCTCTTGATTAGCAGCAAACAGCCATTCCACTTTGCTCTGCCCACTGCCAACACAGGTATTTTTAACCTGCAATTTATTTCTGTCTGTCAAAGGTGAAAAACATTAAGCAATTAATTATTTGAAGTGATTTAAGAGACAGCTGGAAGCCAGGGAGACTTCAAAAAGTAGCTGATTATTATTAATTCATGTGGTATTCATTAGTGTGTCATTAATGATGCTGCTTTCATTGATATTTGATATAGAATGCAATAGTATTGGAATTTCTCTGCAATTTAACAACTGCTTAAGAATATTTCCTGAAATCTGAGAGTAGTAGAGATGATTTCAAGCTAACATTTAACACTTTATGCAATGTCAGAGGTATTCTGCACCAGAGTACTCAGCACACATGGAAAAATCCAGTCTCCAGCTATGACCTGACAAAATGCTTCCCTACCCTGTCCAACCAAATATCAAATACTACATCACTAACCAAAGACTTTGCCTATAAAACTCAGATCAGGAAACACCCTTCTGTTCCAGCCCATAAAACTTGTGGATGCTGACATCCAACATACCAACAAATTCCCTGGGCAAGCAAATGGTGATCCCAAGAGGACCCTTCAGCTGCAGATGTCTACAATAAAGGTACTGTTACCTTCCTGCACTATACGCTGTCAGCATTAACTTTGCATCTCAGGCTTTTGTAAGATATTTATGCATCCACTACATGTTGGAGCCTTTTAACAATTCACTCTTCGCAGTCCCACAGGCATACATTTACTGTATAATCTGCATTCCCCTTCCCACCAATATATTCTGTTCAATGAAGTTGAAGTTTGTATACTCACTAATAGAAACCAGATTTTTTAATCTAAAGACCATGAATGTATAGTACAATTCCTGGCAGAATCTTAAAACGTTAGAGAAATACAGCTCTATTTTAAAATGAAAGGGCTCCAAAGATAATTCCTGCTCTAGGGTCTGATCCTGAGAAAGGCACCACACCCACACCTGAGGGCTCTCAGTCCCTCCCAGTATCAGGTTATTATTGACTGGCCCAAACAGAGAGTTCTGCAGGGAGCACCCACACGACGTCCACGGAGAGAAGCTGTTGGCCAACATGTCTGCCTGACCACAGAGTATTGGGCACTGATAAACAAACACCTCATTATCATAGACCAGATTATCAGACCAAACAATGGATAAAGAGCTCCTGCATGACAAGGGACACACAGTTACACATTGTAGGGGAGTTTACAGTTTGAAGTACACAGGAGCTTTATTTTTTCTGGAAAGAAGACAAAAGTTGAATCAAAAACACCATCTAAGAGAAAAGTGTTGCATTATGGCAGAGTGGGATCATTTGAAAATAATAAGTCTCCTAATTTTCAAAGGCCCTAAATAAGCTCCAAAATGCTCCCCTAATGTAACTTGGACATATCCTTGCCAAAGAAATTACAAAGATGCCTGCATACATCTCCCACACATTCTCACCAAAGTGAAAACACCTCTGCAGTCTCTCTACATTTCCCAGTTGATCATGGAGAACAGAAGCATCCAAGTTCAGAGACCCCATTCCTGATGAATTTCTAGCTAATCAAAAACCCAAAGTTCCTGGGAATCACACAAATACATTTACTTCCACTTTAAAATATTTAGACCAGTTGAAAAGTTCCCATTGCATATATCTGCCTTCCTATTGCCCGCAGACCGAAGAGGAACTGGTTTAAATACACTGTAAGATACACCTTTGGGAACACCACCACATTTCTTCTGAAATGCATTAATACCCACACCAGTCCAACTTTCAGGAATTTTTTCTTTCTTAGGGGGGAAATAGCTGGTTGACAACTAGTGAAATGACAGGATCAACAAAATATTTAACAAAATACATTTTGGGTCCAAAGTGGAGTTTCTGAGTTGTGAGTATTTTTAGAAAGAGACCTACCAAGCCCATATATAAGTCTCACAATAAAATTAGGATGAGCAAAAATGATTAGAGGTAAAATAAGCAGTTTCTTTTTTGAATCTGTTGTGTCTTTCAGGATACAAGTATCTTCCATTTGAAAACCTTCTGGATGAACTTAGAAATCTTAAGATCAAACATGTTTTTTTTCTTCATGTTCCGAATAGTTTTAGAGAGAAAATAATTTTTCCACTTCCAATCATTAAGTGAAGCATTAAACAAGAAGAGGATACAGGTGTACAGAATTATCAATAGTATCATTCTTATTCAAACTTATTTTCCCTGGCTCACAGATCACAGAACTGTATCAATGCAGGCCCTGATCCTTCTCCCAAAGGTCTTGCTATTGAATTTCAACTAGGACAAAACTAAGCAGTGGGGGGAAGAAAGCAGAAATGGGAGCAGAAAGAAGATAGGAAGCAACTGTGGTAGAGATAAGAATAGATGGTCACAGGCTAACATAGTGCATAATTTAATGGCTTTCTTGAAATGCTGAATTCCTTTTTGGGGCAGATCAAGCACCTGCATAATAACTTTCTATGATGTTGGAAGTGACAAGCACCTTAAAATATGTATGGAATACTGGAAGAATGAAGAAAAACGGAAAAAAATGTGAGTCCACTTATTATGCCTCAGTAGTTTTTCTTTTATTTCAAGCAGACTGTATCTGACTGAATTCTTACTGTCTGAAGGCAAAAGGAATAGTCCCACCCTGACCACATTTCACTTTTAGTACCACTAGATCTGGGTAGCCTAAATCTTAAGGCTTCACAAACATTTCAGATTGTACATATTACCTGTGGTACAGTTCATAAAGCACAAAAATCACTGGTGGTGTGCTAGAGTACGTCAGATTTTTTTCCATGACACAAATATGGTGCACTACTTAACCAAGATTAAGGAGCATGTAGTTAAGTGTTCACTCATCAGGTCTGCTGCTCCAAATGCTTGCCTTACTTAGACAAAGGGGGGTTTTTGCCTCTTTGAAATTAGTTAATATTTGATAGTTTCCTCCCATGAATAAATCACTCGGCTGTAGCTCTAAATGGTATGCTACAAAATCAAACTCTGAAGGCAGATGAGGACCTACAAAATTTTACCCAGCAGATTATAAGGCTTTAAAATATAAGGCATCAATTAAATCTGGATCAGTCCTCCAGACCTAAATTAAATCATGTCTGCTGGCCTTATATTCCCTCTTAAACTACCCTGCACAACCAGAGGGCACACAGTTTGGAAAGTGTTCAGAAATGGCATAGTAAGCACTCTAGGAATGGCCAAAGGAAATTTTTTAGTCCTTAGGATATAGCCCAAATTGTGGAGTGGGACCTCAGTCTGATGAAAGACCTGAGACTATGTCTGTGTGTGGGTTTGTATTTGTTTTTTGGATAAAAGAGAGTCACATGCTTCAAAATATTGGAACACATGCTTAAGTAATGCAGAATAGAAACCTCAATAGTTCCATACCTATATTGTCTCTATATGAACTGGCATTGCTTTTGAAAATCATCTCTCAGTCTTCTGTGCTGCACTGTCATGGTTTAGTCCTTCATCCTCATTACTCTTCTGTTTTCTTTAGGATATCATTTTGAGATCCTCATATAGCCCTGAAGCATATTAATATGATATAAAGTTGCCTATAATAACTGCAGACCATTCTGTTTCATTCCCAGAATGGTAAAACAGAAGGAGGCTCAAATTGTATCACAGGTTAATAGATTGGAAATTTGGAAAAAATAAAATGCTTGTAGTTTTATCTCATGGAATATCTTTCCAGGAACATCTTTTGGAAGCTTAAGTACTCTTAAGTTCATTATTATTTACTCTTGTATCACAAATTAGCATGGTGGGATGCTCAACAGATACCTGCACAGAGAGGTAGCTGGGATTTCATATAACTAAATAAAATTTATTAAATAAAGAACTAAAATATGGGCATCCACCTGCTCCACTGTGGCCCTGCACAGGCTGCAGGGGCACAGCTGCCCCACCATGGTCTGCACACTGAGCTGCACCAGTGCCTGCACAAATTCCACCTAAAGCATTTCTGCTTTCCAAATATATGAAATGCTTAATAGCAGAAACTCTTAATTAGGAGACAAATGTTTACTTTACCCTCAGAAGTGGATTTGCTCCTCTGTAACCTAGCAAGTCCTTCTTTAATGTGTGAAGCACATGAGGGATTATTTTGTGAACTGCATGCACTGTGTGCTCTTTTCTCTTCAACCCCACTATGACCCCACTTTCCCCTTACAGTGGAATATATTTCTTTGCTCAAATTCAAGATTAAGAATTACCAGTACAATAACAGATAAGCTCAGAGTATCAGTGGAGTTATGTTGGAGTGCACAGGTAAAATCAAAATCTGTCCTATTTTCTGAATCCATACAGTATTATCATTTATCTTGTCTTTGTGTGGAGTAATCAGGTTGTTAGTGGGTACATTATTGTAAAGCAGATGGGTAATAAAACTGTCCACAGTGTCCCTCTGGAATTTCCTATTTGTGTTTGGAAAAGGGAATTCTTTAACCTGCCACTTCAAGCTTGGTAGAAAAGCTCTTTCTCAGTTCCAATATACAGGATCATATTTACCACCTGGGACTTTTCAGTTCCAACACTGTCACAGAATTGTGGGTGGGAGGAATGCTAGTGGTGGAGTTTCATCTAAAAAAAAATTAAAAATGGACCTTACAGTGTTGATGGATGAATTTTAAACTTTTAACTTTCAGTTCTGGTTTTACATTGCCTGTTTTGAAGATAATACAAATCCTCCTGCCCTTAGTCCTTTAGGATCTCATCCTTCATACTCATAGCTATGCATGCTGCAGCATTTCAGTCCTATGAAAGAAGTGCTAATGGAAACTTTTCCCACCTCCCCATTTATTGTAATTTTAACAGGAAAAATAACCAACATCAAGTTCCAAGTGAAGGGATGAGAGGAAAAGGTCTAAAGCTGTGCCAAGGGAGGTTTACATTGGGTATTAGGAAAAATTGCTTAGCTGAAGGGGTTGTCACTGAAACAGGCTTCCCAGGGCAGCACTGGAGTCACTGTGCCTGGAGGAATTAAAAAGATGTGGATGTGGCACTTAGGGACAGGTTTAGTGGTGGACTCGGGGGTGCTGGGCAAAGAGTGAGTCTCAATGATCTTAGGGGTCTTTTCCAATCAAAGTGATTCTGTACTTCTATGATCAAGTTTTACCAAGATCTACATTTTTTCCTGAGATATTTTTCCTCCTGCATGGTATTGAGGCTCATTTCACTTTTGCAAAGCAGGCCTCAGGCTCCTTACCTCGGCTGGTGGGTGATGGCAAGCCCAGAAGATGAATTAGCCACCACTGAGGGGACAGTGCCAGGATCCTTCAGATACATGAAGGGGAACAGGCCCCTGGCCCTGGCAAAACAAACACCTGCAGTAGGAAATGGCTCTTGACAAAATTGTTCATGCTCTTAAGGAGAGAGAAGAAATATCTTTTTATCTTGAGTTTGGCAGAAGGGAAGTAAGTAAGCACTCCTAGAGGGCAAGTAGCCCTGGGGAGCTGCTCCAGTAGCCTGGGAGGAAGGTGATACTGGCATTGGGCTTAGGTTGTTTGCCATAGCATTTATAAAATCTCCTGGCAAATGTTAGTGGAGTGCTGACTTTGGTGTAATGCCCTTGGCTGCTTGGTCTCACAAACAGTCTAAATGGTCTGGGGTTTATGACAAGACATATTTATTAAACAAACAGGTTAAAGATGTGTGTGTTTCCTCTCATTTGAATTACTAGGAATTTCCATGAAAACATTTCTGGTTTAGTGTCTGTCTTCTGTTTAGCAGTTCTTAGTGACACTATAAATGTGTGCTGTAAATAGATCTGCAAAACATGCTAGAAGTTTCCATCAGCCTTGGAACACCCTTTCAACACTTTCTGCAACTATGTATTTTCAGAATATTTCCATTGCATTCTAAACAAAAAACACCTACTTCTTACCTGTGTAGTACACAAAATTTAATGTACTATGGACAAATTCTTAGCCACAAGGGCTAACTATTCTCATCCACAAAAATGGAATAATGATAATTTATAACAGCTTAACATGAGACAAGGAATTTTGGATGTATGCCTGAATTTTAGGTGTAGATAATAGGAGTAGTTTTACAATAAATTTTGAATGTCATCTGTATGTAGGAGTTTCAAAATATATAGGAAGCTTTGGAATAGGATGAACACTTCAGAATAATTTTATTTGAGATCTACTGATTGAGAAACTGCCTGTTATTTGCCTGGCTATTTATACAGAACTTGAAGGGGAAGTGAATTTACTTTTGGATAGCTGAAACATCTCTGCAAACACTTCTGCTGAAAAATACTGGTTTAATTTTGTAAGAAAAGTAATTTCACCTTTTTCATTACCCAGACCTGTATAGATGGGTTAGGGATACTCAAAATGCAGTCACCACCCCAATCTTCCCTGGACAAGGCAAATTAGAACGGAATGGTGTCACCCACTGGAACAGATGTTTACAGTAACTGAGCCTGAAGATGCAGACAGACCAGCTCTACTCCAAGATTTTGTAAGGCAGTCAAAGGTACTGCTGTTGCTTTGAGACCTCTTAGGTTCTTTTATAGTCTCTCTAAGCTGTTTCAGCAGTCATACCTTATCAAATCAAGTAATTCCTTGCTTTCAAAGCCTTCCTGGCTACCTTGGAGGAAATTCTTTATGATTTTAACCCAATTCTTTGGTGCCTTATGCAGTATATTTCCTGGGAGCATGTTCCAGACAGATGACAGACTTGCCAGATAGGATTCTGGAGAATTTGATGATTTGCATTGACTTGTACCAAGAATTCTGAAGTTCAAAGAGGCACTATCATTTACTGTGCTAATACTGCATCTGTGCATACTAACAGGATATTTTCTAGGACGCAAACAGATGAACAGGTCATGCAGTTTTAGGCTAATGAAAACCAAATTGTTCTAAAAAGTGCCCAATCTTTGCCTAAAGGTTTATTTCTTGATAAAAATTTCAGACTTTCAGTGATTCTCATGATTCTGTGTGAGATATTCTTTTGGTCATTTGTGATAAATTTGGTTATTTTAGTTTCTTTATTTTTATTTTGATTTAATTGTTCAGAAGTTAATCCCTTACTAACTACTGTCTGAAATAATTGAATGTTTCTTAGATAAATCTCTATTTTTCTTAATTCCATCAGTATGAAAACTATTTGTTTCCGCTTGGCCCTTCCCAAAGCAGAAAACCTCATAAGCCAGGATAACCAATCACTGACAAACACCAAATATTAAATAAATACTTACTCAGTTGCCTTATCACAGTAATTCCTTAATAGTGATGATATTTCTTATTGCTTTAGTGGATCATATAATTGTTTAATGATATGGGATTTACCCTTGTTCATTATCCCTTATTTATTTACTATGAATTTTGAACTACTCTAGAAAATGCTTTCACTGAGAACTGATGAGACTGTCTGGGCCAGAAAGGATATGAAGACAATTTCCTGAGCCCCAGGCCAGGCAAAGACAGCTGATGGAGTGGCTGCAGGGGAACAAAGCTAAGAGGAAGAGGAGATGTCCCATGCCACAGAAGAAACTGGAGCAGTCCAAAGGTGGTGAGCTACATGGAACTAATGAGGATAAGCTCAGGAGCACCAAACAAAGCCATCTGAATGGCAATGGCACTGCTTGAAGGGACCTCTGGAGCAGAGGGAGGTGGCTTAGGAAAAAGAGAGAGAAAAATCCTGGGGTGCAAATAGGAGAGGATAAAAGGTGTGTTTTAGACCTGTGATGGGGGAAAATGGAAAAGACAGACGTGGGTGTGACCTGATCACAGACTGAGGCCATCAGCTGTCAAGGGTGTGGAGAAACCCTGTGAGACAGGTGACAGAGTCACTCTTGGGACAAATGAGTAGGTCAGATGTATCTACAAACACCTACCATGCCCTGCTTTCCTGTCTGTTCCCTCCAGACAGAAATTTAAACATGGGCCAAGAGGCACTCAGTGTTTGCTGAGAAATGGATGAAAACAGAAATGTCTATTTTTCCAATCAATTCTTTGCTTGTTTTGTGTGGATTTCCTAGTGTATTATTAATAAAAAACTTCTTTGAGATAGAAGTTATTTGAAACTTAAGAAAAGCCCAGCAACATGCAAGGCTCCAAATTTTCACAAGGAAATTTTTTTTTTTTCAGATTGAGAAAAAGCCTGAAAATGATATTTCAGAGAGTTTGAAAGATGATGAGGAATAGGTACAGAAATACAGGAGTCACATAGTTCTTCTGAGCAATTTTCCTGCTTTCCTTGGCACTGGCAAGAGGAGGGTCTCCACCCCAGACTGAAACATTTTAAAATGGATTTTTACCAAGGGGGAGAGTAGGAACAGTTCCCCGGCGTGTACTCCGCAGACAACATTTAAATGGCTCAGGTGGGTCTGAGCCTTAGAGTCCTGTAAGCAATTCTCATCCTTTTGACTTTTCACAGCCTTAAATTCCCAATTTTAACCTGCTGCCTGAGGGCTCCAGACTAGGAAATCTTGGAGGGAATTGTGTTCTGGTTACACTATCCCACTTTGTCTTTTTTGATCAGATGTGACCATCATTCAGAAGACAATACATCAGGATTTCCCCTCTATTCAACCACAGTAAATCCTATTTCTGATGTCAGGTACAGCCTGCATAACAGTAGCACAGAATTATACACTATGTTCCTATTGCCTGACTTCAAGTACAAAGAAATATTTTTCCCAGATTTTTTTTATTCTCAGTTTACAGTCATTTGCAGCTTAGTTATTCATGCTAGGCGAGACTGAATTATTTACCTTTTTTCCAGGAATTCCTCTTTTTTTTTATTAGTCTCACCTGAAATAATTAGAAAATAGCATAGGAGAATTGTAAAAACAGTATTTAAAATTAGGTGAATTGAATTTATGCCTTGTTCTAGAATAGTATAATAATTGCACGTGTATTATTGTAACGTGCAATTATATTGGTTAAAAAAGACCTCAATTCCCCCTAGGTTACAGATTGATTTCATGGTTGTTTTGTAAGCTATTGCTCTGCTTCCTGGGGTATCTCTCAGGCTCCCTTCAGCACGGAATCCATTATAAACTACACATTCAGATAGATGAAAGCTTTTATAGCAAGGTTAACTTTGCTGCTATTGAGTGAATAACGATTTATAATTATTCCTTTTATAATGTTGAAGTTAGTTGGGCATGTGCCTACCAACCCATTTCGTTTTGTTCCTGGACGTGTTGCTTTTTAGCAGCAGTGGTTCCAGACATCTCTCAGACAGTAGATTTAAATGAGAACTGCAATCACACCCTTGCTGGTCACAGCTCTCATCTACAGATTTTTACATGTGATTTACAGTCTGTAAAATACTCTATTTATTGCCTGAGTTAAAGTGAAATCATCAATACAAAGAGACAGTCACAAGTTACACTCTATTCCTTGCTGGGGCACTCAAATGAGCATGAAGAACAAAGAAAAGGAAAGTAGTGTAAAGGTGAGAAATGTATAGAAATAAACTAGAAAGTTAAAAAATAAACAAGAAGTATCAAGAAAATAAACAAGAAATATAAAGAAAAATAAAAAGAAATAAACATAAAAGTTACTCATTATCTTCCTTTTTAAAAATATTACTGAATCACTTTACTGTTTAAAAGACAGGTCCCCAGCAGATGTGAAGCAGCATTGCCTTTTATCTCCAGAACATCACCTTGTGGATTGTAAGTGATGGGAAGTAAAGGTAAATGAGCACAAACAAATATGCAGATACTGGCAGAACTTTGGTGAGCTTTAGCAAAGGCTTCTCCCTGATCTCTGGCTTTCTTTGTTTCACCTCTCCCCTACCTTCTGTGAATCATAGCCAGATTTCTCTCTAAAGTATTTTAGTCTCTTGTCAGTAGTAATTTCTGCAATTGTCAGAGACTTGCTACTCCTCTCTTCCTTCTGTTCTTGGTGTTCCTCAAAATGTCCCTCCACGTGTCTGCTTTTCTGCTGGGTGTACATCAGTTTTGGTCCCTGCTGAGGAAAGGTTTTGCCATAGGACATGTGGTCCTGGCCTTACTAAGAAGTCATCTATCTTATCTTTTTCTTGCTTCCATTAACAATGAGCGGAGAAAAATGAATGAACAGCCATAGATGGGCAAGATTATATTTTCAGGAAAACGCTGATATAATTACACAGAGATTTCAGACTGAAAACACTGACTTTGTGCAGTTCTCAGCTGCTACTAATACAAAACCAAACTGCTTTCTTCAGGAAACAAAGGTCATAACTTCATCAAGCAAAAGCAGAGTTTAATGATATATTCAGGATTATTAGTTCTTGCTCTGGAATCCTGGCTCCATCTAGTCTGAGTTCTTCCTGAAAGCCTTTTTAAAGATGAGAAGATTTCTAAGAATAGCTCCCCTCATGAGAGACAATACCCTAAAATTATGCTGAGTTTTCAAGGTATACTCCACATTGTGGAAGTAATGGGGGGGGGGGGGGGGAATAGTGATGAAAAGATAGGAAGAATATTCCTAAAAATCTTTAATTCCAGAAATTAATATTATTCTACAGAAGAGGAAAGCATTGTAACTTATGAAGAAATGAGGCAGAGAGGTGAGCACCTCTCTCCACACAACCCAACACAGCAAAAGAGCTCCGGAGTGTGAAAGGCAGAGCGTGCTGCTGGAGGCAGGACTGCATTTCCATGCTGGGAATAGCAAACCCCTCTCTGAGGTGAGGGTGAGCTAATAGTGTGTGAGGAAGAAAAGCCCTGGTGACTCTGAGTGGATGTGACTGCTCCTCTGTGCATTCCTGTTAAAGTGCCAGTTGTTTGTTTTGACTGCGCTTTCTTATTTCAAACAAAGGATATCAACAGCTTTAGATTCCAAAGCTTCGCCCTGCTCTGTGAACAAATAAATTGTACTACACTTAGCACATTGAAAATTCATAGAATTTGTGAAGGGAAAGGCTTAAGGCATGCTTGCCATTACTCACTGCATATTTATACAAGTTCTCTAAGCCTGGTTACAGCCGCTGGCTGCACTCAGGTCAACAGCATCACATAATAATGTTGAACTGTATTAACTGCATAAATAAGAGATTTTAACAGTGGGCTCCATTTGAAGAAGGGGTCAGCAGCGTTGAGCTAAGGGCAAAATTATTCTCAGACCTTCACTGTACATCTACATTTCTGTAATCTGGCTTACTAGTGTACTAAGAGAAAAAAAAAAGTGCTGTGCTGATATGAGACAAGTAATGGACAAATCTACCTTGAAAATAGATCTGATTAATTTTTTCCTTCCCAGAGGAAACAAAATCTTTTCTTTTTGAGAAAAACTGAATTTCAACTCATGTTTTTTGTTCTAAATCCATTCTTCTGTGCTGATAATATTGTATGCATTATTAATTCTGAGTGAGATACTCCAGGCAGTCTAGAATGACATGAAATAACAGCTGTGAAGCTATAACTGAATTATAGCTATTCTAAGACAAATGTCCAACTATTTTTATTCATCCCACCAAGAATGCTGATTTAGAAGTAAGGCCCTTTTAAGGCCCTTGAAACACCTTTAAGCACAACTCTTTCAAGCTATTTTTTCTGTACTGAGAAACCTTCTCATTTCAAAGTGGAAAGTGGCACATTTTTATTCATTGCCTAGTGGTTTCAAGAAAGAAATAATAATTGATAATATTACCTCAAATATTGTGTGCATAGTCAGCCTGAGAATTTCTATCCAAATAATTCATAATATAAAAGACTATGGAGATGTTGGAAAAAGAGAGAAATGCTTCTAAAATCAGAATCCCTGAGATTAATGGCATGATTCTGACTAAGATGAAATAAACTGATTCCACTGACTTTTGAAGAAGGGCAAACCCTTCTTCAAATGACAAGTGAAAAAAAAAAAGACAAAGACGAGAGGAAAAAAAATAGTGACACAAGTAGACATCTGATGAGATTCTTCAATTCAGTACTGGCTCTGATTACAATCAGTCTTTTGATTGCAGAATTCAACTGCTTACTCTAAGATGATATACAAGAATAGCAAGCAACACTTTGTGGTCCATATCCTAGTCATTCACAATTATTTTAACAATAAATTATGGTGCTTGGATATAAAATACAGGTAAAACAGACCCTGTTCTCTCTCTCTCTCTCTCTCATTCTTCTTTGTCAGTGTTTAGCCTCTCTGAAACCAAATCTAGTGTGTCAGTGAACTACATAGAAGAGATCCTTCCCTTGATTTTGCTCTCTGGAGACTGAGCAACAAGTTCCTTACATATTTTGAAAATACTTCTTCAGCAGGGTGAGCATGGTCTGAGGAATCACTCGACTGAGCGAGGCTGACTGTCATGTCCCAGGAGAGCCCCTCAGAAGGAAGGAAAGAGACAGGTGTTTTCCATCTTCAGTGAGTGTTTGCTTAACACTTTCCCCTTCACAGGCTGCAAGCTGCAGCCCTTCCTTGCCTCCCCGTGGTTCTGGGTAGGAATTTTAGGAGGCAAATGTAGCAGCCTGTTAGTTTGCATTACTGCACTTCAACTCTGTGACTCTCTCCATCCTGCAGTCGTGGGATCTGAGCTGTGCTCCCAGCACATGAGGGATTCTTCATGAGGGATGAGCTGGGTGAGTGAGAAATATGTCTGGCTTTGCCAAAGCCACACATCAGCTGTGCCTGTGAGACAAGAATGGATGTAAAGTTTCATTTATCAGTGCTGCCGAAACTGAGAAACAGCAAGATCTTTTACTCTTGTATTAAGGGACTGCATAGAAAAAATGTACAAAGTATGTACACAGTATGCAAGTAATTCCCTCTCCTTAGGGGATGGGTGGTCATTAACAGCTATTTCCAAGCCTGTAATAAAGCTGTTTATGTTCACCCTCTGGCTAGCACTGTTCTGGAGCTGCCCTCAATCCCTCATCGTTAGACATTATCCAATGCCTTAATGAATGATGCTCTCACACCTAGGAAAGTAAGGTATCATGGGCAATGTACAGGTTGACACAGTTCATACCAAATTGAGTTAAAAGAGACCCGTGAAAACATATTTTATCTTTACAACTGAGCACAATCTGCTGAAGCAAGGGATAGCCTTTTAACACGTATTAATGTGCTAATCTGCTATTGAAATTACATCCACAGTCTCTTCAGAAATTATGACCTCTTGCTTGTATTAGAATATATATCTGCTTAAGATGTAAAACATATGTTTAGTGATGGGCTGTAAAACCCTTTTGATTTTCAAGCTGTATAAACAGGACTCAGTTTATTTACACTTTCACAGGCATGATTTTGTACTGTGGTTAATAGTAGGTTAAAATGGCATTAGTTAACCATCTATTTCTCCAATTTGCTCACACAGAAAAACACATGGTGAAATTTTATAAATATATAAAGGTTAATAGTAAATTAGAACCCTTTGAAAAATTCTGGTCTAAGCCCATGCTTTACTACTAGTAATTTAGTAATTCACAAAGCTATACACCTTCAAACCACTAATTTGTTTTATAGATCAAGCATAAATAAGGTTGCTTGAGCAGGCTTTTAAATATCAGACTGGAGACACACTTTAAAAGGTCAGAAAATAACTCTCCTAACAGCACTGATCCTGTTTGGAAAGGCAGGTTATTTCCCCTCTCCAATGACCAAGAAGTAGTTTCATGGTAATTTACAGTGTTTCAGGAAGATAGGAAGTAAGGGGAGCACAAAGGAAAAATTACATCCCTGTGCCCTGCTGGTCATCAGCTCCATAAAGTGGGGACATTGGCTAAAAAGAAGAGAGTTGAATGTGTGGCAGCTACTTAATGGAGAAGGATGAACTTGGCAATTCCTTGCTGTCCATTTCCATGGTATTAATCACTTGCCTTTGTGGGAATACCATCTCTGGGATTGCTGAGGGCAAGTACATTAGGCAAGGTTTGCTAATTAAAAAGATACTTTTGGTCTGAACTCTTAAAATACTTCCATATCCATGAACGATTTTTCTACATTTGGAAGAGTACCCTCAAATTAGACTTTTTTGGTATTAGGTATTAGGTATTTTTGCAGAATTCAGAGGAATATAATTGCTGAAGTAAATACTGAATATAGAAATTGTTTATAGTATACAGTTCATTGAAAAGTATGGACACTGTGAGTTTATTGAGGTCACAGAAGTTGTGAACTTTATCAACTTTTGATAAAGTTGAACCATATAATGAAGCTTAACTAGGTTTTGCTATTGTAGTATGGGCTTAGCTAACAACTACTAAAGTTCTCCAGATTGGGAGAAGAAGAGGAAGATGAAGGCTGAGACTCTATGCATACAACTCATAATTACAGCTCACATCAATGAAAATCAGAAAAGAGGACTGGGAAACAATACAAAAAATTCAGGCAGACTAATCAGTGGCATAACAGGAAAATTAGAGAGCAGGGAAATGTATGCATATATTTATTTGCAAGGAATAATAAAGAAATAGAAAATTAATTTAAACTAAGTTTAACTAGAAATAAAGTCTGATTATCTACAGTGTTAAGTCATGTCTTACTATTTTTTGTGGAGATTATATGTAAGATTATTCAAATGCATTGGAGTTTTCAGATTTGGATATGGATTTAGACTTGGGCAGCCCAGAGACATTGAAAGGTCTGTGTAGAGGAAATAAAAATGTATCTTCTCTGGAAGATGGAAAATGCTGAGGTTTGAAATCTGCTTTGGTTTCATAGAGTCTCTGTTCCCTGCCAACCCCCCCTTGCCATGTCCTCATGCCCTCAAAATCCATACAGCAAATAAAACATGTAGGAAGAGGATAACCCTGTCTAAGCTTTATCTCCAGACTTGAACTTGTACTGCTTGGGGCTGTTGATGCCATGCAGTAGTGATGATTTTGGCCTGGAACGTGGTCCTGGGCTTCCAGTTCTCCTGACAGACATCAGCTTCCCAAGCTCAGCAAACTCCGTATCAAGGCAAGTTCCAACACAGAATTTTTAAAATTGCCTCTTAATTACTGTAGTTATGCTAAGAATAGAGAAGAGCAGCAAAACATCATTGCTAATGAAAAGTCATTGAACTAGCAAGACAGATAGATGCTTTTAATTCAACAACTTGAGATGCCAGAAGATTTTCTCATCTAGGCATCTGGGAATTAAAACCTTACTGAGCATAATTAAAGTGTTTGTCTGCCCTAACCTATAAAAGGTTTATCCACAATGCCAGTTACCATCTAATGAGAAAGGATATCTGCCAAAGAGAACAGTAGTCTATTTTTCTCCTGTATCTCTGCAAAGATGATCATCACAAGTAGTTGGAACAAATGCAAATAATCAACCTCCTATTATTATAATTGTTTGTATAAAAGGGTTGCAGTTAAAGACTCATGATATAAATCAGCAGTCTATTTATGCTGTTAGTTATCAGGTGTGCAATTACGCACATTTATTCCCTTGAGTAATTGACCTTAGCCTTAAGTGGATGCCCTCTCCATCATGTTTACTCTGCTGTTCTTTCCTATCCTCTAAACAAAATAACAGATCTATAAATCAGAGACATTAAAATAGCTCCAGAAGGACGCCAGGCTGTTTGTCAGCCTTCCTGCTCTCCAGACTGCCCAGTTACAGACTGCAGGGTGACGCCTCAAGGGCTATTTATTTACTCCCTTTTGTCTTTGCTGTGCCATGTTTTTTAATTGTTGGGGATGGGTGATTTTTAGGATTACCTGGCCAAGTCCCAGATGCAGTTTCTACAATAGGAGATGTAACAGACCTGCTGTGATTATCTAAACCAAGAGAACTCTATGATATACAGGCAGATCAGCTTTAATACAGCTCAAGTGTCAGCATAGGCTTGCAGTCATTTCACCAACCATTTAAATGGGAACGACAGGGTTTGGGTAAGTAAGAAAGAATTCAAGCTGCTTCTTTAACATAGCTTTCCTGAGAAATTGAAACTAGAATCCTGTTATAGTAACTCTATTTTCCTCATTTATGTAATATTTATATAAATGTTTATTTATGATATCAGCTTGGGAATCCTATTTCCTGGTATTCTCTACACACCAGACAACTTACTTTACAAACTCCTGCTTCCTACCAGTGCTAAAACATTCCCTTTTTGGTTTCTATTGCATCTGTTGAATTACTCTATTGAGAAAAGCCACATAAGAATAAAGCAGAAGAACGAAGCATATTCAGCAGATGTGAGATGAGTCTATCCAGGTTGAAAGGATTTACTTCAAAGCCTTAAAAAAATAAAATCTGCCCCATAAGCTAGTGAAGCCTGACCTTAGAAAGCTGATCTTAGCTTAGAAAACGTTAAGAAAGGAAAGGAGAAAGAAGAGAAAAAAAAATACCAGAACTTTTAAAGACCTCATTTCCCATCTTAGGCATAAGCCCCCCAAATGAAACAGATTTATCTATTTTCCAGTCTGACAAAAGTTACCCCTCCTAAATCAAAGGTTTATTTCCTACTCAGCACTGTTCTTCATGAGCACCTAAATTACAAGAGCCACTAAATTTCTACAATTGCTCTTTTGGGCAAGGCTCTTTCAGTCTTTACAGCAATTGGGTCCATCCCCAGCAGTCCCTTGATCCATTTTCTGCTGGGGCTCATAATCCCATCTATCAACACCAACCACCTGCACTTGGAAAAAAACAGCCCTTGCTTCAGCAGTGGCCTGGCCACTCCTTGTTCTCTCAACTGCAGCCAGGAAAAGGGTAATATCAGCAGGGCTGCCAAAGACCTGTTGATAATAAACAGTTATGTGCTTCCCACAGAGAGTCCATATGCTTTTGATCTGCCTGAGCTGAAGCAGCCCTGTGCTTCTCTTGCAGCTATTTCACTGATTTGAGGGTACTATGATTGCAAGAACATCTGTCAAATGAAGTCATGACACAGGATTGTGTTTTATACCTAATGCCTTCAGGAACAAGCAAACTGACACAGCTGAAACTGAGTTAGACATCTAAAAGTTCCAAGTGTTCCATGTTGAGATTAAAACATATTAAAGACCCATCCAAAATCAAACACAACACTTAGGTGTCAAGTCCAAAAGCTGTAAACCATGCAGGGCTGGCTGTGGAGGGAGCCAGGCCTCACCCTCAATGTTCAGTATTAGCAGTACCTACGTGCACATCATCCTGCTCCTGAGCTGTGAGCAGAAGCTCCTCAGGCCTGAAAGGTCATAGAGGAGCTCAGATCAATCTCAGATTTCACCCCATCCAATTTGAAGATGCTTTTTTTTAAGGCTAAACCCTCCCAGGGGTCAGATCTCAGGGAATATTCATGTATAAAGTTCCCATATGAAATTTTGCCAAGCTTATTTTACAGAAAATACAAGCTTGTTTGGGTTTGTGTCATGAGGAGACAACTGGAAATTCCTGCTCTCATTTTGTTCTTGCACTGCATCAAATAGGGTGCCTGTGGGACGTACATGTAGTGATTTTATGGCATCAAACCAGACAGACTGTCTCTTAGTTACCTTGCAACTCCCTCTGAATGTCTATTTTTATGTTATCTTGTATATTTTACATTTGTTATTAGTTATAGCATACATGTGACACTCCTATTTTATTATTCCTTAGCTCATGTAAAGATCAGATAAGTAACTGCATCAACAACTATAGTGACTACTCCTACCATCTGATTTACTGGATACTCCAGCGCTGGCATGTCCATCTTCCCATCGTATACCTAGGCATAACTTTAGCTTTATACAATTTTTCTAGGCTGAAGAACATTTCGTTTACTCCTTCAAACTGTTCTTCTAAGCCTGATCTCCTCAAGTCACTCATTCTACTTTGCTTCACTTCCCAATTTAATACATTCAAATGCCTTGATTATTATAAAAGTTTTGTCCTTCAGAAAGTCAGATGGGTTTGGTAATGTTGTTTTACAGAGTGATGCCAAATCCCAAGGGTTCAAGCTTGACTTCTTCAAGGGACAAGGTAATGATGTTGAAAATGATTCCATTGTGCCATCTAAGCATTACCCTTATTAATCAATCCTCAAAGCATGTTAGGAATGCTAAAATCTGCTAATACTTATTCTTTAATTAACGTTACTGAATTCACGCATTGCTTTCAAACTAAAATAAATCCAAAGCTTCTCTAATATTGTGGATTTTTTTTGGCTTGAAAATAGTCAGCTTAAAGTAATATTTGCAAATGCACATATTGCTTCATCAAAGATATTATTAATGTCTTTTAAAAGAAAGAATGATACATGACCTCTGTGTATGCCCTGCTTGATGTAAGCATTTCCACTGACATCTGTGGGCACTAGGTAAATCTCTGGCCATTCTGTAAACGTTAACTTTGCATTAAGCAAAAATTAGCACAACTGTTATGTTCGAAAGAGGAGAAACTGATGCTCCCTGAACAAGGCAAAAGTCCAGCTCACAGCACAGGCTGAGTGTCCTTCCCAAGCAAAAAACTACCATATTTTCATCACATCATAAGTTAAGGCCTTTTCTCTGTCATTGTCAGAAATTGATAGATCATTTCAATGGGAGGGGAAAATAAATACAAAAGAAATGTCCTCAAATAGAAATTGTGAATATAAAATTTCAGTACAAATGATTAATATTTTGCAAAATAATTAGCAAGTGAATCATCATCTTCTCATCAGGTGTGTCAGGCAGTCTTAATAGTAACCTGTCAAAACAGCAGTAAAAAATAAGTGAAAAATGAGATCATATTGAAGTTGTTCAGAGAGGGATGCATTACAAAGTCATTATAGTCATCCTAGAAGCTCGTGCTTGCAACTCCAAGATTTCAATACTCAGTTAAAAGAAGAGACTACATATGGAAAGAGTCATTCCCTGTGGCATATGATGTCCACAAAAGGACAAGTATTTTAATCATACACACAAGTAACAGCAGATCTATGCTGGTTAAATTACATCTAAAGAGATCTTGAAATTTCTCTCCATGCTTTCAGATTCACTTCCAGGGTATATCTATATGATAGATATACCCTGGAAGTGAATATTTGAAGCTGTTCCTCTCCATTTCTCCTCACTACTGAAGCTGAAAAAAGTCTCTCTGTGCCTTGCAACTTCAAGAAAACAACATGCCCATTATCACTGTGGAAAGTACCCCAGGACTCCTGTTTTTTCAGGAAATTTAGGCATCTGAGAATCACAGAATGAAATGTTCCATGCAAAATCCTTTAGCTCCACAAACTCAACAATGCCCCTAAGTCAAAGTTCATCACAGGTAATTTTCTGTGGAATTTAGCTCTAGTAGAGGTGAATTCAATACTGGAATGAATGTGGAAGGTATTTTTATTAAAAGGTCAGTCTGGAGTTAACACTTGTCCTTCTGTACATGTGAACAGCTATAATTAAGACTACTTTATTATGTAGCTATATAACTGTACCCACATATGAGAGATTTCATCGTCCCAGAGACGATAATTGCATCCATATGTATGTGTAGCTGCAATCTTACAGTCAAATTGTGGCCTGCCTAAAATTCAGCCCTGGTGAAAATGCCGCAGGCAACTGCCTTCCCTGCTGGGAAAATATCCCTCACCAAAAAGATTTTGTCAAAAAGAAATTATTGTTATGTAAGAATTACTAAAGTCTTCGAGCAGCATCCTGGGGAGGCCACAGGACACGGTGCTGCATTTAAAGTAATTCCTACATAAATACATCCTCTATTATAAACAATTAGAAACCTGTCATTAGTCACACCAGAGGTGTTCTTGCTTCCTGGCTATTGGTTAATGGCTTCAAAGTAGAGCACCTTCTCCAGCTCCAGGGAGATTATTCCATGCTATATTGATACACCTTAAAATAGACCAGTTCCTGTGAAGACGGGTGCATGAAAAAGAACTTTGTGGGTTTTTATACTTTTAGAGGCCAGGAAAAACTTACATAAGTCTTCCATGTGCTAATACAAGCCCTCTGTAAACTCTGCTACCAGGCATCCCATTCTCTTCTTAAAAGGACAGTTTCTGCCAGCCAAAATAAATGATAAAAAATACAACACATATTTGGACATAGGAATATTATTACCCAAAACATACAACTGAATAAGACTTAATGAGTTTCTGACTTTTTTTACCATTTCCACATTGCTTTAGGTTGATTATCAAAGTATACATGCACAAGGATGCTTGTTTTCATTTCTAGGTCTTCCACCTATCAAACAGGTGGATTTTGCAAGGGAAGAAACAAAGTTTGTTACACCTGTGCCACCTTTCAGGGCCTAACTATATGAATGCAACAGCACTTCTGGTTCTTCAGGACTAAGGCTAATGTTCCTCTTCTTTTCTCTGCATTCTAAAATATACCTTTTACACAAAGAAAGTCAGCCCACAGTGAAACGTGGTAAGCAATTGCTGATCTGGAAAACAGCCACTCAAAATGACTCTGCTGCTACCCACTGGCTGAGTCACTGAGGTGGGCGACTCAATGTAATTTTGAAAACATGGATTATGTTGTGGGCTCGCCATGAACATTTATTTTCCTGCTTTTATGGAATTAGGACACATTTCAGGGACAAAATGTCTCACCACGTCTAGGAGAAAAAAGAGAAAGTGAGAGAAATCCACAAGTCTTGTAGGAGAGATCTGTGAAAAGAAACAATTGGAGTCTGAAAAATAAAGTATCCCTTTAGATTATAATGCAATAATGATGTTTATGGTAAGCCATTACAGATGAAGCAATATTTCCTGAAACAACTGAATAAGAAGAAATAAGAAAAGGTGATGTGGGGAAAGTAGTAACAGTACCTGCTTATTTACCTAATTCTGCTGCAGTTTTTAAAAGGAATTTCAAATGGAGAGAAGGAACATCTCCATGTCTTATCTGCATGATCCTGTGCATGTGCTCATGCATTTTTTACAGAGATATTCAGTATGTTTCCAATTTTAAAGAAAAAGAATAAATCTGATTGAAGATATCTGCAGGAATGGAAAAAAAGGCTGTATTTCTGATTTAATTGACTACAAAAATGCATTTTTATATTTTTTTCAGAAATTCTGCAGTTTTCCACCAACAGGATTTGGTTCCAAACCACTACAATAGATCAAATATCAACTACACAAATACATAAGCAACAGTAACATAAAATATTTTTTCTGATTTTCTTTCCAAGTATCTGATATGTTTGATCAGAATGTTGCCTTCATGCAGCCTATATTTGTTGACTATCTAGTAGGTGATTATTTGCCCAAGCTTCTGAAGAACAAAAGCAAAAAATGTTCTTTCAGCTAAATTCTTAGATAAACACATAATGATGGAACTGGTTCCCTAAAGAATTCACTTTTGTCCTTGACATTATGATCCAGGTTACCTCAGCCCAACCATATTCAGGGCAAAGCAAATCTTTGACCCTTTTGTGAGATGCTGTAATAATTACAGATATGATGGTATTTCATCCTCGTGAGACTTAATTTGCACCTCAATCTTTCTTGATAGTAGATACTACAAATCCAGGAAACACACACAAGATTTTTCTCAACAAATAATGGGATATATCACCCACTTCTCTGAAAGAAAAGGAAAAAAAAAAAGTCTGAAAATAAAAAGACTATCAGCTATATGCTGGACAGTATCCAAGGAAACTATATCAAGCTCTTTGTGTGAGTAAGGAAAAAGTCATGCATTAAGGGTCTGGTTTCTTTCATCATTCTCCACTATTACCCATCTAACAGCAGATTCACACACAAGCACCTGACTCACAATTAGGAGACAATACAGCTGTGTTTGGAATGGAGCTGAGAATCAAACATAATGATCACTAGCAGAGATCACTATGTAACAATTACTGAGATCTAGCTTGTTTCTCAGGTTGTATGTCTCAAAGCTGATTTACCAAGCATTTCAGACAATAAAAATACAGAATTGGTTTTGTACACTCTTCACAACTTGGGAATTTAAGGCAAGAGATTACACAAAAGATGGAGGTGTCAAAGCTGGGGTCTCTCACTTCACAGACATTGGATGATATCAAGGTAAAAGACTTATTTATTTAATTTGGAGGTGTTGACTTAGGTTTTCTTAATGTATTTTCATGCAGCTACATAACACCTGAAAAAAATTTGAAGTTCCAAAGCCTGTCAGTTTTATACTAGTGCTGTATTTTGTCACACTGTCAATCTGCAAGTATATTGTAATTGTCAAAATGACATTGTTGAACCTGCCATGTGACACAATAACCTTGGGTTTTGCATATGCTGCTGTCAGTTCAGAAGTGAAGCAGCTGAGCTGATCTGGCTTTAATAAACTTCCTAAGTTCCCACAATTTACTGTTACTCAGCAGCCAGTCCTGTAGGAAGTCATAATCCAGTGACTGAACCCATTTATCTATGAACCTTCCCATAACAGACCTCATAATTTATATCCATAAGGTGTCCTTCAAAATGGATAAAGATTGATGGTAGAACAAGAACCATGCTTTAACAGCCATTGTATTAAAGATTCCCTCTTTAGGCAAATCCGGGCTCTGATCTCAATTAGGCAGAGGGGATCTAAATCCCCCTCAGCACAAGCACAGCACGGATGCAGGAGCTGGGACACTGAATCATGACTGCCATGGCCAGGCTGGGTTAGGCTCACAGTAGAGGCTGAGAGCAGCTCATGCACTGCATAACTTTGGGGACAACCAAACTGCCCAGGAATGATTCCTTGTTTCCCTGAAATTCTGACTTCCACAGGATTTTAAAATATGGTTTTAAACCTACCAACTTAACTTTGGTGAATGGTAAAATCTATCAATTTCTCCCAGATAAGGACCATTAAGGGCAAAAAAGCTCCTACTGTACCAATAGCTGCTCAGAGCTAACTGTTTCAGAGGAGTTTATTTTACATCATTGATTTGGAACTAAGGTCATATCCTGGTAGGTAAAAAAGAGTAAACATTAGCTCAACTTTCCATTTCTTTCCTGGGGTCCCAATAATTCTTTGCATTTACAAGATTTGCACTTGCAATTCCTCTACACTTACAAGATGGTATGTCCCCCAACACAGTTATTTCCAGGGCCTGAATTACTCAAACACTAAAATGATCACTAATTTAGTCTGAAAATTCAGTATAGAAACTGATTCAGACTGAATTGTTTGCAAAAACATCTCTCCACACAGGACAACTGTAGAGTTTTCTATCTTATTTTAGACTCTTTCAAGTTAAGGATTGAGAATAATTGTGATTATTTTAAATTTGCCAACAGGACAATGAACCACAAAGATGAGGCAATTTGCTTGGGCTCATTTCTGAGCCATCATCTGAAGTACTAGGAATTTAACTTCCAATTCTTGATGAGCTGGGCTTTAGCCTGTAAAACCTCATCATGGCAGGGGACAGTTTCTTATTCTTGAGAGCATTTTCTTATCTGTTTTGACAATTTTTTATATGCAATCTCTCACAACAAAGTTGGGAAGAATGCATTTTTCCAAATCACAGGTGCCTGAGGATTAGCAACCTTTATCTCAGAATGATATTTACAATGTTTGGAATACCTTCAGACCGAGTACTGAAAAACGCTCCTTTTGGAGCTAGCCTGGAACACTCACCTGAGAGCCCAGAAGCTGTAAAAACACCTGATGGCAATATCACCAAAACCATGCAAAATTATTTTTGCACTTTAACAGTGCCCTGTTAATAAAAAAAAAAAAAAAAAGAAATTGAAGGGCACACAGAGGTGCATGTGTTTTCAGTTTCTTGATCTTCCTTTCTACCTTAAACATTTTAGGTGTATGTGAAAACGGGTAAGAATAAAACTGGAAGCCCTGTTAGAATTATCAGGCCTTGCAGTAGAAAGGATGATGGTCAGTTCTTGAGTCCTCGGAGCAAATGCTTTGCTGCTCACACAAATCTTGAGTTGGTGAAGCTTCAGAGTGACTCAAGTCCCCTTTTTCTCAATAGGGTTTCATTAAATGGGTAAAAATATAACTGAAAAGTCTAAGTGCCATTAAGCAAGATTCACTGGAGGTGTTCTTTATAGATAGACTCTGATATTTGGGTACAGGGGCATTTCAGGTAAGCTACTAAAAGAGCCTCCAAGTGAAATTGTATGTATGCACCACAGTGGGCATTGTAAAACATCTACAAGGCACAACATTCTTTCCTCCTCTTTGCTGTGTCAGCTGACATCTAAACAGCTCTCACAGGGAAAGAGGAGAACTGATGGCTCCACTGGCTTCAGAAAGAACTGTCCTACCTGAAGCACAGCTTCACTGAGATGCACTCACTTTCATGGTCATCTGCAGCGAAGTAAATTGAATGTTAATGCGACTGATTATAGTCCATGCTTCACTCAAAAAATGGGGCCAGGTCTCAGTTGGGAGAATTTAATTAAAGCAGCCTTCCAGAAAGATAATTATACACCTTTTTTTTTCCACTGGGCCTTTCTAGTCCTTAAACTTCAGTTAATAATAGCACAATAAACAAAGATTTCTACATTTTTGGTGAACTAGCAACATGGTGAACCTGAAGAGTATCTGGATGGCTTTTCTGACTACTGAAGCTTTCAAAACCTGAAATCAACTTTGCTGTTAAATTCATTCCTCATATTGAAAATGAGTTCTACTCCTGGCTGAACTGTAATACTACCACCAGTACAATAGCTGCTTGCTCTTCTGATGCTTTCACCAACAGGCCTGATTATTTATTTATCTTTTTGACAAAGGATGTAAGTAGAATTACTGTAACTTTCCAAGGAAAAAACAACTGCATGAAAATCAAGGAAGAAGGAAGACTAATCTTTAATAGTCTTATTTGATTTGATTTAATGGGGGTCCAAAGTTGGTGGGATATGTTTACCTGTAAAATATTAGGGTTGCTTACTCTCTTACTTGGTAGAGGATTTCATTACCCACCTAATAAAAGTCAGATGTGTCACCACTTCACTTAGACATTAAAATTTCACTAAAGTTTTCTTTTTCCATTAGGAAAAACAAACATAAAATTATATCTATATGTATATTAATAGGGTAATAATTAGCTTTTTTTTCTTTGTGCATTGGATACCTTATGGAATCGATTCCTAATTCATGAAGATGGTTTTGGGAAGGCATAACTAGTCCAGATGCCACAGAGAGATATATATCTAATCTAATTTCACAGATGTGAGTTCCAAAATATGTCTTAAGAGAATAAATTTCATAATGCCCTTGAGCACAAGATGGTTCTTGTCAGAATTATCTCCTATACCAGAGGAAGAGCAATAATGACAGAGTGGTTTAAGACTAGCCTTTATCAGACATGAAGATATACAAATTAGGATTGGCTGGATCTCTAATAAATAAATTATTGCTTGGGGCAATCAACCTTCAATCATCCACACAATCATGAGCATTTCATTTAAACTAAAAAACAACATCAAAGTTCCTCAGGGAAAGGATTGCTTTTCTCTGTGGCTGGGCTGCAAACTGTAATGATACCACAGATCAAACTCACATTTTTCTCTAGTACAGTCATTACTTACCATTTGAGGGAGAAAACCCCACCATGTGTCTGTCCTGTCATCTCCTCAGACTGCTTTGATTCCCATTTTTCTGCCGCTTTGTTTTAGTGGAGTTCTCATCAACAACGGTAACCATCACAGACCTCACTTTGTGAACTATTCCTCCTTTAACTCTTTATGGATGCTTGTGAGCCTAGTGACATTTGAGGATAACTAAGGGCCACCACATAGTTGAGAGGGAAAAGTACAAAATAAGACGTCCTAGACTACTGCACTAACACAGAACTACTTGCAAAAGCACAGAAATAATAGCAGGGTGTGGACCCAACTTTGTGCACCCTGCATTCAACACCCTGCCTTCTTTCTCTTTTCAGCCAGATACCATGTCTGCAGCAGGAAATGGTGTTGAAATAATCTTCAGATATTTTATGGGTGACAATGCAACATTTCTCTTGAAACGCACAATTTCCTTATCAAAAAGAATAAAAATCCTCACTGGTTTTCAGGAAGTATATTATAAAATCTTATTTGATTGCATTGTTCTATAAACTACAAATGACTGCTGCTTAAATTACTTTAAAAATATCACAAAAGAAGATTATAGTACCTGTTAGCCTTACATAAATAGTATTTCTGTTCTTTGTGACACATGAAGGCAATGAAATAAAAAAAAATATTCATTTTCTAGGCATTCTGTTTTCTTGCTACCATAATGAGCCACAGCACCACATTTTTACTAACAGGGGGACACAGGGTGTTTCTTAACAAAGCTGTTAGGTTTGGAACCCATTATCCTGATTTTTCTGTGCTGGGTTATAAAAACTTAGCTGCCACTAACCTGGGAATATGTAGCAAATATGTCAACAAAGTTTAGCATGTTGCAAGACAGCTCAGGACACTACAGCCTCTTTTACCACAAATCGCAGCAGACACAAAAGACTGGAAATATTGGAAATTGCTTTTCTTCTTATTTACAATTTTAAGTGAATTTTCATTTCCTTAAAATTTGTAGATACCCTAAGTTAACATAATGGGATTCAGGACTTTCCATGCATCAGGTAGAAACAACAGTAGATTCACTGCTATTTCAAACCACATATTTTAATATTCTTTCACACTGGAATCTACAATTTAGTGGGCATTACCACTCAGGATTAATTTATATGTGTAACTACTTCTAAATCCTGTTCTTTGAGTCCTTCACTGATGAGATAAAATTTTTGTCCTTGTTAACTGTACCTCAAAATTGCAGGTAAAAATATCAGAGATGAGAGTGACCTTACAAGAGGACACTTGCCATGGGCTGTACATATTCTAAGTGGAACCTATTAACAGTCTGGTAAGAAGAAACAATCATCATCAATGATTTAGGGGGACTGATTTAATAGGGTTGCTATCAACATTAAAGCAGACGAATTTTAAGAACATTTTAAAAAATTATGTGAACACCAAAGTAGTGCTCATTGGTATACATGCCTTTTGTAAAATTAAATCAATAATAATCATGATAAAAATATAGCTTTATAAAATATGCAGTAACATTTAAAATAGCTTTCAAAAGTAAATTTTGCTGACAGCCAGTAAAAAATTAGTGGTCAATCTGGTAAATAACTTTTCCATCCTTGCACTAAGTGAAGAACAGATTATACATTTCCTGAGGAGATATTTCTCTCAGGCCAAAAATAGAGGAATGAGAGTTTGGGATTCACTATTTTGAAACAGACACTCCACAGCAGAGAGAGTTTCATGAAAGGCAAATGAAATATTAAAATAATCTAAAAGCATACTAGATTAGAACAGCAAGAAACCTCAGAGCTAGTTAGGACCACGCAGCTGAGGCTTGTAAAAACAATTTTGTTCTTGTAGATGGAACATGAGTATAGATATTCTTTCAACATGATTACATAATTATCATCTTTTTTTTTCTTTTTTTACAGTGGTAATTTTTCTTGTTCTTTGACAGATGTGAGACCTCAGTGCTCCATAAACTCAAATGTATTTATCTTTGCTGCGTCAGTTGTACTGTAGATCATTTTATTTAAATAATGAGCAGTGCTTTAAATCTGATGTGTTTCTTCATTGCCTATGAGTCAGCCATTCTGATTTAGACATTTTCTCCAGCAATTTCAGAGATACCTCACTCTCTTCCAGAGGGACACACACTGCCCACAGCAACCTTATCTTCTGATCTTGACAACCACACAGAATACTTCTCTAACTTGTTCACACCTTCCTCATGCCAGTGAAAGTTGTTCCCTGCTGTACCAGCCTCTCCCAACCCAGCTAGAAATTCAATAAAGGAGGTCTCCCACTGCAGGTTTTGAAACCTGAGTGACCACAGAATAATTTACGTGGGTAGAAGCCCCTGAAGGAAATCTTGCTCAGCCCCTCACTTAAGTCAAGCCAGCCTATCAAAGGGCATCAAACAAGAAAAAAAACCCTGAAGGACACAGCAGATGAGTTTGAATATACACAGAAAAGTCATGTACCTCCTGCAATGTCATAAGTCCACTTATATTTAAGTGTCCACATACTGCTCTTTACCCCAAGAAATGTGACAGGAGATGCAGTAAGAGTACTTAGGAGCCATGCATTTGTCTGCCCTTGCAATAAATATTCTTTCTTGAAAGACTTTATAAGCTCAGTTTGTTGCTGTCAGCAGCCTCCATGGCTCCTGCTCATCAAGGGCCAGAGATACCCAAACCCTACTGCTTTATATTTTCTCTAAACACTGTGTTAAAGAAAAAAAGGTGGGGAAAAATGCAATTCAAGATGTTTAATGTATGGTATGTGTTGGCAACCCTGAAGGCAAAGGTTTATTTGCATCTCCTAAGCTATCTCTTACCATAGCACTTTTGGAAAGGTCTCACAGAACTGCTTCTGCACAAGACTTTCCTGTTCCCATCCATGGATATTTCCCGTATGGACTATCTACCCTTCTCCTTGGAGCACGTTTGCATAGACATCCCTCAGCCCTTGAAGCTCCACAGCCTTTTCAAAAATTACTCCCATGGCTTTCACATGTGCCATTAGAGCAGCAACAAAATCCCCATGCTACAAAAGTTTGAAGGCTTTGCTTAAAACCTTTCAAGGTGACTAATACCCAGGCTTCACTACCCACAGAGAAAGCCTTCGCTTGAAAATTATAGCTGAATTAAGCAGACCCAGTTTAGAAGCAATTAAAACAAAAAAAAATCTCAGAAATCATATGAGAAATACCTCAAGGGCTGCACTGCACAAACTTTTTCTCCTGACAGGGTGGATCAGGCTGGAATAAAAGCTGGTTTTTGAACTTTTCCGCTCGCTGCGTTTCCCGCCCACAGGGCCCCTCAGGCCCCTCAGGCCGCCATGGCGCCCAGGCCTCACCTGCGCAGCTCTCCTCAGGCTCCCTGTCTGCTCCCCGACCCTTCCAGCTCCGAGTGCCCACAGCCTCCATGGCTTCCCCACCGCTCCATCCTTGCTCCATTGTTCTCCCAGGAGCACAGTGCCAGGATGGCACCCTGATTCCCCAGACTGTCCTCCCCGGTGTTCCCGCAGTTGGGAGCGGTGCCCGCTGTCCTGCGCTCGGCCCCGAGCTGACCCCTGCCTGTGGCTGCTCACCCGTGCCCTGGCACTCCCGCGCCCGCCTTCTACTTGCTGCAAATAAAAATAAATAGCCAAATTCATTCTTTTCTCATCCCTTCTTGCTGCTTAAGAACAGACAATAAGATCCTTCAAATGGAAAATCATATATTACTTATAATTTCCTGAATTTACCAAAGGCTGTTTTTTTAAACTCCATCCTCCCACATTAAAACTCCTTTAAATTTCTTTCTTATTATTTCAATTATGTTAAGGTATTTCTTAGAGAAGTATGGGTTTTATTGCATTATTGACATAAAAGTAATAAAAACATTCATCTATTACCTGTTCTGGACAATCACAATTTTATTTTTGGTATAAAATTGGCTTTATTAGGTACATTATGAGGTAAATAGTTTCCTTTTCCTTATTTTCTTATTCTCTCTTTTATGAATTACTTTTCTATCTACAGGTTCAAGAGGTTTAAGAATGATAAATTCCTTGTATCTACCAATTTAATAATATGTAATGCAATCTATTTCAACTTAAAAAATATGTCTAAAATCTAAACAATTTGCTCAATCCAAATGAGCTAACATTACTTAGATCCTTTATTCGGATTCCTGTTATTCCAACAATGAGAAGAAAATCTCTATATGAACAGGATGAGTTAGCCAGGCAGTTAAGAGAGAGAGTTTTATTTTGCTTTCACTGCCAACCTTGCTGCTTTATGCTAAAGTTACAATTTTAAGATTGCATTTGCTTGTGGGAAAAAAAAAATCTTTCTTGTTATGATTTTAAGAAACAGAGCAAGTATTTTGGGAAAACATCACTCTGTTCATTAGACCTGACCATTGCCTTTGGATGTCTGACAACTTACTGGTAACCAGATCTATCTGTATATAAAGATTTATATCTTACATGACTATACTTACTTGCTAAATGATAAACATTGAAATGTAGTAAAAAATTATGAATGTGCAACCTAATTTTAAGTAATGGAAAAGAAATAAATACCATAACATAAATTTCCTATAATTATACTTCTTTCATTTTTATATGTGTTTCTATGTATATTTTTCCCAATTGGAATCAAAACAGTTATGCTCCAATTGAACAAACTTTTAAGTAAAATAGGGGGGGGGGAAATAAAAACTCAGAAATCTAATATGCCACATGCAGTATCCTTAATTAAATAAATACAAATAAATTATGAAAGCCATGTAACAATTCTTACTTAATTTTAGGATTGCTTAACTAAATGTAGTACTGAAAGTCAGCAATTAATTAGAGTTTTGTATGTCGTATTTGAAATTTTCATCAGTCTAAATTTTCTTTCCTTCCTTTTTTCCTTTTGCAGACTTTTGCTTACAATCATCCTGCAACCTTTCAAGGTTGTGTTGTCAGATTCCTGCTGAGTCCACAAGGATTTTTATTGGACCTGGAGTACTTGCAGGATGCTTAAGTCTGTTTGCCTTCTCCTACCCTGCTGATGATGGCTGCAACTCCATTAAAGCCTGGTCAATGCAGCTCTGCCAGTGTCTCTGGGTTGCTCTGAAGTCTTCTTTTCTTAAACTGGCACCTGCTGATCCTAGGACTGTGCTGGTCAGGGAGGTAACACAGCTCAGAGGAACCAACGAGGCAAACCCTCACCTGCTACATTGCAGGAAACAGGTCCTACCCTCAATCTGCATATTATAAAATTAGGGCAAATATGCTAAACCAGTTTCAATGGGTAATGGTGTGATTTCCACATAAAATCACTACAGTTTCTCTCTGAATCAACCTCTCTGCTGCTGCAAAGTTTTTAACCCTTTTCAATGCGCTGGAGGGATAGGAAAGCTGGTCTGCAGTGCTGTTAAGGCCATACTACCATGGATATCTATATTTAGTGCTCATCAAAAACAAAGAGCTCATTAAAAGGTTTTTAATTAAGTTAGAAATCTATTAGAATTTCCAAGTAAATCCTTGATTAGATATTGTCTTCCTTTGTCTTTATTACTCTCGAAGACGACCAATATTCTGTCTAGAGCACTTTAGTCCCAGGAGGAATGTTCCCACACCTCTTGCTTGTATCAGCACATGACATATTGGAAAGGTATTGTTGAGGATAAAATTAAATAGTAGGGTTGTAAAAAGGTTTTATCTCTTGCTAATGAGTTCATTTTTTTTTTTTTGCAATGACAGCAGATTAAGACTAGTGTGTTTAAATAACATTAAAACATCCATAACTTTTATAGGTTTTGAATAGCAAAGACATCAGCAGGTATAAAAAAGTGAACGTTTCAGAGGATGACTTGCAGGCTGTTATTTTTCAAGTCATCTGTCACAGGCTTATTTCAAGGTTGTGCTGTCAATCAAAACTTACAAGTCTTGTTTGAATTAGTTATGGGGTTACAGGTAGGTATTAGAGGGTGTGCTATTCTGTCACAGGTAAACAACAGTCCTTTGTTGGCTTTGTAGAACTGAGATTAAATTCTAATAAATGCCCTGTTAACAGTTATCTCCAGTTTCCTTAATCCTTCATGAAGATTTGCACCTACACTTGAATGTGTGCTTACTTGCATCATCTGCACATAAAGATTTACCTCCCTGTTGCTTTTCTTTTCCACTCTGTTTCACCAAATTTTTTTAATTGCTTCCTGATGGAATACAAGTACAGGTAAACAGCATTTTTTATTTCAACCTCTGTAAGTAGATAAATTTACACTGAATACCTCATGTTCTTTGTTGCAACCATCACACACACTTGTAGAAACAAAAGTGAACTACCTGGAAAAGGTTTGTTGTCTGGAATAATGAACAACTGAAACATTTTCAAAGTCTGTGTGAAACTTTGAGTCAAACAAAACTTTTCCATTTGCTAACAGTCCCAGTAAGAGCTCCAGTAGACCTGAAGATAACTATTAGACTATAGGCAGAGAGTAGATGTTGGTATTAAATGCACCTGAGATGTTGCTGCTAAAAAGACAGAAGGATTTTTACTGAATTCTTATCAATAAAAGACTGCTTGATACAACACTGTCAAAACACAGAAGCTCTGATTTTTCCCAGCTCCACCCTGAGGGAGGAAGAAAATTATTATCTCTTACAAGAATAATGAGAAAAGAAGATTAGTATCTCTGTTCTGAGAGTCCTCAAGGAAGATTTTTCCTTCACACAGGACATCTTCATAAATGAACAAAGCACACAGAGATCTGGACAAAGACAGCATGATACTTCTTCCCTCCCCACTCCCATCAGTCAACAAATGTAATGAAGTTAGAAACTACGTTTCCAAGTGCCTTTCTCTCTCCTTTGTCCTTTTTCATGTGGCTTCTCCACTGATGGATCTACAAGGGCTGAGAAAGGCCTGATGGCTTGGGCTATAGGCAAAGTGTATGAGATAACAATAGCTTCAGTATCTCAGAGTGGGAATGTGGGAAAACACTGGGGCCTTCTGATGAAACCATGGACTGGGGAATTGGGCTTTAGCTTTTGAGCACTGAGCTACCAGGGTAAATCAAATTCTTGCCTTTGTTTGAAAGCCTGTAAAGAAAATTCTTCCTGATGAATTTCTTTCCCATGCAGCATTGATACACAACCTTCCCCCAGAACAAAAATTACTAGGTTTTAAGCACTTGTAGAGAAATAGTTTCTTCTTACAGGACATGAACAGAAATGCAAGTTGAGTGGCTTCATATTTTTTAAGCAGCGTTGCCCTTGCTAGAAACCACAAACATTCAATTGTTTGGCACCTGCTGGAACAGCTGAACATTTGGAGGCTACCCAGTCACTAGGAAGCTCTGGAAATTACATGTCCAAACTGGACAGTCATTCACAAAGGCACAAGGGCACCATTTTAATGTGCATTACTATGGGCTGTGGCAGTTCTTGTAGCACCAGGAGACACCCAGCCAGTGAAAGAAATGCTGTACAGAAAGATTTTACTTCCTAATGCCATGCAAACACCAGGCATGCCAGGAGAGCCTCAAGCTGCAATTTATATTTGGCCAGCTGTCATTAATAATGTCTAGATATATATACACCTTTCTCCCAGAGAGTACAAGCAAGTGTCCAAATGGCATCTAACATTCTGTGCTCACAAAATAAAAACTCTATACATCCACAGCACAAAGTTACTCATTCCCTCAGATGCTAATTCAAAGAAAGAATATATCTGTTTCTTTAAAAAAAATAACAATACAAGTGGAAACTTTCTAAAGATTCAAAACTTAAAGGCAGTGTTATAGTAAGAGGGACAGTATTCAAATTTACAGCAGATGTTTCACCATTAATTAATGGCATTAAAAATTACCCTAGAACAGCACAACATGATACTTATGCACCCTTTTCCACTCATTAAAAAAAAAAAAAACCAAAACAAAACAAAACTAATTTCCAAGTATTGTAACACATGCAGAACTTAGATTGCTAGAATTAGGTTCTCTAATCAAAACAACCCCAAAACTTCCATGAGCAGGGACAGAAAGCTCATATTGAGTTTATATAATTTCCTCCCCTCCAAAAGGCTTCTTGCACCCTATTATGAAAATAACAGCTTGATTAAAAAGACTTTCAAACCTTGCTCTCCTCAAAGGAAATGGAACGACACTTGGAGAAATCACAAAGAGTGATTCTCCTACTGTACATTGCAGGACAAACTAAACAGATCATAACACACTGGAACACGAATGCTTGCCTAGAAATGCTTCCCAGAGAGGCTGTTATGGCATTCCCAGTCAGCAAACAGCCAAGTGAAACTACTCCTTGCTCTTTTGGATACATAGAACACTCAAAACATATATAAGTCCTATTTTTATAGACATTTTTCATCCTCTGTAAGCCTCAAAATCACAAAGCAGTCTTGCAAACTAAAGAAAATTACCGTGATCTTGTTATGAGCTAGAACAGTATGCCAGAGGAATTAAACTGAAATTCTGAAAGCAAGTTTCTAAAGGTACTTGCACTCATTTTCCATGAACATTGGCATGATGGCTCTTCCCATGGGGATTTAAAGAAGGAAAGCAAATGCCAGTCACTTCCAAGGAAAGGCCTCACAGGTGGTGTGTCTCAGGTGCCATCCCACATGACAGGAATTGATTGCTCAAATAGGAAGAAATCAAATTAAACAAGGCAGGATCTGATCACCTTTCATAATCAAATCATAGATGCCAAACAGACAAGGTTTCTTCTAATAAATAAATTTTAAAAAAATTGTCTTTCTTATCCTCAGTATAAAATGAAATATCATTTAAGAGAACTGGGTGCTAACACACTCTTTTTTTTTCTTGGCAGCCCAGCAGCAGAGGGCTCAGGCTGGTCCAGCTATAGATGAGAGTCCTTGTAGAAATAATAATTCCTACTGCTTTTTTGAGTTTTGAGACAGTAAACACACATTTTGTTTGTATTTGTTCTAGTCAATTAAAATAAACAAACAAGCAAAATATGAATTTATATCTAATGAATGCATCATCTAGATAGGAATTAAAAGTAGAAATATGTAAATGCTCTATAACTGTTGCATGAACTTAATTTTGTTTTAGTGATGTAAACAACATTTCTTTAAATGAAAATTTCATTTAAATACTGATTTCTTAGAAAAACCCAGGGAAAAGAAAATACTTTGGTTCTGAACAACTATGGGAAACTAATAATGTCAGCTTAATCCATCCATCATTATTGAATCTTATCTATAATATCATCATTAAAACATTTTCAAATAGTTTTCTGTTATTTTCAAGATGAAAAGGGAGAGGGAGCAATTTCAGAGCATAAATAAATTGGATTTTTCCATTCTTCTGAAGAAAAATGTATAAACATATACTGATAAATAAACACAGCTAGTGGCAAATTTGTAATAAAGCTCTTCTGAGATTGCACTGAGAGTTCAGGTTGTACATACCCCCATACCCACTAACATGTACCAAATCTGTCTGCAAAGAGAACAGCAGGGAACATGATCTCAGGCTTTTGGCATGGATAGAAAACTCTGGATTTCCAGTGGGATGCATTTCAGGCACTCAGAAAAAATAGAGTTGTTATGGAGTCACCTGTATGAGTATAATGAATAGGTCATTGCTGCCTACTGATGAACAGTGTACAGACAAAGGGCTGCAGATAGATAAAAAACAAACAAACCACAAAACCAAAGAAAACCCAAACACAAAAACCAAATCAACCCCAAACCCACCACCAACTAAAAAAAAAAAAAACCATACATATGTTCACATCCAACTATTATATAAGAAATGTGCCATATTTGACAATCATGCTACAGTAAAGAAAAGCAGGGACTAATTTCAATTCACCTTCTCCCTCCTGGTAATTGTACATAGTTTTTCTACAGTCATTTGCCCCATTCTGTAAGGGGAAAATGCATCTGTCTGTACAAATTGTCTAGAACAGCTAGAGAGGAAAACAATTATGGTACAAGCTCCTGAAATAAGCTTTCAATCCAGAACACAGGAGGTGACATGCCATATGTGTTCTTTGTCTTTGTTACTCTACATGAAGATTCTCCAGTCATTACAGTATTTCAGAAACAATTATTTTGTAAAAAATTAGTATAATGGTAGATAGAGTACCTTACAGAGAATCACATTAGATTTGTATTAAAAATTAATAAAACAGAGACCAATTAAATTAGTTGAGTAGAGAAAATATTTCTAGAGTAGCAGCTGCTGTGGGAAGCTTGCAAATTCCAGCATGCAATGTGGGGTGCAAACCTGCACCGATCCCTCTGACACTTCCCAACTGGAAAAAATAGCCTTTGGCTCAGTGGATACAAAGAATGCTCTTCAAACCTGTTTTAAAGCCACGGTCTGAAGGCAAAAATGGTAGGCTGGGTCTTGGGATGTGGTTTTGAAGGGCTTTTTTTGGTTGGCACTGCCTTCAGCCTAACATTCTCTGACTGGCATTCTACTACAGCACATTAACATAGTCTCTGGCACCAGCATCTCAACTTGCTAATTTTGAGAAATGTGTTGCTTTAAAAATTGCTGGGATTACAATGAAATGTGCAACAAAATTACAAAATCTGCAAGGAAGTGAGTGGCTGGCTATCATAATTCATTACTGTATATTCCCAGAGTACCCCTGAAAATGTGTTTGTTGTCAAACATGTAAAGGGATGTGTTGCTGACAAGCGCCAGTCAGAAATTTACATCATCGATCTTGGATTTTGCTGGATCAATACAGTTTGTCTTTGTTGTGTGCCGCAAGCAATTCTGTGTCAAGCTATGTTTTTGGAGCTCTTAAAATTGGCAGAGAATATGCCTTGGGAAGAAGGAAGAAAGGGACAAATGGTAAAAATATACACACATGTATACATTTACACACATAAGAGTGATTCACACTGCCTACAGTTGTCAAGATCAAATACATTTTTGAAAACATGTCTGATTGAAAACAGAGCATTGATCCATATTTTTCAACTCTACTCTCTGCTGCAGTGAAGTTGATTCCAGTTTACAACCCAAGGATACAGTAATGCTACCTACTGCATTTAATATTTACAGTTCCTGGCTTTGGATATAGAAACACTAATCCATAACAAGCTGAGGGAAATGTGTACTGTAACCCACAGATATTTATAAAATCGTTAACTCAAATCAGGAGATCCATGTGCTCATTATCTAAAATCCTAATCAAACCCAAACTACTAATTTTCAAAGGCTCTGACAGATTGACTTTCCTACAAAACAATATTTTTCACGTGCGTGCCCTTAACCTCACAATCTCCCCAACAAGTCCTCACGTAGCAGGGCTCAGTACTTGTTCTCACAGCTTTGCTAACCTTGCAGAAAATACTGTGCACCATGCAGCAGCAAAGACAACTTCCAATCCTAATAAAGCAAAGGTTCAAACATTTGCAAATTTTATACAAATGATCTGCAACCAGATTTACATCCTTGGCCAGGATGGATTTCATTTGCATAAATGACAGAAGGTGACTCAATATCAAGACTCAACACCAGGATGTATTGCACTGCATCCACTGATGAACATTTTTTATTCTCTTCTATTTGCTTGGCTCCACCTCCAAGGTAGGAGATCTGTGATGTCTCTTCTCAAAGAGGGACAGCACCAGCCTGACCTGGACATGCAGGATGAAGGCAAAGCCATTACCTCTATACCTTTTGAGCTGCAGCAAGAGGTAACTCCCATGAGAACTGTGACTTTACTTTTCTCAAAGGCTCCTGAGTGCTACACTCTCCCAGAGATATGGTTCTCTCTTGCACCCACCTATGCCTAAACTCTAAACTTCTAAGAAATCACTAAACTGCAACAGCATGGAATCTTAATGCAGCTGGTTTTTCTCCTGCAGTTTCCTTCCATTTTGCAGATTCAAATCTTGCAAATGCAAGTAGATTGTGAATCTCACACATTAACAACACATCTTAGAAGCTAATTAAAACCATCTATGTTTTAAGAATACCTTTTTAATGTGTCAAATGTGCTGTCACTTCATGCAGAGATGTGCAAAGATGTTTTCCTAGTGGTAAATCTGACTCACTGTCTTGATAAGTAAGCATCACAGTGAGTAGATGTGATAGGCATATGCTGCATAAACACATCTCACAGAGATTTCAGCCCCCTTTAGATATGCTGAAAACGACAGCTCATCCGTTCTTTTCCCCACCTCCCTCCACATTAAATTGTAGTTCCCTCACAAAGCAAGAAACAAATTTATAAACTTCCAATTTGGGGCAAAGACCAAGCTGCCATTTCATGGCAGAATTGAGTTCTGATTTAGAAATAAAAAGCTCTAAGGAGTGACATTCTCCTTCAGGAACAGTTTACTGTTGCAGAAGAGACTCAGTCTTATATTTATAATTCATCCAAAACCAAAGTAAAATGGTGACCTATTTTTGGTCACTAGGCCAGTGATGCTTATAAGCAGAGCATAAAATTGTCTTTTTTGTTGCTTGCTTTCCACCTAATTTCATTCAAAAATATTACGTATCTTCATATTGTTTAGAAGATTTATCCTTCCATTAACATGTTAAACTTGTTTTGTCTCTTGGCAATTTTATTCCAACTTGTCTTTGAGGATTTCAATTAGTGATTTGTGATTTATAAAATCTATGTGAGGGTAGAATCCTCCCTCTGAAGAAAAAATGAGCAAGACATGAATTTTACTGCATCTCCCAATGATCAGCAAATAGTCAGGTGCATCTATCTGTCAAAACAAAATAGTTACTAAAGAAGAAAGGCAAAAGTATCTATTTTTCTTCCTATTTCCTGTCAACCACACCTTTCAAAAAAGTGATGACAGTCACTCTCTCTGATGCAACAGACAGTTTGACATATATTTCTTTAGTCCTTATTTTATCTGAGACCATTACTTCTTGTTCTAGAAAACAACCTCTGATTTCAGGAAGGACATTTTGATTACAAAGCACTCCTTAATAAAGAAAAAAACCTTTGATGAAAATGTTGAAGCTGTTTAATGGTAATGTCTGCACACAACCTTGGAGAGTTATTCTCCTTTTTCATTTGAGCCTCCCTGATTATTTGACTGGCTGGTGATATTAATGCAGTGGTGACTCAGAAAAATGAGAATATAACAAAGGTCAGGGTACAAGCCTGGCCTCTAGGGTCCTACCATGAGGTCAAAAGATAAAGACAGCCATGAAAAGCTACTACAATCCCTTTCTTATTTAATTAAGCCAGAGATCTCAATCTTCTTACCTGGGCTCAAAGTTAAACCCATAATTTTCTCCCCTGTTGTCAGCTTTGTACTGCAGAGTTTTCTGTAGCAGAAATCCTGCACTGGCTACACAGTGCTTGTGAGGTCGACAGAGAACATCTCTGCTCCTCGAGGCAGACAGCACCAGGTGTAAGGAACACCTCCAGGAGACTTGGAGTTAATTAACTGTCCTGATGGGAAATCCCAAATGCAGGATGTGGAAAGGGCTTACAAGAATTTACAATTACAGAACATGGTCTGCCTATTGGGATAGTTTTAGGATTACTGGGGTTTGGAGGTGTGTACTGCTTGAGCTGCTAAGCCCAGCTACAAGGAAAACTCAAAGGAAGGAGAAGCAGCATTTGCATAAAATGTTTTTCTACTGAACAGAGTACACAGATAAAACAATGCCTGAAAATGGGGGCCATGCTCAGCAGAGCTGCTTGCAAGGATCAGACAGACATATGTGCAACATACTCCACATGCCCCAAACACTAGAAAACTCCCCCTGCCCCGTTGAACCCTTGTCTTTTAGCTTATTGGTCTATAGGTTCAGCACCTTTCCTATTTTCTGTTGTTGTTGTTTTGTTTGCTTGTTTGTTTTCTTTATTTTATTTCTTTCCCTGCCCCAGTACAGATGCCCTGATCAGCCTAATCAGCTCATAAACTCATTATCCAGTGGCTGCAAGTCCTGAAAGGCAAGACTCGACTCCCAAGCCAGACAGGTAAGAAAGACCAACCCAGAAATGAAGCATTTCACTGGACTTGGACATAATGGGCACATTTAGGGACAGGAATTCGCCTGAGAAATGAAGATGGAAAGACAAAGGTGCTGTAAGAAAGGATGGCAACCAGCCACCAAACAGGGCTATCACCTCTGAGAAGTCTTTCAGGATTTAGAACACGTTCTCCAGAACAGATGTTAGGATGGAGATTGCTCGGAATGATACAATCAATGAATAAGTGATAAAACGTTTCTCGTTCGTGGCAGTGATCTCAAATAATAACAAAGAGATAGCGATTTTAGTCTGAGTTTTGCTTATGTCATTAAAATTTAAACATGATTAAAATGAGCCAGTCTGGTTTTATAACCTGTCAGTATGACAAAGGGACTTTGACACATTTGTCTTCTGGCATATTATGGGGATTTACATTTTGCACCATACAATTATATCTGTATTAAAATGACTGAGCACACTGAACATGAAAAGAGTGATTCATAATAATGGCATTAAAAGTAATAAAGAGTTAAGGACACTGGGAAGGAAATTAAGCAGGAAGGTGAAAGAGGTTTTATATAAAGCAGAGTAGAAAGGAAAGACATATCTCCTCGCTCTTAGCTCTATTATTAGTCTAAATAAAAAAGAATGTAAATGGAAAGAGTTTCTGCCTAAAGAATCAATACAGAAAGAAAAAAGCCTCCTAGAAATAGTTTTCAATCCCTTAATCTCATTTTGCACTAAACACTGCATCCTGGGGTTGATGTACATTGGAGTTTGAATCCCACGTATGCTCATAATTTCTCCTGTGGGTTTGGCTTTCCGATGGGTCTTTGATCTTGAAGTCAATAGAGAAAATAGGGGTGTATAAGTAATTATTTTCATCTTCTGCAAATGTTTTTGTCTTACTAGGGCACTTTTGACTCCAAACAAATGGGGGGAAAAAAAGAAATCTCAGAAGAATTTAATGAAATTATTTTAAATAGAAATTATAAGTTCAATCAAAACAAGTGGTAGTTAATAATAATGGCCTCATTTATTTCAGGCATTATGTTGTTGATGTTTTGTTTTGCTACAGATAACCATTAGGCAAAATACTGTTTTTAACATCAGAATATCATATCTCTAAAATCAGTATTTTCTTTTTAAAATGTCAAAGGTTTGTTGGGGTTTTTTTCAGACTTTGGAAAATTAAGGATTGAGTGGAAGAATCTCCCATTTTTATTTGATTCCATAACTAAAACAATTTCCTGCAAAAATGTATTGGTTGTACGGAGGTTTTTGTTTTCTTTTGTTAATACAAAATTTTTCTTTTTTAATTAAGAATCGTTTGGTTTGTGAAACAACAGAGTAGAGAAAAAACTGTACCAGGAGCTGAGCCTGTCCCTATACAATGCTGTTATTGAGTCAAATACTATGAAAAACAGAGCTTTGGTTCACAATTTGGGAAACCAGTAGAACTGCAACAACCAATACCTGTTGTAAATCTGTCCATCTAATCTCTAACCTCAGCAAACAATTAATGCTATCAGATTTTGCCTATTAAAATCTGTAGTGATATTAAATCTTTAGTTTTGTCATGCCTCTGTAAGATAACTTAAATGTTTGTGTTTCTTTGTGTTGACATTGAGCTTACTCCTAAAACAACTGTACATTTTATTAAGAAGTAAAGCCAAAGCCAACACAGCTAGAAGTTAAATAAAATTATAATTATTTCTAATAACATTTGCATGGCATTTAAAATTTAAAGCCAACGGTTTATGATTTTTCTGTTTATAAACTCAGTAGTTGAAGATAACCAGCTGGATGTAATCTGAAGATGAGTCCACTGGTCAGGAAATCATGGAGCCAGCACACTCTCAGAGACACATGTTTCATAAAACACAACCAAGTGAAGGGAGCTATAAATAAGAAAATAAAGCTATAGTCTGCAGTTAAAATCCTTGCTGCTTGCAGTACATCATTCTGCTCCTAAGTGTCTGTTGCTGGGCTAGAGTTTCTAAAATTAACATTGCAATAGCCTACATAGGCCCCAAAACACACACAAGAAAACACTGCTGAACTGGTTATTATAAGTGCTAACATATGTTTGTTATTTTCCCAACGTGTTTCTGTCCCTTGAAAATATTTATTAGGATAAAATTTTGAATTGGCTCTTTGAACATTCAATATACAAATGCAGACAGAAGTGTGTGTAGTTTTTAGTGAAAACTGAAGTACTGATGAATTTTAACAGTTTCATAGTATTTATAGGCATCATTTTTACACTTGCTAGGGTCAGCATCACTTAAAAATTAAAAGAGATTAATAGATTAATGCACATGCATCTGATAAGAATATTAGGGAAGCTTAAAGATGAAAATAATTACTTATACACCCCTATTTTCTCTATTAATTGGTTTATAACCCTATGAATTAGGAAGTGAAAAAATCAAGTCCCATTTTTTACTTAATACAGAAATTTAAAAGGAAATGCTGATATTATATATATATATATATATATATATATATATATATATATATAAAGCCTTAGTGGTATATATATACAAATCTTCAGTATTATATCTAGAAAAATATATAAAGATTCAGTGTTTGACATACTCAAGGCTGTCCACTAAATGCTACCTTTTTGTATGGCAACTCTATATCCACATAAATGTGTGAGGAGGGCAAGGTTTGGTCCCTGGCTGATTGGGAAAGGATAAGTGGCTTCCATTAGAAATAAACCATGGAATAGCAGAAAATATGACCAAGAAACAGGACAATCACCTCTCAGAGCACAGCAAGCAGCAGCAGGATCCGTGGTCCTCCCTGTTAGAAGCCTTTCATGGAGCTCTCTCCACTAACACACCTTGTCACTCCACACCAGACATCTGAGGGACACTGGGAATTTTAACTGAGCACAGCTAAAACTCCTTGGGAATGACACAAACAGAAGCCAGCCTGATGTCTGCTGGCTCTGATCTGTCCAGCAGGTTTTGGAAAACAGGCCACACTCAGCCATTACAGTGGAGAAGATGAAACTGGCTTGGAACGAAGTGGTGCTGAACTTTCATTTTGATGGCAACCCATACAGGAGGAATCCCAACTATTCTCCTTCCCTGTGAAGTCCATGTGCACTCCTCTCAAATGACAGCTGAGCCAACAGATATGGAATCACTTGGCTGAGGTATTTCTGTGGCTTTAGACTACTTTTTTCTGCACCATTTTGTACTGGCTTTTAAATAAGAGATTGCACCCACAGCAGAGTATTTGGCAATGTACACATTTGTTTCACAGACACAGCAAAAAGGCCAGTTAAGCCAGATTGCACTCATTCTATTCTTCATATACACAGAGAAACAAAAGAATACTTTTCACCTGATCACCTGAGCATATTCAGACTCATCTATATATTGATGAACATAAAAAAAAATTAAAACAGCCAACACACTCAGTTTAAATTAAAAAAAAAAAAAAAAAAAAAACAAAACAAAAACTTGTGAGTAGGAATTGCTGAATTTGCAATGAAAACACATTGCAATGAAGGGAGCTTGTGGCCCTGGAAAAATACAGTATGTGAAAGAATCAATAATTATTAGTGTATCTTAAACAAATTTGTCAACTTATCACAGAAATGAAATTTCATAGAACAAAGTAATCACCCACATTTCTTGTTTCTGGTGGAAATGGTAAAAAATATACTTCCATCAAAAGTACTCCGTTAAGAGTATGTCATACTTCCATCACTCTTTCATCTGTAAGTTCATTATATGTTGAAGTGCTATACCTTAACTGGATTCCTTGGGTTTTTTTGAGATGTTTGAGCTGACTATTGCTGTAATGTTACTGGAGAGATGTAACCTTGACTGCATAATACAATTCTTCTGGGTTGCATTTGGTAGAATCCAGCCATAACATGGGGCGGGGAGTCTGATGCAAAGACCAGACCGGACACACAGTTTGGCTCACTCACCACCCTCTGCATGCCAGAAGATTTAAAAGAGTAAAAGCAGATGTGAGAGCACCTTAAGGAAAAAGAAAAATGTGATAGCTGTGCCTAAAGCAAGTTCTATATATTTCACCTTACATACAAAACAAGAGCAGCTGGCAAGCCACAGTCTGGAATCAAAGCTATCTGCTCGTAGTTTGCTCAGTATTTTCTGGGCAGTTCTCAGTGCCTGTGGACTGACATGCATTAGGACATCTTATTTTATCCAATATCTGAGACTCTGCTCTTTCAGAGATAACATTCAACTTATTGTGACCTTCCCAAAGCACAATACCACTTCTTTTTTTTCTTGTTTGAAGCATCAGATTGAATGTTAGATTGCAATTGCATACCTCATGGCACCCCAGTAACTATAAAACCCCTTGTATTAGTCCTGTGCAATGCCTTCTATCACAACCTCCTGGCTCTTCCTGGGCTATGACTGATCTTATTCTGCCTTTTAACAAGCTGCTCTCTTTACATGACTTTCGGAATATTTAGAAGCCTCTTCAACCAGGAGATGTTATAGCCTCCAGGAAAAGAGTGTAGCTCTTTCAGACCTGTCTCTGGGTGCCTTCCAGAGCTCAGAGGCAGATATGCTTCCCTCCCTGACACTTCAGGGCTGTGTTCTGCTCCATTCAGTGAACAGATGTAACATGTCTTCATACTATTTCCAAACCCCTCACACTTCCCAAGCCACATCTCAAACACTGCTCAATGCTGAAAGAAATCAAATGCTGACACCTCATAATTTGCTATTTACTTCATGGATGTGTTTATGAGGAAGATGCAGCTAAGAAGCCACAGAGAACATGAGCTTTTGAGCACTACTGAATTAGTTTGGGTCTTCCCATTTTTCCAGAACCCTTACAAATTCAGCTGAAAAAGCAAAAGCTGTTACCCAGCCAATAGGAAATGGTGTAGTTGCTGGGAGATGAATTTTCTGGAAGCCAGAAAAGACATTATTATCATTAGGAAAATGGGCACTTATCCTCCCCACAGGAGTTCTAACTGTGGCTATGGTCCAGTTTATAAGAGTCATACTGAGCGTGATAAAAACATCTAAATGAAAGGATGGAAAGCAGCTCTCGGGCTTTATTACTACAAAATCAAGGATCATAAAGACACCTCTCAAACTGGAAACTTCAAACTGGAAGGTACTTTTTTTTTGTCTACAGAGCTACCTTATAAGGGAATTAGCAAAAACATCTCTATTTTGCACAGTAGTTCTTGTGTAACCTACTTAATATGGAAAAGCACAAGGCTGCAGATCACTTTTGACCTTGTTGAATACATAACAAATGAATAACTCCATGGTTATTTTGCTATTTCATAATTTACAAATATTCACAAGACTGGGAAGACTAAGCTTTTTGCTCTCTTGTATTTACTTTCACACATAATACAGAAACACCCAGAGGCTCTCTATAGAAGCTGTATATATAAATATATATATAAAATAAAGCCCTGATCCTGAAAAACTTACAGTCTAATATGAACAGTCTAGATAAACACCATGAGAAGACAGATAATTCCATGCTGCAGATGGGAGATATGATGGGTGGAAGCACAGAGGAAGCTGCACTGCTCAACAACTGAGTAATTTCCTTTGTGGCCCATCTGTGTCATCCCAGTTCTGGTCAAGCCTAACCCCAAAGAGCATCCTGGGACATCTGGGGTATGCCAGAATATGGGACTGCTGGCATTTCAGATCAGCACTGCTGGCAGGGAGCTCCCTGTGGAGAGACAAATTGAAACCCAGCATTTTCCTTGGCTGGACAGTGGCTAATGCCATGGCTGCTCCAGGGAGTCTGATGGACTTTCTTGGGAGAAACTGAACACCTGGAGGAAGTGGTTACTCACAGCTGCTGCTCCACTCCTGTTTTCAAGAATGAGGTGATTGATTATGCTCCCCTCAGAAAATGATGCCTGGGAGCCAAACCCTCCCCTCTTCTGCAAGTACAGGTTTTCTGCACAAGCAACTAACTGAACTCAGAGATCATAACCTGGAGCTGGGAAAAAGAAGGCACTGATTTCCATCACCCCAGTGAAGGGACTTCATTGTAGAGAAAACATTTTGACCAGTGAAAGGGGGCATAAGGGCAAACACAAATCTGTAATTCAAGGTTTAGTCTCATGTCTGGGAGGATCTTGTTTTTTTATTCAATGTCATTCTGTGAGTGTTTCATGTGAAAAGCAAAAGCAGAAGCTGGGGATCTGTGGTTCCAGCTTTGTCCCCAGCTGTACAACCAAGGCCATTCTATCATGGCTTTCAAAGTCATCAGTTCAAATCTCTCAAGACCTGACAGCTTTATACAAAGATTGTTTGCCAAGGTATACAGGCAAGGGAAGATGTAGGCTCAAGCAGATATATACACTACAAATATATTAAATTTCCAAGTCTGAGAAGCTGTACCAATATCCACTACCTGTAAAAGCCCTGACACTTCCCTGTCAGGCAATGGCTGAATGAAAGTTTTCAGAGCTGCAATTCAGTGCCTTCTCCCAAGTGACATGTCTAAGGTCTCCCAAGACATAACCTTCTGCCTAAATCCTGCCTTTTCACTTATTTCACTAGTTCTCCTTCCTTAAAAAGCTGGAATCAGCTTACTGATTTAAAACAAACACCAGAAAGCCTCCATCAGGTGTGTAAACTGATGGGTTAATTTTCAAACAGCCACACTAAAAACAGGGGTTCCATGGGACCTGCTCAAACCCCTTTCTGGTTGATCCTGCTGAGGAAGCTGTCGGTGTGACTGGGGCAGGATTTGGGAGCTGTGGACCTCTGTGCATGCACACTGCTCCTTGCCCTAGAGGAGGATCTCAGGGACAGCTGAGGGGGCAGGGGAGGGAGCAGGAGGGACTGGCTGGCCCTCACTGCCCAGCAGCCAGTCCCCAAGAAGCCACCGGTGTCAGGGCTTGGGGCTCCTGCCACAAGAGTCCCTGCAATGGGGACAGGGAAGAGGACTTGCCACAGCTGGGAGAGAGGCTCAGGGGTGACAGGCACGGGACAGCTGCCAAGGGCAGGACATCCTCCTTGTGCAGATGACAGCACTCATGGCACGAAACTCCGTGGGTTTGGGAACAGAGATAATCCAAGTACCAAGTCTGTTGCCTTGAGAATGTGTTAGAAAAATTCAATTCTGATCTCTGCCACCCACAGGATATGCTTAGGAAAAAAGTCAGCTTCTACCAGATTATAGTTCTTCGAAACAGTGAATAAAACTTGTCCAAGCAGGGACCCTGAATTTCACAGCCCTTGATTTTTCTAAATGGCATATGCTGTTAAAAGAGAAACCAAATGAGCAAGCACAAAATGCCTGACTTTGTACAGTACATTGTAGATATTTTCTAGCATATGCTATTGTTGTGACACTGTGCCTTGTTGTGCCAGACATCAACCAGGTCACAGCAGGCAAGGAGAGAAGTTTGAGAGGAGGAGCCTGTTCTCAGAGTCCTTAGGGGCACAGTGAAACCCAAACTTTCCAAGCAGCAGGGAACACTCCTCATCTTTGGGCTAATTAAGGCTGGAAAGCTCATTTTTTTCCTAATTTTGTCACTATAGGTGGTGCTAAGTATCATGTGGCCCTGGAGCTGAAAGAACAGGGCTTAAAGAAGTTTGTGTAACTTCAGAGAGTGATTATTTCCTTCAGTAATGAAGCTGGGTTCTCCAGATGTAATTCTTATACATGAACAGCCAATACCTTAACCTTAAATTTTCCTTCCCTGAAAACAATGCAAACTTATACAGAAGTCACCTTAATCATAAGGAAAGAAAATAAAATTTTAAAACCTCTAAGTATATTGCACTTAGACTAGATGGAAAATTAGGCTTTCTGTCATTTTCTCCCCATTTTTGACAACTGGAAGCTTATTTGTCTATCTTTAAAGACTGTTGTATGCTCTGATAAATATTTCACTATCAGACATCAAATGAAACCTAATTTTCTCCTCTATTAAATGTACTTAGTATAAATGCAGACTCAATATTTTTTTGTGTGTGTAAAATTTTAATTGCTCTAATATTTATGCAAGGTCAAATTCAAGTGGCATATGTTGAAAAACGTTATGGATTATTATGACAGCCTGTAACAACAGAGATGGAACTGGTTTAGGATTTTTTTAATGCCACTGCTTCAGCTAGACAACTAATTATTCTTCAAGTATGTCAATTTGTCCTAATTCCCCACTACCACAGATAAGCACCAATGAGGATTTGCCAAAGAACTGCTGGAGTGTTCGTGCCAATTTTCCTCTACAACAACCTCACACGGAGAGCAGCACCCAACAACGGTCAAGTGATTATCCAGATATAAGGAGATATTATTTCCCTGCTATTGGCATTGCTACAACAAATCAAATTGCTAGAATGGTGCAAATTCTAATAGCCATGCTTCTAAAAATAGTGCCAAACATATAAGAAACGGAGTTAAGGTAAGACATTACTAAAGGCATCTGCAGGAACCACATCTTCAAATGTGCGGAAGAAGCATGTGCTAATATTTGGTAATTGCCTTACAGCCTGCCTAAATCACTGGTCACTTACAAATTACCTCATCACTTTTCTTACAAAGGAGGGTTGTTGCAGGTTTTTCTAAAGAAGAGAATAACCCCCCCTCCTCCTTTAGCTTTAGCTTTTCAAGAAATGAAAATTGACACTCATAATCCTTCCTTGACGTTTTTGGAAAGTGGTTTTTGTTAGGCACCTTCTGATAGAAGCCCTTGTCATACACTTGAGTAATTGTACCTCATAAGGATGAGATAAACAGCTCTTTTGAAAGAATTAGTCATTTCTGAACAAGTCTCCTAAACAATTCAGTCAAATAGACTTCTAAGAGGCAAATCAAACTAAGAGAAAGAAATTCATCTAAAAATCTGAGATTTTGTTTATTCTTCCTAAAAGGACAGGAAAAAACCAAACACACACAAAAAAACTCCAAACAAACAAACAAAACACCAAAAAAACAAAACAAAACCAAACATCCCCAGCCCACAGACTAATTTATAAGTACAAAGAGCTGCATTATTAATGTTTGTACAGTTTGTGTGATGCATCTGTTTGTCAGGTTGCCTGCTCACCAGAAAGATATCTAGGTGTGCTCACATTGTCTCATTTCTTCCCCATAAATGATTACCTTCCATTGCCTCCCCCTTTCTATAGCTTTCCACACACTCCCATGAAGAATCTGAAACAAAGAACTGAGGTTTAGCTCGCTTTCTTTCACCCTTCTCTATAAGGGAAGAATGAAAGCAGGATATTTAAGCTATGAGGATTTGAAATGGGGAAGAAATCATTGCTTACATCCTAAGGTGCTAGCTGAGAAGATGAAATTGACAGCAAACACCATATGAAATGTACATGTGCCCACTCCAATAGTAGAGGAAAAAAAAAAGAAGATTACAACAGTTTATTTCTGTCATAACACACAAGCTGTTAGCAAATTCAGACAATTCTTCCTGTTCAGTATCTCCAAGTCCAACCGTTTTTCTCACCACCCCTAGTGCTAAACCCTGTCATCTCACACACCAAATGTGGTACCCTGCTGGTCCCTTGGCTTCTGACAGCTACACCTTCCTCTCCTTCTGGTTTGCTGACATATGAAATGCCTTGCTGTCAGAATAACTTCCCTCACTTGTTGTTGATTTTACTCCCTTTTCCAAACCCTTTCACTTCATACCCCAGCGCCTTCCACGTCAAAGGTTTTAATTTTAGCAACTGCATTGTTTTACAGATTAGGCTGCACACACCTGAAATAGTAACTCTGCCACTGGCACCAGGAAAACACCATCCCTGTGAGCACCAATAGCAACTCCTTGTAATAAACAAGGTCTGTACAGACTGTGGAGGCTGACACAGACTGCAGAACAGAGAATTCTAAGGAGGCACCACAGAGACAACTGTAGGCAAAAAGCTGCAAAAAGATGCACACGTGCAGAACAGCTCCCTGAAATAAAGAGCTGGGGTATTTGCCAAAACAGGGACACCTCTTGTGCTAATATTGTGCATATGATCCTTGATGCAAATATTTAAAGACAGATAGTTTGAAATCAAATGACTCATTTGAGAGGAAGAGATGTTTTCTCCAAAAGCAGACTGTGCTTGGTTATAATATCTTTATGAAGAACACAATAGACCCTCTCTCATTTTTACAAATTCAGCTTGCTTAGAAGCAGGTGTATTTTTATTGGACAAAGATAAAAATAATGACTTCAAATACATGACAGTATCTTTCATCTTCTGTAATGGATGTCCTACACCCTTTGGCAAATATTGGTGACATTGGTAAAAGAAGACTGAGTAGCTTAAATCCTATTTCTCAAAGGTTAAAAGGTGGATTATCAGAAAATTTTATACTCAGAATATATCTGTCCTATAAAGTAGAAACTGATGCTAGAATTTTCAGTGAACTTATGCTGAAAAATGTAACTCCTCCAAGAAAGGCTGTAACCCTATTGCTATTTACTGGTATTACTGATGATCCTTTAAACACACTTGTGAATTATTCCAAAAACATGAAGGAATTATGCACATATTTTTTATCCACTGCAATGAGGCATGTGGGACTCAGGGCATTGTGGGAGAAGCGACAGAAACCATGAGTTTTCCTGGAATCTCATAAGGAGAGGAGAGCACTTTGCACACACGGTGGGTTATTGGTCTGGCCTAGACTGGATGTCAAGTATTTCCCCCAAAACACATCACATCTACTTTAAGTCATGAGAAGGAGGAATTTAGGGTAAAGAGCATTATCACTCTAAGACCTTTTAGTAAGTCTTTGAAATACCACTGCTGATTTCTAAAGCTGAACAAAAAGTACTTTTCCAATGTATAAAGAACTCTGGGACTGAAAATATATAAGTTCATATGTAGAAAGGCTTCCTACCCTCTTCAGACTTCCAGGCCTGGATTTGGTCACTTTTTTTTGGGATGTTTTGGAGACACTATTGGAAATGTCCTTTCTATTTTGTACACCTGATCACAGCTCTCCTGATTGGAGTTCTCTCTTCCAGCTCATTCCCAAGCAGTGTGTGGGAAGTCCACACGTGATTCCCAACCAGCTGAACACAGCCCCAGCACTTTGCACACTGCATCCTTCCAGTGTAGGGGATGCTTTCCTTCCTAGGGGAGTGGAGGAGTCGAATTTTTCATTTCTTGAGCATGAAGAAAAAAAAGGAAGAAGCCAGAACATCCGATGATGTGTTGTGTAAGGCTGCAGTTTCAGACTTGGAACACTCTCTGCTCTCTCTCACCGCCACCATCTGCTCTTCCAGCCTCCCCATCTGCCTCCCCCACCACTGCTGAACACTCTCGTGACTTTCTGCAAACACTCACATCCCTACTCTCTGCTACTCCCACCTCTGCACCAGGCAGAGCTTTCCAAGACTCCTTCCAGTGTCTCTTGGTCATTGTTGTTGAACTGGACTTCTCCAAAGCACCACCATCCATCCAAACTCCTTCCACTGTCCCTGGGGACACTGGAGCTCCAGCTCTTCCTTAAACTAGAACTTCCCATGTTCTGCAAAATCTCAGCATGCCTGTCATCATTATTCAGCCTGGGTGATTTTCTACCCTCCTGTTGATTTACTTCATGGGTTTAGAGACTTCCTGGTCCTTTGGGCTGTTTCTAATCCTCCCTTTTATTTTCAGCCTTGAGAAGGGTCACTCTCTGACCCTTATCACCTGCTAGTTAGAACAGGTTTGCCTACACAACATAGACAGCAGTGTAAGACTTTGTTTATATTTTAATTTTTCAATTCAAATTAGGCCACAACTTTTCTTTCCAAAAACATTCCCCCCCCCCCCAATTTATAATCAAGTTTAAGTATTATTTTTAAGTCAACAGGGATACCACAAACCACAAATAGCTTATTTATGCTATTACTTGAAACACAAACAATCACAGAACAACTTTGGTTGGAAAAGACCTTTAAGATGATCGAGTCCAACAGTGAAATACCCAGTAACATTATATTACTAGTAGTGTTTTCTGTGAGCTGCAAAACTATGAATGCTGCAGCATCACGAATGTGAATGGGTCTCAGTAATTCCACAAGGATAGATATTAAAATTTATGCCATATTTTAACTCTCCTCATATCAGTACATTGTTCACAAGACTTTCACTGGATAAAATACACACAGAGAAAGCTGTCACTGTCAACCATTTATCTTGAAGCCTTTGAGTTTTCTCCCCAAAATGCCTTATATTTTCCTAAGAATAAGCTGCTGATTTACATTTCTGTGAATAGCTTATTTCAAGGTCTTTTTAAGTGCTATTTATGTTACTGGGATGCACCAGCTTTGATTTTACTAATAAATTATAGACAGAGTATCTCAGTTATGGGGGTCTATGAAGAAAGGGCATTTAGAAAATACAGAAAGTGAGAAATAGCAAAGGCTGGCTTCTCCACGCATAATTCATGTTAGCCACTGTGTGTTATGGCACAGAATTATCCTGAAGACCAGAGGGCAGCTCCTGTGGAAACGCTCCTGGATGTAAGTACAGTTGGGAAGGCAGCCCATGGTGCCTTCCACTTTTGCACCAACACCACTACAGCTCAGAGACAATGAGATGCTGTGACATTTGTGGCAAGTTTTCATTTGGGATTTAAACTGCCCTGGAAACCCAGAACAGAGACACTTGAAACTGTAAACAAGGACTGCAACTAAGGAGTCAGAGAGGTGATGAGACACTCAATAGCAGGGACATGATTTCATTATGAGCTCAAACATCTCAGCAATTAATTTAAGGATTAATATTAATTTATAAAATTACAAAGTACAGATTATTTAAAGGCTACATCTTTTTACTTCTAAATTTCTTCTCACCACCATCAACTTCTGATCCCTAGGCCTAAAACTGACCTACTGGAGCAATTTCTCTCCATGTTCCTAACAGCTGAAATTTATCTCTGTGAGGTGGGGCAGCAAGAGGCTTAGTCAGCTCTTGGATTTCAGTAAGGGATAGTCTCCACCACAGCAAAGAGAGAACTGCAATCAGCAAGGCCCCAATCCTGCCTTAAACCAGCTGGTTTGGAAACAACAAAATTGAGCCATGACATAAAACAGCTTGAAACAAGTGGGGCCCTTTGCATTTTGCAGCTTGTACACTGTGGCAGCAGCAGAATTCTGAGTGACCAAGGCAGCTGGTCAGTGCCTAACAGGGACATGCAGCCACAGACTGCTGCTCAATGGCTCCTTGGAGCACTGTCATGACGGATGGACTCACCTTCTATATCCTCTCCCTACACCAAGGTGATTTCTACCCAAGGAACATACCTTATTTCTGAACCAGACTGATAGAACTGACGTTGTTGACATGCTTGGCTCTAACACATTCAGGACAATACTTTCTTCCAGTAAAATGAAAACTGATGTAAAGCTTTGGAGCTATGTGTTGGCAGTAATAACTCATGTTTTGACTGCATGGATTTAGGGGGAAAAAAAGAAAAAAAATCATAAGAAACAATAAAACTATGAAAGAGACCTGATTTTCTATTCATGAAATTTAGATTATTTTTGTATGGCTAGAATGCTTAAAGCTTCCTAGAAACCAGAGGAAGTGGTTTAAGAACACTGAACAGCAAAAAAATTGTTTATTCCCTTGCAAGTCAGACTGCTGGAGAACATGTTCAACTTACGTCATTCCCAGAGTTATCCTTTGCATCAAAGAGATGATTATTTATGCAACAAGACCTAACTGGGGAAACAGTTTTTCTGAGATAATCACACCCCTGGGACACTGCATGGCTCAGGGTTCATTACTGTTGAGAGGAAAAGCGTGTTTTGTTCTGGAGTTTTTAATTCCAGCCTGCAGTTTCAGCCAAGCAGCCTGTTTCACGTGGATTCAGGTGTCCCTTTAGGAAGCTCACCTCACCTGTCAATCACAGTATCTCACCCAACCTAAATAATTAACCTCTTCTTTACCACACTGCCAAAAGGTAATACCTTTTGAAAAGGAGTTTGTTATTTTAATTTTAATGACGGGAGATGAGCAGAAGATACCCAAAGGGTATGCTGGTGTTAGTACAGAAGAGATTTGTCTGCAGGAAGTGCAAAACCAATACTGAATTAACAATATGACAAGTTTGCATATGTAACTCAATTGTTTAATAAAATGAACACTGGTAAGTACCAGTACTTAAAGCCAATCACCTGAATTACAAAATGAATTATGCACATCTTCTTTGGAACAAAGCACTTTTACAACTTGAAGGTACCCCTTCAACACCCAGCGTGAAACAGCCATTTCCAGCACACAGCCTCCTCCAAGCTGCAAGCAGGGGATGCCACTTAATGCTCAATGGAAGTGAAATGCAATGAAAAACTCGCATGGAAAACTTTTTATGCCCTACTGTGTAGTCTTAGGAGTAAGATGACAGAGGCCTGTTTAACTAATCCTCTTGAGAAACAACTCTGACTGATGGTTTTGATAAGCTGGATCTCAGACACGAGCATTCACAGCCTCTTGCAGTTTGAAGCATGCATCAAAATCAACAAAGAAAACAAATGTTAAGAACCTAATGCAATACTTCAGACAAAGAAAATGTAACTTTCTCCCCTATTTGTTGAAATAGGAAGCGAAATAAATCTTACCAGCTGTCTACTTGGATGCTTGTTCTACCCAGAGGTAACAGATGAGAGTTCTCTATGTAAGTGACATCTAATGACTATGCACGCACTTATCTTTCTCCCAGTGGGATAATTGTTTCTACTCCAGACTCTCCACACTTTCTCCTTTTTGTATTTTACAGACATGGCTTCCATCTGCTCCATAAGCCAAATTTCATTTTAAGCATACAGAGCGATTAGGAATTTCACTTTTCTCCTCTTCCTGAAGAAACCATTTGAAGCCATCACCTCTCTGGTCTGTCTGCTTCTGCACCATGCTTGGCCACTGGCCTAGGGCAGCATTTTGCTTTCATAAATATTCTTATGCTTTAGATATGCAGAGCTTCTTTTAGTTTAATTTTTTTTAAGTTTAGCTACTCATTCAATAACTTTGTGCTTTCATTTCTCTCTTCTTCTCTTATCTGTTTCCAGCTCACCGATTTAGCTCTGGAAGAGGATTTCTTTCTTTTTAATTTTTTTCACCTGTGCCACAAGCAATTATCATCTCTCAAATACAAGATTTGAAGGCATCTTGTAACACCCACTATGATGAATTTTATTCAAAAGTAAGTTATTACAGAGGAGATATAATTTCTGCATGTTACATCTCTGGGTTAGTCAATTTTAAGCCTCTATATTCTTTTGCTACCATAATTAACATACTACTTCAAAGACACAAAAGGACAAATGATCCATGGAAGCCAGCACTGAGCATGAGAATTCCAGTAAGATATTTTATCTCTTGGAGTCCAAGTGTATTAATTCTAGTACTAAAGAAACTGTCTGTTCTTAAAATAATTGCCAAAGATAGAACAACAGAATGAATATCCTTAACAGCAACATGCTGTGCTCTCCATGCCTCTAGAAGCAGATTCATTTATTGCATCAATTAATGTATTTGTTGCCTTTGAAATATACTGAGGTCTATGGGACAAGCTATGCAACTTTGCACCAGTACACTATCAAACTACCTCCTGAGATTATTAAAATACTTTATACCCTTTAACCACCAGTTCTTTAAAAATTATTTTCCTGCAGCTTATCAAGGCAAGAGGAACAGAACTAACATCTGGTAGAAATAAGGAAAAATGTTCGTCTTCTGGCACAAAAAATGACCTCTTTATGAATAATCAAACAAAAAAATAAAATTGGTCTATAGTTTTTCCTGGAGTCAAAACGTGAATACTCAGCTTCTACATCCCAGCCCCTCAAATGGCAAGTAGCTGGACTTAACAGCCAATCCAAATGCTTTCAAATTGTCTTACACAGCTACAGTTTTTCACAATACAAGGAAATAAAAAAGCAATACAGAAGAAATGTTCCAAATAAATTATTTATCAACCTATTTCCAAAGGAGTTACAGACTTCAGGAGAGCTGGCCCTTCTCACTGGAAAAAAAAGCAAAACAAAACAACATATACAAAATATGTCCAAAGGGAAGACAATCTTACTGCTATTAGCATTAGACTTCAAGCTCTCCTTGAGCAGGAAGAACCTATTTCATTTTATGGGTTTCTAAAGTAGAGCACAGAGGGGTCCAGTGTAGAAATCTTGCCTCTGTTTCTCCTTCCAATGATAGTTGTGCATACATTGTGTCTCTTTTTACTGAGTGTTAAAAGCAAGCTGTTTATAATTAAGATAATACTGGCAGTTTATAAGAAGATATGAAAAAGTGAAAAAAACTCCATCAATAATTGATTTGGAGAATGCTTCCAGATAGAAATAAAATCAGGAGAATAAACATTGAGTGCATCTCTCTAGGCCTTTGAATGAGCGATATAAAAACATGTCTGGTTTAGCAGCCTGTACTGCTTGCTGTCATCTGATTTTAAACATATTCTCCCTGTTGCCCTACTGAGTAATCAATAAATTCATTTTCTTCATCAGTGGTTGGTTTTCTCTTTTTCCCAGCTGTCATAACACAAGAACTCCTCTAAGCAGGACTACTTCGTTATTAGATTTCACCCAACTGAGCTACATAATGTTTTTTTCCAGATTGGCAATCAAGGAAATTCTCTTTATATGTAGATAATTTTGAAAAAATAAAGTTGACAGGAATCAGATACTTGTGCTTCTATTTTTTTCTCTCATTTAAAAAGAAATAGTATGTACTAAGTTAATCTATTCCTTCAAGGGTTCTAAAATTTAGTCTATCTGATGGTGTAACAGCTAGCAGTCAGTCTCCAAAGCATAACAAAAGATTTTGGTGACTGATAACACTTTTTAAGAAAAGAGCTTAAATCTGCAGAAGCCAAGGCACAGAAACAGGGGTAGTATTTGACAGTTCCTGTCAAGTGCACGTGTGAGTTACCTCAGATGGTCATTACTTATAGGATGGGCAGATTTTATTATAAAGGAAGGAAGATCCAAGAACTTTTTCAAACAGCAGGAATGCAGTCTCACCAGATTTTTGAAGCTAACCAAACAACTGCACAGAGCTCCTGGTACTGGCATGAGAGCAAAAAAGATCCTGTTGTAAAGTAGGAGAAAATGCACCACTGAGCTGCATGTATTAACAGTGCGGTCACCAAGGATGCTGGGTCCATGACAGGCTTAAAAACATGTAAATTACTTCCAAATGAAAATACAAACACAAAAAATTATATTCATATTTCTGTCTTCCAGAAAGAAAAATCTTTGAATCTAACTCCTAATTCTTGTGGCAAAATTAATTGTAGCAAGCCAAAATCTCTTCTTCTGGGTCAGCAAACCTACTTGTAGCATTATGAAATTCTTAACCTGAGTTGGGGGTGTTGGGCTTTTCTATTTTTTTGAATGATGTTTCTGATATGGTAGTAATAAAAAGAAACCCATTGCAACTCATTTCCAAGGGAAAGTCAGAGACTTGAGCAACTACGTACTCTTCTGGGATTTGAGGTTTTAATTAGGCTTATAAATTCTGAAATTATATTCTCAGTTACTTCCTTTTTGAGGAATGTTTATCATATAGAAATACAGATATTAGACACAGATATGCTTGAAAGAGATGTCATATAGAAACCCTGCTGTTTCTGTAAGTTACAGGCTGCCACAGCCACACTATGGCCGAGCCCTGAAATGTTCACTTTTTGTCTCTGTGCAGGAAAATTCTTTCTGAAATAAATGAGAAATTATTTCTATGTGTTTACTAGAAAATACCACCTGTTCATATTTGACATTGCTTCCTGCTTTCATATTAAGAGGAATAAACAAATAACTTTATATTAATCTTTCCTGTACAACTCTTAGCTAGTAAATTGAAGTTACTCACTGGTTCTGTTGATGGGTACAGGAATAAACAGACTTTATAACACTTCAACAGCATATTTAAGTAATTAGCTGAAATTAATCCATTCAATAATACTCTAAAAATACAAGATCTAAGTAGCAGAAATATGTCATATTAAACTGGGCTGTTTTCAGTGAACATGTATTTAACAGAAGAGAACATATTGATTTGATATTCCTCTCAAGTTAGGGCAGATAACACGAACAATTTGTTTAATAGCCAAATTAACAGTAAAGTCTGCAGTGTGTGAGACAACTGCCTGATCATCTGGGAGTCATTGCTGTGTCTCATTTGCCTGCAGACTGACAGGACTCTACCTGCTTATTTTACAGCACAGCAAGTGAGTCCCACATCCAAGGAAAGGAGCTGAAGGAAGATCTTCTTTGGTACTGAAAATATCTCCAGTTTTCTTAAGGCTGATATAAAAGCAAATCACAAAAATAAAAAATACCCTAATAGGGTGGTTCATCTGAAAACAGACTGGGCATTTAAACTAGAAAAACATAATGAAAGGCATGCAGGGTTTTTTTTTTTAGTTGAAAGCAGCAAGGTAGGGATCTGCATCTGATCTAGCAGCACAGGTCAATAAAAAGTTGAAAAGAATTAAAAATATTTTAAGCATTAGAAACAACATAATTGTCTTTGAAACTATCAGCTGCATACAGGGCAGAATGTCATCCTCCAATATGCCATTGATGGCTGGAGGAAATAAATATAACTGTTACGATTTAAATGATAGACTCCTGAAAATGGAGCTAAATATGTTCTGCTACTCAGAGGAAAAAAGTGCAGTTGATTTCGGTAGAATGAGTTATGTAGTATATTAAAAAAAGAACAAAAATGGACAGTTAAAAGTGTGCAGAAGCTGAGTGTATAACTAACAGAGAATTAGATGAAACTGAAAGAGTCTCAAACTTCAGGGTCACTCCAATCATCTCTTCAGTGGCCTTTAGATGCAACATTTCTGTATCTGTGTTCTGCCAATACAGAGAACTGCATGTGGTTCATTTTCTCTAGACTGTGGTGCCTGAGCAATGCTTTTCATTTTATTTCATAGCCTATGATATAGTTCATAACTTTAATAACTATCCTACCTTAATCAGTGGATATAGCTGTCAAATTACTGTTGAAAAAGAACTAGGAGAAAAGAATAAAGTAATTTATATCCTCAGGTGTGGCTCACTTATATCCTCAGGAATTGCTGGGCATTGTGTGGGTAGATTTTGTAACTTTCTGTTTGGTTTTATTCTTGTTAGTCACAGTATAGTCAAAGTTTCTGGCAAGGCACAAAGAGCAGGATCCAGTCATTTTCTTTCTGCTAAAGACTGCTTTGCTCAAGTAGCAAGAAGAAGCAGGGTATAAAAAAAAATAATCTGTAGATTGTGAAAATGATTGATGACAAGTGTGCTGAGCACAGAAACACCTTTATTCAGCAGGGTGCCACACTCAGAAATCCCCTTGCTGTTGAATAACAGCTCATGGCTGCTACAAGAAAGCCTCTCCCTGCTGGGAAATTTTGAAGCAAGGCAGAAAAGTTCTGCGTCTCTCTACAGAGAAAATTTATATCTGAAATGACAGCTATGACTACACCTTTGAGACAGCTTTGAGGGAAGGAAATAGAGTGCATCTGGGTGTCAGTGCATGAAATAGCATGAGAAATGGAAAGTTATTAATACAAGGCCCTAAATACTTTAATGGCAAGAAAAAAAATTACCATCCGTAGATGCTTGTTTCACTTTATTAAAAGCTTTATTGCTTCAAGGATGGAGGGAAACTGCCACTACTGTGTGTTTCAGAGGTGGTTCTCATTGTTCAGCAAGCCCATACCCAAACAGAAAGGAAACTGCCTGCTGTTCAGTTAGATAGTTGCCATTTTCATCATCTTCTAAATCTACAAATAAGTCCAGGGCAGGAACTACAGGAGCAGCTCCTTGCCTGCAGCACGGCCTTTTGATCATGTTTTACTCTAAAAAGACATTTCCTACATGAGGTTTTAACTGACATAACAATAATTTTGGCTAAACTATATGTGAAAAACGTTAATTCAACAAGGAACTCTCATTTTAGCCCACCTCAGAACTTCCACAGAAAGGAAAAAGAGTGCAAAGCTGGAGAAAAAGACCTTTATAAATGTGTGTGGATAATAAAATCCATGGCTAGCGTAAAGGAAAAGATGTGAGTAAAGGAAGACAGAGATGCTAAACTGGATCATATGGAACACTTCAAAAGGTACATTCTGAGGAATGTGTTCTGCCACATAAGTTGGAGAATGCACTAAATTCATCAAACAGCTATAAAAATCTTCAGTGAATTATAAAAATCTACCAGATGGAAAAAGGCTAAACAAGAAAGGTCTGAGCTTCTCAAGAGCATAAAGACTTCAAAGGATGGAATGGCAGAATTTAAGTTAAAATTTTAAAGCACCTTCTGAAGACAAGAAGATGGACTTTCATTCAGAATCAGACAAAAAAATAAAGGAAAGGCATTACCATGCTCGTAACTTCAGAGACAAAACTAAAATAAACCCCAATTTATGCAGACATGAAGGAAGGAAATTATGCTCCCTGCCAGATGGCCAATAAAAGGTCTGTGTCTCTTCACATCCTAGAGATGAGATAAAATGTGTGTAGGCCTTGCAACACCTATCATGAGCAGAGTCAGATAGCACAGAGCCTGCTGCCTTGCAGTGACTCAGAATGCCGCGGCACAGCCCTGAACATAAGGGGGTTTTTTAGCCAATCTCCTTGAGCCAGTCTAAATTCTCCTGGCAAACAGCAGAGGATGGGAACAGCCATGTGCGGGCCCAGCTCTGAACGCAACCCTCACACTTGGGTTTGCTGTTCAGTAATGACATTTTCCACCGAGAGATTGTCTCCAACAGCGCTTTAACTCCTATTGGTGAAAGTTTCTCTGGAGCCCTGCTGGAGCTCTGTGAGGTGTTTGCTCCAGCCTGGCCATTTATTGAGCGCATTCATGGAAAGTGCTCAAAAGTGAGTGCATCAAAAGCTGAGCCCCTGTACTGCGGTGCTTTGTTTTTGAGTGGCAACAACATCCACTGGGAAAGCAGTGGGGGATGGATGGGGCTCAAGAGGAAACTCAAGCATTTCCCTTTGTGCATCTCTCAGGATCAGGAGCTTCCCTACTTTGCAGCAGCATGAAATGGCTTTTTCCCAAACGCACATCAGATAAAAGTATAAAGGTCACTCTTTGATGCGACTTCACAACAGCAATAGAAAAGAGGATAACACTGAGGGCACATAGCTTCCTTCTAGTTATTTCCAACAGCAGACCTGTACTTAGCAAAAACAGCCTGTTTTCCTTAACCATAGGAACACCCATATTTGTCTCTTAGCTATACACTTTGCACAGAGAACAAAACAAAAAAAAGCCAAAACCTGCAAGACCCATGTGGATTTCAAATCACACAACATAAAGAAAGTACAAAATAACATAAAGGTATGCATCTAGTGCTTGAAAATTTTTGCCTGAAAAGAAAATCCTATACAATGCTCTACATGAGAAATATGGATTAATTAGACTGTTTACATTCAAACAGCCTATTTTGAATTCAGTATATTAGGATTTTCAAATATTACAGGCAATAGCAAAGCGGTTCTTTACCTATATTTTTCACATAAGATGTTTTATATTGTAAACGCTTTGAGATTGGAGCTTTTGGATGGAAAATACCCCTTAAGTCACTGCTCAGAAGGTAATAGCAATAATTTCCACTCATAATGACAGCGATGTTAAATGTCTGCACCCTTTTGCAATCCCTTTCACCATTTCATTATCAATCTCTTGTCCCTTATGGCTGTTGAATGCAGCTGCTCTTACAGCCCAATACATATGACTGTGAAGTCCTTCCAAGAAGGACAATCCAATCTCTGCCTTACTCTGTGGTTTGGTTCCCTGTCTGCAGCCCTGAGTGCCCTGCAGGGTCATTCTTCTGCTCCACTTACTGGGAGAAGCTTGGCAGGACAGGGGACACACCAACCTGATTATTGCAGGGTTTTACATTTTTTTTCATCTTCTTTGGGAGGGAGGAATCCTTGAACATTAATGGTAGGTGGCTCTACCAGAGGTATCTTTTGAAACACAATTTCCTCTATGTCTGGTAGCTGTATTAAGAACAGAAAAGCAATTTTTAATTTATATTTTGATTCCATTAAGCGCCAGTTCTTTTACAAGTTACATACTCCAAGTCATCTGACGTCTCACACATCTCCTAAATGTCAATGAGGACATAATTTGGCCTCTTCTTTTTAATACAATATATCTGTGACGACAGAAAGCACAGCTTTCAGACTACAGGCCTCAACATCACAATGTGAATTAAATTTATGTGCAGGCCAGTATGCACCAGCCAGAGAGAAATCACTGCATTGCATTGTGCTAGTGAAAATGCAATGCCTAGGCAGAAATATATTTCAACTTTACGTATTTAGCAAAAAATGAAACTCCAAACCCAATTATTTTCTTACAGATTTACTACAGAGTCCATTCTTTGAAGCATCAAGAGCAGAACCTTGCAGAAATGACAGGTACATTAGGTCAAGGTAAATAAATTGTCTGAATTGAAGTGAAAAGAACTGAGAGAAGCTTCGAGGCAAACAAGTTTGCTTTGGAAACAATTTCTACAAGCTTAGAGATGGATTGGAACTATTAAAACCAATACAAAATTTTAAAGAGACAAAAATGAAAACAGTGAGTTTTCTTTGATTATTTTAAAACTGGAATCATAAATTATGTGCTACAGTCCTCAGCCACAGAAACCAACAGCAGAAATCTCAAGAAATTGAGGACAATTCTTTAGTTTGGATAACTCACTGAAAGTCAATTATAAAGAATGAAAAGGGTAGGTACTTAGAAACCCACAGGAAAAGAAATTTATGCAGTATTATTGAATATTTCTATCTCTCTTCTTACATACAATGGGAGTTTATTGATGGCTTTTTATAGTGTCAAATTCCAGTACTTAAAATAGAAGAAAGTAAATTTGTAAGCTTAAGCCTATTAAGATCTTGTGTCTTTCATCCAGTTTTTCCAGAAGATTTTGGTGTCTTTCAAATGCAAATGTGATTCAAATTAATCACAAGTCAGCATCATTTATTTTGTCAATTGATACCCACTACTCAATGTATTGCTGAAGAGAAAGGAACAGCTGCAGGGATTAGAATCAAGACACTATCAACCCCTCAATTGTTGTCAAGTTAGGATTGTGCATGCATTTTTTTCTTATAGATCTTTTTCATCTGGTTTTGGGGGTATTTTTTTTTCCATTTAGATATTTAAGGAGTTACATTGTACACTAACAATGGCTAAATACTGTCAGCCATTTTGTGTTGCATGCTAGAGAAAACACCAGAAATCTTGTCTCAGTGTTCCCATATTTTTTAATGTGCAACCAATGCATCAGGATGTTTGACAGGGCACAAACCTGGCAAGACTTTGTTGGTGCCAACACAAACATTGTGGCACCTGATGTTAAGAAGTTCTCCTTGACTTGCATCTCACCTAGCACGAGTAACACAGGAGGTTCAGGGTACACGTTACTCACAATGCTGTGAAATTCCCAACTTCCATTAAGAGGACTAGTTCGGTACAACTGCAAATTTGCAAAATAAATAGCTGAGTGCAATTAGAGGAAAAACATGTTTGACAGCAGTTTCAACACGTAGAGGCAAGGGAAGACCTCAAACATGACAACATTTCTGCAGCCTTATTCACAGCGCTTTAAAAGATCTCTGTAGGCTTACTGAAAAAAAAAAATCAAGGTTTTTCTGCTTGCTCTAAGCCCTCACCTAGCCACCTTCCTGAGAAATCCCACCTCCTCTCTCTGATTCCTTTCCAGGGAGGAGAGATGGCTTGGTCTCAGGAAGACAAGTTCACCTGCTTCCTTGTTTTTTGTTTTCACAGGCATCAGCTAAGGCTCCCAAATGTGCAATAGACTTCACTTACACTTATTTCACTTTCCTTTCCCTCCCTTCCAATACACTATTCTCACAGCTCTGTACAAATGGCAGTAAAAGACATGTCTGTCTGCAGCCTGAGCAGCCAGACTTGTAAGCAAACAGATAATCAGAAACTGAAGTGGTCTCTCACTCTAATGAAAATTCAAGATACTGGAGGTGGATGGAAATGCTCCAGCTTGGCTGAGAGAGCAGAGCCCCTGAGCTTCCCAAGACCTTCACGGAACACCAAATGCAGGCAGGAACCAGTGGGGAAGCAACTGAGCACAGACGTATGAAGCAGCCAATGTGTCAGATCAGACATTTTCCTTACTGAAAAATAAAACAGGGAGAGTGCTACAAGCAGGGATCCTGCAAGACAGATTAATCATTCTGTCTGGAACAACTGTTAACACCATTCCTGAGCAGAAGCTTTCCATGAAGCAGCCCAGCAGGGAGGAAAGCACGGACCCCGATGGCAGAGAGGTGCAGAGGAGCATCAGAGTGTCCTTGCAATTACAGGCTGGCACCTGAGGGGCTGCTGAATGTGAAAACACCACCAGAACAGGTACACTAAATGGAGCTGGCCCACAGAAGAAATCTGCTTGTTATTCAGCTCCATTATCACTCACAGAGTAACAAGTAAAATCAAATTCCATTCCGATTCATTTGGCACTCATTCCTGTCTGGGTCTGAATAGCTGAAGTGGTCTCTGCACTGTTCTGTTATCTCCATCACTGCAATTTCAGACTGAACTTTTGGTGCCATGAAGTTGTCTGCCTTAAGCCAAATTGCTGAAAGCCCTGAGCAGCTGGCAACCACTAGAAAGGCTTCACAATGCCCAAGATATTATAAAATCACCATGGCCTCTCCTTGGAAATGTAGGCTTGCTTGGTACTGTCTCCAATTTCTACACCTCACCTGAATGATGCAGTGTTAGAAAGGATTATTATTTTAATTGATAGAAAGAACACATACAGATGTAAATGGCTGGTCAGCAAGCTGTGATCTGGATAAGTACGCACGAAAACTTCTACTGGATATAAATTGGCTTTTGATTTCTTTTTACTATATTACCACAGATTTATAACATACTGAATACTCTGGTTTTTGAGGTAGAAATCACTAAGTCTACAGTGAAAGATATAAATAGGTGAGTATGGTGAATTCCATATCAATGTATAACGAAATAGATAGGGACTAGCAGAAGTTCAATAAAGTAATTTTAAACCTTCCACATAAGTTCAATGGTTTTATTTTATAGACATTTAGTACATGACATTTAACTTTCCACCTTTAATAAAACAGGTGAAAAACTACTTAAGAAATTACAGGGGCAAAATGCAGTTAAATATGTGAGGAAAATTATAATTGGTTAAAGATGACTGCAGTGCCCACAAGAGTTGACTGCAAGGCTGCTCCTGACCAAATGGGGGCTTGCTCATGTCATTTATCTGCTAGTCTGTAAGAGAGCTCCAGCCTGGCATCACAGGACTGAGCAGTGCAAAGCCCAGAACCACAGCAGTGTGCTAAAGCCTCAGAGGGTGACCCCTCCTAAAAATCCATATACATCAGTAAGCTGCAGCTCTTCAGGGAAATGAAGAGCCAGACAACAGCTCTGTTATCCCTGGCCCTACCACACGCCCAGAGACTCAAGCAGCTCTGGGCTTGAGACATCTTACCTTTATGAACAGCAGTCAATATGGATTTCAAGTTGAACTTCTGAATTCAACTAAATATAGTTGAAACTGTATTTACAGTAAATACCGTCTTTATTTCTAAAGAAGGGCACCAGAGCTGGCCTCTCTGGTCTTCTGCTCATGCCCTCTTCTAACTGCTACATCCTAAATCCTAGTATTAGGATCCTTAAATTACCTGAGGATGAAGACTCCTAATCCCAGACTTTATGTACCATAGATGCACTGTGGGATTGTTGGAGATGCGGGTTTCTGCAGAAAATATGCACCCAATGAAACAAGGTGGAGAAGAAAACTAAATTTTGAAGAATACTTTTCAAAATCAAAGCTTCATAAAAACCTTGTACTGCACATGAACTAATCACCAACCTTTCACTTTTCTCCCTTCCAAGCACAAAGCCATCCTTCCATAAACTGTCTCCTGCTCACACTGGCCACAGGAGCATGTCAACGAGGCTGCAGGCTTCTGCCTCTGCACACAAAGATTCCTCTCTGCTGAAAACTTCTTGTCTTCATCCATCCACAAAAAGTCATTCACACACACACACTTTTCAGTTTAAAGCACGATATTCCAGATAGTGTAATGCTCCATAAAATGACATGCAAAGCACATCCCTACAAATGAGACCCACCACCTCCTGAGAAATGGCCTGAACAGCTTCAGAGAAACCAACAGTGTGTTTGCACAACACAGAATTCTTTCTGCCTTAATTTGTATTACAGCATCCTGAGGAGAAAGCCTGATCATTGTTCATTAGTGCTCAGCACCTGTCATTTAAGTATCAACTTCAAACAGTAAAAAAACAAACAACAAAGGAGAATATTTTTTTACAAATACATTAAGCAGTATTACATTTTTAATTGCCATTACCCTATTTAAGTTCTTGAACATTAAAGCAGAAGGATATCAACACTTTTATCAACACACATACATTTGTGATGCATATGCAAACAACTGCAAAGAAAAGGTCCTAAGCAAAAGTTGAACAATACAGTAACTGAAAGACAGCTTGTTGCATCTCATTTGTTTGAAAGTGGGGAAGCAAAGTGAGGAGGCAAGGTGATATTTTAGATTAGAAGTACTTTCTTTTTGCAAAAGCCTTGATTTTAAACTTGCATAGTACCTGACATTGCAGGGAACTTGAAGTTCGATAAAGGAAAATGCATGCACATGGGAACATTTTCTTAATTGGACTCTTGAGCTGAAAACTCGGATGTATTTCTAGTAGATGAAATGCTTCATATTAAATGTCAAGATGTATTGAAGAAGTGACACTTAAAATGAACTGAAGAAAGAAATAAAACGGAAGAAATTTAAGACAGCGTTTATTAGCTGAAGATATTCTATGCATAGAGCAACTCACATTTTAAAACTAATTTCTGTCTATCTGGGATAATGATTGCGTGCCAGGAGTCAGGAATACAATGCAAAACCAGTATCAGAGGGAAGAAAGGAACTTCTATGGAAATAATTTGAAAACACATAACACAGCTCAGAGAAAGACTACTGTCTTCAGCAGGTCTAATTAACACCAATTGTGCTCCATTTCTGGTCTGTAAATACACCCTAGGGATTTTTTTTTTTTTCTCATACATCTCTAGAGCCTTATTCAAGTTGCAGTCACTGTCTGGTCCAAGCACACAACCTGCAAAGCCACAGTTGCCTTTCCCCTCCTGACCTGTGATCCCAGCTCTCTGCCTCCCAGCACTGCAGGGCCCTTGGGTCCAGCCTGGAGTCCAACTTTAGGCCCCCTCAGCCCCCAGCCTTTCCTCTTGGTTCCTCTCCATTCTTCCATGCCATTGGATGGCTTCTGGCTCCTCTCACCCATTGTAGAACTCTGAACTTTCAGTCTTACTAAGAGCCTTCATTTTCTACAGTCACCCTGGAAGGTCAGGTATTCTGACCTCACTTTTGCATCCCTTTTAAAAATTTCTTCCAAATTTCCATCCGTTCAGGGTACCATCACTCTTTTGCTCCAAATCTCTTTCACACTTCAATTATTTCCTTTTGCTCATCACCGATTTCAATTCAGCTTCACCAGCTTTCTCTTTTCACCCTGTCAGACACTTTTCACATCCGTCTTTCCCAGCCCTCCCTCCCTCTGTAAATGATAGAGTTTGTCCTATCACCTCTGACAAGCTGTCCCCTCAGTTATTGACATCATGGCACCGTCACAGCCCGAGCTCCAATTCTGCTCCTGCTCTCATGCTGCTGAGGCAGGCATGAGAAAGGGCTCAGGTTTTGCTGCCTCCCCGTGCCTCACATTGATTCTCCTCTTTCTCATCTTTGCCCTTTATCTTTTGGAACAGCCCAGATTGATCCTACTGCAGTCAGCCCTCATTACCACCACGGCTGCCTCTTACCTGCTACCACACACTCTGCTCTTCAGACTCGTACTAACATTTCACCTGAAAAACTAGCAATCTTCTCAAAATGCCTTTCTTGATCTGTGAACTCCCTGAGGAATCCAGAACTGCCTTTTAAAGCCTTACCAATGCCAATTTGAAAAACTCCTCAAATTTATAATTTGCTCACATAGCCTAAATTTCTTTGTCTTTAATGTTCTTCATATATCTTCTCATCAGAACTGATGCAGCTAAATAGGTATAGGTCCTTTTTGCCAGCCGTGATTTTTTTTTTTTCTTCCTATTTTAAATATCTTTAGCATCTGAGGAGTGAAATTCATCTTTTTTCTTCTTCTCAACTAAGCAGTGCTCAGGAAAGTCAAGGAAAGTCAAAACTAGAACTCTCACTGTTACAAGACTTCTATATTACTACAGATTTACACTCCTATTGCTGGAAAACACAAAGTGCAGAAAAAAGAGTAAGGATAAAGAAAGCAAGGAAATACAAGCCAAACTGCAGGCTGAGCCAAGATCAGGGGTGGCTTTGGAGGGCCAGAACCTGCAATTCCCCTGCATGCACTGACAATCTTGCAGTCTTTTTCTCAAAGTTTCAAAGTGCCTTTATGGTTTTACCTATCACTGGGTTCTGGGGACAGCATATCCCAAATATTCCTCTCCCATTTTCCTTCTCCATTCCAGTACAACACACTTTAAAGAAGATTGAAACAGGCTCAGTGGTAGTTCAGCCTCACCTGAACTTCCAAACAGAGCAGATTACTTTTATATAGAAAAACAAAGCCACAAATTATGGTGATTAATTTTAATAGCATCCATCCCAAGCAGAGAGAAGTAAAACCATTGGAATGGGGGGGTTAGCAAGATCAAAGCTCCATGAGGATCTTTGGCACTATTTATACCTAACATAGGTGTATATTAATTATGTATTGGCTTGCAGGAAGCCAGCAATCAGATTTTGAGGTAAGGATTTATGCAATGCTCTTACATACAAAGAATCAGAAGAAAGAACTAAATTTAAAAAACTCAATTCTCTCTCCTGTTCATATTAATCTTCCAACTCCATGCTGAAAGAACAGCTGGAAATTTGGATGCTCACAGCAACCCTTTCCAGGATTCAATGCTGGACCTAGCACAAGAAGATACCTACAACAGGATTTTCAGGCACTGTGTTTAATCTTCAAGCCAAATAGAAATTCTTTTGCTAGAGGTGAAACTGTTTTGTACACGGGAGGACACCAAAACCTCCCACAGATGTCAGTTAAGACATGCCACACACATAATTGTAACAAGAACAGTGAATCTGCGTGGCATTAACTTCACCAAGTCACTTCTGGGTTAGTTTTGCTGTAAGTATGTGATTTCAAAAGGAATCTGATCTCAACAAGAACTCTCACTCTCTTCCAAAACTCTCCCTTGACGACAAACTTTAAAAAAAGGTTAAGGAATTTTGAAAATACAAGGGGAAAATGCTGGGTTTGTAAAACCAAGGATCTGGCACTGACAAGAAAATAGGAGAGCTCTTGTTTCTCAGGACAAAGGTATCAAAGTCAATCTGAAAATGAAAGAATTATCTCTCAAATGCTAATCAGCCAGGATCATGTAGCACCTTAGTGAAATGATGTAATTCTGTGTTTAACAGGTTTTAGCAGTGCCAGAGCACGCGGGGAACTACAAAACAACTTAGCTCTTGGGAGCATTCCCTACAGCTGGCTGCTCCAAGGCTGCCTGCACAGCCTCATGGAATACAGCTCATCCAAGGGCAAGAGCTGGGGTGGGATACAGCCCCGAACCTGCCTGGGGTGGCAATCCAACTCTGCTGTACAAAGCACTCATCTATTTCTCTGACTTTATATAAATATCCTGGTTTAAAACTCTTTTTTTTTTTCCTTATAGTTATTTCCTTTATATAGGAAGTCCCTATATAAAGTTCTATTCTTTATATTTCTTTCCAAGAGTTCTTTTTCCAATCTGCAATAAATACTGGCCTTTGTTTTTTTTTTTTTTTCTGAAATTAACAATGTTCAAACCAGAAATAACTAAAAATCTGATACATGAAGTTACAATTTAAAATTGTAATAACATCTCACTTCTTAGCATATTATTTCCCAAAAGCCACTCAAGTAAGAATAAAATGTGCTCATATTCCATAATTAAAAAAAAAATTAAAAATGTGGAATTTAGGTAGAAAGTTAAGCATAATCAGTCTATACGCACGGGAAGGCACTGTGCTTTGCCCAAAATGTTGTGTGTCCTATGAAGAGGCATGTGATGTAAGGAGGAATTTTTTTCCAGCTCCATCCTTGTTTTGCTGTGCATCAGCAGCCATGCTTATGCCTTTTGTATGTGTAGGTAGCATGGGAGCTGTCATTATAATTGCCTTTCTCAGAGAGAGCCACAATGATTATTTGCATTTTCACCTGCAAGACAATCCAGGTAGGGAGGTCTGCCTTTGGAGAGAGCGCAGGAGGAGAGTTTGCTCCTGCCTGGAGGAGGAGAGCAGAGGTGAGGACAGAAATGTCTCTGTGCCATTCTGTGGCTGCCACCTGAAGCAGCCAGGGGGACCAGCAAACCCCCCCAGGCTCTGCTGCCTGGCTGAGATTCAGAGGTGTGAGATAAATGCTGCCTTCGGCCAACAAAACACTGGCAATTTCAGAGGCTGAGGATTCCTCCCATGCCATTGGCATCACAGGGATTTCTGAACTTTGATGCAGAGACCTTGTTTGGCTGCTTCTTCAAAAGCAAAAGGCTCACAGTCCTTTTCCTCTTCCCTTGCGCATGGCTCAGAGCCTTTTGTGAGAGAAAAACCTAATTAGCTCCTTCTGCAACACTTTATAATTGAGATCTTTGCTGAGATGATCCTTGAGACTGACCAATCATATTTCATTCCTATTTATCAGTAACATGTTTGCTAATGCATTGCATGGCACCATTAGCATCTATATACTCTGAGATTAGTCAGTGTTTCCATTAGGGAATTATAACTCATCCTTACAATTTGATTCCAGACAGAATTGTAGCTTTCAGCATCAGAGCCCAGAGTGATTTAAATAATGGAATTGGGCTATAAAATCTGTTTAGTTTCCAGTGTATATTTTATATTTGAAACGAAATGCAAAAATATTGAAAGACTTAAAATTGGGCTATTGCAAAGTACATTTGGGATGCAGTTTTACTGATATCAAAGATTGCTGCTTTTGTGCATTTATCTTTTTTTTTAAATAATGGTACTCTTATGTTGAGCATTCTACAAATACTTTTCTCAAAATGAAATTTCACAAGAATACTTACAATATGGGCTTGCACATCCATCTATCACTATACAGATAACTAATGCCATTACATGGGTGGTTGATAAAAGAATATTTTGAACATTTAATGGCTATGAAATTCTGAAGAATGCACAGGGAGGTCTGATATTTTTCAGTCAACAGAACTAAACCATCACATTACATCAAAGACAGCATTTCACATTCAGGAAACAGCTTTTTACAGAAGAAAGATGGGAGTGCCAGGAAACTCATTTAATAAATGAACAGCAATCTTTGACAGAGGTTTTCCAAATTGCATCCTTAAATGCAGGTTTTAAATGCCCAGATATGCATCATTCTTTCTACATGTGATGGGAAAGGCATGATGCTTGGAATCCCAGGGAGAATCCCAGATGTTTCTGCTGCTCTTTTCAGTAAATGTTGGAATCTATGGATAAACTCTCCTTTGATTTATAATTAACTCTGATTCTATGACCTACTTAAAACAATGTACATAACACACCCCTTCCCAGCTGGGGTTATTCTTTTATTCTGGCTTCAATCAAGTTTTCTAAAATTGCTGGTTTATTACATCATTGAACTCAGCAAATTTCATCTATCTATCACAGAATCACAGAGACTGGAAGGGTCTGCAGAAGTCATTTAGTCCAACCTCATGTTCCAAGCAGGGCCACTTAGATGAGGCTGCTCTGGGATGCATCCAGGCAATTGAACCCTCAAGAGTTCAACTCGCCCCCACCCCCTCTGTGAAAAGCATCTTCCAGTACCTGGTCCCCCTCATACTGACAATATTTTTTTTTAAATCGATCAGAATTTCTTATCTCCATTGCATTTTTCCCCTACCACTGAGCACTTCTGGGAAGAGCCTGTGTCTGTGTTCTCTGGAGTGCCCTGTTAGGGAGCTGAAAACAGAAGTGTGTCCTCCCTTATGTTCCTGAAGCTGACCAAGGCTCTCCTCAAGCATGGCATTTTCAGATCCCTGACTGCACTGATACCTTCAGCTGGGCTCACTCACTAATATCAAAGCCCTGCTTGTACTGGGCAGTCCAAAATTCGACACAGGCCAATGGGACTCCCAAGGGGAGTCATGGCCTACATGTGGAAAAAATGCTACAGTGAATTCACTTTTATTTTTACAGATCGACTGTATTATATTTGTAATGTAGTATTTCAAATTTACGCTTATAGTTACAATATTTATAGTAAGTATTTTTCTTTAAATAGAGCTTGTATTATGATTTGCTAAATGCAACATAGTGATTAAAACAGTTAAATATTTGCTATACACTCCTAGGAATACTGGCAAGCAAAATGACTGAAGTATCTTCCAAGGGAAAATAAACGTGGCATTCTTACTACTAAGCAATTTTAATTTAGCATTAAAAACTCTTATGTTTTAACTTTAGAAAGCAGCACTAAAGAACAAATGTCCACTGAACTAGTCAAGAGAAGAAAAAAAAATTAAATAGACCCAAAAAAAGTTGCTAATATTACAGTTGGGAGAGTCACAACATTTCATTTGTTTATATTTCCAAAAATTCATTACTCATTTACCTTACAGAGCTAATCCTGTTATAAAATTTATGATATTTTATGAGGATGGTCAGGTTGCAGGAGTCATACAAAACAACAAAACTGCAGAGACAGAAATTATTACCAAAGTACCACAATTATCACCATCTGAACACAAAGATGACAATCACATTATGCTGCAGGGATTATTCCTCAGCACAGGATGAGAAAGTCCCCAAGACTATTATGACAAAGCAAAGGATGAGATGCAAACATGAAAAGATGTGTTGTTTCCATTTGACAAAAGCAGGAGACGGGATGCCAAGCACTGAGATAAACTGCCTAAGGCAGCACGTGAAGACACACGTGCTGAAACCAAATCTTCTGAAGCCCAGACTTAGATTTTACAGTCATCCAAGAGCTCTGGTTTCAGTTTCTGTGCATTAATGCACCCTCTGAATGCCACCATTCCTCCTCTTAATCAAAGGAGGACTTGGACTGACTTTACAGTGCAGAGGCTGTACCTATGAATGGGCAGCTCTCTCCTGCACCCTCAAAACATGACAAACACCAGTGGTGAGGGGCCCTGGGAGAAGCTGGGGCATGTGGTGAGGCTGCACCAACAGGGAGACAGAGCCACCCACCTCCAAACAACCAAGAGCTCCTCAGCCTCACCTGAGCCCTGTTCCCTACTGCTGTGCTCACTGCCTGGCCCTCTTCCCGAGCCATCCAACACCCTGATCACCACAAAACCGCATTATTTATCCTCTCTCCTAACCTTCTACCAACCAACTGCCCACTCAACCCACTCCCTTCTCCAGAAGTGTCAAGAATTTGGTTTTGTTCCCTTCAAACATCTTTTTAAATCTCTCTAGATCTGCTGTTAACTATGCAATATATGTACATTTCTATAAACATACACACACGAAGCCTACAGCATATATAACAAGCAATACACTGGGTACAGGTCTGAAAAAAAGGGCTATAGAAATACTAATTCTAGTCTGTGCTATTAAAAATGCCCTTCAGATATCCTACTTTGGCATAGCATTGTCAAACAAAAAACAGATCTTCCTTTCAGTGTGTCCAGAACTTTACACATTCCTTAGTACACCTTTCTACATCCTGAAACTAAGAACAGATAAAGTAAAACCTATTACTACACAATTACTCCTTTTTTATATTTATAGTGAGAAAGATGGAAAATTGGATAAAAAACCCCAAAACAACCAAAGACACAGATTTCAAACTGAGTATATACACAAGTAGTTTCTATTCAGACTTCAATGTCCTATTACAGAGGGTAGGTTGTTGCAGAAGGAACAGCCTTCTAGGAATACCTAGCAGTTATTTTGAGTTTTGAGTTTTTGAGTTTTTCATACTATCTTTGTACCAAGTATGAAGGAGAGGTAAAAAAAAGTTGCAATGAACAAAAGCAGCATGATGACAGCCATTAGTGCATCTGCTGTTCCACTGCTGCATGCGCCATGTAGCCAAGCTCACACACAAAAACCTGTGAAGTATTTAGTAGAGTTGCACTGGCTACAAATTTTACCCCTAATCTGGCATGTTTTTAGAACTAAAGGTACTACTACATCCCAATGGTCTGATGCTATAATTTGGGTGTTGCAGGTAAGTCACAAAATCAGCCTTCATCTACTGTTCTTGTCATGGCCTGGGTACCACGTACACAATCACAACTCTTGCTCATTTCAGTAGCAACAGTGGTTGTAAAATACTGAAAGACATCATGTAATTGATTTTAAGCTGATTAAAGGGAGAATAAAACAAGGAATGAAGTCATGCTGTATCTTCTCTTTGTGTTTTCATTTGAACACAAGTGGAGAAAACAGTATTTTCTCTACCCACAGTAATGAAATACTTCCACTCTGTTTGTGGAAAAAATGAGTACAATGTTTGCATTAGATACAATGTTATTTTCACTCATAAATGGATTTAATTTTACTGAGTGATTTGTTAAATTTTTAATCCTGGAGGAGGTGCTGCCATTCACAAACTGCGTTACACGAGGCAGCATCACTTTTTTTATGCCTCATTCAGTGACCTGGAGCACTGTGGCATTTCCAAAAGCTGATGCTGCGACAGGAGCTGCAGCATCCAGTGGGATTGCAAACGTGCTGAGATGGGCTCAGCTGAGCAGGACTGAGCTGGGGAGAGACAGAGCTGGCAAACAAAGGCACTCTGCTCTCTCCCTGTCCCCTCCTCACTCCCTGCCTTGCCTGTGCCTGGCATTCTCGGATGCGAATTTCCATGAGAATGGAAATTCCCAAGGAGCTCCGTGATGCCTGCCTCCATGCCTTCGGAATGCCAAGGGGCTCCTGAGGCAGCCAGGCCACAAAGCAGGTACTGCACAGCTCCAGGGATGAGCAGCAGCTGAGCAGGAATGCTGACAGCTCATGGGGCATCCTGAACACCTTCCATCCACTGGAGTTCCGACAGCTTTGGGCTGCTGCAGCCTCCTCTCTCACACAATCATGTGCCACAGCCATCCCCACAGGAGCAGAATGCAGTGCTAGGAGCAGCAATAGCAACACATGGCAAATGAAATGCAAGTGCTTTTTTTCCTCTTTAATAATGTTATACATAAAGTAATAGCATCAATCTTGTTTCTCATTTGAGGAATGTAGGTTGCCTCACCTTTGACAGTGTTAAACAGCCATCTCAGTCTTTTCAATTAACATTATGATAGCAATTACCTAAAATGACTCTGGACACAAACAAAATAAGAATTGGACAAGAACTACCAGAATTAACAAAGTAAAATACCATATATAAAAGAAAAAAGTTAAACTGTGATTATATTAGTAAAGACAATTGTTTATCAGGGTCTACAACAGATGTTTAATTTTACACACTAAACCAGTAATAGATATTGTAATTATTGGGTAAAAATTGCTTTATCAATTATACTCCCAGAAGTCTGAAGCATGTGTATGTGATGCACAGCAAGATATTGCTGATGCTTGAAAGCACAATAGATTCTACAAGGAGATCCTAGAAGAGTGAAGAGTAGGGACATCCAAACATGCTTTTACTCCACTCACAAATGAAGTGGAGAGATGAGACCTTTCATATTTCCAGCTAAATAACAGACAAAATGACCCTGAAATATTCTGCTAGATGGCAGAGTCCCCTGCATTTCAGAGGTGAGGTGAGCAGACCCCCAAACCCGTCAGCTCCAGCACCACATTGCTCACATTGAGGTTGCTCCACGGCACCAAACACAAACACATCAGTCACAAGGTCCATGGCAAGACCAATTTAACATGTTCGGGGTTCAAGTGCCTTAGGTATTCTGAGATGCAAAAATGTACTGAATTCACTCACTCAGAAACTGTGTCCTGAAAAACAACCCCCCTAAGAACTGAAAATGAAAAGCCTTCCTGTCTCTTGTGCTGACCTAACGCCACCTGCAGCACGTGACACCAACACCCAGAGTGTTTTGGTGACACCTTCTTGCTTGGGCTCTCCCTACTTTTTACCTCAGTTGCCCCTTCCTCGAGAGGTAGTGAGAATTAATTACACAGTGAGAACTACTTACATACTAGCTGAGGACAGCCCAGAACATGGACATCAGCATTAGGTGAGATTACATTAAAAATATTAGTTATAAATCATGTAGTAGTCTCTGCAGGGCACTGAGCAGGATTGAAACATGAGGCTATTTAGAACCAGAGGAATAAAAAGGTTTGAACTGAATGCTCAGTAAATATTTTTGGCAAGAGGGACTGGTAGAACAGGCCTGTACAGGCCAGGACAGTGACTCCATAATTTGGTATACCCACCAGAGAATTCAAAAGACTCAGAACACCTGCAGTATTTCTAAGTGACTTCCTGTGTTTGGCTCGACCAGTTTACAATGAAGATAAAAGCAACTGAAATTATTAGTTTTGTTTGCATTCAAGTTGATAAACAAAAGTTCTATTTGTATTTGAATAAATCATACATCATGAATTATGAAATTATACAACGTTGGAATGATGAAAACCATTGATTTCTGTCTCTGCCTAAGGGCAGACAGAAAGAACAGAAAAATGAGATTTAGAGCATATTCACTAGGAATACTTCAAAAACGATGTACATTTTTCCTGCGAGAGCAGATCAATACAGTAATTTTATTTTTAAGCTAAGACATGGGTAGAGCTAGGACAGCCTTATCTCTTATCTGTCTAGTCTCACACATATGCAATGATATTCACATAATGTCTACACCAGCAAGATACAGTTTTTGAAAATATAACACTTCACTGAGCTCCTGGCAGCACAGATCACATTTCTGCACTACATCTTGCACTTAGCACAAGCATCCTGGGGCGAAGTGACATTTGCCTTCTTCACTCTACAAAAGAAAATGCTATTTACTTCAAACAATTAATGGCATGTTGTGAAGGACTGATTGAAAAACATACATTTTCAATTTTATACGCAATATGGAATAAGATGGAAAAGTACCTCTAAAAGGGTCTAAGCTCTTCCCTAGGAGGAAAAGGTGCAGCAAGATCAATGTGCTGGGGATTTCTGGTATGGCTTTTTTAATGGCTAATAAACAGGCCAGCAGGAGAGCCTGCCAGTAGGCCGGTCAGTCTGTGCCCAGTCCTGGGGAACACACCCTCCCCTTGGCATCACACTGACCGTGGACACCACATTCAAATAGGGCATTTTGAATGTGGCAATTTCAATGTCACATTCACCTGGGATTTGCAAGGCTTCAGCGGGGAAACAGGAAGCATTAAGGCTAATATGGCACGAATTTGAGCTACACGTGGTCAGTGTCTCAGGAGAGGCACGAGAAGAACCTGCCAACTTCCCCGCTGGGCAGAGGATGTGTCTAATCTTATTGATAATGTTGCTGCAGCCATCACAGCCTCAGGAGAGGATTGAGCCAGAGTCTGCAGGGGAAGGGAATATCTTCCCTTAGATCAGCAAATGCAGCTGAAGAGTAGACAAGCTGTCAGATACACAAGAATTTTTCTGCATCTGTTGGAAACCAAAATCATGGACTCAGGAGTGATATTATTCTTATGGACATCTATAATCTCACCTGTTTTGGTCCAATCCCTTCAATGTTCCTGAGGAGATAACTTATCTGCTTTCTCTCCTGTACAAACAATTGCTTTCCCTGTAACTTCACTTTCCTTCCTTTAATTATTCAGTTAGCAGCACTTTTTTTTCTCTCTACCACATCCACTTAAACTCACATGAAATTTGTCCTCAACTACCATTAGCTACAAAGCTTAATGCTATTCTTTCATAAGAGTAGGGTGTGCCTGAAAGCCCATCCACTTTTTTCCAGGCATCCCAGACTCCAAGAGGGAAAACAGCTGCAGAGTCTGGAGATGCTTTTGCTCTTCATCCTCCTTTCCTGAGAGAAACTGTTTTTGCAAGGCACAGATACAGTAATGTTGCAGAGAGTAAATGAAATTTTATGGTCAGGAAGTTCAGGTAAAGTCCATACATTGTTAATCATTAATTGGCTGTTACAGGGCATTTACCAGTTGCTAGAAATTCTTTATAAATATCATGAGGGTCCTTAAATAGAATTCATAAATAGAACAAGCAATTAAACATATACACAAAGACTATGCCTACATGGTCTTTGAAGTCAAGGCTGCTTGGTGGAGACAGAGACTTTAACTGATTGTATTTAGGAAAGAAGGCAACATTTCTAATTGAGCACTGTGATTCACCCTTATCTTCAGTATTTACAGTCCCATATCCAATAAAAAAATTGTGCATAATTTACCATTGATGGACACAGAGATACAATCCCATTTTTCATGCCAGTTCACAACCATCTGAACAAAATAGAAAAGATATGCTTTCATAAAATACACTGAAAAAAGTTCACTTATTTCAGCAGGATAAATATTAGATATTATTTTTATTTTACATGAACTACATGTAAAAATAGGCGATTCTTTTGGAAGTTTTGAGGACAGCAGTTACAATCTTAAATATATCACACTGCTCTCAGTTCTACAAAGTTAAACTTTAGTTCAACAAAAGAACAATCCTTATGTAAGTTTTCATGTTTCCAATTTAAAATGAAAAAATAGATTTTGTGCAATATCACATTAATAAGTCTAGCAGGTATTTTGAGTTTTGAATTTCAAACTAAAATAGGATTCAAGTAACCACAGGACTTGCTCAGAATGATTAATACTATACAAAACTCTCCCTCTGAAGGACAAAAAATATTCTGCATGTACCTTTGACATACGTACAGCATATATGTACATGGCTACATTATCACACTATATACAACAGATCATACACAATACTGTAGCACAGGAATGGTTGGAGAGCCAAGGAAAACTCAATTAAAAGAAATTCTAGACTCAGGTCAAAGAAAGGTGTGTCTGTGCAGAGTCCTGCCCTGCCACTTCCAGGGAAGGGACAGGATGAGCCCCCTCTCACTGCCTTTGGGAGAGGAACCTTTCCAGACACGTAGAAGAAGAGTTACACACTTTGCTTTTCAGAATGGAATAAGCCATCAGCTTGCATTGAGCTTGAGCAGCCACCCAATCTGAGCTTTCTAAATATTTCCAAGGGATGTGCTCAGCTGGCTGTGTGCTCTAGCACAAAGGTGCTGCAAAGGCACTCAGCTGGTCTGACCAAGGTGTGCTTTTTAGAATAGTAAAAATAGCCAAAATAGCTGTGGGAGAAAAGGAAGCAACTCCACGCATTTCCTACTATATCCTTCCCACCTTATGGTCCTAGGTTGCAGATAATCTTCCAAAGTGCATAAAGTGGAGTGAGGACCAAATTGAATTGTGGTTATAACTGCAGACATGACAGAAGTCAGCAGGAGTATTCCAAAAAGGAATGAAGCTCTGCCTATTCCAGTACAAGCATTTTACAAATGTGGATGATAGATCATTATGTATTATAGCATCTCAAAGGTAATAACAGCAATAAGAAATAATTTACAACTAGTGCCCCGTTTATGGCCTCATAATAGTATCACTTAAATGCTGCACAGACCTTGGAGTGGGCCTCAAAGAGTGAAAAGTTTTATCTTTATGAACCTTGCATGATGGCTATTTTATCTGAAGCAGTAAGCTGGTTAAGGTCTGGGAGCAGGACATTTCCCCCAGGTGTCCCTCTTGCTGTATGACTGATGTGCCCTTTTGGTTTCTATTGTATGGAAAATCCACTGGGAGGTTTAGGGTGGTTTTACTGCAGAAACCCATCAGATCTTATTGCCCTTCTAGGCTGATGAGTAGTAGGTTGTTTCTCACTGGTCTCCTCTCTTCTCTCTCATTGTACCCCTCCTTCAGCTGCCTTGGTGAGGTTTATGAGGCCAGATCTTGTTTCACAGGAAGATGTAACTTAGTTTCTATAGCCTGATGTCTGTGTCACAAAGAATTACACAAGGTGTTCTTAAAAGTGACAAAACTGGTTGCATTGGACCTCTCTTTTCAGTTCATAAACTTCATTGATTTTTTTCAAATACAAATATGCCATTAAATTCAGAGTCAAAAGCATCTGCATTACAAGCCTTCCATGGAAACAAATGTTCAGATTTTTGGATGTCTTCCAGACACTTTCTTATGCTAGATTGGTAGAAAGCAGGCTTAAAACTGGTGATGCCTGCCAGGATCAATGCAGGATTTGTCTAAAACAGCTGTAAGGAATGTGTGTGAAAGCTGCAGGTTTAAGTGGTGTGTGCCTGCCCCATCCTTGGCTTCAGGGTGGCACTTTGGTAGCAAATAAAACCCTGAGAAAACCTCACCCTTCCACTCGCTAGCCAGACAAGAGTTGAGTATTTTACAACACCCTGATACAGTGTGGGACTGAAATTCTTCCTCAGTTTCTTGTTCTTAGAGACAAAGGAACAGGGCAAAGCCAAGGTCACCAACAAACAGAGAGGGACTCGTGTGTGACACCTTACAGTAACCTACCCCAATCTCAGTTTCAGTCAGCTGCAGAGCACCCTGATACAGCAATGAACTTTTTTTCTAATCCATATATTCTGTCAAAAAAAAGAATTAATTCCTCATTCCTCTGAATTAATGGGATAGGACGTGTGTGGGACAAAATTTCACAAAACCCAAGGTCTAAAGTTCCTTGCTCTGTAGTCCAGAACTTAACCAGAAATCTAACTCCTGCCATGAGAAGTTTGAATGCAAATGGTCTCTTCTGGTCACATGCATTATTAGCTGGATGAAAATCTTTAAGAAAAATTATTTGCTTAAAAAATACAAGATGTCTCACACTCCAAGGACACAGCTTAAGCTTGGCACAGCTTTTAGTGTGGAAAAAAAAACCAACCAAAAAAACCCAATGAGATAAGGGAACTCAAAATATTTAATTTTTTTAATGGAAATTTTCTGTTGTTCTGAAGTAGTGTTTTAAGACCACACTTAGCCACAGTTATCTTAGAAAAAGATCAAAGCAAAGAATATTTCATTTCAGATCAGGCCAATTTCTCACATTATTATGAAGCATTAAAACACCAATACAAATGACATACTTTTCCCACATATCTCCAGTTATTATGACCTGCTTTTATGCAAATGCATTGTTGTGTTGTACGTTCATTCACCATTCATCTCTCACAGCCTTTCCTTCTAACAAGCCATGTTCAATTCATAAAGAGAACATAAACAATTAGCACAAGCAGTAAAGTTCAGCAAACACCTGAAATGTCTTCTAGCACCCCATATTAATTTAAAAGTAATAACAACGAGAATGTCAACGCATCTTAAAAAGAAGTTACTGCTGCTTGCTACGTGCAGCACTCTATGATTCATTGGTTGACACAAAGAAAATCTTTTGCTGAAACACTAAGCAGGTTATAAAACACCATTTGTGCGTTACTTTCACAGTGGCTTTCATCTGTCATTATAAAACCATCCAATTAGGACAACAAAAAGGAGGGCTATATTTTTTAAGTGCTGTTTCTTCCCAAATTAACTGCTTCATTTTGACATAGAACACTTTTGCCTTATAATTTTTCTGAAGCATTACGTTTGATTTTTATGTCAAAGAATTGCACAACATATTTTATTTTTGTTTTGAATGGGAGCTATGGGAAATCTGCCCTGATTTACTTGGAACTTGTACATTTGTACTATGATAATACAAAATTTTCAAGTGAAGGCAGCACTTCAACCTCTATCAGCTACAGCAGAAAATCACGAACAGAGCATGGTAGGCTCATTCCCCTTGCAATTCCATGTAATTTGAATTCAGGCTTTTTATGGGCTTCTGTTAGACCAGTCATTATTTTATTAGATTTTATAAAGTACCACAAGAAAGGAAATATTGGTCTATAACTTTGAGACAAACACTTGCTTTCATAGCTAAGTGCCTTTTACTTGTGCACTTGCATCAGGCAGAAACTTGCTTTAGCTTTAGAATGACAGAAAGAGCAACAGTTCTCCAAATCTGCATCCAGCTTCTGATCTGAATTATAAATGCATTCTCTCAGTAAGCAGGTCAAGGCTTTTTTCATCCCAGTGACAAACAGCACCACTCAACCAACCACATTTTCTCATTCAGGAGCTGCTTTGAGCATTTCTGAGATGCCAATATATGGGTATAATATTTATTGGGTATAATATTTGTTCTTTTGTTCCAAATTAAATAAATATTTTTCTCATTCTCATGTTTTCCTATCTCATGCTTTTGCCAATTCTGTAAGGTTTTCCCTTTATAGTGCTTCAGGACTAGCTATGAATAAACCAAGACCTTTCTCCAAGACTCCTTGGAGATGGTCTCCTACTATAAAGTATTTCTAGGGGCACTGAAAAAAACCATGTACATATTTAAAATACATGGCATGTCTAATGAGGTAAGTTGGGGTTTTGCTATAGCCACATATTTTTGCCAGGATCCTGCTCCTCATGTAACAGTGAAGTTTTTTCCAGTGCTCTCATCACTTCCTCTCCTTCTTATCTCAAGTCTCCACCTTAATTATCAGAAACTAGAGAATAAAACTAAAAAGGTTAGAAAACAAGATCCAAAATGAGGAGCACACATTCTTTTCACATGAGAACAGTTACAGAGTCTATTTAAGCCAAGGTACACACCATAGCAACAAAACATGCAAGAACCAAATCAGTCTTAAATGGCACAGTACATCCCTGTACAGATCCCTGGACTTGATGCATAAACATGAAAACATTTTCAGCTCTTTTCTCTGCCTAACATTTTGTTCTGCTCTTTCAAGTTTATAACTGTCCTGACCACCTGGTACATGGTATGAAACTGCCTTCTCCAGGAGAACACAGCTTAATTAGCCCCTACATGGTATTTATCCTGCTTATTTCTCTGCCAGTGAGAAAGTAAATCATCTGACAAAAATGTCCCAAATGTGTTTCATTCTAAATTCTGATTTTGTCTCTTTCTTGCACACACTCCAGAAAGAGTCTCCCCCTTGCACAAAGCTCTTCTGCTGTCAATCTTATTCACAGCACAAGAAGTGGTAAGCTGCAGATTCATTGAGTTCTCTGTGATGAGGAATTGCAAGCACACATTCCATTGTCATCTTTTTCCTTCTTTATTCCTCATTACCGTTGTTGGGTCTCCTGATTGTCCTGCAAGAGTGTTTATGCTTCAAAGTCAGAATTTTTTTTGGCCAGCTGGTCCACGAGAGCTTCTGGAGGTAACACAGCAATGCTCTAATCCTCAGGAAGTTATGACAAGCTATGTTTAGAGGATTTATGTGCCTGACTGATAACAAATTAATTAAAATCAAACAAGCAGCAATATTCTTTGTGCCTTCACATAATGTCTGGCACTCTATTAATGAAAGAAAAAAAATTCTTAGAGAATAAAAGTTAAGTGTCAATACTGAATCCTCTGGGATTCAGAAACAGAAGGGTGACCTCTTTCATTAATATCAGTGGATTTCTTTCAGGGAATGAATTTCTGGACCAAAATGTTTCTCTCCTGTCAGGATATTATATAGATAAAATAGTAGAAGCTATCCTTTTTCCTTGCTCTAAAACTCTTTGAGCTAATTTTTAAAAATATATCTGTTTTCTGTGTGATTTTCATTACTATTGCAAAACTAAAACTACCTAAAGAATTTATAATGTCACAGAAAAAGCCTTATGGAAATCTGTATGTTACAGTCCAATGCCCTATCTAAGAAGGTTCAGAATAAAGCACGCATAAAAGGTTTGAGGCAGTGGAATAATTTCAAAACACTTTTCAGACTCAAAAGCAATTTAAAATGTTTATAGCACCTTTATATTTTTGCTGTGAGTGCTCCAATTTGGATATCAGTCAAGCTGAATGCTCCCAGCACAGAGTAGGGCAAACTTAACTTATTTGCAAATATAACCGTGAAAAAGGAAAATAAAAAGACAGGTCAGGAAGGCCAGCTGGGGGAGAATAACACCCCAAAAATAAAAACAGTTTTGGCTGTATAAAAAGCAGCACAATTCCTACAGTCAGCTACGGATATATAGCGAGAGAAAAATAAAAGTGAGCGGCTTTTGCCATGAAAATAAACAGAAAGAAATGAAGCTATAAAATCTCAGCAATAGCTGGATATTTAACTCCAGAATGATTTCTCATGTGCACATGTCTGCATGCACTTTTGTTTTTTTCTCATACAGCAGCCTGGCTATGGCAAAACTTTTTGAAGGGGGCTCCTATTTTTTTGCAGACAGCTAAGGAGAAGGGAGGTGTCTGTCACATCTACTCCAAGCCCACCTTCTCCTGCAGTCAGCCAGGGCCCCTGTCCAGCACAGGAATTAAGAGCATATCCCAATCCAGGCAGGAAGAGGAGGGCAAACCAAGCTGCTGCCTCCAAGACTTTAATACATTTACCCTCTCTGCCCATTTCCCAGCCCTACATCCAGTACCCTTCAGTACCCTGACACTGTCAGTTTTGCTCTCCAAGCACAGCACCTCACCCTCCAGCTCCAGACAGTCAATTTTACTGAACCTCCATGGTAAATGGCCACCCAGCCCACTTCCCTGGTAGGTCTGCATGGACAAAAATGGCCCTGTCCATTGGAACAGTTACTAATGTTCCTCACCAGTTATTAATTTGTGTTTATACCTTTAGGCCAATAACTAAGTGGTTTAATACACAGAGTTGCTTGCTTGGCTATAATTTAGCAAAAAAGCAGTCTCACTTGTGGCCAACAGCAGGACTTAGGCTATACGGCTCTGATCCCCACAACATTATCTTGGCAAACACAACCTTTTTAAACGTGTTTCTTCTTATTATTTTGTTTTGGGTTTTTTTTTAATATTTTTGGGTTGATGTTTTGGGGTTTTTTTGTTGTTGTTGTTGTTGTTGTCTTTGGGTTTGGTTGTGGGTTTAGTTTGGGGTGGGTTTTTTTGGTGTGTGTGTGGAGTTTTTTGTTGTTGTTTTTGTTGGGGGTTTTTGTTGTTTTGTTGTGGTTTTATTTGCTCGCTTGGGTTTGTTTGGGTTTTTTTTTTAGGCAACAGCGAAGCAATACCATCAAGTTAAAAACCTCAAATGACAAAAGACATCATCTACTTTATAAAGCCAGTTACAAAAGAATTAGCCTACTTTAACTAACTGCAGCAATGGAAGACGGCACTGATGACATTTCCACTCATGCTGACTTCAGCACGAAGGTAACAATTCATCTTCCACCCTGAGCACAAGAACGTAGAGCTCCAGCTCTCTTACCTGAGGAAAGTTTGTCACTTCAGCAACAACCTCTTACAAAGCAAAAAAAAAAAAAAACAAAACAAAAAGGAAGGCACATTTAGGAATAAATAAGAATAAAATATATAAAATACAAAGGAAGGCACAGAGTCACAAGGTTGGAAGAGACCTTCAAGATCATCAAGTCCAACTTGTTCCCTGACACCTCAACTAAACCATGGCACTGAGTGCCACATCCAGTCTTTGTTTAAACACATCCAGGGATGGTGACTCCACCACCTTCCTGGGCAGGTCATTCCAGAACTTTAGGAGTTTAGGAAAGCATTTTGGATTGTGGGTACAAAGGAGTAATAAAACCAGCAAGGAAAAACAAGCCTTCAGAAGGGGTGTTTTCCTTCTGTAGCTCGTCAACAGCCAAATCAGCTCTACTACAAAGCCTGGGCACAGAGCTCGCACATCACCTACATCCCAGCTGATGGAGTCCTATTTTCAGGGCTCACATCAGGCTTCCTGCTGGCACCAGGGTGAACCTCACTCCCACCAGCAGCTGCACACTCCCAATCTGCACTGTCTGCACTGCACCAACACAACATTCCCAGACTTCACCGCGAAACAATGGAAATGCCACACAGCAACCTGGGGTTTATTTCTGTACTCTACCATTCATTTCTGCAACCCTGTTTGGTTACCTAAGAAACAGTCCCTGGGTAAAATTTGACTGATTATGTTGTCAGGTTGATTGTCACTGCCGTGGGTAGAGTTTCATGGGGTATGTGCACATGTGGGATGCACAAAAAATTAAAATAAACACTGGACAATTTTAGTTGCTTTTTAGTAGCATTATGGAAAAAAATATGAAAACTGTGAGAAATTACACTTTTAAGAAGTTTATTAGGATCTGCATTATATTTTGAGGTTAACTTAGCCAAAAGAAAAAAAAGAGAACAGGCCTTCATGCAGAAAAGAAGGATATTTTTAGAAAAGCAATCTGTATTGGAAGGTTAATAACACAGTAACTTTACAAACTCTGCAAGATTGTAATAAGTACTGAACTTATTTTCAAATAACAGCAGTGCTCATTGCTTTCATTTATCATTGCCTTATACAAAATATTGAAGCATAACAGCCTTATTTAGTGAATTTCCAATGTTAAAATCTCTAAATGACTGATTATTTGGGCACTGGAGAGATGTGCAATTTTACGTGCAGCCCACATTATTTAGATTCAAAGAACTTGCTAAACAAAAAACAAATAGCTGGTTGAGAGATGAAAACCTTGTTGTTAACCACATATAATACAGATTTTCTAGGACCACTCTTTCTCTCTCATGTAAACAAAGAAGCAGTCACATCTAATAGAGCTATTTCTGAAAATATGGTGGTGAGGAATATAAAAAGAGGGAAAAACAGAAAGAACATCACTTTAATTACCACAGACCTGATAAAACAGAATGTTATCAGGGTTCTGATAATATTGCAGAGATTTCTGAGAAGCATCATTCTGAAAGCTTTCTAAGTCAGGATAAATGTGGGCACCAGAGAACAGGCTTTTGTCTGCAATCTAAACACATTTTCCCTCATTATGATCTCCCAGCATTTCTTACAAATGTTGTTTCACTCCCTTTGTTATGGCTCTAACTACAATGGGGGATTTGCTGCGCAAAGTTGTGACACATAACCCCTTTTCCTCCCATGGTCTACGACTGCTGCCACTGCATCTGAAATCTCAAAGGATGCTGACAGCAACACATGCTTCTGTGATAAGTAACACTGATAAAACAGAGGTTTGGGTGGAGAAAGAGGATCGTTTCCAAGCACTTCAGCATCAGTTTTCCCAGCATAGGTACAGAATGTTTCAGCCAAGGACAGAAGTGCACACAGTAAAACCAGAAATCTCTGGAGAGCAAGTCACTGATGACTCTGTAACAGTGGGAGGAACAACCAGCCTTGTTCACTTGTCCTAAGCATGGCACACTTGCTCCTAAAATGCTCTTCTGGCTGGCAATTAGCCAAGGGTTCCTGGTGCAAGTCCCTACAAGGTCAGTTATTTTTTCTCTCATTATGCAATAATGTCAGAAGCACTGTAGCATGGTGGCTCGACAGCCCCATGCATCCTGCTTAGAGCTCTGGCCTTCTGCTCCCAAGCACCAGTCAGGGGATCAAAATGCACAGCAAAACCTCCATGAATTTCCAGGTCTGCTGCACTGGAACAGAGAAGGGTCTTTGGGTTTTGATATTATGAAGACATTTTGCTTTTGGGAAGGTAAACAGACCATATGTTTGGAGAGATGACTGACTTCTACAGGGATTTGAAAGAGCACAGATCTATTTTGTTGATTATTTCTATAATGAGGATAGAGTGAATAAACACATTACCAAAAATCAATGTACTGCAAGAGTGCTCCAAATGAGAGTGTAACTCTATGGTGTACAGCATTTATTGCTTGACATGATGTATTAATGGACAAGCTACCTGAAAATAATCCTATTTTTCAAAATACATTAACATTCCACCATTATTTCCTCCTACTCTGCAATACAATTTTTTTTCTAGGCTTGGTTTTTTTTTTTTTTTTCCAATTTGTCTCAGGGGAGATAGAGCTTGGGGAAGAAGATTTTTAAAAAATGAACTAAAGCCAAACCCTTCTGGTTGTTCAGTGAGCCCAGTGACTTGTGAAGTCATCTGCAAGACAGGAGACAAACATAAGCTCACCCTCTATAAAGAAGGAGAATGAACCTGGTTTCATGTCTCCATCGTCCAGGAACTTTCAGAGTTTGAGGCTACAGAATTGGCCCTGAGTTTGTCCTGTGCAGGGCCAGGAGTTGGACTTAAGTCCTTGTGTGTCCCTTCCCACTCAGGATATTCTATGATTGTATTAAATTTTCCTTGGTCCATTTAATCAAGATTGAATCAATTTTATTAAGCAGAACAGAAATTTTGCAAGACTGAGTCTATGTCTGGAAAAAAAAGAATTGGGTTTAAGTCTGGTTTCTTGGTTCAGACTAGTGAAAGAAAGTTGCTCAAACATCTAAACTCTTAGGAAAAGCACTGGGACAAAAGGGAAATATGAGGAGATGAAACCCAGCATTTATGGCTGATGAAGCCTGGAAGATCGAAAGATGACAGGTTATATTTTGATATCCTCTTTTATCATAAAGTATCCAGAAGATTCCTGCACTTATGAAGAGGTGATTTTCTGGCTGTAAGAAGGGCCTAGCTGCTCCTTGGCTTTTGTTCCAGGGCAGGAGGAGATCTCTGTTACAGGGCTCTGGAGCGGACTGGCAGCCAGGAAAAAGCTGCCATAGATGAAAGAGCTGTTGGGGTGCATTAAACCATTTACTTCTAGGATTGTCACAATCAAACCCTGCATTTCTCCAAGCCACTTCACAGCAGAATTGATTTCACTGCCCAAGACACAGCCTTTTATATATATATTTCTCTACCACTGCAGGACAGGCCATGACCTTGGTTTATACTGACTGCAAGTTATATTTACAGTACACTGAACAAACAACAATTCACAGTGCTCTTTTAGCACAATTAGCTGCATCACTATGTTATTTTGAATAACTTCAGAGCTACAGTGAATGGCTTCAAACAGAGCAAAGCTGTATCTTTAGAGGTGTTACCACTTTCCCCTCTGTGCTACCTCAAGGTGTGCTCTTATGTGCAGAGTTTCCAGGCAGGTGTTTCCAAAAAGTTTTGGCTCTAGAAAAGAGGACCTTACAACCCCTCCAACAAGGACTGAAGGGGGAGCTGGGTTAAACCTTTCTCTACAATGCTGGGGACAGGTCTATTTTCTACTGCTGTTTTATTTCTACAGCTGATGATTAAATAACCCACCGCGCAGTTGCCTTATGGCAGTCAGTGCAAAATTAAATATTTCCCCATGCAGAGTTCATTAGACATCAGAGTTTCCTAGTTAATTCGTTAGGCCTCTATGAATTCCCAGGGAATATTATAAAATTATAATTTTGGTCTATTCTCCTCCAACCTATTACAGAATACATTTCATTTTCCCATATCTAAAGCATAGTGAATGAAACTGTTAGAGAAGAAAACACATCTGGATCTCATTTACATTTCTTTTCATGCAGATCAACATAACAGGATGAATTCAGTCCTTCAATATTCCTTATTCAGGGAAGCAAAAAATCAAAATGAAAGAAATACTAGATTGCTCCTCCTACTACATAGCCTTAATGATTTTTTTTTCCCCCCCACTTCGCTCTATGCAGCTTTCAAGGCAAGAGCTCTATTTCAAATTCCACAGCACCTCCTGGAGAGGGGAAAGAGCATCTGGAGGAATGAAGAAGCTGCCAAGTCAAATTCACACCTTAAAGCCCCATTCATGCTCTTCAACACTGCCTGTGTTCAACTGCCTGAACTCAGCCTTGCAACTGCTTTCCACATGAGAAGTGATATTTTCACCTACACGCTGTAAAAAGGTCCCAGTTTAGACAGGGCAAGCTGGCTCGTGGGGACAACATCCAGAGCAGGCAAATAAGAGAAGAGGTACCCTATAACCCTAAGGGACACAGACAAGTCCAGAAATAAATAAATTCTACACACAGTAGAAGACTCGATTTTTACATTATTTCCCATCTTGCAACAAACTCCAACCCACTTAGCAGAGGTAGAGGTGGGAGAATGGGCTGAAGGAGAGCCCATGAACTCTGTAAAGATTCCCCCATCATGTTCCAGGTGCCCATGGGGAAGGAGAAGTTGAGAAAGGGCAGGACTTAATGAACTCATAGCAGCTCTCAGGTTGCAAGGGGAGAATAAGGAGGATAAATGGTCTTTCTTTCCTGAGCAGTTAACTATCTCCAGTAACTCTGGCACATCCAACACAACCTGTTTTATTGGGCCCTATACACCCTCCTCCTCACCTCAGGGAAAAATAAAAAGGAGATAATTTGGACAAAACTGGTGTTAAAAAAAAAAAAAAAGAGTTCAAACAGGACCTATAAACTGTCATGGCAATAAAATGAATAAAATGCTCCCCAGCAGATCTGGTAATGTGGGGAAAGGCTGCACTTGGCTTTAATGGATGTAAGATCTCAAAGGAGATTTACCTGAGAGCAGCACACAACCTGCCTTCACACAGACATTGTAGATGTCTGAACAGCTTCCTAGCACATTCTGTGCAAAACACTGAGCATCCATAAATGTCAATCTTATTTCATTCAAATACAAGGTCCTAAAGCATTGGATATTCTTCTCATCTCACCAGCAGTTGGGCCACCACTTGTCCCTCCTGAACTGCTCTACCACCAATGATGAACTTGAACCTCTGATCAGTTCCCATTCCCCAAAACCACCCAGCATATTTTCATCAACACAGATATACTTTCGTGAACACAGATACATGTTAATGAATACAGATATATTTACTGAAGAACAAAATTTTCCTTTTGCCAATACCAAAACTTATCACTAGTGCTACACTGAGGTAAGGGGCTTCTCTCATAACTACCAGTTTGACTAAATCTTGAGTGCTGATTGTACATTTTACCCTGAACATTGACATATTTAAGTGAAGCTACACACACAGAAGCAAACATGTATACAAAAACAAGTCCATGTCTTTGGTTCTGTGTGTATTTCTCTGTCATGCTTACTCATTTAGGTGTGTGTCTGGTGACAGATATAAAACAAAAGCCAATTCCAATAAAGAAAATCAAAAAACATCCAAGTTTTCCAGAGCAGTGGATAAAAGAATTCATCTTTAAGATTTATGGAGCTCTCAGGATTCAGATTTATATTAACTCAGACAATACAGTTGCTTAGTGTTTCATTTACCTTCAGGAGTCTTCATTATAAATAAAAGTAATGTACCACACACTCACACACCTTCTGTATTTGTGCTGAGCTCTCTGTAACACTGACCACCCCAGCCTGCAGCTGTACAGTCTCCACATTTCCAAAGGCAAGGCTACTAAGTGGAGCAGCATCCTGGCTATTAGTGCTGGGCTTTGGTTTCCCAGTTGCCATTGCCCTGTTCACACTCCAGGTACCATTGGCTGATGACAATACTAGCACAGCTGACCTTACACAATGACAGAGTGAAACACGGGGGGGAAAAAAGTAATTTCCTTCAACTATAAGGTGCCAAAAACTTTCTGACCCTGGCGAGGATGTGTGAGAAACATAAAATATGGTGTGCAAATTCCCATTTTTTCCCCCACTTGCTTGTCAGAAAAGGGCTTGTGCTAAAGTTCTGTGTCCTAAAAAATAGTATCAAGTGTGAAGAGGCTCACCAAGCCCACTTCATCATGCACAACAAAGCCATGGGAGTTCCACAGAACTGTGGGCTCATTGCTCATAACCTTGACAACTGACCACTATGGTTAGCAATACAGAAAGCTGCTTCACAGATCATCCCTGTAGGAAAGAGTAACAGGATCCCCACACACAAATGCAGGTGCAGGCATGCAAAGATGTGCTAGCCCCAGCTCCTCACTGCATGGAGAGTCCTGTCTCTCCAGAGCAGATTTCACAATCCACTGCAGCACCTCTGAAGGGAACAAAGTGCTGTGCTAATGTTTCTCTGCTCTTCCTCTCGAAATCCTGTTTGGCACACACCTGAGACAGTGACAAGAAAATATGCACTGTTTTGTCTTCAGTATCTGATCTTGATATATTTATAACAATCTCAATTAGAAGATTTTGATGGCTCTGTTATGAAATGATCTCTTTGTAGCATCCCTCAAATTTATGCACTTCATCACTCCTGACTTCTATGCCTTTTGTTCTTCTTTTGTTACAAAGAGAACAATAACAGTGGAGTATACTGACACAAATTAGAACAGCTTATTCTCATTAACTTCTCCAAGAAAGAGAGCAGAGACTGAGCAGTATCCACAGCAGCTCTCTCCAATGCTGATTTATATTACAGAATTGCAGTTGATGAAAAATGTGCATGTAAGATTGCTTGTTCAGGAGCAAACATAAGCAACTGGCTGGCTGAAACGTGCTCACTTTCATACTAAAAGCCAAGGAACATTTAAATTCTTGCTGCCATACCTTGTGCCCCTCTAAACTCTGCCTCCTCCTTTTCTTCTTGCCACAGGGACACCTCTGCTTGGTGCTCATGAGCTCTGCGTGCTGCACCAGCACTGCCAGCACAGGGCTTTTAGCAAGAACACACATGCAGTGGAAATGGCTGCGTTTACAGGGGCCTGCTGTCCCTCTGAGTGGTTCATGGGGCACAATTAAATCTCCTTCTTGGCCTGCATTTGCAGCTGCCACACGGTGGGACCCTGAAACCTGCCCAGGTCACGAACACTTCCAATGCTCGCAGCCAAACAAAGCTGTTAATTCGCAAGGATTTGTTTCCAGGTTTCCTTGCCTTTCCCATAAACAACTGTTGACAGGTCTCTAAAATCCATTCACACTGAATTGCTTCAATAATTTGCATATGCAAATAGAAGCAATTCAAAGTTAAGTGTCAATTTCCATAAACATTACAATATCTGGCTTGTAAATATACACGTACATGTGAAATACTAAGCCTAATTAGACCTCAAGAGTATACATAAATAACTTTTATTGTTTTTTCTTCATTTTGAACCTAAGCTTTCAGGCACATGAACTCCAAAAACAAGGGTTTATTGGTTGCATTGTGAGATATATTCTGCATCTGATCCTTTAACTCTGGGAGCTGCAGAATGATGCTAATTTAAACTAATTTACAGAATGAAATAGTTTCCCAGGAGCTCCTTTTTCTACAGGTCATTTTTGTTACTTGGGACTGGATAATAATAATATATCAATGCTAAATAAGTCTTCTGCTAACAATTTCAGGTCTACATGGTGATATTGAATGAATAGGGCTCATATTTTACTTCAGGCAAATATATGCTAGATTTCCAAGCAGCAAGATACCTCTGGCTTTAATAACGAGAACTTTTTGTGAATCACACACCAGCTTTTGTTACAGGTAGATAAAAATATGAAAAGAAAACAAAGAAGCATAGATCTGGTTCCACAATATAGATAATATTTCTGTGCTTATTAGCTATCATTGCAGACATTATGGTTCTTACCTCAAAGTTTATATCAGATTCAACTCTAATGAAATCAAAGTTAAGAGTCATGTAATGTTTGATGCATCTCAAACAAAGCTTATTCCCATTTTCAGAAATACTCCTGTTTTGTTCTCTCAAGGTTTTAAGTGAAAACACCAAAACCTGATCACACAAATCCACCATTCTTACCATTTTAAGGAATATGCATTTTCTTCAATTCAAGAAGAAAAAGGCACATACAGACATATTTAAAAACAAAAGGTAGTTGATGACATATGTATGCAGGATTGGTCATTTACCAATATTTATTTAATGTTTGCATCTCTCTTGTTTCTACTGATACATTTAAGGGTTGTTTGGAGAGAGTGAATAAATAACACAGTACAAAATTCATATCCAGTCATACAGTAAGAACTAGGCTTGAAATTGAATCTTAAATTTACACATACAATCAGCTCCTGCATAAAAAAACATACCTGATTTTGTAAAATCTTCAGGCCAGGACTACCCCTTTGTTTTACAAAATAACTTGTGCAATGGGATATTGACAATGGCCACACACCTTCAGGTTTTATTGCTTTTGACAGGCCAATTTCTAGTTGTAGCAAAACAAGAAAACCTTAACTACTGTGTATACAAACACCAGTGTTAAATAAATCAATCAACACCTAATATTCTAAAATATTTACAGTATCTATGGACATATTTTTTTTCCATAAAATCTCCTTGTACACATTTCTGAAGAATAAAGAATGATAGCAAGAAAAAGATTTGGAGACACATTTTGGAAGTATTTTAGAAATAAAGGGGAGAAGATAAAAGGTAAGATACGGTATGAGTGTTAGAGTTGCTGTGTGGTCTAATGCTAGTAAAAACAAGTTGGTGAAGGCATACATGGAGTGGGGACCCACTGAGAGAAAGAAAGAAGGCACAGGAAGGCAGGGAAGGAAAATAAAAAGCAGTGTTTCTAGAAAGCCAATGTGGTCCTTGCGGTATTTCTGACAGAACTGCCGGAGTTGTATTGTTATCATTATTTTAAAGAAAGATAAAGCGAACACTGTTTCCTGTCTGTAGCATTTCTCCCATGAGACTATCATGGATACATTTGAAAAATCCATGGATTGCTCATTTTAATCAGGACCCAGTAGGAAACGAGGCCGTTGCATTTCTTCTGAGGCATTATGCTGCCACATCCATCCACAGAGCTCTAACGCATACATGTTTCACAACACATCAGAGTTCAGCTCACCTGACAGAAGGCAAATATGACAAGTTTCAAAAATAGCAGCACAGCTAAACTGCAATTTTCCCCTCTAACCAGCATGTCCTAATCTCTCAGCTTTGATCTCCTCTTCATCTGGGAAACCTGACACTAAACACTGCAGGCAAATTCGTTTCACCTAGCTGCAAGCGCTTCCTTCGGGACAAGGCACGAGTGAAACTGGGGTTTATCTTTCTCCCATGCCTAAGTTTAAACTTGTACTGCAGAAGGGCACCCATTCCACAATCTGGGAGCTTTTAAAAGATAATTCCCAGTGGAGATGAAGCAAAAAGCAACTAAACATTTACAGCTCCAGCCAGCTTACAGTAATGAATTACTATACCTGTCACCTGTACCTCCCTCTAGCTTCCAGCTTAGCTGTGGGAGAGTTTGGCCATCCAGCCCTGGATGAATATGGCTAAGGCACCCTCTGATCACTGGCCACAGCTTCCAAGAGCTCTTTGGGGATGTTTCACTTGCAACAGAGCAGCTTTCTAATCAGACCAGGGGTGATAGAATAGGGACAACCACCACCACACAACCCAGTGCCTTAAAGTCACTCGCTACTCCAGGCAATAATTGCAGTCATGTTACTGGGCATGCCCCTCTTTCAAGACTACACCAGCACAAATAAAAAACAGCTTCTCAAAGAGACAAAATCTCAGTACTATAATTCTCCTTTTTATCAAAGATACTAAATACAACTGAAATTAAACACTAGGCATGGCATATAGGTCTGCCTGTCAGATGCACTCTACACTCAAGCACCTGGGTGGTCTGCACGTTCAAAGGCCTTGAAAAACACTTTTTTTTCAGAGAACTCACATAATTTTCTTCCTTTTCTATGAATTGGGAATGGCAAATCCTCAGAAGCCATGCAGCACTTAGACATTTTCAGATTTCCAGTCTGAAATCCATAACTGTTTCACAATCATCTCCTCAGAGGGCAAGCTAGAAGTCTATTCATAAAGTATGAAATTTGGTTAGTCCCCAGTGGAATCCCCACTTTGAGACAGAGACAAATATTTGACTAGCTAATGGCTAATTAAGGAATAACGTGCTAATTAGTGTTATAATGGATTTTTTAAACACTTACAGAAATAATTAGACCAGGTATCAAGATACAGGGAGCACAGATATGACTTACACATTGAGGATAAAATCTGAATCAACCCTTTCTTGAAGTTACCTACATTTAACACCTTGGCACGACTTCTATCAATGGCTCTGCTTTTTCAAAAGTTATTTTTGAGTCATCTCTGAAAGTGAGGCAGGTACTCTTTGGGTTCTAAGTAATGCCATACTGGTACATTTTAAATCCACCAGGAACTGCATTTCACCCAAGGAGAGAAAAGCTTACCTACAGAAGTGCTCTGATACACCAAAAGCAAAAGTAAGCAAACATAAAGGCAGAAATACATTATAGATAAATTTGGACAGTGCATTCCAAATTCTGGAATCATATAACCTTGCAAATTAAAAACCTTGAATATATGAAATTAGGGGGAGTATTCCTGAATACAGGAAATTAAGTATGAAGTTTATAAGAGGATTTTCAGGGTTATAGCATCTTTTAGCTCAAAAAGTCGGGGGTCCCCTCTTTCTGGTATCCCTCTCCCAGTACTTTGTATTCTGGTCTGAAATCTCTGTACCTGCATGGCCATGCTGAGCTACATATTGTTTACTTATGCCCAGATTATTAAGAGCTCTAAATCAAACCATTCCCTTCATTATTTTTCTCTCAAATCATCTGCACAATTACAGTATTAATTCTGTGATATTTCCAGGTCACTGAGCAAAGCTGTAAAAATTCATTCTTGAAATCACATTATAAGACCTTACTGGAAACATCCTCTTTTGTAATGAACACTAATGAATTAATCAGGTTTTATTTCTTTTGGTGATTAGGTGGTCATTTTGCATATTCTGACTTTTTCAGGTTTAATAAACCTCAGACCAAAGCTAAATGGCACTTTAGAAATTCAATTCAATGTCCTCTATTTATTTTTTCATCTTACTCAAAGTATTAGTTGCAGGAGAAAGAATGATACGGTATTTTGCTTTGGGTATCCAACAAAAAAAAAAAATCTCTTATCCCTTTGTTTCTAGCTCATATTTGCAATCCCAATAAGCAATGCAGGGCTGGCTACCATAAAATCACCAGGGTCATTCTGCTTACACAATATGGAAAAATTGTTTCTGCTGATGCCTTCAGGCTTAGTAAAAGCCATCAGTAGTGGCCTGGAGAGATCCTAATTCAGCTCCTCCAGAACTCTTCAATACATCTCAATGAAAACTACGGCTCCCAACACTTAATGCGCAGGTTTGTTCAACATTTTCTTTAAGTACTGCATGAATGAAAAGCATGTTATAGTCACAGAAGTACTCCCAAGATGCAAAAAAGAAATAATTAGAGGAACAGCAATTGTTCCTTTCCTAATAGTAAAAACACACTGCCAGGATTTTTCTTCCAAATAATCCCAGGCTTTTTTTGCACTGTGACAACCACAGATTTCTCCCTGTACTGTTTGGTTTTTACTGTCAAATAATTATAATCACCCACTTCTGGTTTAAATTCCTCCTTTTTGCCTCGTGTGCTATTTTATAACAGATATAATAAATCCAAGTGTGAATTTTGTTTCTTAGAATTCCTATAGCTTCCTCTGTACTTATTTTACATCTATGTGTGTAGATATTTATTGATCATGCCCATCTACCCAAACCCAGGGTATAATGAATAAAATTTTGCACTTCTAGGGTCCTTTGCTGCTAAGCTTGGTTTTTTAAGATGTGCTTAAGCCTGCTTGTTGACTTGTCTCCATGGAATTAACGTGGAACTTAGAACAGAACCATGAAACAGCTTGAAAAGATGATGGGGGAAAATGTGTTTTTCTAGGTACTGCTGAATTTCATGCTTTAAAATTAAATTAGAATATAAATTCACAGCTTTCACCATCCAATATATTTAGATGTACTTTAAAATATTAAGTCCAATTTTGAGTAATTTGAGGCTAGATGGTCTCCTTGTTATTACTCTGAAAGCTTTCTTTGTCTTCCATAACCTGTGGTGACGAGGCAGAAAAAAGCAATTTTTATGAGCTAGTAGCAGACACTTTTTCCGTTCTAATTAAAAGTCATAATTACATTTTTGATTAACCCAGAATGAACAATAAAACAGATTAGTTATCAGCTTGCTACATTTTGTGAAACAATATCGAAGCTTAGAAAATTTCAAGTTCTCTAACACTTTTAGCATAACTAGATAAAGCAAAAACATAAATGCAATTTATGTTCAACAATGCCCAATTTTGACATCTTATTTGAAAAATGAGCAGAATTACCAATTCAGACAAACTTCTATAGCTGCAGACTTTTGTTGGTTCATAAACCAAGGGTTTTTCTTGCATTATTTGAAACAACTTAATTGCACAGTAAGTTGTGGTTTTCAGTTTTTTTTCAATAGAAAAAGTCAGTGTTTGAGTTTTTGAATGTCAAAAATGTCAATGAAATATCTTAGAAGGGTGATTTGATGCTTTTAAAAGGAGCCAATACTCAATGTTTTGGTGGGTTTTTTTTTTAATTGACAGAAAGTGTCACACAAAGAATCAATGACCTGCCATGATTGAGGCCATGCAGGACAAGTCAGAAAGGCAGACTACACCTCAATATGCTGCTGAACCATAATAAAATAACCCACAGAGTGCTGCCCCCTCCCCAAAATACAGATTGCCTAACTCCCCTCATGCAGCACCTTTCAGAAAGGGAAAATGGAGCGTTTGGAGTACCTGGACATGTCAATGGTTCTACTCTTCTCCAGAAATAATGGTTACCAATCACTTCTGACACACACACAGCTCCTGGCATGGCAAAGGATAACATCCAGGTTATTTTCAAAGAATGCTAATGCTTCTCCTGGGGTAATATTGCAACTCAACAGCTAATGGTAAAGCTGGTATTACACAGCTGTGCAAAGGTGGAAACTTCAGACATGAGGGGAAACTTCCTTCAAACAGCACAATTGGGTTTTAGCCACAGAAGCTATTTTAGAGTTAAAGGAAATATAATAAACAATAGGAAAGAATCAAATATAAAAAATTTCTGAATGGGAAGATGGGAAGGCAGTATCTAGGGCAGTGCTGGTGCAACTTCCTGCAATATCCCCTGGGTATAAAACAAAAAAAAACCAATAAAAGTTATTTATGTATACTCCTGGGTCTAATACTGCTGGAAGACTCAGCACAGATCCCTCTGCAGCAGGAAACTCATCTGAGAAACTTCAACTGTGGAAAGGTGTGTAGAGCATTTTAATAACTAAAATCATGCCACACATACATAAACAAATGAATATGAATACAGACATAAACAAACAGATAATTATAATTCGTGCAAACTAAGATGGCCTTAACATCTCAGTTAAATTTCAGGAGCTGAATCAAGACTAAAATCTAGATCAAAGTCACAGATCAGGATGGTATCCTGAAATGAGCATCTCCAATTCGTGTCACACTCTAAGAATATCAGAATTCTTTATCAAGAGAGATCTGGGGGTGGGGATGGAAGTTCATTTCTACAACCTTGTGAAGTGTTAGAGATCGAGCTGGGGAGTGTCAGAAACTATTGAAAAGCAATGATCTATTGGGCAAAACTTATTTTAGGGTTGGGGAAACTTTACAAGTCTCAATTCACAAAGTAAATCACTTTTGTGTAGAAGACATGAAAGGCTCAGGGTTCTTGAGGTTTGACTTTGACAAAATTCAGCTTATCAGAGAGACCATACCTGGATGGATACTCTCACCATCTCTTTCCACTCCTAGCATCTGACTAAAATTTGCCTACAGCACACTTTCATCTCAAGTATTGTAACAGGAAGCAACAAAAAATAAAATTTTATCTCATTTAAAAAGTTTAAAAATGTACCAGACAAATGTAAATTTGTCTCTTCATGCTGGGAAATTCACACATTAATTTTTGAACAAATGTTTAGAGATTCATAAACATTGACATGAACAAGCAATTCTGCACATTGACTTAATTTGAAACTTGATTCTACTTGTGCATTGGGATAAAAAGAAGATGAATATTAATCTATTATGAGTCTGCTAGCAGAACTCTTAGTGTATTTGGGAGTTTAAAGTAATAGTTTTAAATTTGATCAAGTAAAGGCCAGATGCACCTCTAATTACTTTAGATGTCTTGTAAAATTCTATTAATGTTGTCATGAAATATAAAGTATCTATATCTGGAATTCCTCGAGGACAATTAGCAGAAAATCTACATAAGGTTTAACAGGTTATAGAGAAATTATCAACTATTGAGATCACATGTGATATTTATATGCTACAATCTTGGTTTTAAAAGCAAGCTTCTAAAATTTAGGATTACAAAATGCTGTCTTAGGGGTCTCCACATTTCTTATTTATTCAATTAAAAGCATCTAAAATAGTAGCTAATAGTAGTTTTGTTGGTATATGAGGCAGCAGTCCCACATAACAGAAGAAGAAATGCATATGCATGAACAAACCCAGCTTGTATTAACTACAGACTGCTAATTACAGAGATAAGAAATACCAAAGAGTCCTTCCTCTTCCCCCCCATAAATTTCCCACCTTTAAAAATTAAGAAAATACTCCAGATTTTAAACATTCCTTAGCAATTCACTGGGAAAACAGACTGTGCTCCCCAAAATAGAAATACATATAGGCAAATAGCAAAAAGAGGTGACACTTTCCTATTCAGCAACCTGGAACTTGATGCAACTTAATGAAGAGGAGATCAGAAAGAGTCAAATTTTTCTGGATCACAAAGAGAAGGGCAAAGGAAGAGTTGCTTCTGGGAACCTCTAAGTCCCCTAAAAAGACAAGTCTCACGTTGGTGCAATGGATCAACAAAGGCCAAGCTGCTCTCTGTGCCCATAATTAAGAAATCAATCTTTTTTTTCCCCTAACCTGGCAGTTTCTTTAAGTTTATATCTACACAGTTTGTTAGCGTATATAGAAAATAAGTGAATCTGAGCTAAAAATGCACACCAGTTTGTGTGGGGACAGCTGTCCAGGCATGAAAATTCTCTGAACATAAAACCCTGTGTGACAAATCACTCTGAAGAATTTTTGAAGAATTCTCCTTAAAATTCATTGTTCTTATTTGGTAACTGAAATTTCCTCGTAAAACACACTCTTCATCAAATTTTGGACAATATTTGTATTCATACATTAGGTAAAACAGGAAAACAAAATGGCTGTAAAATAGTTACTACAATCAACTAATAACCTCCATTTCCACTGTGAAATCTGAGGGCCCTCCTGCTTTGAACTAACATGAAAGGAAAATGAGCATCATCAGTAGTTGTGTAACAGATGAGATGTGAAAAAAGTTCTATTAAAAAGCAACAATGGTTTCCAAAGCATTCATCCTGCATGGTGACTCACCCTGAAGACAGTGCTACAGTTCTTCCTATGATAATCATTCTGAGCATTTATACCTCTTGTATCAAAGACTTTTTGTCTTAATTTTTTAACTCATTTTTATCTTTTTACAGGAACTCAACAGCTGCTGTATTTCCTTCTATAAGTAGCAAGATGAGCTATTACAAAGAGTTTCCAAACCTACAATATCTAGTGACAGAACCTACTCCCATGCCGAGCCCTCACAAATACTTGTGGATATCACAGCAAAGTAATAGTTATAAAAGTAATACCTATCCCCCACTTCATGCATGGCCATGGCACTCATACAAGCACACAAAACATTCATTTCATAACAAATATACATAACAAATATATATACACATATAACAAATCTCAAATTGCAGCTGCTGGTTAGCTCACAAAAGGACCCCAAAACCAATAACAGGATCTCAAGCTAAATAAGAGTGAGGGAAATTCCACACTGTAAAAGCACACACAGTACTGACCAAGAAGAAATCGCTTTTGGAGCTCCAAACTGATTGTTTTTAGAGTTTAGCAGAAAACAGAGGATCACTTAGAATTAGAAATCAAACATATTTAAATTGCACCCTCTTGATGAGTACACTGGCATAGCAAACTGCAGGCTAAATTATCTCAGTTTTCCATGAATTCCAAGAAAACCCCATTGCATTCTACACCAGCTCATCAAAGCTCCTGGTTCATGCACCTCAGAGCAAACAACCATTGCTTATCCTTGGCAAATTTCCACAGGGCCAGAGACAACAGAGATATGTTCAAGAGCATCTGCACCGCAGGATTTCCAGCCTGGGTCAGCAATAGGCGTGGGATTTTTTCATCCCATGCTAAATAATGCAACTCTTTCCCTCTCCATCCATTCGCTGTTTCACCTTCATTCTGTATCTACCAAGTTTTTTTGTTTGCCTAGCTCTTTTTCTGTGCTTTGTAGTACTATGTGAGCCACCTAAAAAGTCATCAAGCTTTCAAACTTGATTAACTAATTCTCTTATAATACACCTTTGCTGTAGAAGGAAGAAAGCTTTCACTGCACCAGCCAAGCCCTTTCAAGTAGGAGCTGTTCACACTGTCTCCAGTTCATTAGGGAAATTATTAATAGTTTGTACAGTTGGCAAACAAATGAGGATACTGTAACTTGCAACTATGCAGAAACCGAATGAACATTTAGAAACGTGGTGCTCAAATGAAAGAAAGCTAAAAAGTTATGAAATTTTTGCCTTACAAACATGGAGAATAAAGCTGAGGAACCAATATTCACAGTCATTTAAGTTTTACAATATGTAGAAAGCACAAGTATTGCTTCAATAAAATAAACAAAGGAATTTATCATCCAGAAAGTATGATTTTGAAGCCTTTGCATTCTAGCAATATAATTAATGACAAAACTCTCAGAAAACAATTTTGTAAATTAAGGGTTCCTCACCTACCATTTCCTTAGCTTCCAATTACCTCCTTGTTCAATGTATTCATTTAAGGAAAACAGCAGTAGGTGGACCAAAATAAAATCATACAGTGAAGTAATTTTCTCCAAAGTGCTGCCTGAATTCAGGTTGAACTCTTCTCAGTACAGTGGGTTAGGTACTTAGAAGCCAAGTTTACATTCTGCTTCCTTTCTGAAATGCTGTTTTTATTACAGTATTCTATGCACTGCTGTGCTCTCCTTATCATACTCAGGGAAATATGATATTTATCACATTTTATTTAAAAGTGACTTGAAAAGTACCCCAGTTTTATACACATCTTATATGAGATGTTCAAAAGTGCTTTTTCTCTTAGAAGACTAGAAGTTTCTGCTTGAACTGTGCTCTGCAGTGGCCCCTGATGGTTAAATTACTTACTAATTCCTACTTTGCAGAGTTTCTCAGGTTCAGTTAATTTTCCCTGCTCTTCTTTCCACTTGTCTCTCTGCTCAACTCCTTCAAGTGAGCCAGAAGTGTTTTGAGCCATGACTGGAGGTGAATTGAAAAAAAGAAAAAACGTAATGAAACACAACTTCAAACATGAAAGAGTAACATATGAAGTGGAGATTTTAGAATTAAAATTATTATGGAAGGTTATGGACCAAAACAATATGAGAAACTCTGGTAAAAGGGAATATTTTTAGTATTTTTCAATTTCATTTAAACATTGATCTTATTTAAAACATCAATGGGGTAAATTAGAGCAAATTTCAAGTCCACTTATATAGTTATTGACAACAATGCTGTCATTCATAGGCACAGAAATAATTACAGATTAAAAGCTTAATTAAATATAAAACATTTTTTACCTCTCACTTCATACATTTGCCTTTCACAGCTTCCTTTACGACTTGAGACAAGACAAAATCAGCCTGTCATCCTTGCTTCCATCATATCCTTCAAACCTTCTTGAAAGTGGTCTTAGCTAGCTGCCTTTGTTTGCCATAGAGCATTTTCTGCTCTAGCACAGCAGCAGTGCCCAAAACAAAACAGCAAATAAGCCCCAAAGTCCAGCAGACCATCATTAACTGCTGAATTTAAGGCTGCACTGAATCAGGACATGGGAAGAGAAAGTGCTGAGAAGACCAGAAGACTGGAATATAAAAACACAGAATCATTTAGGTTGGAAAGGACCTTGAAGATCATCAAGTCTAACCAATAACTTAACACTGCCAAGGCCACCACTAGGCCATATTCCCCTAAGCACTACATTTTTAAATATCAGCAGGGAAGTATTTAAAATACATGGAGAACAGTAATTACTCAGTTTACAACTCTTTTCTTTATTTAGTCTTCTTTTCAATTTATGATCATGGCATAGTGGCTGCAAAATGGAAAAGCCAGTGGAGCCCTCTGCCATCACCTTATGAACGTGGCTCTGCCACATTTAAAGCCACCAATATGTCTGGAAAGTCTATTCTAACATAAATGCCAAAAGTAGAGGTAGTTTTGGACTGAGTATTGCTGAAAATCTCCAGAAGATGGAAGAAAGATATGTCAGCCCCTTCCACTTTTTTTCAAACAACAAAGATTTACTACAGCAAACAGAGCAGAGTCAGAGATAGCATGCTCAAACGGCTTGGAAGAGATTTTCCACCAACCCCTCTGCCATGGGCAGGGACACCTTCCACGAGAACAGAATGCCCAGAGCTCCAGCAGCCTGCTAAAACTCTTACAGGAATGGGGCAGCCACATCTTCTCTGGGCAACCCGTGCCAGTGTTTCATAATAAAAACACGTTTTCCTTATAGAAAATCTAGCATCTTCTAGTTTAAAGCCATTAATGACTGGATCAATCATTAAAAAATTAAAAATAACCGTTAAAAGCCAAACATTCTGTCTGACAGGAGCTTAAAAAGTAAGAATAATGTGTCACAGCAGGACAAATAAAAAAGCTTCATAGACTCTGTTTTTCAAGGAAGAATTCTAAATGAGAATCACATACTCGTTTATCTCTGCTCAACACTTTTCAGTGTGCTAGAAGGCTTCTCATGGGAGATATTTGCTGATATCATAGAAGGCTTTTCTGAAGATTTCCAGCATTCTTATGAGGATTCTAAAGTTCAGCAGTGCTTTAGCAAAGTCAGTCTGTAAATTCCAAGGTTTCTGGGATAAATAAGGGCTTCTGAGGTCTGGAGAGCAGCGCAACTCACGGGAGAAACCAATAAAACTGACAGAATGCCTTATGATCTTTTTATTCCTTGCACAAATGTCTTGCCTTATTTTAGATAAGTCAGAGTGGTAGCTGGCAGAACACAGTCTTAGCATAACTGCAAATCACATGTGAATAAAGTGAGGGCTAGGAGGGATGCAACTGATGACAGCATCGTTTCTCATAAACAGAATCTCTTTGGCTTTGTAAAAGTTGCTGACTCAAAAGTTCAATCCAAAAATATTAATAGAAGTTTCTGTCAAACAGACATAAGTGAAAGGTTATCACATCTCATCAGAGAAAAGAAAGGAAAAATCCATCTCCCCCCAGCAGTCCCTCAACTTGTGAGCTTCCAAGAGAATGCTTATTTCACTGGAAAAATTAAAAATGTTCTTCAAAGTGTTTCTCTAAAGATTTTCTCACCTCAATTAAAAAGTTCCCTCACACACACACACATATATATATTTTAACATACAAATAAGTAATCTAGCAACTCATTACCTTAACACTACATAAGACTTGACTAAAACCCAGTGTGTTCTGTATCCTGGAGCCAGGACTGCCCATGTAAGCAGTTCATATAAAGACACCACGTAAATGAGGAGTTGGATGGAGAACCTCCAGTAAGAGGTGAGCTCTTGATCCAGTCATTGAATATAAAATTCTGGCATTCTCCAAGGAACCAGTAACAGTACAACAGAGACATCTTTCTGCTGGATTCCATAAAACAAATGGAATGTGGCACCAATTCACCAACTGAAGCTTATAGAGCTCCTGATACCACAAGTAAGTCTAACATGCACCCTGTGAACTCAAAACACTGCTGTTTACCCTCAAAAAAGGTAATATTAGTAAAAATAAAATACAACAAACAAAGCAAAATAACACCCTAGTTGTTACACATCTACAGTGGATAAATATTAGGAAAGCCTATGTATTTGTTTTGCTTATGTAGGATTTCCTATTTGGTAATGTCACAACACCTTTTCAAAATGAATCATGCTGGAATTGAGGAAAAAATTCTGAAAAATCATTTTGGATTCTAACTGACATTTGCATAGTCTGAAATGTGAATTCACATGAGTTAATCTTCTAAGGAGCAGTGTGCTTCAGATGACGGCTATGACAAATGTGAAACAACTTCATAGAGACTACTCAAATGCAATAGCAGACTCCAAAATGAGTTTTGATCAAACTGAAATCAGGTCTATATCATCAAGTTCTGCTGGTGCAGTGATACTAACAGATTTCAAAAAAAATCCCCCCAAAAAAAATCACAATCTAAAGGACATACCAGTATGTTTTCCTCTGCATTTAAAAGCACATAAAGAAACCGTTTTCATAGACTTCAATGAAAGCAAAAAAGAGAAGCAGTATAGGGCTACAGCACGTGCACATGTTACTTCTCTAAAACTGCTCTGAGGGGTAGCACAATGGTGGCTATCTAGTAAATATTTTATTCAGTGTCATAATTCAAGCTAAATAAAGTGAAAGTCACCTACCACTGATAAATACTGATAAATACAGTCACTTCTGCAATCTCTTGGCAGTGAGAAGAGCAGATGCACTTTTGTCATACCCAAATTAGTGTTTGCTGTGGATTTATGAAACTTGCAGCTTCCTTGCCTATCAAAACAGTGACAGCATTATTCTGGACACGGGGAAAATTTGAATTTGATCTGGCCACGGGCCAAATCATAGGAGGTGCATACTGAAACACAGTTAATGAGTAGCCAGAAGAAGTGGCCAGTAATTGGCAGCTCAGCTCCCGTTGTAACGAAGGCTCATTAGGAAGACAGACTGACTACTTGGCTTCTTCATTTATTCCGGTTTTGACCCATAATTTAAATATTCCAAACTGTTCCATTTTAAAATACAGGACAAGACTGTATGATCTCACGAATGGAGGTGGCAGTTCCCAAAATATTTACACGTGAAGCAGCCAGTTAATACACTTTGCCATGCATGAGAATTATATCTGACACTAAATAAACAACAATGATAAATAGTGACAGGGAGGTACCGGTTCTAGAGAATATATGAGCTCAAATAAGTTTTGTCCATTTCCTAAAAATGTGCCTGGGAATTTTTTTGTTGTTGTTGTTCAAAAAAGGGTGTTGGGAGCAGCGTGCTCCCTAGGGTACAGCTGTTGGGCATTGTTTGTGCCCAGAGATCAAGGAAATGCAACTCAAGGCAGATGTGTGCCGGTGTGCTTACAACAAGCCAGATGCAGTCACACCCTTTACCAGCCAAGAAAATTGCTGAAACTAATGGGCAGTTTGACAGGAACCTCTATCAGCTGGCATTTGGAAAATAAAATTCAGTCAAAAAGCAAGCGGATAATGAAGAAAGATGTCATCCACTCAACAGATAACAAAATCAGACAATTTGAAAAGTGGGAGACAGGCCTCTTCTTGCTTTTAGACAAAACAGAAAATCTAACCCCACAGCTGATGGTGGTGCTGAGAAGAATGACAGCAATTTCTGTAACACAGTTCTGTGCCAGGACCCATTAAGTGCTGAAAATGGATTTGGAATCAGCTGGTAGGAAAGCAAAGTGTGCAAGTTCCATGATCCAAAATTAAATAGCTGAAACAGAGTAATTCAATTAAATTCTCTAAAACTTTCAGTGATAAATCACATGCATATATCACTTGCATAGATTATTGCCTGTGTGGGCCCATCAATAAAAGTTCTGTCAAGGAGTCCTTCCCACAGCTTTCATCCAAAAATGCCCCCAAAAGCATTCCTGAGACTGCTTTGGACAAGCTGCTCTCCTAAAAACTGTTTACACATGAGCTGCAGCCTAGAAGTGACCCCTGTCAGTAAACACAGAGAGAGATTAGAGCCCAAACGTATGCCAGGCTGCTCCAGCAGCACCGTGCATGCTGCATTTCATTGCTCACAGCCTGAACTTCACCATGGTGTGAAATGTAGCTCAAAGAGCTGCAGATGGACTGTACTCAAATGTCTGAGTTTCTGATGCTTTCCATGAGCTGCTCAGATCCGTGGGCTGCCAAGGTTTAGCCAAGCGCAAAGCATGGAAAATTATATCAAGAGACTGTTTCTTTAGTCACTTCAGCTGAGCTACTTGAATGCCATGTTCATCACTGCAGTAAAAAAACCCAAACATCACAAAGGCCTGGGATCTGCTCTGTTGAGCTACCCAGCTGCTGTGACCACACCACAGCCCAGCAGGGACATCAGGAGACAGAGAGGCTGCAGAACATCACACAAGACACATCATTCTGACATCCTCCCCCACATCTTCAGATTTTTGAAATCTTGGTCAAACTGCTCATGCCAATGTGCTTAAATCCAAGCTCTCTGAAAGCTTGTTATTCCAATTCAGCCAGAGGAGGGAGAATGGCAGCCACTCCCAAACACACACTGGTAGTACAGGGTGACCTGTGCAAGCAAAAGCAGCCTGTGTCAGTCATCTGCTCGTGAGGAAAACTCACCAACCCTAATGAAGCAAATGAAGGGCAATTTAAAGGGGGTACAGCTCCTTTTAAAAACAATACAATCTCTACAAGCAGATAAATATTTACTTCCTAAGATCACTGTGGGCCCTTCAAGCAGCCATCAACAAAGAATGCATCAAAGCTCCATACTCTAAAAATATAAGAACTCTGTGACTCCCTCACTATTAACAGGCTAACCTATATTTCAGTAGGAGAATTAATGCTAGAATGAGTAACCAGGGTCCTCCCTCCACAACTCAACTTACATCCACACATTATTAACAAATCACCACTATGCAATAAATCAAACAAGCAGCGTATTAAGTATCTTGTTAACCCAACAGAGAAGCACCCATTAAGAAAGATTAAAACCTGTAAAAGGAGCTGGGCAAACCTGTTAAGGCCCAACTGTTTACCACAAACATGGTGATTAGTGATTAGACATACACAATCCATAGGGAAGAACTTGTTCGTTGTTGTTTTAATAAACAGCCCAAAGAATTATCAGTACTGATTTAAATGGACATATACCAACCCAGGCCTTCTTCAGTGACACCCTCTGATCTTACTCTGCATACAAACCCAACAGCAACTCTTGGAAGAGCTCTTTGTTCCTAAACTGCTGTTTAGAGGGGCAGCATAATCCTTCTGGGAAGGCGCCGTTCTTTGCCCAGGCTCTTTGAAATTGAACAAAGTGAATAGTTGATTCAAAGCAAAATAAACATGTCACTGAGTATATAATATGTAAATAAAGATAAGACAGTAATTGTAGTATTATATATAACACTAAATACTGCAATGAGAGAATGACAATAAGAGATGTGAAATAACATCTGTGGTCAAAAGGAATCCTTGACAACAAAGGACAAACATCTGCCACTGGTTTTGCACCTACTTACCTAAAAGAGCAGCTGAATTTGTTTTTCTTATCTGTAGACCTATTAGTTACAAATACTAATTCAATACAGAAAGCTCTCCCAGTGAAACACACTTTAGGCACAGACCTACCTGTGCAGACCAGTTGGCTTTTCAGACTAACCTTAGTCACAAACAAAAACACCTTTTGCTTTTGTGCAACTCAACTTCTTATCCCTTGCCTGGGGACACAGAACTCAGAATATTAGATTCCAAGGACTTAATTGTAGTAATTTTTTTTTTTTAAATCCAATGATGTTTGCATCATCAGAAACAGAACAAACAACTCATTCGGATGGCACTCATACTATGTCTTTTTTAAGAAGGAAAAAAGAATTAAAACATTTACTATTGACCTTTTATATTAAAAGGGAAACTGAAAAACACAAACTACGTTCACCTTTACTTATCACTGGTCAGTGCTCTAACTCTGGCAGGAGTACAAATAACTAAAAAAATTAAGGTGTTTCAGGTATTTACACACAAAATATAAATGTGTATGATTACATACCTCCCCTATTTGATCTGTAAAGTGTATTAAACATCATACTTTCAGATGCTGAATTGTCAGGCCAAAGGAACAGCCTGTTCACTATATGAATGTTTTACTACAAACACAAGTGCAGGCTTCTCCCCATTTTCCCATCACTACCCTGTTATCCACACTTGCAAATGCCCACAGACAAGGAGATAATTTAATTAGCATGCACAATTAAACCAAATGATGGTATCTGGGCCCTTATGTTCTTACTTTCATTATTAAAGCTTATTTTGTAATGAGATTCATCAATTATTTTTCCAATTTTGAAGCACAGTCACAAAATAAGAAAATGTTTCCCAAAAATTACCATAGAGGGTTTAAAGTTTCTATTTCTTGTGGCTGCACTATCAAAGTAAATTCACAAAAAATGAAGTCAACAAGCACAATTGTTGAAAGGTAGGACAGCAAAATCATTTAGACTACACCCTCAACAGAAACTTTTGCCTGAAAAGCATCCTGCAACAAATAGTGGGGGGAAATAGGACATATTTTCATATGTCCAAGAACATTTTGTACCTATAACTTTTCTATGTCTGCTTCAGGAAGAGTTGCCATTTAGGAATCTATCTGGATTTTATTTAAGACTTTTGAAACTCTACATATTGGGAGTCAAAACGTTTCCTAAAGTGTTATCATTTTAGGTTGTTTGATAGCACTTTGCATTTCAGTAGTGAGATGACCACAAACACAACACCTCAGTGTATTTAACACAGGAGGTTTGCAGTGGGAGCCAACAAAAACAACAGAAGTGATTTCTCTCAGCAAAACCCACATTAAAAAACACATTTGCAATTAAGGGCTTGCCATTCCTGTATGATATTAACTTTCTGACACTCCTCACTCATTTTCAGCATTTTGTTTGTGCATGGAAGACTGCTGTGCCCTGAGGAATTGCTGTAGACAAAGGGGGGATTTTTGCCTCAGTAACTATTAATATTTTGCACTTTTATTTAGAAATGCACATGATTTAGGGGGAAAAAAAATTCTAGGTATATTTTTTTCACCTGAAATCGTATGCTGTCATGAACAGGATCTCATTTTTTAATCAAATGATAAATAAAGCCAAAGTTCTAGTCTTATTAAGACAGAAGATCCTTCCAAAATGCAAACCAGTCCTGTACTAAAACCTTCCCTTACTCTGGTATGTGCAAATAATTTTTATATCCATGCACTTTTGTTTTTTGTTTTTTTTTAATTCATAGCTGATGATCTAGGCTTTATATATAGAAATTATATGGAAATATGGTTGCTTTGAAAGATGATTTTGCATGCATATCTAGAGCAATTCCTAGTATAAATTAATGTATTTACATTACTTTACATTTACATCTCACTTATTGTTTCTATAGTCTCAGCTTGTTGTTCCTATTTTGCTAAGGGCCAGGTATGCAAAAATTACCATATTATAAACTTTGTTCCCATAAGAAAGCTTCCCTGTTTTAAAATCATTATGTTACTGTGATATTTAGCTGTTATTTCCTGGTGAACTTCAAATGTATTTCAGCCTAACAAATCCAAATCCCTTTAGTAAACACTCCTTGCTGCTTGTCCATACCCTCCTACAAATTTTATACACATTTGAGAACTTTGTCCTTTGTTGTACCTTCATAACTCTTTCCTGAAAATATGCCTAAATCATACAAATCCAGTATTAATTCAGGAGGTCTTGGCACATTGTTTGGGAATTTTCAGCCTGGATTTCTGTTACATGCTCAATCATATTCAAAAGTCAGCATCCACATCAGCTGAAGTTCAGGTTATAAATGCAATGAATAAAACTGTTCTGACTACGGGTAGGAATGATTGTGAATAATCTCAAATTTATGGAGTGCACCATAAGTCACTGCCACCTTTTATTCGTGTGAGCATGTACACGTTATATTTGTTTATGGAAAACAGTTCTTAAAAAAAGTTCTCATAATGTTGTAGCATATGCTGCACGGGGAAGTTGTCCCTTTGATCTGTATAAACCTACATGTTCAAGACATCTTTAATCTAAAAAACTGTCTCCACTATCACCTGTGGAGAGTTTTTAATTAAAAAGTTGAGTTACTAGAACAAAATGTGTCTGAGTAAGGAAGATGTACGTATTTAAGAAACTTGGGAAAAAGAGCTTTCACAATTTTCTTCAAAATAAGCATAAATTGATAGTGTGTTCTAATTATGAAGACACTTGAGAATAGTTAAGCTAATGAATATTTCTCCTAACTGTTACAAACACTAACAATAATTGACTAATAAGAATTCACTGGAATAATTAAAGTAAATTTTAAAATAATTTTGAAAATATCATAAGGGTTTTTAAAAATAGTATAAATGCATCTTTTTGTAGCAGTAGCAAAACCAATCTTGAAATTCCATTAATTTAGCAGACACTGCTTTTTTTCTAAACAGGAACATAAGAGAACACATATTATATTCACCATACATGCATTTTTATTTTGCTACCCTATCAGTAAATTTTTTATTTTGTCCATTGCAAAGCGAATACTCAGCAGTCACAGAGCAGTTTTACTGAAAAGCATCTGAAGTTACCAAAGGTCACTCTCAGGAGGATGTATTACTCAGTGCCTGCAAATAAGATTTCCACTTAATGTTTCTCTGCATGAATTTGATCCTAAGAACTTTAGTCACGATTCAGCAAAACCTCTAAAGAACAGGCATTATCCCCCTGCCCTTGATGGGGGCTGAGAGGTTACTGGACCCCTTTGAGTAAATCTGGTTCTTTCTTTCAGCCTGAGAGGTGAGGTAATCCTGGAGGAACTGCCTCAAACACAAGGACATGAAAAATAAGCTGGATGACTACACATGTTGTCAAAAATACCACTGAAAACAGAAACTTTGTTGAGCTAGATCCAGCAAGATGGATGAGCAAGTAGCATAACATTTATTATTTCAATGTTATTTTTAAGAAATTATCAGCTTTCATTCATTGCCTTTTAGCTTCTGGACCCAGACCTCTTATTTGCACTGGCAACACTCTCAGGTTTTTTTCTGCAACCACAGGAGTCAAAAGTTCTCATTCATGAGTGGCAACTGAATCTCTTGGGTAACCATTTGAAAGTCCAGAACTCAAGAGAAATTATTGATGTCACAAGATCCATCAGAACAAAAATTAAAAGAGTTAGAAATAGGTATTTACTGAGGGTCATATCAGCATTCAGCCCTAATCAATTGGTATCAAATATTCAAATGAAGTACAAATCCACTTAAAGAATGTTTCTTTAATCAATGGATTGACAAGGCCCCAAGGAAGCTGCAGAAGGCAATCAGCATATGCTGGCAGGGAAGTAGAAATGTAATTACAATCTAGAGAAAGGAAAGTTTCACTGTGCCCTTCAAAATGATGCAAACTCTTGTCATTTGCATTATGTCCCTCCTACCAGAGAAAGAGACAGAACCCCCTCCCCACATATTTTCATGTTAGCCATTTAGTACATCCCCAAACTTGTAAAATCAGGAAAGAAAGGAAAATGAGTTTTGAATAAAGATGTGCTTGATTTGGAGTTAAATTTCTGAGTCCACAACCCATCTCCCACAGTAGCTGGGAATTTCTACCACAAAACCTGACACACAATAAGGCCCTGCTTAATTGTGCCACAGCTTTCACTGATACAACATGAAAAAGAAGATAAAGCTTGCTCATGCTGATGAAATTCCAGTAACTCAGGTCCTCTGTATTCAAATTTTTTTTTTCTTTTTCTTCCTGATTATTGTATGGGTCATTAAAGGAATAAACCCCAGCATGACATGAAAAATCACTTTAGTCTGATAAAATGAAATAAAACTCTATTCAGCAGCAGAAGTAGATTAGCTTGACTCTAAGAGAGAAGCTGAACAATAATTACTTTTATTTATTAAAGAACTTATTTTATGATTTTAATGTTTTCAAAAATTACACTCCTGAACAAGAGGTATTGTTTCCTACTGAGGGGAAATCTCCTTTTTCTTTATTTAGAATTTCCCCACATACATACATTGCATAAATTTGAGAGCAACTAAAGCTTCAATGTACTTCGTGTTCAACCTAGTTAAAGTCTAGTTAAAATAACCTGCAAACTGGAAATAGTTAAAGACTGAACCAGCAAACAAAGCAAGTAGAGATAAGGGAGGAGGAAAAATACTTTCTACCAAGTTGCTTACATGACTTCATCTATATTTCTGAAGTTATCTAGGCAGATTGACCATTAGAACTTTTACTGAAAAGTCACTGAAAAACTCAGCATCAAAGCCATTGATATTTAAGGAAATAATTGAGGAAAAACATCAGATACTCAATGTATCTGCAGAGAGCATTGGGGATGGTTTAACAGCAAAACATTTTATGCCAAAACTGTCTGGTTCAATAATGCCACAGACACTGGCACAAACCTGGAAAGTTATCTGGCTTGCAAGCTTGGGGTTTATTTAGGATGAGGGTGGGTTTTTGTTGTGGATTTATTTTTGTCTGGGTATGTCTCTGGGGTGGGAGGGTTTTTTGAGATTTCTTTTTGTCTTTTGGTTCCAGGGTGCAAAGATAGAGGATAACTAGTCTTTCTCAATAGACCAGCCACCAGTTTTATTCTCCAGTCACCTTTCAGCCAACATAACACAGTTGTCACTCTCTCCCTCCCCCAATACATTTTAAGTTCTCTTGCTGCTGCATACAGGAGTCACCTCGTTAAAGCTTCAACTCAAACCCCTCCCCAACTACCACTTTAAAAGCAAGACATGACAGACAGGCTGTTCCTGGTCCAAACTACCCAATTTCTGGGAGAAATTCCTGTCACAACCCATGAGACCTCCCTTGAGCTAAAATGAACCAAGGTGAGGACCCCTCCTGGGGAGGCACAGAGGGGAGCTGGGAAGCCCTGATGGGTGACACTCCAAGCCTTCAGAGACAGCTTCTAAAGAAGCTTGAAAGGCAGCTACTGATGGAAATGCCAATTATAGGCAGCTTCCCTCAAAATAATAAATAAAAACAAGTTTTGTTTGCAATAGCCAGAAAGAAAAACTCTTGATTTTAAAATATCTTTGTGTTGTTTCATGAGATATGAGATTTTTGCATGAGTTAAGTGCTGGTGAGCAAAGAAGCATTTCATTTTCTCAATCCCCCATCTGATGTAAATCAACAATCTTGCTAAACTTTGCAGTTTTACTTTTTTCTTTAATAAAAAATTATTTTATAAGAACACCTCCCTCCCTGTGTACACGCACACTTTAATAGCAACAAGCAGATTTTGGAACTTGGTTCCACATTTGTTACCAGGGAAACCGCACAGACTTGGAGAGATTCACATGCAAATTATTTCCTAATCTGCTCTGTCATAAAAACACAATCTAGCTCTCAACTAGCAATATGCATTAAAATGCAAAGCCCAGGATTATCAGCGAGCTCAGTCTTAATTTTGACTCTGTTTGGTTCTTATACTCAGTGCTTATATCCCTGCCATGAAACTGCTGCTAAACCACTCTGATTTGGTGAAACAAGTCTTCTACCTACACTGTGTAATGAAGACAGCAAGACCAAGATTTTTGAGCACAGAGAATTTTCTGCTGCCTTCTGAGTCAGCCTGGGCAGGGCATCCAGCCCCTGTGTCCCTGCACTGTATCACCAGCCCTGCTAGCACACCTTACTCCACTGGCATCTGAACCTGCTGCTGCAAAGGTCACTACTCTATTAGCCCTAACACCTGGGTTTGCTCCAATGAAAACACACACTGGCACAGTGCACAACACTGGGAGAAACAGAAACTAAAGTTCTACAAGCCCAACATCAGCAGTGCTATTTAGAACACGCCACTGAAGGAGAACTGGCTTCACTCAGACTTGTGTGTGTTCAGGCATTCCCACGCTGCCTCAAATTAGTTAATCCGTGTATTTCCAGCACCAGTGGAGCTGCACAGCCAGAGCCTGCAGCTGCTGGCAGAGGCCAGAAACACCTGGAAGTTTCTTGCAGCTCTGTTGGGTCCCAGCTGTAGCAGCCTTGACTCTGTCTCAAGCCCGAGCATGGCAATATTTGTGCCCTGCCAAAGGCAGCACAAGTATACACATCTTCAGGGAATGTGATACTTACATTAAAGAACAATAAAGGGAGCTTATTTCCTGTCACAAAAACATCACAGAAACCTGTCTGCTCCTCACTCCTTCCGCTGGCTTGAGAGAGGATGTGTTACCAGCCTCAGCTCCTGGGTAAGTGATAGCCCAGCTCTGCTGTGAGAGGAGCCCATCAGAACCTGACAATGTGCATTTAAGCATTTGATTACATCACCCATTGGTCATTAAGGAAACCACAGTTGCATCTTCCTGTTACAGCCTATTTGATTAAGTTATATGATACATCCTCCAGCATTATTCATGCCCCTGTGCACCAGCAGCTAATTTCCTTTGCTGCATGTCATCCGGTTTTTATTAATGTCTCCTCCAAAATGAACTTCATGAGTTATATTTTTTTCTTCTTCACATATTTTAATTAATTTACCTGAAGAACGTACCATTATTTAGGTATATTAATAAATTTTATTTCATACCTTCTTATAAGTAGTTTTAGTCTGGGTTAAACTGCTGGTTTTCCTTTTTTGGGGGGTTATTTGATTCTAAAGTACTTATTCTGATCAAATTAAGCTCTGAACCATAAATGACTGATGCAACTTTTACAACATGCTAATTTGCATAAGTATAACTCCTGATACTAGGACAGGAAAGATTAGCCAACAGTTTACAGCACTGACTAAATGTGAATTTTGTCTTTGTGACGTGCACAGGCTGTGGAAAATATATCCAGGGCAGTGCTTTCTCTGTAACCCTTGACAGTTTAAAAACATAAACAATACAAAGACGGAAAGCTGGTTATTTCCAATTAAATGAATCTGGTTATCGTGTATTTAAATGCTCCTGAAAATGTTCAAAAACTTGAAACTGCATCTTCTATAGCCAGAATTGCAGCATGGCACTAAAAAATAGACTTTTCTTAATCCAATTCCTACTACAGATGTGCTGGAGCAAGGATCCCTCCCCAGGAGATGATGGATGCAGGAGCATGTTCATGGAAAAACCTGAACCCCGCAGGTTGAATCATGCCTGATTAGCTCTTGAGAACCTGAGTGAGAGGGAGTTTTGCTCTGGAGGTGGCAGGATTATCTCATCCCTCTCTGCTTGCACTGTGTACTAACCCATCCACAAAGCCACTGAGGGGTTTACAAAAATACAGGAAAAACTATAGGTAACTTTTTCCATACTTGCCCAAATATATATGGTGTTAAAAGTGCCTGCAAAGCTCATGTTCTATGTGCACATGAACATTTCTCCTAAACTTTGTCTCTCTTAAGTTTAGATTTGGAGCAGGCTCCCTCTACTAAACTCGATAATCTGATCTCCAGATTTCTTCTTTCCACAAAAACGGCAGAGATGAGCTGTCAGGAAACACAGAATATATGGTAAAAAATTCAAAAACTTCACAGACAAGCTGATGAATGATGTGCATTATGGTAGAAGTGAAGAGAAAAACCAAGGGGAACTCAGGAGGTTCCTGAAAAGGAACTTAATAGAAGATAAAAAATGCTTTGAAGTGATTTAAGTATTTCAGGATTATTTAAACATCATCCTGGATGTGAGCAAGGCTCAATTTAGTCTTCCTTCCATAAATATGCACTTGCCTTTCTAACAGAGATCTTCTTAATCCCTTTTCTATCCTGTTATTTTGGCTAATTCCAAGTGTATCAAATACACATACAAATTCTATTCCTATTTGCTAGTGAAGTTCTCTTTAACATGTGCTACAACAATAAGTGCCAGAGAGCAAAAAAAACCTTATCAAGTTTTTATTATTGATTATATATACTATTTTGTTATGAATTTCACTAAATCCTGCAATACTGTGCTGTTTAAGACTCACTACAGAGTTTGCAAAGTAATTTGTTTAACAACAATGAAGAATTACTCTGACAGAACTGTGAGGGAATTCGGCCCTCAGTGATGAACACAGCCTGAACTACGTCCTCTCATTAGAGTTGAATTAATTAGGCTTTATTTATTCATATGACATTAATGATTATATAGAGCCTGTAATTGTCAAAGTTTCAAAATTCTTGGTGTACTCTGATGGGGGGAGGAGTTTAGTAGCCTTGTAAGAGATAATAACCCAAAGTTTGCATTCTCACTTTAAGATACCACTTTAATTTTTATTTTCGTCCTGAACTTTTAAGATTCATAAAAGCTTAGCCTCATTTTTCCCCCTACAGTCACAGAACATTTCAGTTTTGAAGTACAAAAAGCACATCCATAATTAAAGGCTTCCATAAGAATTATGCTGCATGATTCATTTTGTTCAAAACCAACAGCAGATATTATGAGGATACCATTTATTATATGATTACTATTGTTGAATTCTTGGTACCTAATCTTCATGCATTTTATATTCTACTTTTTATTTAGCTTATTTCTAAAGAAATACTGCTTGCATATTACAATGAAAAAGGAAGAAACAGGGGAGGAACAAAATGAATATTTTTTGGCAATGTGTGCTATTATTTTGATTTGTGAATACATATTAACTTAAAAAGAAACAAAACTTCAGGTACATTAGTCTGTTGGGTATATATGCAGTAGACTTTATCCTAAAGAAGGAAATTAGAAATAAAATATGAGAGTTAGATAAGCTTTCAGAAAGGCTTAATTTAGAAAATATAAGTGAATTATATTTGACACAACGTAAAATACCCTTGCAAGACATTTAATGTCAGCAAATTCCTGAGAGGAATATTAGTGTTAAATTCTTATGGCTTAAGCAAAACAGAGAAAAGCAAAACAGTTTTGTGCATTTACATGTCAGCACAGAACACCTGAATATTTTCCTCATTTGCACTGAAAGAGATGCTTAAAACCTACAAAGCTCTGTTTGGTAGGGGAGCAGAACCAGTAGCAGTGGGATGTATTTCAGGAAGGGATCCATGGAAGAGTCTAGCAGGAAAAACAAGGAACCCACCAGGGCTCTCGTCGCAGTCCCAGCACTCAGGAATGCAAAGCACCAGCATCACCCCTCTTGTCACAGCATTACATTTCTGCCTTGGTCCTTGGAGGGGTGTGTGAAACAGTAAGCTGGCCAAGTGGTATAAACTTTCTAACAAAATCTCAAGTCAATCACATCAGACAACAATCAGTAAATCATATTTAATTACAAACACAGGCACATGACAGCCCCCAGCAATAATGAGGAGGAGCTGATGCTCCCAATCATGCAAAAGCCCTTTCTGCTTTGGCTTCCTCTGGATTTCATGGTTTTTTGGGGTTTACTTGTTTTGTTTCATTCTCAGTTTGGTTGGGTTTGGAGTGTGTTTCTTTAGTAATCGGAAGAAGTGAAATGCAGAATGGATGTTATCACCTGTACAGAATTCAAACACAAAGCAAAACTACTGACTCTTATAATAATCTGTCCTGAAATACCAACAAAAACATAAAAGATAACAACCTAAACCCCCTCCTTGTTCCTCTGGCAAGTGCTCCACACAAAAACAAGCAGGTGAATGGAACAACAAATTTAATTATTCCCATAAACCCTCTGGGCAATGTTACATATTCTCAGAGTTACCTATCACTACATTACCGTTAATCAGCAAGGTTACACACACACAGAACTCTGATAACATTCCTTAATGGCTTTTCATAATGAAACAAACAATGTATGAAACTAAGACCATGAAGCTGCTTTTTCACTGCTTTGTCCTGATTCAGAGGAAAAAGAAATTATATTGGGAGCATTTTTCAAGTAAAGACTTTATCAATTAACTCCTATCTAATAATTTAAATATTTCAATTAGCTTTACATTTTTCTTTGATTGGCTTACATTCAAAATTAAGACCATAAAAAAATAAACTTTTTTCAAACAATAAGTAATGAATTTTCACTTAAAGCATCAAATACAATGCTGACTACTCAATAATTTGAAACCTGAAGAAAACATTAAAATTTATCTTTAGACAGATGAGGTTTTAGAGAATTGGAAAATGAGAAAATGATTCCCAAAGTCCTAGCGAGCTATGAGCAAAACAAAACACAGCATAAGGAGTGAACTGTAAAAGAGTATCTTGTCAGTTTTAGAGGAGAGGAGCAGGCAAGAAGCAGCAGGGCACAGAAGGTGCTGTGTGATAAGATTTATGCAGAAAGCTATGGATTTGTTTCTCAAAGTAATGATGAAATTGAAAAGTCTCTACTCAAGGTAGTCTGAGAGAGTTCCTGTTAGAATAATTAATTCAGCACTGTGAGGATGGAATTGTTATTGATGTGTTGAGGCACCAGGAGACTTGGACAGGCACTCTTTAATTATTTATAATCTAAGCAAATAAATATAATTAAGCAATAGGTATCTTTATGAAATTCAAATTGAATCTCAGAGGTATAGAAGATCACCTTTGCTTACAAACCAATGACTTAGACAAACTTTCAAAGATCTACTACTGTTGTGTTGAAGCTAAAAAGTCTTTAGTAGTAGGAACTGGGAAATGCTGTGACAATGTTTTGATCAGCATAAAATCCCAACTTGGTCAAGAGAAAATCAGGCAAGTTCTGTGACAAAGATGACAGAGACATTAAAGGAGAGATATGAGAAAATTAAAAATCTGGAGCTTGCATTGTACATGTAAAATACATGCAACTTCCTCCTCTCAAAGCTTTTGGGCATATTTTAGCACCAAGTGCAGAGATGACTTCACCCAGACTAAAGTGCTTTATGCAAATGTATTTATCACTGCAGAGAAGCAGAAATGGTTCCAAGCTGGAAAAGGATGGCTGTCCATACATCAGGAAAAGAAATAGCCTAGAGAGTGTACACAGAAACACATGCATGGCCAGGCAATTTCCATCTTTTTCCAGAATGAAAGATAAACTTTCACTATCCTGAGTCTGCTTCTGCAAAGGATGGAAGATTGACTTCAGGATTATTTTTTTTCCCATTTGTTTAGCTTTTTGGGCTTTTTTAATCTGTTCACATATGCATGCTCCTTTGAGTGTTCCAAGGAAATTTTTTTTTTTTTTTTAAATTACAACTGAAATTCTTGCATTATATTCTGACTCCAGGACATGAAACTTATTAAAAATGATCAAGCATTGTGAGGTCTAAGATGAGTTGCCAAAATATTGCAAAGCTTGAAGGTTTCTTCATACGCAGTTAGCTAAACAGCTAGAAACAGAGTATAGTACAAAGTAAAGGAAGGTCCTTAACTCTAGATGCCAACAAAGAGCCCACCAAGATCAAAACAAAGCTCTCCTTCAGCTTCTGGAGAACTGGAGTCCAGATTCTATTGAGGCCATGGAAAGAGATTTGAAATACAACACATAAAAATACTTCCTCATCTTTCTTACCCTTTCCGTAATTTTACTGTAAGCTGCCTTCCCCCTGACTTTTCAGGTATCATCATTGACAGAGGTATCAAAGAAAGGGCCTGTTTAGACAGTTTCAGTGGTGGTAATGTATAGACATTACCTCTCAAGCCAATGCAATAGAATAACAACTAAACACTGAAATATGCCTTTCCAAACTGTTTTGGGATAAGCTGAAGAAAAATGAACAGTAGAAAGACCAAACTGGAGAGGGAATTATGGGGGAAAAAAACCTCACTCTTAAGAAATCAATCACATTAACAGCACTGGAGATAAACTAATTAATTAGCATTCAGCCATTTAGTAGGAATCCTATCCAGTTCACTCATGCAGCAACAGGCCACCCCATGGAGTTCCAGCTGCCTTCCTCATCCTTCCTCAGGGCACAGGGACTGATTTCCCTGTCCCCAGCCCCTCCTTTGCTCAGGGTAACTGGGAGAGGCCAGCCCTGCACAGCCAGGGATGGGGGGACAATGACAAACAATTTGTAACAATGACAACCACAGTGGGAGAGTGCCACAGATGCTAAAAAGAGTGATGAGAGTTTATAGAGAAATAAACTGAGATCTATAATGGTGTGAAGTGAGGCATCCCTGAGAAAATAAAGGAAAATGAAGTGATTTGAACACACTGCTGGGTCTGTGGATGCAGGGATGTGAGCTGAAGGAGCTGCTGGAGAGATGCAGGTTCTTGTGGCACCTCTTGCTTGCTTACTAAAAGCATCATGTACACATGGAGTCACTAACTGATGATGATATTTTCCTTGAGCAGCCCACCAACAGGGTAGAAAGAGCTTCCTACCTTTGGGGTAAGAGCACAGAGAAAATTCTTTCTACTGCAGACTCTTCAAGTTGTGATAGAACATACGAGTGTGTTTCAGAGGGGTTCTGCCAATCAATACTCTGTTTTAAAGTTTTGGCAGCCTAGTGGATGACATTCATTTCAAGTATTTTGGCCTCACCAGAAAGAAGGAAAACTTTACATTTCTCTCTTAGATACTGCATTTTTAGTTACAAAACCACTGTATTGCAATATTGATTTACAGGGCTGGATCTTCAAATGCAGCTCAGAACTAAAAATTAAGGGCCCTGTCCTGATCCTGTGGTTCCATGCTGTTTACTGCTACAGCACAGGGATACGGTCTTAGCTCCCATCCACTGGAAGCCATGTGCAAGTGTGAAAGTAGCAAAATTCTTTTACCTCTATTACTTTTGAGGGCCATTTTGTGTGATAAAAAGGTTAAGCAATGGTTCTGAGCCATTATTGGGTCTTTTTCTTTGCTTATACAAGAGACAGTGTAAAAATGCATCATTGGTCTATCCCTTCTGAGCTTCTTTTCCATTTCTATCTGCATTTTCAGTGCTTTTCTGTATTATATGCCTCATGTTGAGAGAGTTGCTGATCAAGTTTTTCAGAGTTTGGCAGATGTAGCAGCAACACCACACCCAGGCAAGCCCAGGATCCTCAGCAGAGCCCTCAGACTCGGCAGCCAAACAAGAGGAGCTGTCAGCTCTGTACCCCAGCGCCTCTGTGCCACTGTACCAGCAAAACCTTTTAAAAAGATTCTCTTTGATGTGTAACCAGGGAGAGCACAGGTCCCAAGTTCAGCTAAGCACGTTGTGAACATTAGCAGGTTTAGCTCCAGAAGGCAAACACAAGTGACAGCCTGTAAGTCAAGATATCATTTTGGAAGGATTGCTGCAAGAAAAAATACTGAGATGGAGAAAGAGTGGCTGTTGTGAGTTTTTCAAGTGAATATTGGAGCACCACTATCCAAAACTTTGATTATAATAGGAAAGGTGCTTTACAGTGACACTTTGCCTGTCCCAGACACAAAAGAAAAACCAGAGAGAGAGGAGCATTTAATTTTCCTTAGTAACAATAAACAACATGGAGCAGCATCTTCTACTCACAGAATGCAGCCTGCACTTTCAGTGTGGAATAAAACTCTCCACACTCTTAGCACTCCACCTTCCTCAGCCTTGGTACAAAAAACCTCATATCCCACTCAGGAGGGTAACAGTGTCCTCCAGACCCAGCTCCCTGGAGAACATTGGTCAACCAGGGTGAGCAAATTGGTTTAAGCTGTGGTTGCAAATTAAGCCTAAATTAATCCTCTCCATGGATCAGCATCTTGCAAATAAATTAATGGGCACACTACCTGGGAGACAGTACAGTCTTTTTCTACCTCATTAAAGAATTCCTCCCTTAAGCAAGATATTAGTCATTCTGAAATTTGTGGGTCCTTCCCTTTCAAATTTTCAAAGGGAGTTTTGAACTCAGTTTGGGAAGGATTAATACATGGTTTGTAGTCCAACCAGGGCTTCTTAGGTCTGTGGAAAGAACAGCAGCACAGAGCAATCACTGTTACTTTTGATTTAAATGCCTCATTTACTCCTTCCACGTGAAATGTTATTAAATAAAATTATGCTTAACTAACAACTTTACACTAAAGGATTTCTCCTTTTGCTCAGAGATAGACTGTTGTAAACTGTCCCCAAAGCAAACATTTTCTACAACTGAATCTCTGTCAGTACAGTCAAAGTGTTAGGAAATAGACAAAATGAAACAAAAACACAGTATCACAAAAGTTTAAAAGAGAACAATAGCAATTTCCACTGTCTTATAAAACAACAAAAAAATGAGATCAGTATAAAGTCATTGCACATTAATTGTGGGTGAAGTAAAATTTGACATCTTATTCCTGGTTTTAACTGTTGGTAGAAATGTGTATTTTTAATATAGGGAGAATAAAGAACAACCATATTATGATTAAGGGTATATTGAAACAAGTGCATTGCAATGAACGCTTCTGTGTTGTTCAAACCTGTATTTTTATATGTACATCAATGTACCACCTTACATAGCTCATGTTCTACAGAACCAACAGGATGTTTTTTACACACATTACACATACAAAGTAATCACTGCCATTACCCTAAAAGTGCCCTGGACATTGAGATCAAAATCAAGAGGAGCCACCTGCTCCTCCCTTGTCATTCTTAGCTGATATTTCCTCAGCCCTTTAAGCAAGACAGCTTTTTCCTTCAAGACACTTTCTTTCTTTCATTCACAGCTTGTCTTATGAGCCTGAAACACAGAAAAAGCCCCAAATTTTCTTCCCCTTTACAACAGCCTTTCCTATAACTGAGAACAACTGCACTGCCTCCCCATGATTTTCTTCTAAAGATAATCCAAACTGCAGTTCTTTCAGTCACCACGTTCTGGGTTGCTCTTCCTCAATAAATCCTTCTTGAAGGAAAATCATTGTATTTTTACATAGGATCACTTCATGCCTTTCCTGCACTGTTTATACAGCCTAATAAGGTATTTACCCTTCTCTCAGCAGTGTAACACTGCTGGCTCAGACTCTGCTTGGAGAGGAGGAAGGGCAGTTCTGCTCCTGCACTGATGCTCAGGGTACTGGGTTTAGAGACTGGAAGCTCTAAACCAAGGCTTTCCCAGGGGTCTGGTTTTAAATTCAGCCTTTGACAGGAGAAAGAGCAATTTCTCACAAATAGAAAAGGAACACAAGAGAGTACACGGGAAAGCCAGACTGATACAGAAGTTATCAGAGTTATCAGAGCCCTGATAACTCTTGGGTTTCCAGTCAGTTAATTTCTTTCCATCTCATCCCAAACTGGAACAACTCCTTCATGGGACTGTGTGCACAAGTGATGGTGTTTTAGGAGAGCAGAATTCCCAAGTGACCACATCCTACTTCAGAGTGTGCCTGAACATGGAACTGTAACAGGGGAGGCAAAACTACAAGTAAGCTCAACTTTTTTCAGTTTTGGGGGTGAAAAAGAAATCTGGTGGAAATTTTATTGGCATACAATTTTGTATTTATGCAAATACACATTTTCAGAAAGAGCACAGAAAGAAAAAGGTGCCCTCAAGGTGGTACCAGTTGTCAGAGGGAATGATATGATTTATAGAAGCTCTCATAGCTGGGGCAGGTGGCACAAAGATATTTATAGCCATCTTCCCAGCAGAACAGGTGTGCTTTGTGAGTAAAGTTAATTTCACACAGTTTCATTAGGCAAATTTTCACAGATAAGGTCATGATTCATCAGATCACTTTTTCTATGATTATATGCATTTAAATCCTTTACTGAATCAGGCTGCTGCAGTGAAGCTCAAGTCTGCAGTCAATGGCAATTCTGTCATTGTCTTCAATGAGAAAAATTTCACATGATTTCTTCCAAGATCTATTCAAACCTTGTCTCAATACACAGGCACATCTGTTCAAACTCTGGTTCTGAAAGAATAAGCATTTTGCATTTTGACTCTGGCATTTTATTCATCATATGCAATGACTAAATTAAATGTTAGGTACAGGATTAGATATTTAATCTTAAAACATTCCTACAGGATTTTACCAACTTCTTAGTTATTTGAAAACAATGGAGAAACCATCTTTTTCCCTATGTATTTCCACCTCCTCACTCATCAGAACAATCTTAAATCAGTCCTGACACTTGGTTAATCTCTGTGTGCAGAGAGCTGATATTATAAAGAACAGCTCAATATATGTCCCTTTGAAATTATTCTTACTTCTGACAGGCTGCAGAAAACTGGAAAACTTACACATTTAAGATACTGGACTAATCTATGTCACACAGAGATAAATGCAGGTATTTTACACAGAGGTAAAACTAGATCTGAGATACCACCACTACAAGGCTTTACCACCATGGTTGCATTACAAGAGAATTCACAAAAGGACAAAGCTGAGCTGGCTGACACAAGGCTTCCCCATGTTTATTCCAACACTGGATCCCCCATTTCCAAACCCATGGGCTCTGTCAGAGTTACTCACCCAGCCCTGATTTTTAAGGCAGCTTCTCATGGTGAGACTGCACCCACAGGCTCCTTGCCTTTGGATACGGAGCTGCACTGCTGCTCCCAGGGCCCTCTCTGGTGTTTATACACCTCTATTGCTCACATTCTTTCAGACAGGCTGTGCTCCACATTTAACCCCTTAAAATATGGTATATAAAGCCTATTACAGAATTTCCTCCTTAGGAGTACAGATAAGAACAACCTATGAACATGATCATGCCAGCCTCAGTTTAATCAAGCCTGATGTGAGGCTCGTTCACCTCTTCTCAGACATATCCCTCACTCAGAACATTTTTTCTTTTTATTCCTTCAGGCAGATGAATCTTTGCCATTATTTAAAATTCCATCCTTTTTCTACACCAGGAATAAGATAAATGGTTCAGCAAGCCAGCAAGTTGTGGACAGATAATGAGCACTTAGGATTCTCAGATGTAGTGAAAGTGGGGGCTACACTCTGACATAAGTGCCACAACAAATGGCAGAGTTTTACAGCTCATTTACAGCTCCAACACAAACATGTTCCACCAACAGTCTGACATTTGACAAGAAATCAAGTGTACTGCATGGGATCCCAATCAAGTTTATGGTTACAAATTATCAAATACAAAAATTAGAGTTTCTTCAGTTGTTCAGTTGATACAGACTTCAATTATTTCTGTGGGAATACAGATTTTGCTAAACCAGTGTATCTCAAAAGGATTTAGGAATTAGTTAAATAATTTCCTTATCTAAAACAAAAGAGAAAAGTGATATAGTCACACAGCTAATGGAAGAGCCACAAAAAAATCTGCCTCACTCTCTCTCCATATATATTATATATTCCAAGATTTGGATAGCTCAGAAACCTCCTAAAATACACTGTAGATTTTTAAACTCAGTAATTCCCCTGACATACAGGTACTTTTGAGACTACTTCTGAGATACTGTCAGTTTTCCTGATAAATCAAACTTCTAAAGATGAGAGGTCAAGAATGGTTCACAAGATATATCTCTGCAATATATAAAACTTGGTCAGGGATACAGCTAAGGTGGGAAGAGTTTGAGTCATTTTTAAAAAAGTAAATGACTATCAAATGCATAAAACAAGCTAAAACCTAACCAATGGCTGCAGAAGTAATGTTCCCAGAGCTTTTGATCAGTATCACGTCTCCTTTATCCAAATGAAGGCATGAAAACAAATAGCCAATTTTTTTTAGTATTGCTCAGTTTTTTCATATTTATATAAAGCAAGAGCAACATAACTGATCAAACTATAAGCTTCTAATCTTCTTGTTTTATTGCAAATAGTATTTGACATACATGTGTTCTCACTAATATTTGAGTGCTTAATCACCTCTGCATGAGCAGTTTGGTGCTCTTTCATTGATGGCAGGTGTTTTTTACAAGGAACACACATTGCAGGTGGATACAGCACAAGATAATCAGAGTATTTTGTCTTTCCAGGCAAGGATGGCCCAAGTGTCTTTTCACCATGCAGCATGAATGGACAGAGAAATTTCATCCCAAGCCTTTAGCTATTGCCATCAAAAGGCAGTTTTTGCAAGTGAAAAATTGCTCTTGTCTACTGAAACCCTATTTCTCACTCACTCTGCAGATGAAGGTCAGAGCTGAGATGTGTCTTGCTGTGTAATGAAGACATAATAAAACTGTGAAGTCCCAAAAGAGGAGGAGGTGATTACAAGCACTGTAATGGATGCCCTGTTTACTCTGCAGACTGCATTCCACCATGCAAAGCCAGGCTCCGATGGGTGCCACTGCTCCCTGCAGCAGCTCCTTTGGACATCTCCTGGGAAATGACACATTCAAGTAGATTATATTTATCAACAACACGGTGCCAAGACCAGCTGCTGGCCTGAAAAAGTCCCTCACAGCGTTAAATACAAAACTGTTCTCTCTGTTACCATGAAAGGATTTGATGGAAACAACTTACAGTGCAAATCAGGCAAGGGCTTATAGACAGTCTATCTTTGTAGCTTGCTACAGGAGAAAAAGGACAGTACTCTCAGTGAAAATGGAATGTTAACAGAAAAAAAATAATCAGAAAGGCAGTAGTACCCATGTGAAACTGATGGGTTGGAGTACAGAGGAACAGAGCCTTGAGCAAAAGAAGGTCAAAAAAGAATTATTGAATTTCATCAAAGTTATAATAGGTTTAAACTACCAAAGTTGTATTGGAGTGGGATGCATTTTTCCAACCATTTGTATGTTTATCTTCAGGTGCAGGAAATGATGTACCTTTGTGTGTACATTAGAGTCAACATGGGAAAACTGGGTACAGATTTGTAGAAATTTAAGTCTTCAGTTCCATAGAACAACCATGCACTCCAAGCCTTAGACACACCCCAGGCACAGCAGTTTTTAACCCCCTCAAAGGGCGCTGAATGCCATTTCAGTATGAAAAAAACCCAAACAAATGGACTCAGATACTGCATATCAACAAGTCTGGGTTTTTTTTCAAGTAGAGAAAACATCTGAAAAAAGGATAATTTCACAGCACAGCTTGAGTTTTTTCATCTCTCCTTACTGATTTTGACTTCACACCACTCATGCTTTGACCTCTTCCCTGATTTGCCTGCTCTGTGGAGTGTTTATTTTATACAAACATGCAGGTAGCCAGTCAATTCTCAGAGCTGATTCTATTGACTGGAATTGCTTGGGCAGTGGGAAATTTCAGCAGTGAGCCATCCCTGAGGTAATTTTTTTGGTAGTGTTTTCATTGTATGCAAGCAGGTGCCTAATATTTGGATTCTGTTCCATCAGCAGGACACTACCACTAGAGTGTTAACATTTCATACAGAACTTTGAATTTCAAATAGGAAATAAAGTGTGTTCACACAGTTTTATTCAACTTTGTGGTCTTGCTTAATCTCCTTGTCTCCTTGCCAAAAATTTAAAAACAAACAAAAAAATCTCCCCAAGCCACCAAAGGAAGAGGAAAGAGGACACACAATTACAAATATGAAGGATTTGTACAAATCCTTTGGACAAAATAAAGGCTTGTCCACCCTGATGTGACTCCCTTGACCCACTGTGTGGGCATTCAACCCAGCAAGAGATTCCCACCAGCTGCCCCAGCCTATTCACAGGCTTGGGAGCTTTGTTTAGGGTTTGGCTTCAACAATAACGTGACCTCCTCCACTAAAAATCATCTTATGACAGACCCTGTCTTTCTCCCAGCTTCAGAAACCAAGTTCAATTCCCCACAGAGTCCCTGCTGTGAGAGTGACAGGGAATTGCAGTGCTCCCTGCCAGCCCCTGGCTGTTTGCAGCAGTCAGGTGGAAGCCTTGGCAGCCACTCTGCCATTTCCCACCGGAATTTCTCTCAGGTTAATGTGCCACCTGACCTGGGGAGTTACTGACAGCTAATACATCTGTTTGTTTTGGTGAATATCCTTGTTGTGTATTTACACAAGCCCCTTGAGTCCATCTGACCTCCACCCTGTTTACTAGGAAGCATGGCTCAGGTGCACAAACACCTCTGATGTCCTCAGACAGCAACAAAAGGAATTACCTGAACCTCTCTGTAATGGCTTTCTAATTCCAGAGTCCTTCCTTACAGTTTGGTCATTAAGTGGTCCCACTCATGCCCTACCTGACTACCAGCTTTTGATTTAAGAACTTTTGACTAGAAGCTTGAGCACCCCTTGCAAGTTTTTAATCCTCTATTTCCTGTCTCCATTTGACCTGTCATGATTTATGGCCTTTCTAGTTCTCATTTGGACAAGCTTTGTACTTTTTCAAGAAATATTTTAAGCCTTCCCCTATGATAGCCTCCTTACAGTCATGCTCCCAGGAGCTGGGGCCCTTTGATGGCTTTCCTGAGTTTGGTTTGCCTTTTTTTTTTTCCTTCTATAAATGTGGTGGTTTACCTGCGCTTCTAATAAAACACTTGCCAAGACTGGAGAACATTTTGTAGGCCTCTTACTTTACACACCAATTATTTTACTAATTGGAAATATGTAATTTTAAATTATACTTTTTTAAATTTTATATATATATATATATATTTCTGCTTCTTTATGTAAGTATTTGTCTACTGGATTTATTCAGCTTGCTACATAAAACAATTCAGTGCAGCATAAAACAATTCTAATTAGGAACACTTCTATGGATGGGTCTTTAATTCACCTTGAAGCAGACCTTGAGTATAACTTAAGACAAAATTCAGAACAGCTTTTTTTTCCCCCTCTAAGGTCCTGACACTACAGTTCAGTCCAAAAATTTTATCTTTATACCTCATCTAGGTGAAACATTGACTGTACAAATCTGTACATAGCTGTGCTATGATCAAGTGTGCCCAATGCACAACTTTTGATTTCACTTCCTACTCCCTGATCAGTGTGATGCTCCTGAACAAGAGCTTGCAGTCCACTCCTAGTTATTTTGACTTTTGGCAGAAATGCTGTGCAAGCAAGACCTCCACAGAGCTTCTTGCTTTTCTCAGTACTTCTGCTGTTACACTTTTCATGCCGTGGCACTCTCCTACTGCACATGGGATGCTCTCATCCTTGCAGAGCTGGTGGCCTGGCAGCTCTGTACCCATTGATCACTGTGCCATTGATCACTCTGCTCCTGCCACAGCTGGGATGTGTTATCACAGCCAGCTGTCATCAGACAGCCAGCATTCCTTCTATCCAGCTTCCCAGGCTCCCAGCACTGGCACAGAGTCCTTGCTGGTTGTTCCCTTTGCCTGCTGCTCAGTGTCTCACCTGGCAGCTCACTGAGGGCCCTTCCCAGCAGGGCTGCTTTGTTTCTTCCTCCCTCTCTGCCTCTTGGCCCTTCCAGACTCACACTGCTGGCTACCCCCACACTGAAGCATGTATCAGCAGAGCCAAGGTTTGGACCTCTCCATGCTGATTTCCTTGGTGTGTTTATCTAGGACATCCCAGCCAGGAAAACACATCCTAACCAACTGCCTTAGGTTGCAAGATGTGGCTGGGGGTCTGTATTCTACTGCCATCTGTCAGAGGTGGGGCAGTCACCTTCTGTTCATTGGGCAGTTCTCTTTATCTCTTCCACAAGCCATCCCCCCTCCAGGAGATCTCTTCTGTTCATGGCCAGTGAGTGTCACTGCATGGCTGATAAAAATCCATCATCCACTGGGAGATGCTCTGCCCAGAAGGAGGAGCCAAGCATTCCTACCTGGATAGAATCTGTGCTTTGGAACACCACAGCAGCCTTTTCTGCTGGATTCCCAGAGGAAGATCAGGCCCAACTACACCACTACTGGACCTTCAGAGGAAAATTCCACCTTTCTACAGGATCACTGCTCCAGCAGAACCACACCTGTCACTGCAGGAGGGCTGAGCCACCATGGAATGGGACTGTTGCCACCACTCTGACCCATAGGGTGTCAGGTGCTATTCTGGCTCTGTCACTGTTGTTCTGCATTACTGCATCTTATTTTTATCTCTTTTTTTCCTAATAAAGAACTGTTATTCCTATTCCTATATCTTGGCCTGAGAGCCCCTTTAATTTCAAAATTATAAAAATTTGGAGGGAGGAGCTTTACATTTTCCATTTTAAGAGGGGCTCCTGCCTTCCTTAGCAGACACCTGTCTTTTCAAACTGAGGCACCAACACAGCAGAGATCCACCAGTTTTCCCTGCACTTCCCAGTAAGCTCTGTAGGGTCTGCTCCCATTACACTTGCCAGGGCTTACTCAAGATTAATCACTATGTCTGCCTTTTTCCAACAGCATGGCATTTCATACTCACGTTTTTCGTCGCATGCCATAACCCACAAGCTGAGTATCTTTTTATGATTATTTTATCATCTTAAAAACACTAAAAGAAATGACATGCACTACCTATAAGTGAATATCATTAGCATTTACTTTCAAGTATGCCACTGACAGAAAAAGTAGCATTCTCATCTTCTCACTTTTTTTTTCTTCCAGACTCTTACTTCATACTTTGTAACTATTAGAACTTAAAACTAAAGTAAAAGGCTCTGAATGCTTGCTAGTACTTGAGCTACTTTCACCATCACTCTTCCTGAATTTTGTATTTCAATCATCATTATACAGGCTTTGTTGACTCAATATTGTCTTTTATGCACTATGTTCGTAAAGCCTTATTAAAGTTTAATGAAGACACAGAATCAGATAATATTTGCATGTAAAATAAAGCTGTAGTCTAAGCAATACAAAGTATCTATAATCATCAAAACAAATCACTCAGCACAAGAGACAATAGAAAGAGAATGGAAGCCAGGGAAAGAATTTATACAGAATCTCTTCCTAGAAATCAGCTACCAAAGGTTCACTAGACTGAGTAATTTAACACACAAAGCTTTGTTTACCAAGCAGAATTGCAATTTCTATAGTGTTTTTTTTAACCTTTAAAACCCCAAGTATCTGTAAAATCTCAAATACAGTAAGTAATTGTCCTAAATTTAAATTATTTTCAAGAACACAACTGCAGAATGAATCAGTGAAGGATAAACTATGATGTATGTGGGCTCAGTGACAGATGAAAGAGCCCTTTACTGAAATGCTACCTGCAATATGGATAACAGAAAGGAAAGAATCAGTTTCAATATACCTCAAAAAATTTAAAAAGGTAATGAAAACCAAGATGAAGGTGCATATTCTTTGCTCTCGTACTATCTGCAAAAGATCTAAGCAATTTGAGACCTAATTTATTCTAAGATCAAAGTTGTCCTAGTTCAAGTCTCTCTGTTGGCAGAAATTATTTTACATTAGCAAATTATTTTACTGTTTTTGTAGTGATTCTCAGATGTGTTTTTATGTTCTCTGACTGCTGTAGGTGATTACTGAAGACCAGGGAAATATTTTGGCTCAGTCAAAGCTAGATCAGAAGTCTGCTTCACCTTAAACAGAGGTGAAACAGCACTGGTTGTTATTAACCATTATAAACACAAATGATGCTTCCAGCAGCTAAGGCAGGAGAAGACAACAGCCCCCAATGAACTGCCACTGAATTGAACCAATGCTGCAAAATCTTATCTATGAATATTTATTTGAATTTTAAAGCACATTTGCTTTCACTTCAATTTTGCATCCCTTCTGTGTTTGCTTTTGGCATGTTTTAGTAAATTAATTACTAGCAGAAATGCCTGCTGAAACTACAAAATATTTACTGAAACTGCCCTATAAATTTACAGTTGTGGTTGTAGCCAGCAGAAATCTGATTTTGGAGGTTAATTTAGGCCTGTCAATGGAGAATAAAACAGCAGGTAACCCCATCTTGAAAATCCTTGTATTAAAATCAGCAAGAACCAATTCATGAGCCATAGTGACTTAATTGCATAGCTACAATAAACAATTTTGGATAATAAATACTTCTCATCATGTAAATAGTCCAGAATTGTACTGCAAGGGAAAAAACCTTTGTGTCACTGCAGAAATTATGCACCAGGCTTGACAACAGCTCTGCTTAGGGAGCTGCCTCTCTAAAACATTACATCCTTCAGATCCCCATTTCTGCTGCAGCCATCAAATGTTCTGACCTGGCAACACGATTATTGTCAAAGCAGGGAGCAAATCCTGCAGGTCTTTAGGAGAGGGTCAGTTTTGCATTGAGTCAGCCTCAAACACTGCCAGCTCTAAAAAAACATTTTTCAGAAACCATAGCCTCACCACCTTCTCCAATTAAAGAAAACCAGTTTGCACTGGAGTATCCATGAAATGAAAGAGAAGAAATAACCTTCAAAGACTCAGTCTTTGATCAACACAAGGCAGTATGAGAAGCAGGCACTTGCAACAGATCAAGAATGAGTAATTATATTAATCTCCTTGAAACTGGATGACTTTGGGAATGAGCAGATATTAAAAAAACCAGCAGAGAGACTCACTCCAGAAAAACATCCAGACTTGTAGGAAATGATTGGAAAATAAAAACATCTTTGCCTTACCTATTTCTCCAGTAAAGGTGGTTAGAATTCTGAAATATTGAAGGACATTCAGCTGAGAAGTTCATCAAACAGAAAGGGTTTTGCCATATCTCTATGCAGGACCATATAACACTGAAGAAAAACCATGAAGCAAATAATGAAACTTCTTGAGACTATATGTGAAATTATTTTTACATTTCAGGTTACAGCACTTCAGTTTTTGGCTTCCCTTGTCTAAAGCTATTTTATGACTCTAAATGAAAATTTATATTTTTATCAGGATGGTTACACAAGCAAGAAATTAAACTCTCTTCAACTTTGGCAAATAAGCCTCAGAGGAACTCTTCAAAATCTTAAGGATTTCTGTCTACCAGAAGATTTTGACAAATAACACTTCAAACAGAGTAACTGAAAAAGTAATAAAGATAGCTCCAAAAAAAAAAAACCCAACCATCCTCCTGAATAATACCTGGCTCCACAATTTACAGGTAACATACAAAGAAAACTGTAAGAGTACAGGATTTGCTAACATCTCCTGTTCACCTTCCCCATCTAATTTCCCAACTCAAAGTAAACACTAACTGGATAAATATACACAATGCTTTAGTAAATAGTTTGGCTCAAGCAGTTGTGTTTTGCTTTCAGAACTCCTTCAAAGCTCCATTATGAAAATAATCCAAAAACCCCAGCACCACCATAAGAAAAATACATAAGATAAGAACCTGCAATTATTGAATAAAAACCTGAAGGATTGTTCTCTAAGCATACATGACAACATTAGAAACTGCTGTGGACATTTACTTCAAGTTGAATGTACACTCAATTCTTTACAACTGCAAAAGAGATTTTGTTTACAAGATCCAAGATGTTAACAAAGATGGTAAAATCAGTCATGGAAAATAGTTATGAAGTCTAAAGTTTGGAAAAAACAGGACTAGGTCTTCCATTTTTGCAAAACAGTAAAACCAAGTTCAAATACAAACAACCCCCCACTCACTGAATATTTAAAGTGAAGATCCTCAAGTACTGACATATTTCTTAAAAATGGCTAACTTGTCACAACATTTCCTTATAAACATATGGAAAACTGCACTTGCTTTTTTTCCTGCTAAAATTGAAGTGCCTGCTCCAGTAGGAGAGCACAAAGAATCACTGTGGAAAGCCCACACAGAAGGAGGGACTGTCTGGGCAAGACATGAAAAGATATGAAGTGTATTAATTACTCCCTGGAGCAAGCTTTGCTAGGAGGTGCAGTCACAAGGAAGATGGAGTAAAAATATAAAGAGGCTGAAATATATTTCAATTATTCCTTACTAACAGGAAAGTATCAACATGTCTTGAAATTGGTCAGGACATCAGAGCCTGGAGGATGCTCAGAGTGTAGGCTTGACTTAGCAAAGTTAGAGATACCAGTTATTAGTATGAAGCACCAACACCCATCCCTTAGGTGGGTGCACAATTTCCCTTCCAGAGTTTCTCTGGATCCATTTAATCCTCACCATCTCATAAAAAAACATCTTTGAGGACATGGGAATAGGCCTGTAGCACACAGTAGTGTTTGGCCAAGAAGTTGTTTCCTTGAAGAGAGATAAATATAAATGTCTTTTTCATGAACAAGGAATGATATCATTCTTAGATAGAAGTAATATTGTCAAAGAAAAAGGCAAAGCCAATTACTGCACCAATTAATATCCATTATGCTCAATGTTGTTTAAGAATTTCCATGAGATTCAGCTACAGAAATTCTTCAGCACAAAACAATCTCAAAACCAGCAAACAACAACAAAAAAATTGAACTAAAAAAAAAGCCAAAAAAATCCCCATCCAGCCAATGAAAATTGCTCAGATAAACATGGCTAGAAATAAAAAAGAAGTCTCTGAATATTTCTATTAACTTATTAAAAAAATACATTTCTGCAAACCAAACATATAGATGAAAAATTGCTACAAATAAAAAAGCTAATTATTCTAACCACAATAATCCCAACATTCTTAGTCTGCACTCTGATATATGCATGTGCAAATATTTATAAACTAAAAAATACCCACAGTAAATGTGGAAAAAATGTGGTAGGATATTGGGTGAGGCACATATTTCCTTTAGAATATATTTCCATGCAGACAGACCTTATGATTGAAGCTTCAGCTATGCAAGATGTAGGAAAAAACTGCTGCAAACAAAACAGAATTTTCCAATTTTTTTTTCCATTTTTAATACTTAATAATCAAACATAGGTCACAGGTACCTTCCTGAATCTACTTTAATTTCCCTGAGCATAGTCAGATACAATCTCAGAGGACACATAAAAGTGAGAAAAGGGAAACTGAGTGTATTCTGAAACAGAAAACTCTCTATGTCAGCAAATGCCAGGGTAAAGTTATTGTACCATGACCATGCAAGATTAATAGAAAGAAATCCAACACTGAGATTAAAACACTCTACCTTAGCAAACAAAAATGACTTCTACTTCATGCTTACATTTTTTTTTTCACTTTTTTCCCCTTTTCAAACACCCACGAAAATCAAAAACCATAGTTGAAGAAAATCCATTACCATTGGAGAGAGCACAGCTTTAGCACACAAAACCCCCTTCAGTTTTCAGTGTTTTGTTGGGCTTTTATTTTTGGTTTTTTTCAGGGGATTTAGTTATTTGTTTAAAAAAATAAAACATAAAAACCAAAGCTTTCCAACTGGACTCACACTTGCATAGGAAGTACTTCCTACACCACTTGTGTCTGGTTGTCATACACAGATATTACAATAAAATGGTTTCTAGTAATAGCTCCCTCTTCATCAAAACTATACACAATTATCAAACCTCCTAAGTCTCCCAAGTTCTGCTGCTTCTCCTCATAGACTTTCTAAAGAATATTATTTTAAAATATAACAAAATTCTGACATTGTAGAATTTACTTCTGCCTCTTAGCTGATAATCCCCGTCATTCCAACAGCACTGCAAACCAAATAACCCCAACAGGGAGCAATGCACTGCACCTGCTGAAGCTCTTAATGTGAATAATAGTGCTCTTTTTTGTGATATTATTCATCACAATCAGAGCACACCTTTATCCCTATGGTTAGAAATAGAGATGCACAAAAAAATTATATCAGATATCAGAGACAAGTGTATCAATTTACAGATTCCACCTGTCAGATTACACCTCTGTTGTGAATACAAAAGAAAATTACTAATAAGGAAATTAAAATACCCCACTAGAAGACAGAAATTATGGAAAATTCTGGGTTTTTTCAACTGGAAAAGGAGGATCCTCACATTGTCTGACCATGTGGTCACCACAGCTGTCTAAGCCACATCAATATCAGAATGAGGCACTCCTGCAAAGCTGATACAAGATACATGAATTACAGCACACTTATTTTCTCCTCACAGTTTAGGCTGACTGCTGAAGTGCTGTTTATGCATAGAATAAGCTACTGGTGCTCTAAATTAAACTGCAGGTTGTCCCCCTCTACTGACTGACTGCATACAGGACCTAGAGACTCTAAGGCTCCCTGCTATTCCATTTTTTTCTTGGCCACAGCACAGGTAAAGTGTTCATCTACTAAAGAAAAGTCTTTCCAATGATTCATTTTTCATTTGCTTTAATAGAACATATACATAAAAATAATAATAAAAAAGGGCAACAAAATAAAATATTACAAAGGTGATGCAATTATCACCTTGGGAGTAGGAGGAGGAAGAAGCCAGACACAACAGATGTGAGCTGCATCAGTTAGTGTCTAGCTGCCAGGCTCCTGGACACTGAAATGGTGAAAGAAGCCTAAAAGAAAATGACTGGAAAGGTAATGGAAAGCAGACACGAACCTTTGATTGATGGTTAGCTACAGCACTAAACTTAGACTTCAGAAAGGATGAAGAATATTTAATTCTTCATTAAAATGGTGCTGAAAGAATGGTGTCAAACTCAATTCACAGTTAGTATTTTAGCTAATTACAGTCACACATTTAAAATTACTACAACTGTGGGGGAAAAATTGAAATTAAATTTGTGTAAGGAAGCATAGCAGTTAAACAGTGATTATCAAGGAAAATGATGTGGCTTCTGGGAAGAACTGAAAGCACTGATCCCAAAGATCTTGCCATTCATGGGTAAGAGACTATGCACATTTTATAGTTCTGTGGAGTATTACTTTGCCTTCAGTAAGGGGAGAGGAACTCCAGAGCAAAGCCCACACAGCAGATTACTGAGAGCAAACGCCACAGCAGCTCGAGCCTGCTCTGCAGCAGACTGTGCTTTTATGCAAAACTATTCAGAGTGACTCTTACAACCTCTGCTGAGACAAGTGCCATCTCCTTTCCCTGTTCTGCTGGCAGTGGCTGTGTCTGCCCAGGCAGGCACAGGAGGAGCAGAGCTGCAGAAAGACACTCGGTGCTGAGGATTCAATTCTGACATGACATGCATTTTTTAAGATTTAAGTTCTCTACTTCATACATCTCACTGAGGTCAGATGCACAAGACAGACTCATGGAATAGTTTTCCTAATTTGAGCTTATTTGCATTTAAATTCAGGTCAGAAGCGAGTCTGCCAGCTGCCACCTCTCACTGTGCTTCAGCTCACCCTACATCTTTACAGGATGTAAAGAGTGCATGTGTACCAAGTTAAACTCAAAGATTCAGTCCAGGGGGTAGCTGATGAGCCCCAAACACCAACAGCTATTCAGGACAGGACTATAAGTGCTATAAAAGAAAAGATGGAATCAAGACAAAGAAGAACTGAACTGCAACAGGCAGTGTTTCTGGATGAAAAGCTGTTCCTGCAGATCTCATCCACTCTGATGTTTGAAGCAGTGTTATGCAACATGCAAGAAAGACACAGCCTGTGGCAAACAATGTCAACATGATTAGCAGTTTTTAAAAAAAAAATAAAAAAGAAACTTTTTTTAGTTAATGATTTCTGGAGTAGAAAACAGGCATTTTTTCAGCTGCACTGTTTAATTGCAGAATCAACTCAATGGCAAAGGTTTTCAAGGGAAAATATAATTAGAACTGATTCAAAAGGCAAATAACTTCTGTTTCACTCCCACCAAGTAGGCAATGGTTTTAAAGCTATATTTAGGCTTTAATAAAGCCACTTCCCAATCTGAATTTTATAGTGAAAAAAACCACCAGTGTTTAAGTTAGGAAATAATGTGTTCTTGATCACAAGCTGGAAATCTGACTGACTCTAACAAGCTCCTGCTAAATGACGTTCAATTGTCTTTTCACAGTGGACAGTCCCATCCTTCAAGTTCTTTCTGACTTCTGTCTTTTCCAAATCTCTAATAAATTTGTGAGAAGAGAGATATAACCCTCCCATCAGGCCAATGGCACCTGTGAGTTCTTCAAGAATCTTTCTACTATTAAGCTTCCACTCCCATGTCTAGTCATGACTTTTGAATTAATTGGAATAAACCCAACCAAAGGCAACTCCCTTTTTTCTTTTTCAGCAAGACCTGTATTATTAATTCATACTTTAGTGTGAAAACCTAATCGTGTTGGACAAAACAGCTGTCATATCTTCTGCCCCAATGTTTAATATCTTTGTCAATAATCTGGACAAAGGAATCATTGAGTACTTAAGGCTGCATCTTGAGTGCTGTACTCAGCTCTGGACCCTTCACAAAGACACTGAGGTGCTGGAGTGAATCCAGAGAAGAGCAACAGAGCTGATGAAGGGTCTGGAGTGCAAATCTGATGAGGAGGAAGCAACTGAGCCACCATGCCTGGAGATATCTAAATGATGTGTAGACGTGGCACCCACATAAAGGATCATAAAGGTCTTTCCCAACCTAAATGATTCCATTTTTGTGTGAACATCACCAAGTGAGCAGCAGAGCCAAAGGCCTCCCACAGGTGAAACAACAATGCTGTAATTACTGCCAGCCACAATTTCAAGGTTGTATTCCGATTCCCAAGCCAAAGTGGTGACACAATCATTGACTACTTAGAATCAAGTCTTTCTGAACAGACTCACACAGTAATTGAAGTTATCTACTTCAGAACATTCATCCTAATTCTTCCTCTGCTCAGGTATTCAAGAAAATGCCTGGGCATTTGAATACTCTCAAAAATATATTGATAAAATGAGTATATTGATACAAATGAGAAGCTCTTGATGGCCAAAACAAATTATTACAAAGCACCAAAACTAAATATTAATTCTGTTATTATCTTTCATTTCTACTCACATTCTAATGCTGACAAAGGATAAAGCATGACCTTTATCAGCAGATAAAGTAGATAACACAGTCATGGTTTTTAAGAAATACTTACTGGGAGAAGTGAGTCCTTCAGGAGAACATATGTTTTCAATTTTTCAGTAAAAAGCAGGAAGAGAAACACTACTGTTCTGTTTGTTTGCTTTTATTTTGGTTGGATTTTTATTTGGGATTTTTTTTTCTTTTTTGCTTTAATTCAAATATCACTGATTAATTCTTGGCAGACAGTGCAAGAACATTTTTACTGACATTCTGAATTACTTAAGTGAAAATTTCAAACATCCATAATTCAGAAACCTCAATTCCCTAGACATCCGTTTCAACATCAAAATATTTACCCTATGTTATTTTAAAATAACTTTCAAACTTCATTTTCATCATTAATCTATTTTTCTCTAAAGATTGCACAAAAGCCACTTTTTAAAATGAACTTTGTAACTAGGAGAATACAGAATGCAGAATAATGCAAGTTCATGGAAAGACTGAGATTATTCAGTCTTTGGCAACTTGGAAGTTGTTACTTTCAGGATAGATGTTCTGATTTTAGAAAAAACAAGATTCTACAGTTGCCTGTCCCCTGGCACCTTCTAACTATAACTGGACCGAGCAAATTAAGTTTGACCGCCAGTGAGCAAAGATGTGGAGCTTTTAATTAGATGGCATGGGGGTGATGGCTACAGGCCTTGTGGATAGAGCACAGTTATTGTGCCATTCAACTTCAGAATATTGAACAGAGCTGTGAAATGGAAAAGGGCCTAAAAATCACCTCAGCATTAGAAAAGGCAGTTTATCCTAAAGGTTTCTGTAGTGTTTAAGGGACTCACAGTGGATCTGAATAATCATCTGAAAGAGAAGAACCAGTGGACTCATCAAAATGCAAATAACAAATGAGAGGAAAGTACAAAATAAGGCAGTTCTGTTTCCACATTTCCTGAAACTGTACCAGATGGCCCAGTGCTTGCCTTTCATTAACTAGTGTGCTGGGATAAAGCTGTGTTAATTAAATCACTAAACTACCTCTAATTCTCTGTTATTTACTAATTCAACAAATTTAATTTTTTTTTTGTTTCGTTCAATACAGCAAATTCTAATTAAGTCTTGTAAAGTTGAAAGGATCAATAATTAAATAAAATAGATGAATAATGATAGGTGGTTGTCTGTTATAGCATTAGCCATAAAATACAAGTTCAAGGCACAAGCCAGCTCACATGGAAGGAATATTTCGCACTAAAGCGACCCCGTGGAACAAAATATTGAAGGAAGGACTTTCTAATATAGACTAATGTAACTTGCAAGAGCACTACAGATGCTGCCAACACTCTAATCAAGATGCAGGCTGCTTGGCACTGCAGCTTTTCCCTGAGATAACCTTAGATCAGGACCTGGCTTTGGGGCCAGCAAGACACAGAGCTGCAGAGGACCAGGCAGAGGTACCACACAGCCCCCTGAGCTGCACAGAGCAGAACCAGCCTCTGCTCAGCTTCCCTTCACCTCAGCCTGCTCTCAAAAGCAGCTCCAGGGACCAGCTACCCTTTCCTCCAACGTGATCTTTTGGGGAAAAGAAGTCATTTGAGTGCACCAGAACAGGCTACCAGCTGTCCCCAACTACTTGCAGCAGAACTGGCAATTCCAGGGATTATTTGAGTGTTTCCCTCTGTTTTGCCTGCTGCTTGAGCAGTCCTGGGAGTCCTGCCTGTCCTTTACTCAAGCACAGTCAGTTAAGAGGGTCTTTCTTTTTAAAGATGCTAAAATTTGAGAGCCAGGAGAAAATAAAATAAACAGATCTGTTGACTCCCATGCAAGGACTCAGGTGGGTTTTGGGTCCCTGCTGAGGAGGTGCAGCAGCACCAGGACAACACAGCCCAAGCCCAGCAGGCATAAAAAACCCTGGAGCCTACAGAGTGAGGAGCAGGAAGCAGAGGACTGCTCCTATTCCAGAAGGGCTAGCTCATATTGCTTAAAGAATAAGCTCAGAGTCCATGTTTATCCAACGTTTTCAAATTCCTCAAACAAACAAAAACCTTCTTTCCACAATTTTAATTCCACAATTTGACAATTTTAAAGCCTCCCAAATCTACAGCTTTCACTGATTATCTAAGGAAAAATTCTGGTTAAATGTGAAGTTATCAGTCCATTTAGTATACTCCTAACCAGGAATTTAAGAGACATACTCATGGCTACATATCTAAGGATGTTTTCAAGACTGCTCTTCCCATCTTTCTAGTTGCCTAACATATTGTCTAATATAGAAATTATTTGCCTAACATATAGTCTCTCATACAAGTTCCACAAGCTTCCTACCTTAGATGACCAAATGCTCCACAACTATGGTGAAGTGACATGGGAAGATTTCTTTACAAATTTTAGTGCTTTGAAGGATATGTTTACTACGCCCCGAGTAAAATGATTGCTGATGTCATCTCCCATTCTTCGTATACCTGAAAAATAAAGACTCTCATAATCCTCTCAACAATAGGAGAAAACACAGAAATTACTAAAATGCTCCAAAGCTGTCTCTGCAAAATCTAAGCCCAAAATTGGACCAATACTAAACTTATACCAGCATCCTATAAGTTAAATTCTATGTTAAAGTGTGCATTTGGGTGCACACACAGCTCAGGTGCCAGCCCACTTCATAAGCAAATGCAAACTCTTCAGAAAATATTCATGAAGTCACAAGAAATACTGGTATTTTTTTGTAATTCTACATGTTTTGGAAGTAAGAATTGTGCAGAAAACTGACACTACAAGGAAAAAAAAAACCCACAGAATCAAAACAATTATAATGATTACAACTGACACTCAGTGTTTCCATTCCAGCTCCATCCTTAGCCTGTTGTTATTCTACTATACAAGGGGAAACATCCTGCCACTAAAATTTATTTAGACTGTCTAATGCATGAAACCAGTGCAAATATACCCACCAACACAGACAGAAAACATTGTTAAGCAAGGAATTCTGCTGAAATACCTATTTTCCTGAAAGACATGACTGTATTGGATACTGTTGAGTGGACAGTGGAAACAGCACCCAGGGTTAATTAGCAATGTTACTCTAGAGAAGAAAAGATTATCAGCAGCACAGAGAATAGATAACTACTTCCTTTGGTAACAGCTGTGGCACTAATGCTCTTAGAAGGTTGGCAAACGTTCCTCCATCAAATATTGATGCCAAATGCTCATCTGTGTGCATGACAGGTGTAACTAACCTGTCCAGCTTCTAATTCTTGCCATATTTGCATTTATGATTCTCAATTATGTAGTTCCTTGAAACACTCCCCTGTGAATTCAGCCAGTGCCAAAGAACTGGAAGACATTCACATTCTCTCACACTGCAATAACAAATTATCATGTGATTCTTAAGAAATTGTGAGATCCTAGAGGTATTTTTCTCATTAAGAAAAGCCCCAGTAACAGATATAGGGTTTACATGTATAGGACACATTCACACCACTTTTCTGCTGAAGCATTAGTGAAAAGAAATGCAAGAGTAAGCACCTGAATTACCCAAAAGGATGATAGGTACAGGCTGAGGAATGGCTCATGGCTGAAACACTGATTAAATCTCTAATGTAACCCCCCTTTTGCATTCATCAGCCTATCCTTCCCTCTGAGCCCCAGTTCAGTCTGCAGATCACCCTCCTGTCCCCAGCAGTACCAGGGCTGAGCAGGTCACTGGGGCTCACTGTTGACCAAAGTCACAGAGTTACTAACAGTTCCTTTTTGGCTGCACCCTGAGCTGATAAAAACATTGCAGAACATCCCTTCTCAGAGCTGACGCATAAATCTCTTTTTAACACACAGATATTTTCAGAATGATTAAGAGGCAAACAGACCATGAAGTAGGAAACCCTAACAGCTTTTATGTTGGATTTAACTGAGATAAATAAAAGTTGTAGCCAATTTCAGTTATATTAGCTTGTTCTTCTTAGGTCTGTTTTTTTTGTTTTTGTTTTTTTTTTTTTTCATATTTACCTAATTAAGCAGAAAGTCTTCATCAGGAATTTTTGTTTGATTTTTTATTCATTCCTACTTAGAAAGGATTGTTTAGCAAATGCATACAGGCAAAGCAAGAAGTCCAGTGGTCAAACTCCATTCACAGTCAGATAGTTCTTGGTTTAAGAGGGCAGAGCTGATGTTGTAGCTGATGCAGAGATGACACGTGGATGTGCAGACACATACACAGAAGTAGAAAATCTTAACTGGAGCCTGCATTCAACCCAGAGCACCCAAAGCAAGAGCAATTTAAATGTGCTGCTTTTCCATCAGCCAACTCACAGCAACAAAACAAGGCTGACTCTGCTGCTTTCTGACTGGTAACATTTCTGCTCGGAGTTCCCTGTGGAAAATGGCTACTGGATGGGCTCCTCTTGGGAAGAAATCATGGAAGGAGGTGAAAGATCTAGAATTATACTTTCTTCTAATTGTTTATGAATGCTCAAGCCCAACTGCACCTCTTAACAAAGGAACTCAGGAGGTTCACCATCTTTGAGGGATTACACTCTACTGAATATTGAATAGCAAGCCTAAAATTTTCTTCACCTGTTCCAGGGCCACAACAGAAAGGCTTAAAAAGGCTCAAAACTTATTTTCAAAACAGGGTTTTCTTTGCAGATGGTTGTATAGAGTTTTTTTTTCACCTATTTATCTTTGAGATTTTTTTTTAATGCAAGAAAAGAGAGGAGTATATTTGATGTGTTTCCTTCTTACTACTGTTTTGGAATTGAGAATATCAAGAAAGTAAGCTTGAGTGATTGGAGACTATCTGCAGCAAGTTTATTCTGGGAGAAAAAGCAATTTGTTCTTGCACAAAAAATTGTATGTCACGTGAAAAACACTTCAGAAGGACAGCAGCAGGCATTTGGAGAAGCACTTTACATTTCTTGTTTAAGATATGCAGAAGGGGAAAATGAAAAAGTAAATAAATGTTACTATTGTTGCCATGCTCTGATAGAAGGAAAAACAAGCCAGAGATACAATGAAATCAATCAAAAAATAATTCAATTATTGAGAAAATAATTGCATTGAACTAGCTTGGTATGGACTCAAGATGCCATATTACAGAGTCCAACACATTCCTGGGTAAATTAAATGGTCATCACACAACATAAATCTGCTTTTTCAATCTTGAACATATTGGAAGTTCTTTTAAATCTAAATCCTTTAAATTTACAGTAACTCATTTGGAGATTGTTACACTATCTTACTACACCAATTAACTGATTAACATATATTATCAGGTATCAAATTTGATCTGTGCAAAATTACAGAATTCTGTTCTTTCTTTGAAACACACTTTCTGTGAACATTTTTTCCACGATTATCAATAGAATTCCTCAAGAGCAGAAAATGCATTTTAACCCTAAATTGCCTGGTTGATCTTAGACAAAGCATTTTTTCTTGATCTTAGACAAAGCATTTCAACTTGTTCATTTCTAGAGGACAGATAAACAAATTAAAAGCCTAAGTAAATTATTTCAATCCTACAAATTAAATGTCCAAACCCTCCAGTTTATCAGGGTATGTAAAGCAATAGTGAATAAATCTGCCTTAATCACAAAGTAGTCCACTCTTACTTAGCTTGGCATTTCCTGCTGTCTTGTTTGCCATAAGAATTTTGAAAGGAATAATTATGCTTTTATACTACCAGAAGACTGGCAATATGTAAAATTTCCCTGTATGCACCAGAGTCCAGGAGTGTCACAGGCACAAAGCACTGTGGGCACCCAAACTGTCCTTGTGTTCCATGTCTCATTTAGAAACCTAAGTTTCAATTAAAAGCGAGCTATTTTCTACCCTGTAACAATCTGCTTCATTAATCTTTGACCCTGTACACCCAAACTGTCAGTTGCTAAGTAAGCTGCCTGCAGAACCATCCCAATCAGATTTTTAATTCCTGTGGTGGCTATTGGCTCCTTTTCAGTCTCAAATAGTTGCTCTGATTTATTTTTCCAAACAACAAGTGTAATTTTGAACTTTAGATGCCTTGCTAATAGACATGTAAAGCTCATTGGTAGTCCAGAAATAATATGTTATAGTCATTAAAATATCCAAATGTTTTTCACAAGTTTTAACATTATGTACCACTTCAACACACTAAGCAGCAAGTAAAAATTCAAACCTAAAGGCTGAACCCACCTCTGCTACCTTGTGCTTATCCAGCCACAACTCTCATTCATAAATTACCTCCTACCTTCAAATATTAAATGAATGTACACAGCCTTCCCTTACATATTTCTTTTCTAGTTCATCAATAGCCACTGGTGCTATTTACAGACCAAGAGAGAAAACTGAATCCATAGCCATCCTCCAGTAATTCTGCCACAACAAAGCAGATGAGAAACAGATTTTAAGAGCACTGCACACAGTAAATTAAGATGTTTACTTTCAGGAGATTCATTTTAAAGATGGATCCCACCCAAACACAAAAAAATGGGTATCTCAAGAAATTCAACACGCAACGTAAAGTCTACTTTCATAAATTCTCCATTTCCTAAGTCTGTCAGATTGGTTACTGAAAATCTACTCTCCTTGAGAATTTGTGAGTTCCCAAAAATGAAGAAACTTCCCAGACTAGTAAAACCAAATTCATTGTGGAAAGACTGCAATTTGGTAACGGCAGTTCATCCAAAATTTTACCTGCTCTCCCCATCCCTAACTGCTTGTAAGGATTACAGAAGATATTTGGGTTTGCTGATGTTTCATACAATAATATGTAATAAAAAACTAATTACATTTTCAAAGGTAAATGAAACGCAATCTTGTGCTAAAATCACAGTTCTGCAAACAACAGCAAAAATTAACAGTAGATGTTAGAGAACAGATTGTTTTTTTCCTTCTAAAGAAAAATGTTATAGCACAGAAATTTAAAAGTCTAATGCAAGTCTAAATCCAAAACTCTAACCTAAGCTATTTTATTATAGTTTCTAATTAAACTATCCCCTCGTGAACCTACTAGTACAAAGACTTTTTAATGCCAAAATGCTGATTTTAAGAAAAAAATTTATTGTTTATATTTCTTCTTCACAGGTGGAGTCAAGCACTGAAGTGCACTGCTAGCTGTTTATAAACAGCTTTTGTTCAAACAAGCTAGTGCTGCAAATATTTTAATCACAGGTTGTAAAAGCAGGGAGAAAAAGCAAGTTTTGTGGTGAACAAAGCAGCCTGTCACACTATTGTGCCCCGAAGGCAAACAGAATGCTAGATGCTTTATCAAATAAAATAAAAGCAGCTTGTACCTTTTTTACATTAATTGGCTCATGATGGAACTTTAATAAACCCACCGACTCGCTTTAAAAAGTTCCCTTCCAATTTTTAAGCGTTATCTTTTTATTTCAAATTTCCTTAGTTAAACGAATTCCAGAACCAACTCTGAGCAGTTGCAGGCTTTTATTGCCTTTCAGTGCTTTATTCTATTTCAAAGCATTTCAAGCCAGCATGCACACTCTTGCTCAAAATATTTTGTTATAATTTTCCTCATGCTTCTTATTTATCTTTTCAACTTGCTCTTAGGTATGTTTTTATTTTCACAGCTTGCTCATCCAAAGGTGTGTTATTTACATGTCCTCTAAGACAGGAGTAACTATTTTGAGCACAATACAAAAGGAAAACAAGAAAGCAGTGAAAGCAGTGCAAAGTACACATTTAAAATCACGCTTGCTCCAAAATTGCCTGCTTCTTGTCAACAGCTGGCACATTCAGACAACCAAAGTAATCCAGTACATAAACTTCCAAAGCTACATCAGTTGAAATGCCTAATTTCTGTTCAGCTTCAGATTCATCTATTATGAAGGAAAAAAAAATTCCCTAATCTGCCTCTCACTGTAAGTCAATTTCCTGAACTAAACAGCTGGGAAATAAAAACACAGGTAGTCAAAACAGAGCAAGTAACAGAAATTAACTTCCACATGAACTCTAGAAAAGCAATAAGCTTATTCAGCATGGTCATAATTAGTGAAATAGCCGAGGAAAGAAGAGGTTTTGCAAAAACTCACACACTTCTGAAATATGATACTGTAGCACCTGTGGATAATAAAAGTTGTATTTAATCTCTGCAGCTATATTGCATTAACACTACTGAATCTTCAATTCAGTGTACAGAGAAATTTTATGGAGCTTCCAATTCAATCCTATCACTGTTGACAAGACCAACCACCACAGTTACAGCGTCTTTAAGTTTAACTATTAAAAATCATTTATTCACCAGAAGATAAGGTAAAATTGCATTTCCTGTGTGAGGAAATGCATGCTTACTTCCATAAAATTTTCTTTCTTTTGCAGAATTTCAGAAAAGTCACAGGGAGTGAGGAATTATGGAAGAGTCTGGGCACTGCTTTCCTCAAGCCTCAAAAGGTTCCATATCCAAGCCTGGTTTTTTGTGCTGGGTTATATTTGTCTGGCTTCCACACATCTTCCCTACTACTCATTTTATGAGACACTTGACAGTTGTGTGAATTATCCCTTTATTTTTACAGTTCTGGTGTGTACTTAGCAAAATTAGATGCCATTAAGTTTATAACACCACAATATACTTAGTCTGCAGACTGTAATTCTTACTATTGATTTCAATGAACAAGGAAATCAAGATTGCTTGGAGGCCCAAGACTTTACTTCCTTATCTCAAAATTCCTACAAATCTACCAGAAACCAAGTCATTTTTTAAAATTAGATGTGATGGTCTGAATTTGAAATCCTGTCTCAGAAATTCCCAAGTCCCTGTGATGGGATGGGCAGCTACTGCAGATTTAAATCCAGCAAGTTCACACAGCCCTGGATTATTTTAAGACAGAGATAATGAGACAAATAATAAAAGAACTTAGTTATGTTGTTTGTTGAACAAACCTTTAAAATCAGGTAAGATTGGCACACATGAGTTAATAGCAAAGTTTCCTCCCCATTTGAGTGCTGATTTTTCTGTTCAGAGCATGAAGCCACTGTTCTCTCATGGCTTAATATTGGGAAAAAATAGGCACTTTTGGACCTATATAATTATTATTTCTTACGCATCTTCCTCACACTTTGAAGGAAAAAAAGACATTTCCTGAAGGTAGCATTTAATGTCAGCAATCAGCAACCACTCATGGTTCCAAGACTAGCAATTCAAATTCTGCAGAAATAAACAAAACAGCTCTGTCACAGAAACACTTAAAATAGCTTTTCCTCTAATTTTAAACCAATGCAAGCCTAACATGGGTGTGAGTTTGGATCATCACAATGGGAACATATTCATCTGCACTCCACAATTATGCATCAGACAACCAAAGTAAATATATAACAAGTTGAGTAAATTGACAAAAAAATTAACCATAAAAAGTAAAACAACTGCTTTTCAAACACCACCTTGTGTCAAAAAGGTCTGCACCTTCATATATTTGTTTCTGCTCTAAAATACATGCAATAACAATATTCCATTCTAAACCCATTGTAGTCAACAAAGGAGCTGTCAATGTATCACAATGACCACTGAGGAATTACTTGTTGGTTAATCCCAAATTTGTGGTGGTGAGTTTATAAAAAATCCTGTCCAAAATAATTTTTAAATAACAGTCACAACACAGCTGGCCGTATTTTCAGCTGTGCTTATTCTCCATTCTATATTTGATCCCTCACTGTTATTTGAATTTCTCCGTTAATCCCCAGCTCAATGGTAGCTGAAGGATCTAGTGTGCAGAGTTTGAAGAACCAATTTATAAGGTGATATAACTTACTAATTTCTGCAGTTTTGGCTTATGACTATAACTGCTATATGGGGGATTTTTTTTTTCCCTGCATAAAAACATTTCCGTGCTGTTCTCTCTAATGAAGTTTATGTCATCTTGTTCATAAAATGACTCTCATGTCAAAAAGCTTGCTGGCATTAGTTAATTTTTCTTCCATTAAAATTGCTTCCAAACTTCATTAGAGTGATATTTGTTGTGCACATCTACAGCAAATTATTTTAATAATTCAGTTAAGATTTTGCATTGTCTATTTAAATTCTTGAATACTTCCTCAATATTAAAGGAAAAAGATTCAATGCTGTCATTACTCTGTCTGTCCCAGAATAGTTGGCACTCAAATGCTTTGTCAGCCCAGAGACAGATTTACTGAATTCAGCTAAACTGGAGACTATTAAATCCCCAAACATTAATCCTCTTTATTCAACAAGGGGTTTAGAATGAAACTTAAATAGTCTTGTTCAAAAAATAGTGTATGGAGTCCAAGTATGACAGAGCACATTGCAGACCATTAGAGTAATTATTTAAAGGGCAAAAATCGAAGTTAAATGGTGAAGCTTTATCTGCCTGGGCCCCTGCACAGCACAGAAGCACAGAATGGTTCAGGTTCAGAGAGATGTCCAGTGGTTCCTAGAGTAAGGTCCAGCTAGAGCAGAGGATTCTGCTGGGGATTTTGTTCCAGTGTTGATCACCCTTGAGGTGAAGAGAACTTTCAGTGTATTCTGGTGGGATTTCCCATTTTTTTGATGAATGGAAGTTGCCTGCAAGATCCTGGCTCAGTTTTCTCTCTATCCTCCCATGTCTGCCTTTCTTAGTCTCAGGAAACTGCTCCAACCCCCAGACATTCCAAAGCCTTTCCAAGACCATGATCCATCCACCTCTCAGCACTCTCAGATGGCTGTAACTCAGCCTTGCTATCCCTGCATCTCCTGGTAAACCCTTGGCTCTCCTCTGGCAGCAGGCACAGCTGCACTGCTCAAAGAGCCTGTGTCCATCCATGGCAGCACAAGCTCCTTATTTTTGTCATCAGAGCTCTGCAACTCTGCACATGTTCCCAGTTCCCTTGGCTTCCTCAAGGGAAGCTCCACAAGCTCCCTCTCAGGCTGTCTCCCAGCTGTGCCTCCTCTCCTAGCATGCCAGTGGCATGGCTGATTTTATTCTGGCCTCCAAATCAGGAAGTTTGTTTCCTTTTTCTTTCCAAGATGTACAAGGCTCCTAAATTAATGAGTTGTATGAGGTACTCTGGAGGAGAGTGCTCAAGAAGCAGAATGTCAGGGATATTTCACCTGTAAATGACTAAATGTTAATATTGGACTGCATTTCTACCACCCTAAAGTATCTGTAACAAACTGTCCCAGTATTTCCAGACTGAAGCAACCAAGTGCTTGGTCATGTGTCAATGCAGAAATACTGCAGAACTAATTCATTAGTAGGAGAAAGAATATGGCAGTATGTTAAAGCTATTCAGTAAAGAGTTATCAAAAAAAAAGGGCAATAGGTTCATTAATATGCAAGAGAATGAGAAAATGGAAGTATATCCTTGACTCAGAGAGTCAAATGCTAGTCAAGTTACACTTGACCTGTAGTGATTTATACCCACACACATATAGAGGGAAAAAAATAATCTGAGAAAGGAAGAAAGTGATTTAGAAAATTGAGTGATTTTAGCGATTGCTGATAAATCTCTATCTGCAACTGATGGAAAACATGTTCAATACCACTGAAGCCAGTGGAGCTCTGCTGATATATCCCTCAGAAAGGTCAGATTTTCCCACTGTCATCCACCCCTCACCAAGATGCTGCTTTCTTTTGCCATCATGCCTAGAAATGATTCAATTCCCTTAATTACCTATCTGAACCTGACAAGAATCATTTAAAGAGCTTGTTTAACAACTGAACCCAGAGTCTCCAATATTTATTAACAGAACCAGAGCACAGTCTTATTTTGTCCAATCAATAACAGTTGGAAATAATTAGAGCTCAATGAACCACAGCACCACATACCTTGCTTACTACTATACTGTAGCCTGGCAAATCTTAAAGATCATGTTTGATGCATTTTACACATATATTTAACATATATATTCTGTTAGCTTTTAGGTCTCTGGATGGCAGAGTAAAAAAAATAAATAAATAAAGCTCATTGATCAAAAGCCTATTGTTACCCCTCTCTCCTAATGGTAATACCCCACCCAAGACAAATCCTTTTTCTGAACACCACTACTCAAATTATAAACACTAAAAAGATAAAGCAGTGAAAACCCTATCTAGTCTCACCCAAAAAAAAGAAAAATCCATTTGAAACTGAACCATCTCACGCAGCTGAAAGGTTCACAGCCAGGACAAATTCAACTTCTCAAAAATGCAAGTTTGTTGCTGCTAGTAAGGATAGTTGACAGTCAAGTCACATGAAGTTTGGAAATTTAGAAGCCTTTTGCTCCTTGAAGCAGTTTATCAGGTACTCTATTGTATTTGTTCCAAAACACAATATATTACTGGATTACATTGCTGCATTTCCCCTCCAACTCTCTGGGGGAAAAGCCAGGCCCTTTTGAAATGGAGATGAGAGCCGCAGTGAAGAGCTGCTACAGGAATATTTTGCTAAGTGACATCCCTGATACTTACTAGAGTAGTGTGCAACTTTATTGTGCAACCACAGCATTAATGAGATGTGACCAAGGCCTGGGAGCATTTGGTTATGAATATATATTATCAAAGTTTCAAGGCAGAATGATTCTTATATCCTATTTTATACTCCCAACGGTTCTTGATAGTAGAAATGAAGTTGAATAGTCTTAGAATTGGTAAGGAACTTTAAATGTTTAAGAAATAAGCCATCAGAAACTAAAATTCAATTTATAAAAAATAGAAGACCACTAGAACTGAATATAGTGGGACCATGGCACCTTAAATCCTAAAACTTGAAAACTTAGCAGCCCTTATTGGTCAAGAAGACTGATTTTTCCTTCCTTGCTGTAGAACTGTGGTTCTGCAGTCAGTGAGGAAGATATTTGTATGTATGGATGAAACAGTCCCAAATATTTGTGTTTCACTCAAGAGTATCTCAGGGTTTAATTATAAAAAGTAACAGGGGAAAGAAACAAAGTTGTTGTAGGTCTGCCATTCATTTCATGATTTCCCAGGGCAAACGAGTGCAAATTTGATCATATATATCGTCACCACACACAATGGTGGAATGAAAAACAGTGAGACAGAAAGAGCTGGCCACACTGAAAATACACAAGGTAGAAAACCTGTTATGCATAGGAGTTGAAATTTGAACTAAATATAATGGAAGCTTATAAAAATACAACATAATGCTTCACAGGACTATGGACAGAACTTTATCTATGGTCCACTTGCCTAAAATTTCAATTTGGTTTGTGTCATACATTCACAAGCCAAAATAACATAATTTATCCGTTTGGTAAACCCAGTAAATGTATTTTTAGAAACATGACTTCTGCATGCTCTTCTTCATCCAGCTCCTAAACTCCTTTCCAACTTTCTGTTCAGATATGAGCTTCCCTTCCCTATTTTCTAGGTGAGAGTCTGGGGTTTTTCTCCTCTCTTCCCCTCTTGAACTCTGAGTATGTTTTGCAGATGTTATGGTATTACCATTGGTTGAAAATTAATAAAATAAAATTAATATGCTGCTCATTTAAAACAGCTTACAGCACCAGAAACCAAACCTGGAGCAACTGAGCAATAGCTGCACTGCTATCTGTGCCAGTTGTCTTTTGAACCCTGTTTGGGATTTATGAATTGCTTTCTATCTATTCTCTGAGGTTTTCCTGGATGCTGTACTCTGTGCTTTATTCCACAGATGGAACCTATTAACTTCAAAAGTATGTCAAGTGAGCAATCCTGCAAACTGGTGAAAATGCTTGTGCATCTGAAAATTCACATATAGAAATCCTTTATTTCATCTTCTGAGATTCTTAGTCAAACATCAAGTTGCAGGCAATAGATTTTATTTTTTCTTATCTCAGCATTTCTAGCAAATTGGGACACCAGTTCCATTTCCACAGGAAACACCAAAACATTGGCATCTACTTTTCTCCAATATATCTGAATCTAAAAAGCTGCTTCTGTGGGATTCTAGGACAAAAGTTTCCTCTACTATTCAGCTATTGTTTCCTGTTGTGCAACTGCTCCTTTCCTTTCAACTGCTCGTAACTGCTCCTTATCAACACTAGAAATAACTCCTGTGCAGCCACACTGTCATGCCTTCATTCCATTTAACAGCCAGTTCCCTGGTTTTATCCCATTAGGATTTGGGGGATATAATCAAATTTCCAAAACCAAATGGGATTTATATTCAGCCTCCCTTCTCTTTGAATAGGCAGGGGATCAGAGATGGGGGGGCAGCAGATTATGCCAGAAAGGTGCACATTTATTAGAACTGGAGGTTTACAAACCATTGCCAGTCATAGTGCAAGAATGGGAAGCTCTGACTTGCCCCCAGAAAGGGCTGTTTTGGAGCAGCCTGGTGAGAGTGACTTGCTGAATCACAAACATTTGCCTCTAGCTCTTTTTTTTGAGAGAAATATAAACTCAACACCAAATACCTGCTTTGCTATAACTTCCACTCTTTTTACTTAGCATATCCTCCTCTACATCCTTTGTTTCCCACAATATTTTTCCTAAGATGTCTCACATCCATTTCTCCTACATCTACTGTGACAATTTTCATTCATCACTTTTGCTGTCACATCATCACACAACCCTTCTGCTCACGTTTTTAAAGAAAAATAAGGTTTGATCCAGGCTGTCCATAAGACAAGCCGCAAGAATTTTCTTCCCTGGCTTATTTGTGACTATCACATAATAGCTGTGCACAGCAGGATGCAGTGTCTCTGAAGAACAGGTATAAAAATAAATGATTGCTCCTCCTTAGCAAAGCTACTTAGAGAAATCTCAGGCTTGAATCCCAACATCAGAGATTTCTTCTCTTTTGATTCTATTTCTGTTACTGCTAACAGTCTATTTTATGAAAATACACGGTGTTAAAGAACAAAAGCAACTGGTCAAACAGACAAAATCCTGTGATGGCTTGAGTAATAAGTCAGGAAATCTGCTATTCATCTAGTTTGGAATGAGGAACTTGGTGACTGGCAGTGCAGATCCAGGTGAGGAGGCTGCAGCCAGACAGATGCTTCTTTTCCAGCCCTGGGTAAAAAAGAAGGCAGCAGGAGAGCTTTGCTTCCCAAAGGAAAGTACCTCCATGGAAAAAAGAAAAAAGTCTAAAAAGGAAAACAGGGACTCCCCAAGGCAATGAATGGGTGAGTAACCTGGGCATGTTTGACAGGAAAAGGGTATTCTCTCAGATGGAGATGACAGTGAAGGATGAAATCTCAGTGGGGCTGAACCCAAAGCAAAAATCATGAAAAAAAAGAACTGATCAGGCATCAGCACAAAACCCCAAGTATTCACCAGCCCTTGATGAGCATGTGAGCCAGCCCTTGATGAGCACAAGTGGCCAGCAAGTTCACACAGCCAGAAATGCAGCACACCACAAGGCACTACAAGTGCAGGAGGAGGTAGCAAAGCCACCCATGCAGCAGTTCCTCAGAAATGTACAAGGCAGGATACAAAAACAGTGCTGTATGCTATGAAATGGAAGCAAACAAGCTTTTAACACAACATCTAAATGATGAATAGAAATATGACAATAAATGGCACAGCTCAGAAACCTTTCTCATTAAGAAATAGTCATCCGCATTGTCATCTGGAGGCAGGGTGATCAGGCACAAAAAAAGAAAAACAAAACCTAGCCAGGCTCTGGCTATGTGATTTTGTTTTTTGTAAATGGCACCACCTAAATCAGAGAACTGCACCTCTGTGTTGTCATGCCTGATTAAAAAAATAGAGCCTGTGATGCATGAAAGCAAGACAAGGATATCTGCAGTCTGAAGGAATCTTTCAAGCCACTCCTTGTGGGCAAGAAATCTGAGAGACTGTTGGAACCAGAACAAGCACAGCTACCAAGTGAAATGGCTGTAGCTGCTGTAATTACAGCAGCTATATTCACTAAAGCCAGGAGAAAAAGAAATTAAAGAAAAAAAGACTAAGGAAAAAAAATCACAATAAGTTATAATACCATTATTAAAGCAGGAGTCTTACTAATGACAATTCCAAACATTTATTTTTTTTTATTACCAGTTAATAGAAGAGTGCTTTGGTCAGACACATTCTCCAGGATATTGCTTTGATCACTTTTTAGGGGTGTGCTGATCTGTGGCACTGATAGCAGGATCAGTGAAAAGCCCTTTTTATAATGATAATGGCAATGAAAAGCAGCTTCATTTACTTTATCCCACATGAATCTCCATTACTGGGAGCAACCTAAGCCATGACAATACTGGCACTAAGTAGCCAAGCAAAAGCATGAACCATTTTCTAAGAAACCTGTTAAGAAAGCAAAATTCATAAGACCACATCTCAATACCACGGTACTCACTCTTTTCTGCAGCTATACAAAATACACATATCAGCTTCTGCACGCCTGTGTTAGTAAAGAAGCTGCAGGTTTAACCTGGATACCCCTATCTCTGCTCACATCTGCAGTGCTGCTCTTCTTCCCCCGCTGCTTTCTCTTAAAGGATGCCAAGAAAGCAGCACTTAAGTCTTTTGTCTTCTCTTTTGCAAATCCTTCGCTGTTATCAGTTCCTGAGCAGAGAGAGTTTCCTGCCAGGCACCATGCCCAAAGCCTTGGCAGTCAGAAAGGTTTTAACTCATTCCGGGGCAGATCTGAGCACTTTGCACTGAGCAGAAATGAGACTGGTCACAGACTCAAGCAACTTGAGAAGTTCAGAACCTACTGAAATAAATCTCAAGCTGCCATTTTCAATAGCCTCCTCTACTGATTTTATCTCTCATCATATAAATTCTCATTTTTCCTCACAGCACCATCTGAGCAACTTGACTGAGCCTTGGGCTGTCCAGCTTCCAGGGGAGCCAGGGCAAACATCTCTGGGTACCTGAAGGACCACTCATCTCCTCCTGCACGACCTCAGGCAGCCCAAACACTCCATCCTTTCAGGGGCTCCACGCCCTGTGTTGGCTTTGGTGCTGTGACAGAGCATGGCCTCCTCACTCCCAGATGTGACAATGCCTCCTCACTGCCAGCCCACCCCTTCCAATTAAACCCTGTAGCGCTGGGCCCCCTTGGATAATTCAGCCACAATTTACAGCAGCTCTGAATTAGCATAGACTGTGAAATAGGCGTTTAGCTAAGGCTTTAGTGGTTTTCCAAGAAGAAAAAAAAAAAAGTAAAACAAACATACAATGTGGATTCAGATTAAAATGGTGTAAATAGAAGTTAATGAATATTATTACTTGAGTTATTAGAACTTTCTGCTTGAAAAAATTTAATCTAATATTCCCATTTTTAGTATTGCCAACAGCACTGGGGCATGCAGTTCAATAGTTCAAAGTTACCAGCTTTATAATTGCTTTCTACAGACCTTAAAAAAGGCATTTAAGTTTCAGGATGTAACAGAATGGAATGAATTACCCATAGTCACTTCAAAAGCAAGGAAAAAATTATTACCGCATTTAGGTATTTACATGCCTTTTCCTTTGAGAAACATGAGGGAGAACTAAAAAGCATGGTAAACAAATGAGAGAAAATTCTGTAATCAGAGAATTAGGAAGCCTTGGGCATTTCCAGCTCAACCAGCCTTGAGCATTTCCAGCTCAACCGTTATTTTTAAAAGAGAGTTTAAGTTGAAATTTCAAGTGATATCACAGGTTTTTTTTCCAAGATGCAATATTTGAAAGACTGAATTGCACTTTATTTACTCTTATCTGTGCTTTGTGTACTCAGAAGAATATGAGCTGGATTAAATATAAATTGGATTCATCTCATAATGCAGCTCACTCACAACAAAAGGTGCTGCTAGCATGTTATCTTCAGGTTAAATGTTGTTACAGTTTGTTAACAAATGCGTTTTAACATCATCGCTTCAGGTTAAATGATCTTACAGTTTGTTGACAAATGTGTTTTAACATCACCAGTTCACACTGCATGAGGAGACCATTGGAAAGAGGAATTACTTAGTCCTGGTACTGACAGCTGCCTTGGTGACAATGCCATCAGATTCACCATTCCAGTGGCAGCAATACCTGAGTGGCCAGCTGTAAGAAGGGCACATTGTTTTCTCAACCACATGAGTTGTAAATATTTAAAAATACAATTAAAACAGACACAAATATCAGCAATAGGAGGAAAAGCCCCTAGGAATCTAGCCTAAGAAGCAGTATTTCAAATATCATACATGATTTTCAGCCTAAATTACTCACCATTTTACACTTCCTCTGGTTCTAATTTATCCAATAGTTATACCTTGAATATGTAGGAGCAGATTGACACAAATTACTATGACAATCAGCCCAAGTTATTTCAAAGGCCTTATTTCAGGCAGAGTAATTTGGCCCCCAAATCCTAAAGGGTTTTTGAGATTTATGGAATTCCTAGGAGATGGGAGTAGATAAGAAATGAAAGATGATCCTTATCCTAATACTGCCTTTGGATGCTCTTACTTGACTCACCCACGTCAATATATAGCGAAATTTCCATTTATAAAAGGAAAACCTCATGATTTTCACTAAGGCTATTTCTGAGACAATTACCTGATAATTCTATGTTCAAATGCCACGATCAAAGGCTCCACGAGCTTTTACAAAGGAGGAGAAATAGTTCCAGAGATAGCAATCCTTCCTTTCCTGCATCTGCCATTCAAAAAAACCAAACCAAACCCACAAAACCAAACCCTGAATTGAAGGACTTGTGCAATTTGTAAAGGTCTGAATTAGAACGGGGACCACAGGCTGAGGTTCCCATGGAGTTCCAGGTTTGTATGTTATACACAAGAGAACATGATTCAGTGCAGCCCCAGCTCTGTTGGCTTTTCAAAGTCAGTGTGCTTCTGTGCAACATAGCAGAAATGTCAAGCCCAGCTAAGCTTGATCTAAATGTTTAACCTGCAAGTCTTCTCCACTGTACAGACCAATAAAACTTGCAATGACTTCAATGGGCACTTGAACCAAAGAGCCCTTTTGAAATTATCTGTGATGAAGATAATTTTTTCTCAGATTTTTTTGAACTCTAGGACCTGAAACAAAATAACATTTAGGATGCACATAACTTCTGTGGTTTTTGAAGGCTCTCTAGTAGAGATCAACAGGATCAACACTCAGAGATTGTGAGCACTCCTGAGAAAATGCTTTGTTCATAGTAAAATATCCAAGCGTTACTGCTTTCCTTTCAGACCATGGTGCGTCAGGAAAGAACTTGATGTCTGCCTTTCTGTCAAGAGACCTGAGATCAGAAAAGTCCACAAAAATCTTTTTGTTTGGGCACATGTCTGACATCAGCAGGTGAGATCTTGCCTGAACACACCAAAACCCAGACAACTGATACAAGTGTAGGACTTAATTACATGCTCAATATCCACTGAGTGCTCAGTTTGAATAGCAGAGCCTTCCAGGAACTGGTTTGTTTTTTTATTTCACTCATACAGGGACAAAACTCAAGTATGTTCTGTGATTCTTTTTGTTTGTTTCTAAGTTGCACAGGTGCTACTGAAGCAAATGTAGCTGAATGCTTCTGTGACAGTGCACTTGAGTAGGGCCAGTGCACACACAGTATGGTCACATCCATAGGCATGGTCCTGTTCAGGAGTATCTAAGTGCCCATCATACTCAGAAACTTTTAAACATCTCTGCCAAATTTCCACATAAAAATAATTAATATGTTTTGTAAAAGCTAAGAAAAAAACTACTTATTTAAAAAATTGTCATACTTTATATATTCTAACAGAAATTTTACTTTTTTTCTCTTTTTGTTACAAGGCCTCTGCAAAGCAATTTTGGCCAACTTCCACATATTTCAACAGATTTTATTATTTGTGTGATGGAAGCACGAGAGCACAGATCACCACTTGATATGTTAAAACACTCCTGCACCAGAGAATTCCTAAGGGCACAATGATGGAAGAAGCATTTGATTCTAACAGATTGAACCACAGCACCTGGAGGAAGGCTGGGGGCTGCCCAAACTGCACAGCAAGTGCAGCTCCAGAGGTTTGGCACAGACCTAGAATGCTCCTACATCTGGAAGTTTCCAGTGCAGAAGTGAACTCCAGAGCCACCAAGGGATGAGGCAGGGCTGCAAACTCCAGGCTCCTGTATCCTGAGCGCTGGATTAATGTTGGGGGGGGGTGGAATTCCCTTATGTCACATAGCACAGTGTCAGTGTCAGAAACGCCTCAGGCTGAGCTTCCCCAGGGAGAGAGCTCAAAAGTGAACAGACTGGAAAAGAATGTAATCCTAAATAAGCTTCCTGTGCCTCGTGTTCAGACACAAGTGAACTTCTTCTAAGGAGAAGCACTGAGGGGCTTGTTTTGGGTTTTGTTTGTTTGGGGTTTTCCCTAGGTTATTTACTTTGTTTGTTTGGTTTTTTGAAATTAACAAGGGAGACAGAAATACAAAACCTTTTGTACTTTCCTATAATGATGAGAAATAAATGTGAAAAAAGGGTAACAAACTTGACAAACTTTCAGGAGCAGTAAAATAAATCTACAGTCAAATACAGATGCTTTTGGATCTCCGTACTCAATGATGAATTTCCCCTAAATTCTTTTCAGAGCAATCTCAAAAAAGGATTGACATTCACACTGGACTTCCATGCTATCCTATTTTCCTCCAAATGGTCTGCAGAATAATAAAAAAAAATAAATATACAGAGATGACTGGTTTAAGTCAGCTCAAGGGAGAAAATCCAGTAAGGAGGCACATAAAGTTTGAGTTCATCATCATTTAAATCTGAAAAGCCAGGAAATACACAACTGACAGCCCCTTCCAAAATAAGTAGGATTTATTGCTTTTTCAACATAATTCCATATTTTGTGCTTTTCCCCTTGCTCTATAAACTGTCATCACAGTCACCCTGCTAAGGGACTGATCTTTTCCCAAGAAACTCCATTTCAGAAGCAGGAAAGGTCTACAAGGGATTCAGACAGCCCGGCAAGTTGGAATTTCATCTCCAGCAAGAGAACATCTATGATAAAACAAACAGAGCAAATTTATAAACACAGTTTATTAGGAAAGTGCAGGATGGTTTCTGTGAGGGGAAACCCTGCTAAGTCCTGAAAACTCAATGGCAGTGTCCAACAGCATGTGAGTGAAGGGATTCCATGGACACAGGACAGCTGCAATTTCAAATGTTATTAAAAAAAGGAAAGTTCCACTAGACTGGAGCAAACAGCCATTTCTGGACTGAGTGTTAATCCAAGGAACAAAAGGAAATAATAATGCTTAACCACTGCTGTACAGGGTGAGGCCCAGTCAGAGACATTCCCTAAGTATACTGGTTTCTGTCAACATCTTCATCCATGACCTAAAAACAGAAACTGGGGAAGGATTTCAAGCCTTTCCAAATCACATGCTGCAGCTAAACAAGAAGAACTCCAGAAAGACCCCACCCCAAAGGGGAAAAAAGCAGACTACAAGATGACAAAGAAGTCTCAGTGGAAATAATGTATATTACTACTCCTAGGCACCATAACATCATTCTCATCATTCTGCCCACTGCAGCTATAGAAAAATCCCATATTTAAAAGTAACTTTTAGTTGTCAAGATGAGATTACAATACAGCTCAGACATCCTCAGTGTTTTCTTATAGCAGCTCTTTCACAGAAGGAAAAAAATCACCACAATGCAAAATAAGTCCCTCTGCTATGCATTTGAATTTCAACAAAATAAAAGCTAAAGCAGAAAATAAATGTTAGAAGACAGTGACAAATCAAGCTTTTAATTTAACAAAATACCCATAAACATGTCTCACATTAAAATAAAACCTGCAAGTATATTAACTTTAATGACTGCTGAACAAAAGACAAAATAATTGGACTGAGTTATCCTATAAACTTCACTTTAGGGTACTTTGAGGAAATTCTGATCTAAGCAGAGAAGTAAAACACTGCTAAAGTCTCTAAGGAAGATGTACAAGCAACCTGTGTTAAAATGACACTATTCCTATTCCTCTCCAAGAAATTTAATTTGTAATGGAAAACCTGTATTGTAATTGCACCTGGTCCCTTTGATATTTTTATATTCTTTTCAAAAACACTGAACTCTACTTTTGGTGGTTGCAAATTCATACAGCTGCACTCTCAGGGATAAGGTCCAAGGGAGGACAAATACTTATGAAATGAAATAAACAATATTCTGCACATTTCAAATGCAGGCACAGAATGTGACAACAAATAGGTTTGTGCCTCAGAGTGGTTTGTGGGCCTTACAGAACAAAAGCAGTGCTGAGCTGTAGGTGCCATTCAGTGAAGGTGAGGGGGTCTTACAGAACAAATGCTGTTTAGCACATCCAGGGTGTTAAGAAAAAGCACAAACTACTGTGTGTAAAGGCTATTGAGAACCTAGGATAAAACTAAAATTTACATTGGAAGGAAGAAAGGACTGACAAAGCCAAATCTTAATTCTTAGGAATACTTCAATTCTGCAGCAAGCCTGGTTGCAGCATCACAGTAGCTTAACTCTTCTGTATTTGCTCTCAAGTCAGTTTGGTGGATTTTGCTTTTAAGGAAGGGAGGAAAGAGAAGCTGAAAAAGCTGAAAGCCTAACAGAGCTCTCTACAAGAAACTGAAATTGAGCTGCAGGATGAGTTCCTCATCCATAAGAGACGAAGTTTTTATTAATGTCTTAACTAAATATACACTTGTTATTTATCTGTTTGATTCCATATAAATGACAAGGGTGAGGTGATGGAACCAATGAGGAGCAATGACCCCAGAACAAAAATAAGTACTTGCCATCATTCAGGTGAAGAGAAGACAGCAAAGAGCACATTTACTCTAGTCATTCTAAGAATAGAAGCTCATAATCTATCTTAACTGCTAGATTTTAATGGCCTGCAGAATATCTCTAACTACATAGAACAGAAGCCTTAAAGGAAATGAAATTCTCAGGGAAAAATATGATCTAATTAAAGCATCTACAAACACGTTTCAGAAATGGGAAAAAATATTTAATTTTGTCAGCAACATCTGCAAAATGTTTTAATGAGATATCTATAACTCTCCTGACTTCCAGATTTTCAGAGTATGTCAGAATGTTTTACAAAACACATTAATTGGTACAGCAGTAGTTTGAAGCAGTGCACACCATTTCACTGGAAAAGACTGTCAAGAAATTGTGGCTGGTTTTATTTCACATCCCTGTCTCTGAACTCTGCCTCAAGCTCCTCTGTCATATCCCAATGGTACTAATATTTGTAATTATAAAGATATCAGAAATTGTAAAGATGTTATAAGATATCCAAGGTATACAAGATCTGATATCTTATATAAGGTTATATCAGATTTTCAAATTAAATTTTGGCAGCTTGACTTTCAGCAGCAGTCTCTTGCATTTGTGATTTGTTCTAAGTTTTTTTTTTTCTCTTCAGTGAAAGATATTTCTTTTGCTTGAAACTTTCCCTGCTATTTCATATTCTTATTCCTGAGGGCAGGAATTTCATATTCTTTTTCGCTGGGCTACAAGTGTACATGTAGCTGAAACCTCTCCCTTTTTCATTATTAATTGCTGTAACTTTAGACAAAATCAGAGTTACCAAGACAGATAACACAAACATGCAGCTCCATATTGGCAATGTGAAACAAGGAAAGAAGTTTTATTGTCCAGTGCAAACCTACACCAAGCACATTGTGAAAGACAGGAGTGCTTTAGCTACAAGCAAAATTTTGGCAAGATCATTTTCTCCAAGCCTTCATTCTGGAAACGTGTAGAGCATAAGTTTCATCACATCTGTTTAGTTTTCCAGTGTCCAAGAGGAGTTCAGAACACCGTTGTGACAGGGTGTGCTGGTGTTCGCTGGGGTCTGAGGATGAGGGAAGAGACAAGAATGTTGACTTCATGTTTCAGAAGGCTTGATTTATTATTATATATATTATATTAAAACTATACTAAAAGAATGGAACAAAGTATTTCATCAGAAGGCTAGCTAAGAATAGAAAAAGAATGATAACAAAGGCTTGTGACTGACCAAAACAGTCTGGACCACTGGACTGTGATTGGCCATTTATTAGAAACAACCACATGAGACCAAACACAGATCCACCTGCTGCATTCCACAGCAGCAGATAATTATTGCTTACATTTTGTTCTTGAGGCATCTCAGCTTCTTAGGAGAAGAAATCCTAAGGAAAGGATGTTTCATAAAACATGTCTGTGACAACAGGGGACACGAGATCTGGGTGAGGACAACCACACCGCCTGCAGGGGCAGCCACCATTCCTACAGCAGCAAATGGAAAAGGTCCTGAGAGATAAACACTGAATGCATGGACACCTGAGCCATCCACAGTGTCCTCTGGGGAGCCACACAGATGGGCCAAAATCCTGACACAGCTCTTCAGGCAACTCTTCTGCAATCCCTCTACCTATATATGACAGGATTTTAGAGGAAAGCATTGTTTTGTGCTCAGAGTACAATAGGATTCATCATTACAGGACTGTCATTAATTTCTTCAGCAAATTTTCATTTGCTAACAGCCCATGTTCACTTAGAAGTTTACTCCACTAATGATGTTCTCTTCATATGCCTGTAATTCAAGATATTTTGTATTGGTTAATTCTCATACTTGGTATTGCTGTATCTTCTTGTTTCCAAACACTTAGAATAAGGAAAATGTTTAGCTCTCTAATCAAACACTTCCCACTTACTGTGGAAGTCAATGACCTCTTTTTGTGCCCTGGCTATTTGAGAAAAGTTATGATTTCTATAGCTACCAACAAAGCTGCATTTGTCAGTCCTTAATCACTGTGAAATCCATCAGATTAATCTAGAACAATTCAAAGACCAGATCACAAAATTTGAACTAACACTGTGCCTGAAAACTAAACCAACTGAATATCATCTACATGCACAGAAGCATCCATGAGATCAGTTTATATGACTATTTTCTAATTCCAATAAGCAAAACAGAACAGAAAGGCAGATCAATAGTGCATTCCTGGTTAGTCATAAACAGAAATCAGACAAGAAAAAAACCTGTGGAGGAAAATTCATTCCCACAGATGGGATCTTCTCCACTTTTCAAGTGAGGAACATTAAGACACTTGATAAACAGAAGTGTTTTGTTTTCAGAGCTGTCAGCCTGGTATCCTCTACAACCATTACATGAGCTTCCATTTCACATTCCAAAGGAAAAAAGAAAAGGAAAAAAAAAGTCTCCTGGAATTAATAGAAGTAAAATGTAAATTTATCCTGCTTCCTGCAAGGTGACCACTTGTCACACAGCCCATTGAGATTCCCTACAGGCCTGAAAATAAACTTCCCAAGCCTGAAAGTAAACTTCAGCTGTGTGTAATGCTGAGAGCTTAATGTGTGAGCATCTGTTCCTGCAGCTATTCCATTTAAAGTGCACTGTCATTTCCAAACTGCAGTACAGGTGTCCTATGCCACCAGCCTTAACCAGAAGCTTCCTATGTATAGAAATATTTTCTTCCTCCTGTTACTTTTAATTGCATCAAGTGGAATTACACTGAATAAAATATTGACTGGTAAGATTTATGTAGCTTAAGCAATAATGCAGTTGGTAACACCTCTTACTCTATTTTCTCTCATGCTCTACATGGCAATTTTCTAAGCTTTAACACGTTAGCTGCTGGCATATGGTATGTTAATACACATGTTGTGGGAGCAATGCTCTCAACTTATCTACCAATAGTTGGCAGTGTTCACTCAATTCTCTACAGCATGACAGCAATTCCAGAGGGTAGCAAAAGTGACACATTGTCTGGGACAGGGTTATATGCTAAACTTCCATGTTTTATCTGGGCACATTACGTCATTCCATGAAAATTAATTTTTAGTTAAAAAAACCTGCAAGGATATGGAAGTCCCATTCTGCTTCCTTATCTCTGTAATCATTTAAGACATTATCTTGTATTCAGCTCAAGAACACCTCAGTAACTCCTGGTAGTGTCCTTTTCTTACATATTTTTCCTTTTCTCTTTACTATTCTTCCTAATTTAGATTCCCATGAGTATCATACCTCCTAAATATAAAAAGATAGCAGTGAAAACCTAGACTGCTTGCCTTACTCTACCCTGAGTTTAATGGATTTGCCCTGACAGAAGCCTGTGGAGAACCTCCCACTTCAATACTGGCATCACTGAAGGCTTTATTATCATGGTTTGTGTGATTTTAAACAAACAGCTTTTCTTTCATTCTGAATGCATGAAGACAACATATAGATATATTCTCAAGGACAAAGATCACTTGGCACTAGTCAATCTTGAAAAAAGTCCGCCCTCAAAGTCTTCCCTGTTAGCTGATGGCTTTGTGAGCCAGTTACAAGCTTCACTTCACATCTTCCTTCCCTCAGTGCTTTGCAGAAATACATGCATCTATCTATTTGTGCTCCTATATATATCAATACATAATTCTTTTTTTTTTTGCATTTCATTCTTTTAGCTAAATATATAATTCCGTATTTCTCTCCACTTGCTAATTTTACTTTGACAAGTCTTGACAGATGACAAGAAATCTTCTCTTGTGGCTTTCCCACATTCCTTCGGGCCTGATTGCATATCCACAAACAAAGCTGTAAGTGAAGCCACCTGCTTACTGATAAAGCCATGTGTGAAACATAAAGCTACATGGGTTTTCAAATTGCACCCAAAGAACAGACAATCCAGAGCCATGAACCAGGACTTGCTTCAATTCAGAGATGTGCCAACTTTGCTACCAAATGTGTGGACTATCACTCAACAAGTCTTTTTTTGCCTTTCCCCCCCGCCCCCCCTCAAAACAGGAGACAGGGAAAAAGCAAGAGAAGATGTCTCCATTCTAACCACTCTGCAAAACTCTTTCCCATGACACAAGTAAAATGCTCCAGACTGACATCTGCTGCATGAGCACAGGAAGCTGAATCAGATGATATGGTGCTGGTCCCACCACAAGGACAAAACAGGAAACACCTCTAAAATATGATGGTTTGTACCAATTAGCAAAACCCAATCAACACTACAGGCAGAGGACTGACTGGCTGTGAACCTACAGGGCTACAGATAGTACAGAATAGCTGTTGCATGGCTGTATAAATGCAAACAGTCCTTCCTTTGTCTCCTTTTCCTGGTCCATTTTGATGTTGGACTATTTCCTCATCTTTTAACATTAGGATAGAAATATGTGGGTGAATATATCTTCCTTACATTTCCTTACACCTTTTCTACAGACACGTACCCAATGCATTTCACTTTTATATCAGACACTGAAGTTGAAAATAGTGTGAGGACATCTCCATTCCCTGCTCCTTTTCCATTGTCTACAAGAAACACACATTTTTATTAACATTACAGTTTTATATTTGCCAACACTTCTGAAGGAGTGAGACGAAATACTCTGATTGTAGATCAAACTAAAGCAACCTCCAGACTGCTCTAGTTTGGACCAGGGCAGCAGCTGACAGCTGAAGCCAAATGTGTTTCTGCATGTCACTAAAGTATGAAAGACAGACAAACGCCCAATTTTACCCCCAGACATCTCCTAGTAAGTGATTCAGGTAACTGCCCCTCCTTGCTCTGCTTGGCTCAAGATGGGACCCATCAAGAGCAGATATGACAGCATTTTTACAGACAGCCTAGCCTGCCTCTGAGCTTCAGGGCAGGCATCTCTGCAGTCCCTGCCTCCTCAACACCCAGAGAGGGACACCCCAGGCTCCCAGCCCCTAGCCAGCACTGCCTTCCTTGCACAGAAAAACAAAGGAAGGAGCTGAAACCAGCACATTCACATTTAGTTTGAAGGTACACAGGAAGAGAGATAACTCATACATCTGCAGTGGAGATAGCTGCTGCCTGAAATTGTTCCCTGCTGAGTGGTTTTATAACAATGACAATTTCACCCACAAAATTTGAAAGGCTTACAAAACACAACTGCATTTGTCCCTAATATTACACTACATTAGAACACTTTCTCCTGAAAGCATACCTCTAACAATGCATATTTTTAAGATGCACAACCAGAGCTCTCTAGCATTTTTACCTGATCAAATAAAAGCTTTTCTTTTCATGTTATATCATCACAAGCTAATTCCCAAATACTTTTCTCTAGAACTGTAACTAAACTGGCAATTGATTTCAAAGCTTATGACGTACAGCAAAGGAAAAATCTGAACTGGTAACATGCTTATAATTGAGGGCATAAGTTATTTTAAACATCTGTAAAGATCCATCACAAGGGATCATGGCAACAGTAAATAAGCCATACTGTACCTATAAAAAAATCATTAAGGGTTTGACACCATAAATCACTAGCAATGACAATGAGCCTTTACCTATAACAGTTTGCACTAAAATTTAATTATAGCTATAAGGAGGTGCATTGTTTGAAAAGCAAGGAAGAGTTTGCAACAGACACAGGACTGATAAGCTCTTTATATTTGATTTTGTAGACTTTTTTCAACACTCTTTCATTAGAAAAAAACATTAAAATTTGTTCTGGTTTGTCATATAAATTTTTCTGCATAGACTCTTCACAGACATATAATCAAGAACTTTATACAAAGCTTTTATTTTTGTTTCTCCTCTCAGTTATATAGTGCCACAAATGTAAAGAAAACCAAAAATACCCTTATTAAAATTCCAAAGATGATTTTACCAAGAAGAGTCACACACACACACATATATATAAAATACAACAAACCTACAGTAGTTATTTGACACATGCCAATGGTGGCCCTTCTCAGAGTCCAAATGAATGAGAGATGACTTCCAGGAACCTGGTCTGTAGCCACATTCAGGCAATAAACCAGTTAGAATTTTCAAATGTTGGTTCAGCTAGGAAAAAGAGAAATATTGAATCGTTCATTCAAGCATCAAAGACCCATGAAAATATTTCTGCTCTGGACTTGGAACAGTGCTCCTCTTACAATTCAATAGTCCATCATCTTGCATTTGGAGAGGCAGAAATCTTGCAGTTAAAACCAGGAGGTTTTTTTCTCAAAACAGAGGTAGTGAGTTTGGGTTCAATAATCATTAAACAGGCACAGAGGGACGTACATTTTCTCATAGTTCTGTCTCTGAAGGCATTTGGTAGCAAATGAGTCCTTCAAATTGGACTCATCATTACTCAGAATCTTACAAGACAAGTATTGCACTGAGCTAATTGTGCATAGCCACCCAGTTTTACCTTTAAGCACAAGCTCCCTCATTACTTCCTTGGGATTTTAATAGATTTGCTGTCTCTAAACAAGAGCTGCACAGATAAACAATTACATTAAAGGTATGTAAGAAGAAAGCCTGAAGTTTGGTCATGGCTTTGTGCTCCAGGTCAAGAGGTGTGACTGGAGGCAGCACAGGGGGCTGGGAGGGCTCAGAGCACAAACAAGGGAGGGACAAGGAGAACAAGGAACAGCGGTGAGTGGAGGTGCCTGAGCACTTCCCCTGGGCACCGCTGAGTGCTGCAGTGAGCAGCAAAATTCAAGGGACACAATGCCTTGAGCTATGGGCAGAGCTGCATCATCAGCCCTGGATATTCACACACAGTGAAGTTAGGCATGCCAAGGCAGGGCCAGAATTTACATCTTCTTACCTAAGGATGCACCTCCCTCAGACTAAGACCCAGGAAATTTCTCACTAGAGACCACCTTCCCTCTCCAGGAGGGATAGGCCCACTGACTTTCTGCAGCTTTTTCTCCTTCTTCAAGGGTATCTAGCATTTATGAAGCCCTCAAGAAGACAATAACACGCAATTACATGGAGTATAAACATCTGTGTAGCCAATGGGAAAAAAACTCTCATCCTTATTAGGACATACACAACAGATATTAACATATCTCCACCTCATCCAACAGATCCTGTTTATTCCACTTCATGTGTTTTACTTCAGAAGTGAGTTAGCTCTTACATCCCTGCAAAATCTATTTAAAATTACCTGCATCTGAAGTGTTAAACAGATGGGAGGTTTTTCTTTTCCCTCTAAACTACTATGGCACTGGAGTTTGGGTTCTCATTCCCTACTGAATCTACACCAACTTCACAAGAAGCATTTATGCTTCAGCTCCCTCTGAAACATATGGGAGTTGTCCTGGTTCACAATTCATGAAATTCAGTCAGGTGAGTGCAAAACATGGAGTAAGTTCATAAAGGACTCCAAGGACAAAGTCTATTTAAGCAAGTCACATTTAGACTGAGCAAGTTCAGCAATCACTAGGTCATCTTAGCTGTCCATGGCAGGTAGGATATTCTCTAAACTAGGGATATTGGTGGTTTTCACCTCCATCTTCATTTATTTCAAGACTATGAAGTGAATAAAACATATGAGCCCAAAGTTTTGCTATCTTTTACATATCACTGCAGGGACTTCCTTCTACACAAAGAAGACAGAAAAAGAATGTCACTTGACAGACAACAAAAAAATGGTACAGCTTTGACAGCTCAGCAAAAGACCTCTTCAGTTTTAAAGGAAAAAATGGCTAGCAGAAAAAAGAAGTTTTAGTGATAACGTTGCAAAGTCAAGAGATCTGGGTCTGAATGAATATTTACATCTTGGCCATTAAAGGTGTTCATATCATCCATGATATGAACTTTTAAATGACTAAGGACTTTTTTGTGTAATGCCATAATGCTTTCATTCAGCTAAAACTACCCTTGACCCTTGAAAGCCCATACAAACAGTATCTGAAAGAACTCTGAAGACATGTTCTTCAGCCTGCATGAGAGCACAGTTCATTGTTGCAGTAAGTGAGCTCTGTTCTGTGTGTTTGCAGGGGTACCGCACTAGTCGTATCCCATGTAGTAACAGAGGAGATTTCAGGAATGTAACCCATCTTACTGAGCTCAGCAGTGCTTCTGGCAGCAGTTATCCACAAAGTTGCTTTAAAGACCCTAAAAAGACCTTGCAGAACTAAGTTCCAGTTCAGACGTCCCAGAGGAGGGTGAGGACAAACAAGCCCTGCAGAGTAGGCTGACTCACCATTCCAACAGCACTGAAGGAGAGAGAGGTGCTTCCTGGTGCCTTCCAGGGGACAACACCTCCTGTGTCAGAGGTTAAAAGCAAGTACATGCATTGACTTTCCCCTCTAACACCATGTATCACGTACTTTAGACCATCTGGTGCAAGAGAACTCTTACTTATCACACAGTTTAAATGCATGGAAGAGGCACAACCACCAAATTATTGTTAGAACTATAAATAACTAGCATGTTGTCTTTCCTTACGCAAGACTATTCACTTACACACTTTCAAGTCCATTACTCTCTCCTGTCCTCAAAATATGGTGTTGCTTTCCCTAAAGAGAAGTTTCCCCTCAAAATTCAGGGTTGGCTACTCAGTATTTTTCCTAAATCTGCGAGATTTGTTATCTGTGTGACCAGTATGAAACTCACTGTTAACAGACTCCTTTTCTTTACTCCTTCTTTGGAAAGGGAAGAGGTGTGGGGCATCATGGAAATCTCACACAAGTACTCAGACTAATCCCAGAGCTACTCCTCTTCCAGGGAAGGAATGGATCTCACTTGAAGGCAAAGAACATCTGTTCTTCACCATCTTCTGCAGATAGAATATCACCAGGAAGAGAGCACTGGTACCATCCACTCTACCATAAAACCCCACCACCAGAGAGGGGTTGAGAAGCATTTGATGCAGAGAAGTGCAGCAAACCTGGGCTGTGTCAACAGAAGCACAGCCAGTTGTTCATGGCAAACAATTGTTCTTCTTTGCTCCAGTCAGACTGTCTGTACCTACTGCAGCCATTAGTGTACCCTCCAGAACTAGCAAATTAATGGTAGTAATAAAGTGAAAGTAGTCAGTGTACAAGTCCTTTGAAAAGACACTGAGGCAACTTGGTTCGCTGGATTTGGAAAACAAAAAAATATATATTTATATATAAAATATTTATTTAATATATATAATATATATAATTGTACATAGAATATACATTTTTCTAAATCCAGCAAGCCAATATATATTTATATAGAAATATATATAAATTATAAAAATATTTTATATACATTTATATATATTTATATAAATATATCTTTTATATACCTTTATATATTTTAATATACATATACATATTATATATGTATATTATATATATATACACACACATATAAATATATAAAGTTTCGTGAGGGACCTAACAGGAGCTCTCCAGTAATATCCAGTACTGAGGGGCTGACAAGATGGCAAAGTCTGCCATGATGCACAACAGGAAAATGAGAGACAGCAGGCACTAATTGAAAAAAATTACCCAGACGGTACAAGGGGAAAAGAGTCGCTACAAAGATAATTAAGCAGAGAAGCTGAGGCCCAAAGAGGTTGTGCAACCTCCATCCTGGGCAGCTTTCAAAGCCCAACTGGCCAAAGCTGAGATGATCCTCAGAGCTGACCTACTTTGAGCAGGACGTTGGCAGGTCCCTTCCAGCCCCAATGACTTGTGACTCTGCTCTCAGCCGGCCCTTTAGCTAGAAGCTTACAAAGCCACTTGAGCATCTCAGGTCACCAGTTTCCTTGCTATTCAGTAACACTGAGCTCTATGAGATGAAAAATACAGTATCATTACAGTTGGACATTCCTTTTTTTATTTAGCTTTCTGACAATAGGCAAATTTCTGCAGAAAATGTTAGCAACAAACAAGACTCGTTAAAGAAAAATAAGAAATACAATCAAATACTAAAAGTGTCTAAGTCTGTTTCAGGTTTAAATTGAAATTTTAAACCTCTTCAAAGAGCTTAAAACACATACATATTTTATAGTTTCATGAAGGGAAGGGGCACTGTAGTTCTAGTTCTCAGTAAGTTTTTTTAAATCTACTTACCTTAGTGCATTTTGCCACAGCACTCTACTCTCCCCAGAAAAATTTTGCCCTCCCTGTACTCTCTCAGCACTCCTCCTCCCAGGAAAAACACCCTGTTCCTCCTAGGCTGAGCAGTAGCCTGGCCAGTACCTAAAAAACCCCATCAGCAGTATTCCACTCTTGTCATAGGCCCAGGTGTCACTGCCCAGCAAAGCCGATGTCTGTTCTTCCTTTGCTAACTTTGACCCTTGGTAAAAGAGTATTTCATTGCTTTATTTGTAAAATTGGAAGTTATACAGAGCAACACCAGAAATATTTCATCTTTTGCCAACAGACGTGTTAATAAAGAGCTAATCCTCTCATGTTTATATCAAAGCTGAGGCAATCCACAGTGCTAATGCAAAATCCCTCACTCATCTTCTTCCATTTATGCTCTGTTAATCATATAACATTATTACAAACAATACAGTAAACTAATTACTGTTCAGTCACTTCTTTCTTCCACACTATAAACTAAATTACTGACTCACAGACACATTCTCTCTGTGAAGATGAACTCTTTGTTTGTTCTCCTTCCTTCCAGTCTGTTTATTGCCACTTCAATTCGCAGACAACAAAACCTTAAGGACGCCTCCCCACATAACTGGGGTGAGGGTTCTTGGGCTGTGATGGTTTCTGGGTTTGGGCTGGGGCTTGGTTTTTTTGTTTGAGGGGTTTGGTCTTGGTTTGCTGTTGTGTTTCTTTGAGTTTGTGTTGGATTTTTCATTTGTTTGTTTTTGGTTTGGGTTTTTTTTTTGGTGGGGAGGAAGGAGAGAGCAGCAATGGGAAGAAAGAGTACATGTTAAAATGGCTTAAATGAATTTTCTCCTTGGCTGTCAGAGCCACTTGTGAATGCTGTAGGTAAAACATTCTACAAAACCTGGAAAAGTCCATCTGACTCATTACCCTGTAGCCTTGTGAGATTAAATTTGGTGCAGTAGTTCAGTAACAGCAAGCACAAAGCAAATTGCACCTATTGCTTTCTCACACTCATTACCAATACCTTTGGGCACGACAACATGCTGCTGAACTATTGCAACTAAAGTATCGTGAAACCCTGTATATTTGAGGCATAGTATGAAGAGGGAGGTTTTAGCCTATGAAAACAAAGACTTTCAGGGAAAGCTTTTAAAACAATTCTCCAAAGAAAAATAAGAAAATAGAATCAACATAAACTTCTGAAACAGGCAGCTGGGCAAAACCATGCCAGCATTGTATGGTTTGGATTACTGAATACTGAGTTCAGGATATTAGAATAAAGATTGACTACATTTCAAAATATTGTGCTGAAGAAGCTGCATATGCTCACCATATTCAATGCTATTTATGAGAGCAAATCAGAATTTGTTCTGAAAATGGTTACATTCTGAAACTGAACCTGAAGATATGTATTCATGCATTCTTCTTCTCTTATTTGACAGGGAAGAACGAAAGGCATTAATATATGAATTGGTGTACCACTATCATTTTTCATAGCATGATACCAAATCTTGCTATCCATTTTTGAGAACAATGAAAAGCTTTTTCACTTACAAGGTAAGAAATGCAGCATGGAATCCAGTTCAAGCTTCTAAGGTCATTTGAAACAGTCCATGTTTTGAAACAGAACTATTTTGCATAACGAAAAATTCCCTTGGTACTGTAAAGAGCATTGTAAGTCTACTCTGTTGATTTATGAATAAAAATATACCACAAACACAACTATGTCATATCTGTGTGTACAACTCATGCTTCAATGAAACACTACAGACACTTTCAGCAGAGAAAGCAGGAGACACTTTAAAGGCAGCAACAAAATTAATTCACCTCAGATGGGTTTCATTTTCTCCAACAAAACCCAACAAGACTTAAAAAAACCTCCAAGTCTAGGGAAGAAAGCCCTCAATATTGAATTGTGGCTCACAAGCAAGACAAGTAGATGGCACAAAAATCTGTGACAGGACTTGTCTGGTGTTTCTAGCATATTTCTCTCATTTGGTGTATCCAAATTCATCTTCCACACAGAAGTCATATGGCCAGCCCTTAGAATAATTTGCACTTCAGACTAAGTCTGCATTGCTTAATTAGGGATAAACTGCTTTCCAGCTTGCAGCTTGCTTGGAAATACCAAGACAGTACTTTGCCATTTCTTTGTGCCAAATAAGTACTACATGTCACTTCACATTACATTTTACACCAATTGAGAAAAGTGCATTGTGCACTTTGGAAGCACTAAAGGCTTATCTCTTTCTACTACCAGTGATTTACTCTTTCCCTCATCTGGAAAATGAGGCTCAGCTTTGAGTTATGGTTTCTACATCTGGACACTCAACTCTTGTTTTCCTCCTAGGCCTTTGGAAGAAATGGCTTTTTGTGCATGTCCCTTAGGAGCGCTGCTTCTCAAAACCCAGGAGTACTTGCCCTACTGTGGTTATGTTCTCGCGCTCTAAAAGTGCTGCTCTTTCTGCAAGGTGCACAAGGGAAACTGCTTATTAAACAGTTGAGTTGTTTTCTAATAGTATTAGACTAGGAAAAAATATTGGTTTTAAACATATGCTCCAAATACTGCACAGTCCACCTTGGTGAGCAGTTCAAGAAATCATTGAAGGTCTCAATTTTTTATGCTTTTGTACCAAATATTTGGTCCCAAATAATCAAGTGAAATCCAATTTCCTTTAAGATACTATGCACAAAAATAGCTCAAACGGCACAGAAACCATCCACAAAGAGCTTGTCCCTAGATAAGTGAAATCAGTAAATCTCTTATCACTTTCAATGCAAAGCACTCTCTGATTTAAATTTCCTTTAAGGTCTCATTATTATTCTACTTATTTCTATTTTTTTTCCCATCAGCAGACTGCATTGCAATAAATATTTGTATATGTATTTGAGAGATACTAAGTGGTATTAACTGTTTGAATAACTGGATAAATCATTAGAATTGTGTTCAGTTAACAAGCTTTCTCTGGCAACTGTCACAGGACATCCCACTAGTCTCAAAATCACAAGAATCTATTTACCACAGAGCAGATATGTCCAACAGGTTATGTTTCAAATAATCCAGGACTGCTTTCCTTCCACCTTACTTTAGTTGCTGCTCCCTCCCTTCATTAAGCACTTATTTACACTAATAAGTGATTATTACATTTTCAATTCCTCATTCAGCACAAGTACCATAATATTGCCATATGATATTTTATTCAAATAAAAATTTTAATTGAGTTTTTAACCAGTGCAGTAAGGGTCCCCCATATCGCATTCCTTCCTCGCCTTCTGCTAGATACTAAGCCAACAGCATGAAAAAAATCTAATTAAAACTGAAAATGTGGACCACAAGCATTTATGGTAAGCATAGAATAGTGATTTTTTTTTTTCCTACTATGATTAATTCCAAGAGTTGAGCTCTATTTTTTTACTTTTTCTCTAAGAAGATATCAAGCCAAAATAAAAAAACTTGCCTGTTTATTCATGTTACAACTATTAAGAGCTCCATTTCCTTTTGCTACTTTAGCACTGTACTCTAGCCTACCAGGGGAACTAACTATAAGGGTTTTGTTTGGTTTCCTTTTTATGCTAATAACTCAGTCATAAATGCCACACACAGGCTTGCAGCTTAAAATTATGTTGATTCTGCAAAGTAGTCATCACCTCTCTATATTTGGGCCTGATGACTTCTTTCCCCCCCAAAGTGATAAGTTGCTATTTCAGGTGGAAAAAAAGTTTGAAAAAAGCTGGGTACTCCAACAGCCATACCATTAGCAGCAAAAAAAAAAAAAAAAAAAAAAAAAAAAAAATTTACAAATCCTACAGAAGCATCACATTTTAATGGTGCACAACATCACCTTTTCAAGGGGCTTCCTAGAGTTATGAATCCCTGAAGCATTAACTCATTCTCTGTCCTATTCCTAAAGTCAAGGTGGGCTGATCTGCCTCACCAAGAGCCCTAAACACAGAGCCCAGTGGCAAGGTTCTCTCAAACTCCCTCACCTCATCAGGCTGGCAGAGTCCACATTTACAAGCCTCGAGGGCATGCTGCAGGGTTTATCTATTTATTCAGGCTTTTGCCTGAGGGAGGGCTGCAGAAGCAAAGGGAAGGTTGGCAAGTTCTCTTTATTTGCAACGAGGTCAATTTTATGTATTAATTTATGTACATGTGTCTGGAGATTATGATAGGCACATTTCATACAATAGCAAACAACTTTAGCCATAACCTAATTAACTTTGACTAAGGAAGAAAAGAACTCTCCAGGTCTCCATTAGAGATAAATTCCTGTAAAAACTTGCTGTGATCACAGATGCTGCAAAATAAGAGTCTGTATAATCCAAAACTAAAAGGGGGGAAAAAAATGTGCCTTTTCACACACCTGAAAATCAAAAGCCAATTTATAAGTTGCATGTAAGTTTTAATGCTGTCTGAGCCTTCCCTTCAATGCCCTTTGACTAACTGTTGAGTAGCAAAAGAAAAATTCTTCTTCCTTCTCAGTATAACTCTGGGCATGATTTTGCAGGTGTTCAAAAGTTGTAGAAATACTGTAGTTCACGAGACATGGGAAAAATAAAAGGAGCTGCTAAGAATAAGAGAGTCCCCTGAAAAGGAGCACAAAGTGGTAGATTCATGGTACACTGAAATAATACAATCAATACAAGAAATCAACTGCAAAGTGAAACTGATTGCTGAATACTTTCTGACAAATCTAAAGAGACTTTCCTGCAGGTGTTGGTTTGACCTATTCCCTGAAAAAACAAGAGAAGCATATTAGATTGGCAAGCTCAGGGTACAGTTTAGATATAACACTGTTTTAAGGGAAACAAAAAACCCACCACGTTTTTAAGGTGACACGTCAGTTCTAGAAATGGACTTGAAAAAATGCAGCAAGCCTTATGACACTTGCTCTGTTGTTGGGAAATTTCGACTTTAGCTGTAATGGTACTTAGCGATGACAAGGATCAGAAAAACATGTTGCTTCAGTGACAAACTCAGCCTACACTGGGACAAGACATGTCCCAGACCAATGTATAAAGCTACAACAGCACTCAGCTGAGCCAATAAAAGGCTCCACAAAGATTTTTCAGAGAGACCGAGAGAAGCTTCAACCCTATAAAGTGTCTGTTCTGCATTTGCAGATCACCGGAGGTGCTGAAATGAGTCATTGTGGTTTGGGTGGATGGATGGATCAGTTGAGGAATTGCTTTGAAGTATGGAAATGCCAAGTGACAGAAACTGAGGATCCTACCAAAAGCTATAAAGTGACCAAGTACCAAGGGCATATAAAAAGGTTAAGAGAACTTGGATTAGCAAAAGAAGTACTCATATGGTGTTTAGAGACTTATTCAAACCAACAGAATAACTCATCTACAACTGATGCTCTTACCAAAGGGAATCTATGACAGGGTTGCAGTTCTATTGGAGAAATGAGATGGAGTGCATGTGAAAAAATCAGAAATTCCAAGTATAAACCACACATGGCCTCAATGATGAGCACATTCCAAATACCTTTGCGAAATATTCATGGCAAGCGAACAGAAAACAGTGTGCACTAAGAATATGGCAAGGAGAGCAGACCTTGGGAATAGAGCTCATTTTACAAGGAGAGAAGTAGATACTACATTGTCACAAACACAAATGTAAGGTGAAAGGGGATAACATGCTCAGCAGGTCACACTCGAAAGCTTTCTCTTCCAATAGCTAAATTACAGTGAAATTCTACAACCCATCTTTTTACAAAGGGTATTGTAAATACCATGGGATCTTTATATTTAATTAACAAATGAAAGTTTTTAAGCTTTGCTAATCTGCGGCTGGCTGCCAAATCTGTGTTTCATACCATAATATCAAACATATGTTTTATACAACATGCAACACATTCAGTAATTTTCACCAGTCCCAGGCATCCACTTCCCTTCCCTTGATACATGAAATGCATTCAGAAGCAGCAGAGTAATCAGAACTGGGAGCTGGAAGATTTAGAGTGCAAACCCATGGGGATTTTCCCATTTGTCACCCCTGGGCTCTGGCAGTGACTTACAGAGAATGTCACGTTTATCTACAGACTGTAAAATGAAGTTGTTAAGCACAAACAAACTCAGGATGAAAAGTACAAAAATGACTTAAAATTTCAAATCTATCTTCCACCTCCCTGGTGAGATAAAGCTGCACAACCTGCCCTGTGCCCGATTTCCAGTGCAAGTAGGGAAACATGTGGATTAAAACTGCATTTCCGGCTTGGCCACAAACGCTGTGGAAATGCATCTAATATTTCCTTACCTGAGCAATCATCCCATCAGACATGGGATCAACTGCCCTGTAGGTTATGTAATGATTTTGAGGAGAAAGATGAGGTTAATAATGCAAACTCAACCTTTCAAAATAAACCCAAGAACTTGCCACAGCAATTTCAAAGTACACAAATTTTTCTTTTAGACAAATGAAAACTTTTTTTTTTTTACACTAAGTGAAGACTTAGCAGTATTTGTTTAGAGTGTTAAAAGCTTTCTTTAGCAATAACAAAAGACTGAAATGCAAAACCCCCAGGAGAATCACTTGCATTAATAACAAAATTTTTTTTCAGACAGTAATTGGACAGTACACCCGCTCTTGCATGTAACTGGTAACATTTCTAAAACTATAAAGTTGATTGCAGAAGAGTTGTTTACTGTGAAAACTCTCGTGCTTTGCTTCAGCCACCAAAGTCACTAAATCACAAAGACTTGAACTATGAGTATCTAATATCATGAGGTTGTGGGATTTTGATCATCACACATTTTATTTACTCAGAACTTCTGACATAATTGTCACGACTACTGAAATGTTAAAAGTGATTGTGTTATCCAGCCAACACGTTTGGAATGGAAAGAAAGGAAAAAGCTGTTTTTTCCAAGGTTTAAGAACATGAAGTCCTTAATCTGTCTACTTGTTTATCATGAGACCACTCTGTCTTTGTTGGGTATGGATACCAAACATAACAGATGGTCCGCCAAAACCCTATCACGTTTGCTTCAATTATTTGTGAAAGACTGCAGAGGGGGAGGAAAGAACTAGGATGATACACTAAAATCTAAAAGAAACACAAAGCCAGGTACTAAACAATAGAAAGAATGACAAGTTGCCCTGAAACAGCTCCTGGATATTTCACTTGAACAGAAACGAAGCAAGTATAGAGTCAAACAAACATGGTGTCAAAAAAGATAGTTTCATGGTTAATCCTACCTACTTAATTGTTTCAGCACTCTATCCAAAGGGACATACACCTGATTTTGCATAGTATTTCCACAGAATTACTAACTCAGTATTATGAGAACATATGTAAAAGATAAAGATACACCACTATGTGCAACAATTAACTCTGATTGCAAAAGGGCAAACTTGTAATGTGAAAGGAGACCAAACGACCTTTGAAATACAAGGCAAAGCTCGGCAGACAGTAATATGCTTTCTGATTCTCCTAAGCCCTTAAGAATGCTTTTTCATTGGCCAAGGTGTTTAAAAGACATGTATTTATGGTATTTAAGAAATCTAGTTTAGTGATGGAACTTTTAGGTTAATGATTGAGCTCAATCTTTTGCAACCTAAATGATTCCATGCAGGAGAATGTGTAGAACCCTCATGCATTTCTATGTGTCTTATCAATTTGCCACCAGCACTCCACCAAAACACAAATACCAACACTGCAGTATGAAGTCAAGCATTCAAATACTAAAGACAAAAGAAATAGATTAGAAAAAATTAGGGCAGAGGCTTATAGAAACATGTTTGAACATGATTTTTATTTTTTTTTCTGAGCCAAAAAGTGTTTGACCTCAGAGCTGCAGAAATTTAGGGCATGGAAATGGGATAATTTCATTATGTAATCTGATTTCCTGTGTGTTACCCACCACCGCACTTTTACTTAGCTACTCGTCCCTCCAGTAAGTTACATTTATCAAGATTATCTTCCTCAAGATGCCAGTACTTCTTGTGAAGACACACCAAAACCAGAAAAAACTAATTACTTTTGACAGTATGTTCCAAAGATTATACTCTCAGTAATGGATAAAGTCCAAACAGTGATTTTCAGGTTTTTGCTTGTCACTGTCCAACAGCAAATGCTCCTCTTACAAAATTCTTCAATACTGAGTGCTTTCCTTGTCAGAACACATTGGAAAATCTGTTGATTTGTCATATACTAAGTAAGCTACATACACAACATTATAACTATATTAGATAAATAGGTATGTAACAGGTAACCTACAAAAGCTATTCTAAGAAAAAGGTTATGTTCAAGTAACACAATTTTTGTTAAATTGACACTGTCACCATAGATTCACAGTCTTATAGAAATCAGAGAAAAAGGCTAAATAGTTTTCATTATACTGCAGTATAAAGAATTAACAAAACTGAGTCACCACATTTACCAGGGTAAACAGAAGAAAAGCTAGAATTAATTTTTTGTCTCCTCCCCTACATTTTTATATATATAGCTACTATCCTGAAGAATTCTTTTCATACACAAAGGAGATAAAAAATTACATTACTAAAAAATGTTACTAGAAAGAACTGTAGTGTTTACAGTTTTCCCTGATAACTAAATTCTGTTCTTGAAGGTTTTAGAATTTATTCCATAGATACTTGAGTCCTTCCTAAGTGAACTAGAAGTTCTGCCTGAAGCCTTAAAGCCCTGTTTTGAAATAACTATATCTTGCATTTTAGGGTAAAGCACACCTGAAATCTGAAGTTCACTGTAATAATTCACCCCCCAAGGACAAAGGTTATAGGTGCTGACATCTCAGAAGTTACTACAAGGTGCTGCACTCCTGCACTGTATTGTGGGGGTCACACAAATGAAGCTTTCAGGTCTACTGGTGAAAAGGGTGGTGTAAAACCAGGCTACAGCATGGAGACCTCCCTCACAGCATGTGCTCCATCAGCCAAAAAACCTCACCCTGAACAAATCACAGCTTTCAGGTTCTGAAACAAAAGTTAACACCCATGGGAGGTTTCAGAGTCCCCTTCCCTGTCCAGCACACACCTCCAGCTTTGCTCTGAGATGGAACACTCATCACTCCAACACTCTCACTGTCCGAGGTGACCCAGCACGGGCTGAGTGCTCCAGGAGCACACACCAATTGTCACCACCCTAACACACCTCCAGACCTAATCATCACTTCAGTGTCCACTACCTCTACTGCAACCTCTCCAGATCTGACTTTCCTCCAGAAGAGACATAAAGACGACTTGAGTTTTACTGATATTTTTAATAAGAATAAAGTAGATGAAGCTGCAGTAGATGGTAGAGTTCCCTACAAATGATTCTGGAAAGCACTGGTACAAGGCAGTGTGGGAATTAGAAACTGTGATGAAAATTATTTAAACCATCATATAACAATGAGTAATCCAAATTCCACACCTCTTGAACAGTGAGAGAAAGGTGAAAAACTGCATCATTTACCAACACACATGCTAGGCATGAGCTCAGATCTTGGGAGCTGTCATGCAATGTTTCACCCTGCTCATTTGCCTGGCAGTGCAATCTCTCTGACCATTAACAAGTAATTCCTTTGCAAGAGCCAGGAGCAGCTCAGCAACCATCTAATTTCTTAATAAAGGAGAATAAATCATCGTTACCTGTGAAGAGGATGAAGCCATTGTCTCTGCAATTTACAATTGTCACAATTGCCACTCTTCTAAAACCAGTCTTTTCAGTGTCTAGCTCAAAACAAATACCTTTTCTCACATGTGTCATTGAAGATAACTGCAATTCAATCCTATTTTTGCATCTTTATTGTAGGAGGGAAACAAAAGAGCATCGGCACTTTGGTTATTTTTTACCTGGTATATGTGAAGAGATAACTGCAAGGAGCTTCAATGCTCAAGTTTATGTTAATCAGGTCTATGTCTAATACCCCACAAAAGGGAGCATTCAGCATTTTCCACTCCATTTCAAAATAAAAGGAATAAAAGTAAACACAAGAGCCATGTAACATCAGAATTCTTTACAGCTGCCCTATTTCAGTCGTAGATGTGCACTATTCTTGTCTGTCTAGCCTTACAGAGGCTGTGCCTACTTTATAAACGGTATGAAATTCAGAAATCTGAAAGAAAATTTAACTATAACAGCAGCACAAGCCATTTATGTTCCAGCAATGCATCATTTTTAGAGAAAAAAATGCATTTTCTTCACAATGAGCAATTTATGGACTCAGATAGCACATCTGGGATTTCTATTTCAAGTCTATTATTTCACAAAAGAATAGTTCTAGTAAGGGTAAGGCTAGATAAATATTAGAAGAGATTGACATTTTATGTAGATTATTTCTAAGATCTGAAAATAATTTGGTAAGCATTATACCAAACAGTGAAGAGAAAAATCTGCAGCTCATAACTCAATGTATTAATTTGAAATAAAGGATACATTCCCAAGGGTAAAAAAAGACAAAGAAATGCCCTGCCCCAAACACCTGTGAAATTATTTACACTGTTTGCTTACACACACCCTGGGCAGCCCTGCAGCCAGGGAAGGTCTGGCCCATCACAGGGAAGGCAGGAGGCTGAGGAAAGGCTCTCACAGCTCCTCTAAAGCCAGCTCCAATGGCTCCATACTGGCCACACCACTAGGGAGAGACCTGAACTAAGAAATTTCCTCCCCAAGACAGGTTGTTGGGGTTTCTTGTTGTGTTCTTTTTACTCCTTTAATTTTCTTTTAGCTCAGCCAAATCAGCCCAAAACACTTCATTTAATTGCTAAGAAAATTAAAGCATTATTCCATGTTTAAAAATATTTTCATTTGTAAGCACTTTGACACTAATTAACAATCAAGCAGAAAACAGACCCTTCTTCACTCCACAACTTGCTTCCATTCTGGAAGCAGATTGTGGGGTTGTTTTAGTTTTTGGAAGATATTAGGATGCTGCAACAAGATACCCAAGCAAATTTAACTGTTTATAGGAAACAATAGATGACCTTTTGTCTTCAGAATCACAGTATTTTGTTAGATTGTGAGTGTATAAAGCCCAAAACTACGGGTGCAAAGAGCTGGTTTCTTGTGGTTTGTTGGTTTTATTTTTAAATGTAGCCCATCCTTTACTAGAATATGAAATTAAGTTCACATAATTGCAACACTGTATGCTATACTAAGCATGGTAAATATATGCCAAATATAAGATATTTGGATCACACATATATGGATCTAGGTAAGTAGTAAAGGTGGGTTTTCTCAAATGGGTTCAAACTAAGTCTATTTAAGTCTTCAGTGTGCCAACCTATATTTCCTTACTCCATGAAATAATTTGTCTCTTTAAAATCATAGGAATCAAATAATTCCAGAGTTATGTTCTTGGAAGGGGTGCTTTCAGGTGTCTTTTGCTCTGTGCCAATGGACAAATAAAGTTTAAATGGGAAAAAACCTAGAGGAAACCAATCTGCATGTTCCTTAAATATTCCTTTCTTCTTCCCTCCTGATATAAAACCTCACCTCTCCACCTGTAATAGCTTCCTAATTTATTAAAATCGATTCCACACTATAAACACAGCATGTGCAACCCAAATATTGCCTCTAGATTCAACAGTGAAATAAATAAGAGCAGTTCACTTGTCCTTTCCTTTCCTTCCCACTTTTGGGAAAAAGGGCTTTTGGCTGTCATGCAGACCTAGAGATGAGAAGTTATTCATTCTCACACCAAGCAGACCTCCAAATGAAGATAAGGAAAACAACTTTGCATATCCATATCAGCTGCCCAGTGTTAGATGTGCAGTAGCATTGGTTTATTCCAAGTCACAACCCACTTCAGAGCAGGAACCAATTTCCTTTTTTGTACAGGTATCACACCAGGGAGTTGACATTTGCAGGGATCTACATCCAGACTGTTTACTGTTTACAGCATGCAAAGGATGCAGTGGAATATTAAAATTTTACACACACGTGCTTTTGGCTCAATTATAATTTCATTAACAATATGTAGTAGAGAACTATGTCAGCCACTCCTGAACAACACTGGGATGCATGATGACACAACACTAGATGACAACTACAGGCCATCCCCCCAATGACAAAATCCAAAATAGCTTTGAAGGCTTCAGATTAAGGACTCCCAATTACCAATGAAGTTCAATTAAACTCTTCCTCATTTTAGATTCAAGTAACATCATGGATTTGGCCTCAATTCTTACAGTTGTTTAAGGATACACCAAGTTTGAATCCTGTAATTGAGACATGGATTAGAGACTATTTTTACACTTATATTTGTGTACAAATATTGTTTAGGATCTTAATTCTTCTTTCTCCTCAGCAGAGGACAACTACAGGGGAAAAAAAAGAAAAATAAAATACAATAAACCAGCAGTTGTTTTCCTTTGTTCTTCATTACACTTAATCATTTTGTTACCCATAAGCATTTGGACATTTTAGTTTTTGATCCTGTTGGGTTTTTCACAGTTCTGTTGTGATCTCACCACATGATTTTCACTGTATTATCTACAAAGCCATTTGGCTACAGGTTAGAGACAGCACAGCTTCCAGGCACCTCTCTGCATAAATAACAGGAAAGGGGAAGAAGGCTCAACATAATTTATTATGGGTTTAATTTTTATTTCCTTAATAATTGGTTGATAAATGAAAAAAGGGAACATTTTATTGATATCCAATCTTTTCATCCTTCCATTAAACAGCAACCTGAAAGTTTTACAAAAAAAAACCCAGGAAAGTGCTACTACTTATATCAATAAAATATTGAAGGAAAATTGCAAGTTTCACTTCCATTTGACTGTTCTTGGGCCACTGTAACACATGGTAAAGAACTATAGCAAATCAAAGTTGCCCTAAAGGCTGGGGATAGACTACATTTTTAAAAATTATTCTTCTGAAGTTTTTTGATTCGGTGGTTATGATTGAAAACCTTGTACTTTATTCAGAAATAAAACATTAGAAGATTTTTATTGCTAAAACTATTTTTTAAAATAAATATTTGTTTTGGCCACAGAATTTGCTGTTAAATACAGCTTTTAACTAACCAATAGCTGAGCTTGATTGAACCAGCTATCAACAACAAAAGGAGCATAAATTCCTTATCCTCAGCCCAGAATAAGGAAGCCAAAGCTACCTAATTCCTAGACAGATGGCAATAAAAACTTGGTGAATGGGTATGAATTTTTAGGATTCCAATACTGGCAATGCAGGGAAAGCCTCCTAAGCTCAAGTGCATGCAGCACACATCCCCTAAGCTTGGCCTGTCAGGCAAACCAGGGCACATGGGCTAGAAATAAAAGCAAACTTGTGGCTCACTTGCACCCTCCCAAGCAGCAGAGCAAACAGAACCATTGCCAAGGCTTTCCTCTCACTTCCAGGCACGTGCAGCTGGCACCAGTGTGCTCCTCTCGTGCACCAAAGGCAGCAGATGGAATGAATTACATATTTCAACAGCCTTTGACACCATATCAAACACCCTGGCTTTTAGTTTGAGAAGAGTAGCTCCTGGGATTTTTTTTTCCAGCTTTCACCATCCAAATAAAAGTCACACACAGTTATTTCCTACTTTATAGGACAATATAGCCATGCCATATGCTGCAGACTTGCAAGTCTTGCATAGTGAAACAGTGCAACAACAGCAAAATAAAATGATCTGAGTTTGGCTTTGTGGCTAAGTCACCACTGAGCAATGAGTTACAGATAATGAACAAAGTTTCAAATCACAGTTTGGGCAGTTTGAGTTGGAAAGGGCCTTGAGAATCACCTATCCTGTCCACTACCCTCCCCACCACAGGCAAGAACATCTACCCATGCCCACTGCATTGCATAAATTATGGGGTGTTCAGTGCTTTTCTAAACCAAAGAAAACTCAAGCCTCTACAGCTTGGCAAAACTGATCAGCTGTATTTAACAAACATCATGAATTGATTTTAGTTTGTTAAATCTCCTAGTTTCAGCTCCCCTGTGTAAGTGCATTGCCCAAGGAGGTGTGGACCTGTCCTGCTGGTCACAGTGACAGTGCTGCTGGGAAGAGCACAGCTAAATATGCCCCACAGGGTACTGCTTTCATCCAGGAAAAGAAAAATCCCCTCCAGGCACCACATTCAGCTGGAAGTCTGTTCCTGAACTGCATCAGAGGATGTCTGGCTGCTCACATCTGTGACTGTAAATCCAAGGAGAGGCTGGACCACAAGCCTGTTCCAGCACCTGACTTCCATCACTTGCTTGCTTTCCTCTCTCTCCCAGAGCAGCTGTCAGACAGACCTACACACATGTCTGAAACATCTTCCCCTGTGCCTTTCCTCCTCCCCAGCCTACAAAACTGTACCTCTGCCTGACTCAGAGACCATCCAGAGGCTGCTTCAGCAGAGGGCACAGTGAGAGTCCATCCTGAGGAGAGCCAAGCTGGAAGGCACCATGGCTGTACAGATCCAGGACATCACCTCACCTAATTCTTCTGAAGACCTCAAAGTTTTCCCAAACTGATAAAAGTTCTCCCATCCTTAAATGCTTACAGGTCTTCTGTTTTCCTGGAACAAGCTACCAAGTGCCTCTTGGCTTTTATGTTAACAATCATTTCTTCCAGTCTCGGGTTTTGAGCACATCAAGTGAATGCACCTTGTTCTGACCTTGGTTCCTTCCCCTTCTGCTGAAGTGGGATCAATGCTGGCTATTCTGCCTCTTCCAGATAAAGGTTATTCTGCCTTTTTCAGGCTCTATCAGACCCATATCCTCCCATAACTTCTTAGCTGGAAACTCTGCATGTACAAGTGACTTTGATCCTGGCCAGCTCAATACTTCTTTGAAATACATTACCTGGTAGCACCAATAGTGATGAAAATCTCTTTAGCCCTGGTAATATATGAAATAAGGAGAGAGAAAACCAAGTATGATATCTCCACTCTCCTGCTCCCCCCATTAGTTTATTTATATTCACTAATTTTAATAACTCTCAAATTGAGCCTAAACAATCTTTTTTTTTAATCCCAGTTTAAAAAAGAGAAACATTCAAGCTACAATACTTATCTTCCTCTTCTCTGCACATTTTTTCTCCAAAACCAGTTTTTGTAATTTCAATTGGGGAAGAACATTCTTCTCTTATAAACTGAAAAAAAGTTTGACATATCCCTAAGAATTTTCTCTCTCAAAATCTGCTGTCATAATGAAGTCAGTAAATTGATAGTCTGCTGCAGTTCTGTGTAGAATTAGGAGCTTCTATGTACCAAATTCATTCCAAAGGGAACCCTTTTATTCTAGCTTTGTTCAAGACACTGTCTCACTTTGCTTCTTCCTAATTATTGTATGCCTCTGAAATTTAGCTCTCTGCCCAGTTTCTCCTATTTCTTGCAAGAGGGACAGCTGAGAGAGAAAGACTTTCTGACAAAGATGAACTACTTCAATTCATCTCAGTTGTCTGCTATCCTAATCTCTCAATTTCCTTAAATCAGCCACTCAAAGTGAAGAGACTAAAATGCTTACAGATACAGAATAAGGAAGAAAAGAACCCAGCACACATAACAATAGTGCAAAGAAAACAGATTGTTATGTTAAAAAAAAATAAAGCATCAACTCAGCCTATAGAGCCAAGCAGAAATAAACAAAACGCATTTCAGAACCGAAATGACAACAAGGCAGAGCAAGATGTGGTTCTCAATCTGTACATTCAAAGCAGTTTTACTTAAATAAAAGGACTTATTTGTACTTTGTCATCACCACTGTGTCAAAATAAACTGATCTTAGCCTTCATGTTCAGCACCACATTAATCTAATTTATTTGCCAATTTCTGTGTAGTACATAACACATGATGCAGTTTAAGATGTCATTGAAATAGAAAACACAACTGCCACACAGTTTGTAATTTAAATTGTGGATGTGGCAGTGTACCCTGTTCCTTTCCTGGGAGTCAAACACAGATGCACTTTTTTCTTTGCTGTTGATCAATTAAAATCACCAGCTGTTTATGCAGAACTGCTGGCAACCTTGGAAGTGTCATTTCTCTTCCTAAGCCTCATGAACTTGATTCACCTGTTTGTTTAAAGGTACAACAAGCTAACAATGTGAATGTTTTAGTTGTAAATACATAAAAATACTCAAGGAACAGTTCCTGCTCATGCAAAACTTCTACTGCAAAGAATGATACCTGCTAAAGAGTCATTGCATCAAGCTCTACAAGTAGAAGGGAGCATAAATCCATGGGAAAGTCTTTGATTGCTAGAACAATCTAAACCTTTCAGCCTGCTAATTAGTTCAACTCATACTGTCTAAGGCATAACACCTGGGGCTTGTTACAAGCAAATTTTCAAGGTGTATCAAGTCTGTACAGGTGTGCAAACAAGCCATAAAGTTGTGCTGCTTTCCCCCACATGTAGGAAGTAACTTTGTTAGTACATTTTGTTCTTATCCACATTTGAGCCTTAACTTAAAATGGTTGCCCTTGCTCTTAGCTGCAACCTTCCAGTGATGCTGAGGTAATTGGCAGGTATATAAAACACTCTGATTCTTAGGTTAAAAAACCATCATTAATCCAGTCTTTTAAATAATACTGACAGAACAGGGAGAAGCACAGTGTGATGGAGGTCAGACATCAATGCAGACTCGCAAACCCATACACAACCCGCATATTTTAATTTTTGATATTTACAACAAGAGCACATTAGTGATTTTGAAGCCTCACCCTTGTTCTATGGGTGAAGCTCTGATTCCAAATGAATTGTCCATGGTTGCACTCCTTTTCCTTTCCTAACCTTTCATTAGAAATATATGCACAGTTTTAAGGGTATCTTTCAGAAAGTTCCAGAAGAATGACTATCCCATTTACTTATGCCCTGAGATCCTCACTACTAGTCAGAATATTTAAGGCAATCATTAAAAAAAAAATTGTTTAAAAGCTCCTAAAAGTTGTTATAAGTGGCAGTCCTGGTCCAGCACAGCCAAGCAATACTATTAATTCATTCATACCATACACACTCTCATATACAACCACCTGTGGCACAGGCATCACAATTACTACTTCCCCATTACTTATGGGGAGTATTCTCTGATTTTTGAAATGCACAGCAGCCTAGTTTTCCAAAAATCCTCCACCATGTTCCTTGTCTTTTGGTAAGAGTCCATTGTCAAGTCATAGACATTGAAGCTTTTTAACTGAGCCCATGCTGGCTGCACATTTGCTTTTTCACTGCCAGGTGCTATCTGGAAGGCAGCTCTGCTCCATCCAAAACAGGCTCAGCCTAACACCCCCCCTTGCCATGCACAGCCCTCACTAGGAGCAGTTGTTCAGATCAAATCTGTTAGGAAAACTCATCTACAAATACCAGAGGTTTATGTCCAAAAAGGAGACAAAGGAGTCCTTTGACTTTATTCAAATAAAGGGAGAGGCCATGGGACATTCCCCTGGGATCTCTCAAATTTTTGGAGGACACAGCTTCCTTTTTATCCTAATTTCCCATCCACATTTCCCTTCTCTCTTTCCCCATTGGCTGAGGTACTTGAGAGGTACAGATTTCCCTCTAATGTATAACCCTCCCTTTTAATTTTTAATTCTTATGGAATTTAGGGGGTTTTCTTCCCCATTGTTTCTTTCACCTTGCAATGTCTAATTTCATTTATCAGCAAACCTAAAGTTTATTTGTAAAAGCAACTATCTTTTTCCATTCATATCAATCAGTGGAATCCTTCCCATTGCTTCTTTTATCTCCTGCTGGTTTTATCTCCCAGCAGACCCATAGCTTGTTTGTAAAGACAAATCTGCTATTCCTCTCAAACCTGGCAGCCTGGCCAGAAGAACTTGAGCAGCCTTGACCTACACACCAAGCTCCAAATCCTCCTCCTTCATGGGTCTGTGTCACAGCCAGGATGCCTGTATCAGACCTCCAGAGAGGCACTGGAGCAGCCAGGATCCCTGTCTCACAGCTGCATGGATGCAGCAGGAGGACACATTGGATCCAGAGTGGAGCACATGGTGCCTGTCTTTCTCAAAGCTGATTATTCTGATGTGCTCTGACAGGAGCTCCAGCTAAGCCATACCCTTTTCAAAGGCTCCCTTGCTGAGTGAAAGTCAGCAGATGTGGCCGTGGAACAGCATTTGGAAGGACTGAGAAGCCAGGCATGGAGACTGCTCTCTCCCTGCTCTGACACAAACACACAGTAGTCACCAAGTGGAACCTCCTCCCGTAAGCCCAGTTCTTTGGGGAAAGGAGTTGAGCAGCAGGGAAAGCCACAATGATAAATTCCTGCCACGCCCTTGGTGTGTATAAAATAAACTGGGCAGGAAGCACATGGCAGTGCCAGCAGCCTATCATGAACTAGGTGATGGAAAACAGACACCAGCAGGAAAAGATGGCATTTTAAGGACACTTTCAAAGATAATTTACAGTTACAACAGTGATCCACAGCACTGAGCAATTATACCTGTCAGATGACTAATTGGTGATGAACACCACATGATGGAGTGAAGCTGTTTGACAATAACTGTCAGCATGATCACAAACAAAAAACACCAGCTACATCCACAACAATCCCATCCAGCATATTAATGAGGGAGCTGGGACAAGCCTTCAAAAATTCTGCAAGACTGAGGTCAAGTGACAAGTGATTTCATTTCAGGCTAAAAATCCTTGTAATAATTTATTAGCTGGTACTTTTTTGTTGCACTCAGATAGAAAACAAATCAGTTTCTTACTAAGAAAAGCAATCTAATCTAACCATATGCAACACTTTGGTCTGAACTTTGACAAATACTCTCCCCCTCAGATCATAAAGGAAAATAATTTCTATCTAGGATAAAGGGGCTTTTTTGGCCTTAACCTCAAAGTCCTCTTTAGAAATATACTTTTATAATTTTAATCAAATTCATTCACCCCCACATACTGCAACATGAATCTAATCACTTGCTTTGCAAGTTTAGTACCCAGAGACACTACAGAACTTTTAACAGCTGTTGGAAAAACATTGCAGCCTCTGACTTTTTTTACTGGAGTTACTGCAGCCAAGGCTTGCTGTAAATTGATGATGAAGCTGGATTAGATGTTAATATGCAGCTTGGTATATTATTCATGAGAATGAGTCACAGACCTAATTAGAAACATGACAAGAAAAGCTTTTGAATCCACAATCTGGATTCTCCCTGACATGAAAGATTTGACATGTGAATACATTTTCACTTACTGAGAGGAAAGAGACAAATGACCTTTCACATCTAAGCACAAAAATATCATGCTGGAGATGCAGAACTTGCCTTTCTGAGAGTTTGGGAGAAAAAAGAAGTATCCAATTTGATATAAAAGAAGGCCTTCAAAAATGTGATTTATCCTTTGATGGAGCATCTATGTGCTTACAAAACATCCATTCCATGTACCTTCCCAGTCACAGACATTAAATAGAGGTTTTATAACCCTCTGCCAGGTGATCACATCTGGGGCTCCAATAAGGTGACACAGGAACATGTCCCATCAAGGCATTTAGGCCTGATAAGTGGAATTTTGAGAGAAATCACTGCTGTTACTTTTTTTTTTGTACATTTGGGTAAATTACTCCTTATCTCATTACCTAACAATTGGATGATTTAATTTCTACATCTATTTAAGTCTTACAGTCATATTCCAAGCCTAGATGAGACTACATTTCAGATATAAAAAGATGAAGGTATCTCTGGATATATTTGAAATAAATATGGTCTGGCAGGCAGAGGAAGAATATTATGGGAAACATTTTCTTCAGCTTACAAAACAAGCGACCACAATACACTAATGAGCTGTCAGGATGAAAGAAAGTACTTTAAACAAACTATTTTAACTTAGATGGCAATTAGTGTGACCCCTAGAGTACATATGGAAAAACTGAAAGACTCACATTCCTACCCAATATTGATCTGCCCCTGGAAAAACCAAAGGTTACCCCAATGTAAACAAGGCTTCCAAGGAAAACAAACTCAAGTGGCACATAAGCAACTGGGAGTTTTTCCAGACTTTACAACACTGGGCAAAAACAGTCATTACTAATAAGCAGCCAACAGCTTTGCACTCAGATGTCTGTGTATGAGGGCAACACTGGAGGAGACAGAAAGGAAGAGGTCAGGATGCACTTGCTTCTAAAATTAATAAGTCATTAAAAATTTCACTTGAGAGAGCTGTTCTTAAAAAAAAAAAAACACAAACAACAACAACTTAAGACAGTGTAACACTTCAGAATCAATGATGTCCATGTCCTTACTTGTGCAGGACCAGCTCCTGAGCTCTCTGTAAAACACACAATCACAAAGATTTCACTCACCCCAAGCTGCTTTTGTCTCCTGTCAGCCAAGAACACATGAGCCCTGCAACAAGGATAAGAAGCTATTTCCTTCTGAGATATTTTTAAGCAGCATTATTTGTCAGCAGGTCAAAACCATCTACTGGTAGTGCCAAGTCATTGCACCTGAAGGCACCAAGGAGCAAACAAGAGCTAATCGGATAAAAGCTACAAGTAATTAACCATTGCCTCAAACAACAATTGTGATATCTGGCCTCGGAATATTTTTAACTGTTTCAAACTAAAAAATTAATTACAACCTTTCATAATCTGTCACTGTTCAGGGATATGCTTATTTTCATTATTAGTGAAAACAGGCTTTTTGAATTCAGTGAAATTTGTATTTTAGAGTAAAATGTGGAAAAGATTAAAGAACATATTTTTTGAATTTGTAAATCAAGACATTTACATCTCCAGCCAGTGCTCTTGAGATCACTGGGATGTTCATGGTCCAGAGGTAGATTTTGAACAACTTGAAAACCCATAATTTAATGATAAAAGCCTCAACTAAACAAAGATCATGAAAGAAAGAAAAAACCCCACAAAACGAATCAGCAAAGTATATCAAGACTTGACAACTTAAACCCTATGAGCTCAGTTTCAAAGTCTTTGTCATCACTCTAACATTCACCAAACACAACTCCCCCAACGGATGTAACTCTTCACAGGGCTTATTGAAGATGAAAGCAGCAGTTCACACCCTTGACATGGCCAGGAAGAGAAAATAAACCTCAATCTGCCACTACTCAGAGACCCATTCAGTCTAAAGAGGGAGCTCTTGAAACATTGCCTCTTTATATTCTTCTCAGCTCACTTGAGATTCCAGTAGTTATCAGCTAGGGAAAAAAAAAAAAGAGAAAAAGAGAAAACAACTCCACAACATTCTAGCAAAGGGATTTTTACAAGTTTGCTTTGCTAGTATGTTCACACAGAATTTGCTTCAAAGACTCTTAACATAAAGGTTTCAAAGAAGCAGTGTTCTGCTGAAGAGGTTGTTTGTCATGGCCACTTGCAAACTAAATAATAAAAACCCTACTAGCTGATGGCCATGTGCTAGAAGTTACACTAGGCAGGTGTGGGAGAGCTGTTGCAGAGTCTGGTGCTCCTCCATGTCTTCCTCCCAGCAGTCCATCATTTCCCCTCCTTTACTGACAGCCTCAAGAGATCGAAGAAGGGCAGACAGACAACACAGTGAGTCTCTCATATCTTAAACCAAAAACAGTTTAAAACTCTTCTCCCTCTGTTCCTATCCAATTGCTTCATTTGTTTTTTTTTTTTATCATCTCCACCCCTACACTCACTTCTGGGCTTGAATGGTACAAAGGAGTCAAACGCCAAGAGGGAATATTGGCACAGGAGCATCCACCAGAGGCACATTGCAGATTCTGTGCCTACAGTACTCAAACAAAAATTCCTGCTTCTCCCAAGAGAAGGGTGAACACAACTCTGCAACAAGAACTTGGGGAGTTCTTATGCTAAGGAGGGGTTGTGTTTTTTGACATTTGTGTGGGGTTTGGGGTTGGTTTTTTTTTTTTTTTGCTACTAACAACAGCAAGGTAATTTCAAGGGAAGAATCCTAAAATATTCTTAGATTCATCAAGCTACTGGAACACTAAGCACCAGTACAACAGCTGTGACTTGCTCAAGTATGGAAGTGTATTATGATGTCTAAGTGAACGCGAACCTCAATTTATTCTTAACTTGTCCCCCTCTTCCCCAGAAAACAGAGGCAGAAAAATTGAAGTTAGATCATTGTACAAATACTACCTCACAGGTTCTTGAGCACAAAGGAGTATGTACAGCATAAACCATTGGGGTTTTTCTTGAATTAAATAAAAGAATTACTTTTACTAGATATCATAAAGATGTGTTTGAGGAAGGAAACAAGAGTAAGACAAAGAAACAGGCAGTAGGAATGTAACTGCTTTACACTTTCTTGATTTAAATAATGGATAGACCTAAACCCAAAATGCCAGGACTGATACAATCAACCACAGCATGAGAACAGAATTTAAAACAAAATATAAATTTTCCCTGTAACAGACAGGATGGCAAAACTAAGTTGGATTGTTTGCCACTTGCTCAGTTTGTGGGTCTGAGCAGTCCATCAATCCAGTTTCTACAGCTGCAAATCCCCACTCAGTGAAGTATTTAAGAGATACCTCACCTGACCTCGATGGGCAGCTTCGTCCAAGCTCCATTTTGCTCCCCTCAGTTTGGATTTCACAGTGACCGTCTTTCCCAAACCGGCCACGTACTCCAGTCAGGGAGACTCCTCATGCCCTAAGGGAACCTGGAGTGATGTTGTAAAGCACCCTTTCAATAAACCAAGGAGAAGTTCTCAGTGCAGCAGTCAGCTCTAATGGACACACATGAACTGAAATTAACAGCGAAAGGAGTAACAGCTACAAACAACTGAGCATTTACAGCAATGAAAATGACATTTATTTACAAAACAAACAACAGCAACAGAGCTCGATGTTTGACTAAATCTGAAATATACCAATGCTTTGATTGAAGTCATCTCTTTGAAACAGTGATATTGACAGAGATAGCCCTAAATTGTGACACTTTGTAATTCTCAGTTTCTGGTAAGTGCTCATGCTTATTCATAAGTTAATCATTGGGAGAAAAATCCTAACACCACGGATTTCCCTGCACAGGGAAAGCAACCCCTGTGCAGGGAAAAGTCACTGAAGACCTCTTCCCCCACACCCCAACCTTCTGGCAATAAGGAAGCACATATAAACACACAGATAAGAATTCAGTGATGCATCTAATCCAACAGATCAATCCAGAGTGTTTGGCAAAGAAGTTAGACATTAGAAATCATACTTTGGCCTACATACATAGGAAATCCAGATTTTTAGAAGTAGTTTCAATATTAAGCCTCTCTGATAATGCATTCTGTCCCAAAGTAAGCTATTTAAAGAAATGAATGGCAATTTCAGCTCTTCCAAAATTTCCATTGCACTTAAATTATAAGATTAAACAAACAATCTTCTTCAAGAGTTTAGTGAGAAAAGTTCCTACATCAGATCATTCTAATGCTCTTGTTAATACAGTTTGGTTATATTTTGGGGCACCATTTCCCTGCTTATAGATATAACCAAGATTCACAGAAGCGCTTAATCGAGACAATTCTCCTAGAATTATCAGTCAACATCACAGTATCTGCTTCAGAACACATTCTAGGCCTTTCAATATAGCATCATCCCAGACTGCACTTGCCCTAATTTATTTAAATCAGTTTAATCGCAAATGTTTTACATCACAGAAGTAGAAAATGTCTCCTCACATGCAGCTAAATCGCTATTATACTTGACTGCTACATAAGCACTTGTACATGACAATGCATCTGGCTTGCATTTGTGATCATTTTCTTTCCATGTTAACATTTCCTTCAATATACAGCAGCATTTATGTATGGCCAAGGTCCCACAAAGCAGAGCTTGGCAGCAGCTTGGGGTACTACAATGCAGTCACAGCCACCTGCCAGTGCAGCTGGCCAAAACTAAAACAAACAGAAGCAAAAACAAACACACACACACTAAGATAATTTTTAAAAACTAAAAAAAAATCCAAACAACAAGAAAAAACCCCAAACACTAAAGGTGACTGGCCCATTGGCCTGGTTACTAATGATATAAGAGGAAAACAACTATTAAAGATGGCACCTGGGACACGAGCTGGCCAGAGCCAATTCCTACCTGTTCCATAACTTGCCTTCTGTGCAAACACAGGAAGGTTTCAGTTCAAACACAGAGGTTTCACTTGCCCACCTTTCAGAGGCTGGAGCCTGCCAGACCAGGTTGAACATCCAGCAACGTCTACTTGAATTATCTAAAGCTTTCAACCCAGAAGCCCAAGCTTATGAAGTGTGATTCTTCATTGAATTTCCCATATTCAAAATTGATTATTCAGATCTACTCATGAGACAGTTCTCAAGATCTGTTGAGGACATGGAATGGTTTGGAAAGCAAACTAAGGAACAAGGCAGAAAAACAAATTTTACAGGACCAGGGAGAAAATGCTAAGGGGGGAAAAAAGGCAGATGTGTTTTTATTGCACTGTTATTAGCTGTAATTTGTAATTGCTGTGGGGCAGTTAATAGTTTATTCAGGTTGACAACTTAGGTCAAAAGTTCATTATTTCATTCCTGAAGCTGCACACTTGAAATTCTTGAAGTTCTTACATCCCAGGTGAAAACTGTATGCTTGAAAAATACTTGAAAACACATTCTTTATCAGAAAAAAAATAGATTTAAGCATAGTTGCAAGCATTTTACATATTCATAGAATTCTCAAACTACTAGGTTAATTCCTGAGACTATTTTTATCTTTTGCTCTTGTGCTTATTGTTGTCTTATTTCATATTCTGTTACTACTTGTAACCTACATTAATCCTATCTCACTGCAGTGCAATAATAATGCAAATAATTACCTAAGGGAGTGTATTCCTCAATATCTTGCATAAGGATGGAAACGAAACATTTCAGGGATTTCAACAACTCATTTCTCTTAATAGGACAAAAAAAAAAAAAACAAAACCAAAAATAAAGGAAGTTTCTTTAAACACTCCACAAATTCTAGCTCAACTAAGAAGCTCACAAAGGGCACTAAGCCAGGGAGACACATGCACACCAACACCTCACCACACAAAAATGAACCTGTTTCTCACCACCAGCCAGTTCATAGACACAAACTCCTTCCCCAGGCCCCTGTGAAAGCAGTGTCAAGGCACAGGGACACGAAGTGTTCCAGAGATAATGCTGCCAGCAGCACTGCCTCAAACACACAGAAGTTAAGCTGTTGCTGTACAGCAGTTTCTCCAGGCTGCTAAATTCATGGTTCTGGCTGTATTTTTCACAACAGCCCTTCAGTACAGGACCTGGTGTAGTGAAAAGTTCTGGAGTTCTGTCTCCTCTCTTGTAAATTCCTATTTCTCTTCTTCTTTAAGACACACGACTTGAGACAACTCAGGAGGCAACATTTCATTGCAACCAGTTCCCCAAGTGAGCTTATAAAATATGCTATATGTTTACATTGTGTACTATGGGGATTTCAAGACAAACTCTAAACTGTATTTTTCCAGTTAAAAATGCCTGTTGTGGTTTGTTCGAGGTTTGTTCAGTTTCCCCCCCCCATTGATGGATTAGTGGTTCTGCCCAAGTTCCAGTTCTTGTCAATTACAGTGCTCCTCCCACGTTTCCATGGTTCCCCCAATGTATCCTGTTTGTCTCCCTCCCCTGGCCGCCTGCCCGTCACCCGGCACCCCTGCCCCTTTTTCCAGAAGCTTCTGGCCGGGGTGTTGGGTGATTGGTTCAGGGGCCAAGGCCCCACCCGCAACCATCTCCCGTTGGCTGTTTATGGTTGTCAGTCTTCAATGTATCTTTTGTACCCCTCTTCTGATTTGTTGTTCCTGGCTCCACCCATTCCCTTAAAACCTGAGGCATTTCCCTGCCTCAGGGCTCAGACTTCAGCTCCCCGACCCATCACTACCCCTTCCAATAAAACCTTCTTCCCCACAAAGCTCTGAGTCGCCCTTTCTTCCACGCCTGCAGCTTTGGAGTACTTTCACCTGCGACCAACTGCCCTCAAGCCTAACATCGCTTGGGCACAGGACCCGGATTTCGAGTCTGGGCAGTGCCCGATTGGCTGGAGGCCGGCTGGACTTCTCTCCTAGCCTGGGCATTTCACTCATTTTCTGGCCGCTGCTCCAAATGCCTGTCAATTACAAATCTTGAACTTGGACAGTTTTAAGTACGGAGAAGAATACTCTGTCCCAGACCACCATCCAAACACACCCTTGCCTGTACATAGTTCTTGTAGCTTTTGGGTATCTTGACTACAGATTTAAAACATCCAAGAACAAATACAAACACTAATGTTAACAACTCGAGGCAAGTAGGAAGCTGTTGGGTTTTTTCCATTTTAGAGAAGAATTAACATAGCAGTAACAGAAATCACCTCTCTACAGAAGCAGCTCTCACACCTAGCACACTTAAGACTGCATCACAAGTGGCAACGAGGTGTGAAATCCAGTTGTTACATGCCACCAATAGCATGTGGATCTGCTATAGTAAAATACCACAGACACATTTTCCTTTCTTTTCCTTTCAGTTCCAAAGACAGTCATAAAACCTGGCTGGCTCCCTGGGTAGCCATGTTATCACTAAAAACACTGACCAGCAGAAATGATTGCAATCACACCACTACAATCTTCCACAGAGGAGGGCAATCATACAGATCAGTGCATGGTCAAATTGCCCCCTAATTCTCATAAAGTCCATCTATTCAGGATACCTTTACTTTGTATTTCTGTTTCTCAATCATCACAGAACTGAGACCTGCAAAAAAAAAGAGAAACACGAATAGTCCTTGGGTAAGAGCAATACTAGACTGTCAGGAATTAAAAATAGTTGATAGCATCTGTATGAGGCATGTTTTTTACTCTCTACCAGTGTCCATTTCAGGCATCCTGTTAGTGTGACTGAGGATTTTGCAGCAAAATACAATGGAGTGCAATTTGAGAGGCCTACAAGAAAAAAAACCTTACCAGACTTCCCCGCCCACAAAGTGACAGGTGCAAATTAAAAAATGAAAGAGTCTAAAGAAAGTATTAAGCCTAACTCGAGAAAAATATAGTATTAGCATCAGATTCCAAGGGGATAGGGATATAGGAGCAGCAAGGAAATGTTCCCAGAAATGTTTTCTAGCCTGAAGAGACAAGCTAGGAATACGAGAGAGCCACTTCTTTTACAAGGTGCACATTACTGAATCAAGAGCTATTGGCCCTTTCAGCTTCTTTTTTTAACAAAAACACATTAACTTGTGTATGTGAAGACTATAATTGCACTTAAATGTTTTTGAGACAGTTTCTGGGCAAAATGCAAAGAAACCACATTGTCAGTAAATGCAGCATTTAGAGTAGTAACTAAGAAGTCCTACCTCATAGTTAAGTGTTCAAAAGCGTGTTTTGCAGTACCTAAACCAGGTAAATCCCACTTACAGCTACTAGTGTAATTAATATTTTCCACTCTGCTCCCTATCCCTTCTCTCACCACAGTCCTCAAGCCCTCCGCCAGGCACCAGCCAACTTCTCACCTCGCTGTCGATAATGACCAAGCACCTGCCCCACCCACAGCAGCTGGGCAAGTCCCTGACTGCTGGGTGAACAGGTCTGAAGTGCAGACCGGACCCTCCCCCCCCCCAAAAAAAAAAAAATTTACAACTTTGCTAAATAACTTGAGACGAGTAAAAGATACATCAGGACATTGAGAGACTTGTTTATTCCCTTTAGGCCAATCAAGAAATGTTTATATCCTTCTCTGTGAAGGGAAGACAGGGTTTTTGTTGAAGTAGAAGCATGTTTTATTAGTGCAGTGTCCTTCCACGTTTGTCCTTGCTCCCCAGGAGGCCACTCACTAGGCCCATATATATATGTGTAAAAATATCTATGTCTGAGACCATAGCTACATGAGTGCATGACTTGCTTGCACTGGAGCAGTTTAAGGCATAGTTTTCATTGCACAGCACCACAGAAATCTGTCCTAGAAGAGGCACATCTTATGGAGCTGTAAGAACCCTGCCAGCACATCTGCTGCCAAAGCAACAATTCCAGCTCCGCAGTAGCTTAAGCGGGCTGAGATGGAAGTGTTGCTTCATCAATGCATTAACCACACAGAAGTATTGGTGACAAGCCTTCTTTCCTGGTCTCACTGAAGGTTTGGGAAGCAGGTCTGCCTGTAGAGGGCACACAGAAGCACAACACGTCTGCCTACTGTACACCTACAATTCCTACACGATCATTATCACTACGCAGGTGACTGAACAAGCTGACAGTGTATGACAGGTTATCCATCCTGCATAGAAAGTCACAGAAATAAGAAGAGAGGAAGAAAACACAGAATATTACAATGCAAAAGCTGTTGAAGAAATGTGGCAAGGATTGAGGATTAAGAGACAGAAATAAGAAGAGATCATACTCTTTGTGACATGCTGAAGGGAAATTGCAAGTACTTCCATATTTGAGCTCACCACCCTGACTCACATGCCTTGTGCACGTTACCATTATTTCAATAAGATTTGCTTCCTGGACAAGCTGCCAGGTCTCCAGTACCAGTCCTACCTCCCTTCCAGCAGGTGAAAATAGATAAAGCATTGTCTTTTACACCATAAGCATTCAAGACAGCCACAGAGCTTCAAGGGAAAACGCCACACTGAGTGCCCAGGACAAAAAGATTTTAAGAAACTGGAAGAACATATTGATTGAGGGTCCCAGTTATGTTGAGGTTTAGCCTTTCAAATGTCCATTGCTTTCCTACTGAACACAGCAGGTGAGAAAGCCTATGTAGAAAAGGGAGGTAGAAGCCATGTAAAGAAGCCCATAGTTGTAGACAAGGACAGAAGCAGATTCCATCTTCACCAGGCTGAAGAAGTGGTTTTATTATTAGAAAAAAACAAAAGCAAAAAAACCCAACATGTATGTTCTCTCACTACATGTAGACATTACAACAAAAAAAATGCACTATAAAACCACTGCAGTAAATCAGCGAGTTGGAAAAAATAAACAGGGCACAGGTTAATAGTATCCATATCTGTCTTTGGAAAGACATGCAGTTACAATCTGCACCCCAGCTCATGCTCAGTATTTACTATAATCTCAACTAACAATAAAATCAAACACAACAGATGACTGATGTTCCTACCTTCTGCTTTCCAAACACAGCCAAGGGTGGCAGCAGTCACAGCTCCACACCAGCTCCACTCCCCTGAGCCCACAGCAGAGCACAGGACCAGCCTCAGGAGCACAGCCCGGGCCTAAGCCTGGCACCAAAGCACATTCCCCCTCAAGTAATGGTAGCCCTGCACTCTTCTACAACTTCTTCACCTCCTCGAGGAGCGAAGCAAGCCTCACCTCAGCAACAAAAGCCGGTACACAGCAAAGTTTTCCCTTACCAGCTTTGAAGAGCCAACTCCCGCAGACTCGGCAGAGCGTCCATCCTGGAGCGGCAGCCGCAACTGCCCCCGCTCTCCTTTCATCAGGCCCAGAGGCCGCACCTGCGTCCTTTAAAAGGGTCATGCCCAGCCTGAGAGCCAGTCGGGTCTCAGCAGTGCTAAGTGATGATGATTACAGTCACCTGAGGGGCAGCTGGGGTGACTCAGCTCGCTGCTTTGGCCAGGCCCATTTGTGTCCTTGTGCAGTGGGGCAGTCCCTGCCCCGGCGCTGGCAGGGGCTGGAGGGACAGCCGGGAGCCTTTCCCAGCGCACGGCAGCTCTGGTAGCTGCGCACCTCATGTGTCTGCTGGAAACCTGGCACCACAGCGGGATCCTGGGGCTGGCATCTCGGGGTTTTTTGCAGTTCGTTTGTCTTAGGTCTGAGAGCAACAAAAGGGCTTTTTACCCCCGCTGCCAGTATAGCAGAAACTGCTCAGGCCACTTACCCCTGCGATCCTGCCCTGCCCAGACACCTGCCAGATCTTGAATTATTGTTCGAAGCACCCTCATTAGCGTTTTCTATTGACAACATTTCCATACAAATAGAACTGGGTTCGGTTGTTTTCCTACAAGTTTATGTGCCTAACAGAGATTCCTCTCTAAATTCTTCACTAAAATTGTGAAGTAATTAAGAAGTTGACCCATCTTCACCTCCACCAAGACATGCCCCCTGCCCACTTCGGTGATGACCATGAACAGAGCAAGAAGCTTCATAAAATGTAGTCTCAGCTACGCAGGATGACTGGCCAAGCACACTTCCAAGTGCTTGAAGCCTGTGCCCTTGAGTCTCTGCATTTGTCACACAGGACAGGACGCTCACTCAAGATGTAAATGTTTCTCTTCCACCAGCTCAGCTTCTGCTCTACCCACACCTTTTAAATGCCATTTCTTGCCACAAGACACAGAACTGCACCCGAGCAACTCCCAAACACCAAGGTTAAAACGGGGAGGGAGGCAAATTCCCCATGAAGGTCCCTGATGAGCTAGATACTATTGAAGACCATCAAAAATGCACCTAAAACCTCTTGTTGTAGATGATATGGCTAAAGAAATCAGAGACACAAACAGATACATGCATGGTACATACATGCGGATTTGTTTATTGTCTATATTAGATTTTTCCATTTCTGATCTGAAAAGCAGTAATAAATCAACACTTGTTCAGGATGCAGAAAGACTGGGTGGATTGGAGAGATATTTATAGTCTATTGCAAAATCAGTTTCATGTATGTTCGAGGCCTGGGGAGCCTTTTAATGCTTGTATTTCCCTAAACATTCAAACAGCTAAGTGAAACAATATTTTCTTAGTTCAAAAAAAAATATTGCTGCAACAAAGCAAGAACATATAGGCCAGGAATATGTCCATCTATTTGTCATATCGCTGGATGAAGGCACGCTTTTTCAAATACCTACTGGCTTTCGTAACCACAAAAGGTATTATAGATTGGGCTGTACCATGGTTTCATCATCTTTCTGTTGCACAGAAATCTTGGAATATTTAGAGTGTAGATCTCAAATTCTGACATTTTCTGACATGAAAGAGAAGAAATGGGATAAATTGAAATACCTGAAGATACATATGAACATTTGCAGAGGTAAATGAAAGACACAAGAAAAGCTTTTTTATGTGGAGAAGGCCAGAGCAAATTAAAATATTTTGACAATAATCAACACAGTGGAAACAGAGAGCATCTTCACCATAAGAGAGACTGTATGAAACCACACTCTACATCAAGACAATATAGTTATTCAAATCCTTGTCATATCCAACGCCCCTCTGCCAAGTGCAAGGGGCCTCAAGGACGGAAAGGAGCTCAGGGAGCCAAAGGGAGACAGCTGCACCTACCTCACTGGGGGCTCCTGGGGAAGCACTTTGCTTGAGAAGCAAGCCCCTCTCTTCAAAAGGCATTTCCCCAAACGCCCACATTTCCCAGGGAACACCAACACACACTTAAGAAACCCTGGCAAGGCTGAATTACTTCTGCTCCTTGCAGCACAGGCACTCCAGCTGCAGCTCACCCTCCTTCCCCCGAGTCTGTTTCCACGTGTCCCTTGTGGCGCGCAGCCCCGGGCCCCCTATAAACGAGAGCTGCCCGCTGCCTCCTCACGTGCCTGAGCTCCTGCCCGCGCTCAGGGCACCAAAACCAGGCTGTTCCCAGCCTGGGAACGCAGCCCTGCTCCCGCAGGAGGCTCTCGTGAGCCCCTTCCCCACTGTGCACGGCCCTTCTCCTGCCCGCTCAGAATCCTCTTGGCACAGCAGAGCACAAGCTGGCCAGCTCTGGGCTCAGCACAGCCCAAACACAGGCACAGGAGGACGCAGCGGCTGTTTTGCAGCCATGCCCCAGAGAGATGGGAAGGGTCCCCTGCCTCTGGTCTCGTTTGCTTGGGTTTCTGACCGGCTCTGAGGCAGGGGCTGCGATTCCTCGCTCGTGGGGAGAGCAGAGCCGCCGGAACCGCACCCAGCGTGCAGGCACTGCCTGACAGCGCTGCGGCCGCTGGGATGGTCGCGCCTCCGAGTCTTGGCCACTCCCTGCTGCTGCTGCTGCTCCATTTGCTTTTAGGCACACCCAAAGCTCACAGCTAGGCCACGGTGGTCTCTGGTTCTGCCCTCTTCCTATCCCTGTGTAGGGATGGAGCTTTCAGGAAGCTCTTTGCAAACTTTCCGGCATTGCAAGCTCCTTTGCCCTCGGTGGATCCTTGCCATGGACTCCCTCACGGCTGGCTTCACAGCACACACTCAAGTGTGCTCTTCTAAAACCCAGGGTCCTTGTCCCCTTCAGCGTGCTCAGCACGACCTTTAACTCCACGGTGCTGTGCAGCTGGAGCAGCAGGACAGGGACCTTTGCAGCCGGAGCTGCCCTTGTTCCTCTCTGTCCGTGCCCAGAACGCAGCACGGAGGAGAACGGCAGCAGGGCCCTGCGTGTCCCCGGGCTCAGGTTTTGCGCCGCTTCAGCACCACGGAGATGCGGGGTCAAGTGAAAAACCCAAACTGTTTATTAAGGGACAGCCAAGGGAAGGGGTGAGCTGGGAGGTGAAGAGGGGATGGGCAGGGCCTGAGGGCTGCAGGGAGGGAGCTGCCAACAGGGAAAGAGATGGCAGGAGCTGCTGGAGCTTCCACAGGCTCAGCTCTGAGCAGCAAGAGCTGTGCCTGGAGCTCCAGCTGCTCCATCCTGCTCGCAGGTGCTCCCATCTTCAGTGGGCACTGAAATCGCCAACGGACACCGGTACATCTGATCCAGCTGACGAACAAAGTTCTGCAGATCTTCTTTCGAAGGTCAGCTGAAGCAGGATGCTGGTGCAGGACGGCCTCTCTTCTTCCTTCAGGGCTTGAAGAGCTGGAAGAGAGAGGAACAGAGCCACGGTCAGAGGCCAGATTGAGGCAATGCAAGGAAAGCCTCCTGCCAGGGCCATCCCAGCCGGCTCTTGCCATGGCCAGGAGGGGAGCGGGAGACAAGGGCTTGGGCCGGAAGGTGCTGGCCACGGATCCCCCAGGTGTCCCTGGAGGCTCTCCGGGCTCTGCCGCCGCCGCCGCTCGTCCGCACAGGGAGCAGAGCCCTCCGCAGCCCGGGCACGGATTGTAGCTGCGGGGCCGGGAGGTGCAGCTGCCCCCGGCGGTGCTCGCTGCCACGCGGCTGCCCCGACTCACCCTCAGCGAGGACCTGGAGCTCCTCCTTCTGCCCCGTCACGAGCACTCCGGCCAGCCCTGGCAAGACAGAGCGCGTGGCGGCGGCGGGCGGCACAGCTGGCCGACACGGGCGCTGGCAGCCCTGCGGCCGCACGCCCTCCTGCCCGGGCAGGGCTCCCGCCGGCCCCTGCCGCACGCTGCCGCCCGAGGGCACGGCCGCGGCAGGGCGGCGGCAGCGCCGAGGGCGGCCGGGGCTGCAGCGGCCCGGGCGCCGCTCCCGCTGCCGGGGCAGCAGCCGGGCCGGGGGCAGGGAGGGAAGGGAGGGAGGGGCGCCGGGCTCGTGGCTCACCGATGATCCTGACGGCCGCCAGTCGCACGGGCTTCTGCGGGCTCTGCAGGTGCGGCAGCGCCCAGCGCAGGTGCTCGGCCGCTCGGCTCTCGTCCTGCAGCAGCTGCGGGGAGGGCCGGCAGGGAAGGCTCGGCGCGGGCTCTGCCCCTCGGCCGGGCGCTCCCTGCGCCCAGCACCGGCCGAGCCGGCCCGCACGGCCCGGGGCAGGGAGCGGCCTGGGGGGGCGCAGGCCGGCGGGCCCGGCTGCGGCGCCGGGCAGGGCCAGAGGTGCCAGCGCCCCGCACCGAGCACCGGGGGCAGGGCTCGGGGTCCCGGGCTCTCCTTACCAGGCTCTCGGCGAACTTCATCCGCTGCTTCTTCGTCAGCAGCTCCTCGAGGTCCCCCCTCCTCAGGAAGCGTGCCGCACAAAGCAGGGCTTCGCCAGAGGCCTGGAGAGCGGCAGAGAGCCGCAGGTGGCACCAGACCCGCGTCCCTGCACCACGGCCAGGGAAGCTGGAGCCCGCCAGGCGCCAGGGCAGGAGGCGGCCGTGCCCCCTGCCAGGGATGCGGCAGCATCGCACAAAACCTCACCTCGGCCACCTGCAGGTTCTCATCGTGCCAGCGCAAGAAGAGAGGGAGCAGGCTCTGGTTCACGATTGTCGTGAGACACTCCTCCTCCTCTTTCGCTATCAGCTCCATCACCTTGACGAAGAGCTGAATGGAGAGCAGCTGCACGTGGCTGTTGTCCTGGAAGGAAAGGAGAAGTCCTAAGCACCAACTGCTCCAGGCCCATTGGGGCAAAGGCCCAAAACTGCACAGAGTTTCCAGGCAGCGTCCAGTGCCCTTGGCTGGGGGCACAGAGCCCTACATTCTCAAAGTGTGGCAGGAGGGGCTCAGCCATCTTCAGGGCGGGGACGCTGCGTAGCACGACGGCTTTGTCCTGGAGCGTACGCGTGAACACAGAGAGGCTCATCTCGACCATCTCTGGGTCTGGATCAGCCAGCAGCTGCACCAGGTCTTGATACAGGCGGCGTATTCCTCGTCCCTGCGTGCAAGACCGGACTGTGCTGTGAAGCCGTGAAGGGCCGCAGCACCAACAGCTGCTTGGGGCACTGGGGCAGCTGAAGCGGGAGGCAGGAGAGCTGGGAGCAGCTGCCTCTGCTGCCAAAGGCCAGCCAAGGCCAGAGGTCTGCGTTGCCCAGCCCCACGATGCTGCCAGGGGGGCTTCAGCCACTGCCCCCTTCTCACCAGCGAGGGCTCCTTGCTGAGCACCACGAGGCCTCGGAGCGCCAGGCGCTCGCTCTCCGTGCACACGTGGGGCAGGTACCTGGACAGCAGCAACAGGGCACTGGGACCGTGTTTGCTCAAGTCCAGGCACTCCAGGAGCTGAAAGGCACAGGAGGGCAGTGCCAGGGGAGCTGGCCGCCAGGAGCCCGGAGCCGCACAGGGCCGGGCCCCGGCAGCAGCAGCGGGCGCGGGCGGCGTCCCAGGCGGCCGCAGCCTCGAGAGGCCCGAGAGCCGGGAGGCAGCTCAGCCAGGCAGCGCTGGCCATCAGGCTCACCTCCACAAAGAAGGCCAGGGCAGGCAGACGCCAGCAGAGCTGCTTCTCCATGAGCAGGCTGAGCAGCTGCGAGGCCATGAAGGGACACAAGGGCCTCAAGCCACGGCACACCTCCCTGGCAGGGGAAAAAGGCACCAAGGCCCTGAGCCTCCCAGGGCGGGCAAACCTGTCCCAGGAGTGACTCACAGAGGTCTGATCTTTCCCCAGCACTCTGCAAGGGCACATGGGCCCCTTGGGAGGCGGCTGCTCCTGGGCATCCTCCTCTCCCAGCCTTTTCCAGTCTGCTCGGCCCTCCCTCGCCGACAAGACCCTCTCGCTTACAACCCCGGCGACTGTGTGGGGCACTGCGGGCACAGGGCACAAATGCTGGCGGTGGTGGCAGGAGTAGGGGATCTCACCTGGCCAGCAGACCTGCTCCATAGTGCTGGATCTCGACATTGAGCAGCTTCTGCCAGACCCGCTTGTGCTCCAGAGCCATCAGCTTCTTCCCATCAAAGCCCAGGCGGGAGAGCAGAGCCTTCATGGTCTGCACTGTAAACCTGCGTGCCGAGCAAAGGCCAGGTCACTCTGGGAGCGCTGGCCCTGGCCACGGGGGCGTGGGAGGGACAGGGCGACTGGCACCTGTTGGGCTCGCTGGGAAGGCCGTGTTCCTCCCAGCACGCTCTCCAGAAGCTCTGGGTCTCAACGTCCCCTGGCATCTGCTCTGTGGTGATGACAATTTGCCGGAGCAGAGCCAGGAAGAGCTGGGGAGAATGCAGGAGAATGGCGTAGTGCCACTCTGACATGGGGACAATCCTCCAGAGCACCAGAGTTGCCTGCAAGAGACAAAGCAGCCCGAGGCAGCGCTCAGTGCCAGGGTGTCCATGAGGCAGGGCCCGAGGGGAGACGCAGGGGGAGCACCCAGCCTGCTGCCCCTAGGCCAGCTTTCAGCCCAGGCAGGGAGCTGAAGGCTGGGGAAAGCTGCTGGAGAGGCCACCTGGAGGGCGAGCAAAGGCCAGCTCTAGAAACTCACAGCCAGGGCAGAGATGGCCTCGTTGTCCCCGCTGCAGAAGAAGCCGCTGTAGGGTGGCTGCTCCTCCATGGCAGAGAGCAGCCATGGAAGCACCACCTGGGCGGCCACTTCTGACGTGCCGATGGCTCTCCACATCAGCGCGGCGGCTCTGTGGGAGCAGAGCTGTGCGTCAGCACCGTGCCCCGTGCGGCTGCGTGGGGCCGGGTGACAGAGCCCCGGTGCCCTGAGGGGCAGGGAGGGAGCATGGCAGAGGCTCAGCAAACAGAGGCTCCCGCAGCTCTCCGCCTGTCTGGCAGAGCCCGCGCAACAGGCTGGACAGGGCCAGGGGCCCTAGGGGCCGGCGAGCACCGAGCTCTTGAGGGCAGTTGTTCCCCGTACCTGTCACACGTCGGGGCACAGCATAGGAGGCTCATCACCACTGGAGCAGGGTGTTCCTCCGTCAGGCTCAGAATCTCCATTTGCAGCCCGGCGTCCACGGTGACACAGGACGCCAGCCTCTGGAGAATGTCCCTGACCGTGGCTAGCACCTGGGGGAGGCGGCATGGGGAAGACTTGGAGTGCTGTCCAAGGCAGCAACTTCCCCAGCTTCCCCCAAGAAGTGCTCGCCTTCCCAGCCCACTGTGATGGCCTCAAAGGCTGAGGGGGCCCAGCAGCTGTAGCTCGAGGGGCCACGTGATCCTGGGAGGCCTTCAGCCCTGGCCCCAGGCTGCTTACCTGCTGTGGAGAAGCGCCACGCTTCTGGAAAACCTCCAGAGAGGGTGGAGGAGTCAGGGACAGTGTGGGCATGGCGTCACTCGCTGGCATGCCCTGAGCCTGGGTGTCGGTGGTGGCCGTGCCCTCAGTCAGGGCCACGTCAGCCTCCGCCCTGCCCTCGGCCGTGTCCTGCTCAGAGGCTGCTGCGAGCTCAGAGGACGCTGAGCCGGCAGCAGCCTGTGCCCGCAGCTGGCCGGGCCTGCAGTCGGGCTGGGCCGTGCCCTCGGTGCCGGTGCCGCCGCTCCTTCTGCGGCCCAGGCGCAGGAGCCTCCGCAGTGTCTGCAGCAGAAGGAAGGGCGGGAAGAAGAGAGGGACGTTCCATGGCCTGCTCCATGCGCGGGGCTCGGCCGGGCAGTGCCAGCAGGCCCGGCCCAGGTGGGGACGGCCGCAGGTACCTGCGCTGCTCTGCGGAAGCGGCCACGGGTGGGCTCCTGCTCTTGAGTCTGGTCCTTGGCCGCATCTGGCAAAGAGCGAGTGCAGCCAGAGCTGAGGGGCCGCGGGAGAGGCTGGAGAACACAGCCCAGCCCTGCGCTCCCCTGGCAGGGACAACCCCCGGGTGCCCAGGGGACGGAGCGGGGACGGAGCACGGCCATTGTGGGGGCAGCCCTGGCCCCTGTCCCATCCCGTCCGTGGGCACGTCCAAGGGATGGGAAGGAATGGGATGGGATGGGATGGGATGGGATGGGATGGATGGGATGGGATGGATGGGATGGGATGGGATGGGATGGGGCCAGGCCGGCTGCAAGCACCTGCCCTGCGGCCTAGCTCTGCCACTCACCGTCCTGCAGCGGTGGCAACTGCTCTGGCTCTGCAGGCTGCTGCGCTGGGGCAGCTGCAGGGCCATTCTTTTTCTTCCCCCGAAGCCCCTTGAACGGGCCGAGCAGTCTGCCCGCCATCTCGCTGTCTGACCTCGAGGGCACCTTTGACACAGATGCCCCTGTCAAGGGTCCGAGTCAGCGAGTGCCGCAGTCCTGCCTTGCAGGTGCCTGCGACAGAGGAGCCTCAGGAAGACTGCAGGACAGCAAGTCCTGCACTCTGCTCTCGAGGGCTCCTGCCACAAGGACAGGAGACTCCTCGTGAACGATGGTGGTCACCAAGCCCCACGGCCTGGCCACGAGGGCACGGGCCGCAGGGATGGGAGATGCCTCGGAAAAACTCCGAGTCACCGAGTCCCGAGGTCTGGCCGCGAGGCCAGCCGCAGGAGGAACGCTTCGGAAAAGCTCCGGGTCAGCAAGGAACCAGCCGGCTGTGCGGGGGCTCCTCACAGCACTGCTCTGTCCCGTCCTTTCCCGTCGCATGCACCGAGCACTGTGGCGTGGCCACGGCGCCGCCAGAACCTATGTCAGCGCGTGTCACAAAGGGCTGCTCACGCACCCCATCCCACTCGGTCCCTCGGTGACCCTTCCGCACCGTGTCACAAAGGGCCCTTGGACACGCTGCCACGTGCCCCAGGGCCGCCCCCTCCCCACCCAAGGTGCCCCCGGCTGGAAGGAATCCCTTGCCCCGAGTGTCTGACGCAGGCCTGGACACACCAAGCCCGGCCAAGTGCTCAGGAAAGGACTCTCCACGGTGCCCGGCCCGCACAGCCCAGCTCGGTGCCGGCCCTGGAGCAGAGCAGCTTCCAGCAAGAGGCAAACGCATCTTGCCAAGAGTTCAAACACACCAGAGAGGGAAGATGGCATCAATGTGTGCATAAAGGCCTTTGAAATCACAGCTCTCTGAGAGGCGTTTGGGGCTCTCGGCTGGACAGAGATGATCCGGCTCTGTCCTGTGCTCAGAGGGGGGGAACACACCCTGCCGCTGGTGCTCGGCTTGGTCTCCGCAGGCCCAGGCAGATGCCAAAGCTTCTCTTCACGGTCTTCTCCCTTCCCACGCCCCTCTGCCAAGTGCAAGGGGCCTCAAGGACGGAAAGGAGCTCAGGGAGCCAAAGGGAGACAGCTGCACCTACCTCACTGGGGGCCCCTGGGGAAGCACTTTGCTTGAGAAGCAAGCCCCTCTCTTCCAAAGGCATTTCCCCAAACGCCCACATTTCCCAGGGAACACCAACACACACTTAAGAAACCCTGGCAAGGCTGAATTACTTCTGCTCCTTGCAGCACAGGCACTCCAGCTGCAGCTCACCCTCCTTCCCCTGAGTCTGTTTCCACGTGTCCCTTGTGGCGCGCAGCCCCGGGCCCCCTATAAACGAGAGCTGCCCGCTGCCTCCTCACGTGCCTGAGCTCCTGCCCGCGCTCAGGGCACCAAAACCAGGCTGTTCCCAGCCTGGGAACGCAGCCCTGCTCCCGCAGGAGGCTCTCGTGAGCCCCTTCCCCACTGTGCACGACCCTTCTCCTGCCCGCCCAGAACCCTCTTGGCACAGCAGAGCACAAGCTGGCCAGCTCTGGGCTCAGCACAGCCCAAACACAGGCACAGGAGGACGCAGCGGCTGTTTTGCAGCCATGCCCCAGAGAGATGGGAAGGGTCCCCTGCCTCTGGTCTCGTTTGCTTGGGTTTCTGACCGTCTCTGAGGCAGGGGCTGTGATTCCTCACTCGTAGGGAGAGCAGAGCCGCCAGAACCTGCACCCAGTGTGCAGGCACTGCCTGACAGCGCTGCGGCCGCTGGGACGGTCGCGCCTCTGAGTCTCGGCCACTCCCTGCTGCTGCTGCTGCTGCTGCTCCATTTGCTTTTAGGCACACCCAAAGCTCACAGCTAGGCCATGGTGGTCTCTGGTTCTGCCCTGTTCCTCTCCCTGTGTAGGGAGGTTTATTATGTGCCCATGAGATCTTACAAGGAGCATCTGTAGCCGGTGTCAACGGACTGCAGGGAGGGGTGGAGGAATCAGTTCTTCATTCCTTAGGGAGAAGGGTAACAGAGGTACTGAGATGAGTTTAGACTACTTCTACTGCTTTGGGTTTATGGCCCATTGTAATGCAATTATTTACAAGCAGGAAATCAGCAGGCTACTAAAAAATGGCAGCAGAAGGCTGAATAAGTTACCTCTAGTGCTGAAGGGCAATGGATTTAATTTTTCCCTGTGTTGGTAGGGATGTCATTCTGTGATAAGGTAAATAAACAAATTGCAGGTAAAATAATTATACACACATCCATGTTGAGACAATCTGACTGGCAAGGTGTCTGGATGTTGTGTGCATAAGAATCTCTAACCAAATACTGAATTCTAATTGACTTTCACAAGTCAATTCATACTGGATTTCACAAAGGCAGTTGTCAGTGCTCTGTGGTTGAGCAGCTTATTGAATTAGGAGAAAGTCATTCACTATTCCGAGCAAAGTGCATTCTGAAAGTACAGGTGAAACAGCTAAAAAATCCCATCAAATATGAGTTAGCAGGGAGAAGATGTATAAAAATTCCATTGTAAATAGCAGCATATTTTTCTGATTTTACTTTCATTGTTCTGTAAAATTAGGATCACTTTTATAAATAATGAACAAATGAATTTCTGTTTATTGAACATAAGAATTTTTTTTTCTTTACAAATGGCTGCATATAAAATACTATTTATATATTTCAGAAAGCTGTGGGAGAGCTGTGGAGAGTTCTGTTTAAATCACCCCAAGTGATTTATAAATCACTTCTAAATTGTTTAAATCATCTTCAGCTCATAAGATAGGAAACTCTTATTGTTAGAGATGCAGCTAACTATGTCTTTTCATACTTGAAGTATCTGATGCTTTGAACAATACATGACATTTGAATGCTTATTTTGCACTTGGGACCCCTATCATCTCTTAATCTTTAGGGATATTGGGACTTGACATCCAGCTCAGCAGCTTGCTTTATGCAGTAACCAGCTCCAAGCAACTTAAAGAACATCAGCTGTGAGGATCACTTCTAAATCTTCCTGTCTTCAAAGTTAAATAATTTAAACAAATACTATAGATTTGCAATAAGACAAAATATGTATGTTTAAGGAAGCTTTCAGAATGGCTTAGTGAGATGTAAATTGACTGTGATTGAGTGGAAATTAAATTAGGTGCTGTGATGGTACCTTTTTGCTATGGAAGTGTGAGCCTGTTGTTACTTAGGAGTGACAGACTTCATTGTCAGGAAAAAAAGAGATTCCATAGAGCAAGGAGTTTCTAACAGTGCAAACCAGCACCATTCATTTTGCAAGTCAGCACAGCCTTCAGTCATGTTTCTGAGTTTCAAACTGGATGCTCTCATTACTGTTTTCTTTTCACTGACTCATCTGGCAATGTGGAGATCCTGAGCAGTTTATAGCAACTAATCCCTCGGGCTAGGAAATACAGCACAAAACAATGCATATCACAGACCCCCTTAATCCTTTTATGACATCCATCTTTAATATGCATCATTATGGCACACAAGGAACCTGACTGCAGAGTAGTCATGCATACAGAGCACATGTCACCAGTTGCTCAAAAGTGGGCCTGTGGGTGTTTCAGGCTGAGTGGGTGGGTGTTTTATTTATCTCATGGATATGACAACTCTCTTCATGCAGTAGGTGAATGCAGTAACTGCTGTTCCACCACTAACATTTGTTTAATGTAGTCAAAGCAAAAAAGGTTTTCTATATTATTTGTTCTTATGTATTCTGCTCTGTATCGCAATGGATTCTGAAAGCCATGGTGCCTTTTTCAACTGTTTTCTTTGAAGAGGTCTAATAGCACGGTTAACACAGTTGAATTATTTCAGCATGTAAGAAATTTCACTCTGTTTTATGCTTTCCAAATTCATTCAATTTATTTTCATCAGGTAGCAGCTTGCTGTCCAGCAAACCAATCTCATTCCATATTGATTTGTGATGAGGCAACAGGGCAAAAGAAAGCAAAAAGAATAGGAAAAAAAGTAGCCGAAAAATGAGAAGCTCTTGACCTCCTTCCTTTATGTGGCCGCCTGGTTTGGCTGAAAGGTGAGTGTTGTAATATAGATGAAAATAATTCCTCTAATACAAGGAATATAAATTTATTTCTAGCCCTTCTCAGTGTGGAATTTGTTTTCCAGATTTGGATAACAATTAAAGTTAACAAAATAAAGATAACACATTGTGACAAGAGTCATGATTCAGCAGAGAAAATATTTTCTAGTTGAAAAACCCGTGTGACCAATAGCTGGTGAAAACCAAACACAAGCAGAAAGTTTGTTTGCCCACCCTCTCTCAAGTGCCTCACTCCTGATACACTTCAGGCTCCAACATTCAGCCCTTGCCTCTGTTCAGAATGGTTTGAGCCTGTGCTGTGCCTGTTTACACAGTTAGTGCAACACTCACACTCTGCCAAGGGTGAGTGATTTTCAACACTGCTGATACTGAAATGCTGTTTGAAGGAAAGGTTCTAATGGTCACAGCTACTGAGGGCAGCTGTGTTACACCATGTCAGAAACATGTCCAACACACTTGAGGGCTTGAAACATGCACATTGGGACTGATCTAAGTTGGTAATGTGGTAACAAATCACTATCTTAAAAGAAGCAAAATTGCCAGATAACCTTGCTGTAATTGCAAGCAGCTTATGTGCAGAGTCTAATGTGGAGGGCAAAAGATCATTCAGAAGAAAGATGTTAGGAGCAGTTAGTTCTTTACTTTTCATCTTCTGATGCATGTGCTTCCATCTGTCTTATCATGGAATGCTGTCCATCAAAACAGTTTTCTGAACAGCACTTCCTAAGATGTTGATTTATAAATCAGATACAAATTTGCACAAGATCACTCTGACTCAGCTTTGAATCTGACCTAAAAGTATTTCTTGTCATATGGAAGCAAATTATGGTGGAGCAATAAAACAACAGAAACATTGCTGAGAAACAAACATTGCTGCTATTCTTGGCACTGGGATGCTGCTGAATGTCACAAACAACTGACAGATCAGAAACTCGTGTCTAAAAGAAAATAGGAAACCAGTAGCTTACATTGTCAGTATTTATTAAAATATACTCTGCCTGGTTTGTAAAAAAACAAGGTAGTTTTGGCCATCTTTTTTTTCCCACAGAAGCATGACCACTACTACAAACTCTGCCATCTTCAAAGCATGGCAAGTACTAAGACCTACCAAATGAAGTTGCTTTAGCATGTCATGATCTAATTTTAAAAGTGAGATTCAGAAGTTAATATTCCCTTCCATTCAAATAATCACCTGGAAATCTGAGGGGTTTTTTTATACTTTTATGTACACTCTGTCATTTTTACTCTCCATAGAAGGAGAGACAAGAAAGGTGAAGGTTGGGTGTGGGGACATCAGCCTAGAATTGGAAATGCTTTGCATTATCTGGTAATCTCATATGCATTATATGCAAACACACAGGAATCCATCAATGCTGAAAGATCTGCAAACAGTTCAAAGATGACAACTTTAATTCCAGTACAAAATATATTCCCAAATGCAGCTCGTGTCCAGAAGATATAAAGAAGATAGGTGTTGTGGTTTGTCTTTGGGGTGTTTTTTTAAAAATTGCATTACATTATTCATAGACCAGAATAATGGTTGTTTGGGGAGGAGATGGTTGAGGTTTTTTTCCCTCAGGGACTGAATAAAACCTCTGAGGATGGCCAAAAAAAACCCTAATAACAATTAATCTGAAGTGATTCAAACTCTGGAGAATACTTTTTCCTTCCTACATCCTCTCCCCTTTGGTACAGCTGCTGGCAGAGAAGGTTAAAAGTTTTTTGCTGTGGACAGGGATATAGTAGTTTCAAAGTCCTGGAACATTAACATGCTAAGTATACCAGTCTTCCTATGTATCAAGTAGGGATCTTGAAAAAGATGGACCTGCTGGAGAAAAAAAGAGAAAAGGGACTGCTATTTTACAGTTTTCTATCCTCATTATCAAGCAAAGCCCAAAAACCCCTGTCCACTGACCAGTACATCAGGACAAACCCCATAGCAAATATGTGATGCTCTCGCTCATGAAACTGGAATTCCAGAATACAAAGAGTGCCTTTCAGATAAACTGGCCTAGTTCACCTGTACAAAGAAAATAAATTTATTACATTCACATTACACCTTCTGGAATTCTCAGAGCACCATCTGTTTTTAAGCAAACAATTGCAACTCATAAAGTAATATAGCTACAGTGATTTACAGAGAACAGTTCAGACCTTTATCCCCAAGTACGATGACAGAAAATTACATACTTTTCTGAATCGATGCTTCCTAGAGAGTCAGGATCAATGCAGATGTCCTTTTCATTCCTGAGTATTGTATCTATTCCTAAATTGGATTAGATTAAATAACATTAGATTGATAGATAATACCACGCATATCTTTTATCTCAATTTGACTAAACATTTGCAACGGTCCTAAAGCAATGTTTTTTCATTTGAATCTTCATGTACACAGCTGGAGATTCAACTGAATTTCTATTTCCTCTTAGTCCTGCTACTATCTTTGATGAAATTTATTTGGATGTGTGCAAATGGATGACTCTGATATGGAATTAATACAGACCAAAATTAGGAAGAAAAGTGGGAAATAACATATTAAGTGTCTCCAACAACTCTTTCTGCTCTAGGTACATAAAAAGGAAGAAACTTTGGGGCACAAAAAGTATAAGACAGTTCTTTACTGACAACTGCACTCACCCCTAAGGAATCAGGATCAACCTTTAATCAGGTCCCTTCTAGTTTAACTTTCAGGACCTCTCTAGTATAGCTTAGATACTGCTGGTATAATGGCAAGCTTCAGTCTAGAAACAGTCCTCATCTTTTCATGCTTGGTAACATAAAACCAAAAGATGTTGTGTTCTGACTGGGTGTCCTTCTATTTAATTCCTTAAAAAATTATCTACCTCAGTTTTTCCATCAGCAACAGGTGCCTTAGATCCCAGAGATTTTTGTATTGTACCTGATGGAAGAAATAACCAAATACAGATAGTTTGGTTGTATTCTGCAGTGGTAGTCAGCAGTTATATTATCCCTGCTACTCCTGTTGTAAGAGATTCTGAAAGACAGAATATCTGAAGATGAGGTTCTTAATTAAAAATGTTGATCTAAAGCCATTGTGAAATTAGCTCTGGAAATGATTGGATTTCAGGGGGAGGAAATTGATAAGGTGAGTTAAGTAGCAGTTTCATTTATGGTGTAGTTAAGCTGAAATGTCAGGATTTATCAATGCTGTTGGAAGGGTCTCAATAGTTTTCATAGGAACTGTGTAATATTGGTGTGCATTTAAAGTTCAGGCCACTCTCAATTCTTCACTTGTCTTTTTTTAATGCAATATTCCAGCCTTTCATTTTTATGACAACTGCCACCAAAATCAAAATCAATTATTTAGGGCCAAACACTCGGTATGATTGTGACTGGAGAAAGAATTTTTAAAAAATCAAATCCATCACAGGTTGCCAGTTTGACTTGAAGGAAGATGGGCAAAACCATGAGAGGCAAAAAAGTCTGTGAGTCTTTTTCCATATGGCTCTCTCTCTCTCCAGTGCAAGTCTAACTAGCCTGAGATCCAGTGGTTTGGGAGAATTATGCCATGGTCAGAAATATGGTTTCAGATACACGGATTTAGTTCCTATCTCTGCATTTCTCTGTGGATACCTAAATTACAGAGCCATGCAAAGAATGTGACAAATCATCACAGGGAGCTTGGGGCTGGATCCAGAGCTCTGGCAGAAGTGATCCTTAATTCCATGTTACTCTGAACACCTAGTTCTTCTGTGCCCTCTAACAAACAGGAGTTACCCCCCAGCAAGACTTCTGGTTAGTCCCTTGATATCAGCAGGCTTTGGAATACCCCAGCCATTGCTTTCTCTTCTGCAGTAGGATTTCTTCACAAATTGCTGGGGAAGTTGTAAAGTGCTGTTATTTCTCTACATTATCTCAGTACTAACCTACAAAAGAGGATGCACCATTAACTGACCAAATGGAACTTAATATCCTTTCAGGCTACTAGGATAAATTTTTAACCCTGGACACTAAAGCCTGCCTATAAATTTAGCAATATAATTTAAAATACCTTTTTGATATTTGCAACTTATGCAGGATAGTTTAGTGGCAGTTTTAGATGATAATTGCAAAGTTATAGCCAAGGTAAAAATTACTACAGGAACAGATGTCCTAAGGGCATAACAGGCTTTTGATTCCAGCGTGATCCAAAAAAGGTGAAGGTGTGAAACTAAAAGGCAGCTGGAGAAGTTTGAGAAAGAAAACAGGGAAGCAATCAACAATCTTTGCAGAACCTGTTAAGCAGTAATTAGCAGGAGTTCAGATAACATGCTCTCCTAAGTGATTTGTTCATTCATGGCCACAGAGATTTAAAACTGATACCCACAATTGCTGCCATCATGCTCAACATGTACTTTTCAATAGTGTTTTAGCACTGGCATATTTCTAATATCAGTTGACAAGCAGATTCACGTGAGACAGAGTTGGAAAGAGCATCTTTCCCTTGCTGAAGATTTCAACACTTTTATATGTAACTGTTTAAAGCTGAGAGGTAAAGACTAGCTAAGGTTATTGAAGAAATCTGCTGCCTTTTTCCCCACAGGGTAACATTCAAACATGACAACTGGAGCATCAGCCTCTAGTTCAAATCTTTTGGCGAGTGGCATTTGCTCAAAACTTGCAGGAATAGAGAATAATGACAAAAAAAAATTTAAATTTTTATGCAATATGGCAACTAAAACTCAAAAGATTCATAACTTGAAAAATGAAATATTCTAATGCATGCACCTACTACAGTTAAAATACTTGGAGCAATGTGACAGATACATTTAGATTCTGACTTGTTTCTTATCATCAATGTTAGAATACTTAATTAAAAAAAAACCCAAAACAAACCACAGACACCCATTCAGTTCTGTGTTGGGTTTCCTACAGTTGGGAACCCCTCTGGCTCCATTTCATAGTTGCATGTGAGATTATGAACAAATTCAGAGTGCTGAAAAATATGATGTTAAATGTGCTGCTCACAGGCACTGATTTGAGAAATAAAACAAGAATTTAGATTTCAAAGCAAGCAAGGACTCGAAATATTAAAAAAAATAGATTATTTCATCCAGCTTTCACCATTATGTGTGGTATAATGTGTAGAAGACTCAGGTTAAGGTTAATTATCCTAAGACACTGAGCTTCTTCCCTCACCAAAGTATAAACACATTTCGCACAGAGCTGAAATTTTATATTTACCTGTGTCTTTTAATTAGAGACAAACTTATTTAATTGCATGGACTTCTTTGGTCATGTGTTTGGGGGTTTTTTTGTTTGTTTGGGGTTTTTTTGTGGCAATAGATCTTCTCTCCAATATTTGCAAACCACGCCAAGGTTTTCTGAGCAAGCATAGAATTATGCTGATCCTGGTTTAGGAGACCTTTTCATAAAGGCAAGAAGCAGTAGCAGTAAACAGTTTTACAAAACTACATTTACAGGAAACATTTTATAGGATGCTAAAATTAAACTTGATTGAGGGCATTTGTTAAAGAGCTAAACAAATTACAAGAACTTAATAGAATATTTTAAGCACTTTAAAAGGAAGAAACCAGATCTTTCCCCTTGTACAGTTATCTTGAAAAGCCTTTTAAATAAATAACACTATGACATTTGATATAATTAGTTTCAAAACCTATCATGAAATGGTATCCATTTAAGGGTTTCTATTTAGCAAACTATCAGGGCTTTGGATTAGGGGAAGAGAATTCTGATGAACAATTAAACAAATGTCATCTCTTTACTCAATCCACTTTTATTTGTTTAGTGAAGAAAACATTAATGGAAATGCAGATACATTAGGACATTATGATAACTAGTACATTAATAATGCAAATAGCTTAAGAAGGTTAATTACTTCTTAAATGAGTAGTTACTGTGTAATGTTCTTCCTTTGCAAAATGCACCAACTCATTCAAAGATAAAAGCAATTTCGTTTTTTCTTGTTTTTTTTTTTTTGGCTGCAGCTACTCTTGAAATATACATAAGCATTTTGACCTGTTGGGATTGAAAACAATTATCAGTCAACAATTATAGGCTGAAGTCCAGCATTCAAAGATCAGGAATACATTATCAGTGAAAAATCTTTAGTCTTTACACAGCATCAAAAGCAGACAGTTATTTTTCTGACTGCTAAAACGTGCCTTTCCCCAAAAGGCCAAAACATAAGCAGCACATTTGAATTTCAGACGATAATTGCTGCTCTTGAAGACAATTAAACCACAGTAACTGCTCCCTTGGTTTGCATGAATGCATTCTCTCAGTTGTTGTAGCATTGTTTGAGATCCAACATATGAAGTCAACTGTCTCTGTTAGATTTAGATAAATAATTGAGCTGATTTCTCTGGTTTAAATTAAAGTATAAATTAAAGTATAAAATAAATGTTTGATAACTGGGATTTCAACATATCTACTCTTTCACTAATTACTGACAATATGAAAAAAGTTCCAGCGTATCCTGCCGCAGAGCAAAAGTCAAGTTCTGTTGCAGTGAGATCAGCATTTGATGGAACAAGTCATAGAATTAAATGCAAGTTTCTGAAGGAAGCTCACTTTCATAATTATTATTTATTCTTAGGTTTGCAGTCACTGCTTTTGGCTTCAACCTCTTACAAGTTTCCTAAGATTTCCTAAGCCACAAGCAGAAAGAAGCCATCCAGTACTTCAAACAAGAGGGAAGCTAACTTCTGTGAAGTGTTGTGGTAGGAACCAAGGTCACAGTGCTCCTTGCAGTTATTAATCAAATGTGGGATGGAGAAATCTCCCTTCCAAGCTGTCTGTTGTCCTTTTGCAGAGGCTGTTCTTGCAAATTAGTGTTCTTTCTGTAGTCCTCACTGTATATTCCTAGTTATTTTCCCCGTGGGAAGCTCAGTTTTCCTTATTTTGGTCCTTAGTTTGCAAGCAGTGCCACTGAAGTGACACATTTAGGTATTTTCCCAACACAGTCTCATGCTCCAGTAAACAGGTGCAGGGTGGGCTCTTGATGAGCACTGAGCTCTGCAACCTCCACAAGACCTTTCACCATACAGGGCTGCTGACAACTCTCCACTCAGAGGTGCAACCCAGCGCTACAGAAGGTGAAATTTAGCTCTGAAACACTTCCAAGTAATTATAAATACTGCATTACCTCAGATTTGGGGGTTAGGATCTTCGTTAAAATATATATAATTATTGACATCTCCAGAGGGTTAGGAATGCTCTGCATGCTGGTTCAGTACCTTGGAAAACAGGGGTTTGGTTCCCTTCAACACTTCAGAAAAACATGCACAATGAATGTCAATATTTAGTACCAACAACAGCAAAAATTAGCCCTGAGCATTGTTGTACTTAATAGTAGCTGTTAACATAACAACCTTCATGGGTCAGTTCAAATTACACATTCTTAAACATTTTTCTATTAAGATTTTTTTCCATGCTTTTTAATTCTGGATCCTGAGATTTCCTCCATTCTGCTAACAATATGCGTTTTGTGCATTTTCCTAATGTTGACATATCTAAATCTGACTTCCTATGGCTCAAATGATTTTAAAAGTCCCATATTTTCAGCTATAGTGTCAAATATCTATAATTATCCCCTTCATTTTCATACCAGGTCTTACTGTCATGTCCTCATTCCTTTTTTCAGAGAATTTCAGTCCCTGTGTTTGAGTATTGCATTGAAGAAGACATTTTTGTAATTTGATAATGAATTATTATGGCATAACAGAATCCATTAGTTCTCCCTGAGTCTCCCTAAGTCTGAGCTGTTGGCTGCTCTCTTCTTACTGTCAAATATCAGAAAGTTCCTACGTATAGGGAAAATGCAAAGTTTTGAGAAATGACTATGCTTGCAAAGTGAAGTTTCCTGTTTAGTTTCTCTAGCTACAAGGCGATAAAACCATACTGTAAAGATTAGATAACAATGACTCACCTAAGAGGAAGATTTTTTTTCACTCTTCTTGTGGAAAAAAATGCTGTAAAAGCACTCTCTCTGAAGTCAAAAATATATTGGCCTTGCCTGTAACATAAAGTTTCACAACATTGGGTCATTTAGTTTTAATTTTAGGGTTAGATTGTACATTAAGACCAGTACTGTAATCACCAGCTATACTTATACAGTAGGATTTTGTGATACTGACATGAAATGTGGACATGGCCCCCTCTCTCCATGACCACGCCTCCATTTAGGACTTTCTAATCACTATAAAACATTTCAAAACTTACCTTGCTAGGTTTCAGATTTGTAGCTTCTCAAGAGGGAAAAAAACAGTGTAGTAGTGCTGGTAACTATTTTTGGGTACCGCTCAAAGACATTTTTAATAGGTGTAAATTCTATTCATACTTTCTTGTGGGTTTTAAATATTAAATGAAAGAAAAACGGTCATTATTAACACGACACATTGGAGAGAAAATGAGTTCATAAATATTTTTGCTATTACTTAGTTATAACATTCTATTTCTATTCCCTGTGGAAGCAGTCTTAACATTGAGCATAATTTTTGAGGCACAGACCGTATGCAGCAGAGATAAGGCTGCAGTCCCAGGAGCTGCTGCACAGCTCCCCCGTACATCACCCTGATGAATCCTAACCATTTATATCCTGCTTTTTACCAGTTCCTGTAAGCAGGGCCAGCTGGTTTGGCCTTACTGGAACTGGGCAACAGAGCCATCTCTCATAATATAGATTAACCTGCCTCACAGTCTTGTGATAAATGTGCTGCAATTTCTTGGTACATTATTTATTTAGTTGGTTTCTACTTGCTAGATCTAAAAATTTGCTATTGAATTTCTAAAATTTTCCTGTAGAATTTATGCACATGTATCTAACAGGAGAGGGGAGATAACACTTGAAAAGTCTCTTGTTGATGAAAAAGTAAAAGCTTTTTGAATTTTGCTTTCTCATACCAGGAAAAAAATTAAAGAAGCAAACAGCATACCTTGAAAAGTCAGATTTTTTCATTAACTATAAATTTTAATAAAGAAACTCAGGTGTTTTTTTTTTTTAATAGACAATTTCTTGAATAGGTGGTTTATTCAAATCTGCCTTAGGTCACAGGAAGCTCAGGAACTATCGATTGGATCAGTTATTGCCTTCATTGTTCACTGTTCAAAATGAGCTCTTCTTTGCCTGAGGTTGGTCACCAAGGTCATCTGATGCCATTTATAAACCTATCAGCAGAACACCCACACAGTTCCAGAGGTTTTGTGCCTCTGGAATGAAAACTCATTTGAAATCTACACAAAGTTTGCCTAATTTCTTTTCCCAATTCTAAGCATTTGGATCCTGTTTTAAACACTTATTGTATTTAATTAAAATTCTCCACTGATTCCAGTGAGATTGTAACAAGTCAAAACTGGTTACCATTTAAAAGCACCAAGGCTCAGAGGAGGCAAAAGGAGGGACTCACAAGTATTTTCAAAGTGATTTAAAAAACCAAAGTCTCAATTAGGCAATTGTATTCATCCATTCCCAATCCCCAGCTCAGCAAGGAATTCAGTTTATCAGCTGCAGCATACAGGAAGGTATGCCCGTGCCTCCATCAGCCCTATCCACTCCTCATTCCATTCACACTTCCCAATAAGAGGCGTACTCATCCTCTACATTCACAGGTCTGGAAGGAGCAGAATGCAGCTTTGGGGCAGTAGGAATTAAAGAGGAGCTCCAAGGTTTGTATTTTAAAGGGAGTTTGTGCTTATGGTCTCATACCCATTGAGCCTGCTTTTTAACTGAGCCTGCCAGCAGCACCCCTGGAACCAAGGGCCAGCCAGCAAGTCTATTGTAAAGGAGGCTTTTGAGAGTCTACATTTTGGTAGACTCTCAAAAAGTAAGAATTCACCCCGAGATGAAATTTGGCATCAAAGGCCCTGGCATAAAGCTCGCTTAAAATGACACGAGTGCAGAAGAAAATAATTTCAGATCTAATTCAATATTTCAATGGGGAACTGTGGAAAGTGTTCAAATCTGCTGAAAATCTGGCTTTTATAATATTGTCTCCAGGAAGGTGTCTGATAGAAAAGTTTCAGTGCCAGGCAAGAACAGAATTATCCTCCATTTAGAAGGAAGTAAATAGATCATTTCTCTCTGACCTCCAAAGAGGAAGGACTATTCTCTCCACACGGCGGTGAAATGTAATAAAAAGAATGATACCCTTGGGATCCCTTCTACCAACAAAAAGCTACTGAGCACACTAACAGCATAGATAATCAAGGTAGTTGCATGAAAAATGAGAAATTTAAAGGATTGCTGGGAATGGGACTCTGGCCAGTAAGAAAAAAAGGCTTACGGACTAGCTAGGGGCAGTGAGTATAATTTAATATATTTCTGGCAGAAAACAAATAAGAAAGTACTCATCTGCAATTACAGGAGATGTCATCTCTTTTGAACTGGAGTTTGCAGAATCTATTTGTAAATACTGCTGTGTTTTCTCCTCGCCTCCACCCCTGTAGCAGCACAAAGGCTTTGCTCTACCCTGGCATTAGTAACATATACACTAAAAAGTTCAAAAAAGATTAATACACTTTCAAATAGGGTAATATTTCACATTTCCACTACACTGCACATTGTTTACAGTTTCATTCAGAAAGATATGGATAAAATAAGCATTTGGAATTTTGACATCAATGAGGTTTTTCACAGTGCTGTGTAAGAGCATCATGGTTTTGCTCCAGCAAAACCCTGCTGGCTGTAGTTTCCAGGCTCTCCCCACCCTTGGAAGGGAGACACGTGGAGAGTTGAAATGTGTATTCTTAAGGACAGCATCCATCTTTGTGCCAGTCCACTAGGCCTGACCCGTCTCTGGGGATTGTTAGAACGACTACTGATCTGTGTGGAACATGGAGAATGTTCACTTGTTCACCTGAACATGGAGCATGTTCACCTGAGCCCTTCTCTCTGTCACACCGTGAGGATTTGGGCACTGCCTGCTCACCAGAGCCAGCACTAGGTGCTCCTCTGCACACCAGGATGTGCTCTACAGGATTGCACCCTGGGTTTGGTGTTCATAGCAGGTTTGGTCCTGCCTCAAACCTTGCTCTGAGTGTTTTGCTAGGAAAACAGAACTCCTGGCTTCAGTGATCCCAGCTGCTGATTTCAGTGGGGTCTGCCTGAGCAGGGCAAATTCTGCTCACCATATTTATATAACTGGGAAAGATTCTACTCATTTCTCTTAAAAGAACTTACCTGTACTGCCAGTGCTTTCACATCCTGTTTGTTAACACAAGACTCTGTGTTCCTTAGTCTGTGCTAATTCATCCTGTGGTAGGTGTTCTCTGGGTGAGCTAATGCTTTAGCAAGTCATTATTCAGCATCAAAGTTTTCTCACGATTATAACCAAAAGATTAAGCATGTAAACTCCAGTGTAAAGCACTGATATATTAAATTAATATCTCGGATTAACAATGCCATTGAACATCAGTGTGGTATCAAAATCCTTAACATAAGTAGGCCAGTTGCCATGGAGATGGCAAAGTTTCAGAATGATTTTGTAGTAATGACAACAACTTTAGAACCTAAGTGCTTCCAAATAGTCTATAAAGCTGCAAAAGGAGGGGCAAAACAGCAATTGCTATTCTTGAAACAAGTTACAAGATACAAGTTCAAGATACCTGATATTCTGAGCAGGTGTTTCAAGAAGAAAACAAGTATTAGCAGTTTCTTTACAAATACCAATGGTGTATTTTTTTTTTTTTACAGAGCCCCAGGTTTTGTAGTGAGCAGTATAGCCCACATTGCTTTGAATTTAGGGTGCTCAATATCTATAATATCTGGGGTTTTTGCAATTTTCTCTGTTCTACATATGCACTTCTCTTCATTAAGGATGAAAAGAACCAACAAACTGTTTACCCTGCAGTATAAGTAAAAAACTTACTTAGTAGCTCATGAGGCTTAAAACCCTACGTAAGTTGTGTTCCTGTTTGACCAAACATTAACTTGATCCTTTGAGAGGAAGAAAATAATGTGTTCTGTAAGGCTGTTGTCTTCTGTGAATCAGACTGAAAGTGTTGATTGCAATCAGTGATAATTTGAGGGAATTTTTGAGAGGCTAACATGGCGTTTCTCTGACTGGCTGAAGAATAGCTTATGTCCATTCATCCATATTTTGTATCTTTGCAAAGCAAGTGACATAAGTGATTTCATTGCAAATTACAGCCAAATCCACTGAATTTGCTAGACCTGTGCAACAGAAACTCTGACATGAGTGGGGAACTGATTCCCCCTTTACCTTTCTAATTTTATCAACAGTGATTTCTTTTCTATCACCAGGAAAAAAAGCCACAAAAAACCCACAAAAAAAACAACCTAAAAAAGGAAAAAAGGAGAAACAGAGAACAAATTCTCCCAATCTAACCCCCACATTTTGATTTTATATTATGAAATGCAGTGATATCAAGTAGAAGTCAATAGCAGAATCTTACAGGGGGCAGTTTGACTGCAACACCATCCAAGATATGCAACAAGCAAAAGGCTGACTTGTTGATGCACATTTTAATGGACAGAGATGCACAGCAATTACTCTTTATCTATGAGTGAATTATTATTCTATGTAAATATTAGTGAAAGAAGATAATAGGTGAGCCAGTTCCTGCTTTCCTCTAGTAAGAGACTGACACAATAATTAGTTCCATTTATATGAGCTCTTCAGTGACACTTGAGGAAGTGCAGGATGAAGAAACCTCATGGTCTGAGCATAACTGACTGAAAGGGAGTTTAACATTCAGGGGTTTAGAAAAACACTGGTCTAACAGTACCAGAAGCTTAAATTCAGTGTCATTTTTTGGGGGTAGAAAGCACCTATTAATCTCCATCTATTCTAGAATTAAATGATAACTTTTGTAGAGCCTATGTTTTCAAAACTTCTGTGAAAGCAAAAGCAATGCACAGCTTCATGGAAGAATTATCACACCCATCTTTTGTGAAAGGAGTTGATATTGAGATCTGAGATATGTTTGTTTGGGGAGAACACAGTTACACGAAACAAATTCAGAAATGAAACACTAAAACATCTCATTTCACCAGAGAAAGCCAAATCAGAAAGGAACATTTCTGATACAAGTTGATGCCATTGTTAGCAGAAATAACCTGTGCATTTTAGCAGTCATGTATGCCTTGTCTATGGGGATTTTTCTGGTTACATATGGGGGTTTTGCCCCTGTATCTGTCAGATAAATCAAAGAGCCAAATGAAAATCTACTACTCAGGAGCACTATTATATTATGGCACACGCCCTGAAGGGCTGCAGTTTTGTAATGAAATGAATAAATGACAAGGAAGCAGTTTGATATCCTGAAAGTTCTACCCGTCCTTTAGGACAAGCATGTCAGGATAAATTCCATTTAATTACACTACACACAAGCTAAAAAAAAAGAGAGAGAAAAAAAGAGAAAAAATAAAATCCAAGCATTTTTTTTTTGTCTGAGGCTCCACATGTGTAATAGTGAATTGACCTCATTTACTGCTGCACTACTTCATTACATTATGACTCCACAAAGTGACACTGAAACGGATTTCAAGCAGCACAAAACTAGAGCAACAGTGTTCAACTAGGCCCACATCTCAATATTTTAAAATGGGCCATGGACAAAACAAGCTCAGTGTTGATTATTAATGTAAACTCCAGCAATTGCTGAGGGTTTTTGTTCCTGCTTGTACAACCTCTAGAGAAACAAAAGCATTCAGCAGTTCCCCATAACTGGTAGTTTGAAATTTTGAAACAATTAGCACAGCAGGAGAATGCACAAAATACCCAAGTGTTTTCCACATGTTAAAATTCCCATAAAGTACACAATGTCTATAATTTTCTGTTATTTTTTACAGTAGTATTTCGAATCAAATGCCAAGAAAATATATGGTAGATCTTGTTTTAATTTAACCTGAGGCTTGCAATGGAGTTACTTCATTGGCTTTGCTGAATTTCTTGACAATTAATATCTGTGTCTAGGAAAAAATGTTTGCTTTTCCAAATGTAGGCTTTGTTCAGAGTTTTATGTCAGGAATGTGAGAAGTTACCCCACACCTCCTTTTCAAACAGTGCTACAATTGCTGGTAACTTAAAAGGGCAGAGACAGATACAAAATATATGCTGTCACATAAATTCTTCATAATGTTACAAAATACTAAAACAACACCAGCCAAGTGTGCTATTCTAAACAAAAAAAATCATGCCATGTCATCTTCAGCACCATTTCTGGGCTGTGTAATGTCAAAGACCAGCCATTGATAGCTTTATAGCAAACATTACAAATAAAATCAGCTCTCAACAGACCGATGTGTGCAGGAACCTGCCATTCACACCACCCCCAGGCAGATACGGGAAGGATCTTCCAGGCTCGTTATATTTAGATTTAAGCAGCTCCCACTGAAATCAGCAGTGAGATAACAACTGACTTCAGCAGAAGCCAGTTAAAGCCATCAGTGTTATGCTTTGTGCCCTACCCTAGTAAAAAAAGGACTTTGGTGGAAGTTTTTGCCATGAAAAAAAAAAAAAAAGAAGAAAAAAGAGGTATTGTAAAACCACTTACATTACTTACAGAACTGGGGTGTTTCCACTGAGGAAGAAGAGAACTGAAAGGATCAAGTAAAAATTTTGAATACTGCATCTCTATGGTTTCAGCTTGCCCAGCTTGGTTGTAGAGCCACCTTCTGGTTTCAAAGAACAATTTCATACTTGCTGACAGTAAGAATGTGTGTGTGTGTACTTTAGTTATGCATTTGGAAGTGTTTCAATTCTCTGCTTTAAGCTGCGTTAGGAAAATGACACAGAAACACTGTGGATTCTGCTTTGTTCTGAATCCAAATAGTCCAGTGACACATTTGGATATCAAACAAGCTCTACCTTGGGCTCTTAGGACCATTTCTGATTATATAAGAAACTGAAACTGCAAACATGAACTCTAGGAAGTGGTGAAAGGACTCAATAGGTCCTTTCAGTGATAGGAGTCAATAGAAACAGGATGGGAACAGTTCTGGAGAGATCCTGGGAACACTCTCTTTCCACAGTGCACTTGCCTGCTGGTTTGACTTCTAATGTTACTTTTTGAAGCACAGAACCACCTCATTAATTCCATTTTCTTGATGTCTGACCATTCCCTGGTTTGGGTTGATTGCTGTAAGTTTTAGCTAATACACCATGACATTTTGAACTGATTATAGTGTTAGAGGTGTCTGCCAAATGATTACAGTCCAGAAAGAAAACTAATCATACAGCATCTCAGGCAGAGCATGAGTGTTACAGTGTCACTCTGGTTTGAAATAAGTTTTTCCTACAGCTGTGTGATTAGAGATGGCTGATCTGATCCCAAAATAGTCCTCATGTATTTCGGACAGACCAAGGATTACAAAGACACTGAGTGAGCAGGTTCTCAGTGCCATCACTACGAGACATGGGAGGGAAATACTAGCTAAAAAAATATAATAGCAAAAACCCTCTTTGTTTTCCATTTTGAAATGAAGAGGCATGGGCAAGGGGTTGATTGAGATCCTGTGGTTGTGGCTCAGAGGAGGAAAGGAGCCCCTCACACTGACAGCTTAATCTGTGCCTTCCACATTCCAGATAACTGCTCTAATCACAGACCACCTCATTTATCTTGGAGCTGTTCCAGGCTCTATAAGCAATTTCATTCCCATTAGAGCAATGATGTGAACTTTCATCTGCCACCTACATGTCAGGCAAGATTCCTTACCACAGGGCCCTCAAATTCTTTCCCTTTTATTCAGAATGCAACATTATTTATAGAAACTTGAACAAGTCCAACAGGAGCAAGTGCAAGGACAAGATGAACTCTTCAGCCCCCAGACAGCAGATTAGAGCTTTTCCATACATGCATGCCAAGCACTGTACAAAGCACTTGGCATGGAAGCCTCTTTCTCCCAAACAGAAATTGAAATTTCAATAGTGGTTAAAGGCATTCATTATTAAAATTAGCATTTAGAAAGTTCTTTTTTTGTTGGTAAGCTGGCAAAAAAACCCCATTTACTCCTGAAATGTGGGACTTGCTGTAGATGAGGTCAGTGGTGTGACACAAGACAAGGACAAATGCATACAGGAAGGCAGCTCCCACATTCCCAACTCAGAATCCCTCAGGTTCAGTGGCTGATCCTCAGGCAGTTCATATCATAAAGTCAAATGCTGCTTCCTTAGCAACTCTGCAGCCATCAGGGAATTAAAGTTATTAAAATCTGAATTTTATGAAAGACGTAAATCTCAAATTCAATAGTACCTAAGCCAGGTGCTATTGAAATCAATGCTGGAACTTGCTCTGATTTAGCAAGGCTAAATTCTAACAGCCATAAAACATACATTGGTTGCATTTTGAGTGTTCCTGTTCTTTACCTTATATACACACAGACACATGAGTTTGTAAGGATGGAAATGTTTTTTTAAAAAAAACCCTTTGAAGTATTTTTGGTATCTGATAAAGAACCGATCACTTTTCATAATTATTTTTAAACTTCTATATTGTTTTGATGTTTAGCTACTGCTGTGAGGCAGCTTTACAAACCTTCTGCTTTTATGTTCACAGGAGCACAGTTGAACTATTCAGTCCACATTACATTGATTGCTGCTGAATAGAGGACTTTTGAAGTATCACTTTAAATCTATTTGATATTTAAAAAAAACAAAGGCCTTGTGTGTGCTGTCTTCATAGTAAAGACTTTGAAATTATTTCCTGAGAATAATTAAAACAAGTTAAATTATTTATGACTGCAAAACCAAAAAAAAAAAAACACATTCTGTTAGGTCTTTTAGATCAGTCTCTAACAGGAATGTTTTGTTCTCTGAACGTGTCCTTCACACTGCTTGCTCTTAGAGAGCAGAATGAATACTATTTATAAACAAAAATAAGATTTTGTTTCATACTCACAAATTCTTTACCTGTATTTCTGCTCGGGAGGGAAGCAAGCTGTACCAAGAGTTAGAACAAGAAAGCATTTCTTGAAGACACACAGGTATGTGAGCATGCAGGGTTTACACATGCACAGTAACAGCCCTGCTTTTGGTTAGAGAACAGGTATTTTCCAAAAGGCATCACAAAAGTCATCAAGAGCTCAATTAAAATGACTGGGGAAATTCTGGAGTACCATATGCAAGACTTTCATTCTTTTCCTCTGAAATCCATTGGATAAAACATTACTGAAAAAAACACTTCAAAGTAACATTTTTGGATGTTTAGCCCATGCTCCTCTAGACCTGTTTGGAAAGGAACCAGTAGAAGTTCAGTTTCTTACCTTTTTTAGTTAGTTTTCCCAAAACTTAAAATGGAAAACAATATAAAGAGAAGGAAAAAACAAGAAAGGAAAAAAAAGGAAAAAGAGATTCTCCAATAATAATGTCAGACATGTACAAAAAAAGATTCTACACTTGCAAATGTAAAGAAAGAAAATAAGATCAAAAGCACCTTTTTAGTTACAGAGCGATGGGGTTTTTTTAGCCCTTCTATATAAAAGCAATATTTCCACACATTTCTAATCAGTAAACAGTGTCTATTTACAAGCAGAATATTTACTGCACATTAAAGTGATCAATATTCATAATATTAATTTTATTTTATGCTAGATTGACTATTAATTTCAGGGGCTTTTTCTCCTCAGAGGTTTCTCCTCTCTCATTTTTACTTAGAGAATCACAGAAGTGGAATCAGAGTGGATGAATCTATGAGAATCTATGAGATAGATGAGTGAATTAGACAGAATAATTTGTCAAGACACAGAAATATCACTTCTTCCAGGGAATGATATACAAATTATTCTAAGTTATAGTGGCCTAAGAGAATATACTTCATGACTTTTCCTCTGATGTGATTTATTCTGTGATGTGATTTGAAAAGAAAATAAATTATCAGTCTCTTGAAAGAAAAACAACTCTGATTGGGGGCATGTTTTTTATTACTAGGTGCTTTATTCATTTAAGCAATAGTCCTCTAAAATGTTTTTACAGGAAGGAAAACTTGAGGAAATGGAGTTACAGGAGAAAGGCCTGAGAGAGGAGGGGTGAGGAGAGCACTGTAACATCCCCTGTTCATGGCAATAAGGAGCCATGGAGAGGACCTGCACTTGGAGCTCATTGCTATGGACTCGTTAAAGTTGCTAAATTGCTACTGGCAGTGTGCCATGCAGAGGTTCATTTTTGTGTGGTGCTCTGAGACTAGAGACAGGTTATTTCCTCCATGGATATGGCCACAAACGAGCCATTCTCAGAGTCTTTGGAACTCATTCCTGAATGTCATACATGTCTTAGGTTTCCTTCTACCCTTCCAGAGGAAGACATGGACAAATAAGAGCAAACACTTTTTTCCCCAAACTTGACACCTCACTGTGCCCTGTCTAGAATCACAAATTTTGAGTAAGAGGTATAGTCAAAACTCATGACCAATAACAGTGAAGATAAGTAGAAATCAAAGATGTAATAGAAGCAGAAAAAGAGAACCAAAGGATTTACCAATTGCACAGAGGTGTAAATTACTTGCTTTGAAATACACTAATATGGAACTTCTGCAAAGTTTATTTCCTCTTATTTTCAGCTTGCTAAAACTTCTTTTTAAAAAATGGATAAATGCTGTAACACTGCAAGCAAGGGGTTAAAACACCTGACCTAACCAAAGGGTTTCCCAGAAAGGTGGAAACAAAATACCTTGGATAACTTTCTTGTGCAGGAAATCAATGTTAATTCAAGACAAAATAAAATGCTTTTAAAGTTATCCTCGCTTGGGAAAACCTTCCTAAAAAAATCATTGTAAGTTTGCACATATATTTCAACATTATATTTAATTTGACTTTAAGCCCACATTTCAACTGAAGCATATGTTTAAATGCATTGTGTCAATAAAGATAGACTTAAATATATGCTTAAGTGCTTTCCTGAAATAGGATTTATGCCACAAATTATGCCTTAGATTATTGCATTGAAACAAGTCTCTAATTATAATGTATTACCAGTTCTGCTGTCTATTTTCCTGCTCCATTTAATCAGTCTGGAAAAAAAGCTATTGTGGTAATTTCATCTTTTGTTGTAGATGGATGGGAATTAGAACAGAGGCCATAAGCAGCTGTACAGTGGGGAAATTAGGATTCAGATCCAGGAGCATTTCCTGTAGAGGTCTTTCAGATTTTTTCACTTCTTGTAATATCTGGTTCCAGCAATTACATAACCATCAAACCATTCTGGTCACTCCTGGATGCCATCATCCTCATTCCCTTGTTTTTGGAACAACACTGCAACCCTTATATGATGGTGCTTTCCGCTTTTCCTGCTTCCTTAATGACATTTGTGCTTATAGATCTTTACCATAATGACACTGGAGCCTTCCTTGTACTTTGGTTTTAACCAGCCAAGTTATTTACTCTGAACTGTTAATGCAAAGAAACAAAAGGAAATTACACTGCATGGATGATAACCTTGAAATTAAGGGCTGGGAGTAAACAAAGCCTTCAAATGAAAACCTTACACATTTCTCCTTAATGCACAATGAATTAAAGGCACTGGGTAAATGCCATAAATCTAATTAGGAAACATTAAGTGATCTTCCTCATTAATCAGCTCTTTAGTGATTTTCTATGAAATTAGTATTGAATTTTTTATAAAAGCAGTCTTTTTCTTCAAATTTTTCCCACCTGCCTTCACAGTGAGCAAGATGAATCATTTGCTCACATGCCTGTACATCCAAACATATGCACATACCTACTTTTTCTCAGCTGAATAAATCAAAACAGAGAGGCAAAAGGAGATGGATTGTGTGGCTGACCCATGTCACAGAAACCACGGCATGAGACAGAGCACGTGTCCTTTGCCAAACATAGCCATTGGATTCCAAATCTGGAGCAGCTCCCCAAGGAAAACAAGTCAGGTTGGAACAACTCCTTCCAGCAGCTCACTGAGTCAGAGGAGTGGAGGGGGTGAGCTGTGATTTTCTGAGAGATCCATCTGGGTCTGGATTTGGTCTAGGATGGCTCCCCGTGCTGCACCTCAGAAAGCATTAGGCAGAGGTGAGGCACAAACAAATATGCTCTTATAATTTTAGGAAAAAGCAATTTCTCTATTCATTTCTGAGAAAGGATTTCACTACTTCTCCTCTGCTGTTGTCAAGTTTTTAAAGCTTACTTCATTATCTATGTTCATGGAATCTTCTTTCCAAATTGTACATTCCCAGTTAAGCCATATCCTTTAGGCAAATCAATCCTATCACAGATCATTGCAGTTCATGTGCTTATGCGCATGGCTAAATACCCCAATAAATCAGATATCAGTATGTGTCAATGCCTTTTTTTATCTCTCCCTCAGTGTTTCCATATATTGTCTATAAAAAGCTACTTCATTTCAGCCAGATCTAGAAATCACTGGATAAAGCTAATCAAAGATTCCGACTAAACAGCAAAATGCAGTTTCACCAACTTCTTGTATCAGATGATTGTTATTTACCTCCGAATCTTAGAAAATTCTTCTCAGAAGAATATTCAAAAATTTTATTCAACTTCCTTAATTTGACTCATTGTTCTAAGTATTTTTTCTCAGATATCCGTCAACGACGTTTTAATAGGAAAACAGTAAACCGGGATTTAACACTACAGTTTAATAAACATGATACATCACATTATGTGATTTAACCATAAGTTATTTTTTCTCAGTACTGCATAGGAATAATCAGGCTCATATTTTTCTTATCTACATAGGCCTGTGTAGCTTTGCACCAAACTTCAATTTAGTTATATTTAGACAAATCCTGTATTTAGACTGGCAGAGAAATTCTGCCATTTGAACATTGGTTTCCATCTAGATTGCCATGAGAGCCTAAAGGAGAGAATAAAAATTCAGAGAAATATTTTATAGAGATGTCAATACAATTTTTTAATGCTGAGAAGTTCCAGTATGGAACAGGCATTTGCTAGAGGATTTTAGAAAAACAGCCTTCCTAGTTTGGGAAGGAAGAAAGGAATTGACACCAACTCCATATACTTGATAATGATTAGATTTTGCAGCACCTACAAAATGGTTTAACTGCCTGAATCCAATTATCTTTCTCATTGGAATGAATTGGGACAAGAACATCGTGGATAGTGAGGTTACACTGGGGCCCAGAGTCCCCACACAAGGCATTTTACATAGGAAAAGGTTCACACTGGCTGTCCTTGCGCAGCTGGAAGGAGCAATCAGCACAACTGCACACGTGTGAAACCCACAAATGCTGAATGGAAACAATCAACAGGGGCAATCAGCTGGTCAAACACTGATTTGCCTCTGAGATGAAAACAAAGCCCTCAGCACAAAACCAAACGGCTGTTGGTGTTTGGAACAGGCAGGGACTGTGCAGCACATCCCAGGGAGGAGAACTGTGCCTGAGAGTTGCCTGCTCCTGGGTGTTTCCATGACCAACACACCAACGTGCACTAACAGCAGCACAGTGGGAAGCACCAGCCCCAGTGGAGCAGAATGGAGCTGGCCCTGAATGCACAGGTGTGAACTCACCTGTGTGTCTGGGGAGAGAGAGGCTGCTGGGCTCAGCAGAGAACAGCAGCATGTCAGGCACCTGGCTGAAGGCCTCAGACACAAATCACCACCTCCGGTGAGATTATCATGGCAGGAAGTGCTTTGAGATTTACCAGCACAGCCATTCAAATATCCTGAGCCAAGACCTAGGGCATGAAGAGTCCCAAGAGCAGTGGCAATGAGTGTTTCCCTCCTCTCTCTCTTCCCATGGCTCACATAGGCTCTCTCATTAGCAGTTGCATATTTTCATTTTCAAGTTGAAATGCTGGAAAAGTAGATTTGTGTATGCACATACAGAAAACACAGCATTAACATACCACTGGGGTCCAAAACCACAAGTCTTGAACTGAAGGGAAGTGGCTTCCCTGTCCCTGGGATTTCAGGCTAATGAAAGAAGCTTCAGTGCACTTTACTGTAAGCTGATACCTGACCCAGGAGATTTGAATGAATGATTCAAGGCAGGTCAGATTTGGGGCACTGAACTCTGTAATCTGTTGGATAGCAAAATAAACACGAATATGTGGAAACACCATCAATAATTTGCAGAAATATATATATTTTGCCTTTAATGAAAGAAGTACGTACAATAGGTTTAATTTGCTTTTCACTTGAGCCAAATTCATTTGTGCCAACAGCATAGAGAATTGCTTTCATTTAAGTCTTGTTGCTGAAAAAGCACATTCATTTTTTTCCCAAAAGAAGTTTTTTCACCCCTAACAAGCTAGTAATTTTAGAAAAAACCTGTAGCTTGTCAGTTTGACATGGTTTAATTTGCAACAAACGGTAAACAGAGTATAGAAAATGGAATCTCTAATAGAGACAGGCAGAGACAAACCATATTTTTTTGTCAATAGAAAAATCTGCGTGGCAAAAAATGAATCACATATATTTGCATTTGTCCCCATGACATAAGGTTAATTACTTATGTGTGAAGCATTCCATTAGAAGGTATGCACCTAAAATAAATAAATGTTAGTTTGGTTAATTGCAGCCTAAATTCTAGTCAGTGACTGAGTATTCAGTACCCATTCATAGATACTTCCAATTTACATCTTTCAGAAAGCGTATTATGCTCCCATTTGCTCAAATGTCAAACGACAGAACGATCCTGATAAATACCATTTAAAACCAAGAAATACTCAGAAACCCCCCAAGTGTAGCTCAACAATTTTTTTGAATCAAAACGCCTAAGTCAATATGTAGGAGGAAAGCATCATCTCGTTTAAATTTCCGCTGAGGAGCTGGCCCTAAATTTTAATTATACGTGTTAGCGCTTCTTCAGCACAGCATTTCTTGTAGCACCCAGTCCTTCCAATTACTCTGCATCAAATGATTTGCTAACCAAAGCCAGCCATGAGGGAAGTTGTGTACCCATATTCCCTCAAGCAAGAAGCTTGCTGGAGGAGGAGCACTCCTGTTTGTCCTAAATTCTTTTAACATTTCCATGTGTTTTTAGCATTAGCTTTCTCTGCTTGAGCTTGCTTTGACAAGCATATAATCTGGGTGAGAATGATGTGAATACAATACTTGAGGCCACTGAAAAGCCTGGAAAAAAATTCATACTACCAAAATTATTTCAGCAACAGAGACACTGATCATGAATACAAATAAAATGTAACAGATTCCCCAGGCAATTGTATGCAGAAGTGTACATATAAATATTTATCTATTTATATCCAAAGTATTAAGAGTAAAGATGCTGAGCTACAGTTGGTCACGAGATAAAATCATGAAATGGATCCTTGGTCATTTCCAATGGTCAGCCTTAGAAGGAACTTTGAGTGGCATTTCATGATGATACTGAGGCCCCAGGGTTTTAAGCATGTGAGATAGACAAATGTAACAGTAAGATATCCAAACAGGTAATGACACCTCTGCTGGGACCTTATTCAGAATCTTGTCACACTACTGGGACATACCACAAAAACGCATCCAAGCTCCATGTTGTGTATATTCCTTGGGAATCTCAAATATGGGTTTTGTTTTTCCTTTTGCCTTTGCTTCCCCTGCATTGACCTTCACCAAAAGAGTTTTGTGACATCAAGTTGCTAACATGCAATGTGCTAGATGTAAACGTACTGTCATTCATATTTCTCTTTCCCTCTCAGTGTAAATTTTACCTGGCAACTTTTCCACTGTTGGAAATAAACCAATTATGGCAAACAGAAATGAAGTTAATTTGGAGTACATAACAGAGTCATTGTTATCCCAATTCTTCATGTAAATTAACAAGTTTAAGCATGCTAAATCAGGTAGTGACTCAACACATGGTTAAGCTGGGTTTAAGTAAGTGCTGTGGTAACTGTTTTCTAATTGGGGCCATTAAGAATAAATAAAACCCAAGGTAATAGGCAAGTGAAGACTACTAAGGGAAAGCAAGATGAGGACAGAAAGAACTTGTTAAATACCATACTGAAAACTGAAGAAAAACGCTTGTTGAATGGAAACAGTGACTATTAAGTAGAAAACAAAGAAGCAAAGATAAAATACTTCAGTGAGGTACAAAAAGAAGCAAGCTTAAAAACGGACAAAATGCAGAGCAGAATCAAAATCAAACCATACTTTTGTAATTACTGACAGTTTTTATTTAATCCAGCCAATTATCTAAAATGTGATTCAAGCACACTTGACTTCAGTGAATTGCCTTCTATAACACTTTTATGTGTATCATTCTCAAAAGTCAAGTGTGCACTGATTGCACTTCAGACAATCAGCTACATTTCTAGAACGCTGGAGAGAGGAAAAAAGCCCCACACATTTAAACCATCCACTTAGCATGAAGTTACCTGGAGTTTGGGTGTGTCTGCCCTGCTCTCCTCTCACCAGGCACTGCCCTGCTCACAGGTGCATGCATCAGGCTGGAGCTCAGAGTAGCCATGTGTGGCACAGGCCAGCCACGGCTGCTGAGCCCAAGATCATCTCCTCTGCTGGTGGCAGTCAGTGTGAAGAGAGCTGGAAGCAAGAGCTGGCCCCAATTTTCCCTTAGGAGCTGCTTTTAAGCTACACTGCCCCAGCAGCCTGTCTGTGATCCTGACCCAGGGTTGCCACCACACCTGGCTCCTTGCTAGAGAGGCCACAGCTGCCACATGCCAGAGCCACACTTGGCTCCTGGCTCCCTGTCCCTTGCAGAACGGCCACCCTTGCTGCTCCCTGTCAGCACCAGGGCATTTTGCATAAAAGCACTGTGTGTCATGCTGATGGCCTGCAAAGTTTCCAGGGTGACGTTGGTCCATAGGTCCTGACTGCCATTAACCCTAGGCTCATCCTCTTCTGACCTTGCAGGCACAAACAATCACCCTGGTTACTTCAACAAGGGCAAAAGCCAGAGTTACACTCATGAATTACTCTCCCTTTTTGGCCAGGTCACAAACTGGAGGCTCTGTGAGGTGAATACTCATTCTGACAAACTGTTGTTTTGATTCCAATCTTAAAACGTCATCAGATCAAGGCATGAACTTACCATCAGGGAGCTCCATCCAGCCTGCTGCTTTGAGAGCTTGGGCAAAAGGCACTTTTCCTTTGCTGAGAGGGGAACAGAGCACATAACCATCAGACTTGTGAGCTGGGACAGCATTTCCCAATGCACAGCCAGCATGTCACAGAGTGTAAACAGAGCCTATAAAAAAGTGCTCGTTATATGATGTGGGTAAAAAGCTGATGAAGTGTCAAAGTCATTGAGAACAGAAATCTGAGGATTAAACTGAGAGACACTGGAGTTCTCTGTTGTTGCATCAGCAAGATTTCCTCCACCTTCAGGACTTTAGTAAGGAGGACCTGGAAGAGCTGCCCATTTCCCTAAAGCCCATGTTTCAGCCGTTGTTGGGAAGCTATTAATGCAAATAGGGCTGTGCTTTCACGCCAGCTGGTTTTGCCTCTGAAGGCGCTGCAGGTAGCGATGCTTTGTGTCCTTTGAAGAGGGAGCAGACAGTGGCAGGTGTCCTGTGGCTCCAACTCCCAGGAGGAGCACAAAACCAGCGATCACCCTGCGCCTGTTTGCACCAAGTGTTTGAGGAGTGGCTGCCAGCAGACACATTTTGATCAGACACCATGAGGGAGCACTTCCTAAGGCATTTTTCTTTGGGGATCTGTGAAGGAAATTGTCAAACACGGATGGATTTCCCACAAAGCCACTTGTGCTTCTTTTCTCCCTCCCCCATAGCAGGTATTCCTACAGGGAAGCCCAGGGGTGGGAATGGAGCATGCATGTAATCAGTTCTGCAGATAATCGATAGACAGACGGTATCAGGAAATTAAACTAATATTTCCAGCAAGGCAAATGACAACAGGAATTCAGCATTTGGGTTTGAGAGATTGATGTAACTTTCAATAAGGTAACAGCCAGGATTTTTCTTAGTGACTTTGCATCCTTCAAGTTTTGAGGGCCAGATTCCAGAGATATTAAGGCATTTGTTTTTAAAAAAAAAAAAAAAAAAAGAAAGAAAGAAAACAAATCAAACTCCTACAGGTTAACTCCAAAAATATGATAGTATATTAATCTGAAAATAACATCCCAGGACTGCTGAGACTTTTCCCCTAAGTTTCACATGGATGACCTATGGATGCTCGGATGTTTAGCCCTATAAGGCTATGCCACATTTTTCAAGTGACTTTACTTTCTCTTCTATTTCTGGGGTAAAACATTCCATCATTTTTACTATTTTAGTTTAATTGAGGTCAGAAGCATCTTTCTGGCACCTAATTCTAATTTCAAAATGTCAATGATTTTTTCAGACAGATGGGAGTTTTTTTCATACCATGATCACCCTTTCTTGGGAGAAATTGTTAACAATATCATCTCTAACAATTAGGAGATTTATTTTTATGTCTCTCTGGCAGGAAAATCGAACTTCAGATACTAAAGATGGATGTCAAGTTCAAGTGATTATGTAGAGGATTTAATCCACACAAATCTAATCACTTTCTCTAGGTCACTTTTTGAACACTGTGTGCAAAGTCTTGGTTTCAGTGTTACTAACATCCTCTGAATTCTTACAGTTTTGTTCCTGTGCTTGAGATGTATTTGAAATCATATCCTAGGACAATCATTCTTCAGCCAAAAGCCCCCAGAAGACTAAATCTTTGACCAGGAAGGAGGAATAAATTCCCCCCCCTCCAAAAAAACCAACATTTCTTCATTAATAATTCTGTATTGGGGAAGTTAGAATTCTTCTTTAATTCTAGTATTCACGAAATTATTTCTGCTGAAGCAAAAATTACTGCTTTGGAAAACTGATAATAAAAGTCTGCTTCTGTGTGAATCTTTTTCTCCCTGAAATGAAAACAATCTAATGTTAAACTTGGTGTCACAAGGAGACTAAGGGAGTGTGTATTTCTGGCTTATTTGAATATCTTTCATGTAAGATATATGCTTAAATTCCACTAATTCACCCAGTGTTGCCTGTCACAGACCATAGTGACAAGAAGTGCTATACAGACTTTGGACTTTTAAACAGGAATATTTTGCTGGTCCAACCTAGAACAGTCCTAGAACTCTAGAAAAAGGTAAAATAACTCTCACTTGATCTTGCAAGCTTGCAGCAATGGAAAAAAAATCATCCTGAATCAGAGGATGTTCACGAGTGCCTGAAGCACACTAGGAGGCACAAACCCAATAAACCAATAATGTCTAAAACCCGAATGCTTGAAGCTGTGGAAGGAGGACAGGGAGATTTGCCTTGCCACCAGCTCCCAAAAATGTGCTGTGGGTTCCAGTAGCCCAATTTACAGCCCTCTTGGGAAGGATAAGAGAGTCACAGAGCAATTAGCAGGGCTCAGACCTGCTAGAGAGGACATGAGCTCCCACCTGAAACCCACATGCAAGTTCGTGCCAATTTTTATAAGTTTACTCTGGAAAAGTAGAGAAGAGTTTAGTGCTAACAGGTAGGAGTTGAATTCTAGCATCCCCTCTCCTATTCCCTCTGCTCTAAGAGAGGTTGGTTACTTTTTCTCCTGCAAACACAGTAAGGAGCCTTTTATCTCCCCCATCTCCTGAGGGGTGAGATATTATCCCCCTCACAGCACTTAGTTGACTGATAATGCAGAAGCTGTATAAAAGAATCAGGTGATGTGACACATTGCAAACAGGAGTCAAAGAAACACAGATAGCATTTTTCAATAGTACCAGTTCAGGATAAATTTCATTTTCGCATGAGTTCCTCCCATTCAGAGCTGGAACTGAGGAAACAATCTGCCAGTAGAGAGGTCCCAGCTGTGTCAAGGTTCAGTAACAACTAGAAGTCATGACTGGCCATGCCTCCACAGATGTGTCTCCAGGGTTTGCAGGATAGCAATGAGATCAGAAAATTATAACAAGGGCCCACCAGAAACTGCAGCAGCCTGCAAATGCCTCAGACATTTGTTGGGGACAGAGCAGCTCCTGTCACCCGTGGCTTTTTGGTTGCAAATTTTCTCATGGCTGTCACCTGTGTGATACAGGTTCTTTTATTTATGCATTCATTTGTATTAAAACAGCAATAGCAGTGCAAAAAGTTTTACTAGTAATGCCAATAGAAATAGCATTAAACTCCCCAAAAGAAAACATTAAACAAGAGCCGTGTTACCAGGTAATGTTCAAGCCAATTCACAAACCTTTTCTAATAGTGGAAAAGTGAAAGGTTTGTTGTGAAAAGTCTTTCTACACTGTTGAAAATATCAATACCACATGCTGGGGATTAGAACTCTCCAAGAAACAAATATTGATTTCCCTCTTTCCTGATGTACAAATGGCAGACAATGACTGAATGAACTCTGATTCTTTTAATTGTTTTAAGGTTGACAGATTCTGTTAGTATTGAATTTTTATTGTTTCATTGTTCTCCTGTTTTCTGCTGCCACCCCCCAACCCCTCTTTGAGAAACCTTTGTGGAGCGGAGGGGGTACTTGGCTTTTTTTTCCTCTTTTGTGTTACAAAGACAAGTAAAGGAGTAGATGAAATTAATGTAGTATTCCCTCTACTGCAGTTCACTGTCAGGTCTGATTCATCTAATTTTAGTATTACCATCAGGAACATTGTAGCAATTTCTTGGGAACACAAGGTACTAGTGATGATATAACATTCTTATTTTAAAAAAACAAACAACATACATTCCAGAAAATCATGCTATAAAATAAATGGTTGCTGTATAATAAACTGTGGACATTCCATTTTAGTTCAAATGCTACAAACAGAAATCCTGCTTCAGAATCTGTAATTTCACCAATTTTACAACAAACATGAAAGGTAAAATTGAAAGAGAAAGACAGAGGAATACACAGGCACTTGTGTTTCTAATGATCCAAATGCTAACCAAAATTTGGAGCAAAATGAAAAGGATTAGAGCAGAGTAATTTTTTTCTTTAATTCACGGAATAAGCACTATTCTTCAATACCAGGTATATGTCATGTAAAGCTTAAAAAGTAGTTATTCATTGTCCTGAAGGTCACCCAGACACAGTAAGTTCATTTCATTTTCTTGGCAAGAGATCCAGGCTTGTTATGTACTCTATGAAACATGACAGCGAGGGATTGGCCCTCCAATCCATTTCAGGCAAATGTGATTTTTCCCTCTAGGGAAGGGGGAGAGAGAGGAGGTGGCTGAACCTGATCCTGCTGTACCTGTTCCCATCCAGGGACAGCAGCTGGAGGGACAGCACTGCAGAAGTGTCCCCATGAGTGAGAAACGGGTCAGAGTGTGCCAGTGCCTGGCTCTGGCCATGCCAGCTCACCAGGCTGGGGGGAGCAGGTTGGGCACATGCCAGGCTGTCCCCAGGGGCTGTGCTGGCACCCACAGGCTGAAATCCCCTTCTCCCTCAAACACAAAAAGAGAAAGCTTGACCCTGTGCTTCACTGTGATGCCAGTAGCTTATAATATATATTAAGAACCAAATATTTTGATATTTCATTTCAATGCCATAGTTACTTTTTCTCCCTTCATGCAACGTCTTGGCGAATCATATTTCTTTTCTTACGCCCCTTTCATCCAAGTCAAATTACCTGTGATCCTTTTCATTCATCTGTACACGTCACCATCTATTCTGCATGGATTTAAAAACGTATGTTGTCAGTGATTTTTTTTGATCACAAATTTTTAATTACTGTCTGCCTATCTTATGGCACACAACAGAATTAGATCCTTGGAAATTGGAATGCAACTCCCATTTGGGAATTGCACATATGCAGACTGACAGGGTGAGACAGGCGCAACACAGGGGCTTTTAGCATCTTTTCTAGCACTTGTGCTTGTAATGGGATGCAGATGAAGCAGGCAGGTCCTTTCAGAACAGAAAATCTCCCAAAGCACCATGTTGAGATATGGGCAAAAGCAGCAATTAAATGGGGTGTCAAGCATGTATGCTAAGGATAAACAAACAGGCAAAACTAATTAGTTAAAATTTGTCTGGGAATTGGTGAATAATAAGAGCTGTGAATTATGAGACAGCTGTTTTGTGTTGCCAAATTTTCTCCTGTCCTTTTGGCAATGAAAATTTACGAAGACACTGAGCTATAGTTTATAATTTATCCATTATGATGTTTGAGAAAGGAAATACTAAAGAAATGTAAGAAACTTTTTACTGATGGTAAAGAACAGACTTGTGTATATAAACATAGTTCTATAAACAATCATTTTTATAATAATGATTTATATAGTATAAATATAGTAATAGAGTTGAGGTGTCAAGTGGCAGACAATATGTTCAATATTGTTCCTGAAAAGATTGTTGTAACCTCTCCAGAGTCAATGAGCCTCTCATTGTTTATTGCTCAAGCTGCTTGACCTGCCTGGTTCCATGCTGATGATACTGCAGCACATTGGGTATCTTGCCTAAAACATAGACAACTGAGTTTTCTAGCTGCTGGATACTTAAAATTCAGTGTTAATACTTTGGCTAAGTGTATTTTGTACTACAGGAAATTAGGAACATTTTAAATTACCAAATCAATTAAAGAGAGATTTCATTTTCGAGTTAAATTCAATTTTGGTGTTCAACTTCAGGACACTTAAGATGTAAACCAGTTAAGTTCATTAATAAACTAATGGTAAAAAAAATGGGACTAAGACAAAGTTTTTATATAAATCCATGACCTTGTCTTAAATTCTTAAATTAAATATTATGGATTTTCAGTGAAATACTACTCTAAGTCTAATTTTTAAATGGGAAGAAAATGTTTTCTGGGAACAAGACCAGTGCCTATGGATTTACATTTTGGTAAAATTCCTCAAATTTGGCTGTCAAGTAATGGTTGGTCTTTTTTTTGAGCCAGCAATTTTTTACTTGTTTTTCTCCCTTATTTTGAAAACCCTGGAACTTTAATGTCATTTTCATAGAAACTCCTTGCAAAATCATTAGAATTGTGTGATCAATTTGCATGAATTGTTCTAATATGATGCATCAAAGAGAAGTTATGTTAAGAAATTGTGAAAACTTGCATGAATAATTGCAGTAATTTTTTCTTGGCAAAGTCTGGGAGAGCTGCCAAAAAAAATCTCTCTCCCTGACAAAAGTTCCTAAGCACTACATTTACAAAAAGTGTAAATATGTAAATATTACTGCCAGGAATAAGTCTTAAAAAGAACATATTTATACTGAAAGAAAAGGTTATTATTGAAACTTATTTTGCTCCCCCAGTACTGTGATCACCAATAAATGCTAAGTTTACTGTAACATTTTAACAAGATATGTATGTGTTCACTCAGAACCAGACTGATTTTATAAACATAGTGCAGGATGAGGAATGACCAACTACAAGTATTGCTGACTGTCACTAACCTGGCCAAAATCCAACATGTGACATTTCCACAAGAAGGAAAAATACAAAGAGCAGTCTGCTAAAATCAAGAGCAATAAACAACCCATCTGAGAAAAACAATTCCTAGCCAAACAAGATTCTAATAAGATTATCTCCTAAGCACTTATCATCTAAATGATCCTGGAATAAAAACAGTGCTAAATGCAAACAAGGGGTGAAACTGGATAGAGAGAAGTCTGATAGGTACAGGCTACATCCAGTCTAAGCTTTCATCCCGTGTTTAAATTCAGATTTTCAGTTCCTAGTCTGAGTCCTTGCCTCTCCGTCACAATTTGCCTTGAGGAGGACGATGTCATGCACAGCAGGTTTGTAGAAATCAGTGGATGTGTAACAATTTGCACGGCTAAGGATCTGCTCCTTTATCTTTCAAAAGCACCGACTGCAGAAGCCTAATTTACTACTCTTGATCATAGCCAGAGACATCTGGCTGCTGAAGCTGGAGTTTCCCAGGAGTATTCATGCCTCAGAAGGGAACTGGGATTACAATTGAGATGTGGATAATATCTCCGGTATCACTTGGCAATTTCAGACAACTTACAGTGCATTACCACACTTTCCTGCAATTTGGTGCTTGGATGTCATAAATTACATTGACACACCATTAACATAGGTAAGTAGAGTAAATAATTGATCTCTCCAGAGAAACATTAGAACCCACTGTAATAACAGATCTGCAACAATCACTATTAGAAACATACAGACCTCAACAGTTTTTCTTTTTTCATACCTACAGCTGAGCCCAAATTACTTTCCTTTTAGTGTCTTACTTTTGGGCTGCTATTCTTGCACCAATACCAAAATAGGCCTTTAATGTGTGAAGTGAGAAAAATAGATTACCAAAATTAGATTGTTAGATATATCCATATAGAGATCTCCAGGAAATGGCATGTGGGGGTTTTTTCAAAGAAAGGAAAAAAACTAGGTTATTAGTCTGTGCTAATAGCAAATTTTCTTACTGAAAGGGCACAAATGAACCATTAAAGTGGACAGGAGAACAGGAGAGGGGGAGAACAAGAAAAAGGTAGAAGAGCAGGAGAAAAAAAAAGTGAGAAAATGTGAGAAGATGAGCAAGAAAGCAAGAAGAAGAAAGTAGGAAACAATTCACTTTGAACACGCAAAAAAAAAAAGATGAGCACGAGAATTCTAGGCACAGATGGATTCCCATTTTGGAAATTCTGACAGGATTCATAGACTTATGGGAGGATGTGACTCTTCATCAGATGAATGATACTGATGTGACAAGCAATGTACACAAAGGTTAGAAGTAATTCTATTAAAAGAAGGAAAGCCTAGCCACTGAAAACTGCAAGTACAGTTTGCATTTATGTTTTCCATTCCTTGTTAAAAATATGCTGGTGACATGTACATTTAAATAACAGAAATTCTTTTCAAAACTGGGTTATTAAACCTTCTCTTAGAAGACTCAGCACAAGTGATGAAAGGTAGCCATGTGTTCAGATAGCTGAGATATGAATCATTTTAGGGCTACTAAGTTGTCCCAGATATTGACAAACCATCTGTTAAGCAAAAGAACATTAGGTGTACTCCATACTAATAATTCTTACATTTAATAATTATACTCAGCATGACACATCATTGGTAACAGCAGATAAGTACTTCTGGATACCCACAAAATCCTCTCACAAATTTAAATATAGTAGGTGAGGGTATGTTTGAGTGGGCAGTGATAAGTAAGAGCATCTTTGCACAGAAAGGGAACTGCTTTGAGAACATGCCTCTTTTATTTTCTCACAAATACCAAGCATTAATTTTATCTTCACTGCTGGTCACAAGATGCTCAGAAATTAAAGATGAAAATCATAATGCATAAAACTAATATTTTCACAGGCTAAGTGGGATTTAATTCCTGATTCATGTGTTGTGGCTTTCTCTCATATATGATAGTCCATTATAAATTCTAGTGGATAAATTCTGGATCAGATATCCTCAACCTTGATTTTGGCAGCAACACTGAGTAAATAATATCCTCATGGCTACAACATGCTCTCCCCCCTGCCTTGACCATAACAAAGTGTGTTATCTTCATTCTCAATTTCCTGAAACACTTCAAAAATATTTGTAAACTCTTTAGTTTGTGGAGCAAAACAGTGACCTGATCCTAGTGAGAATCAGAAGCAGAAATCCTAATAAATTTAAGTGTTGTACCTCAGCATTGGAATTGTCAGTGTGTTTAAGTTAGTATTTGACTTTCCCAGGCAGAACCTAAGCTGTGACTTGCTAAACTGACCATTCAGTTCATATTTACCCAACACTAATCATCATCACCTCTCTATTTTCTTGCTTCTATGTTGCAATATATTTTTGTCTTCTATTTCTGAGAAACTTGAAAAGCCTTTAGGGAAGCCAAAGGTGTTTTACAATAAAAGGAGCTCTTTATTTGTATCAGTCCAGTAGTTTCTATATTGTACTTGTGTGGTGAGGTGTAGAGTATAAAACCTTAGCAACCTAATATTTTTCCTTTCTATGACAGAATAAATTGGTTCACTCTGAAAATTATTTCTTCTGAACTTAGGAAAACTCAGAATATCTAAAGATGAAGTGAACTTTTCACCCTAGACTTAGCTAAACAGGCAGTTTTAATTCTTCTTTCCCATTCCCCTCTCTTCTCAAAAGTACAACTAGAAGGCGCAGGAATAAATATTAGAAAATGGAAACTTTCAGCCATAAATCACTATTTATATCTTGCTGAGGTCAGGGCTAAGGCACTCATTCCTGAAAAATGTTTGCAGTCCCTTGTGACCTCCTGAAGCCAGTGGATCTCAACTACTTCATGCCAGTGAAGATTTGTGACTTTACAAATTCCCTTCTCAGTTCTTTATTTGCCCACTCCATCCCCAAAGCCACTTCCCTGAGGAGTCCCACTGCTGAAGAGCCTGAGTTCTCAGACAGAGAGAGAGCTACCCTCACAGGAAGCACTCCTTTATTAGGGATGAAGTCATTCTTAAGCATTATGTTATGGTATGGGAATAATATGGCCAGGAAGGAAGCAAGACAGGGGTGAGGGAAGGCTGCACGTGGTTCTAGCCACTATTCTGTGCTTGGAGAGCTGAAGGGTGGAAACAGCATCCCATCCTGCCCCAGCAGCATTGTGTTTTTCAGTGGAAGACAAATTAGTGTTTCAGCCCCACCCTCTTGATCTTAACTGCAAGCTATAATTTCACAAGATCAAAATTTATACAGGCAAGAACAAAGGACTCGTCTCATTCTGTGTGTTTTGTGGAAATTAAATCAGGCAAAACGCAGTAAAAACAAAACGCAGTCTGACTTTCCTCCTTACACAGGAAAGACTTTGGTTTAATTCTGCTCAGGCGTGAAAGCTCAAGTTTTTTCTTACTTTTGTCCCTTTTATAGCTGTTATACACAATAGCAAGGTGTTATTTTTATGAAATCACATAATTCACCAGAATGGTGCTATAAATACTTCTGAAGTGTTATTATTTAATACCATTTTCATTTTAATGCAACATTCATTATACTAAATTTAGAATTTATACTTTTAATTTATTAATTTACATCTTTTAGAGAGGAAAATGTGTGGAAATATAAGTAGTTTGATAATTAAAAGTGCTACAAACCCAAGAAAATAAGAAAAATAACTGATCAGTGCTTTGTTGAGAGAAAGATGAAGAAGAAAATCATATCCAAGAAGAAAAGTCACATTTCTGTGAAATGTTTCTAACACAACATTTCTACTGACTTTGATAGGAATATTTATCTGAAAGGAATATTGTTGGATACTAACTGGTGATCTGTGCTGAGATACAACTTGTTTGATTTGGGCTCCTAACATAAAAGGTGTCTATCACAAACATGGTTAAAATGCACACAGATGTGCAGAGTGTGTGGAGCAGATTGTGCCTCCCGGTTTGATGCTTTCTCTGTTCAGCAGGTGGTGTAACTGTCTCCTGGATTTTTTTCCCCTACTCCATGATACTTGAACTGCCCTTCCTAGTGGCAGTGCCTCCCAGGAGGAATGGAGAATACTTCCTTAGAGTCATGCACTATGACTAAGCAGTTGGCTTATTCCTTGAGATGAAATTTGAATCTCTTGAATCCAAAAAGAATACACTTGGTTCCCTTTCTACCTAGAAGCACAAAGATATTGCTTAAAGCCACCTCACACATCTGTTTTGGAGTCCAGGCATGAAAATCTACCAGCTAGAAGGCTTGCAGACTCCCTAAATTTTGCTTTTCTTTAGATACTACATACTTCCTGGAGAACTATGCTATACAGAGGCATCAAATATCCCATCGTGTCCTACACAAATTGGTGTTAATATTTTCTAATCCTAGACCTGCAGTTGGAAGGAACTCTTACAGTATCACAGCCCATGTTGTTAAATACTTTCTCATTTAGCTTATAGAACGTAGGTTTAATGAGAATTTGAACTGTGATCTTTTAATGTGATCACTTAGTTCATTAAAACACGGTTGCACCTACACAAATCTCTTGCTCGTGAAGTTCACTGCAATGAATCAGAGCCCAGCACACATGAGTAACTGCAAAGTGAGACTGAGCCTTCCTGTAGCTCTCTGGTGCAGTCCCCCATTGGTTTCTCACAGTGAGGGCTTTTCAGAGACTGCTGCTCTGAAATAATAATGAGAAAACCCATTAAAAAAGATGCATTTTTATTTTTAAAGAATGGAACATAAAGTGATTCATTGCACTATGGCATGTGAAGTCTGTCATCCCGCTTTCAAGTCCCTGTTCATCCAACCTTGCAAACAACTAACAAAAAACACTGTATTTGGTTGAAGTATGACTTACTAAGATTTTCCTATTGCCTAAAAGAGGATAGACAGTAAAAATATGGGAAAAGAGACATCAAAAGAGAAAAAGAAAACTTATATGAAATAGAACTAGACCCCTCTAGGGCCTTCCAGGAATCCACCATGGTTTACACAATGGTTGAGCATTTGAAAACAAGTAGTTCTACAGTTCTGCAAGAATTTCCATAATGGCTTTTCCTTTCTAATTTTTTGTTGTTTTTCAGTAGTCTCTCTTGAACTTCTTGTTGGCCCATTAATTCATCCACTTGTTATATGGAGGACAAGCATCCTAAGAATGTAATGGGGGCAGGAAAACTTGTTTATCATTCATATGCAGAAATTACCCTGACATCGAAAATATTAAGAACCTTTTCCTCCAACCTTTGTAATCTTTGCTGTCAGAGTCAGTTGCCTCATCTCACCCCAGTGGTGCTGGGAAAAACCTGACAGCAAATAACTGCTAAATTCCTCATTCCTGATCCTCCATTTCTGCCAGGAGTGTACCAGGGCTGACAGCCTAGAATGGCCCCATGGGATCTCCCAGACACACAAAGATGAACATTCACCTGCACACTTGGATGACAAAGCCTAGAAAAAATTGGCTACAATCCAGAAGAAAGATCCCAGGTTTAATGCCTGTTGATTGACTGATTCACTTGAGGTATTACAACACCTCAACTCCCATCAAGTTTCCATGTCTTGATTGACAACTACCTAGATACTTTCTAATTTTGTGGAAGAGAGTTTTCTTATACTAACAGGAAATTCATAGATTTTAAAAAACAATTTCCTTACCAGTAAAAGTATTTCTTCCCTTTCAAAACAATATTTTTGATTAAAAAGAAAAAGAAATTAGTGAGAGTGCTCCTTTATTTCTGGTAAGAGCTAGACCATTTTAGCAGAAAACTATTGAGATTTGAAAGTAAAAATATATATGCACATATGTACAAAATGCATAGGACGTACACAAGGATGGTTCTTTCTGTAATAAAATTACTTTCCCCTTCACATATAAGCTAAATGTAACTCCATTTAGCACTTAGAACACGTGCTTTCTTCCCTGACTGTACAACTGCTGCCAAAGGCCTCAAGTGCCCAGGGGTAGAGAGTGCAGTGAAGAGACCCTGCCCAGGATAAACACAGCCCATCATATGGCTGTCCAATTTATCACCCAGACAGCACCAAACAGGGAGGGTCCATAAATTATATTAACCTAATTTAAATCCCTCTATTCAAAATAATTGAACAAGAGAGCTGCTGTTTACAAATATGTGATCTAGCCATGAAAGCCATACTGATATTTTAGAGAAGCTGGGTTGTGCCCTCCAACATGCAGATAAGGCACCACTCTGGGTGATTAAATATGACAGAATCCTTCCTGGAGAAGTATCAGTTTGTATAAGCTCCTCCAGAAAGTGTTGAATATATTTACCTGGACAGTGTCAGGTTGCGCTGCACCATCATTATAAAATTGACAAGAGAAGTGCTAGAGGTAAACAGCAGATGATGGAAAAGGGCAGGGAACACCAGCAGCCAACAAGACATGAGGAAAAAAAAGGAAAGGATTTTGATGGAGAGTCTTTTTTATGCTAAGTCACTTTAATGGACACAGCCAGGGAAAAAAAGAAATTCTTTTTTATCACAGGATTGTTAAACCTATTCCCCTAAGTCACAGTGCACTGAAAGAAGCATTTTAAAATCTGATAATCAGAGGGAGAAAGAATGCAGTAACAGAAGAAAGTATGTCCCAGAAAAATGACTTTTTCAAAGAGAGCCAGGATCCTGATCTACCCTGCAAAATAGAAGTTTCTGATTAAACTGAGCTGGGAGCCTCTGGGAAAAATAAAGGAAAAACTAAATTTTTCAAAATAGCTTAAATAACAATAAATTTTAAAAACCATTTATCCTGAAATAAATGACTAATTTATTCCCAGAATTCTTCATCATTTCTGAATAATATACGTGATGAAGTGTGAGAATGATGCTTGATTAAATGAGGTCCCTGGAGTGCATTAGAGGAGATTTAGTCTGGAAAACAGCATCTGCTGTCTCTTTCTTTCCTTCTCTCAATGCTGTGTTGTTTCCACGTATTACAGCATATTACCCTCTTTCATTTTTAACAGAATAGGACAATATTTATTCAGATTTTTTGTGGTGGCCATACAATAGGTCTTTCAGTGTGAGGGGCTGAAAAATATTGCTGAATACTTATTTTATTTTTCCTGCCAGGAATAGTAATTACCTTCTCTTAGTCACTCACAGGTCATACAAATCTAAGTCATTATCTGATATAATAAGGCCCGAAAATTTAATTCAGCTGGCTTTTTCCAAGACTATTTTTTTGGTCATATTTCTGTTCTTACCAATGCTGCCAATGTTGATGATCATGGCTTTGATACAGCACTAATGAGAGCTAAAGAGATCTGTCAATGATCAACAGCTGGGTACAGCAGCACTGCTGTCCTTTGCCATTGCCACCACTTCGGTAATGATGAAAGGCCTGGGCATTGTCCAGTACAGCTGTGCTGGACACATCCAGCCTCATCCAGCTCTAGAAGCTGAGGACAAGCAGACAGCTCCTCTGCAAGGCTGCCTGAAAGGCCAGGTTATTGGAGCTCAGGTGGAAACACTCACAGTGAATTTTGAAACCTTTGTACAGATCCCAGCTGTCCTTTAAGATGCCAAATCCGGCATCAGCCTGCAGCAGCATCCCAGCCCACCTCTGAGCAGGATTTTCATCCCACTTTCTCTTGCTGTACTCACACCATCTGCCTACCAGCCACAGTGATATGGGAACACTCAGTACCTGCCATACCAGTAACTCGGGGGAAAAATTCTATTGTAACAGTGTACTTATTCAGCATCAGAAATAAATGCCAAAACATGACTGGTGTGTAGGTGGTCAGATGCTTGTCCACAAATATCTTCAGACTAATAATGGCTCCAGTGGGTGGATTTGGTTTGTTGAGTTGTTATTTTTTCCTAGTTGAAAGCTGTGCTGTTCAAACATTTTCCGGTATGCTCTGCTTCTTCATTAACACACATCCCTTCCCTACTATGTGCTACATTTGATTAGAAAGACAACCATTTTTACAAGATGATATTATGTCAATATTAACTAGTGACAGAGATAATATCAAAGATAAAACTCCCTTCAAGTTATTAAGAGACTGTAATTTGCTTGAACATTTTCATGAAATTATAAAATTGGGTATCATATCTATATCTGATTATGAACAGCAACATATCTCTGAATTAATAATTAGAATCTTGTTTTTACTTGTTGACAGTCTATGACTAATTGCTGTCTGAAGAGAATTTAAACAGATCAATTCAAAAATCAGCCATCTAAAGAAAGGTAACACGCTTAACATGTATTCAGATGGGACTGCAAAGTTCTTGAATTTTATTTGGATATCTCTATTACATGGCAGATCCTTAGGAAAAAAACCCCAAAGTGCATTAACAAAAAGTAAGTAATTTAATAAATTAAATGTGTGACTGACTTAGTTGTTCCTGGATGCTCATATAGGAAAGTTCCCTTAAGAGTTTCTTAGAACTTTGGATGGCCTCTGATCTCGTCCCACCTCTTTTGGAGCTGGAACACATTGGGCATTCTCTCTTAGGGTGTATGTTCCAGTTTTGTTTCAGCTTAAAGGAACCCAGGTCACACTCAATGTTCTGTAATGTGGACCTGGGAACAGTAAGCGTGGGTAATGCAGAGGTTTGCTCCAAAAGCAGGACCATCATCTGTTAAGTCAGAAATGACATGTCCTTGTGGTGTTGCACTGGGCTTAGAAGCAGCAGTACTAAAACCTGACTGGTTACTTGGGTAAACAGCAATGACAGAACCTTCTCTTAAACCTCTTATCATTCAGCATTCAGAAGTAATATCTCCATTTAAAGAATAGGGATCTTTATCACATCAGAAGGCTGTTACTTCTAATTTGGAATATAATTTCAACTGAGTCCGAGTTCTTTTTCAAACAGGCATGATCACTGTATAGTGAACTTTCTCAAAGTCCCTTTCATGTTAAATATAAAGCAAGGCTACATCATGTTTGTTCCTATCAACTTGTTTATCTTCATTAAAATTCTTTTAAATCTAATACTTAAGCTGTAGCTAATAGCTGAGATACAGTAAGCAAGGATACCACCCACTTTAGAGAAATGTGGTTCTGCCTGAAAAGCATTATGCGAGTCCCTGTTTGATAACATACATCACTGGGTGAGCAAACCCTTCTTTTATGTTTATCCAATGTTGCAGGCTCTGTTCAAAAGCTGAGGAAAACCCTAATTCTCAGCTATTGTTACACTGCTGCTTGTGGTTGCAAAGACTCATACAAAAGGGATCTAATACAGAACCAATAAACACAGATAGATACGTGCAAACAGTAAAAGCAGCACAGTGAAATATGGTTATTTTCCCATTATTCTTCATTTTGATAAAAAATTCTAGAATCTAAGAAGCTGAGAAGATGCCCAGCAATATTCTGGTCTGTATTCTGAAGAGTACTGCCAGAAGGCTGGGGAGGTGAGCCTTGCCTGCCTGGGCAGTGCTGAGACACCCCTGCAGCCAGGTATCAGCTCCCAGCTACAAGAGAGACAAGGACTAAGCCCAGCAAAGGGCTGCAAAGATGCTCAAGGGATGGAAACATCTGACCAACAAGCAAAGCCTGAGAAAGATGGGACTGATCAGCCTTGAGAAGGTTCGGGGCCATCTCAGTGTGGCTAAATAACAGCACAACAGGAAAAGGACACCAAAATGAGCATTTCAAATCTCATTTAAAAAGTTTTTTGACTTTGTGGTCAGATAATAGCACAGCTTGCCTAGTATGGGTACCCATGCTTGGAGATACGCAAAACCCATCTGGACACAGTCCTGGGCAACATATGCTTAGAGTAGGGGGACTAGACCATGTCCAAAGACCACTGCCAACATCAACATCCCATAAATCCACGAAAGTTAGCACTAGAGACCAACCCTGAATTTCTTGCTTGTAACATCTCAAAAATTCAGCAAGGCCCTTATGCTCTAACACTTTCAATCATAATATCAGATTAATTTCTCTGGTATCAATGAGGTTTAGTAGCAGATTGATTTTAAACATTTTGCAAGGAAACATTAAATACATTTAAATAACTGTCTAATCTCTTCAAATTAACAATAAGGACTTAATATCAAGAGAGATTGGAAAGGATTTAGTAAATTAGTGCACAAAGTGACAGGTTAATTGCTCTGTGGATCATTAAGCAACACATTTATTTAGCAACCAATAATTTAACCAATGAATTCAGCCTGTTAAAGAGGGAAAAATATTTTTTGAGGCATTTGCTCATATTTTGATGAATAAATTTATTTAGTGGACTTTTCCACCAGCAGTTTGTTTTCAGCTCTCATTCATTATTTATTACTCACAACTCAAGCAAGTGATGGGTCCCTGTAAATGCATTTTAACTAGCTGTTTCTTCAGATGACTGCAACCTCAGCTGTTTTCTCTTGTGGGAAAGTGGTGTTTTTTTGGGTTTTGTTTGTTTCTCCCCACCTCTCTGTTGGTAGGTCAAAAAACTATGAAGATAAAGTACATATCAATATGCAGCTAAAGAACTATCTCAAAAATAATTCTGAAAAACAGTGCAAGTAATTCTCCTCTAATAAAAAAGGATTCTTAGCAATGCTGAACTGAAAAGGGCTGCAAACCTAGGAACCCCCAGGGCTTCAGCCTGAGGGGGGCTTCATAATGTAACATTCAACCCCCAATATTATTCACATTTTAAAAATATATTTATCTGATTCCATGCATATTTAATGCACACGAAAGTAATGGAGATAAGTGCATCCCATTATTAGCAGACACTATTCAGTTTATTTATTCCCTTTTCCACCACTTCTACTGAAAGCACAAGAAAATAGAAATGAACATTCAATTTTTAGAAGGGGAAAAAGGGTAGAGACACGTATGGGCAAAATTCAATCTTAGGCAGGCAGATCTTCCAGAAGGGCTCTGATTAACCTGGCAGAGAAACACCACCCACTCCAAGTACCCTGCAGGTCTTCTGCATGGGAAAGGGGAGGCTTTTCCAGCTCTCGTGTGATACAAGGGCTTCTCTTGGGGGCCAAGGAACACAAGAAACATCATTACTATGCTGGGATAGCATTCATTTCAGATGTCAAAGCAGGCAACCAAAGACCTCTTATCCTCTCTTCCCAAGACACTATGATGAATCCTAATGGATTTCTTAGCACACAAAGAGGCCAAGCATCCAGTAGCTTTTAAAGGAAAGAATAGGAAAAATTCCTGGTGCTTTTAATATCATTGGCAACGCTCATGGTGCTACATATTCCACTGAAAGGAGTTGGGCTTTTTTAGACATTTAAGCTCTTAACAAAACTCGTGGAAATGCATTTGCTCCCCACATGTACATAATTCCCACAATTTCAATAAATATTGATCTTTGTTTGGGTATCTATTGAGATTAATTGAGTCAAGAACTAAGTATTGACCAAAACAAAGAGGAGGTCAATACTTACATTGAAGAAACATATACATTCATCTTTGCTGAAAACATGAAGCCCAGAGGCCAAATATTTGCCCTAATTTATTTATCCTTTATGACTCCTGGAGATGCCACTGGTGAAGATGAGCATTAAAAAAAACTTCAGAACTCATATATGTTATATAATTAGTTAATTGCCCACCCTAGTGTAACACGTGTTCTCAATGTTAATCTTGAAAGTGCTACAAATGAGAAGGACTAGTTCAGGAATGAAATAAAGACATACTCCCACCTGATGTGCAGAGTCACTTTTTCAGTGAAGCAGATTGTTGAAGAGATTACCTAATATTAAGTTGCCAACAGGTAAGTTGTGTAAAATGGATTGCATTACCTATAGACATTCCTTCCAAACTCTATTATTCTACAAATGCCTTAAGCATTTGGTCATTGGCATGACCAAAATCCCATAGAGTTCAGTGTCCAATAGCTGAGTAAAGACTCATTCAGTGACTCCACAAGAGTTAATTTAAATCAGAACAAAATGCAATAGATTTACTCTTGTTTTTTCCTTTTGCAAATTCTTCCTGTACTGTAAACCTTTCCTAGTCAGGAACAGAAGTCTAATTTGGTGTAGAACAAACACAGTACTTCTGATATTTGAGTCACAGCATAGTCTGAGAAAGATCATTGAGTCCAACTCGAGCTGTTATTTTCCTTGCAATTTCATCTGACCTAAATATGTAGTCTACAATGACAAAGCCATTACAAGTGAGCAATAGGTGACATTTTTATCACATCTGATAAGAAACATTTTATCATAATCTGTTCTAGGGACTATATATACTAAATACACATTAATTTAGCATATTGCATTGGCAAAACCTCATATGGTGTGTTTAAAAGGCAACCTTTAACATATCAATATGCCTAAAATACATTTCCCAGGGAGATAATCTTGGCTGAAAAGAAGCAGACACTGCATAGTAGGGGAAAACAGGCTAGAGTTTTTCAGAAATTTTTAATTTTATTCATTAGAAATGAAAGTGTTCATACACTATTAGACTGCTGCAGCAGTGGAAAAAAACATGTAGCTTTTAATGAAAATGCTAATAAAATAGGAAAAACCTAATTTATACAGAACAGAGAAGATTAAATCTCTGGCTTTTGATACATGTTTTGATTGCGGTCATAGTATGAACCTAAGGATTTCTCATGCAAAGGATTCAATTTCAGATAACAGGCTTTATCTTTTATTTTCATCTTTGTGCAATGAAGAAACATGTCAGCTTCTTTGTTTTACTATTTACATTTTGGTCAAAGAGGCTGGTCGTACTGTCCTGGACAAAGCCTACTACAGCACTATTTCTCAGGGGAAAAAGCCCAGCAAGAAAAAGGGGTCTAAACCTCACATTATGTCTACAGAAATTTCATCTTCTAAGCTTTTTTCCCCCCTCTTTGTTTCACTAAAAGGTCCCTTACATATTTCATCTGGATTATGGTTAGCACTCCATCTCTGTCATTTTTGTGGGGAGAAGAGGAAAAGGACTGCAGAGATTGACATTTTAATTTCTGTCTGTCAAGTATGAATTCTTTGAATGAGAACACACTCTAACAGGACTGGGAGAACCCAGCTGAGATCTTCACACCAGCATAAAGTAAGGAAAGAGGAATTGGAAAATGTCTTAAGTGATCCACATTGAGAAAGCTATTTTAATCTGTTTAGCTGAGCATCTTATTTTTGCCTAAAATTAGTACATTCAAAAAAGAGTATGAGAACAAAATTAATTACTGTGTTTTTTAAAGCTAATCATACCAGAATCAGAGCAGGTTCTCAATATCAGATTTTTTTTTTCTCCATAGATCTCTAATAACTCTTCTCAAAAGTACTTTAAAAAATGCTTTAATTCACAAGGTCAAGCTATAAGTCAAGGTGAGACATCTTGCTGTTTTTACCTGGAGTGAGAAGGTATATTTAGACTGTAATTCAAATATTCAGAACCTCTGTCTCTCTTATGACTGTAGAAAAAGAATGAGGATATTAACATCCATATGCCAGTAGCAACTTCATCAACACCTGTCTCTCTTTGGGGATTTGTTGAACTCTTTATTAATACTCAAATAAGAAATAAGTTTATTTTTTTTTTACAATAAAAGCAGGATAAAAATAAAACCATAATTTCTTTATTTCATAAAAGCTGGAGAGAATAGAAAAACTACCACTGGCCTTTTTAGAAACTGATTGGGATAAAACATGGAGAAAAACAGTGGTGACAAGTGTTTGCTGAAGTGCTAAGAAAATAGCTAGGGAATTTCAGTGCTGGAATTAATCATGGAAGTGCACTATAACACAGTAATCAGACTTCTTAAAAGCCTAACTATTCAGAGTGCTTAGTCCATGAAAAAATGCTAAAAAACCTCTAGATTTTCAGATTTGCTGGGTAGTAGTCCAAATTATAGCTATCATTGTGATTAAGTAGGATGATTTAAAAATAAAAAAAACCAATTGCCCTGTCTCATGAAAGTAATACTTGTGAGCCAATAATTAGCTCCAAATAGTCTGGCTCTATGTTTGACATAGTTCCATCACACCTCCTGAACAGGTGGAACCAGTAAAAAAAAAAAGCCTGTGCATACAGACACTAGGCTAAGATGTGATTTCTACATTTCATGTACAAGCAAACATATAAAATAATTTAAAAATAATTAGGATTACCAGTGTCAGCAATGAGTTGATGAGAAATGCCTTATGGCAGTGATACTCAGGAAAGTCCCATTTTGACACATCTGTTGCTTATATCTCACTTTAGCAAATGCTTTATAGAAAACTTGGCACAGAGAAGAAATCCTTAAACCTAGTAATAGTCAATCTAGCATGTTTTGATTACTCACAATCTGTAACAAGTACTAGGAACAATAAAACTTCATTGTAAATGCTGTGAAAACAACACTTTCCTCAGCTTAAGTCTGAAGATTTCTGGAAGCACAATAGTCAGTGTATTTTAAAGAGAAGTTGCTGCAATTTTGATTCTTTATGGATAAGAAAGTGCTCAAGTCAGTTATTTCTGGAGGTGTTAGTAATGACATAAGGCAGCAATATAATCATAAATACACTGCTGTATATTCTTGCATAAAATTATGTTATTTATTCTACACTTATAAATCAAGTGCAGTCTGCCTGTGATCTATTTCAACACTGGGAAATAGGAGAGATTTTATATTAGTTTATTGGAAAAGTTTAGCAATTTGGTTATACTGGAAATTTAGTGATTTGGTGGTTGCTTATTGATGAAGGCATGAGCAGACAGACAATCATTCATTCCTCCAAAATGAAAGGCTTCCAAATCGTGGGCTAAATTGCATTTCTTTATGCAATTACCAGAGGAGAGAAAGGAGTTACGGCCATGGCTCCAGCTCTGTAATAATAAAGTCAATTTTAACTGAATGGGTGTGGAAGTGAACAGTCCAGGACTCTTGCTGTCACTGGCAGAAGCACCAAAATGAGACTCCCTCCACCGAGGGCCACCAGGCTTCAGTACTTTATTTCTCCACACTGGCAGAGAAATCGGCAGAGCTCCACTGACCTCTGTTTGTAGAAAAATGTAATTTCAACACAGTGAATGGAAAAGTCCCTAAAACTCTTCTGTGAAGCAGCCTTAAAGAAAAGAACTATATTTCTTTGAAGCATATGAATAAGTCCCACTATTTTTCCAAATTAAACAGAACCTTTAAGACTCTGCAACCCTTTAAACAAGATACAGAAAATCCTGCCCCTCACAAAAGTGGACAAACCATATACTGCATTAAGGGGTGTGAGATCTTCAAATCAAGCTAATCTCATCATCACTCGTGTTTCATTTAGTGCTTGATATTTACTCCAGTAACATCGATCAGGATGGTAACTTCCCTAGGATACCACTATGTGCTTAGTCAGCTAACCCATTGTATCCCTTGTAGCTAATTGCTACAAGGTGTCCGAAAAAACACAGAAATTTGATATTACTGCAAGCAGCTGCACAGTTTGGCAGGAGATCTAGGTGATGGCTTGCAAACAAATTGACAAATAAAGCTTCATAAAGCAATTAACATTCCTCAAGTAGGTCTCTGCCAGCCCCAGCATCTCAAATCACAACTGTGTCTCAGGGTAGGAAATGAAGCCTGAAGTGACAGAATTATATGGACTGAAGGTAACTTAGTAGCAGTTTACCTTCTCTACAGTCTTTAAGAAGGAGATGGTGAATAACTCAGAGCAGAAACCAAATTCAGCTGTTCTGAGCAGCCTTGCACAGCAGCACATGCTCTCTAGGTCAGGGTAGATTTTTCCAGATATCTCACTTTAGTACCTCTCACCATTTCACTTCCAGCAGCAGGGTGATAGTCAGATTTAGTCATGTTCTCTGGATTCACATGATACCTTTACACTTAGTACAGCTCTATCATGTATATTGTTCTAGAATACATACCAAAAATGACCAAGGTAAAGTCACATGGACAAACTGATCACTCCATACATCTCAGAGGAGATGAGCCACATACTTTCCCCATTGGTACTTCAGTGATTCAAAATCCACCTTTTACACAAAATAACATACACTACTCAGTAACTCCAGTAATACACACCTAAGTTAAGAGGGTAACAATACAAAAAAAAGGACTACCAGGGTGGAGTTTTGGCATTCCTCACAAAGAAGCACTTCTTTTACTTAGGTTAAAAGTATTCATGGAGCTGCTGTATTAAAGTTTATGGAATTACACCAGAAACTCATTTGAGCTTCATTGCTTGGAGTGTAAACAATGGCATTATTATTTTGTTCAAACCTTTCTGGTCTTAATGAACTGATCAGATTACTCTATGCAGAGGTTTCTCAATGATGAGGATCATGATGTATTGTCAAAAGATTCAGCACATAACATGCATAACACCGAAGCTTTGCAGGAGCATAACATTCTAATGTTAAAGGTTGATAAATTAAGCAGCCTTGGAATTCTCATTAAGTCTGTCAAGCTGAATTGTCAGGTATTTTGCCTTAGTTAATGGCTTGGGCAACCAACAGTCATTCACAACCGAGGCCATGGTTGTCCTATTCAGGTAACTGAATAAGTGTTCACAAAGGGGCCAAGCAGTAAAAAGCTGTTACAGTTTGAAGCAGGCTGCTCCAGATTACAGAATGTAAATACTTCTAAAAGAAATTTTCTTCCATCTACTTATAAAGAGACAGACACGTCCAAGTGAAAAAGTCTATGTCTTATGATTAGGACAAAGGTGAACTTAATTCATTCTTGATCCAAGTGTGATTCACACTGTTTATCTTCTCCTGCTTTCAGATACTGAACCCAGACCTGAAAACTCCTCTACAAATTAATCATAACTAGTAAATGATTAGCATCACCACACCATCTGCATTTCCCCTTTTTCATGCAAAGCCAATCATCCTTCATGTCTTCTTTTAATGCTTTCCCTTAATTTTTATTTTCATCCTCCTCTCTTGAAAAGACATCTGTAGTTCACAATTCCCACTTCCATACACAACAGAAGTAATTAAAATTAAAGATACAGAAAGAGCCATAAGAGCATGGCTGCTCTCTGGCCTCCTTAGAAAAGCCCTAAACCACCTCCCAGGTCTGCTAAGCCCCCTCCAAGACACCCAGTCTGATTTTATGAAGAAAAGTTAAGAGACTGATAACTTATCTTTAACCCTCCCTGTTAATGAAGGTGAAGAGAGTCTTATTATTAATAATTATTTATCTTGTTCACCATCACAGTTTTAAGTCTTATAAGCATCTCTCAGTGCATTTAATGATATTACTAACAATTTGAAACAGGTACTATTGTAACTTTATATTCATAGATGCTGAAAGCTGTTACACATTCTAAGTGACAATTCTTTGAAGAACCCTTCTAAAAAAAAAAGTAACATTTTTTTAAGGCATACGCAAAATGAGGAAAAGAAAGCACAGCAGCATTCATGACAAGTTTGGGTTTTTTCCTCCTATATATATATGACTTTTCCCTGTAGGAATTAAATTGTGACAAGAATTCAGTTGTGGAACAGTGTATATCATCAATTGTCAGACTAACCTGAGTTCTTTAATTACTCACATTCACCACCACACACTTAGAGGTGCAAGGACTTCCTTCTGCTACAGTGATTTCATTTTAACTTTTACTCTGAAACCAATAAAACCAATTGCTCTGCTTATATTTTTGGTGGAATGACAGTGTGCACAGAAGGTACAGAATGCTTTTTCCATGCAAGTTCTGTGATTATTCTTCTGTCCCACATTTCAGCAGTTGAAATGAACCCACTCCTTCCTTATTCCTCCATTACAACCTTATACTGCATTCTGACAGCCCACAACATTAAAAATTACTTAAATACTGGTCTTCACATGATTGGAAACAGAAGGGAATTTTTTTTCAAAGTTTTTCACTGCAGATTTTCCATCTCCCTGGGCAGGTCTGACTTTCCTCCTTGTATTGATTTTACCCTGCCTTAAAGGTAACACAACATGTGCTTTGGGACTGGGGTGTGTTGAGTCTCTTTGATGCATTTTCTGTGCACTCCAGGACTGTTTAGTTAGTGCAGTGACTCAGGGAACCATGACAATTTTGTAATAGGTGTAGTCTGCAAGTGTATTAATATTCAGATGAATAAACAAGGGTCCCTCTTCCAGTGTTCCTCAAGAGCAGTTGTACTGTAAGATGGTGTGGAGACACACTCGGCTCTAAACTACAACCAAGCTTTTCCTGAACTAGACAAGGCACTGGCACTTGACAATCTAGAATGGAACAGAACACATAATTTGGAACATAAATTCTTTCCCCTCGTCACACACACAAATGTTTTTCAAAACAAAAATACCACAAAGTAATTTACTAAGATGCAAAATTCCTGCAATGCACAGTCTAGTTCATGGCCTTGTTCATAGGATCTGAGAATAATTAAAAAACATTACTGCCAATAGCAATTACTTTTCGACTCCACTAAATCTTATGATGAACCCCTCCCTATCATAGCAGTGCTGGGAGGAATTGCTCAGTGCAATATCTTCAAACTCTCATCTCAGGAGCACTGCAGACTGTCCCCATGGTGACCTTAGAGACACTTAGAAAAAAATTAAATTCACTGTACGTGAACTGTAGATTTTTCTGGCCAATGGCACAGCTTTACACATCTTTTAACATCTTTAACAGTTACAGTGCTGAGGATATCCTGCATGAGCCTTTTCCTGTGGCACAGGTACCTCTGCTAAGTGTTAAAATGCAACCCACAGAAAACTAAAGCTTTGCAGGAATAGGCTGGAGGTGCCTCAAGCTGCAGGGACAGGACTCCCTTCTAAGGCTTTCAGTTGTATTCCGGTCTGAACTCTGAAAACATTTCAATATTCAGCTCAAATTCTGACTGAGGTTCTTCCTTAAATATAGGCTGCCAGTGTGCAAAAAAACGCCAAAACAAAAAAATCTCCAAACCAAACAAACAAAAATTAAACAAAAACACATGGAAAAAACAAAAAACAAAACTATCCCCAAGCTCCCCTCAATAGCTTTTTGAAAACTATCCCCAAAGGCCTGTCTTTGCCATTAGTAGCACACATACATTATACAGCAATAGTAAGCCAACCTGAAACGTTTTGAACTACAGAAACATCTTAAAATTGCACCTAAATTGAAATGATCAATTGCATGTTTTTTTGCAAATTATCAGATTTTTCACCTGTCTGCCTAAAATGGGACCTCTAATTTTTGTAAAAATGCGCTCAAAATTTCTTGCTGTTTCAAGAAACTGATCCAAGCTACTGATTATTTCACAGAGATATCTTTTAGTGTAAATTATGAAACAGAGCAGACATTCTTCTTTCATCTTCTTAAACTAACATCATCCCCTAATATTCACATCACTTGGGAATAGGCAACTTAAAACTTCACAGTAAGAAAGACATTGTTTAAGGATTAAGTGCATTTCCTGATTACACTGCATTTCAAGATTTGGATGAGTACCAAATATTAAGACCTTTGTCTTCAGGATGGATTTGTGAAATCTCAATGAGTTTCTAAATCTGCAGATAACAAACCTTGTAGGGACTACAAATAAGCTAGAGGACAAACTAGGAATTCAAATTATCTTGACAAGTAGGAAAACAGCTGAAAAACAAAGGATGTTTATTCAGTGGGGACAAAGGCAAGGTTCTGTACCTAAGCATGAATAATTAGCTATGCAAATGTAGCACATGGATCAAGTAGTTAGCAGTTTTACAGGAAAATATATGAGTTTGTTATGCATCAGTGATGAACATGAGTCAACAGTGTTACACTGTTGAGTAAAAGACAAATACCCCCATCAGACAGCTGGAAATGAGAGTCAAGATGCATCAGGCCATCTTTTCCCTCTAGGCAGGGCCAATAAAGCTTCAGCTGGAGCATGCCATGCAGCTCCTCACTTTGATTTCCAGGAAATATAGACTAACTGGAGAGAGGGAAACAGGGCACTCCAACAGCCAGGGTTCATCACCCATGACAAAAGACAGAAGTGTTTGGAACTGTTTAGCTGAAAGAACAGAATATGGGAAATGTGATGATAGTCTATAAGTATGCAAAAGATTTTTGTCAGACAGAAGCGATTAACACATCTGTAGCCATAGTGAACTAGATTAGAAGAAACTGCAGTTGCAATAATAAAGATTGCATTTCCTCCCCAGAAAACTAGCCTCCATTCCAGCCCTCCTTCCAACACAAGTGAGATCCCTAAGCTGGTATTTTTAAAAGGTGAAGGAAATGGCTGTTAGAAATAAAGAAGGCATAACAGAGGCTCCTAAAGTACTTCTGAAAGTCCCTCCCAGTATTATTTCTGTTAAAAACCTGCATGTACACATTCATACCCAAACTAAGAGCTAGAGAGGAAGGTCAATAAAAGCACAAGGAGAAATCACTTCTGTTACTCCTCTCCAGTTTTCCTTAACTGCGGTACAAGCACACAAGAGGAATAGAACCAACTCAAGCTTCTACCTATTATCTGGTATTAACAGAAGAACATGTGCCTAGCTTCTCCAATTTGGGCTGGCAGTCAGGTTTTCCACCTTCAGAAAACCACTGGAAAAATCGTATCTGACAACCAATTCAAAGCAATAACCCAACATTGCTCATTCTCACCATTAGCTACTGTTTTATTCTCAACTACAGCGATTTGCATCCTTTTGAATTTGGCAGTCATGTGCCTTTGGAGGCAGAAGGGAGTACTCCTTTACTAAGAGAACACTGTCATTGTCACTTCAGAAATGACAATGTTTCTCTTAGTAGAGACAACGTAAAGCCTTGGCTAAAACAGTACAATTACTCCAAGCTAACAAAAAAGGATGAGCCTGGGTCAGAAAAGTTATGCTTTACAAAGACCACATTCTCTGAGTTTTCTGTTTGGGAGGCTGGTATTTTTAGGGGGAGTATGCATGGGTGTGTGTGCATTTGGGGCTTTTTAAACCAACAAGGAGATGTCTTGGGTTTATTTCATATAAACCAATGTACTGCCCAAGCTTTTTACACCCATCACACTACCTAATTCAGAGGATTAAATTACAAATCAGATATTCTGATGCAGGGCTGAAACACAGCATGGGTGGTGGAAGACAGTGAAATATGGGAATAAATGGTAGAGTTGTGCCATTATCTTTCAAGAAAAGTTGTTGCTTCCTAGGGACTATTGAAAGTATTTAATGAAAAGCACAAAGACACAGAACATGAAGAAATATTTAAAATCCAGACACCTGGATCTTTCTTACAGTATATAAGCCATCTAGAGGAGGGTTTTCTCTGCCTTGTGGAAAGTTGATTCCAGAGCAGGAATCGTGTCAGAGGTAAACATGGTAACTGACAGGTGAAATCGAACAGAAACAAACATTGAGAGTTAACATCAAAGGAAGCTTGGAGTTGTATTTATGAGCCAGAAATAGACAGCAAGGAATTGTTGTGCGCATATGGTCTGTGGTGCTGCAGCAGTATCTATATTTGCTATCACAGTCTTAAAAAAACAAACACCAAAACCAGCTATGTTATTGCTTTGAATCTAATGGTTCCCATCATCTAAATTCTATTCCTTGATGTAAACATACTGGGGATATTTTGAGAAGAAAAATCACCACCCAAAGTGGTCAAAGGCCTCGTACAGCAAATGGGACAAGAAAATGAAAATATATCTACAACTCAAGTAAAAATAATGCCAGGCAGCAGATCTTCATATTATATTCGCTAGGCTGTAATGTTTTGTAAATTAAATTTCTGAAGGGAGTTTATATGTATAAACACAGCAAGCAGTACTTAGTTAATCCATAAATGTATTGGCTCAAGGAACAGTTTTACCACATGGTGTTACTTAGAAATCTGTGAGGCTTCTAGAAATTCAAAATTTCACTCCGCAGAAGAGCTTTCATTCCTGTTGCCCTGAATTTTCACAGTATCAAGTTTCAGAATACCTATTGGCAAAAATAACAACACTGATTGAAATAAAATGCAATTTATTGTAGAGAAAACAGCTAGACAGATTAGACTTTAGGACATATTCTCCTCTTGATATATGTGCTTAATTCCTCTCAGCACTAAAGGGTATTATTTGCATGTTTCAGAACAGACTATATGCCTTTCAACTTAACTGTAATATGCAGGTTCCATTTCAAAAATGGGTGGGTGTTAAATACAAGAGCATACCGCACAGCACTCAAGATTATTTAATGATACAAATAACATGACTGCACCATGCCAGGAGGGTTCAAAGTGTGGCTGAAAGAGATTTAATTTAGCAGCCGTCTCCATCAGATAACTTCTAAAGCCACCAAAATATTTGCTTTTACTTATTTGGACTTACTGTGTTCAGCTAAGAGACCACCCCTTTTGTCCCATGTATGCAGACAACTCAAACTCCTGCAATAGGCTTGCAAAAAATCCCACAGTAAAAAGAAATAAATTCCATCAGTAACACCTCCATGCTTTAAAATGCCTATATAATTGTGTTAAACATATAAATTATTTACAATTTGCTTTGAAAAATTAAATTATGGCCAGAAGCCAGGTTTTTTGACATTATTTCTTCATATTTTTCTCTTGGAGAAGTAACACAACATTTATGTCACAGTTAACAGTTGGACTCCATCTTTCAGGTATTTTCCAACCGTAATGATTCTACAATCTGTGATGGCACTGAGATTGAACTAGGGACTGTTCACTATTTGACCAGATCAGTAGGGAACATGACAAAAATGCAAAGTAATTTCTTAGGTAATACAAATACAATAAAGAGTGGATACAAAGTGGTGCCAGCATTAAACATGAGGTCAAGCACTTGCAGTAACAGGCAAGAATAAACAGAGGAATGAAAGAAAACTTCAGGTATCAGAATAGATGTATTTTCAAGACACTCATCTGTTTTGACTTCAACACTGACTGTAGGACAGAGTCTAGCAATATATTTTACTAACTTAAGAAAATAAATAGAGAGACGCAAACCCAAGTACTTTTGTACTCCAGCACTAATCAACAGAGATTTTTTAGAAAGCAACCTAGAGCATCTGAAGCCAATAAACAATAAACTGCAATTTAACTACATGCAACTGCCTGGGACCAAGCAAGCAATCAAACTTCTGAAGAGGCCTGCTTAAAGCAAATTTAAAAAATAAACAAACAAGCTTCCAACCTCCTCACCCCTTACTATAGTAACAATGAAGCAATAGTTTAGACATACCAGAATTATATTATCCTCATTATATTCCAGTACTGAAGTGATGAAAATTTAGAGGAACATGAAATATTTGATAAAGCTGCATTTTTCTCAGTTTTCTTAAAATGGCTAACACACTCACATCAAGTAGAGTGAAAGATAAAGTCAAGTCAAAACTTTCTCTGAGTAGTTTTAAAGATATTCTACTATAATAACAGAGAAACCAATACTAATCTAGTTTTATATCCCATTTACATAGAATCACAAATAGGAACATATGAAAGAAAACCCAAAACCCCTCAAGTAAGAGAAATAATACTTTTGCAGCATAAAAGAGTTGCACAACAATACCAGGGAGACAAAGTAGACAGACTTAGAATTTTTTCTTCTTAAGGATAAAAGAAAACTTGCTTCAAAATTTACAAGAAATGGAAGAAAACAAAAGAATCCTCAAAAGCATTTGTTGCACACAGGTGGGAATGTCAGCTCCTCCTGTGAGAGATGCCCAAGTTGCATTTGTCCTCTTAAGGTGTTGGCAGAGCCAAAGCAAAGACATCCCTTTGACTCCTGAGCAAACCCACTAGTTTTTTTGCTTTTTCCATTTAAGATTGAGTTGGAGAAAAAGAATCACAGACAAAGTTTAAAATACCTTTCTCACCCCTTTACACCAAGCTCTACTCCCCAGCTCATTCCCAGTTCCTCTCCTCCCCAGGTGCCACAGAGGCACCGGGCCAGCACCCAGCAGTACCTGCCTGCAGCTCCTTCCTCCTCAGCGCCCTGCTCCAGCACCACCTTCTCCCCACAGGGCACAGCTCCCTGGGGACAAAACTGCTCCTGACACAGCTCCACCTTCTCAGGCAGAGTCCATGTTAGAACCTCCCTGCCCCCTGCCCTATTTATCCCCACCGGGACGCCCAGGTGCTCCTCTGCTCTCCTCAGGCCTGTGGGACGCAAACAGGTGCACCTGGGGCACCATGGCTGAGGGCTGGCTGTGCTCTGGGGGCAGCTGCAACTGGTTGAAACTAGCTGGAACAGATTGGAACCGGCTGGAACAGATTGGAACCGGCTGGAACTGGCTGGAACCAGCTGGAACAGTCTGGATATAGCCAGAGCAGCCGCAGCGCTGACCTCCCTCAGGCAGGCCCAGCAGCGTCCCCTCAGCAGCCCCCATGAGGGCCACGGCTCAGGCCAAGCTGGGATCTCCCATCCCACCTGTAATATTCACACTTTTATTTTTATTCCTTGCATTCATCTGGGCGAGTGGTACTGGGCAATTCCACACTGGGCACTACACAAGCCATTTTCCAAGGTGCCCACAGGAAGGCAGGAGGTTGCTTCTCCCTCCCTCTCTCCACACCAGCAAGCAGCCCCTCAGCTTCATTTGACAGAAGCTGCTGGCAAACTGGTTAAAAACTGGTGTTATTAACACTTCCATCAAGTCAGAGTGTTTCTCCAGCTCTCACTGGCCACCACCATGCTCAGAGGATGAAGATGGATGTTGATGTACCAAGCCCCAAGGGCAGGTGAGTGCCATCCATGATTTTCCAACATGCGGTCTCGCTCCATTTTTTACTCCAAAGATTCAATGCCCCTTTGATGCCTCACCAAACTAGCAATTAGTTGTCGAGGCGCGGCTGAGATGTCAAAATAAAACCAGTAGATTTAATCAGCATTTCCATGGTAGCTGAAATTATGCTGCTTAATGGCTGAAATGGGTTGCAATAAAAGTGAGTTGACTGTGTATCCCTGAAAATTGATTCCTGGAAGAACAGTCAAACACAATTGCTTCAGGAAAGAACATTAAAAAATATTAAACCATGGGTCTCTCAATTGCCTTAAAACATGGGCATAAAATCTAAATCTCTTTAGGAGTATACCAAATTTAGCCATAGATTTAGCTGGAGAAAATAAATTTAGAAAGGGAGATTTTGTTTGGAATAAATCTTTGGAACAGCCTAGCTGATTGCCTTTTCATAAAGACTTCATCTTCTGGGGGAAAAACATGTTAACTAACGCTCCCTGGTGCTTTGGATATTTGAAGTGTTTTGCTGAAAGATCTCTTGTTTTCATTCTACAGCCACAGACAATAGTGCTCTCTCACCAGGACAATGTATACAAAAAAGTAAAAAAACCTTGATTTGAAAATGGTGGGTTTGACCCATGAGGTCAAAACTGGAAACATCATTCTATATGTGACACTTAAATTGGACAAATATCTAAAAGTATCCAACAAACATTTTAAAGATAAAATTATTTGATAAGCAAAATTTGTTGTTGATGTTACCATAGGCACCAATTTCACAACATCTCAAGAAGCATGTGCAGATCATGTTTACAACTTTTTTGAGGTGAAAAAAGTTACTCATGTTCATTCTTAAGGATTTATTTGCAGTTGGACAATTAAGCTTTCTATGTCTCAATACATTGTGGTTTTATACAAGATATTTGGGAAAAAAATAGAAATCGGTATTCTTTTTGCAGTTCTGCTTCTGGATAATAGCACAGAAAATACTTCCATCATGCAAATTAATCTTGTGGAGAAATGTGACAGACTGATGTTAACTATCTTGCTGTCAAATTTTAAAGCAGTATCTCATTTTTCTTTAACTTTTGTAAGTACCTAAATCTATCAATATCTTTTAAAAAGCAAAGTAAATGGGTAAAGAAACTTTATTAGCTTTACCTACGTGTCTGTTTTATGTTGATAATGTCTGGGGTTCAAAAACTGAAGCTCTAGGAAAGGGTAACAATTTCATATTTTGTCATTGCATGATAAGAAAGGACAAGTGCAATAACAATGCAGCAGGTATGAGGATTTTCACAGTTAGCAGCCTGCCTGTCACACCCCTCGTTATCTGGCATGCAGATGGCTTTTACAATATTTTTCCCAAGTATCCTGCAATACAGAAATGAATTCTATAAAATTATCTGCCATATGTTTATAAATACTATGTACATTGTGATTACACCTAGGCTGAAAGAGAGGGACATTTGCATATGGAAGCTGTCAGATATCTCACTAATGGGCAATATTATTTATACATGCACCTTACAATTAATTACAGATGAAGATTACTACTGGGAGAAGAATTAAAAACAGTTGGTTTAGCACAGTCTGACAGGCTCCATATAGATGCACTGAACTACCTAAACACAATTTGAAAAGTCAGGAAAGGTTATGTGGATACCTAATTTTGCTGCTGCAAATACATAGCCAGCCACTTAGCTCTTTCATCCCAAATTAATGTTTTGGGCATAGGACAAACACTGTGACAGGTACTTTGAACCAAACATTGATATCAAAAGAGCAAAAATTAGACAAATATTCCAGCAAATGCCAAGTCTAAGGGCTGCAATGACAAGAACTTTAGGAAATATTGGAAATAGCTGCTCCTTCAGAGAATTGTTCTTACAGGGGTGCTTAGTGAAAAATGTGTGTAGAGTGAGCTAAGAGATGTGCCATTTCTAATTAACAAATTAACTGTAAAGTCATTGTAGTACTTAGCAGCTCCCAAATGCACAGGGCAGGAGCAATGAGAGGAAGGGAACAGGCTGATGGGCCGGCAAGAGCCAAGTGCACAGAGTGGTCTGAGAGGGAGGGAGCAGGGAGATGCAGGGCAGGCAATTCTATCCCACCCCCTGCCTTGGCTGCCCCATCTGCCAGGTGATCTCCTCTGTAACTCACAGAATATCCTGCACTTGAATTACCTGGTTTTGCCTGGCATGGAGAGTGGCTGCCAACCTGGCCAAGGCTCGATACACCTGTTGTTTCTTTGCCTTTAAATATCATTGTTTGTCATTACTGCTGCAATAACTGCTGGCTCACTCAAGAAATACGCATAGTTAAATCTGTAATTTTTCTACTCTGAAAACCTTCTTGCTCTTCTTTTGGGTAAATTTGCAAATCCAAGTTAGAAGTATCCTCATTAGCAACCTGTTTACACTTACATTTTGTGTATTCTAAATGATTAAAAGGACTGTCCAAAACAGCAGTGGACCTTGGTCTCAGACCAAAAAAGAGGTCATCACCTTTTATTTTGCTGCTGCTTCATCCAGTGTTTAATTACCTTCAGCTAAGTACCCCTAAATCTGCTGAATATGAATTTGTTTTTATCTTTGGTTGCAGTTCTTCCCTTCCTGCTAACTCACAGAATTTTCTCCTGCAGACAACCTTTGTTTTGATCTCTGCTTATATAACTATTTTGTATAAAGGGCCTTTTTTCCTTTCAATCCACACAACATGATGGTGACTCTCCATGCAACCTCTTATTTTCTTTCACTGTGTGTGTTCTGTGGTAGCTGTTAGCTCTGCACTGAGAGATGTCCCAGAACGGAAGTGCTGAATTATAAATGCACATGTGGGCATTCAGAAAATGTACCCTATGAATCTCAGATAGCATTTAATTTGACATTATGGCCTATTCAGCATGCACAATATTCACATAACAATCACAGTCTACAGTCATGTTGTGCTAAGAATCATACAATCACTTTCTTAGACTCACTTGCAGAAAGGCTGCTTTTGCAGTCCAACACGTAAGCTTGAAAGTAAAATCATTGTGTTGGAAATTTCTCAGTAATTATAAATCCTCTAGATTTATAATTTATATGTCATTTAAGAAACAAGACTCCTTTTGGTTGCTGCATGTATCTAGTCATGGAATTATTATAGTATGGAAATGCAAGTACAATGTAACCACCTTTCAGCAACAGATCAGTCCATGTTTTGAAAACTATTTCAGGGGAATTCCTGCCAGAGATGTGTGCACTGAAAGTCATTACAGCAACCACTGTTTATCAGTCTTTAAAAAACAAACAACAAAAAAGACCTTCCCAGACGTTTTGTGGTCAGCACAAGAAGTTGGACATTCCAGGAGAAGCTATTCAAAGTTCTCAGTTACTCCCCTACATGTGCTCTGCTGAAACTTCCATGACATTTCAGGTGAGAAAGGACACTGACTCTATTCCTGCTTCTAAGAAATGGTTTGACAAGGATTTTACAGCCTATATGTGCTAAAATGCATGGATACATGCTCTGCGCTTGTAAGGATAAAAAAAAAAAAGCAGGTAGAACCCCCACTTACTTCATTAAAAAATAGAACATCTCACTAATGCAGCATCACTTCTAGTTTTTTCTCTCTAATTCAGCAGCTACAGAAATTATCATGCCCTAAACTGACTCCTCTTAACATCAGACTCCTCACTGTGTGGAGTGATCTGACATTAAAATACGTTCATTGACTGGCTGCAGAGCTGAGACTCCAGCACTATTCCCCATGTATCTTTGTTTAGTGGCTCTGCACAACAGATGGAATTTTATGTCATGCAGCATTAGGCTACTGTTAAATTTTAATTTCAATTAATGGTCTTTATACTCTTTCTTTATGCACACCAGGGATACTTTAGGCATCCATTTCCCTTCTAATTAGCTTTTATTGCTGAATTCATTCTGAATCTCTGGAAGTCATTAGATTCTCTAGGATTCGCAGCTGAATTTACTTACTCTCTAATAAAATTAATTAGTCCCTCAAAAAAAGGAAAAAAAGGCTGAATTGGGTCTACTTTTATGCATATAGGTAAATATTAAAAGTCTGAAGTGTCTACACATCCCTTTCTGCCAGAGTTTGCTTGTTAATGTTGACTTTTATCCTGGTTATTGACATCAGTGTTTCTCAGGTTGATGCTTTGCCTAGTTCATTTAAAATGAGACCAGTTTCCAGGGCTCTGTCTCCTGGTTTATGGCACACTTCTACACCACACTGTGTCACAGAGCAGGTTTGTATTGTGAGTTTCCCTAGAATATTGTGCTCACTGTAAAACTGAGCCTAAGGCACAGGTAATTTTCACAAGCACTGCTTGAGAAACTCAGATGATCTACTCTGAAAAATTGTAATAAGTATAAAAACTCGTATTGGTCTGTTGGAAAAAAAAGAAACAACCAAGGTAATGCAAGAAAGAACGGAGTCAATATCCCACCAGTGTGACTGCTTTCTGTATTTTTAACATTTGGACAGTTGTTTATAAAAAGTCTTGGCTAGCTCAGCGGCACAACAACATTAAGCTGTAATTTATCACTGTGCTATAACTCTGAAAATTGAATAATATACCTTCAGGGGAAAAGCAGTGAAAGATCTCTTATTGTATATATTACAATGGAATATTTATGACACTAGTTAGGAGTCTGTGACAGCTTTTGTGGTAACCTCCCATTTTGAGAAGCATAAATTTTATGTAGTTATTATATGGCCACAACATAAGTAATTAGCAAAATATTGCAATATTTATAAGACTCAGAATTGAACTTAGCACATAAATTTCCTTTATTTATGCTTTTTTATATCAACACACATACTGCATTACATTTGGAACCTGATCATGAACCTGCTACAGCCATTTCTATCTGTTCAGGTGTGTAAATAAAAAGGTACATTTATACAAGAGACACTATGTGGGACATCTATATGGTTCTTACAGGCAAGCGCATCTCATGTAAATAATTCATTTTATTCAACTCCATCATTTGGAACACCTGGCTCCACGGAGGTGACACCCTCACAGACAAAAGACATTTCTGTAGCAGACAAGCAGCAAAAAGGTGTGAGAGTTTAGAGCCAAGGGTCCAAACACTGCTCTGAAACAAACGTGCAACACAAAGTAAATACGGTCACTGGAAGCATAAGAGCTGTGGCAGAAAGGGAAGTGGTTATTTCCTTGTCCAATTTGGCATTTCCATACTTAGGATATCCTCACCAAACTAGCTCCAGATTTCCTGTTTAGTAGAAGAGAGAAAGAAAAATATTTTGACAAGAAAAGGTACTTCAATTCTGAAGTTGAATTGCAGACTAATTTAACGTTTCCCTGGTTTGCTCCTGTTGTAATAGCTGATATTTTTCCATTCTGATTTTTTTTTCCAATTCCACATACTACGCCTATGAGCAATAATACTTGGCTTTATTTTAGTATATTCCACCTCAGCTCTTCACCCTTTGCCAAGTGCATGCTCTTACAAAGCCCAAGCCTCTTCCATCTCTGCAGCAAGCACAAGTGGCACGAACAAAAGAACAAAGCTGGCTGGTGGGCTCATGAAAAAGCGCATAAAAGCAATGACAGCTCAAAAATGTACCAAGCAAACAGAGACATCCAAGAGGAATGCTTTACACTGTGTCATAGTTCAGGTGGTCAAGGTAAATCTACAATCCACTACCAATCATGTTGTTGCTCCTTAGCTTGCAGGGAGAAAGGGACCATGGGAAACCTCTGGAGAGGGGTCAATTGTTCACAGTGGCTCCAAAAAGGAAGGACATAGAATATTTCAGAGGATTTTTTCTCAATTGGATAAAGTTTCCATCAGGTTAAAGGTACCTTGTTCAGGCATTGCCTCAGCAAGGTGCCATCAGTCTCACTCTCATAAACACAAAGTAAATAAATACTGGAAAAGACTGAAAAAAACCCTTCGAAATTCACTTGATCATAAACTTTTTTTTCTTATGTATAATAATGTAACTCAACATAAAAAGTGAGTAAAGTAGAAGCTTAGAGAATTAGGTCACTCAAGGAAATTAAAAGGCCAAATCTGCTTTGCCTTTGTGGAACAACTGGTAAAAACAAAGGCAGGAATTATTCCAAATGGTATTTTCTTAGGCTTCTTCATTATCATTTCCAGGCAGTGCTTTTTCACAAGATTAAAACAAAAATAAGTAACTTTATTTATAGAAAATGTTTAAATATTCATGGTCATGAAGCATGGCACAACCTCATTTCATGTTATTCAGACTCATAAAATGTGAAATAAAATTATATTTTTCCCCAATTCAACCTTTTTTAAAAGGAAATGCTGACTAAAACAAAAGAATCATGCAAAACAGATGATCAGAATAAAAGAGTGATCTGAAGTATGGATGTTAAGTGAAAAGCTTTCATTTCTACTCAAATGCTATTATGTGTTTTCATCTAGAGTTTTTGGGTTTGTGATATTTTTTGCATAAATAAGTTTAAACAATGAGTAATACAGATTTATCTATGAATTAGTTAGTCTGGAATTTTAAATAGTCTCAAGAATTCAAGCTGGTCAAAAATGAAGTAATAAAGTCTAAGCCACCTGCTCCAATTAACATACCTAATTTCTTTCTGCTTTATGTAGCTATTTTTCCCCATGAGCCCATCCCACATGCAAAATTTGGAACACCAGTGTACTTCCTTGGGTTTACATTTTCAATATTATTTAGTTTTACAAATCTTCAATTTTCACCTAATCCTCATTCAAGTAAATTTATTTTTGAACTTGTAAAGATAATTTAGATTTACTGATTAGTCAAGTTTGGGTTGGACTTTTTGTCTTTAAAAAAAAAAAGGCTGATACACACCCTTGATGTATTTGCAATTTTTGCTTTAAAGCATTGAGTTAAGAGTTCCCTGAAGTTTTTGAGCATTTGTCTTTGAAGTATCATGTGTGGCATCACTTCTCTTTGAAACATTCCAAGCTGTTTCTGCCAGTCTGGGCTCTGCAGCCACTTCACCACAGACAGCCAGGAGCTGTGCCTGTGAGTCCTTGCCACCCCTCCAAGGGTAGCTTATTTCTTTCTGCAGCTTTGGTTTGGGATTATTTTATTGTGTCACTGACTAACAGGCCCCCTTGGATTGTCATCCTTTATTGCCTATTCCTGACAGCTGCAAAAATACTGCCTTCCTTTTTTAATCATGAAATGAATTGTTGCAGGAATGTGGAATGCTACGGTTTCCTCCATATATTGTTCTTCAGTCAGAAAATTGTAATCTCAGATGCATTAGCACAATATACTAGGAAACAGCTGCATAATTTAACTTAATTGTTAAGCAATACCTCATTATAGCTTGACAGTAAATTCAGCAGTTCACATTTTTCGTGTGCCTCTCATCTTTTCGCTCACATCATGTTCTCTTTTTCATCTGCCTTTTTTCTCCCAAAGGTGCTGGAAAAGAACCATATTTGCAATAAAAATGAATTTAATCTTCTTTAAGAACCAGTTTAAATTCATGGTAGATGCTTAAGATTCAAATTGATAGGAAAGTAAGCCTTTCTCAATAACCCTGGAAAGTCTGATATCAGATACTCATCTATTTTTTTTAAACAATAAAAACCTCCATCCAAAATCCAAGAGCAAGTAATAATTTTGTTTTGAAATACATCTTAACTTCTAAAGGCCTATGATAGCAATAAATATTGTTCAGCAGAGTAGAGGTGGAGAGCTTCAAAAAGAATACAATTCAATGCCAGTGCTGAGTACCTAATATACAACTTGTTTTTACATACTACAAGACACGAAACTATTTGCATTCCCCACTAGTTCATCTAAGAAATGTAATTTATGGTATGAAATTGATAGTGTCGGCCAACATTGCTCTATCTCTTCTCCAGATATTCAGTAAATCTAGTTTCTTTTCCTTTCTTTCTCTCTCTCTCTCTCTCTCTCTCTCTCTCTCTCTCTCTCACCCTTTCCTTTCCTCTTCCCTTTCCTCCTGAGCCAGTTAATTTTAAACCTTCTTTTCCAAGGTTTTTTTCTTAATTTAGTACTTTCTGAGTCAATTTGGACTTATTTGTTCAAATTACATTTGAGTTCAATGGCCAGACTTGTCTATTTGCATAGTTTATTCACATTATGTGTCCATGCGCTGATTCCCAACTCCCATGCAAGTTATTAATTTACTGGAATATCTAGGTTAACAAAGGAAAAAATTCCATTCAGTTTCTATATTAGATATATTTTATGTTTTAAGTAACTGCTCCAAACACACATCAGTTTTATTGCTGCCATTGTCTAACCACATGATCTAAAATATTTCTATTTATACTGCATAATTAAATGACAACTGGAGCTGCCAGTAACTGACAAGTGTGTTACCAGTCCTGCTGCTGGTTTCTGCTTCTTTGGCCCAGCAGCTTTCCTGTATTCTGGATATGAACTGATGCTGCTTATCTCAATGAGTGACAGAGCTTATTCTGTTTTTAGTGGTTGTACATCCCCTTCCTATGTTCCTATCCAGTACAGTGTGGGAGAAGGAAAAAGTTTCACAATAACAAAGGTGACACTGATCCTCTCACCTCCTGGAACAGATTGTCTGCCCTCTCCAATGCTGAAAACAAAGGACACAGCATCTTCATTTTTAAGTCTACTTCCAGCCATGTAAAAAGCAGACAGAACTCATTTTGAGTAAGGTCAGAACAGTAAACATTAAGAAAAACCACTCACATTCCCTGCTGTAAATTAGGACTATTATAGAGAAACACTCAAGAGAGAGTAGGAAAACTTCAGTGACCTTTCTTCTTGCCAGTTCTATGTACTATGAGCAATCAGTAATTAAAGGTGTTCTATATCTGGAGTCAAACATTAAAAAAAATTAAGTCTTAAGCCTTTGTGGGATGGTTTTGAGGTTTTTTTTTCTTTACTATTTGGTTTTGTTCCCTTTTTTGTTCACAGAAATTAGAATAAAATCACTTAGATACAAGAAACAGTAACACCAGGAATCTGAAAGTGTTTAGTCAGACCATGTAATTACTGATACCAATCAATCATCCCTATAGCTTCTGATCTGTGTAATTCCCTACCCACTAACATTCAAATAGTTTCTAATAATCCTTTCATAAATAAAAAAATAAAGGGTTTTTGCATATTTATAACCCTTTCACAATTAAATGTTGGGTTTCATGGTTTTTTTTTACTATTACTGCACATCTTAATACAGCCTGACTTAATTAGATCAATTGAAGAAGTTCACAGTGTTGTAGACTGGTTTTCCTGCTAAGCAATATCTCCTGATTTCACTGCTATCTATCCAGCTTGTTTCCCATATTGTGGATTAATACACAATCCTTGCTCTTTCTCCCTCATAAGGAAACAAAAAGGTCCTGATTGCTACACCTGGACATTTTATAAACAGGATGTGGAAGTTCAGAATCTGGCAAAACATGGTGAAAATTCCTAGTTGTGCATTAGTATGCAATTATACAATGAAATTTGCCTGTAGTTAACTAAAGGGGATGACTAATTGTCTTCCTAACATGGTCATCTAATTAGAGTAAGCAGAACTCCAGTCATTATATTGAGTTCTTAGCAGAGCCAGTTTTTGTTGAGAATTACAGAAAAACAGTAGAGAAACAGGCTTACCAGTGTTTCCATAAGGGAAGGAATATTTCACTTCCAAATTAGGCAAGGGAAAGGAAAAGATCATCACAAATATGTGGTGATATTTAAGTGTATGGTTTATACCAACACTATTTCCTTGCTACATCAAAAAAAGCACTGTTTTATTTAGAACAGGTATTAAAATAAGTGCAAACCTGGGAGAAGTGAACACCTGCTATGAAATATGCTACATTGCTAAGATACAAAAAAAAAAAACCAAAAAAAAACTACACTGCCTGACTTTAAAGTGTCCACAGCTATAGAATGAATGTTTCCAATGTAGATTGAACCTGTGTGTTACAAACAGCAGCTGGCCTCAGTGGTAGGAAGTAAGGAAAGTGCTCCCTGTGGCAGAAGAAGTTTTTTGCCCTCTGCTTCCAACCTGTTGAAACACACACCATGGATGTAGGGATTTCCTCCAAGTGCAGGGTTATATAATGCATATTCTATCATTCCATTTTATACATATATCCTAATCACAAACACCTCACATATTTGATGTATTGTGAAGACTTTGATCATGTCATGGACAATTTTTGTTTGCCTGTTCCAAGCAGCAAGATGTTTTTGACCAAGTCAGAACCCCATTAAGAATATTTCTCAGTGTGGTTCAGTATGTCTGAACATTATCTAATAAATCTGACTATGAGTTCACTATTCCTAGTTAAAATTCAAGAGTAGCTTAAATGAAGACATCACACATGTTTAACCTGGAAATAAATCAGGTCTGCTGATGAAAAGATCAGAAAAGGACAATAACTTAGCAAATTGAAAAATGCTGAAGAGTGACAGCTAACTTGCTCTTTAAACCAAATCCCCCTGGAAAAGTTTGTCAATCTGCTGTTGTAAGAATATTTACAAAGAGTTCTAATAAAATCTGTGGGTTTGTTTACAACAGAGAAAAAAAAGTAGTCCTTCTATGGTCAGTGGAGCAGCTATGAAAACAACATAAAACAAAAAATAAATCCAAAATGCAAAACCTAAAAACAATTACCCAAACAAGTGTAACTTGCCTAACGTGCTAAGGTAAACAATAATTTATTAGCATATTTTGCCGTTCCCTGATAGCCAACATACTTATCCACAAGGACCTGAGTCTCTGTTCTGCATGAATTAACCTTCATTGTTATCTCTCAGCGTTTTTGAATGGCAAACACTGTAACAATGATTGAGATTAAAATGTTAGCCTGAAGTCAGATACCTGATACAATGGATGAATCTCTAATTCACTTTTAAATTGCTTAAATAATGTTACATTCAAAATTTTCTGCATGAATGAACATTAATTCAGCTAAGAAAGAAATGTTGCCATGTTTAATTCAATAGTTTTAAAGATTTAGTTATTAAAAGATTCTAGTTTAGCATTTCCTTTGGTATTCTGTTCATTGCAATTCGTTTTAAGATGCATCAATAGGCCATGAGAAAGAGATTAAACAAAGCTGTAAAAATGCTGCCCAAACTGAATATTTGGTTTTATGGCATAGCTTTTTACACAGACAACTATGACAAAAATAAATGACAACATTTGATAGCAGATTAACAAAATCATGGCCTCCATTTCTACAGCAGTTCACTGATGAGTAGGTAACATCTAACAAAGCTTCTTGAGCCTAGAGGGTTTAATTGTCTTTGGCATTTAGACAGATGTTGTTCCTTGAAAACCTCTAGAAGGTTGACCTTTGATAAGAAAGTGCTGATCAAAAGTCTTCTAAATCACAATCTGAAAGTCTCAGTTCTGATCAGTGATTCTTAAAAATTCATTTATTTTGAAACTAGAGAATTTCTAAAATGCCCTAAAGTTCTTAAAATATTCTAAGTTTAATGAACTGTCAAGTGAGTGGTTCAATGAAATAAGATAAATTAGCATTAATCTGATTTGATAGGATATTTATTAAGGGAAAAATATAGGAAAACCCACACTATGGGTAGAAACTTACCACTGTTGCCACAGAACTTTTAGTTTTATTTCTCAGACAAATTCTTAAAGTAAGTGTTCGTGTTCTGAAAGAGATTGTACAATTGGTAGCAATAGATCCTTCACTACAAATCAGGGAACCCTGCACTTTTATTTCTTCTATCATTCCATAATCTTCACATTCATTAGAACAGGTAACAGAGCAGCTCTCCCCGTCCCTGCTGCAGCCTCAGAAGTCTCAAAGGGGGTCCAGCAGCAATGCAAACTGAGTGGGGTGTTAGGTAATAGGCTATCTCAAAATGGTTTGGGTAGGAAGGAGGAAAAGATTTCCAATAAAGTTCAAAAATTACTTCCTCAGGTTCAAATTAAGATGTATGATTTTAATAATTCATGTATCCTTGCTGCTCTGCCAGTCTGGATTCAGTATCACAGCACTCTCAGGACAGCTCTCAGCTGAGCTTTAGGAATCTTCTACCAAACATAGCTTTTGAGGTTGGGGAAATTACAAAGAGCATTTGGCAAGAAGGCTGCCACAGGCCAGGTCCCAGATCTACTTTTGTCCCAGACACCTTTTTGGCAAAAAGCAATACATTTATCCACCAGCACCAGGAAATTACCGTTTGAACAGAGCATTTCAGGACATTCAGAGCACTAGGTCATTTACCTTCTGGACAGAGCTTTTTTGAGCGCCACTTGTTAAAAGAACACTTCCATTTGGTGTTAGCTGGCACTCAGCATCCATTGTTCTTACCTAATTCTCATAATTTTTTTTGACCATGACACAAGAAGCAGTTTGTAAGGGGACAAAGATTCATTGGGGCCTTCAGCTCACAGATGTTTCCCCTGGCTGCTTCCAATTGCTGTCTGTCTACTGGGTCACACTGATACCACAATCGCTCTGTTGCTGAGCATCCAGCTCTAAGGCAGCTTTTGTGTTAGATTTACCCAGATAAGCCACAATAAGATAGAAAACCCCAGGACATACAGCTTTTCTATAGGTAATCATCCACACAGACATCCAGAGTATGCCTGAGGAATGGCAGCAGTTTGTGCACCAGGGTGTGTGTTTGTCTTGCAGCCTGAGGTGAGAAGTTAAGGAAAAGGTAAATATCCTAAATACTCAATGCAGTATTTTCCCACTCTCAGGTTGTCCTACACACTGTCACAAAGCTGACTCTGAAACAGCATTGGGAATGTCTGTGTCAATGCTTGTGTGCCCACAATTCAATCCTGTAACCTCAAGAACATCATCACCATTTATCTTCTTCCTGGAGTGCTCAGCAAGCTCAAAATGTATCTATTTGATATTTAACTTGGCCATAGGTTCATGTTCACATGGAAATGTCTTTATATATACCTCCCTGTAAATGAAGCATCTGCCCCCACTTTTTGAAAAAGGCTTTTTGGTGCAGGCATAGTGTGAAGCAGGCACACCTTAAAGACATGAGCAGAGCTTCATTACACCACATTAACAAATGTGCTCATTCCATGTTAACTGGGACTTTTTTACCCCACTGTGGAGTGTGGAGGCATATTCACAGTTCCAAACAGGCTGCCTTGCTCACTGTTCACAGGCCAGTGCACAGCCTGCTGCCGTTTAGCAGTGACACTGCTGAACAGCAGTAGGGACTCTCTGAGGAGAAATGAACAGGCAACCCTGAACTCAGGAAGATGCATTAAATGGGCTTTCATCAAAACTTTGGAATATTCCAGCTGACAGAGACAGCAATCCTCAATTTCCACTTTCCTAATTGCAAAGCCAAGTTAAGGAAATGTAGTGTCTTGAAAAACAAGGGAAAAAAATGAAGGTGTTCCTCAGTATCTACTGTACTTCCTCTCACCTTTGAGCAAATGCAGTTTGTTAGTACACAGTCACTCATCACACACACAGAACATGATCTAGAAGGAAGATCTGGATCTCCCTGGAATAATTGTTATTGCTGCTGTATCTTGCTGCATTATTTTGTGTTACACACCTCCCTACATGGTATGCCACAGGCAGGAACAGCATCTCTGCTGTCCTGGATAGGAGGCAGCGAGAAAACCTGCCTCACCTGCTGGGTGTGTCCTGGGGTGATGGAGCTAGGCTGCAAGAAAAAATTAATCTCAAAGATATTGTCTCAAAAATATTCTAGGAATAACACACAAAACTTTACTTGGTGCTTAACTTGGCTACTTTTTTTCCTTTCTTTTTTTTTGTTTATTTGTTGTTTGCTTTTTAATCTAAGTTAAGCCTAGCAAAATGGTTTTAAATAATGCAAGGACAACCTTGATAAGTACTGAATATTTTAGTTAACACTGATTTTATGACTGGACAAGGAGAATTAAGAAATTCTTTTATTAGCATCTTTCTGTAATACAGCAATTTAGCTGAGAGAAAGCACAGTGCAGATGCATTATGTTAAGACCCTATGAAGTCAGACCTCAGGAAACAATAACTGCATAAAAAATATTAATGCTCTAAAAGTTAAAAAAGCAAACCTCAAATTGTTTACTGACCTGAAACATTGAGGAAAATTAACCAGCAGAAGCAAAATCAGCTTGTAGTACCATTTACATAATTCACCCAGCTGAGCTGAAGGCTTCTAAGATATAAATAAAATAAAAGCATATGCTGGATACTTAGCCTGGTTTTCTAAATGGATCATCCACATAGTTTGCAGGTTCAATTTGTATGCTGGTGCACACTCATGCCAAGACCCTGTATAATCTCAGGTCATGGAAGTGTATTCTTGGCTGTAATTTTTGTATTACTTGCTTGAAAAGTTGTGAGTGACAAAGGGTAGGGGAAAAGAAGGCATGAAGAAAAAATACTTGCATCAGACAAGACAGTGTTGAAAATGCCCTCTTCTGTGCCTAAACCAGTGCTGAGAGAACCCAGAGAAGGCAAAGAAAATCCCAATTTTCTCTATGTGTGGGGAAGCACATTAAGCCAAAGGAGAAGATCTTCAAGTGAGGCATTGAAAATGATGCATTTTGTTGCATCAAATGTTACTGAGAACATGGACAAAGTATGATACCGTCAAGTCTTCGCCATTTTAAACATTCCAGTTTACTGAATGTTTCTTCTGTTTTGGGTTTCTTTTTCACACTTTACTAGCAGTTCCAGCAGGGACATTTAAATGTTAATCTGACATTAAAAGCTAAAATATCTGTTTAAATAGTGTAAATAGAAGTTGTAGGTGTACACTGTATGTTCTGAGGCCATCCTTTCTCAGTGGCATGGCCCAGAGGGTGGATGTGAAGCACAGCCCTGGGTCCCCTCTCCAGAACAAAGCCTTTCTGCTCCACTGCAGCTCAGTGCACATCAAAGGTTTGTGCCAAGTCATGCATTGGAGTGCTGGATGTACTTGATATGAAGGCAGCTGAGGGAGAAGCCTCTGACAGCAGCTGTGATTTGTTTTTCACAGTTAGGTATCTCTTTAGTCTTGGAATGGTAGAAATATGTCACCATCGAAGAAGGAAACACTGTTTAAGTAGGGGAAAAAAATCTGACTGCGTCTTTGTGTATGCTAAAACTGCCTCTTTGGGAATTAATTCCCTTCCAGAGTAAGGGTAGTGACTTGTCACCTCCTCAGTTTGATCCTCTGCCCTTTCATTGTGGCTTGTGATGAGAATGTAGCCCTCTCAGTGGTACAGCCATTCATGGAAGAATGGAGAGTGTGCCCTAAAACTCACAGAAAATTACTCTGACAAACCCGTGTTTAGGAGCCTTTCATTTCTGAATATCCTCACTCCTCACTTAAAAAGTCTCCTTTGGCTCCATCACCTCTCTGTCTGCACCTTGTTACTCATAGAACCATTTAGGGTAGTTTTGCTAATGTTGCTATCAAGGTGAAATTTCTTCCTTGGAGGTGTTTAGTATGCTTCAGATTCCTCTGCATTTCTCATCTAGGAGTCTAAGGCTTCCATGGTTTGCTGTGAAACCAGCCTGGGTTTTTTTCCTTTCTTTATTTTACTTGTCATTCTATAAAATACACTATTTTTCTATTTTAGCAATCTTTCCTATACTGAAATGTATTCTTCCAAATTCCTTTTCAGACTCTAACAAGGTGTAGGTCAGTAGATGTCCAGTTAGGTAACAAACACTTTATAGTTGAACAACACTTGTGTGCCTGACACAATCATTGTGTCCCTATTTTTGACCTAGAATTAATAGTTTGTCCCATTCATCAGCAATTTTACCTCATCCAATCTGAGGCATAAGTTTCTTGAAGTAGTGCTCAATCTTTTCAGTTACTTTTTTTATTGACCACATTTGGATTCACAGCCTTGAAAATTCATTACTGCTCAAGATTTTGAATTATCCTTCTCATAAAACTGTAACAGAAGGTTAACCAGGGTAGGAGAAGCACAGAGAATTTCTTCTGCTGAACCATGACTTTGGAACCAGGGACAAGATGCTAATCTTATTCCTCAACAAAAAGTGAAAGATCCCTTCCTTTGACTTTTAATACAGGAACACAGAATAATCTGATATGTCAATATACACTTCTTCCTTTCAAGGCTACAGAAGATCAGGGCCAATTGGATTACAAAGAGTACCAACTTGGTTTAGGATAATGCTTTAAGCACATAGTGATAAGCAGGATAAATAGGACAGTATTTCCACTGGGACACCAACGTAAGATGTTTGCACAGACTGTAGGATATAGGCCAGAATAATGCACCACCCCCCTTGATAGCTAACACAATAGCTGTGCTCCCAAGACTAACTCCTGAACTGGACTTTTGGAACTCCAGGGAGAACCACCTTGAGCAAAAGACATGTTATGTTCTTTTTTTGAGTTCTCCTGTACTTCAGGCCTGTAAGAACCAAAGAGGTTTCATTTGAATTTGCAACAGTAACTATTATGCAATGGAGGCTATATATATATAATTCTTGGAATGGAAAGGCAAGGTCTCACTTTGATCAAATCCAGGATGTGTTTATTTTGATCTCAGAAATATCCTGAACTGAACTATTCATCTGCAAGACATTTTTATCTCTGAGACTCATTACTTCAATAGGATTGATTTATATTTTGCATCCAGAAAAACTGAAGGCCTGATTAGGCCTTAAGAACAGCAATTTAATCAATGGCCTAGTGAGCGAGCCCATGTGTGCAATTTCTGCACAATGAACTTAGTGCATAATTTCAAGTGAAAACCATCTAACAGGATTTATTTACAACCAACATTTACAAATTAGATGGCTGCAACTAAAATATATGAGTGGTTTCCTCTTTAGACCAAAGTATACATGTGTTAAGTAAAAGTTGTTAGGGTTTCTTTGTTTTGTTTTGTTTGGGTGTTTTGTTTGTTTTTGTTTTGGTTTGGATTTTTTTTTTTCTGCAAGAAAGATACTGGTCTCCAAATAGCTATAATTAGGGTATAAGCAATATGCAGATTGAGAATGATTTACAGCAGCAGCTTTGTTCTGAAGCAAAGGCAGAAAACAATGACATGTCAGTGAGAAACTGATGTCTTTAGAACAATTAATTATTGGGCCATGCATGCCAATAACAGTGGAATAATTCATATAAGAAAATAGAATCATAGAATCATAGAATATCCTCAGCTGTAAAATAAATCTATAAATTGTTAAATGACACATTAAAAAGCTGATTATAATACAGTGCATCATAAGAAGTGTTTGGCCTCAAGAAGGGCCTCCCCAGCCCTCCACTACACACTTGGATAAGACTCAGTGGCTTTGGGTGTTCAGAGTGTGACTCTGGGGGGTTTGACTAGATAATCTTCAAAGGAACCTTTTAACTCTAAGTTCTGGTGATGATGTGACAAAACTACTGAGAGTGTTGATGAGATGAGAAAAAGCATCCAGATATGACAGCTTCTGCAGTTTTCAGCCTAAGCTCCTTCTTCATACTTCCATCCTCTTCCCAACAGAAATGAACCTCCAAAATGTCTTCTCTAAACAGAAACTATAAAAAAAAAAAATGTGGAAACTGTGGCCCATAACCTGCAAGATCAAGGCCCTGTGCACAGAGAAATTGAGAGATGTACACCCAGGAGATATTTTGTATCAGCTTCTCACTTTCATTATAAAATGAACAGTCAAATGGAGAAAATGCATCTGAAGAGAATTATTGCTCCCTAACTTTGAAAAACAAGACCATCCAACAGTGAGGGCAATTGTAAACACTAACACATAATTCAATGACTTTTGCACAGCTGGACAAAATCAGTTACCAAGAATCAGTTGTTTAACCTAGAGCAACATCATCTAGACCAAAACTAACTGTTTCCATACTCATACAAAATGAAAACTCCAAACAAGTTGGGTTTGTTTGTTATTTATTTGGGAATTTTTACTCTGTGTTTCCACAGACCTCCCTCTCAAAGTCAGCTTCTGGAAAAAAAGAAAAGGCCAGAATTCAGCAAAACAAAAGGAGGACAAAGTACAACACAAACAGAGGTTTGTATTGAAATTACCAGGAGGAGGAGGGCAACTAGAAACTAAATAGTTTTTCTGTTTTTCAGAATAAGACCAGCTTTCCAGATGCTACAAGCTTGCTGCAATGAATGTGATCTAAGTATGAAAAATGACAGGTTGACTTAATTCACATCATATTCAAGTCTATTAAGTGCTCAAACACTGCATAGCTTTAAGAGCTTCCTCACTTCAAAAGCATTAAACTTTCCCTATAAAGGAGCCAGGATGTGTGTTACTCTTAAAATCCTCCCTTTGAATTCATTCCTTTGGCAGATAGGACTTGGCCAGAATGAACCTAAGTGTGAGAGTTTTAATGTATTAATACATAAAAAGCAATTTCAAGTGAAAAAGAAAAAAAAAATATTTCTTCAAAGGAAAAGAAAATTATGGCCAGAAAAATGTTTTTAGAAATGCAAATGGAAACTTGGCACTTTATGTTTCCATATGTTTCCTGCAGCCAGGATGAATTTCAGCAAGTTGTCCTGGATTCCTGAAGAACAAAGAGAAAAGTAAAAAAAGTCCTAAGTCAAATTAAGCAGGAGCAAAATATTCCTGTGCTGAAGGTATAGAGAAAATTTCAGAAGCATCATAAAGCCTGCAGCAGTATGAATTAATTCTGAAAATGAAAAAATCTTAAAAAAATCAGCATAGTTCCTGAAAATGACAGAAAGCATCTGAAATTTCCTTTGCTAAGACTCATTTCAAAGCTATCAAAAAAAGCTATGAGACATTTTCCATATTTTGATATTAGATAAGTTGATCTGGAGACATTTTGTTCTGTATTTCAAATGCTTTTAACACAGTTGAAACAAAAAGTAAGAGAAGATTCAGTAACCCAGAAATTTCATCTTTTGCTGCTCACAGACTCTAATTTCCTTCAGTACTTTCAAGTTTTGCGCCCAGTAATAGACATTGGATGAGCAAGCATTATACTTGTCAGTATAGTAACACAAGCCACATCTACCCTTCATGGATTCAAAAGGAGTTTCTGGTGAAAAAAACCAAAATAACTGCAGAGCTCTCCAGAAAATGTCTTCCAAAAGTGGATCATTTGGTATGGTACAGATGTAACTACTGTTCTTCTAAAACAGCTTTTATAACCTTAGGACCAAGTCAAGAAGGGGGAAGGTTTTAGGCTGGGGGAAGAAACCAATGGTTTATATTTGGTAGGATTTTAATATCAAAATCAAAATGTTCAATTAATTTGCCAGATTTTCCAATATGTTTTCAGCCTTAAGACTATCTTAAATTAAATTCTTTTTAATGATTTTCAAATGCCTTTTATCATTCCTATTTCTACATATTCACCCTCAAGGGCTTTTGGTGCATGCTATAATTGCACAAATCTACTGATATTTTTCTTAATCCAGATTAAGTGAATGAGAAATGTCCTGCTGAGAGAACTTCTCTAAAAGGCCAAAATCTACCAATATTCTCACCAACATAAATTTCATTCAACTATATCTTTTCTTTTAGCCTCTTTCATTCTTCAATTTTTCAAGCATCACCAATATCAAAAGTACCTTTCTTCCAACTCTGTTTTTATTCTTTAGATACTTTATTTTCATCTTTTGAAATAAAAAATATTGAAATAGCTACAACAGACCCAAGATTTAATATAGATCACAAGGGTGTAGAAAAAGTAAAATGCTTTAGAAGTTCTAACTGAGAATTTTAGAAAGGTTGAACCAATAAATTCCTGAAAACCTCTCCTTTAGGGCAAACCATCAAATTTCTTCTTATTTATGAAAACTTTAGCTAAAGTCTTTATAAATAGAGAATAGTAGAGAATCTTAAGCATTTATTCAGTTATTATATCACAACATAGAGTTTGCTATATTCCAAAATTATTCCTGGCGATTTACTTCTGAGTCTCAAGCCTTTCCAGCCTGGCACTCCATAACTTGATAAATACTTTAGTACTTGGTCTCCCAACCCAACATCCTAATTCCACCTTCACCTGTTGCAAGCTCAGTACCTCAGAAGGAGGCAAGGGGTTCCCAACAGCACAACCAATTAATTGCAAGGAAAGAGAACAGGGCTGACCAGTGCAAGGAATAACTGAGCACTGAAAAGGTCAAAGCAGTCTGATTTACAGTACTGTCATGTTGTGCAGGATGCATGAGGCATTTCAGAGCTCATTTCACATTCTACAGTGACAATGTCTGTAATGAATAGGAAATGACATATTATGAATTCATTCTTGTGATGATAATTGTAATGAGAATAGTGAATGGTACAACAAATCTAATCCATCTTCATGACAATTTAAGAACTGTAATCTGATTGCCATCCTGGGGTATTCTTCAGACACTTTCTAGAAGAAAAATAAATATGATAAAGAGGGAAAAAAATATTGTCTTTCCTGGATATGTTAAACCCATATTTCTTGGAAAGGTGTGTGATCTGTGTAAAACTTACACAAAAAAACCCCTTCCTTTAATTACATGGAAACTTTGATTTTCCTTTTATTTCAGCACAGTATGTTATAACTTTATTAACAGAATCTTAAAGGTCATCAACCCTAAATCATGCATTAACAAAGGATAAAGAAAAGAATTGAAAAACCTTGAGTTATTCCAATAATAATCAGATTTCTGTATGTAATATAATAGGACACACTGATGCATTGCATTTAATAAACCTGAGTGTATAGGAAAATCAAACTCTACATAAAGCTTAGTTACCTCACAGATTTCAGAGCCATTTTCTTGGCAGGGAGAAAACAATACTGTAGTGGAAGATACAGCAGTGCACGCACTGAAACTTCAAAAGCAATAATTTCTGTCCCCACAGCTTCACTGGAACCAGGAACCACAATATTTGCTTATGCCAAGCTATTAAAAATGTAAGCCCTCCCTCTCCCAGGCACGCTACCATCTGATTTCAATGCTCTGAGTGAAATATTGGCTCCACAGCAGGCCCTAACAAAAATGAGACAGTGACCCTGCTGGGACCAGGACATTAGCGTTGCTTGCTCTTGGCCTCTGTCATCCCCTCTGTCTACCACTGATGACACTCACACAACCCAGCTGGTCTAAACTACCCCAAGCCACCCCCAAAAATCTGAAATTAAGTCTAAGAAATGCTTCTCCAAGGTATCCTTCCTCTTATTCCCCATTACACCAACATTATTTTCTGTTTTAATTGTATTGTTTTCTTAGAGTATGGATAATTGAATCAAGTGTGGGTCATAGCATTGCTTCTAACCCAGGCTTGAAATCATGTAGAGGAGGGCTCATTTAATGGATCATTGCTTGCTAACTTGATATAGCATTGCTTGCATTGCAAACCAGTTGTGTATCTTGTTACACAGCTGATGGTCTTGTAACCATGCTGCTGTATCAACCAAAATTTATGGCTCTGCTTAAGATTTACTTTGGGAGTGATTTATTTTGTTTTCAAGGTTAATTTGTATTCTAAGAGGGCCTGTTCTAGTAGAAGCTGAAATCATTTTCCAAGAGGTTTACATAAGCAAAAATAAAAATTATAATGACAGTCTGTAATTTTCATGGATGAACTTTTAATGGAAGTGCTCTGGGAAACAGCGACAATTTGTGTTCGCTTGTAGAATTAAATCACTTGATATGTTGATTGTATTGAACTAGTCACCTGTATAAGTCATGGGTGTTGACTATCGAATTTTTTTAAAAGGTCTTTATTGATTTTTAAGGAGAAAATGTATTTAAAAGGTGGCCCACTGTTGTAATTCTACTCATTATAAAGTGCTAAATAGCTGAAGGGGACTAAAATAGTATTTGGGAAAAGAGAATCTATTTTTAACTAATTAGCTTTGAATCATTTGTCTAGCTAATCCATGTTCTCAATCTATGGCAGTGTTTGGAAGGTAATTGAAAACCAGTTTTCTAATAAATGTGGCGACTGCCCTAAGTAGAAGAGATCCCAGTACTCAGGAAAGAGAACAAAAACAGCTGCAAATGGCAACTGCAGGACTGGGGCACGACTGGTGTCTGAGCGGTCACCGAGATGTGGGTGTGTGCACACCAGATTAGTGCCCACACACCTTGAACTGAAAATATACACCTGGTCAATATGGGAACAAAAATCCCCCCCACACCAAATATTTGTTCTCATTTGAATTAGTATTTATCCTGTTCAGTGCTAGTAATTGGAAGATTTCTATCATGATCTAAGTGTTATTGGAGTTTCAACACTTAAATGCCTCCTTTACTTTGCCTATATAATTAAGCTGTGTAAGAGCAGGCAGATGAGGTTCCTGGTTGTGTGTGGGGGGATGCTGTTTGGGGTTTTTGTTTGGGTTTTTTGTTTGGTTTGCATTTTTTAAATTTTTTCTTTTTAATTTAAAGACCAGTCAATATTCTGATCCTGGGACAGGATGAATAACGCATGGCTCTTAGAAATAGCATGGTACAGAGAACACCTTAAGTTGCACTAACTAGCACTGAACCAATTTTGTGAGCAAACAGGCAACATAAGGCCTTTTATCAAGATAAAGCAACTAAATAGACAATGTTCAGAAAAAGAAGTTATTTAGCAGAGAGCTGAGAATTGGATAGAAATTTAGAAAAATACCATGCTCTTCCAAATTTCACTTGGGTCAAAACTGAAAGAGCTAAGGAGATGAGGCAAACCTACCTGAAACAAGACTCTGAAAGAACCCAGCATATTTCTTTCAAGTTTTACCTTATCAAACTACTTTTTAAAAAAATTCCTGTATTCTTCCTGTATCATTCTTTTGTTCCCTGGAAATCCTTAAAATTGTCTTTTTATAGTAGATTTTTAAAAATAAGAATCTGGTGAGGTAATTGGTTTCTAGCATGACTTTCAAATCCATACCAAATGTATGTGGAAACTGGGACTGTTGTAAATTGTAATGTGTAATTTCTGGAGGACTGTGCAATTTCTATAGTCACATTTCACCTCCTCTTAGACCTCTGTTATCTGAAACCTTGTCTTTTTGAACCCACCAAGTTTGGTGTGTTTCTGAAAACCAAACGGAGCAATGGTTTGTTTTCAGTACCAAGGGATTCAGCCTGCAAACAAAGATAATATCCAAATGCACTGGGCCCACCTCACGTAGAAAAATCTCTCTCTCTGCATTTCTTTGTTCCAATGTGTGTGCAGTCTCTTTATGCTTTAAAAAAGGCAGGAACATAACAGCAATTAGTTTTGGAGCTTTGGATCTTGTAATTGTTGTTGGAATCTCCACAAAAACTGCTGTGCAATTTCCTGATTAGAAGCACTTTATAAAAGATTCTAATTGTTGTTTTCTCCCACACAGAAAAAGAAAACTGAGTAGATATACTTTTAATTATCTGCTAAGATAAAGCAAATGTTTTTCAGAAAGAATATCAAATCAACTCCACATTAACATGAGAAGACAGAAAACAAACAAGTGGCATTTACTTAATTTTATTTGTATTTTTGTACATCATGCAGACTAGTCAGTATAAGTCACCTCACTTAACATAAATGTACAGTGCCTGTAAATAGCTCCTTAAAATCCACAAGCCCATTAAAATACAACTGTACAGCAGTAAATGAAACAAAGTAAACAGTCCAAGACTTTGGTTCTATCTCTAAATCTCCATGACAATTTCCACCCCAATTTTCAAATAGGAGAATTTTAATGTTTTTGCATCCCTTACTTGTATCTACTGTTCTGCTAGTTCTTCAGAACTACAGATTTCTACAGAACTATACATATATTATACCACTGAATTAAAGAGAAGTCAGAACCACAAAGAAAGGAGTAGCAATACTGAAATACTTTTTGTCTCCTTCCTGTAACTTTCCCCCAAATAAATACTTGTCTTCCTTGTCCTTTGAAAGATGCTGATGCTTGGAAAATTAGCTCCTACAATCTAAACTGCTATGAACAGGATTGAAAAATCCACACTGGTCATGATCTATTTTGATCAAGCCCCACTGAAGTTAATGGAATTATGCTTGTTAGGGTATTTCAATGAAAAATGTTTCACCAGATACCCTGAAAGCAAAACTACTTTTTTTTGCAAGGTATTAGTGTTGATATATTCAGCCAATCTATTTTTCTTGGAGTGAAGTGACTATTATTACATTATTCTGTGTATTCCCCAGGGACACCAAAGTTTTTCCTTTTAGGTCCTAAGGGATCCATTCATGTACAAAAAAGTAAGCAGCAGGGGCTTTAAATTTAAGTCTAATATAATTGGGTGGTGAGCACAACCTGCCAAGCAGAGGCTGTATGGAGACTTTCTCCTTTGGGCATGCTCCTGCCACAATTCTGGTTTTCCCCCAGGAGTTATTTCTACTCCAACACCTGCAAGGACACAGCAGGGCTAAAGAATGCTGCAGTGCTTCTGAAGATCATATGTTCTGTGAAATTCTTCCAGTTGAAAGTTCTCTCAAGTTCTCTCTTTGGGAGCAGAAAATAAGACATTTTAGTGTCTTAGGAACTTCCAAGACAGAGCTAGACAGTTCTTGTTCCATGTTCAAGTTCAAATGAATAATCTGCCTTTTCTTTCTGCCTCCATGGTGAAATTGCTCCTAGTGAGAGCTTTGGTTTTAAGCTAGGGATTTGTTTTGTTATTTTTAATTTTGTTTGAGGGATTGTTAATTATTTAATTAGTATTTGGTCAGTTGGTTGGTTTGTTCTCTGGTCTGTTTCTTTGTTTGTTTTATTCAGAAAAGACTGTCAATCATTAGCCCTGTGATTCAGGAGGCACTTGAATAATAAGAGCTTGTATTGTTTTGTCATTTTTATTGAACAGGATCTCTCAGCACACAGCAGGGAGATTAATGTCACTGGCCATCATTTAAGTACTCATGCCCTCTTTGATTCATTCCCCGAAGTTGTAGAATTGATATTAACTTTTAAGAACTCGACAGTAAGATAAAAGATTTTTGTTTTGTTTTACCTTGAAATAAGAAAAAGATCAGAAATAATTTATCTTGGCATGACAGAATCTGACCAAGCAAACAGAACACCCTGGCAATTTGCTTAGGAAAAACTCTCATTGCCTCCAAGCTGAAATACCTGGATGTTGACCCTTGAAGCTCTCTCATCAGCTCTGCTTCTTTTTAAATTCTCTTTGGTGTGCACTGATTTAGAGGGAGTAAAAGGTGACTGAGCACAACACTATTTTTGACAGAGGCAGAGACATTGGCTATTTCCCTCTGCTTCAATCTTCTCATCCTTTTGCAGTGTGGAGAGGACTTGGATCTGCTCTGATGTTTGGACTTCTTGGACAAACTCCAAAGCAGCACCACAACACCCTGTGCACTGCAGGAACACACTCTCCAGATCTCCCATCCTGTGTTCACAAATGACAGCCTGTTTCCTTTTGGATTTTTTTTTCTTTTGTTTTTCCATTAAAAATTGGCAGAAAATTGTTATGAATGAGTCTGCTTTTGTGAGAAGAGTCACAGTACACTTCCAACTTTTTAATAATTTTGATTATTTACTAGAACTGGGGGAAAACCTGACAGCCTGTCACAGACAATGCTAGCAAAGTTGTTTAAATCATCTCTAGGCATGTTCTAATTTAGCTCATTATTAATTTCCTGCCAGGAAATCACTGCCCTAAACCTCTCTAATTCAGACATAAGTCATTCTAAACTCTCACACAGAGAGCTGATTGAACCCAAGACTTTTGTCTCATTACAAAGCCCAGACGCTTTCAGGCAGAAGACTGTTCTAGGCATTTAATATTTTGAAACAAAATGTACTGTATAATTAATTGAGTATGAAATGCGTCGTTCATCACAGAATTAGTTTATCTTTTCAAGAGTTTTCTGGCTGTATGCAATCATTCACATTTCACAAACTGCTGTAGGTTTATGAATTTTCACTTTTCATACAATTGAGTTCTAACTGTGTTTGCAAAATGAATACAGAATGTTATCTAGAGGCAAACTGAGTGAAACCCCTCTTGTTCTATCTGGTAAAATAGAATGTTAGGTCATTAATCACCTTCTTCATCACTTCTCATTTTTTCCAGCCAATGATTTGTATTCCAGCCATGTGGGGGACACTAGCAGAGAACAAATAAATCTGAACTGACAAAGCAGGAAATATTTCCTAATTATTTAGACTGCTGAAGAGAGCTAGAAAACAGAGACAAAGAAACCCACAAAAGGATTACTTTGTGAATCATTTTGTTTGCTGGGCATGAGATATGCCTGTCATGTCACGTTCAGTTATCAACTTTCTCCAGAAGACAAGGAAAAGGAGACAGGGGTGCCACCAAAGGGGAGGTAGCCGAGTGCCCACTCACTGTACTTGAGAAAAGTGAGCTCTGTTTGCCCAGTGTCAGGGTGTTTGCTTTGGCCCCATTTGAAACAGAAGGAAATTTGGTCCAATTCTCACCCATTTTCTGCTTTCCTGTATTGGCCAAAGAATAGACTGAGAAAACACTGCTTTATGACACTGCTCTATGCTTCACCCCTCTTTTTGAATTGCTAGAAAAATAACTGACCATAGCTAGAACTGGATTATGCTTTCCAGCCTTCAGCCTGTCTTACCAGACCATGTGGATGTGTGGGGCATTTAGACACCTTTTTTCCCCTTCCCTAATACCTCCTTTATTAAAACCTGTGCCCCCTCATCAATACCAAAAGAGCAAATGATACCCAAAACTGTAACAGCAGTCCCCCCATAGGGACTGCATTCCTGTATTCCTGTACCTTACTTTTGTCTACTGTTCTGCTAGTTCTTCAGAATCACAGATTTCTACAGAACTATACATTTATTATACCACCAAATTAAACAGAAGTAAGGACTACAGCACTTAGGATCACACGTAATAAAAAATACCATGTGCCAGCTACTGAGGTACAATGACAATGTGAATTTGTCTCTGCTGTTACTTCGCACAAGAAATACTGAAGAACTTTCTTTAACCAGGACTTACATGCCCTAGAGAAACTGTGTGCTCTTCTTTCAGACACAGCCTTTGTTAGAAAAGGAGTGACAGCTGTAGGGAAAAAGCCTGCAGAATAAATAACATTTTATACTCCACTAGGTGCTATAATAACACCCTATAGTCTTTCAGGAGATCTTGCTGGTGGATTTGTGCTATTTTGATGATAGCTGTCGATTCACAGTTCCTCAGACCAATTGACAATAGGGCCCCTACTGTGTTATATAAAGCATGCACTTTAGCTTTAAAAGCTCAAACCTTTAATCAAATTCAAAATGCCAGAGTAGAAATTTCAAATCACTGTCAGAATAACTTCGCTCACATCTTCAAGTCTCAAAAATGTTTTCTCAACTATATGGTATCAAATGGAATTTGCTTAAACACAGTGGTGAGAATTTTTAATGAGGACCAATTTGTGTTGCTTTATTTCTCTGTTCTCATGGAGAGCAGTATGTTGAGCCATGTTTTCACTGATTTTCTTTTTTCCAGTTAAAGCCTTAAACCATCTTAATCTTCACCATTCTGCTTTCACTGTCAGAACAGCTTTTTTAAGGATTTTTAAAATGAAATGGACTGACTGAAAAAATTATACTAAAAAATCCTGAAAACTGCTATCTGACATTCAGCTTTTGAGTTACTCATGACTAACACTGTATTGTATGACAAAATCTTTAATGGCCAATCTTTAGCACTTTTCCCAAACAAAACAGACTTCATCAAGCAAAAACACAGATTTCCAAATTCCAAACTTCTACTTTTCCTTCAGGACCCAAATCCCATATGATAATCAAGGTTCCTATCATCATTATCAATCAGAGAGGAATCCAATTAGCACTGAGCCAATGGACACTGGTGTTTAGAGATCATTTTCTTTGCACTGCTGTTGCAGTATCCCTCTGCCAGAGAGGAGGACATCATGCATATGGCAATAAATTCTCCTGCAAGTGTTACCAATTTCTGAGTAACAGCCATAAAATAATTATCCTGAAAATATGATGTTACCACTATGGCCACAGACCTGGAATAACTACATTTGTAGATCAGCCTGATTTTAGGAGTGGCCCAAAATCTTTCTTTTCCCTCAGCATTTCAGTTCCCATGATGAAATCAGGGACCTCTGAGAGATGTAATGAGATCAGCTAAAGGGAACAACAACCAGTTCAGGTGCAATTGCCAATCTCAGAGGCTTCCCATTAAAATCCATATAGTCATTCATCTGTATTCCTCAATGTGCCTGGGATAAGTGACTCATCCCATTCTTTACATCCATGCAAAAGAGTAAACTCCCAAGCTGAAACTCCTAGCTGGCTTCAGCACTAGATTTTTGCAGTCAGGATAGGGTGTTATATTACAGCTGCCAGAGCCAGGTACGGTGGCTCCTCTGAAATACAGTTTCAAGCAAAAACTTAAATCCACTGCTCACCTAAAGTACAAACCTCTCATAACAGCATTATATAACAAACATAAACCTCTCAGTGCACCAATGTAATTCACAGGTGGTACTAAATTAAAAATTCTAAACACTGGGAGGTTAGAGACAGCACAACAGAGTACCCAAGATTAAAATTTTCAAAAAATAATTAAAGGAAGAACATCAAAGAATGCAAACAAACCATAAGAGGAAAGAGACTGAAAGATGAAAATCCAAGATGTGATATTGAAAGATAGAAAGGAATAATATATGCAGACATTAATTAATGATGTAGCTAGAAAAAAAACCCAAAAGGTGCTTGATACACCTTTTAAGGTGCAAAAGAGGCAAAACAATTATGTGGAAATGCCATGATGAAATCCTGTTTTCCAAAGTTAAAAAACAGTTTCAAAGAAAAGTGTTTGCATAAAAAAATACTGAAAGAACCACAGCAAGGGATTCATCAAAAAAGACTAAAGAAAGCAATTACGAAGTAAAAGCACAGCAACAACCCACAAAAAAGTCAAAGAAGGCTAATGCAAGGAGTAATAATTATTTTCTTTGTTACACAAAAATTAATGAAATAAAACCAAAATCAGCCTTCAGGGAAGGCTGAATTTTAGGAAACAACTCTGAAAGTGAGTTTACTAGAAAGCTTAGCAATGCTGCAAAGGGCACATTGAAATCAGCCCATCAACTGGGACTTAAATGTGAAATATACACGTGTCAGTGGTGTTTCCAGTACATTACTGAATCTATTTTGAGAGCTATATGGAACTATCTGGTGAACAAGTGAATCTATATCCCATTTAATGAATTTATCTTAAGTGAATAGTCAAGGATCAATTATTTCTGAACAATTTGTAGGTAAATATAAGTTAATGAATATGCATGCAAATATAGAGTGGCAAATACTCTGATGAATATGCAAAACACATGAAGTTTTCACAAGTATTCCCTGAAAACTTTTAATTAGGTATTCATCCAATCAAAGGACAGAAACACCACTTAGTTATGTGATCCCAAACTGCAAATCACGATCACAATATGGAATAATCCCTGCACTCCTTCTGTAGACTAAAATAAAATAATTCAAAGAAAAGTAACACCAAATTAAGATCCATTTACAGATAACTTTGGAATTTGATAGACTGACGATTTCCAAAAAATTTGTTTGCTTTTTTTTTTTCTTTACTGGCAAAAATACCCCTCCTTTTTCTTTGTGTCAAAGCTCCTTAGCATTTCCTGAGGCTGACTACCTCAGGGGAAAGCCATGCAGACCAGGTGTTGCCTGGCATTTCTGAGCCCAGGAAACACTGGCCCAAAGCTCTCCTGCAGCAGCACTCAGGAGACAGCACGTATGCAGGGGCTCAGCCAGGTCCTGCTCTGGCTGCCACTCCAGTAAATTTGAGACAGATTATGTCACTTGCTCTGTTATTGAAGAGCACAATCAACTCCAAACGTTTATTTCAGGGGACAAACTAATAAATCACAGTAGCTTCAGATGACCATTAAGCTTGTCAAGATTTCACTTTTTGACTTACATTTCTTGTGACTTGGCTCCACACAGGAATTATAATGATGGCCACATAATGTAATGCCAGGCTGACCTTTCCAGTCAGGAAAGGCTCCCCAGTAAACACTGCAATGACCTAACCTCTAAAGAGGACAAGAAAACCAAAAGGAATATGAGCTCAGAGCAGGTGATGGGTGCTGTGGAACAGGATCCAGGCAATGCTGTGTGCACTGCCCATGCTAGGGATCTGACTGAAAGCGGGCACTGCAGTTTATTGCCATTTTCCATAAAATTACATGGTTTACACATGCTCCATCCTGACATGGGTTCAGAGGGCTGGCAGAGGAGCGCTGAGATAACCTTTTAATGAGCAACACAACCATCAGGAAAAGAATGACAAACTGAGCTCTTCTAATTGCTAGTTTCATGGTGTATAAGATATGAAACACGAGATTAGAAGGATTACAGCAAGCTTGATGTAAACAATAGCATTGCCAAGCACAACAAGCTCACAAAACATCTAGAAAATCAGACCCTCCCTCAGTGGGACTTTGGTGGAACAGCTCCACAGAAGGTGAACCCACACTTCAGCTCCCAAATCATGGTGGGACAACGATGAGAAATGAAGAAGGTGACAATGCTCCCGTTGCAGGGCCAGGCCAGCCCCTCCTCAGCAGCTCCTGGGGGACCCCTCCCTTTCCTGGGAAGAGCAGAGCCAGGCAGCCTCTCTCCAGGGCAGGGAATGTACTGGGACTCAGAGCAGGCCATGTCCAGGTAAAATACAGCCACTAGATGTGTTCCAGGAAATGCTAAATTGGCCATTTGTCAGAGATTTCTTGTCTGAATAGGTGAATTGCAGTGAATTTCATTGTATGACAGTGATGAGTGAGGAAAGGAGTACCATGTTCTTTCTGAGGGGGGATTTAAGGTCAGTCCTGCTACACTGCATTCAGTGATATGTGCTAGTAACTCTTATAAAACAAGAGAAAAATGAAGTCATATAACATCCAAAGCCATCCTGCACCATACAAGCTCTGCTTTGCTCCCTCCATCCCTCCTTCCATACCCTGACCCAGGAAAGGCAGCACACAGCCACCAAAATGATCAAATGGAGCAGGGACAGGAAAACGAATTCTCCTCATGAACCCCAGGGCTTCCCATGGCTTTCATGAAACAGAAATGAATCAGTGATGCTGTTTTCACTCTTACATAGAAAAATAATTACCTTAATGAATATTGTGTTGTGCATTTATATTATAACTATCTTTGACTATCGCTTAATGATCTTTCTGTTGCCTAAAAAAACCCTGGTGATTGAGTTTGGGTTTGACTGGTTTTGTTTCTTTTTACACAGTAAAAAGCAGTTGCCAAGCAGAACATAATAAATCGAAGTTCTGACATAATAAATAGATAATGTATTGTAATTGGATTATTTGTAGGCTGTCTCAGCAGAAATTTGCATAACACTCAGAAAGATTGCTGCAAATACTGAAAATAAGCAGCAGAGCTAATTAAGGGGTTTGTTTACTTGTATCTTCCTGAACACAGTCAAGAAGGAAAGTATACTCTCTCTTTAGTTTTCAGGGGAGATTGCCACAAGGTTAAAGGATTGATGACTCTCATAACTACTCTTTTCTATCAAACCCTACATTTAAACCCCCATCACTTGCATGGAAAGGATAATGCACCCAATCCCAGCAGCAAGGACTGAAACTTATTGTGGTGGATAGACATGTATCAACAGATCAATAGACATCGGTGTTCATGCAGATAATCACTGAACTAAACCAGAGAAGTCTATTCACTTGTCATCCTGGCACATACCAAAGAGGGATTGGTCTTTGGGTCTTCAAACGCTCATGGTCTGTAACCTAAAGTGTGATTTCTGATACCATTTTTTCTTCTCTGGATGACTGGTTTCAAAGATGAATCCTGCAATAAATGTGCAGGAATAATTAGACCTGAGAAAGGCTTCAAGATACCACTGTAATACTTTCAGGCCTTTAAAGAAAACAAAATGTTGACTCTAGTTTGGGGTTTTTGTCTTTCAAAACCAGAATGGAAGATAATGAAACAAACTAAAAATGTTAGTGATGATGTAATTGGTCATAAACCTTGACCCAAATCTCCAGATTTCCCAAAGAAAGAGTCTTCTGGCAATTTAGAGATTGTCTTTGGGCTCAGTTGTTGGGAAATAATTATACATAACTCCTAATCAAAGCAGCATAGATGAACACACAGATGTCTGAATGATGAACCACAGATGAACCACTGATTTGGTTGGTTCTTCAGACTTTCAGGGGGAATTAAAGTGTAGACATATACTTTTAAAAAGAACCACTGACTTAAAGGTGTTTCATTTTGATGCATTATAGAGTTGGTTTCTGCCTGCAGCTGTGGGCACTTACCTAGAGAGTTTTTGCAGGGGAGGTTTTGCAGTTTTGTGCCAGGGGAGGTTTAGGTTGGATATTACGAAAAAATTCTTCAGTGAAAGGATGATAAAGCCTTGAAGGAGACTATGGAGGGCAGATGTGGTGTCACTATTTTTGGGGATAAATGCAAAAATGTGGCCTTTGGGCCATGGTTTAGAGGTGAGTTTGGCAGTGCTGGGTCAATGGCTGGACTTGATCACTTTAAAGGTCTTTTTCAACCTAACAATTCTATGATTCTGTGATTCTATCTCTCATCAAAATTGTGTCCCACAAGTATCCAGTTTCAGTATAGTCTCTAGAGGGGAAAGCAGTGTTAAAGAGGATTAAAAGTTAATGAAATTTTTTATGACAATATTTTACCATAGCAACAGAAAGTTAGATCTGAGCATTGTATAAATATTAATATAACTGTCCTCATCTCAATCACTGAAGGACTTGGGGAAAGTGTGTGGAGGGGGAAGAATCTCATTTTTATGGTTCTAAAATTCAAATGTGAAAGAGGAAGAGAGATTAGGTTATAAAAATAAGGTGCTGCTAACTTGCCTAATGGCCTGTAATCTGCTGGAAGTACAGCTGCACTGGGCTTTTAAACAGGTGCTCTGATTATAGAGCATAACAAACATGTTAGGCTTTGTAGTGCATTTAATACCTTCTAAACAGCCAGGCTAATTTAGGCAAGGCTAATGGCTTAGCTCAGATGGCACTCATGTAAAAGGTGTGTGATTATATCTGTGTACATTAAAGTGACAATTTCGGTGCTCTGAGCTCCCACCTTGCACATCTCAGAGCAGAGGCTGCAGCAAATTCCCACTCCGTGCAGTGGGAGATCCAGCTGCTCCTGCCTCTGATCACTGCGTTTACTTTGTGATCCTGTGGCTGTGCAATCTTCCAGACAGGAAAGAAGTTGAAAATGAGCTTGGTGTCTTGAGAGAGTCTGCTGTCATTTATATTTGCCCCCTCTCCAGAAACCTGTGACTGGTTTTTCCAAGTGCAGACCTAGCAAGTGTGATATCCCACCTGGCCCCTGTGCTTTGTATTTTCTGAGGTTCACTTTATCAGGATGCTGCAAACCTCTGCTAACTTGAGACTAAGAGGTTATACTCCCAAACAGGAGTTCATTCACCTAAAAAGGTGAATGAAGACTAATTCTACTGTGATATAGATGGATTTCAATGTTAGGATTAATGGGAGAAACAATCAGGGTATTTTTGTGTGTGTGAAAAAAAACCAGAATCAAGAACTCAGTGCAGTGTCCCCAGCAGCACTGGTCTTGTTTGGGGTGCAGATCCTTGGGTTGTTCACACCTTCAGCACTGACCAGATGCTCAGCCTGAGGCATCAGTACCCATCTCTGCCCCTGGAGCACATCTGGGAAAGACAGCCTGCATGTGGACCCACTCATCTGGCTTTGCTTTGTGCTGTCCAAGTAACACTTTATGCCTGTGGCTACAATCGTGCTCCCTGTGGGCATAAAAATGAGGCGTTTAAATATTTTATTAACTAGATCATAAAGCCAGCATCCAAGGGGGTGATCCTACCTGAGGCACTGAGATCACTGCCCTGCTCTGCTCTGCAGCTGCTCCTCAGCTAATTAATCCTTCTGAGGGGTCAGCCCAGCCACAAGAGGAGGAGGCATTTGTTCAGGGCAGATCATAAGGCAATAGCAGATTTGTAGGTACAGAGGGGAGAGGGCAGGAGAGGTAAATGTTCCATAGGAAATTACAGTGAATGATTCCCAAACTGCAGCTGGAGCCCCACGATTGCTGCAATGCCTGTGGGTACCTGGATGGTGCACAGTTGTAGCTTTGGGATTTCTAAATAACTATATACTTTAAAATTTGCTTTTCAAATGAAATTTTATTTTTAATCACTGTTGGATTTTTTTTTTTGTCATAATGAACCTGTATACCTTAGATGAAATTCAATTTAAATGTAATAATAACTTTCAGTATACTTTTTCAAGTTCATAGCACAGTCAGAAATGTTTAAGTGACTCAGATATTTTTGCATGTTCTGGAAGTTTTTTTAACAGCTGACACATTTAAGTTTTAATATTTATGCTCAGTTGAATTTTGACACCTACAATATGCAAAAGTGATGTGACCTTTTAGACTTTCTATTTTGTTTTTATTTGAATTGCTGCTGTTCTTTCGAGCATCTGTTTGGTGGCATACTGTGGAGGAACACTTATTATTAGATTGTTTATTTTTAAAATAATGATATAACAGATATGCCATTGTTAGTGGAAAAACAAAATATCAAAAAATAGCATAAGAACCTGGCAGCTCAAATACATCTTTCTGGGAGGCATCTTAGTGAATCCATTCTTTACTCCAGTTGCTCCACTAAAGAACAAAAGTAGGGGTTTTTTATAGCTACACTAATGCCACATGAACCATTCTGATTAAAAAAATTAGTGTTTCAGATCTGATGCTGACATCCAAAAGAACAGTAAAATTAAAATATGCTACATCTTCAGTGTGGCATCTCCCATTTAAGGAGGAATACTGTAAAAGAAAGAGATTAACCTTCTAATGCTGTACAAAATTCAAAGGTTAAGCCCAAAGCTTTTAGAGCAAGCACACACACGGTGGCTTAATCCAGAAAACATTTTCTCATGGTGAATCCCAGAGTTGCAAAGACTCTATCTCTGCCCAATTAAGTTCCTTGAACTCTGGCTGTCTGTGGATGTATATAAATCTCCCTAAAATCCTATAGTAAACCAAGAGTAGGGTATCTGCTATTCTAATGACTGAATGATTTAAGTTGTGTGTCTTCCCACCTAGCACAGTGCACCACTCATCCCCAGTACTGTAGCATATTCCATCGTGGATTCACCACTCAGGATCACTTTAGATTTTATGTGTGCTTCATTATGCAATCCTAAAAGCCTAAAATGTGATATAATGGAACATTTAGCTCAAAGATAAGGAAAACAGCATGCTGCACTTTGCAGCCATTTGATATCCTGACAGGAAAGGGAACTGACACATGATAAAGGAAGAAATAGTGCTAGCAGTGAGTTATGGCTTGTGGGGATTCAGTCATGCATTATTAAACTGCTATCACGACACAGTTCACTCTGCAATTGGCCAGGCCACCATTTTGCATTCCTTCAAACAGACTGGTTTCCTGTGCAAGGAACTGAGGGGAGCCAATGAAATGAAAATACACATGCAAATGGTAGGCAAGAGGATGAAATAACAAACCCAAGGGCAAATGTGCACATCCTGTCAATTCCCAGACCATAAGGAAAATAAAATATTCAAGCATTATGGTGATTCATAATGTATAGAAGGCAGAGAATGTAAACCAGTTGGGGTTGATCCTCTATCACACAGGACATAGAACTGCCCCAGACTATGTTTTCTTTCTTTCAAGACTTCTATGAAAAACAATTTTTAAAATGCACATTGAGGGAAAATCCAATGGTGTCTATGATAAATCACATTCTGGTTAGTTATCCTCACTGTCATGACCATAATTCTGTAACAGGCTCTTTGATTAACAAAACTGCTTGAGTACCTGGATTCCTTCTGATAAATACCTTTTCTATTTCTTCCACTGTTCCCATAGCTACAAAACTCCCTTCAATTTATTAACATGCAAAAGTTCAGACAAAGCAATAAGCTGATTAATGACATGTAAAGGGGAAACTCAAGAACATGAATCCAGGAGGTGCAAAGAAGGGCTCTACTATAGGCTCAGGGCTTCAGGGCAAAAATCAGAGGGGAAAAGAAAAAAAAAAGCAAAAGAGTAAAAGAGTTTAGCTAACACCTGTTCAAAGTACAGAACACTAATAATAGGAAACTCTTTTCTTGATTAATTTGTCAAGCAGGGATCTTTGCACAGAGTATCCGAGGTTTTGTAGCATTAATCTGAGTTACTGCTGATAAAATGAGAATATGTGAGGTTTCACAACAAGAACATAAATTCTAATTATCAACCAAAGAGAAGAAAGAATTAATTCAGTAGGTTATATACACCAGAAGAATGCTGCAGTTGTGGATGTTGAAGTAATAAATATTATAAATATTTCTTACATTTTCATAGTCTCCGCATGCCAGTATCTAAACAAGGTTGAGAAAGAAGAATCAATATTAAATTACACTCTTTGCAAACATTAATAAATATTTTTGTTACTTCTACAGCCCCTATATGAGAACCCAAACTAATAAATCAAAGCTTGTTCTATTTTTCCTTTTGGCTCCCACCCAGACAAAAGCAGGTAGAGACATTAAAATAGGTGGCTGGGAAGTTTCCTTTTCATTCAGTTATCTGTCCTTTCATTGTTTCCCTGACAATGCTGCTATTTTCATTTTGATACACAACACATTAGTCCAGTTATAGTTGTGTCATTTATGGAGTACTAGCTCTGGAAATAGAGCCCAACTACACATGTGACAGTGACTCCTCAGGATAAACAAATGCAGTTAGAAATGGTAATACTCCCAGCTAGAGGGCTTCATCCAGGGCAGAAATTGTGTCTGTGATAGGATATATGCAGTTAATTCCAGACAAATCCACAGGAGGTCCTGGTACTCTTCAAGGTACATGAAGGAAGGAGAAAAAGTATTGGAAAGAGGGTGGAAAGAATTCTAAAATTTGGTTGTACTTCATGGGGAAGTTTTCTTAGATGAAAAAAGGAAAGAAAATTATATCGTTTATACTATATTATAGCTATGTTCAAAAATATCAAGTCAGATATATATAAAATGATATTAAATCAGAAAATTAAGAATATTTGGACCCCATTCTATCCTGTATTAGTGTTTGTGGGGGCCAGAAACTCAGGACCAGGCTTTGAATTTGATGTGACTTATTATTTTTCTAACACATTATTTAAGAAGGAAGAGAGTGGGTGGGTAGGGAAAGGATGAGATGAAAGAGCTTTTCTTTGTTTCTGCGTTAATTATCTTGATTTTCTAGCAGGTTGTCTGGCAGAGAAAAAATAAGTTTTCTAGTATATTTATTATATTTTTCACCCATTGTTGCAGCAGGAAAGAATTTTCAGCTTGAAGGGTTAAAGAGGAACCCTTTTCACTCCTGCTTAAATAGCTGAATGATGCTAATGGCAAAAAATCTTTCCATCTGCTGCAGAGCTGCCCATGTTTTGCACACCTTTTTTCCCAGATAATGGGACAAACAAATATTAGTGCTTGTATTCCACCATAACAGCAAACCTTTTCTCATGCTCCAGCCTGTTTGTTTTCTTACAGTCCTTGGAGGGGGAAAGGAGAGGGGAAGATTTGAAGAAATAAAACCTGAAATCTCATTGTTCTGCAGAACATAAGCATTATGTGGGATATGTGAATGTGAGAAGAGGCAGTTAATATTGTGGTTCTTTGCAACAAATACTGTGCTTAAAGGTCATTCCTGACAGGGGCTTTGAGAGCATCTGTTGCTAGGAACACACAGGCTGAATCTCATTACTGAAAACTATTTGAGTGACAATCATCACAATCCTTCACTATTCATTATCTTCTCTGCCTTGCAAGAGATCTCTACCCTCTCTCCCTCATTCCTGTTACCCAACAAATATGCCAGACATTTTTCAGTTTGACAATGGTGACCTCAAAATCACCTATTTCAGGGATTATTTTATTTCTGTTTTGCACTGCCAAGTGGAATACTTGTTATCTTAAAGCAAATTATTAAGGAGATATTCCCCATGAATATTCTAGCCACTGAGCCTAATGAAGAGGTGATGTAGTTCAAACATTCTGACCAAATAGTTTCATTTAAGCAAACTACAGTTTGAATCCTTCCTCAGTGTCTTGAGAATTACATTATTAACTACATTTGCATCTTCCCTTGAAGTTTGCTTCTTATTCAATTTAGAAATCCCCATGCAGTACAAAATGGAAATACTGGCTATGGGGAGGAAAGCTGTATGAGCCCTCTCAACTGTCTACATTGCCTTAATTTGTAGGGAGAAAGAATTAAGCATTTTTAAAATCTGATTGAAGAGAAAATTTTACAAAGAAAAGATTTTTAAAAATCAGGGACCAATTCACATTCTTTCATTTAAAATTATGCAGGCTTATCTTTTATGGCAAGCATATGTTTTAATTCTTTAACATATTTAGCAATATTTATCTCAATTTAAAAGCCTTTAAATTCTCCATACCAAAATACAGCTTCCAGAAAAATGTGATGCAATAGCATCAGCATACATCTCTCCTGGTGTTATGGATTTTGCCTGTTCTGCTTCTACTCTTCCCTTGGAAGCACTGGAAATATCACCTCTTCATCCAGCAATGAAAATTGGTTAAAAATTCTGGTTAAAACTTTCCACTTCTCCTAGAGCATGAGGGCCAACCAGTTCTGCCATTAGCTTGGAAATTTTAAGTCTAGGAATGACTGTATTAAACATTCAGAAGGACATGAGAAAAAGCAATGCCAGTGATCTGCCCCTGCAACGGCACTGACCTTTAAAGCTGGTCCTGTGGAGAAGCTCTTTGCAGCACCTGAACACAAGGCATGGTCAACAGGAGTTATGAATCTCTGAGCAGCATTTTGGAAATCTGGCTCCTCTCACAGGAACTAGAAGTTCCCTTGGAGTACAAAGGCAGTGAATATATTGAAACATAAATATTGTGAACCACAAAAATACCCTGAGATGTAGAACAGATTTAAATGCTGGTGTCTTGCAATCTACACCTCAAACCAAATTACCAATAGACTGCACAAATATGGGTTCACACTTACATGTCTGTCATGTTTTATTTTTGTTAGGTTTGTTTCATATTTTGTGTTGTTTGTACCAGTGCAGGGATAACATTTAATAACTTAAATTTGCTGCATCTGAAATGGTAGTCTGGGTTTCTAGCAGCTAACATATAGGAAATATTGGGAGTTTAAATATTCTGATATTTGTTATAAAAACCCCAAATGGTATATCTAGTAGAGATTTTTCTTCTCCCATAAACACTTAAGGTATGCATTCACATGTAGCGCTTAAAAAATCCAGGATAAGAGTCCAGTAGTGTCAGTAGTATTACTTATCTATTAATCTACTGTCTGTCATAGAATATACATTGCAAAACTTTGTTTCTTCAGTGTTCATAACTCTTAGTTTTCTGCCACATTGCCTCCATACATCACTGAAAATTTGCTGATTTTTACTGACAAGGGCAGCAAACAGAGTTTTCCTATTTTGTTTATGATATGTGTATATGGGAACAGGATAGCCATCCTGAATTATTTAGTTTCTCAGTATATGGCATATTTTTGCAAACAGCAATCAGCACATGGCAACACAGATTTGTTCAATAATGTATTGGTTTCTCTTGCATGTGCATAAAATGTCTTCCCTAAATATTATTCTGTCCAAGGGGAAAAACATGAGAGCTCAAAACCCAAAGTGCCTAACAGTGCAGACATAAATCCCTGTGGGCTTATTCCCTATTGTCTTCCTACCTGTGTCATCCTTCATCCTTTTGTAAAGTGGGTACACAGTACAATCAGGTCTGAAAAGCAGATGATTTATTCCTCTTTTCACAATGGTAAATGATGATACAAGATGCAGAACAGCAAGAAATTTGATCCTTGGTCCTCTGTAAGCCTCTTTTGTTTGCTCTGAAGTAGCAGCTGTACTTCAGGTCAGAGATTAAAGTGTATTGCAGCAGCTAGAGCAGTTGCCATAAAATGCTTTCATTTCCCAGTAGTCACTAAAGTGATCATCTATTACCAAGTTTTTATACTGTCCCTAGGAAATATCCAACATCTGAAACAAAGCAGCTGGCAAATACTGATCCTTTACTTTGGGAAAGTTGCAAATGCACACTATTTCCCACTTATAAATAGAATCTGTGTAATTCTCTTCATTACTGGCAGAAGGTACTGTCGCCGAGCTGGTCACCACTAAATTTCTGAATGCATGAAATTCCCAATTAAGCCTAGATTTTCAAGAGTACTTGGTGCATCCAGAGCTCTCTTGGAAATACAGTGGTTTTTCAAGTGAGCTACTTTACATCTGACAGAAACAAACATAACAGGAGTAGCAATATCCAGTGAAGAGGAAAAACTAACTTGAACTTGCACAGTCCTTCACTTGTTTAATCTTCAGAGTGATTATTTTACCTGTTTGTATTCCATCCAGTAATATGATCATCTTAAATTACTGTGGAGTAGTTATTGAAAGTACTGCTTTGCAGAAAATGTTGTCATCTGAACATATCATGTGCTATTTGTGAAGGTGGCAATGGTGTCTGAGCTGTTTATAACCTGTGGTCTTCACAATGCTGAGTCCTTGGCTGTTATCCAAGCTGCATCTGATTCCTTTTATTTGTGGTTTCTGCACACAGAAATATTTGCTTCCATATCCAGTAAAAATTGTGTGCCACTTACACACATCCTCCTTCTGCTGTCACTGTTGACAAATGTCCTTTGTGGAGGCTCTTCTCCTTCACAGGGTAAGTTCTTTTAGCTGGCTTCAAGTCTTTCTGATTTGGAAAGTAGTGTAGGAAAGGGAAAATAATTTATAAAAAAAAAGAAAAATACCAAAACAAAACAACTGTCTTACCTTGCATTAAATCCTTTCAAAATCCATAAAAAGTGTTTTTCCTTTTCTTCTGCTTTGAACTGCACAAATCCAACAGTTTTTCGTTGGGACAATACACATCCAAGATCAAAAAAAGACAGATTCTTGCCAGACTGTTTCTGGGAATAAGTTTGAGTAATCATTCTCTATGAAATTAAGGTAAGGGGTTTTGATTCTAAAACATTATAACTGAGAGTTTTTCAGGAAATGCCTCATTTTTCACAAACTGCCTGGCACAGAGAGGGAAATCACATTACTGATTAAAACCAGCAAATGTAATGAGAATCTAGTTTTCATAGAAATAATACAAGCTGTGAGGGCAGAATGAGAGAATAATATTTTCATTTGTGACTGTAGCTACACATTAATATATTAAATATTAATAAGGACTATAATAGTTATCATTTCATATTTTTTCTAGATTTTTGCCATATCACTCTAGTTAAAATAAATACCAATGAGCTGCATTAAAAGTAAATTGTAAATAAATGGAACAGCATGTACCTTTTTCTTTGGAATTACTTTACTTAAAAAGATTACTACTATTTCCACATGTTCAACTTTGATTTCTGCAAATAGTGTCATTAAAGAGTCAAAGACATAATCAATAAAGATATATGAATTGGCCTAGAAAACATGAAAGAGCTGATTTTACACAGAGAAGAGCAGAGCATTTTGCTGCCCAGCACATAAACACAACAGAGTGCCAGAAAAGGAGACTTGGAAAAAGGAATCATAAACAGCCAATGGGTTTTTTTCACTCCTGGTGTTTTTTTGGTGGTTTCTTGTTCTTACTTACTACTGAACTCTTGGCTGAAACTCTTCACTTGTGAAAAGGCAAAGAAAGGGCCTTAAGAAATGGCTTTGTTTGACTCAAGGTGAGATTTACCAGCAGCAGCCAGAACCTTGCACTAGCCTGAACTTATCATTTCACCTCTCCACAGATTCCCACCAGGGTTCAGCTGACAAACAGCTGCAAAGGAGCAGGAATTTATTGGATGCAAGGCAAGGTTTCTGCATCAGATGCAAATACCAAGTTGCAGGTGCAGGAAAAGCTTTGTATATGGACCTGCACTGTGCGACACGCACAGTTTTATGGTGATGCAGGTAAAGAGGGGTGGCCTTCCTGGCTGCTCTGTGTGCTGGCTGTACAAAGCCCTGTGGGCTGCATTTTCCTTTAGCTACAACACCCACATCTCGGTTCTGTTGTTCCTCACAATGGGGAACCCCACCTGATGTGCAAAGAAGCAAAAGCTGTCAAAACAGCAGTGAATGCTTGTGCTCTGAATTGCAGTGCACCCCCTTTGTCTTAAACATGGACAAGGCAACTTCATTAGCAGAGCTGCAGTATTCGACAGCACCTTGGAACATGGAATCAGAGAATTTATTTGGGCTAGAAGAGACCTCCATGATTATTGAGTCCAAGTGTTTACTGCCAAGCCCACCACTAAACCTGTCCCTAAGGGCCACATCTACACATCTTTTAAATACCTTCAGGGATGGTGACTCCACCACTTCCCTGGGCAGTCTGTTCCAGTGCACAGGAAGAAAAACACACATTTCATCAATTATTTATTTTTCATTTCAATTTGTCTCCATCTCCTGCTATTTTATTTCTGTAACTGTGCTATGTTATTTTGTAAAGCACTTTAGGGATTAAGTGTCAGGAAAGACAAAAAGAGAAAAATATATATCTTGATTTAGAGATTTTGATTTTATAGAGAGTGATAATTATTATCATCACCTGTTACATTGTTCCAAAATTACTTCCAGAGCGCAAAGAATGAATTAGTTACAGGAAATTAGAGTCCATTAAATAGTCTTGTTCACAAAGTAATCAGGAACCAACAGCCATCCTGCAATTTAAAAGCCCATCTTCCTAATGGCCAATGTAGTGCTGGCTTCAGGTTAAAAGAGCACGTGTTCCTAGTTTGTCTGTCTCAGCAGAAGATGATGGTGTGTTTGCACTACACTGACACCACTCCTTATCTGCCTGCACTCCTGTACTTGGAGAAAATCACTAGCAGTGGAGATAAGGAGGTACCTGAACCCGGAGCTGACAGATTGTTGCCTTTTACAAGGTGAATCATATTTCTTAAAACACACAGCAGAGGAATTTTACCCTGTGAAAAGGGAATAGACAGGTTTAGAGTTCTGTATCAGTGGTGGAAAGCTTAGAAGTTGCACTGACCAAAACTATCATTTTAGTGTGATTAATAGGAAATGTTTCCATGTTATTAATAAGATCTTGTAAAATGAGAATCCAAATGTTCCAGTAAAATTAAATAAATTCATTTTCTTTCTTCTCTCACCTCCTTCACTCTCAGCAGTTGCCTCTTGAGGGACTCACCATGTTCAGTTGCTCCTTGGTCTGTGAGATGTATGTTTGCATGTATGTAGAAACATATATACGCAATTATAGATGCATATAGATAAATAAACCAGTTATAGACTGGCTATGGAATGACTGGACTGCAAGATTAAGTACAAGTATGCTGCAGCAAAGAAGAAGATTGTAGCATTGTGTGTCCTGTATGGGTTTATTGTAAAGCTGGTTATTTTTTATAAGTTAAGAATTTGGTTTGACCCTCGGTTCCCCCCATGTTCTCCCTCATAATGGTTCGTTCCTTCCACCCGTTACCTGTCCATCATTGTAACCAATCCCCTTTCATTTCTAGAAATTTCTGTGTCAATCTTCCCTTACCTAAGATGATTTGTCCCCTGAGCCTTTTCCCTTCCCTGGGTCATTCCTATTGGCTCAGTTGTGTCCCTGGCTCCCCGCCGGGCTTCGCTCATTGGTCCCTCGTGGCTCCTCCCATTACACCCTTCCCCTTTATCAGTGCCTCCCTAACAGTTTTCCCTGATGCCGTTACTGGCCCCATCTGGGTCATTAAAGTGCTTAGGCATCCATATGTGTGTCCACTCCTTCCTTCCTTCGCCTCAGTGCTTTGCAGTCCTGCTCTCGCCTGCGTCACCATGCCGTAGACGGAGCCACCACCCAGGGGTTCTCGCAGAGGACCTAGGAGTGGCAGGATTCGTGGTCTCCACTGGTCACTCCGGGAGCAGCTAGCCAGACCCATCAGCTCCTGTGGCCGTGGGACGAGACTGCAGAAGATTTCTTTCTGCCTAAAATAAGATGGAGTCACTGCACAAGTTATGCTGTGTTTAGGGTAGTACTTAATGCATTCATGTACCCATTGTTGACACCAGTGGAACAGCATGGCACTTATAATCATTAATGCTAGCTGTGGGATGGATAGAAAAGGTCACCACATTTGTCTCCAGGAGTCACTCTGAGTTCTTCAGAGATTGATAAGAGAATGCACACTGGTGATATCTATTTTGATACATCAGCTCTGAATATAGCGCAGAATGAAGGGTGGCTGGGAACTCAGCACTCTGGACGTACAAAAAAGAAAAATACCCTAGATCATTAAAATAAAAAACTGTGAAAAATTCAGCCACAATTACAATAAAATTAAAAGCAATAAGCGTATCAAAAAGTAACAAGTTGAAAGCATGAAAAAAAGGTGCTATGACTGACTATACTGCATCTGCTGTTGAACAAGGATTAATTGTTCCCATTGCAGCTGTGAACAAGATAAAAATGAAACACCACCTTCCTTATGGATGGAGGAATAGACAATAGAGAGCCAATAAAAGGAAAATAAAAGTACACCTCTGTATAATGAATCTAAGCTCTACTGTGGCTATTTGTGCCAGAGTGTCAGTGTGGGGAGAAACCTGCACTGCTGAGCTGTATATTTTATTTCTCCCTGTATCCTGTAGTTCCCACAGCTTGGATTTGCACCAGCAGTGACAAGGTGCAGCAGAAATCTCCATTTAGCTCTATTTTCTGACCAAACAGTGCTTTTACTCCAGCTGTGTGTTCTTTATCAGGATTTGGCCCTTTGTATAAAGGTGAATGCTTTTTTGGCTGTGGTCCCAGTGGGGTGTTTGATAACTTTGTCAGAAGGAATCAAGAGAACATAATGACTAAACAAATAATGGGCTGTCAAGGAGACTTGAGTTACAGGAACTGAAAGATAGTCCAAAATGCTTTGCTCTTCAAAGAAACCAAGAAAAACTTTGTCTTAATTTGGCCTTCAGAACTTTGACATCAGCCTTTGCTTGTCTGCAAGCATCAACTCAAACATGGGAATTTCTATGGATAGTTAGTCCTCATGAGAGGTTCCTGGCAGGCTGCTTTCCCTCAGGTCAGTTGTGTACCATGTACAAAAACTACCACAACTGCTTTTTCACCTCCGTTCCTTTAAAAAGTCTTACAGATTGTACTAGAAAATAATTCCTCTTTAGATTTTTTAGAATCAATTGAACACGGAATTATGCCTCTTAAGGAAAATTAAAAAAGCTCAGAAAAGCTACATATTTCAATGGAGATTAATATATTTTTAGTACCTCTCCTGAAGCACACTTCAATCAGCAAATTTATCAATACTAAAGTAAAGTCAATGGATATTTTCACAGAAATAATCCATATTTTTTGCTTTATAGGCAGATATACAGCACAGAGGCAAATAGAATAAAGTTAAATTCTCAATATATTTAGCCAACTTTTCCCTTTGAAGACCAGGAAAAAATCCCTCCAAGCCCTGGAGGCCTGGCTGTCACCTTCCTCAAGCCAGCCAGGATATGTTAGGGGAGGGCAGATGTGCTTGCCTTTGGAGAGCTGGGAATGCTCTTTTGGAGCTGCAGCACCGCTTGGCTTAGACACAAAGCCTTGATGCTGCTGCAATGGGCAGCCAGAGGCTGAGAGAGCTGTTCAGTAAACTGATTATTTGCCACTCACAGCAGTAATCTTATGAGGCCCAGCTTTGAGCTGATGGTTGGCCCAGTTGACCTCCAGAGGTTCCTTCTGTGACTTCAGAATACTGAGTACTCTGGAAGAATTTCTGCATTCCCCAAAAGCTCTGCAACTGCACAATTGCACAAAGACTCCTCCAGGGCAAGGGGAAACAGGGATTTTGTTTGCCTGTCTTCGTGCTGTAGCCATCATCTCAGCCAGCCCGAGCCACTGACCCAGAGGCTGCCTTACCCACAGTATCCAACTCTATCTGCCCATTGAGGTTGTCACAAAAATGCAGAGTTTTGTTTGCCCAGAGAAATGAGAAGACACTGGTAACTGGGGCAGGTCTGTAGCCAGTTCACTGCTCTGCGATGGTGGATCCATCAGTCCCGTCTTCAGGGATGAAATTATGAAATATAAGAAGAATCCTTGGTTGGTGGCAACAGAACTTCCCTTCAGCCACAAAAATAATCCACTCCAAAATGAAGTTTTATCAGTTAAAAAAAGGAAACTTTATTTACAGAATATATTTTGATCTTTTTTTTGAGGTATTTTCAGCCTTCATACCTACGCTAGCTTTGGAACTTCAGCTGTGTTTATTTTAAAGAAAGCTGTCAGTGAATCTTTAAATGGTTCACCTTTTCACATCATTGGGTCTCCCCTATGGAAACTATATCTTCTCTTTACATCATGATTCAACTCAGCTCAAAAAGCTAAAAATGCAAAGGCATGAAACAGACATGTCTCCCATTTCTCATTCAACACAACAAACAAATGGAGAACAGGAACAACGTGTGGCACGAAGATTAAGAAGTTGAATTTCTGTTCAGGTCTTTTTCCTCACTACTTAAGGCAATAAATCATTTCAATTAGACATAATTAAAACAGTTTGCATTTGAAACGTGAATTAAAATTGAAATCAGTATTATCCAGTTTCTCCCTTGCACATTCATCTCAGCTATCAGGAGGATATTGCATTATCTATCTACTCTTGGCATAGATTAAGTCATAATTTTTTTTTTTTTTCATATAATCTCTGGTTGTAATCAAGCACTGGTATATGGACTTTTATCATCAGTAGCACAGTTACACTGTCTTTTCCAAGTTCCTGTCCAGATACCTCTGGGCTTTTAATCCCTTATTGTCTTTTCTAATTTTCTCTTTTCATCTAAAATTAATTAGAGTACAGACTCTCTTTTTGGTATTCCATTCAGCTTTCAGGGTGTTTTTGTTCTCCAGCTAAACAGCAGTCTTCAAAGATTTAATACACTGGCCTAATGTCTGTGAGTGTGAATTCAACAAAAAGAATGCCACAATAGATGTGGGCCAAAAAATAAGTAAAGAGAAATAAAGAAATCTTTTGTAGCCTGTTATAAAAAAAGACAACATTATGATATTAGAGTGCAGAGCAGTGGACTGATTAATTAAGATAATAAAACCGATATAATTAAACATGACTTGGATTCTGTTTATTAGCCCTTCTGTTGTCAACTAAACCTTTCAAACCCTGTAAATAAGCAAGCTGAATGACAGGTGTAATTGGTATGCAGGGGATTCAGGTTACTTAATGTTGTAATTTTTTCCTGGTTTTCACTCTTTTAGAGCATCAGGTCCAATGCCTGGAATAAACACATTGATTCGGTTGTATTGTCAGTGGGTCACTAATCAGAGAAATCATTGATTAGACAGTAATCTGTCAATTAAGTCTGACATTGTCTCTGGTACCTTGGCAATGGGGGGGCTGCATTCTTTAAACTGAGACATTGACCTTGCTGTTTTCACTGTCTGGAGACTGAAATGAGGGTTTACAGTAAAGACAATGCTCTTATCCTTCATTTTATTCCCTTGTCATTTTGGGATTTGTTTTTTTATTTGGTTTGTTGGTTGGTTTTTGGTTTTTTCCCTGGGTGGGTTGTTTGGTTGGGTTTTTTCCTCAGCTCAGATCTGATTGTCATGTGTTTTTCTGCATTTCTCTCTTTTTAAAATGAACACGTGCTGTTCTTGCATATAGGTGACATTTTGACAGGATGTTAAAGCACTTTAACAATTTCCTCCCCACCATTTCCTGAAAACTGATTTTCGGGATTCATTAATTCAAATGACGAAGTAACAGTTTGTAAAACTTCATTTTGGGGGGGGGGGGTCATCCTGATTGCTTGTTGAAGAACTCAGGGCATCACTCGCTGGCAAGTCTGATTGTGTGTCAATATTTCAGAGCTCCTCCAGCCCATGGGCTCAGCTCATGCACTGTGTACCAGCAGCATTCATGGAGAAAGGGAAGTAAAATGTGATGTTAATCTCCCTGGATACTTCCAGAATGAGTAATTCTTCCAATCTAGCAATAAGACACAATGTTAGCCTTGAAATTAGACACTTGGGCTCCAGTTCATCATTAATCAGAAAGGCACTTGAGCATGTCTATACCTTTAGGCATGTGCTTAAGTGTTTTGCTGCAGTGGGGCAGGCTAAAGTAAATGCTGAAATGATTTGTTGAGCTTGTGTTCCAACATGTTGTTGTTAGCATTTGTGTAGAGCAGCAGGAATGCACGTTGTTTTCTACAGGAGACTGAAGGCAGTTATCAGACTCTCATCTCAATGAATTAAATCAACATCACTTGGAATTAGTTCAGTTACATGAAGCTGTCAGAGCTGTCTTAAGAAAAGATCCATTGCACTCTGTGATCCAGGGGAAGTCTGTGACACCCTATCAACTCAGAAGAAACAAGATTTCACTTTGTACCACAGGATGCTCATCACCACTCATTCTCAGTGTGTGTATGTATTTCAGATCTATTTTCAGTTGCTTTATTTATATCTTAGAAACACAAATGGAAGAGAGAATCAAGTAGCAAGATTTCAGAAGGCATTTACTTTTACCTTGGAACAAAGCTGTTGATAAGAGAAAATGAAAATCAACACTCGAGTACTATTTTTATTTTTCCTGTCTCATAGGTTTGCATGATATATAACATAGTGGTACCTCATTATATACTGAGGGACCTGAAACCCAAAGGTAGAATATGGAGTTAAACTGGTATTTAAGGTGATATTTCAAGAGGTTTAGTCTTTTTTTCCCTCCCTTTTTCTGTCTTAAAAAAAATTCCCATTAAAAAAAGCGTAAGAATCGAAAAAAAAATTTTGGAAAAGAAGAAAATTCGGAGGTGTGTAGAAAATATACTCAGCTGCATAGACCAGTGCTTAACTTAGAAAATCTTCTGATATTAGTAGAGAGAGAATTTAATAAAATAGTACTTATCTCCTAAGAAGCCTGTAGAAACATTAATCAAGCTGTGTGAAGGGTGCTCCCACTTGGTTAGTTCTCAGTCTGCAGGTTTTCCCTGTGAAAAGGGAATGACTGGGAGAACGGGAGATGGCTATTTCTGTGCAGAGCAGTTCAGCACAGGGGGTCCTGCCAAAGGCTTTGGGCTGGGGCAGGAGATGAGGGAGTCACAGGAGGACAGTGTGTCCTCAGGCAGCCAAGTGTGCCCTGATTACAGAGCGAGGAGCCCTAGTTCTTTGTTAATGACACCAGGCTGTGGAGGCAATGACTTCAGGCTGCTCTGGGCAGCTCACTTTCAGCTGGAGATCTAGGCAGATCCACCTTGACTGTCTGATAGATTTGGCTCCTGTGACAACTGATGTACATGCTGAAGTAGGGCTGATTTTCCACACCAGAAAATAAACTAAGTCAGTACAGGATTATTGCTTAAATTCAGGGAATTTGCTCCAATTTATTAAAATACAGGGCAGAATCTTGGCACCTATTCAGTTGCTTCACTGCTCTTTGTTATTAATGGAAATCTGTCTATACAGAGCTAAATATTTGTATTCAAAAGGAATATGTATGCTTGTTCATTATTGTGAAAAAAAAAAGTCACTTTCCTTAAAACACCCACACCTTTTGTTTTTCTCCTTTTCTTTTCTGTTTTCTCTCCACTTCTCCCAGCCAGCATCCTATTGAAATTGTTTACAGCACTGACACCAGAACACTGATCTGATGGAGAGCTCTGAAGTGCTTTGGTACATATTTCTCCAGTGGGGAAAAAGCTGTATCCAACATATTGTGCTTACTTAACCTCCCTTTGAGCAGCTGTCCCTCAATGGAAAGCCATCAGATTTCTGTTCTTCCTCTTCAATGAGATGTTAGTGGCCTTCACAGCATTTCTATCTCCCACAATGAGTATCTGATAGTAGAAATGTAACACATTCAGCACTATCAATTTCAAACACAATACACAAGAGTAATAGATGTTAAAAATTGCCTTGGCCACACAGTATATTGTTAAAAAAATAGATTTCTTAGAGCAAACTCTGGGTTTAAAGGAAAGGTGACATTGTTAACGAATGTTGTCAGAGTGATAAAGTGATAGATGCCTGGCCATTCCTCTCCATGGGCCTTCCTCAACAGAGGCTGTATGAAAGAAAAGGATTTGTCAAGGAAAACTGGATGGAAAACTAAGGTTTTATGACATTTATTGTCCTTTCCTCAGCTCCTGACTGCTATAGTAGAATATCTAAATATTTGTATAACTTCATATTTTGTTTAATTTTGAAGGTGATAGTGATGAAAGGTAGAAGCACACCTTGGAAAGCTCCTTCTCAAATTCATTTCACCTATATTGCCCTTTCTCTGTCAATGAAATGAGAAAAATTAAACCACATATTTAGGAGGGCTGTATTACCTAAGGCAACTGCATATAGAAAAATAAAATAGAGATTAAAAAAAAAATCAGTTCCCCCCAGTTCCTTCCTTTCTGGAAGGAAACAAAGTTTTCATGCAAAAAGATTTTTCCAGAAAGCAGTGTTTACCATGGAGTAGTTTAAAGAAGTCATTATCTTAACGCACATCTTATATCAAATCCTGGCTATGAGATAACTGATAATAATACAATGGGGAAATTAAAAAGTGTTTTATTCTGTGCACTTTTATGCAAATATTTGCCTTCCTGCATAGAGCTTTGAGAACAGAACATGACAAAAATCACCATCCATCACTCAAAGAAACCCAGATAGCCCTTCCCTGAGTCACCCTTCTTGTAGCAGTGCTGGGACTCACTGTACGTCTGTCTGGCTACTTTTGACCAAGGTCCCTTTTAAAAAAGATAAGCCAAGAAACCCCAATCATTCTCTTGGGTTGTACAAGCTCTCAGAGATCTGCTCTCAAATATAAGAATATATTGATGAAGGCAATAGTTCCATACTGTTTTCCCCTGTACTGTGATTACAGTAAAATGACAGGAGAAATGTTATTTGCAGAAATATGCAAACTAGGAACACTAATCTGTAATATTCACTGGCAAATACCCACTTATTTGCTACATGCAGTCATCTTGATATCATTGGCTCTTCCAATTCATGAGCCAAAACGCTTAAAATTCCAATTGACAGGTCTTTGTCATTATTATTCATTATGCTTTGTTAGAGCCATTTAATCATGTGCAGGCCCTACAAAGGATTTCTTCCTCTTTCTCTTTTAAACAAACATGCTTTTGAAGGTAAGCTTGCATAGCAAATAACTGATCCGATAGAAATAATTACAGACAGCAACAGGGAAAAAATTCTAATCTGCTGGGAATTGTTCTGTGCCTTCCTTGTCCTGCAGCACCATTTTACCAGAAGGTGTTCTGAATAATTTAGGGGCTGCTAATATGATTGCAGTGTTTTCCCATGTTCATCACAACTGCTTGAGGTCAGTGTCCTGTCTGGTTATATTTGATGCTCCAGGAAAAAGAGGAAGCTCTAAAACTGAAGGCAGCTTATCAACTAGAAAGATTCCAGCTGGATTTTGTAGGTCACTTAAGGTGGACAGCAGGAAGCAACAAATACTCAAGTGATATTCAGAAACATGATAGATTCAGAGGTTTATTTCAGCAAAAACTCAAAATGAGAAAACTGATTATTATACTGCTCCTTCCCATGTTTCATGTTAGTAGACAATGAACTGTTGCTTAAGACAATAAAGAACATTAGGTACACTGAGTTAGAAAGCCACCTTCTCCTCACTAACAAATTAGCATTGTGCAGCCAGGGATAGCTGAACTAGGACCTTTCAGGTCTTTTCCTCCTTCAAAGAGAGTTTAAAATGAAAAAATCACACCACCTGTGCTTTGTAGCTGTCCTTTAATGAGGGCTCTAATTATCAGCAGGTGAGTGCAATCACTGCTAACCCTGGCCTGGGTTATTTCAGAGGTTTCTGGGCACACAGTAGTTTTTGGAGCCTCAGCTCTGGCTGGTGCCTGTGCTGCATCTCTGGTGGGTCTCTGGGGTAGAAATCTGGTTGTGAGGGGGTGCTGGGACCTGTTTAAAATGGGGTAAAAAGCCTTGAGCTCTAATGTGGGGGGGGATGCTAAAAAAATTAAAATAATAATCATTTTAAAAAGTAGTGTGATGACTAAGGCTTGAGAAGAATCTGTAATATAGGTTTCCTCCCTTTCTTTTCTTTCCTCACAGGCTGTGGAGGGCTCTGTAATGCACCAGGGAGCTGTGTCCCACAGAGAGAAGCCCAACCAAAGCAAGAGAAAATGAAGGGCAAGCGGCTGCAGAGAGGTACTGCTGTGTTCTTATCCTCATCCCAAACCACTGCACCACTTGGGGAGGGAGAGGAGATGGAAATGAGGGAGTGGAATGGAGCTTGGAAAGACAGGAATGGGGGGAAGTGTTGTATATCTTCTGCTTCGTTTTTCTACTGTCCAACTCTATCTTAATTGTCAATAAGTGAAACTAATTTTCTTTAAATTGAATGTGTTTACCCCTGATGGTAGCTAATAGCCAAACTCACTGTTATTCTCATGAGCTTTTGTTAATCCTGTTGTTCCTGGGGAAGGAGGAGTGAGAGATAGGCTGGAGGGGGGTCTGGCAGCCAGCCAAGGTCAACCAGCCCCAGACAGAAATCAGTCAATTCAAAACTGTGTGCTTCAGAGATACCTTTGCATTCTTTGGCTCTTGTTCATTGCATTCATTGTCCAGACTGAAAAGTCAGAGAGGCCTGTGTTTGCTATTCCTGGTTTCTGTAGATAAGAACCAATGGATTTAATGCCACTTAACTAAAGACAAGTGAGAATGTTGGAGGAAGTTTCACCAAGTGAGTCCCCTCTAACCTTCAGGATGTTTGTAGGATAATTTTTGTTGCTTGGATCAGTTATGACTGAAGAAAAGCATGGGAAAAACTTGTCCCTTCTGCATTCACCTGCATGCTGGGAAAAGCTCTCATGCAGAGTGAGATCAAAGTGAATGTGATAACTTCTCTCTTAGATGTTGTAGGCTGTATGTAAACCAACCAAACAAAAATTGGAACATGCAATTTAATAATGGCCTCGAGTGAATGATGTGCTGACAGGAGTTAGAGCTGTAAATGTAGTTAGAGACTGTCTAGAAGGGAATGAATGATATTTCATGTGCCATGATGTGTTCAGGATAGCAACTGGTCCTGAGTCCTGGATGTTGGTATCTTGGAGCTGTACAAGAGTGAAATGCAAATCTTCCTTGTCTTTCTAGACTTATCCCTACAGGTTGATATGTGTAATGTTGGAGATGTGGAGAAAAAAAGCTTCCTTTTATATTGCTAGGATTTCTTATAAGGACTTCCCTGACTACAAATTACTTTGGTGTTGTTTTTTTATTTGATAGAATGATCCAGAATGTTGTAGTAGGGACTTCAAGTCATCCAAAACATCAAGAGATCTTCAAATACTAGGTAGCAATATTTCTAACACATTCTTGCAGATAAATTAATCCACACTGTGCCTAATCTTCACAGGTTTTTTGCCTTTAGGGTTTTTTCTTTCATGACATCTATATATTAAAAAAGGCAGTTTGAGCTATGAATCCAAAGCCCTAGAAGGAGAGGTGCAGGAGATGGGTATGGTCCTAACACCAAAACCTGAACCTAAGAAAGATGCTGCAATGCACAATTTAACACTGCCATCAAATGGCCAAATATATTTCTTGTTCTGCAGTGGCACCTGAGCTGCCTGTTATAAGCACTTCTTACTCCAAACAGCCCAGCTGAGTCACACAAACTTAAAGGAAAACAACAGTGGCTTTCTGTTTTCATGTTGTGATGGAATATAGGCCTGCCTCTGCAGCCTGCTTTGGTGGGAGGGGTACTTTCACAGAAGTACTCTTACACTGGGCTATGAACAGTGGGGGAGGGAGAGTCATCACTGACAGACCTCACAGGCCAGGGGAAACCTGCTTGATGGGTGTGATCAAGCTTCTGGTTGATAGTATTCACTTGGGAAGAGGTTTGAATAAATGAATGCATTAGAAGTATATCTTTCTTTGGTCTTTTTACTTCTGTAAGTCATGTGGAATTAACATGAACTCCTTCAGTTTATGCAGGTCGAAATATTTCTTTTATTGCATGCAAGGAGCCTGAACAACCCCTCACTATTGTTGTTAATTCAAATTCACTGTAAAAAGCAGTCTTTGAACTTCTTGTGGATGATTTGATCTCATGCATTCTCCATCCTCTGTAACATTTATAACAGTCTTATAGTCTTCAACTAAAATTGTATTTAATATTGAAATTCCCCACTTAAATTTCAAACGCAGTATTTCTTGCTGCTTGAATTCAGTTCTGAAGGGCCTCTTCCTGGGCAGATGCTCTCACAATCACAATTCCTTTTTTATCTAGCCTTGGAGAATTCTTTCACACAAAATTCATATGAATATGGTGCAGATATAGACTTTCTTCACTGCATTTCTCCAGCTGCTTTAGAGAAGTCTTTCCTGGTCTTTACTTTCAGTAAGGCTGAGAGAAAAAAACCCACCTGTTCCAGATCTGTCTGCCTTATGGATTTTATCAAAGACCTAATGGTTCATATTCAGCTAAACTGAGTACTCCCATCTTTTTAAATGCAACTCTTTATGCCCAGGAAACAGGCTTAGTTATTTTTTTTTGGTTGTGTTTTTTTGTTTGGCTTTGGGTTTTTGTTTTGCTGGTTTTGTTTGGTTGGGTGTTTAGGGTTTCTTTGTAATTGCTTTGTTCCATATTCTATTCCATCCTCTTACCAGACTGAAAGAAGTGGGCATCTGCCCAATGTTTGATGTTACCTAATGCATTTGTACTCTTAGTTTTATATCTGCTATTGTAGCATCTCATCTCCTGGTTGTTTTCAGCTAGTGCCCAAGCTGTGAAGGACTTGTATTGAATATCTGTTAGACATTTCTGCGTTTGGACATCTTTGTGTGGTTGTACACCATGCTGGTTTTGGTCTGAGCTCCTTTTCTCTGCAGTAGCTGCCATGGGGCTGTGATTTGGATTTGTGCAGGGAATAGAGTGGGTAACACAGGGATGTTTTGGTTATTGCTGTGCAAGGTTTGCAGAGTCAAAGCCTTTCCTGCTTTCCCCCCCTCTGGCCACAGAGGAGGCTGCACAAGAAGTGGTGTGGGGATACACACACATCTGGGACAGCTGACCAAAGGGATATTCCATATTGGGTGCTAACAGCTCAGCCCTTGGAGCTGGAGGATGCTGGAGGGATGACCTTCATCTTCCCAGCAACCACTAAATTTTCTCTAAAGTGCATTATGGTACACACAATTTGTATTTTAAGCTATAGCTAGCTTCATGGATCTAGATCCTTCAGTACTTTGTAGTGTTAATGTCACAGGTCAAAATGCCGCCTGTAAAGGTGCATGCCTTAAAATGAACCCAATTGTCAGGACGAGGAAACAACTGTCTTGTGCATTTAGTCCATAATGAGATTCTTTATTTACTGTAAGTTAGGAGTATTACTGACCTCTTTCTTCCAGTTGCTTTTCAGTGCTAGTTTCACTAAAGATGCACTTTGGTTTGGTGCCCCAACTTAGCTTTACACTTCTGATTTAAATTTTTATAAAAAAGAAAAATAATGCTCAAGTATATTTTTCTGTACTGTCTAATTGAAAGAGAATCTAAATTTCATGTAGAAGTTGGTGGCATTTCCTCAGGTTTTTAAGAAATCACATCAGCCTACTTTAGCTGCTATATATCTTTAGCTCCTGAGGTTTTAAGTCATCACCTTGTGCACTGCGCTCAGCTCATGAGAAACAAAATTAATTAGCTTTGTCCATCTTTGTCCTTGTCATCTATTTATGAAAATGATGGCAGGTCCTCTGAGGAGCTGGAAAAGTGTAGATTAATCTGCGGGCTGAGACTGCCCAATACATTATAGTTCTGTCTTTAAGGTCTCTCTACTCCTGATTTACAATGATAAAACAAACCAAAAGTCATAGGAAAATCTTCCTAATATTCCATAAAGGAGTGGTTAACTGGTTTTATCTTTATGATTTATATGCTGTTGAGGGAGTAACCTTTCCCTGCACATCCAGAATTTCTCCTCTGCCTGCACCATCGTGCCCTTTGTTCAAATAGTGACTGTTCAAGTAATTCATTTTTACTTTCCACTCTTCTGGCTACTGATAAGTGAAATGATCTTCAAGAATAATTACAACAAATAGTCCTGTCTTGCTCAAATTAGGTAAAACATGCCATGTCTTTAAAGCTGCAATAGGCAAATCCCATAAATATATAAAGGTCTCTGAAAGGCTGCTATATAGAAGTCAAAGGGGCTGGGAAAGGCCAGAGCAATGCTGCCATTGCTCTCTTCTGTCAGTGGGAAGGGGAGCATATCCTCAGCTAGTTCAGGGCAGCCTAATTCCATCAAAATCAATAGTGCTGCTCCCTTCTTGTGTTACCCAAGCACCTTTTATTTCCCCTTCTGCTTGATGCACTTCAGTCTGACTTCTTCCCAGGCTATGGATGTGAGAAAAGAGACACTCTCCTTGCCCTGATGGAGTGGAGCCCTTCCCTGAGGACTCAAGTGTCTTTTAGGAGCTGGACCTTCAAACCCAAACACCGCAGCACCTGAGCCCAGACTCAGCACCCAGGGGGCTCATTTGTTGATAATGCTGCCCCATCGATTCAGTGGTGTTACAGGAGCTGAATGAGGCCCATTATGCCCTACTCAAGTGACAGAGGAAACGGCAGCAATAACTCAGATTTCCCCAAGCCATTCCAGCTACCTAACTGCCTTGGCTTCCAGACACGTGTTTTCCTGCTCTCCCAGGGCCTTGGAGTCAAGCAGCACAGAAAGGTGCAAGGCTGTTTTCTCCAGAAATGAGAACTACAGCTTGGATCTGTAATCTGTATGTGGGAGCACATATTACATATCCAAGCACAGAGAAACATAACAGAGCACCCATGAGAGCGGAGAATGGCTTCAGAAAACAATCTATAAATCTCTGGTGTTATCTTTCTGACAGCCTCCTAATCTCTGCAGGTTGTTGTTAAGAGCTGCATTAAACTAGCCTGTCATTGATCCCAGCTCTCACTGCTTCTCCAAGAGATGCACTTCCTGTGATCAATTAGGAAAAGAGACAACAGCTTCTTAAAAGCATCTTTACAACAGGACCTTGCAATAACATATCTTCCCAAAATGTGCCTCTCTGACATTTACATCATGCTTTGTCAAAGTGCAGCCAGCATCTGCACCAAGGATGTTATTCAGTCTTCTGAAAGAACTGAAAACCTAAGGTTCCTCATGTTGAATCATCATTTTTGCTGCCAATTTCACCCCAAGTAAAAACACTTAAGATCAAAAAGTGATTGCAATTTCTTACTATTTATTTAATTTTGAGTCAGGCTTAGATTAGCTCTGGATTTTAACTACCTTACTCTCAATGCCTTCTTAGGGGGAAACAGGCTGTGAACCTGCATCCTTGTTAAAACTTTGAGAAGTATCCTGCTTACTGCCCCAATGTGGCACAGAACCTTAGTACTGATAAGAAAACTACTTTAAAAAAAAAGTATATTACTATTAGCAAAAAGGGCTTGGCATTGGATTTCTACTATGGAAATTGTGTTTCTCCTGACTTGTGCACTAGGTGGAAAAGATAAAGGTCATTTTTACCCCTATTCTAGCCAAGGTAAAGTCCCATTGTGTTGATGAACTTAAATTAATTTAATGTAATTATCTTTAGGAGGTTACTGTCCAAGTATTAGAAGATGATTGGGTCCCTGGTTTCTGTAAAGCCTGAATGTAGGGTAGACAAAAGCATGTAGAGAAGGATAAGTAATGCTGTATCCTGATATGGTGGCTTTTATACTGGGCTATTTAATTCCAGAATAACTTGTATCATGCATATCAACACTGGGCTTTCCTGTGCCACTCTTCATGCATGTGTTTTTAAGCTTAAAATTAAGAAAAGATTGGCCTTTCAACTACTGTGCTTTTGTAGTACTTGGAGCAGTCTGTCACCTCAACAAGGGAAGAGAGGGGAAGATAATTATCTTTTGAATTTAGAATACATATCTCTGTATTTTCTGGACTACAGCAAGATGGAGTAGCACAAATGCTGCTGGACTAGTTTTCCATTACATATCTTTGTAGCCACTGACAAAGGAAGCTAATTGTGTGTCTTGGCCTTCAGGAATTCTAAGATGAGATGTTGTGAAATCACAGCAAAGCATGGCTCTGTTTCTGTGTGCACTCGCAACACTCCGTGTAATTAGCAGGCTGAGCAGGAGAGCTGAATTTAGCTCTCTAGCTCTTAAATGGAGTTACTTTCATTTGTTTACTGAATGTCTCTACCCACTAAAGGCTAATGAACTGGTAATGGATCTGTCAGAAAAGGGATAAGACAAATACCTCTAAATGTTGCTATTGTAGCCTAAGATTGTGGCTATTATTGCTCCTCTAACTCATGATCTTCATAAGAGGGAAGGTGGTGGGAGGTTTGGTATTCAATGGGTGTAAGGAAGCACAAACATAATTTATGAACTGATGGAGTGGAAGGGAGGAGAGGAACAACCCTCAGGAAACAATAAAATAAGCAAGCATGTTCTTCCTGCATATTTCAGTGATGGCTTTCTCATCTACATCCCCCTGCTCCTGTGTAAAGTATATTAATCTTCCCAATTTTTATTTGTGCTAGAGAAATCCTTAAGTGAAGCACTGCTTGAAGTTCATCAGCTGTAAGAAAGGGCCAGTCAGGTTATCACCTTCAGGTGTGATGGGGAAATGCAGTGGTCAGAGTAATGCCCAAATAATAAATTCAGGCTGATTTTAAAACCCAGATATTTCTCTCTGAAGAATGTGAAGAAAGCACATGGTCACCACTTGGCTGAAGATTACACTTACTATGTTTTGTAGCTTCAAGAATTTTTTTTGTGCACTAAAATTCCAGTCTTCTAAATCTGCATTACTCAATTTGGCCCAAAATATTCTCTGAATGCAGACAGCTAAGAAAGCTCTGGGCAGGCTGCCTTTGCAGTTGAGTAGATGTAATATTAAATGCAATCACTGAGACACCAAAGCTTTTTTGCATAAGATTGCTATGCTAGTGCAAGCAGACCAATGTTTATGCATTGAGTAAACAGCACTGGTAATGCTTTAACAATAAAATGAAATAATTTCTGCCTTTAAGAAATAATAATTAAATGTCATAACATTCAGATATTGGAAGGGTTCTTCTGTCTGATTTTTAACACCTCTGACTTTTGGAAGCAAAATATGTACATATGTCAAACTTTTTTATGTAGTACAGTTTCAGGGGTTTGGGTTTTTTTCCCCTATAGTCTGTTGTCTGTCCTACATTGTTACATAGTTTAATTTTTTATCTTCAGTCTCCTCTGGTGGTATAAATCTGCACTTGTTAAAATTTTGTGAGAGGACTGTGTTTATGACCCATGTTACATTTTATCTGCGTTATTTCATTCCTTCTGCATATGGAGGCTGGGACAGGTTCAGACTGTACCTTATGTCAGAGTTTGACTCTGGACAAGTGTGGAGGAAGCAGAAGAGACTCCTGACTCTCAGCTCAGACCTTTCCCTAGAATCAGAATTCTTTCTTTGCTCTTACCTAGCAAAAGCAGTTTGAATTTTGAAATGATTCATGGCTACAGGAACAGATTGGTTCCACCACTGCTGCTGTTTGCTGAAGCAAGGGCACAGAGTTTCACCATCTTTAATTCTTTATTCCTCTCCAGGAAGAGATATTTTTGCTGACCATCTGAAGACAGTTTTCAGTTCCTTACCTATGTTCAGGGTAATAGATAGTATAGTTATGGGATGTAGATTAGCACAACAGTTTTTAGGGGTAAGGACAATTGCAGCCTAAATTTTTGCAAATAAGGAGTAAATAACCTAATCAATTTTTAGCTGTGGCATGGCCATTAGAAAAATTTCAAACAAAGATTTAATGACTCAAAAAGAGGTAGACTTACCTTCCTTCTGGGGGGCTGGGGGAGCCCAACATGCCAAAGGAAATTTCTGTTGAAATCAAGCTATTGGAAGGAGAGTCACTCCTGAAGAACATATGATTGAAGGAAAAAAATACGGTATTTCTACTTTCTCAGAAAACACCAATATACCCTATGTAGCTATGATTGCTCTCCATCTAAATATGTGCCCTGAGTGATTAACAATCAGGATGGTATCTAGGTGCTGTTGTGAAAACAAAATGTATTTTAGTTCCTCAGCAGACTGTCATGACTCATTCAAAACTTAGTCCAGTATTTTCTGTAACAACTTTGTAGCATTTCTTAAAAGTTATTTTAGCAATAGTCCTTTCTGAAGCCCTTGTTATTTTTAACATCATAGGCGTAGGTTTGACAGGAATTAAGTGGCATTACACATCCCTGTGAGGTGTCTCCCAAACACTGAGTGCTCTGGCCCTGGCACAGTGAGGTGTGTAACCCCCAGCTTGTGAGAAATGCTCTAACACAGCTCCTTGCCAGCACTGGCACAGCACTGCACACGTCTTGGTCAAGGCATTTTGTGCCTCCATTCCATTCTCCTACAGGACTGTGGCACCTCTGAGCTCTTGGGAACCACACTGTCACCTTCTCCTGGGCTCCTGCTTGCACACTGTCCCTATAGCAGCCAAACACTGCTGCTAATTTGGAGAGGCAAAGTTAGGAAATATTAATACCTTTGACAGTTTGCTCCTTTTGGAAAACCACCTTACTTTCATTGTGCCCTGCTTTTCATTTCTTCCCTTCTGCCATCTGTTTCTGTTGAAAACAAGGTGGATGCTGTGATGAGTCAAATGCAATCCATGCACTGGTTGGACAGACAATGATAGCAGACTCCCACCCCAAATTTGACTTGGAATGCTGTGATCAGTCATAGCCTTAACCTGACCTTCACCAAATCTTCCGTTCCTCTGAAAGTAATATAGGAAAATTTCCTGCAATATGGAAAAATTGTCTTTACAGTATGTGACTTCTTTTTTGTTCAGATTTTAGTAACACATTGTTCTGTGTTTATAAAGGATCTAAGCTGTCTAAAAGTAGAAATGTATAGTTTTTGTTGAAGAATGTATACTGTAAAAGACTAATGTGCCTTTTTAGATCATTAGATCAGTATAGATGCCCAGACAGATGCTGTCTCTACAGTAACATGGAACTTGTCAATAGATGTCACTCTTTTTTGTAGACACTGCTTGTAAAATTAAAAATTACACTGCAGTAATACATTTAATTTTACATGCATGCAAATTCCTTGTTAGACTATTTAACATGTTTAGCTTATATGTCTTATTTAACATACATTACATTTTAAAATAAGTGAAATTATATATACAGTATAGACATTTATAACTCAAATGATTTCCAGAGTAACATCATTAACCAGGGACATATCCAACCTGTCTTGCAATAGCTTTGCGAAATCATTACTGTCACTTCATAAGGACTTGTTGAAGAACTTGTTAAAGCATCATAAAAATGGAAAATAAAGTTCTTTCTGGAGATTTCCTCACAGTTTTGCATTTTGAGGTTTTTATCATAAAACAGGCTGTTGTTTTCATAGCATGTTTTGGAGTTTAGTAAATAGCAGATTCCTACCACTAGGTTTGCATGAAGAATTTCCAGAGAGAATTGCTGGTAGCACAAGAAAATGCTGTCTTTACAGTGACAGCTGTATTTACTTTGTACCTCACCAAACAGCCTGGGATTGATGTGTCAGGGTGTGTTCGTGTCAGAGATCGCTCTGGAAGGGACTGGCAGCATGTCTGCTCCTGTGCTTGTGTAATTCCAATAAAATTCATATTGCTGCTCAGGTCAGGCAGGTTACAGCCACAGCTCAGAATGATTCTGCTCATAAATTTACCTCTGTTCCTCCTACCCACATCTTGGTTTCAGAATCCCTCAATCTCAGCCCGTAAAACTTGGATGGCTGCAGAACTTCAGGGATATTCAGCAGAGCTGCACAAGTTGGGTACCCTTTGACAACCTGCCTTGTGTTACAAGCAAGCTGCAGGCTTCCTTTGCTTGTGTGACTTCATTTCGTAAACCACAGTTTAGGTTGTGGCTATTATGCATGCACAATTCTTTCAGTGAGGACTGGAGAAAAATTGAAAATGTGTAATGTTTTAAATACTTTGCTTGGAAGTGAGAGCATATATGGAGTTTTAATAGTTTCTGTCCTCAAAATTCATTGCATTTATTAATGGAAAATACAAGGCATTTCATTATTGAGTTTACAAGAGTATTTGTGATACAATCTGCATTTGTTATCAGAATTTTTTAAATGCTTGTCTGGACTATGACGTTTTTAAATATTTTCAGGAAAATACTGAGGAAGAAACATTCACTGTGTATGTGGACAAAGCCTAAAATACTAGAGAAAGTGAATGTATTCTGCAGACATTTCCTTATTTCAAAATGGAGGTTTTAATTTTTAATGATTCTTCAGTACTTTTAGTTAGTGATTTCTTGTCATGTTAGTTTTAATAATTTTTTCCTGCCTTTTACCTACATGGATACGATGAAATTTTCATTTTTATGTACTAGGAAGAATGGATTTCTTGAGTCACTTAAAAGCCATAGAACTTGGATAGTTAAATCTTTGTGCAGGTTTTGGGGGGTTTTTAGTAACAATTAAGTTGTGCTATATTCCAGCAAGTATTTTAAAGGCCAGTTCAAACAAGATATTTAGCTAAGGCTTATAAAAGAAAGTGTCTCCATAATATCTCAGTTCAAAGTGCTGCCCTTTTGAGGATTTAGTGGCAGACCATGGAGAGGTTGGATGTGCCAGATTGAGAACTTGGGTGGCAGGGCAGAACCAAGACAGCTCAAATTGTGAAAACAGATGTCCCTGTACTTCCAAGGCTCCAGCCTGTTATGAGGGTTCTGGCATTTAAGAGCCAGAAAGGAAATGTAGGTGAGGTCAACAAGGTCAATGCACATGGCAGTCAGACAGAAGCTGGCACTGGGAATGTATCTCACCATGGCCATAGGCACTAATTAAAGAAGGATATGTAATGACAGAAACCACAGATACATAATGACAGGTTGCACACACAGCATGAAATGAGTGAAATCAAAATTAGCAAAGGAAGTGGAAACAGAAAAGCATTATAGAATCACAGATTTAACTTGGGTGTTTAGTATTTATGTCCAGGGTAGTATAGACTTTGACATCATGGCAATGCTAAGAGAAGTCAACAGGTCCTGAAATCCTTTATTTGCAATACAAAGACTATGGTTTTTCAACATGGTGCTTAGATTAAAAAGCTCTGGTTAACCAGAGATCTCTCTCATTGCTGTGTCTGTTTCCTCTTCTCATTAGGTCTTGGCAGAAGTATAGACAAAATTCAGAATTTCTCTGAAAGCTAAATTCTTAGCATGATTATGTTCTCAGCAATCATTCTCACCCACCTAGGCCTAATAATTTTAAGGAAATGTAAAAGATTTAATCCTTCTAGCAGAAAAGTAAAACTGTAGTTTAGAGTGACCAGAATAGCAAGCCTTAAAGTAACTAAATGGTAAAAGTTGAATAGTGGATATCTTTTGTGACTATGTTGCAAATATTTCCAGATCAGACTTGGAAGCTCTGAACTTATCCTTTTAAGATGGTCCAACATAGATCAATTTTTTCTTGAATATCTGATGGAATTGGAGGCTTTATGCTTGCTCTTAGTCACCATAATATCATGGAATAAAAGGGTTCTGAAGAAATCCATGTTGTAACAACCTTTCCCAACCTTCCTAAATGCAGGGGTAGCAAAGAGGAAAAAACTCCAAGTTGTCCTCCTAAAATATTACCTGAATTTTGATATGCTGTAACAAATTATTGTCAAGGATTGGAAAAGGGCACAGGTGAGAGCTGCACAGAGATTATCCCAGTTTGTGCCAAGGGCTAAACAATCCCTGATTAGCTCCTGGATTAACTGGAGCTTCATAAAAGCATTGCACAATTATCTATTTTCCCTGCTTGAGCTCTGCACAAGAGCTTTACAGCCAGAGCCAAGGATCTTACAAGGATAGAAAATGCTGTGATTAAAACCTTGTGGGATTGGGTTTGGTTGTTTTGTTTGGTTGGTTGTTTTGTTTGTTTGGTTGTTTTGTTTGGTTGGTTGTTTTGTTTGGTTGGTTGTTTTGTTTGGTTGGTTGTTTTGTTTGTTTGGTTGTTTTGTTTGTTTGGTTGTTTTGTTTGTTTGGTTGTTTTGTTTGTTTGGTTGTTTTGTTTGTTTGGTTGTTTTGTTTGTTTGGTTGGTTTTTGCTTGTTTGTGTTTTTTGCTTGTTTGTGTTTTTTTTTTTTCAAATAACAGGCAGGCAGCAACTTCTATCAAACTGCTCTGTATGTGAAAATCTGTCTTGCCAAAGCTGGAGTTGACTAATCACATGATGCTAGTTAATAATGAGAACATGTCCCAAACTTGCCTCAGACAACTACCAATTTGTTTTTCAGGAACAAATAATGCCATTTTTCTCTAGAAATCCCTCTTTTCTATAAGCTTCTGTGATACTGGTGCTCCAGTACCCATATTTCATCAGCATATGGAGCAATAATAAACAGCTATGTTGTCTCCCCTTTTGGAGCTTGATTGCAAAGAGCCATTTTCTGTCAGGCACTGGGAGCTTGTTTAAATATTGTGCTCTGCATCATTGTATCTTCCCAAGAAGCTGTTTAATTTTGTCTAAACATTTTAATTGCGATCCTAAGGGAAGGGAAGTCATTGCCCATATTAAACATGAATCCCATTATACTAAAACGTTTATGTTTCTCAAAGGCTATTTATAGATGCTTTCCTAGTGTATGAAAATGTAAAAAACCAGAGCTGAACAATCATCTCCTGGCTCTGCTTGCCAGGCTGTGCCTCGGCTTGTTTATTCCAGTGGTCAGGCAAGACACATGAACAGGGCTCCTTTCAGCATTTCTGGCATTCCTGGAAACAGGGATGAGTGGCTTGTGGAGCCAAGGCAGGTGCCAGGGAAAGGGTGTGCTCAGCAAGGAGAACAGAGCTTGGTGGCCTTACAGATTTACAAGGGAGAACAGTGTGTGGATGTAAGTCTCAGAGGGACAAAACCAGACTGAAATTGAATAAATGGTAATTCTGCCTCAAATCTGCAGTGAAAGGAGCAATGGAGACGTTGCCATAGTTTTGTCAGAAGCCTGGTGTGCATATTCAAGGTGGAGCAGGTTTGTTTGCCTGCTTGATTCAAAATACCCTGAACCAGTGTGTACCACTGGTCACACAGAGTATGACCCACCCTGTCTGCAGGGTTAGATGATTTCAGATGATCTCTGCAGATTTAGAGGATTTCTGACTCATGGCAGCAACCATCTCTTCCTCTCCACAGGTGGCCAGAGTCTCTACTGCTAGTAAGTCGTACAGCACACAGATGTGGTTTTACAGATGCAAATATCTTTGCATTTTGCACTAAATGGAACTTGGATGTAGCTGTGGCCCTGTTTCATAGCTTCTCACTTTTCAGGAGTTGAGGAAGCCAGTGAAAGCCCAGCTTCATCTACAGGGAAACAAATCTGGGCAACTGGCAACACTCTAATCAAGGAAATGTGGGGATTTAACACCCAGTACAGTTGCTGTTACCTTAGATGTGCCATCAGGTGAATGTGGTTTCTTGCAGATTATTAATGAACCTTATCCTTAATCTGAGCAAGCATAGTTTTTAACATTTCATAGAAAGTATCACCACTAACAACACAGCACTCCTGGCAATACCAATAGCACAAAACCCCATTATTTTCCTGCAAACTACTAAAAGTGCAGCTTAGCTTCTATCAAAGGCAAAACATCCAAGAAAGAGAAAGCCATTATATGTTTCTCAGTACTCAGCATAGTCTCATATGTTTTTGTGTTATTGACAAGAATGAGTTTTCCTTCAAAAAACATTTTCAATAAAGAAAATAAGGTTTCTGGAAAACAACCTGGTATTTTAAAAAATATTAGAATTCCTGAAAAACAATTGAATTTGGGTTCAAAGACACTGAAATCTGAAAAATAGAAATATAAAAGGTTTCATTTTTTTTTCCCCTAAAGATACTTTTTTTTTTAACTACTATTTTTTTGAGGTTACTATAGAATAGCATTCACTGGAAATTTTCTCCTCCCTGAAAAAACTTCCCTCTGTCCCCAGCATATTGAGACTGGCTGTAAATATCTCACTGAGCTAGCTGGTTGTAGACTGAAATTTCTTTCTGTTCATATATCATTACCTAGGAATAAACTATAATAAAAATGAAAGAGCATTAGAAAGTGCCAGTGAGAGCCAAGCTGTATCACCAAAACTTGCTCTTCTTTTCCTGTCCTTTCTCCTCCTTGACAGTATTTAATAGACCACCTGACCCTGCTGACAACAAAACTGTGAAACTGCATTTTCTAATATCCACAGCATCACAGGGAGCATCCATTTCTAGGAACCCCAGAGTGCTGAGCTAATATTGCAGGCTTATTTGGTCCTACATAATTAGTTATAATGACAAAAAGGACTAGCAGAACAGAAAGCCTTTCCAGCAGGCACTGTCATTTCTGGGTGGTGTTTTATATTGTCTAGACTGTAGCACTGTAGCTTTCCAGCTCTGATGGAGCCTCAATTAATGTGGAACATAAAGGAGGGTGAAACGTTTTGATTACTTGGAGTGTGGAGAGAAGAAATTATGCTAGCAATGTATTTTAGCATATTAATCTTGCCCTTTTTAAAAATAACATTGCAATTAGTTTTTTCTTGATGTTAAGAGGAAATTAGTGCCTTGCAAAGCTTATACATCAAATTAAACAGGAATAAGACAGACATATATTGTGTTTAGTATGTTTTTAGCCCTACTACTACTGAACTACTGTATGTCTGTGTGTATTTGTGAGTGTTCATGCACACATGAATAATGTAGTCAGCTAAATAATAACAGGATTGAAGCTAAAATTGGACAGTGTTACAAGGGACATTTCTAAGTGCTATCAGTACTTGGAGCTATGTCTGTGTATCAAAATTGACAACAGGCAGAACTTAACACCTTTAATTTAAATGGTGCTAAACTTGCCTGTTTCTTGTGTAACTTATTAGTTAATATTATAGAAAATTTTTGTCACTGTCAACAGATGTGTAGATTTTATCATCTTGGGCCTGTCTAGAGTCATTAATTTGTCAAGTTTAAGATCAAGAAGAGGCAGTCATTTAATGACATCAGAAAATGCCTGACTGGTAGACTAGTCTGAATGTCTGCAGGAGTGGTCAGGAGAATCTTTGCATTGGCAGTCAGATGTATTTCTTTTGGTTAGTACTGTGGATATTTCATTTTTATGCTAAAAGTTAGCCTGACATGCAGAAAAGAGCTTTTGAAGAAAAACAGATAATGGAAGAGTGACTAAATACCATATATATAAGCCACAGTATAAATGATATCTACTGACAAGTAGTCAATACAGAGTGCAGAAATCCAACACTCTGTTGTTAAATTTGCTTTAAACTGCAGGTTTAATTTGATGTGGACTCCTGTGCCATGTAGCCTTCCTCTGTTCCCAGTTCAGACATGGCTCAGGCAGGTTCTGCTTCCCATGCCATATCCCAACAGAGGGCAATGCTGAAGAGAAAAGTGCCAGTTTCAAATACAGACTGTTGGCCAAGAAGTGCATCCACTTACAGGAGACACTTTGAGGTTGTACTGTTTTAATTCAAATTTCTGCTTAAAGAGGGCCTGAGGCTTTTGATTTCTCATTCCAAATTACACATGAGAATTTAGAAGTAACAGCAGAACACATTGCCAAACATTCACTGAGTTTCTGCCTCTCTTTTTCCCTCCATATTAATATTAAAAAAGCCTTTTGCTATCTGTAGATATTTGGTGGACTGACTTTATAATCCTGTATCTATATTGAGTAATTATATTCATGTGTCTTCACTGTAAGCTGCAAGTTAATACTTTGTCCTTCAGAAAAATCTTGCAAAAATTAGGGAGAAGGAGAGAATCTTTCCTTCTAAACCTCTGCAAATATGTACCCATTTCCAGTTGTGATACTGTGATAATGTAGTGCTTATCACATACTCTTTGCTTTTCTCAGTTGTATTTTTCTGATTATTATAAGAATGGTCTAAAACTGTGCTGTCTCCTGCCAATTTCTCATTTTTATGACAGAAGCAAATGTCAGAGTTGAGCAGTGACACAATGTTTTGACTCCTTTGAATATTATTTACCAGTGTAAGTTTTGAGCAGTTCACATTTGGCGGGCACTTCTGTTTGTACCCAGTGAAACCTGCTCTGAGCTAAGATCAAAAGGAATCATCATTCTGATTCACTGAGCATAAGGAGTCATAAAGATACTCTTATAACACTCTGGCAAGGACAAAAAAAATAGCTTGGCACTAAACCATGTATAGGGCTGTGATTATAACATAATGGCAGATGATGAAAATGAAATCCATTCCTAGAACATGACTGTAAAGATTTATCTAACTATATTGTGTGAGAGGTGATTTGCTGGCTCTGGTTTGGCAGCAGGACCCAGGGGTGCAGAACCAGGCAGAAGGGTGGGTTATGTCTCAGAGGGACTTGCAGAAGAGTTCAGCTGCTGTTTCACCTTTTAAGCCTTTGTGCCACAGATGCTCCTCTGTTTATCAGAGCAAAGCCTGAGATCTGTAGACTCAAAGAGCAGTAAAAGGCACTGGCATACCCTAACATAGGGGTGGTCCTGACATTTAAAATTAAGAAACTTTTTCTAGGCACCTAAGTTTTCTTTCGTTTTTGATAAAGTTTCCTTTGTACTTTTCCTGAGAAAACAGTAAATTAGAAATACGCACGTGACTTAGAGACAATTTTTCCAGAACCCTTAACATTGCAGTTATGTATTTATTTGTAGACTGTTACTAAAAAAAAACCAGAGGAGAGTTAGCTCCTTTCCCTTTATTTCTGTACCTGTGGTAGCTGACTTGTAGCCTGTAAAAATCACGTGTGCCTCAGGTCGCACTGTCAGTGAGGACAGTACCAGCTGATTTTCCTCTTCCCTCATGGCTTTTCAGAGGAAGTGATTTTTGCAGCTCCATAAGTTGAGCCAGGACAGAGGAGGAAAAGCAAATTATGACAGAGACAGGAACTGCTTCTTTGGTGGCAGATGATTTTCTCATTCAAATGTACTTATTCTTAGAGATGGTCAACCTGAATTAACATTTTCCTGAGCCATGTCAGATTTGATCCAGGGAAGTATAGTTTCAGCAAAAGTCATAGTTTCAGGAGAAAAAAGGATTTTGCATTTGGAACGTGGAAGCCAGTACATTGTCTAGGAAATGGGCCTCTGGGATCTCAACCTATCATCACTGAAGTGTGAAGTTCTAATTGTATTGCTTTTCATAATGAATCTGCTACATAAATATTATTCAATACCTGCAAATTTGCACTGGTGGGAAATGGAGAGGTTATAATGCAGGGAAGATTTATGCCAGCTAGATGCTGGGCTGTCATGATTAAAAATTTTCCACCCATTATGTGAATCCTATTGATCATTGCAGGAAGCAGAAAATTGTGCTGTTCATTGATTTTGTGTGGCTGCAGAATGCATTAGGCCTGATGCATTTGATGGGTAGCCAGGTTTTCAAAGGAAGTTCAGTTAAGCTAATCTTAGTTCAGAGGAATATGCACAATGGAATAAGAACCCTTGTAATTGCAAGAGCAAATAGAAGAGTCAGAGGACTATATTATGAGCCATATCAGCAAAAGAATTAGACATGAGCCTTCCCAAGACACAAAAGTAAAATGCATCAAGGCTTTGATGCTGTTTTTCGTGAACGTAGCAATTACTGGATGAATTGGGTTTTAGTTTCTCACCCATCAGCCAAGATAGTGAACAAAAAGCAATTAGTTCTTCTGCCTCAGCAAAGGGGAGTTATCACGTTTTCATCTACTACTTAAAATATGGTGAAGAAATTAGTTTGAATCTAAAAGTAGAGCAGGAGGGGTACAAGGGCAAAGGGGAGAGAAAAAGAAAATTTGCAGGCAGAGGGAATTTTACCTTTTGAAATTTGTTTCTACTGATTTGGTCCTTATTATCTCTCTTTTTATTAGCTTATGATAATGCTTAGTGTCATCTCTGTATCACAAGCTGCATTTCCTATGAACAAAGGCTTTGAGCAAATTTAATCCCCAAAATAAATTCTGTCAGTATCTAATGCAGGGATTAATTCCAATCTTAGAAATAAAGAGAAGAAAAGATTATTTTGCATCCCAGCTGGATGCTGTCTTACTGGCATGTTATAACAATGTAAGGAGTTACATCTCTGTGATAAAGGAAATATTAAAATTGCATGTATCTTTGGGTAGTACATTAACTCTTCCTGGAAGTCCAAACATACAGATCATTCAACATCTGAGTCACTTCTAATAGTGACACCCAAGCCACTTGGATCCTGCAAAAGTTTTGAAGGGTACATGCCCTTAAGCATAAGAACATATTTAGTCCAGATTTTTGTTCTTTACTTGCTAGTTCTAGTAATTTTATCAAGAGAAATGTGTCTTGAAATGACTACATTTAGAGTATGCTAATACTTTTTTATTAAAAAATGCCAAAAATGCTACCAGCAACATGAAGAAGTATTTTTAAATGTTATATATATATGTGTGTGCGTGTTTACTCACATAATAGATTAGGTGAAAAAAACCATATGGGTATTGTTCCATTCTTACTGGTTTATGTCTTACAACATCAGATTTTCAAAACAGAGTTTCTGCAGCAATGACAAATGTAAAAGAACAGCTACTTTAACTTTCACATATCATTAGGTGAACAAAAATTGTATGTGACCTTCTCTGCATAAAACCAGTAACAAGTGAGATTGGAGAGTTCTGTTTATGTGTTTCCTCATGATTAATAACCCTGAGGGGGAAATTGAAGGTTTTGTTTTAGTACTGAAAAGATGCTATAACTGTAAACATGAGTGTGAACTCTTCAAATAAAGTGACAGTGATCATCATAAAAATCTATGGAAAGTTTTCACTCTTTTCTTCTCCATTAAAGGCACAGATCATAGTGAGAATTTAATCTTGCCAGCAGACTAAGAAAATTTCAGTTAAAGTTTATCTGTGACTAAATCCTACAAGCATTTAAAGAGTAACTCTGAAATCCTGCAAAGATGTATCCCACATATGAAGCTTTGGAGAACTGAAATCCTAATCTGTAATGAAGAAGCAAAGCCCTGTACAGTAGTTTAGTTATTCCACTGCTTTCTAAATATAGCCATGTCTGGGGGATTAAAGCAACAGAAAAACAGTGCTGTAACATAAAATGTCAGGAACTGAAAGAATGGGAAATGACATCGGGAACAAGGATCACAGCTCTGCACTGAGGTCTTTAGCTGTGCAACCCAGAGGATAGATTTGCTCTTGTCTGGAAGCCAGCCCAGCTCAATTTAAAAGACCAGGTTCAGGAATTACTCAGACACAGCATGTCTGACTAGACTGGAGCAATTGAAATATTTGCCCACACAGTTGCTTATCAGACAATGTATTCTCCTTTTGACAGACCTTTCATCAATGTTATTTAACAGTTGTTTACTCCTAGAGCATCCAATTACCAATTAAATGTTATTAAAAACATTGCATCACTTTTCACTGATTTAATTCTGCAGTTTCCTCAAGAAGATGTCATGGACCACAGGCTTTAAGTTTTTCCAGCAGGCAAATCTGAACTGTAATTCTGTACTGTGCATCAAACTGCATGCCTATAAATAATGAGTGGTGACAAATGAGCACATCCAGAAACCCTGGGGTAAAACAAAAAAAATTGCTGATAGATAAACCACCTGCTAGCTTGAGGTTCTCTGCTGCACACCGGAGGGTTTGCTCTCTTATTTTGCACAATATTTCATGGTGGCAGCCTCTGAGATTTTAGGTCTGTAAAAGCCACTGTACTGCCCATATTCCCTGTATTCACAGTAGTTGTCAAAAAAATCATTGCAAGGTAATTATGGTAAGCACCAAGACAGAGGAAAGAAAATGAGATAAAATGCAAATGAAGGACGATGATTCTGAAGCTGTGGGGTGTGATCTCAGTGACCTCCTGCAGGGCCGTGAAAAGGCACAGAAATGAGCTATATAATCTTGCTGTTTCATGATTTTTGTTTTAAGATTTCTTTTGCTGAATCCTAAAAGCATAATTTGCAGGAATTAGACGTTCATAAGTCACTTTACTCCTACTCTGGAGGGCATATAGGAAATTTGCGAGGGGCAGTGAGAGAAGCAGCTCTGAAACTTGAAATAAACATTTTCATTTCGTGTTGTTAAAGACAAAAAATTTTTGTTTCTTGTGAACCCTGTGAATGGAAGCTATCAAATATCATAGCCAAGTCAGTAACAGATCACTGTGGCTGTCAACAAAAAGAAGTAAAAAAACATAAGAGTTAGCTTTTAAACCATGTGACTGGAATATATTAGTTTATCTAAAACTTATGGCTTCTTCTGCCATGGAGTCAGGCTCATCTGCAAAAGGTGTCCTGCATCCCATCTGGAAATTAATAGCTCTTCATCTATCATGACTGTATAAAGGGAATGGTGTTTTGGGTAAAAACCCAAAGGTCTATACTGTTTTCAAGAGGAGTAAAGTACTAGTTTGTTGTTTTGCTTGGTTTGTTTTGGGGTTTTCTTTACAGGGATTTTTGAACAGGAAAGAGAACCAGAAAAACACAAAATTGTGGTGCACGACCATGAAAAATTTGCATAGAAAAAAATGAAGATTTTTGATGAGCTATGTAGAATCCATTCAAGGGTCCAAGGTCATGGTCATTATTATAGTTCACAAAATTTGGGTAGTTTTACAGTGTCCAGCCTCCAGTAATGGGATGTCTCATATGAGTCTTCTAGCAGGGAGGGAATCTTACCAGTTTGTCTAAGACAGGTGAAGCAGCAAATATCGTCATTATGATGGGAAAAGAGAGTTTAGCACAGTTTAAACTGAAATGAACCATTTCAGTCCTCCTCACAGAATTTGTTCTCTGAGCACTGAGGTGCTCCACTCTCTCTGGATGGGATCTTGTCACTGTGCCATGAGAAAATCCGTGTGTTTCTGCAGCCCTGGTGAAAACACATGCTATTTTTTTGACAGAGTTTTTTTCAGTATAGCTTTCTCCTTTTCTTTCCTGAAATCTCATCTCTTTCTGGCCACCCTGCTCCCCTTGCACCCCATCCTATTGCCTGGAGATTTGTTGGTTGGTTGTGTCCAATACATCTATTCAGAGCATGCACCAAGGCTGGGGCCCCTAGGAGAAAGAAGAATGAAAGCTTTGCAGTCCCTGAAACACAGGTAGAAGGAGTTCTTGAGGAATCCCAAACAGCTCGAGTGTTAAAACAGCTCGTGTCCATTCTGGGACTTTCCTGTCAGGTCACATATTTATAATCTGTGGCATTTCCTGACCTCCAGCTTTGCATCCTGGCTGCATCCTGCAATCCTAGAAATGCCTTTTGGTCACCAAACACTCTTTCTTGTAAAACTCCTGAAGTTTTTAGTTGTGTAGGCTCACTTTTCTTCCAAATGCCATGGTCCATCACAGTGTTTTAAAGTATTGCTCATTTAGACAGCTACATCCTGATAAGCACAGAAAAGCAGGTTATCATATTCTTCATGGGAGGTCATGTAAGACTTTTATGCCTTATTTGTGTCCCAAATAACTTTGATCATTCCACAATACATCCTATTAAGCATTTGCTGTTTAATGATACAAATAGAAGACAAATTTTCATATCTGAAACTGGTTTTCCTCCCTTTTGATGGAAATTGAGGTTGTTTTTCAATTTCCATTAGATCTCCTTTTTAATTATAAACCATGCTTTCTTTTATTTCAGACTGCTAAATGCAGTGGAACAAAACTGATTTCAGAGAATTAAGTTCTATTTGGATTCATTTTAATTTTATTACCACTTTGCCCATGGGGTTTGCCTTCTGTCTTTGTGTTTGGTAAGAGAAAACTACTTTTTAAAATAAAATATCATAAAAAATACATACTAGAAAACAATAAAAAGTGCATGGATGGGGAGGTGGAAGAGAGAAATTCATAAATATCAGTTGCTAGAGATGCTAAAATTAAGTGATAGCTGTTTGCTTGCCCCAAAATTAGGTAAGCTATGAACTGATGAGAGCTGAGCGTGAATTCCATGCCATATTCTCTATATCATGTGTCCATCTGCTTATTATAAATCTGCTCTGGTGAACGTGCCTCCAGCGCCCTGGGGAGTGTCACGCTCATGCTCTGCCTCTTCCCCACCTAAATGCCTGCATCCCTGGGCAGCACGATGTACCTGAGCAATGGCTTTGGGCTGTTCTGGCCAGCTCACCCCCAGCTGCAGGGCCTTGGCAGGAGCTGCCTCTCCAAGCCCTGGGCTGCACAGCTCGGGGTGACCCTCAAGGAAATGTGAGCACAGCCAGGGAACTCATTGACCTTGTGTTCCCTGTGGTTCTTCACTAAAGATTTTAACTACTGCACTTGACCTTAATTTACTTAGAGCATTTAAAATGAGCTAAGGTTTAATGCCTGCTTTTGTCCTTTTCTGAAGTGCAGCCACCATGAATTGCTTAATTAACTCATTAGGGCCCTAAGCCAAGCAGATATCTAAGCCAACCTTGCCTTTAAGACCAATTGTGAAAGGGCTGGAACTATCCAAGCCTAAACCCACAACATGTTCTTTTCCATGCTTGAAAACCTCAGGCAACAAATGGGAAGTCAGAGTTAAAGTGTATTTGAAGACAATTTGACACACTATTTTTCTTCATTTTAAAAATGCACATAGATCTCCACATCTTTGCAAAAACAATCGTCGCTTCAGTTCATTCTTGATTTTTATTAGAAATTATTTGCAGCCTTCTAACCCCATGTTCCATTATTTGCTTTAAGATTTCAGATTGCCTCAGTTTACCTTGTTATCCAGATTCCTTCCACTTAGCCAGAAGCAATGTTAAAGGGGGGCAGCAAATGTAATATAGCTCTGTTACTTTTCTTGTCTTTTGCTGTAAAAACTTTCTCTGGAGTACAGGTTTTTACTGTTGTTTTACTTTTTACTGGTTTACTTTTTTATTAGTAAGTGATAATTAAATTGGAAAGTGGCAGCAAAAAGCATTACTCACAGTGGAAAGTTATCCTTTGAAGTAAGGTTTCTCAGTCTTTTCTAAGGAAAGAACATAACAAGCAGTAAGACAGGGAAGCAGATCTGTCATCTGAATTAGATACAACTAGTAAGTAAAATACAGAAACCAAAATAACAAATGGAATATTGTAAATCACATCCTCCTTTATCTTGATGGCACAAAAAGGAACTTAGGAGTATGCTTTGTTTGTGCTAGAAATTTTCTAAGCAATTTTAAGAGTTTTGTAAGTTGCTTCTGCCCCCTATACTATGTGGTAATTTTCTCAGTTAATTACATCTTAAATTCTGAATTCTGTGGAATAAATCTGCTTTTTCATGCAAGTAAGCTCTAATGGATTAGAAGAATATAGGAAGACTAAAAGATGTTGGCTGGAGAACAAAACCCCATTATGTTTCCCACCATGGAGAAAGTGAGATTCCATAATGTTCTACTGTTCCATTTTTTGTTTTTATGGAGGAAAAGAATACTTTGTGTTTGCCTTCAATGAGAATTGTTAAGCATTCTCTTGTTTATCCCCCCGAATAAAAATATTGGTTAAATATTTTAATCAGAATTATAAATAAATTATAATAAATTATTATTATTTTATATTTCTGAGACTTGAATACAAATATTTCGTTACCATAATTTAGATTAGTTTTAGTAATTTTATTATTTTAGATTTTGTTAGCATACAGACCAGTATTTCTTTGTGCAGAGTTATATTTTATTCAACCAACAGAAAGATCTCTTCATCACACAAGTTGAGGTTTTTCTACCATAAGCTGACTTCCCTGTGATCTGCATGTCAGCCTAACCCATTCTTCCTGTAAAATGAAAGAAGTGGGGGAAAAAGAAAGAGGAGATAATTCCTTTTAATTCTATGATATAGTGACTGTATGGGAGGATAAATGCAGACCTTTTTCCATGAGCAACAGGTAGCCATAAAGCTGGAGGCAGCAGCACTCCCTGTTCTCCTGGCAGTACCTACATCTGACCTGCTCATTCATACTCAAGGCAGCTACTGGCCTTTATAAAGGGAAGAAAAAAGCTAAATTCTTTTTCTATACATACATTCACTAAGTTTAGAAATCAGTCCAGATGAGGGAAGGAGGATTTCTCAAATATGCCACTAACCATCACTTTAAAAATACTGAAATAAGCAGAAGCATGCTGATTATTTTGGAGTAAATCTCATTGCCAGCAAAGTAAATTTTGCACTCTTAGAAAAATTTTCCTGCTAGAAATTATATATATATATCAAAGTAGTAGTCTATTGGATTGAGACAACTCAATCAATAGTGTTTCCTTAGGATTTCTACGAGTCACTTCTTTAAGAGCCTTCCCCCATGTGGTCATTTCTGTGAAGTTTTACCATGTGTGGTCGATACAAGGGCACTGCACACACCCTCCAGCAGCCATGGAGCCATCATATCCTGCTTTTAGATGTATAAATTATGTACTGTTTAAGAAAACCTATGTAAATATGGACTGAATGTTCCTATTTTGTGCTTCCACTTCAGTATGCTGCAGAGGAATCTGTTTGAGTATTTCACAAAGCTATTTCTGAAGTTTTTTCTTCTCTGGTTCAATTGCTTCCGAAGCCAAAATTGAAGAGGTACATGTAAATGTTTGAGTTGGTTATCTGATTGAGCACATCTGAAGGGTTATCTCCTTTTTCTCTGAGAATTTCAAGCTCATTTTTTCTGTATCCAGTAGCATGCACAAAATGTAGCGTTTGACGTTAGTGACAAGACAGATACAACAGCAAATTGGAAGGGCCATAGGAAGGATCTTGCAGCACAGTAATAACTTCCCCTTTTTAGTGTGAGAAATCTTTAAACAGCAGTACAGAATTACTCCATTTGGTGATAAATCCCTGGGCCATAGCACCTTGAATGCCTGCATCTAGATGAGCCAGCTAATTTTATGGACTGACTGGAAATTCCAGATGACAATTAAAACCATGTAAAAATTACATGCACTAGGAAGCTAATCTAGTCTTATCAGCTTTCAAGGACTTGCAAGACAGATTCCTTCCTCTCATTTTTCTCAAACTTGTTCTTTTTTTCATTCTCTGTGAAGAGATAAAGTATTAAATTAATTTTGAAGATACTCTAATGGCTTACCACAGTAACATTTACCTGCTCCATGTACAGAGGGTTTCAAGAGCATTTAAAAAGGAACACAGCTCAATCTATTTTTCTCCATTCATTGGAAAATTTAGAGCCAAGTTTTGAGACAGGTAAAAAACAGTAAATCTTGAAAGTCTTGTAGCTTGGGCTGAAGAATGTGGGAAGAAGGGGGTTAACAGAGAAAGCACTGCAACTGCACTTTGGAGATCAGTAATTGTCAAGTGAAAATCCCTGCATCATCACAACCAAATTTAGATGAATTTTCTTTTCAGATGATAAAGGTTCATCATTGACCTGTTCTTCTGTTGCATTATTTGTGCAGCTGCTTGTGTTCCTATTAGTGGTTAGCGTATGTACAGCCTATCTACCTGATTGTACAACAGCTTTTATAAAATTCCCTGCAAAAATCTTGCAGAATAGGAGAAATTTCAGAATGTGTTTTTAGAAAGATATAACCTCTATTACATGGTGATTATCACGTTGACTCTATAACATAATTTTATTAATAATTAAACCACTCAGTTTTACCCTCTGCTTGATTGCTGTATGGGTAGCTGTAATTAACCTCTACTGATGTTAATTATGCACAAAGTGGGATCTTGGAGCTGCTGACCATGCAATTTGTGAAACAACTCAGGAGGTGCTATGGCTTGCATAGTGTTTCTATGCACTCTTTCAACTTATGGCACAATGAGAAGTCAAAGTGGTGAGAGTTGTCCTTTGAAAAAAGTTATAGAGTTCGCTCCGTAAAGTCATTGAAGTTCATTTGTCTCAGAGTCAAAATGAGTAGAGGTGCCACCAAGATATCTCTGTAAATGTCCTGCTGTGAAAGACTTGTAGAAATTGATCAAGCCAAATTAGATGTGATTAAATTCCTCAAAGGACTCGTTTCATGAAGGCCCAGTTACGCTAAGAGCCTGTAGACAGAACAGGAAGACCATTCCATGTAATCCCTCTGCACTGGCTTTACAGATGCTGACAGGAGCCTCACAAAAGACGGAACAGTGAGGACATAGGTATAATCTCCTTGATGTTGTAAAGATGTTGGTATTTCAATAGAAAGCTGCTCAGGGAGTTATCCTATGTAAAGATGAAATTTTATAGGTCAGTTTGTAAGATTTGTAGGAAAAATTCTCACTCCATTACTCTACACAGGATTAACTTCTGTTTCACAGGGATCAAACCAGTTTATCAGCGCACAGCTTCTCCAAGCTGCAAGCAATGCTAGGATTAGAATTGCAAATAATTCTACAAACAGACTTCAGCAATTAGATTGAAGCAGCCTGATGGCTGTTAAAATGAAGAAAGCTTAACTGGTTAAAAGGTGTGTTTAAATGTGTGTTAAAACAAATCATCAAGCTTGTGATTTGTTTGTAAACAAGTGCAGCAAAGAACCCAGGATAAAAGTTCTCCAGTAGCAATTGGGACCTCAAGGATCAGTCTCTATCACTAGGACTGGAGCCTGTGGGGCCTCTGAAAATATCTATTATTTGATAATCACTGGATGGAAATATGGTCTTTATCTTCCAGCTCTATTGGATAGGAGGAATAGCTAGGAGTAAAAAGGTTCTATTGAAGATGCTGGTCTTGTGCCAAATTCTTATGGTCCGCAAGGCCATTTAGATTTATAGAGTCCCTCAGTGCAAAGAAAGCTCTCCAGAGTATGTCCCTCACTTGTGCACTTTCTTTCCATAGAAAATATCTAGCAATAACTTGATAGTCTGGTATTATTTGCATACTGACTAAATTGTTTCAATATCAGCAGAAAACTAAGTATCAATGACTTATTAATATCATTTTTTCATATTACCAAATGTAATTGCACTGATGGCTTTGTGTAACTTGAACTAAAATGCACAATATAATAGTAGGACCAAACCAATATAATATGAAAACTTATTCAGAAAAATATTTATTTTTTTTTAAATATTTGGGAAACAAAAAGTTAAAAAGTTGAGTCAACGTTTCTTTACACGAACTAGAAATCGGGATGTGTTTCTGGCTGCAGAGCTTCAAAAAGTTATTTTCTTAAACCTAATCAGTCCTACATACATTGCAGTACGTGAGAGTTACAGTGTTGCAGAGCAGTGTCATTGTACCAGACACAACAATAGAGTCTGGCAATAAGATGTAAAAAAATACCACCAACTACAACCAGTGAAAAAATTTTCCCCTCAGTTCCCCAACTTAAAGAGTCAGGAGGAGCAGGCGGGGTGCTCCACCTCCTTCTCCCCTCAGTCCCGGCCACATGCGCACCATGGCACTGAGCCCTGCCTCTGGACAGCCGGGGGCAGCCGCACCTCCCGGCCCCGCAGCTACAATCCCTGCCCGGGCTGCGGAGGGCTCTGCTCCCTGTGCGGACGAGCGGCGGCGGCGGCAGAGCCCGGAGAGCCTCCAGGGACACCTGGGGGATCCGTGGCCAGCACCTTCCGGCCCAAGCCCTTGTCTCCCGCTCCCTCCTGGCCATGGCAAGAGCCGGCTGGGATGGCCCTGGCAGGAGGCTTTCCTTGCATTGCCTCAGTCTGGCCTCTGACCGTGGCTCTGTTCCTCTCTCTTCCAGCTCTTCAAGCCCTGAAGGAAGAAGAGAGGCCGTCCTGCACCAGCATCCTGCTTCAGCTGACCTTCGAAAGAAGATCTGCAGAACTTTGTTCGTCAGCTGGATCAGATGTACCGGTGTCCGTCGGCGATTTTCAGTGCTCACTGAAGATGGGAGCACAGAGCAGGATGTAGCAGCTGGAGCTCCAGGCACAGCTCTTGCTGCTCAGAGCTGAGCCTGTGGAAGCTCCAGCAGCTCCTGCCATCTCTTTGCCTGTTGGCAGCTCCCTTCCTGCAGCCCTCAGGTCCTGCCCATCCCCTCTTCACCTCCCAGCTCACCCCTTCCCTTGGCTGTCCCTTAATAAACAGTTTGGGTTTTTCACTTGACCCCGCATCTCCGTGGTGCTGAAGCGGCGCAAAACCTGAGCCCGGGGACACGCAGGGCCCTGCTGCCGTTCTCCTCCGCGCTGCGTTCTGGGCACGGACAGAGAGGAACAAGGGCAGCTCGGCTGCAAAGGTCCCTGTCCTGCTGCTCCAGCTGCACAGCACCGTGGAGTTAAAGGTCGTGCTGAGCACGCTGAAGGGGACAAGGACCCTGGGTTTTAGAAGAGCACACTTGAGTGTGTGCTGTGAAGCCAGCCGTGAGGGAGTCCATGGCATGGATCCACTGAGGGCAAAGGAGCTTGCAATGCCGGAAGGTTTGCAAAGAGCTTCCTGAAAGCTCCATCCCTACACAGGGACAGGAAGAGGGCAGAACCAGAGACCACCGTGGCCTAGCTGTGAGCTTTGGGTGTGCCTAAAAGCAAATGGAGCAGCAGCAGCAGCAGGGAGTGGCCGAGACTCGGAGGCGCGACCGTCCCAGCGGCCGCAGCGCTGTCAGGCAGTGCCTGCACACTGGGTGCGGTTCTGGCGGCTCTGCTCTCCCCACGAGCGAGGAATCGCAGCCCCTGCCTCAGAGCCGGTCAGAAACCGAGCAAACGAGACCAGAGGCAGGGGACCCTTCCCATCTCTCTGGGGCATGGCAGCAAAACAGCCGCTGCGTCCTCCTGTGCCTGTGTTTGGGCTTTGCTGAGCCCAGAGCTGGCCAGCTTGTGCTCTGCTGTGCCAAGAGGATTCTGAGCGGGCAGGAGAAGGGCCGTGCACAGTGGGGAAGGGGCTCACGAGAGCCTCCTGTGGGAGCAGGGCTGCGTTCCCAGGCTGGGAACAGCCTGGTTTTGGTGCCCTGAGCACGGGCAGGAGCTCAGGCACGTGAGGAGGCAGCGGGCAGCTCTCGTTTATAGGGGGCCCGGGGCTGCGCGCCACAAGGGACACGTGGAAACAGACTCGGGGGAAGGAGGGTGAGCTGCAGCTGGAGTGCCTGTGCTGCAAGGAGCAGAAGTAATTCAGCCTTGCCAGGGTTTCTTAAGTGTGTGTTGGTGTTCCCTAGGAAATGTGGGCATTTGGGGAAATGCCTTTGGAAGAGAGGGGCTTGCTTCTCAAGCAAAGTGCTTCCCCAGGGGCCCCCAGTGAGGTAGGTGCAGCTGTCTCCCTTTGGCTCCCTGAGCTCCTTTCCATCCTTGAGGCCCCTTGAACTTGGCAGAGGGGCGTGGGAAGGGAGAAGACCGTGAAGAGAAGCTTTGGCATCTGCCTGGGCCTGCGGAGACCAAGCCGAGCACCAGCGGCAGGGTGTGTTCCCCCCCTCTGAGCACAGGACAGAGCCGGATCATCTCTGTCCAGCCGAGAGCCCCAAACGCCTCTCAGAGAGCTGTGATTTCAAAGGCCTTTATGCACACATTGATGCCATCTTCCCTCTCTGGTGTGTTTGAACTCTTGGCAAGACGCGTTTGCCTCTTGCTGGAAGCTGCTCTGCTCCAGGGCCGGCACCGAGCTGGGCTGTGCGGGCCGGACACCGTGGAGAGTCCTTTCCTGAGCACTTGGCCGGGCTTGGTGTGTCCAGGCCTGCGTCAGACACTCGGGGCAAGGGATTCCTTCCAGCCGAGGGCACCTTGGGTGGGGAGGGGGCGGCCCTGGGGCACGTGGCAGCGTGTCCAAGGGCCCTTTGTGACACGGTGCGGAAGGGTCACCGAGGGACCGAGTGGGATGGGGTGCGTGAGCAGCCCTTTGTGACACACGCTGACATAGGTTCTGGCGGCGCCGTGGCCACACCACAGTGCTCGGTGCATGCGACGGGAAAGGACGGGACAGAGCAGTGCTGTGAGGAGCCCCCGCACAGCCGGCTCGTTCCTTGCTGACCCGGAGCTTTTCCGAAGCGTTCCTCCTGCGGCTGGCCTCGCGGCCAGACCTCGGGACTCGGTGACTCGGAGTTTTTCTGAGGCATCTCCCATCCCTGCGGCCCGTGCCCTCGTGGCCAGGCCGTGGGGCTTGGTGACCACCATCATTCACGAGGAGTCTCCTGTCCTTGTGGCAGGAGCCCTCGAGAGCAGAGTGCAGGACTTGCTGTCCTGCAGTCTTCCTGAGGCTCCTCTGTCGCAGGCACCTGCAAGGCAGGACTGCGGCACTCGCTGACTCGGACCCTTGACGGGGCATCTGTGTCAAAGGTGCCCTCGAGGTCAGACAGCGAGATGGCGGGCAGACTGCTCGGCCCGTTCAAGGGGCTTCGGGGGAAGAAAAAGAATGGCCCTGCAGCTGCCCCAGCGCAGCAGCCTGCAGAGCCAGAGCAATTGCCACCGCTGCAGGACGGTGAGTGGCGGAGCTAGGCCGCAGGGCAGGTGCTTGCAGCCGGCCTGGCCCCATCCCATCCCATCCCATCCCATGCCATTCCATTCCATCCCATCCCTTGGACGTGCCCACGGACGGGATTGGACAGGGGCCAGGGCTGCCCCCACAATGGCCGTGCTCTGTCCCCTGGGCACCCGGGGGGCTGTCCCTGCCAGGGGAGCGCAGGGCTGGGCTGTGTTCTCCAGCCTCTCCCGCGGCCCCTCAGCTCTGGCTGCACTCGCTCTTTGCCAGATTCGGCCAAGGACCTGACTCAAGAGCAGGAGCCCACCCGTGGCCACTTCCACAGAGCAGCACAGGTACCTGCGGCCGTCCCCACCTGGGCCAGGCCTGCTGGCACTGCCCGGCCGAGCCCCGCGCTTGGAGCAGGCCATGGAACGTCCCTCTCTTCTTCCCGCCCTTCCTTCTGCTGCAGACACTGCGGAGGCTCCTGCGCCTGGGCCGCAGAAGGAGCGGCGGCACCGGCACCGAGGGCACGGCCCAGCCCGACTGCAGGCCCGGCCAGCTGCGGGCACAGGCTGCTGCCGGCTCAGCGTCCTCTGAGCTCGCAGCAGCCTCTGAGCAGGACACGGCCGAGGGCAGGGCGGAGGCTGACGTGGCCCTGACTGAGGGCACGGCCACCACCGACACCCAGGCTCAGGGCATGCCAGCGAGTGACGCCATGCCCACACTGTCCCTGACTCCTCCACCCTCTCTGGAGCTTTTACAGAAGCGTGGCGCTTCTCCACAGCAGGTAAGCAGCCTGGGGCCAGGGCTGAAGGCCTCCCAGGATCACGTGGCCCCTCGAGCTACAGCTGCTGGGCCCCCTCAGCCTTTGAGGCCATCACAGTGGGCTGGGAAGGCGAGCACTTCTTGGGGGAAGCTGGGGAAGTTGCTGCCTTTGGACAGCGCTCCAAGTCTTCCCCATGCCGCCTCCCCCAGGTGCTAGCCACGGTCAGGGACATTCTCCAGAGGCTGGCGTCCTGTGTCACCGTGGACGCTGGGCTGCAAATGGAGATTCTGAGCCTGACGGAGGAACACCCTGCTCCAGTGGTGATGAGCCTCCTATGCTGTGCCCCGACGTGTGACAGGTATGGGGAACAACTCCCTCAAGAGCTCGGTGCTCGCTGGCCCCTAGGGCCCCTGGCCCTGTCGAGCCTGTCGCACGGGCTCTGCCAGACAGGCGGAGAGCTGCGGGAGCCTCGGGCCCCTCTGTTTGCTGAGTCTCTGCCATGCTCCCTCCCTGCCCCTCAGGGCACCGGGGCTCTGTCACCCGGCCCCACGCAGCCGCACGGGGCACGGTGCTGACGCACAGCTCTGCTCCCACAGAGCCGCCACGCTGATGTGGAGAGCCATCGGCACGTCAGAAGTGGCCGCCCAGGTGGTGCTTCCATGGCTGCTCTCTGCCATGGAGGAGCAGCCACCCTACAGCGGCTTCTTCTGCAGCGGGGACAACGAGGCCATCTCTGCCCTGGCTGTGAGTTTCTAGAGCTGGCCTTTGCTCGCCCTCCAGGTGGCCTCTCCAGCAGCTTTCCCCAGCCTTCAGCTCCCTGCCTGGGCTGAAAGCTGGCCTAGGGGCAGCAGGCTGAGTGCTCCCCCTGCGTCTCCCCTCGGGCCCTGCCTCATGGACACCCTGGCACTGAGCGCTGCCTCGGGCTGCTTTGTCTCTTGCAGGCAACTCTGGTGCTCTGGAGGATTGTCCCCATGTCAGAGTGGCACTACGCCATTCTCCTGCATTCTCCCCAGCTCTTCCTGGCTCTGCTCCGGCAAATTGTCATCACCACAGAGCAGATGCCAGGGGACATTGAGACCCAGAGCTTCTGGAGAGCGTGCCAGGAGGAACACGGCCTTCCCAGCGAGCCCAACAGGTGCCAGTCGCCCTGTCCCTCCCACGCCCCCGTGGCCAGGGCCAGCGCTCCCAGAGTGACCTGGCCTTTGCTCGGCACGCAGGTTTACAGTGCAGACCATGAAGGATCTGCTCTCCCGCCTGGGCTTTGACGGGAAGAAGCTGATGGCTCTGGAGCACAAGCGGGTCTGGCAGAAGCTGCTCAATGTCGAGATCCAGCACTATGGAGCGGGTCTGCTGGCCAGGTGAGATCCCCTACTCCTGCCACCACCGCCAGCATTTGTGCCCTGTGCCCGCAGTGCCCCACACAGTCGCCGGGGTTGTAAGCGAGAGGGCCTTGTCGGCGAGGGAGGGCCGAGCAGACTGGAAAAGGCTGGGAGAGGAGGATGCCCAGGAGCAGCCGCCTCCCAAGGGGCCCATGTGCCCTTGCAGAGTGCTGGGGAAAGATCAGACCTCTGTGAGTCTCTCCTGGGACAGGTTTGCCCACCCTGGGAGGCTCAGGGCCTTGGTGCCTTTTTCCCCTGCCAGGGAGGTGTGCCGTGGCTTGAGGCCCTTGTGTCCCTTCATGGCCTCGCAGCTGCTCAGCCTGCTCATGGAGAAGCAGCTGTGCTGGCGTCTGCCTGCCCTGGCCTTCTTTGTGGAGGTGAGCCTGATGGCCAGCGCTGCCTGGCTGAGCTGCCTCCCGGCTCTCGGGCCTCTCGAGGCTGCGGCCGCCTGGGACGCCGCCCGCGCCCGCTGCTGCTGCCGGGGCCCGGCCCTGTGCGGCTCCAGGGCTCCTGGCGGCCGGCTCCCCTGGCACTGCCCTCCTGTGCCTTTCAGCTCCTGGAGTGCCTGGACTTGAGCAAACACGGTCCCAGTGCCCTGTTGCTGCTGTCCAGGTACCTGCCCCACGTGTGCACGGAGAGCGAGCGCCTGGCGCTCCGAGGCCTCGTGGTGCTCAGCAAGGAGCCCTCGCTGGTGAGAAGGGGGCAGTGGCTGAAGCCCCGCTGGCAGCATCGTGGGGCTGGGCAACGCAGACCTCTGGCCTTGGCTGGCCTTTGGCAGCAGAGGCAGCTGCTCCCAGCTCTCCTGCCTCCCGCTTCAGCTGCCCCAGTGCCCCAAGCAGCTGTTGGTGCTGCGGCCCTTCACGGCTTCACAGCACAGTCCGGTCTTGCACGCAGGGACGAGGAATACGCCGCCTGTATCAAGACCTGGTGCAGCTGCTGGCTGATCCAGACCCAGAGATGGTCGAGATGAGCCTCTCTGTGTTCACGCGTACGCTCCAGGACAAAGCCGTCGTGCTACGCAGCGTCCCCGCCCTGAAGATGGCTGAGCCCCTCCTGCCACACTTTGAGAATGTAGGGCTCTGTGCCCCCAGCCAAGGGCACTGGACGCTGCCTGGAAACTCTGTGCAGTTTTGGGCCTTTGCCCCAATGGGCCTGGAGCAGTTGGTGCTTAGGACTTCTCCTTTCCTTCCAGGACAACAGCCACGTGCAGCTGCTCTCCATTCAGCTCTTCGTCAAGGTGATGGAGCTGATAGCGAAAGGGGAGGAGGAGTGTCTCACGACAATCGTGAACCAGAGCCTGCTCCCTCTCTTCTTGCGCTGGCACGATGAGAACCTGCAGGTGGCCGAGGTGAGGTTTTGTGCGATGCTGCCGCATCCCTGGCAGGGGGCTCGGCCGCCTCCTGCCCTGGCGCCTGGCGGGCTCCAGCCTTCCCTGGCCGTGGTGCAGGGACGCGGGTCTGGTGCCACCTGCAGCTCTCTGCCGCTCTCCAGGCCTCTGGCGAAGCCCTGCTTTGTGCGGCACGCTTCCTGAGGAGGGGGGAACTCGAGGAGCTGCTTACGAAGAAGCAGCGGATGAAGTTCGCCGAGAGCCTGGTAAGGACAGCCCGGGAGCCCGAGCCCTGCCCCCGGTGCTCGGTGCGGGGCGCTGGCACCTCTGGCCCTGCCCGGCGCCGCAGCCGGGCCCGCCGGCCTGCGCCCCCCCAGGCCGCTCCCTGCCCCGGGCCGTGCGGGCCGGCTCGGCCGGTGCTGGGCGCAGGGAGCGCCCGGCCGAGGGGCAGAGCCCGCGCCGAGCCTTCCCTGCCGGCCCTCCCCGCAGCTGCTGCAGGACGAGAGCCGAGCGGCCGAGCACCTGCGCTGGGCGCTGCCGCGCCTGCAGAGCCCGCAGAAGCCCGTGCGACTGGCGGCCGTCAGGACCATCGGTGAGCCACGAGCCCGGCGCCCCTCCCTCCCTTCCCTCCCTGCCCCCGGCCCGGCTGCTGCCCCGGCAGCGGGAGCGGCGCCCGGGCCGCTGCAGTCCCGGCCGCCCTCGGCGCTGCCGCCGCCCTGCCGCGGCCGTGCCCTCGGGCGGCAGCGTGCGGCAGGGGCCGGCGGGAGCCCTGCCCGGGCAGGAGGGCGTGCGGCCGCAGGGCTGCCAGCGCCCGTGTCGGCCAGCTGTGCCGCCCGCCGCCGCCACGGGCTCTGTCTTGCCAGGGCTGGCCGGAGTGCTCGTGACGGGGCAGAAGGAGGAGCTCCAGGTCCTCGCTGAGGGTGAGTCGGGGCAGCCGCGTGGCAGCGAGCACCGCCGGGGGCAGCTGCACCTCCCGGCCCCGCAGCTACAATCCGTGCCCGGGCTGCGGAGGGCTCTGCTCCCTGTGCGGACGAGCGGCGGCGGCGGCAGAGCCCGGAGAGCCTCCAGGGACACCTGGGGGATCCGTGGCCAGCACCTTCCGGCCCAAGCCCTTGTCTCCCGCTCCCTCCTGGCCATGGCAAGAGCCGGCTGGGATGGCCCTGGCAGGAGGCTTTCCTTGCATTGCCTCAATCTGGCCTCTGACCGTGGCTCTGTTCCTCTCTCTTCCAGCTCTTCAAGCCCTGAAGGAAGAAGAGAGGCCGTCCTGCACCAGCATCCTGCTTCAGCTGACCTTCGAAAGAAGATCTGCAGAACTTTGTTCATCAGCTGGATCAGATGTACCGGCGTCCGTTGGCGATTTCCAGTGCCCACTGAAGATGGGAGCACCTGCAGAGCAGGATGGAGCAGCTGGAGCTCCAGGCACAGCTCTTGCTGCTCAGAGCTGAGCCTGTGGAAGCTCCAGCAGCTCCTGCCATCTCTTTCCCTGTTGGCAGCCCCCTTCCCTGCAGCCCTCAGGTCCTGCCCATCCCCTCTTCACCTCCCAGCTCACCCCTTCCCTTGGCTGTCCCTTAATAAACAGTTTGGGTTTTTCACTTGACCCCGCGTCTCCGTGGTGCTGAAGCGGCGCAAAACCTGAGCCCGGGGACACGCAGGGCCCTGCTGCCGTTCTCCTCCGCGCTGCGTTCTGGGCACGGACAGAGAGGAACAAGGGCAGCTCGGCTGCAAAGGTCCCTGTCCTGCTGCTCCAGCTGCACAGCACCGTGGAGTTAAAGGTCGTGCTGAGCACGCTGAAGGGGACAAGGACCCTGGGTTTTAGAGTAGCCAACTTGAATATGCTCTGAACTGAGCCGTTTCCATTTCAGGTTTTCCATTTCACACATGCTATCAGGTTCCTGTATTGTTGGTCTCCCCATTAGGACATCTTCCTCCTTTTTCGATGGAGCCTCTTGTACCTGCAGACAGTTGCCCAGAAATAAGTGTAAAATTCTCTCTTTCTTCCATCAATTCTATGGTTTCAGTAAATGCTTACAAATGCTTCCTAGTAGAAGGAATTGTCATTCTACTCTGTCCTAAACACTGTCCTTCTGCTCTCCTGTTATCATTCTTTTCCTGCGTAGTTGCACTCACTGCATAAAAGAAGAGGCAGTCCATGGGTTGGGATATGCTTTTTGTTTGTCAGCTGAAACTAACAGCCCAATGCTCGGACTGTTGGTTAAGTGTTCTGCATTTCCAGCTACTGGTTCTTAGCATGTTGCTGTTTTTTTATATATACATCACATACACAATGCATATGGATTTGAAGAATTACATAAACAGCGTTCACAAAGTGTTAGAGAAGACAAATGATTTCCCCAAGGCACCTGTCTGAGATTTCTAAGCAGAATTTTAATTTACCTTCTGTATCCTTGAGTTTGATTTCAGATAATTTGCAATATGTAATAAATTCGCTGTGACTGCTGTGAAGGCTCTTGGTAAACACCTTGGTCAGGGAAAACTTGGGAATCCCTCATCTGCTTTTAGGGCAAGACCTAGATACTGGTATCTTTTCTATCTCTCTCTTTCTATGTCACCTTTACCAAGATAACTAAGTCCCATCTTAAAAGCCCTTACTATGGAAAGCACCCCAATGGAAATACTCCGTTCTTCAGGAACTCCCTCTGTCACCAAGCAGACCAAGTGCTGGGGTGCCAGAAGCTGTGTACATCCAGGGTTAAATACTCTATTTTTCACTTGCATTAGGTAGGAAGGCCAGATGCAGCATCTCATCAGCATCAGCAAGCCTGACCATATCTACTTCCAGAACTACTTCAGGTGTCTCCACTAATCAGTGTGAAGCATAGCACGGCCCAGCTCTGTGCTTCAAAGACAGAGCAGTTGGTTTTAATCTACAAGTAAAATAACATTAATAAAGAAAAAAAGAAGATAGCTTTTCTTCCATCTTCTTAAACTGTATTTCAGGCTTCTATAGCCAGGAAAATTAGTTTTCTTACATCATATCCAGGAATGTAAACATTTGATTATGCAGGGTCTTATATGTGAAATATGCTATTAGATCACTGTCTAGGGCATTTAATTGTCTTTCCAACAGAGTTTTGGAGAGGAGTTTTAGTTTCACCAGCTTAAAAGTCAGAAATCCTCCACAGACCTCACTGAATTTTGTCCCTGGGGGAAAAAGAGGCCAAGATTTCACCTTGATCTTTTGATTAGTAGTTTACAAAGTTTAATATATTACCTAAAGTTGATTTATTTGATGATTAATTTAATACTTCCAGTTCATGTTAGCTTTGAATGTAAATTTAAGTTTCAAGTTTCTGAAGCACTTTTGACCAAAAAAATTCCCTGTTTTTAAGAGTCATCTCTCATGGCTCCAAATCCAATCCATATTTGGCCAGAAACCTTTACTTTGTCGATACTATTCTAAGTGAGCATAAAAACCAGAAATTGAAAATCTGTATCAGTAATACCTGTACCAAGATGGGTCACAAGTTTATTCCAGTCTGCCATAATGTGAAATGAGAACTGACCAAATTATTTTACGAGGGAACTTCAAAATAGTCCACATACAAATAAAGAAAACAGCAGGTGGTAATTGCAGGTGTTTACGACATACCATATTGGTCCTTGTTTTTCAAGTATTTTTAACATGAAAATGTGCTTTCTGTAACTTTTTTATTTATGTTGCCTCTTCCTGCTACACAACTGACAAGTTCATCAAACAAAACATGTTGCAGCTTTTCTTATCTGAGATTGTTTAATATCTCACTTATTTGAGTAGAATCCAAATTTAAGCCTAATAAGTTTTAGTAATTTTCAAGTGTCAACAAATTTATTAGAAGTATGAAGAAAGTTTTTTAGCCTACCATGTAATTTAAGGAAAAGAATTAGGTCTAATACAATAAATTATTCTGTTTACTTGGGAGATGCTCAGGCAGCTTTGTGTCTTTGCTGCTCTCACACCGCTGAGCTCACACTGGTGTAAATGCCAGTGCTCGATGTTTGCCCTGAGAAACATTCTCTATGTCTATGACTATTGGATGGAAAGGAAATAAAAACAAATATTAGGCTGAGTTCTTGTCTAGAAAGGAAATAAAAATTAAACTAAGCTATCTCCAAAGCCCACAATTTTATCTTGAAACAGAAAGTCAAGCTACCCGATAATTAAAAGGAAGCTTCTTCTGAAAAAGTTGTATGCATGTTTTAATATTTATAAGTATTTATGAATAGGTGATGTAAGAGACATAAATTATGCAAAGAAACTGAGTCCACCTCTCAAAGTAACAGTTATTTTGCTACCATTTAAACAAATATTTTATTGCTTTGCTATCAAACCAATCTGTGGTTTTTTACTTCAAAATTCCTTTTCTATCAATTCATAATACTTAGTCTCTTAATAAACTTTTCAAAAATCACTGATGACTATTTGCTGCCAAAACCCTCTCCTCTAATTTTAACAGACAGAAAGGTGAATTAGTCTTGGCCCTTTCCCAAACTGTGAGCCTGCCACTTTAATGATAAAAAAGGAAGAGGAGAGCAGAATTTTTTGTCTTCCAGTATGGCATGCTCATGTCAGGCATATCCACTCCAAATTAACTTTATTTTAATGATATTATTTTTGTGTCACTGCATATCCTGTTTGCTCTGTGGTTGTCAAAATAACAGAAGTGGAAATCTATTAAACAATATATTTGGGGGAGGTGGGAGAAACCCCAAAAGATAGAGTTAAATGTCTACATCTGCATGAATTGGCACAGTTCAAGTAGAAACAGTTTTGCACCTCCTTATTGTTGTTAGAGACCTTAAGAGATGGGAATACTTTAATATATGATGCCCATGTTGTACTGACTGAAGGCATTATTTGTGGTTTATTTAAATATGGATTAAAAATAATAAAAAGGAAGCCTTAAAAATAGATAATATATCTCCAAGAAAGAGTAGAACCTGCTGGGGATACAGCAGCACCTCGAAACAAATGTGTGGTCAGCTTCTTCCATGCTAAAATGAACAGGAACTAAATCAGCAGCTTTAGAGTGTTTAAGATGTATATCCTGCCTGCCAGGGCTTAGCTGCTGAATTAAATCTATTGCTGGGGTGTCCAGTGTGTCTATTTACTATGCTAATTATAAAATAGCAATCTGGATTTTCAAGGGAACCTCAGTGTGACTCTGTAACTGTGGTCACAGCTTTAAGCAGGTAGATATCGTTGACATTAATAAAGGGGATGTCCTTACTGCTTGTTAGAGCTAGCTCTGGCCCCACACCAGAGACCTGTGCTCATCTGGGGCCTCTTCAGCTGACCTGAAGGTTGAGCTCAGCAACTTCTCCTCAGTGTTTCTGCTTTCTGAACACTGCTTTCTTCCATGGTTTTTGGGACTGTCAGTACTACAAAGCTTGTGCAGAGATGAAGGTTGTTGATGATAACCATAAATTTTGAGAAAAACAGGTTTTGTCATTTCTATTAAAGCCAATTAGAAATGTTAAAATTAGCTGAATACAGTAAAAATAAGCAGTTGGTCTCATTTTGACCAAAGCTGAACGAAAAATACAAATTCCCAGGGGACTGGAAGCTGTGTTTCCAAAATCCACTGATGGGTCATGTCCAGAAAGCCTCAGAGATCCATTTAAGCTCTCTGCAGGCTGTGCCTGCTTTAAAAATCAGGATTAATCAGCCTCACTACAAATCAGGTGCATACAGTTGGCTAGCCAAAAACAATAGAAGAAAAAAGAAAATAACCCATCCATAATCAGCTCACAGTTTAGGAAAAAAAAAAATCTGTAGGCTTATTTCAGTAGTAAGGTTTAAGAGGTGAATGTTCTGCCAGTACACGTATGATACTGAAATAATGGCATTAAAAGCAACAGTGCCCAAACCCTTGGCACACTTCTGTCAATACATCTCCACCAATTCAGAACTCCTGATGGTTGGGCTTGGCATTTTAATCTAGCCATTGTCAATTCCACTTCTGTTTTTATTAATCATACCAGTGATGTCTGAATAACTAACTGCAGAGAAATTGGATTTAAGGGTTGCTATTAAAGAATAGAATGTACAAGTACAAAACTGACGAGCAGGAAGATATATATTGGTTCTTTTTAGGTGATATGTATTGCTGCATACACCTTCAAGGTATCTGTGAGCAATTTAAGTGTGTTTTCTGGCAGCTGTCACTGGCATCATCCATCAGAACAAGAGCCCTGGCCAGTGACACTTTGCTGAGGTGCTGAAGGGATATGGATTTTAATTCTGAGCAGCTTTACATGACAGATAGTGGGAAAGATGAATGCCAGAAAAAAAGAACCATGATAGAGTTTGCACAATTATAAATAATTAAGCCATTTTTCTTGTAAAAGCAGCAGCTGGACTGTTGCTGTAGTTACTGCACAGAATTCTTCCCAAGTTCAGTGTACTGTTTTACCACCTCTCTTCAAGCAAATCACCATGGGTGTCATTGAGAGGGGATTCAGGGACTGCAAACACTGGACTTCTGCTGGGATCTGAGATGTGTTGGAACATCTTTTTGCTTGCTTTACTTCCTCTTGGCCTCCTTTTTTATTACATACAATGAGGCACCTTGGTAATATGCTCAAGAAACCATACTTGTGTCATCAGAAATGTGCTCTGAGGATGCAGAGGAGGGGAGAACTGCAATGATTTGCCTGAAAACATCCATAATTTCCTGAAGAAGGGAAAGATTAATGTTGGCAGACCTGGCAGCACCCACCTTTGGCACAGGTGTCTACCCCTGTGTTAAATGCAGAGCTTAAGGTCCTTTAGCTGCCTGACCTTTTTTTCCCTCCTCTGGATATTGTACTTTGTCCTGTCATTCAGGTCTTTGGCTGCCAGGTTCAAAATCAAACAGATTACTTAGGAATTTAATAAATTTGTTAATCACATTTACCTTGACTTGATTAAACTCTAAACTCCACAGCAGATTAGAGAACATCCCTGTGACCAAGCTGCTAGACTGGAGGAAGCACTGGTGATAACAACATATGACTGTGAGGGCATTTTAATTTACATCAGCATGAGGAAAAACCATCACCAGAAGAAAGAAGGAATGAAGGACACTGTGCTTCAGCAACTCCTCCCAGGCTCCATTTTTAAACCAGGGGTGTTGGTGCTGTTGCTGACCATGCCCTGTGTGATCCCACAAGGAATGTGGTTGTTTCCATAGCCATGGGATGTTTTAGCTGAGTGGTGTAGACACAGATTGCACTTTCACCCAGAAAGGGGAGCTTTTAACACAACTGGAGATTCTCTGCAAGTACATCTCCAAAAAGAAATAATTGAAGCCATCACTGCTCTGCTATCAGCTGGACTACAGCATGGATAGTAGCCTCAGGCTCAGTTTTCTATACTTAGAACTTAAAACTAGAAAATTGCTGAGCTTCATACTGTACCATCACCTAAAGGCTTCCACTGCTCCAGTATGAGACAGTTTGGGGATTACTGGTGGCCTTTGCCAGGGAATGCAGCACAGGGGACCCTTCTCTAGCACTCAGAAACCTGAGAAGTTTACAAGATTCTGTCACACATGGAATTTTATTTGAAGCCTATACCAGGCTTGTAAGACTGTTTTTCCTACCCCACGAGTGTGGAGGGATAGAATGTAAGAGAATAGTGCAGAAGATAGTCTCACACCTCAGGAGTTGCAGCTGTACTGATCACCAAAGATTAGGAACAGGCCTGCCCTTCGTAGGCCACAGCTGTGTCCAATAAGAAGATGACTGCTACAAAAGAGTGGGTTAGCTGGCTGAAAAGAGTGTTAGGAATTTGTTGGTTGTGCTCTGAAGAGAAGAAGTTGTCAGTGCTGTGAGGAGCTGCCCATGAGACATCACCAAGAAGGTATGGGAACCTTTGCAATAAGATGGCAACACACACAAGTCTTTGATAAGATATCACAGTTGGATTGTTATGCTCTATGGCACTATATTCAACATGCAGCTTTTTAGTTTAATCCTAGAAGTGCTCAGTAGAGAAAGATGCCTTGAATAAAAGCAAGTATTTCACCTCGAAAATAAAACAAATTGCTAAAAATAGTGGAGGAGAAGAGAGAAAAGGGAAGGAGCAGGCTTAATTTCAGCTCTCCTGTTAAAGGAGGACTAATTTTTAAGAGTTTTCAGAAAACAGCTAGTGATTCTGGAAATCATAACCTACCATATAAATTTAGCAATTTCCTTATGAGTACTGGATGCAGGGTTTATTGTTATGTTTTTTGCTTTTAACATCATAAACAATTGGAATTGTTGCTTGTTGAAAGCATTCTGTTTTTCTTCTGAACTAAATTTATATTATTGGCACTCTTATAAGGAAAGCTGTAAGAGAAATTGATTAAAACAAAAGGAAAGGCATTTCTAAAGTAGGATGCTTGAGTCTTCCTTTGAAATCATGTATATTTTAATAAAAAAATCAATGTGTGTTTAAAATACCCTATGTGCTGATTTATTCTACACAGAAAATATACTGTAGCATATTCTGAATTATTTTAAGTAGGTAAAAACTGGAATTTCTGTCAGGTTAGGAGCTGCATTTTCTGATTTTCATTCTGATTTAAATAGTAAAAATAGCAGGGAAGAAATTCTTTCCATAGACCAGAAAAATCCATTTCAGATATCGTCAGTCTGTAGGTCTGCACAAATGAAGCTGCCTCCCTTTATGATAGAGTGGCAAAAAGGCTGTGCTTTTAGGTTGGATTGTTCCAGTTTGTGCCCAAGGACTCTGTGTGACCTTCAAGTTGACTTCTGAGATGGAGTGAGGGCAAGAGGGAAGGGCCTGGGCAGTGTGGCTGCTGTGGAGGGAAGGGAGCAGCTTCCAGCTGGTGATGTGTCCAGCGTGGAAGGGTGTTGGGGGATGTGAGGATATGAGAATTGCAGAGCAAAGAGGAGGACCAGGAGCAAAAGTCTCAAGGTGGCAGGAGGAGGGAGCCTTTGCTTTAGGTTTCTGTGGGTTGCTATAAAACCCAGGAAGCTGCAGGGAGCTGCTGAACTAGAAAATAACCCTGGAGGGATTAACTTACCTTTCAAGGACAGAAGCAAGAGGAGTGTTTTTCAAACCTTTTTAATGTATCTTTCCACTACATTTCCTATTTAATCTGACACCTTGTTATAGTTTATTATTTTGCTGTTCTGATAAATATGTTTTGATATCCTTTGGCACATTTGCTTAAAAAAGTGGGAAAAAAAAAGTGTGAACAGTTGGTGGTTGAACAGGTGGCTAGAAAAAAACTGTTTTTCCTGAGATGTGCTGAGTTTTTATCCTCATCACCCTCTGAGACGTTGTGGCAACTAACACCAGCACCAAGTAATGCTCAAGTCGCCCAAGCTAAAAAGTAATAATGGCTATCAAACTCTGATTTGGAACTTTCTACTCCTCAAACTCAATAAATTAAGGTTTTTCTGTATGAAACTGTGAAGTACATTCAATGCAATCCTTCCTCTCTCCCAGCTGTCTTCCCTTTGCTCTCTCTTTTCTCTCTTGCTCAAGCACTGTCTGTACTGTACATGGTGTGTTCCCATTCCAGCCTGCTGAATGTCCTGGTAGGACTGCAGTGATGGCCCCTTGGAAGCAACTCCAGGTCCTCCCTTTGTGAGCCAGGAATCCATTCTGAGCAACCCCATAAAGAATCCTCAGAAAGAAAGGTGGCTTGGTATGAGCCCACCTCACACTTGAGGGCACCCTAAATGTGTGATTGTTCTTGGTAATAGTGGTTTCAACACTCGTTCTGTACCTTTGGAAATGGAGAAAAGGAAAAAAAAATTTTTTTTTGAAAGATAGGACTACCAATAAGGAGACCAGATTATCTGCTTGATTTATAGTAGCCTGAAAATTCTGTACAAAGAAAGCAAGAACCTGGTAAACAGAAGAGACACCTCAAGGTTGTGCATTTATGGTTCCCTTGTGCTCAGGTACAAGTGAGTGTAGAGGGGAATTTAGCCTGGCAGAGAAAACCACCTTCCCAAACTAGCTATGCTTTAGGCTGGATCTCAGCATCTGTGACCTCTCCTATGTCCTTAGCACCTTTTTAAAGATTCAGGATGCCCAGACTTCCATGAGAATTAGTAACCAGTTCCTGTGATGAGGCAGTACCCTACATAAGAGCAGCTCAGCATTCAGAGGAATATCACGCAAGTGCACAACCCTGTTAATTTGTGCCACTGATGCAATAGCAGTGGGAGGGCCCCATTTGGCAGCAGAGAGGTCAGCAAGGTGTTAGTTTGGTTGTGTTCTTTCCCCAGTTACTTAGCATCTCTCTCAGTCTGAATAGCAGAGAGTGCAGCTGTCAGAAACAAGGTCTGTGCCCGAGCAATATATTCCACTGAGAGGCATTTATCCCATCCATTCCATTTATTGCCATCTTCCCTACAAAGTGACAGGCTTAGGAGTAGCAGCAGCCGTGCAGCCTGTGCATCCCAACAATGCCATTTGATTAATAAATTCATGAGCTAATTTATATCTCCTAGCCATTTTTCAGTGGGGTTTCTTTTGCAATATTGTCACTCAGTTACAGGAATTGCAAGAAATTATTTGCAGAAGTGTCATGAAATGTTAATTTTGTGGTAATATTTGTATGGTTGAATGGCTCAGAACACAAACTGAGTTATTGAGTACCTTTTGATACTGATGTAGCTTGAAGTTCAGTTTGCATCCACAACTTTAACAGATTGTGTATAATTTTACTGATCACCATAAGTAAAACCAGACAAAACACAGTCACCAAAACAATCAATTGGATGTTATGAAGAAATGAAAGTCAATTAATGAACTGTTCATTAAATAAATGGGTTTTTTCTGGTCATAAAAATGATGTAAGTAATCAGTCCCTATACTTCAGAGTTTTAGTGGGAGAGACTTCCTCTCAAGGATAAGTTGGTTTTTGTCTAAGTACATCCTAAAATGCAGCCACAAAATGATGTTCAGTTTACTGACAGTTTCAGAACCCCTCCCACTCAGGAGGAAGAGGAGTAATTTGGGCCATTTGGGTTGTATAACTTTCCCCAGCCTTACCAAGGTCATACTCACAACGTGGTGTACAGTATCTCTGGGGTTTTCCTTCTTTTCTTCTGAAAGGAGACTTTAAGTTTCTTAGAGGAAGAAAAACTCCTTATCTCTTCTTTTCATGGCACTAAGTAGCTCGTTGCTTTCTTTTTGTTCTCAGGTGTTGACCATTTTCACTTTATTGCAGGAAAAAATAAGGAAATGCCACCCTCTTGTTTTCAGAAGTGAAAGGCGGGAGGGGGAATTCAGCAGGGGATGGCAGGACAGCGCTGGCCCCGGTGGCTCAGGATGCTCTTGGCTCAGCACCCATCTCTCTACATGCTTTGCTAAGATGAATTTAAAGGCCACTTTTTAGGACCTTGTAGTTTATCTATTACAGGTGCTTCCAAGCAGGTCTGTAAGTATATTTCTGGGGAATGAGAAGTTTATGAGAAATGAGAAGGTGATTTCCAGGAGAAAATACTATTCTTTTAAAAAAAAATTATTCTTGGCCAGGCAGAGAAAAGAAGATGCTGCCTGTGCTGGTGGCTGCCTTTGTAAACCCCCTTCTGGTCCTGTTCTTGCCCTGTGCAGTGCCTGTATCAGCCCTTGATGTGTCTTCTCCCCAGTCCCCAGGAGACAGACAGATGCAGTTCAACTTTTATAAACCAAGTGGCAAAGGTTAAGAAGGCTAAGCCAGGCTTGCTGTTGCATCTTGGTCAAGAGTATTGCTTTTCCTATAGATCAGCTGCCATGAAAATAAATTCCTGAGTTTTCCAATGACCGAGTTTCTTTTTTATTTACACTTTTTAATTTTTCCCTTCCTGTGGTCTGTCGCAGACATCTTTTTATGAAAAATCCTTCCCTTAGGATTTTTCCTTCTGAGAAGCTGAGAGGCCTCAGGAACAACATGTAAACATTGGTTATCTGCTGCTGTGCAATGCAACAGGTGGATCTTCGATTGGCCCATCTTGGATGTTTATAATCAATGGCCAATCACAGCCCAGCTGGCTCAGACAGAGTCCAAGAGAGCTGCCTTTGTTATCATTCCTTGCTATTCTTAGCTAGCCTTCTGATGAAACTTTTTCTTCTATTCTTTTAGTATAGTTTTAATGTAATATATATAATAAAATAATTAATTAAGCCTTCTGCAACATGGATTCAGATCTATGTCTCTTCCTCACCTGAGACCCCTGTGAACACCATCACAGTGGTCTTCACCAGCAGTATTTGAACCCCCTGATATGCAGCATTTACCTCACAGGAGAGCCATCACTGTCCACTGGGCTGCTCTTATTACAGCCATCCCAACTCCCCCTGGCATTTTACAGCTTGAATTCTGCTCATCCAGTCTGACCACAGATTTAAATAGGAGCAGAAGGAATGGCATCAAAAGGCACCTTACATTTGGGGCAGCCAGTCCAGCCCTTAAAATGACAAGCTTTACCAATTCAATTTTTCAAAAGGTTGTGGGATCAGAGCTGTCAACCTCTGGCTCACAGATTCTGAAGACTATGTTGACTATGGACCATGAAGTTCACTGAAGCTGAATGACAGCAGGCTTATACTTACTGTATGTACCTTCCTAGGAAAGTAATTAAGAAAACTCAGATGAAAACAAAAACTGGAAACTGCTGGTGCAAGGTAATATTTCCATGTTTGCTTAAGATCTGCTGATCTGACTGGAAAGTTGCTGCACTTGGAGCCTTTGTAATAGAACAAAAGAGCAAAAAATGTGCCATTTGATCATTATTTCTATGCTTTCTCTCTTTCCCCCAGCATTTTCTGAGTAAGGGTCTGCTGCTCCATGGTGTTTTTTCCAGTGTTTTGTTCATAAGTGTCTCAGGTCATTGTAGACCCCTATTGAGTCATTAAAAATGTTTTCAGAACAGTGTTTATTGGTGACATTAGTGTGAAACATGAGAGTTCCTGGGATCACCCTTAGTGTGTGGCTCCTGAAGGAAGATCAGCTCTTTGCCCTCCAGCCCAGGGGACTGCACCATGTGCTCCTGGGGGAAAGCAAAGCTGCAGGAGGAGCCCTGAAGGAGCGCTGTGCTCTCCTCCTGCAGACCCACCAGCTCTGGGGAGGCCTCCACCTTGCCCAGGTGCTTCTCCACTTGGGAAGGCAAGGACAGGGAATGGAGAGGTCACAAAATACAGCTACTCGCCTCCTAAAGGTAATTAGAACATAAAAATCGATATTGTAATTTTCAGGCAACAGTGAAAGAGATGTTCCATTTTTTGCAGAGATGGCCACAGAGCTGTTATCTAATGTGATGCACAGAAGACTCATATCTTTATTTTGGACTTCATTTGCCTTCCAGGAAATGAGTGGGATTACAATTCTGTAATTGTTGGTCAGCATGCAACTGAAGTTTCTGTGCTTCACCAGCCACTGAGCATTGGTTGTTATTACAGCTTGTCATACTCACATTCCTCTGGAAATTTTCACAGATCAATAAGCTGGTGTCGTAAAAGCAGGATTCCCTGGACATCTGTAAGGATGCCTTCACAATCTGTGGAACTAGCTCCATCACAGAGATCACTTCTGGAGAATTTCACTTTAGCTGTGCAGAGAATTTTCAGTCTTTGTGCTAGAGCTCTGCTAATTGTTTGCACAGTTAATTAAACTATGGGTGAGGTATTTGGTTAAATATCCATGTGTAATGCACATATTGACTGTTTCAAGGTGAACACTTTTCTAAATCATGAGCTATTGAATGTTGACTCACTGTGCTCCATTTTCTCTAATTGGCTTGGAGCTCCTCTCTATTGCCTGTTATGATAGAAGGTGTTTTTACCCTCCACTAAAACATTACAGTCTCTAAGGATGAACATTAGGGGATGTGTTGTGAGCCGCTGCACAGGAAGGAGACTGTTCTGGGTACACATTTGGGTTGGGAATTGGCTGGGATGCACCTCAGTCACATTGTGGAAGTACAGCACAGGGCCTGTCTCTCTCATGAACTCTAGGTGTTTCTTTCTTCCAGGACCCTGACTACGTAGGCAAAGGGTTTAGAAAGGTTTTTTTTCTGGATGAAATGACAACCAAATTATACATTTTTTTGGTAAATCTCTGCAAGATTCCTTACTGTGTAGCAGTAGTTTAATAAGTTATCCTGGCTTCATGGGAGGTGATAAATGTATAGTGATTCCTCAACGCTTGCAAAACCTGTCATTCCATTCAAAGCCACCATTCAAAATACCCTGCATACCATAACATGCATTCAAAGCGGGATTGATGAGGAAAACTAGCCCTCAGATGATATATCCTAAGTCAACAAAAGTTCAGAAAGAATTATGTATTTGTAGAAATTAATTCAATTCTGTAGCTTAGCAAATCCTTGATAGACCTGGCTGTCGCAGACATCTTTTCATGTAAAATCCTTCCCTTAGGATTTTTCTTCCCGAGAAGCTGAGAGGCCTCAGGGACAAAATGTAAACAATGATTGTCTGCTGCTGTGGAATGCATCAGGTGGATTTTTGATTGGCCCATCTTGGATGTTTATAATTAATGGCCAATCACAGCCCAGCTGTCTCGGACAGAGTCCAAGGCAGCTGCCTTTTGTTATCATTCTTTCTTTTCTATTCTTAGCTTAGCTAGCCTTCTGAGATGAAACTTTTTCTTCTATTCTTTTGGTATAGTTTTAATGTAATATATATCATAAAATAATAATAAATCAAGCCTTCTGTAACATGGAGTCAGATCCTAGTCTCTTCCCTCATCCTAAGACCCCAGTGACCACCATCACACCACGCCATGGCTTGAGCTACGTATTTAAAAGGAAGTCAGGGAATTTTTGGTCCATGCTGGATGTCTGTGTATTTCTGTGTGACGCTGCATTGGTTGGCATCAGGCAAAGGATGATATATGGGACACAAATTTTTAGCTGAAACAATTAAAAAAGAGACCTTTAGCTTTGAGGGATTTTATCTTAATTTGTAATAAGAGAAGTAGTGAGAGTCAAACCACAACAGCAAGTCAGGAGACATAACTCTATAAAAAGTGATTCCACTTTATTTCCATGGCTTTTTTTTTTACCCACCAGCATGAAAGAAAGTTTTCCTCTGTGGATTTAAGTAGCATTTAGATCATTTAAACCTATCTATTGAATGGTAATTGCTGCATTGAAAATCCATGCTCCCTTCATCACACATTAGCAGTAAGATGAGGAAGAAAAGTGTTTGGAAAAGAGCAGACACTGCTGGGTACCTCTCCACTGAGGTGGAGCAGATGGCAGAAGCTGTTACTGAGATGTGGAGTGCAGGGGAAAGCAAAACACTCTCCATGGTTTCCCAGTGTCTGTTTTAATAAGAAACTCAACTCCTGCTCTCAGGAAAGCAGTGCTGGAGTTACAGAGAGAGAAAAGCAGCAGTCTCTGTCTCTGCCTTACTTGTTTGTCCCAGAACTCCAAGTGCTGAAGAGATTGTTCTGTAAAACCTGTCAGTTAGAACATCTTAGGAGCAGTCATCAAATTCCAGAGTCAATTCTTGAAGGCAGAAATGGTAGAACTGCCCAGGCAAAAAAAACCAAAAAAACCCCAGAAACCAACAATCTGCAGAGTGCTCTGCTTGTTAGGCAAAAAAATAAATTCCCTTCAGGCTGTTCTGGGAAATGGGAAAAAGTCTGCAGAAAATGAAAAGCAAATTCTCTTTCTTTGACTGCTGCAGGAGAGGAAGGTTACACCTTCACAGGCCTCATCTCCATTTTTGCTTCTAAAGAGAACCATCATTAGTGATATGAACTCCTGTTGTTTTTTAGCTGCTCTCAGAAGTATGTTTGGACTTGGTAATCAAGTAGGGAGGTGTGGAAATGGCTGTGGAGAGATAACAGCTAATAAGCATAGACAAAGATCAAAACCAACCCAGAAATTTACAATTTCTGACCGCAGCGATGAAAAGTTAAATTGTGTTTTTGTCATAGTCTTTACTTATTAGCTGGTAGCTAATCCTGCTCATTATTTTCCAGAGTGAATAAGTGTAAAGTTTTATTTTATCTGTCAATGAACTAAACTTTTAATTAACTTTCATATTTGTCTTAACTTAAGACTAATGACTCTCAAAGGAATTGCCTAAAATCCTTAAACTTTTGAACAAAGGGACCAGAAAAAAGCACTAAGCTTCCTTTGAAAACCAACCTTTCTATTAGAGAACAAAATCAAAAAATAAGCAACTTGAAATTGGGAGACTCAGAGTATTAATATTTATCATGAAAACAAACTGCAAGAAAATCTAAATCTGTGTCAAACCCAGAGGATTTTTGTTACTGGTTTCACACACATTGGCAAATTACACTAATGATTTCAGTACTTGGTTTCTAACTGGAAGATAGTTGTTTAAATTAAGACTTTATCTGAACTCTGACACACTTTGTTTAATGTTGCTTACTTGTTTTAGTACAGACAAATGATTGTTGACGCTGACTTTAACAGAACATCATCAATTTATGCAATTTTTTTTTTCTTCCTCCACTTATCATATTTATGAGTGTCAGGATGGTTTACTCTGGGTAGAAGGATAACAGGTGTGATAAACAGGTGGAAGGGCCAGAAACAATAATAGGATGTATAGTGGTATTACCCAAGTAGGTTTTGCATAAGGAAAATTTATTCCATCTCGAATACATAAACTATTACTGCAAGAATAATTTTGGCAGATGTTAGTCCATAAATAATAAGTGAAAAAAGAGGGCTGGAATAGCATTTAGAAGCAAAAATCTTACAAAAGCAGAAGATGTAGTTATAAATCCTCCAAGGTTTTGGGTAGCCTGCACTAGGGTGAAATTAGAAATTTATATTTGAAGGGTGAACTAACACCCTCTATTTTTCAGCTGCTCGGAGGAGAGAGATCCTTGTTTTAGCCTGAATTCTCATCATGATGGTGTGTTAGCTGGCATTAAAAACAAGATGTGGAAGCAAACAAGCAATGGGGCCTTGTAGCATGTGTTTGACAAAAGCTGGCTGCAGCTCAGTTATTTTTTTAAGCCCAGTACTAGACTTTTCCTTTTTTTCTCTGGCTCTTCTGATAGCATGTGTGCTTTCCTGCTCTGCTATTGACTTTGTTGCAAGCCATCCCGTGAGCAGAATTGATTTGTGATACACTTTGCAGCCATCCAGGCAGCTCCCAGTGAAGTGACAAAGAAGTTCTGCTTCTGCACCCACCTAATCAATGAAACCCAAAGAAAGGCCAGACAAAAACAGAACCCCCACATGGAGCTACAGGGTGCCAAACATCAGGCACACAAGTTCACAAAATCCACAGAAGTGACATGCATGTTATATATACAATATATAACATACAATATATAACATACAATATATAACATATATAATATGCCTTTTTAGGCATGTTATATAAACATATATAATAGGCATATATATAATATGCCCTTTTTTTATTTGCTAGGTAAGATTCTTCCTGTTTAACAGAGCAGAAGAAAGGCACATATATAACCACATAAATATGGTTGGAAATGGACTCTCGGTTTAGAAAATGGAAAAAAATGCTCTAGGATGCTCATGTACAAAAAAGCTATAGGATGCTCAGAAAAAGAAATGCTTAGCTGTTTTCTCCATCTCTAGAACAAGATATATTTTACAGCTGAAATGTTAAAGGTATTTCAATAGTTAACCAGGAATGGTTTGATGTTGCAATGGGCTGAACAATGTCATTCTGATCCAACAATTTTCTGAAGTGTGTATTTAATTGGATTTTGAACCAACTCCAGTCCTTGGGCCAACCACATAATTGGCATCAATAAATGTTCTGTTAGACTGAGGCTGAATGTCCTCCTCTGGCAGAATCTGGGCACCCAAAGGACTGAAGGGACTTGACCAGGTCCTTGTCACCCAGATACCTGCATGAGGATGACAGAACCACACAATCACTTAGGTTGGACAATACCTTTAAGTCCAACCATTAAGCTGGCACTGCCAAGGCCGTGACTAAACCATGTCCCTAAGTGCTACTACTTCACCTCTTCTAAACACCTCCAGGGATGGTGACTCCACCACTGCCCTGGGCAGCCTGTGGCAGTGCTTGACATCCCTTTCACTAAGGAAGTTTCTCTTAATGGCTGATCTAGACCTCCCCAGGCACAACTTGAGGCCACTTCCTCTCATACCTTCACTTGTACACCTGAGAGAAGTCACTGATCCTCACCTCCTTCCAGGTAATTGTAGGGAGCAATAAGGTCTCTCCTGAGCCTACTTTTCTCCAGAATTAATACTATCAGTTCCCTCAGCCTCTCCTCATCAGATTTCTCTGATTTCTCACCATCGTCACTGCCCTTCTGTCAGTTCATGGATGATTCTTTTGGAAAAAGTTGTGCCAATGTACAATTTAAAGCTCAAGACTTCCTAAAGTTTAACCTGAAGTTGACACACTGGGGGAGCCAGACACCCTGCTTTCTTTATGCCTGCAAAAATGTAGAAACTTGTTCTATGTCCCTGGATGTTTTCGGGTTTTTACCGTAATTCAGCTGTGCTAACCTTGACTTCCCTTTGCCTGTGCAGTGAGGGACCATCTTGATGTAAGGCCATTGCATGTGGAGTTTACAGAGCAAATCACTGTGTGAGGTGAAGGCATGAGAAAATTAGGTGCCAAGACAGCATGCCATAAATCTTCCTTTATAGGACAGGATGCTCTGGGTCACTAGAATTATCTTGTTACAAAGGCAATGAGACAGAAAAGCAAATAGTGGCTGAGTTTTGAAGCACTCCAGTTCCTTGGACAGGTGAAAGAAATTTCTCTCAAGTCTGTCAGCCAAAATGCATTGCTCTGTGCCCACAGGTGCATCCCCATGCACATGTTTCACACACACACACACATTCCCCATGTGCAGGAGCAGTTGCTGCTCTGCCATGTCACTGGGGTGAGTGTGCTCTGCTCCTCCTTCCTGGCTAATGACATTCTGCTCTGTGACAGACCTTGTCAGAGGCTAATTATAACAAATGTTTGGAAATATTTGCTCCAGAATAACCTTTGGCTCTAAGATGGATCACTTGTGTGAGGCAGGTCCCCTGGCAGAGCCCTGGAGATCAAGTTGTGCTGCAGAACAATGTCTGAGATTCAATAATGGCGCTGTGTACTCGCCTGACCAACTCTGGCAGTTTCTGATTGATTTCTTTTCCTCTTCAAGCCTTGCCTGTCACCATCAGCTAATTAAAAGTGCAGTAATCTGATATAATCTCTTTCCCAGTTGGTGTGGCAGTTGGCTCTCTAACAGAAATAATTGATTTGTAAACTGCCAAACCTCAGACATTTAGACTTGCATTGTCTCCTCTAAACCATGTCTAACAGGTAAAATTTGTCTCCTGATACATCAAATGACCCGCACAACAAAATTAATTTAGCCTTCACTGCTATGGAGAATCAATAGAATAGAAATAGATAAATTTTAAAATGTAATAAAAGTCTGGAGGAAAAGCAAATAAACATGCATACAGTGTGTGTGTGTGCAAAGTCAGCAGTGTGTCAGTTTTTCCACTGCTGTTATTGAAGAAGAGATAGTTACCTTCCAATGTGATTGGCTTTACACTTCAAATCACACTTAATTTCTTAATTTTTTTTTCCTTTTTAAAGTATAGTTCAAACTTCATGTGGCATGTGTGGCTCTCAGTGGCTGCTGACCCAAACAATTGAATCCTTCTGCCAAGGAACAACCTTGTTAATTTTTTTCCTACATTAAGGATTCTTCCTTAATATTAAGGATAGGATATCATTATTTAAGTATCCTTAATGTAGGCCATTTTTTTTAGGATATAGATATCTGAGTTAGGAGGGGTGAAAGTGTCATAAAAAGAGCAGCCCTGGAATAGGTACTGAAACTTCTATACCACAGAATTTACTAGCAGAGGTATCTGCTGCCTCCTGAAGTTCAGTTCTTAATCTTCCTACCTGAAGAGCAAAAATGTCTGTTTTCCTCTGAGTTTGTGAATGAAGAAAAAGTAACAATCTTCCAATCCTGGAAGTGTTCAATGGATCAGGCTATCAGAGTTCTTAGAAAGCCATCTGCTTTTACAACCATCTTCAACCATACCTAAAGCAGGCAGTTTTTGAGGAATAAAGCTGTGATTTTCACCTAAGAAAGGAAATGCACTAGAAAACATGTCACTGTACAGCAGGAGCATGTGTGTAATAAATCTGCTTCTTTGGGGGAGTTTGCCCTTTTTTGTTCATTGCAAAATGTTTGCTTTGACTTCTTTTGTCCCAGTAGTAAATCAGCATTTAGAACCTGGTTTACCCTGTATTGAAAAGGCCTGTGTCCCTCTGCCAGGAGGCCACCAGCCCTGTCACCCCAGGGCAGCCCCAGATGGTCATTCCTGCAGCACCTCAGAGTATATAGAATATGTGTAAATATAACTATCAAGCTCTGTCAAACTATGTATATAGTTCTGTATTTCCACATGAGTGCATATATCCAGTATATACCTATAGTAGTATATTACAGTATAGCAGTTATTATGTCTATTTCTGTATATTACAAACATATGTGTGTTATGTGTGCACATACACACTGAATTTCAACCATATTGCTATTAAAGCCTCTGGATTCTGTGCAAGCAGTTGATTTTTTTGCCTCTTTATCTCCCATGCTTTTATTTTCCATGAGTAGTCTCTAGCTTTGTGTGTGATTTCAGTTAAAGTATTACAAGTAGTACTTTAAATGTAAATAAATTTTACAAGTTCACCTCCTAAGGGATTTGAATCTGAAATTCACACCATTAAAGGATTTAACTCTGATCTAGTAGCTTTGACTGTCCAGCTAGCTCTTAAATGCACTAAAATGGGGGTAGCTGAAGTCTATGGGTGAGTTTGAGATGTTCAGATGCACAAAGCATATTTAATTAGATATATATTCTATTTTGCATCCAAATTCAGTTCCAGATAATACTTTTTGTGGTAAATATTTAAATAATCTCATCTCTAAGTATCTAAGAAATCTCTAAGAAATCCTCCTTGCCCTTCATTTTCCCACCACAGTCCCAGTTCTCCCCACTTCAGCCCAAAGCACAGGCGCAGAGCAAGTTCTCAGGAATGGTTTGGATTTGGAGAATTTCAGTGGAACTGGACAGTGCATCAGGCATACAGATGTGTGCATGTAGGAATGGATGAGAGCAGGACATCAAAGCTCAGCCAAAATAATTGACAGTATTCATCAATAGAGTAATTTTCCCATTTTTTTATGTAGGCCTTAATGATTTTGTATGGTGTTCAAAAGTGATTTTTTTTTTGCTTAAGTGGAAATATTAACTTAAAAATCCCCCCTGTACTCAGATTTCCCTCTATTCTATATCTGTGACTTGAGGTATATTGATCTTCTGTACCAAATAAATTAGCACTTTGCCCCACCCTGAGACATGTATAAGGAACAATATTTCCATGTCATCCCATAGTCAAAAGTTTTAAAAGTCGACATTTCTCTGTAAGCACCTGTGCAATAAAGTATCAAAATCTGATTCATGTTTTAAAAAAATGATAATATATCATTACCTCTAAAATGAAAGGGCATAAATTATCCCTAATTGTCACATATCCTTCTCAGCTACAATGAGGAGGACAACATTATTTCTAGCATAGCCTAAATCATGTTCCTGAGTCAAGCCAAATGACATTGAGGAATTAATTACTGAGGCATTCAAAGTGACTACACAAAGGTTTCCTGAAGGACTGGTATGGATTAATCATGACATCTCAAGGTGTTACCCTTAATAGGATTTCCAAAGATTTGATCTATGAGTAAATTTTGAGCTCATGAATACCACGTGAATCTGGGTGTATTTTCCCATTCCAGCTGGAGTAACAGACACTTGCCTGGTTTTCAAGTTGTGAGTGAGTATGAATGTCTGCTGGTGATTTTAAAGACCTACCATTTATTCGACAAATAGTGAAGCTTTTCACCCTGAAAGCTGAAATTACACTACCTGGAGATTTCTATATAGATATGAGCCATATATAATAGGACGTGCTTTTCTGAGTGAAAGAACTGAATTGTGTGAAGATTTAGTGCTCTGGAAAATTAATGTCTCTAACATTGGTTATCAGGTTGTTTGTTATGCAGCTGCACATCTATTTGATCAAGATAGTTCAAATAAATAATCAGTGGGATGTGTAATCTGTGGGGATTCATTCAGCCCCGTGATAGAAATGAAAAAGAGAGATTTTAGAAACTTTGGTTTGGCTTCCTTTACAGAGAGAGCATTCTGCTACAAAATAAAAATGTTTTTCACATACAGGTGTTACTGTGAAATTGACTTTAAGGAAGAACCTAAAAGTTTTAAGGAAAATTTTCGCTGATCAAAAGGTACTGTGATCAACTTGAAATCCAGTTCTACATCAAAAAGTGACAAACTCTTCATTAATCTAAATGAACACATTAGAAGAAGAAATAAAGAGGGGCAGAATATGGTGTTTTGTCCAATCTTTGGATATTGCTTTTTAAAGTAATTAAATTTTCACAAATTATTTTTACATCTTTTGATCACTGGCACCTATACATGATATGACTTGAGCATGATGTATAGATTTAGCTGTGATAATTGTATTTTTACTGGGACGAAGGCCTCAGTATGGCAAACATGATTAACTTTCAGAGCAAATAAAATGCTCATCTTCATAAATCAAAGCCTATAAAAACAAACATTTATTTTAAGTCACTTGAGACATAACTTGGGATAAGTGAACCCCACACATAACTCAAACTATCATAACTTTACAGCTCTTCTGTAAAGTGCTGATGTCCCACATTGCTCCAGGCATGTTTCAGCACCTAGTAGCAGACTGGCCTTATCTGAATTACTGATTCCTCGGTCCACACTGGTCATAATATCCATCAACTTTGGGCAGAATGAGGTTCCATTTTTAAGGCTCTGTTCTTTCTGTGAGCCCAGGGTGTTCTAAAACTGGGGATCATCAAGATGTGTGCCTGACCCCTGGATGTATGTCAACATCAAATGCCAGTGGGGTTGAGGTTTTTGAGGTTTGGCCTCTGCATCTCTGTTAATGTGGTTCTCAGATTAACAGTTAATCCTCAATTAATCCTTAGATTTGCTTACATCTGTCACCTTTACTGACTGTGACCAGAACTTCAAATTAAAGGCGCTCATCCCTGGTTATACTTGCAAAGATGAGCATTGGACATCTGCAAAAATGATTTGTAAATGACATATTTAAAAAAAATATACAGAAATCAGGGTGAGAAATACACATTGTCAATTTATGCAAATCAGAAGCCTCAGCTTCTGGAGTCTGCAATGAGTTGGGTTTTGTGAGGGAATTGGCAATTTTGGAGGCACAATCATGAAATCAGTCAGAGAGTTGATCTGAATTTATAGAATCCTGCTGAAAATAATATAGTAAAGATACTTTGAAATATTTGAAACCTAGATGTAAATGTTCTCCTTTTGGATAAGAATTAAAGGGATAAATAGTTAAATATTTTGCATATTTATAGATTTGTGTACATGAAGATATAGACAGATCAAAACAGATTGTAGAAGCAAGTGTATATGAACACCATTAGAAAATAGCTAAAAGACACTGTTTTAACATCTTGTCTTTTTTGATTCATACTTCTAACACCAAGCCTTACACTCTGTAAAAGTAAAAAAGAAAAAAAAAATCTCTCATAAAGCCATGACTTTAAAATCTATCAATAAGTTCAAAAAGAGCAGCTTTGAACCATGCTGCTCTGGTTTTTCTTTCATCAGGCATTGGGGAAACTGTCAAAACAAATAGGCATTACACTTTTATAAAATACATAATTACACAATGAGTGTAATTACATACACCCTAACCCAAAGCAGCATTCACATGGCCCTTCTTCAGAAGAGATATAAAAAAGGGCTGCTAAGTACAGGGGAAAAAACCCCACCAGGTGTCATTGTACAACTGAAACAAAACCCCCTCTTGCCTCCCCAGACATTTCCAAATGGCAGAGAATAAAAAGTTCCCTCTGCACAGGGTGGTGCCTTCCTGCAGTGAGCAGCCCTGCTGACGAGGATTCCCCCCAGGATTTCTTGCAGCAGCCCCAAAAGCATCTCAATTTCTCTGAAGCAGCCAGCAGAGAGTGTGTTTGTCTGTGGGCACTCAGGTGCTTTTCCACATCCTCAGCGGGCAGCCTGGGCTGGGCCAGCATCCCCAGGCAGCTGGAATGAGCATCCCTTCTGCACCCCCTGTCAGTGCCCTGCCTGAGAATCACTACTGCTGATATTTCTGGCTATGACAATGTGAAAATGGAGCCCATCCTGAGGTGGAGGAGGCTGCTCCTGCTGTCTGTCCCACCCTCCCAGCTGGAGCTGGCCAGACACAGCTGAGGGACAGGGACAGGGACAGCCCCAGTGTGACCCAGCCCTTTGCCAGCACAGGGTACCCTGAGCCCCTTGCGTTGCTTCAGGCACTGTCGGTGCTCAAATGGAGATTAAAAGGGGCAGCTTCCTTCTCTGAATCCTGTGGTCTGGAGTCTGATAACATAGACCCAATATTAAATAGTGAGAAAAAAACTTTCTCCCAGAGTTCACCCTCATATTTAAATTACACGGTTTTGAGAAGGTGTTGAAGAGGTGCTAATCTGAGAAATTATTGTTTATTGCAGACTATTCTTAAATCAAGCACTGCAGAGAAGCAAAACACTACCCAGTTATTCCCTATTCTTTTAACTCTTTCTTATTTAAAATCTCATTTAAATTTTGAATACTATGAGCACAGACTATTTTCTATTCATTATAATAATTTATTTTGGTATTTTTTTGCTGGGGCTGATGGCAATGGGGAACCTGGGCTGATGGCAATGGGGAACACCTGGGGGTGGGAGGGCTGGCCCAGCCTATATCTGTAGGAGCTGCTGCAGCTTGTGGTTCATTTTGGATGGTGCTGTTCGGGATGGAGGTAGGTCTGAGTTTTTGGAAGGGAGAAAGAAAAGGGAGTTGTTGGAAGTGGAGTTTGGGAGGAGATGTGAACAGGCTTTAGCAGCTCTAATGTGAGGCACACCACTTCTTAGTATGGGGAAGTGTTATTTGCAGGTAGTCTCATGATAAGCAGTGATTTAAGGTAGCTAATGTTCCATCTTAATGGTATTTCAGGAGTTGTGGGAGAAGGTCTGGCAACATGAGGAGGCAGGTGCCCTGTGTGGTCTGCCCTTTTGCAGCCTTAGGGAGGATTGTTTGCTTGTTGTCCCACCTGAGTGAACTGCACTCACACAAACTATGCAAAGTACAGCTTTAGGCTTTCCTTGCCTGTTGAAAGCAAAAGATGGTCTTCCTCTTGTTATCTGAACTATTATTTTGGTTAATTGCTTAAATGAGCTCTGGTAACAAAACTTGCTTTGAAAATTTGGTCACTTGAGCTCTTCGTGAGTTTATGTGGGTGAACTCATCAAAATTACATAGAAAAGAATTTCAATGAGTTGCAATAAGCAGAAGTTATGATTATGTTTGTGGAATTTGTGTGGTTTAATGCGTTATTGGCTCCTTTGCTTTTGAGAAGTGGCCATGGATGAAAGGTTAGCACTGGGGTATCTCAGGAATGATCTCCACGCAATTAACTTCACCTGGGAAAAAGCAAACAATGCACAGCTTCAATTAAGATACTTTATTTGAAAGCAGATTTATTGATGGTTTGTCTCAACTATGTATTTCATCATCCAAATACTGTTGCTAAGCCCTTGTTTAGGGGATTGTGCAGGATCTGTTGGCTGAGTGTGATAATGATAGCTGACATAGCTCCTGTGTTTTCCACCAGGTACTCCTGTAATGAACCCCTGGAGTATTCCAGCATTTGGGTAAGTATCTGCTGAAAGAATAAATATTGTGCTTTTTAAAGTTTTATTATGTGTATTTGCCGCTTAAATGTCTAGAGCAGCAAGTCATTGCTATTCACTCTGGTCCCCCATCGCTGGGTGAGGTTAACAGCTTGAATTTCTTCTGTGCACTGCTGCTTGAAGATCTGAATTTCTGCAGCAGGGTGTGTTAATGTTGCTTCATTTTTGCAGGTGTTGGTAGAAAGAACTGGCCCAATTCAGATCTGCATTTGTAGGCAGGATGCCACAGAGTGGTTCTTCCCTAGATGGAGTTTATAGAGAGCCCTCATTTTCAGAAATCAGTTAAATTTTTATGGAGCTCTTTTTCCCTCTTCCATGATTGGAAGATGATTTTGGGGCATAGTGGAAGTATGTGTAAACCAGAAACTTATTTGATTCCAGCTATGCTGAGTGTGTCCAATGAAACTGCTCCACACAGTGCCCTTGAGGTGATGGGCAGGTTGTCACAAATACCTGGAGGATTTTTCCCTCTGGCATAGTACAACACCCTGCTTGTTCTGTGAGCCAAGAGTCAACACAACTTGAGTGCTTTAGGCCTGGCCTTTGGTCTGGAGCATGCATTCCAACACAAGTGTTTTAATTCAATGTATCTGCTGCTGTTGTGAGACACTCCCCATGTGTATGTCCTGCTGCACCATGAAGGTGTTGGCTTGGTGTTTGCCTTCAGTGAGGTCTGATAAAGTTATTCCTGTGCTGAGGTGTCACTCAGTTTTTCAATGAGTTGGTACATTTTTCAATTTAAAAAGCCTGAAATTCTTATTTCAGTTTCCTCAATAGAAATTGCATAGAAATAGAACATATTCTGTAAGTAGCATAACTAGAAAAAATAAAGTTGGCTTGTTAGAATCTCTGCTAAGATGAAATGGTGCTAACAAAGCAGAACTTTGTGACAGCTCTAGGATAATGTAACCTTGTGGAGGGCTAAACAGGAGAGCAAAAACTGTAAAATTCCTGTTTTAATGCATTATGGTGATTCAAGGTCAAACCATTTTGATTCGGGTCATTTGTTAAAGCAGGACCAACAATGATGATTCACTTTTTACCCTTCAGAAGTCTATAGTGCTAAAATGCATTTCTTTACATAAATATTTGCAAATAAAAGGTGAAACAAGTCTCAAACATCAGTGCCTTGTGGTTCTCAGCTTAGTGTGTGAAGGGGGATGAATTCAGCCCAAGAGTGAGTTTGTCCAAACAAAGGATGTTGCTTGTATTGTTGTGTTTTAAATCTATGGAAAATAATTCTGCCTGTGATATGACTTTTTGAAATTGCCTATATGGTGGGGAATATCCTTTTCTCTTTTCTGCAGTTTTTTTTTTCCTGAAGGAGATAAGTTTTTGTTCTATGTTCAAAGTTATCATTCTGAATTATGAATGTCTGTTGTTTATATAGCTCTTGCTTGCTAAAAGACACTGATCTGCTGCTAGAATGTTCTAAAATAAACTTCTCCCAACTTCTGTGTTAATCAGCTTTTCTTCACAATAGAAGACATTGCAATATCAAATAAAAGTTTCAGACAAACTTTTACACTGAAAATCTCCTGTTCTGAACTACTAATTAGTACTGTTCATGTTTTGTTTGATTTTTTTTTACCTTATATATTCTATTTGTGGTAGCATGACATGATATTTAACATAATTATGCACTTCTGAATGTTTTAAGAATAGAAAAAAAATTGTATAGCTTCTGTTAAGAAATAATTATATTATTTACGTATTTGGATCCCTTTGGGAAAATGGGGTGACAAGTATTTCCCAGAAAGCTTGCCCATGGGCCAAGCAGTAAGGTTAGTATCATTCTCACCCCTGAGATCTAGCTGTATGCACATTTTCAATTAATAAGAAATTATTTAAAGTCATGTTCTCAACATGACTTATATGTGCTCAACTATGATCAGGAAAAAAAGGGGAGATATTTAAATTTAAGGGAGCAATCTTACTACAATGAAATGAAAGCACCTGATTAAAAGGAGGGTAAACATGTGGCTCAAAGCTGATTTCCACTATTCAAGCTGCTTCCTGTCTCCTCTTGTTTAATTTCATTGTAATAATGATTTTCCAATGCAAAGCCCAGAGAGACACAAATGTAGACCCAAGTGAAACTAGACTGGAATGCTCTGGATTCCTTCATTATGTCGTTGTTGACTACATATATTTTAGCAAATCTGAGTTTCTTTAGCATTGTGTAAGTAGTTCAGATCCATGTCTACCTGTAAATTGTTTCTCTCTGATTCCTGATGGATTCAGCCCACTTCAAGTTATTTAAACCTCACATTTTAAGCCATGTTAACAGTAAAATGTTGGCCCCTGCTTGTCTTGGTGTTGTTGTTTGACTGTGTGTGCGTAAATGCTCAGCTGAGGCTTCTATCTGGATTTTCACTGAAGTTCATCAGAAGGAATAGAAGGAAGGTTCCAGCTTAAGATTTATTTGGAATAGGGGAGAGAAGGCAGGGAGACTGAAAATAGCTGCAGCTAATAAATTTCCTTCAGAAGGGCTTAATTTTGGTCTGGGACACATGACTTACTCTCATTCTTGATAGCATTGCTCCTGGGAGTTCAAAACTTGATGAGAAAGGCATTATCCATAGCTTTGTGGGCCAGAAAGAGGAAAATCTCAGACTCCATCAAAAGGCAATTCTAACATTGTAAAGGAAAGTGCTGTAACAAAAGCAAACTTTGAGGATTTAATTTATATAATTATGGAGTGTAACAATGCAGAACGCAGTAATTTCTTTAGCTGCTGACTGTATTGTCTGAGTCTTTGTCATACCAAAGTCCTTTTTTTCCACCTAGCAAAGAACCATTCGTGGCAGACATTGAACAAATTGCTGCTTTCACCAGCTTAAAACTTGTGAATTCATTATGTGAAGAAAGTTCTTAATAGAAGAACGTGTATGATTGAGATATATAGTACTTTTCATTATATAGCTTAGGGTTGTATTGAATGTTAATTTTGGCTCATGTACAAAGATTTAAATTGTTGAAAGCAAAAAGCAGCTCTTCAGTCCTGGAGTGTTTATCTTTGGGTGTCATTATTTCAAAGCTGAGAGTGCCCATCATAAGGATTTCACCAATGGCCACTGTCATTTGATAACTAAGCATACCATTAATTGTTAAATGTAATGGCTGACAATACCTTAAATATGTAGTGGAAAAAATATCCAGTTGTGCTCTAACTGGAAAAAACATTTTACATTAAGTTTTCTTTTGTTGATGAATGACAGAAGGGTTTGATATGCTCCAAAGTTGTAATCCTTTCAAAACATTCACAAGCAGAACCTCTCCAGAATAAATTTGGTCAATTCATAAGGAAATTTTAGTTGTGGTTCCAGTTTATCACTTTGGTTTGAGCTCTTGAGTGGCTCCTAGGTTTTTAGACTGTGAGTAATTGTGCTTTTCATTTTTATTTACAATGGAAAGGGCATCAGAATCAACAACAATTTTATTGAATCTGAGTTGGGTGGTTGGATTTTTTTTTTTTTCTGGCTGGTGCCCATCAAGGTGCAGGCAAACTCTTTCTGAACTAAGCTGCTGATTTGCAATGTATTTTAATTTAACAAGACTTGTATTAGCTAGGCATTCTTAAACTTTGTTTTCTTTCTTCAGCGAAATAATAATATTTGGGACAGTTAGTGTAGGTAATTTTCTCCAGCATTTGAGTTTGTACCATCTTATACCACAGGAACAGAAATTAAAACTATTTTTTTCTGGAAGGTGGCACACAAGGCATTTTCAGTGTCCAGCCTTACTTTTTGTGTCTTAATGAGGGGAAGAGTGTTTCCAGTGCAAGTGATTTTTGTGGACTAATTAGCTGCATTTCATCTTCCTGGTCAAAAACCAACCCGGTGTCACAATGATGGCATGCATGAACCTCCCATGTGAACAATAGGCATCATTTTAAAAAGTCACAAAACACACTCCTCTCTCAACATGAAGCAAGCAAACAAGCTCCTAATCACAGAAGGGGCTAAAAAGTAATAAAAATCTGACATTGTATTGTTGGCTGTCTGCATTATTTTTGACTCAGACATGCTGTAATGATCTTTCACATTGTTTTGTTTTCAAGCTATAACAGTTTAATTTTTATAATCCTTGCCCCTGTTCTTATCTTCTAGCCAATACTGTGATTTCAGTTAAAAGTTCAGGTTTTTATTTTTTTGCTCAAATGCCCTCTCACAATGTCTAAAGATAATTTGTGCATATTCACAGTGAATTCCCTGAAAAAATCTTTATTGACTACAAAGAAGAGCTTTCTTTTGTCTAAATAGCAAGCTTCAATCCCAGCTTTGAACTGAAGTTACTGTGAAGTTACCATTGACTGCTCAAACCTGTAATTTTCCCTTAGAAGTTGTTTTGTCAAAGAGCTGGTACAGGGCTAGAAGCACCCCAGTCCTATTTATTACTGTGTGCTGACTTCCAGCTGGTTTTTCTGTGCTACTGGTTTATTCATTTTCACAACTGCCTTCAGAGCCCATGTAACCACTTAGATGCTTGAATTTGGCTCAGCCTCATGGGACCTTTGTGCATTATTCTGTGTTTTGCACGGAATTCTTTGTTTCTTCACTCTTAAAGTCTGGAAACCCCTTATATGTTTTCAGACCTCTTCTGTTATGTACCTCACAATTCTACATTTCAGGATTGAGTAGCAATTTTAATCACAGAATCACAGAATGGCTTGGGTTGGTTGCACTTTAAGGATCATCTAATTCCAACCCCCTGCCATGGGGCAGCAATTTATCTGGTGAGGTTTTCTAAGTGCCAGACTTTTTGTGTTGGGAGTGACCTTAAGGAGAATTTCTCCTTTGTACTTGTTCCTTTTGAATTTCATCCTCTGCATTTTTCAGATTAGTGACCTGACAACTGAGAAGTAGCAGGAATTACTAATTTAATTTTGTAACTGCTTTCAACACTTTTTCTGTTGTAGTCAATTTGTCTGTGACAAACTTATTACTACATGATCCCATTGTCTTGGTCCTTTGCCATTGTTCTCATTTTTTTTTTGTTAGGTGAAGCTTTGTTTTTTGGGTTTGGTTTTTTTTTTTTAAATTTATGTTAAGATGTCCTGTATGCATCCCTAGGGGAAGGGATGTTGCCTTGATATGTTTAATAACATGTAGCACTATGGAGCATGATACAGAACTGGCTCTACTTTAGATAATGGGTAAAAATGAAAGATAGATGTGGTTTTGTAGCTGGTTATGAGGAAGTGAATCTGTTAGTGAGGCTGTGCAGAAAATGTGAGTGATGTGACAATTCCAGCACCACTGTGCATGAAGATGATGGGAGTTATGCTGCCCTGTTGAAAAGCAGGAATTCAGATTCTGAAGACAGAACTGAAATTTGTAAGCATGGTGGGTTTACCAAACTAGGAGATGAGAATAAGATGTCAGCTTTCCCATCCCATTCGTAGCAACAGCATCACTTGCTCATGAATTTAAGTTTTTCCCCCTTCAAAGGACCACTGAAATGTACTAGCACATTATATTCAAAGTTCAGTCTTGATTTTGATCCTGATCAAAAGGATACACTTCAAGTATTTTGACATCTAATCCTTTTCCCTGACTTTGATCATTTTAGACTGAGGTACAAGTAACCACTTCCACTACCTGTGTTAGCCAAGAATGAAAAGCATCTTATCTGCAGATAATGGATGCTGCTGCTTGGAACTTCATTCCCATGGTATTTTAGTGTAAAAGATGTCTGTCTCTCTCTCCTTTTGCCAGCATTTGTCAGCACTGCTGTACTATGTCATGAGGGGGGAAAAAGTACTCAAAAAAATCTATTAAATAATAATATGGGCAAAACATATGAAACCATCAGGGGGTGCATGTGAATTCTAGGCAGTACAATGGGAATTAGTCCCTTGAGAGTGATAGACAGTTGAAACAAACAGGCACTTTATTGTTGTAATATAAAATTTCTGATGAGGTGGTATCGTTAGACAGATCACTGCCAACTTTCTTGTGTCATAAAACAGAGCTGGTGTTTACTGGGGCTGATGTATTCACAATAAACTGGGAAAGAGGAATTTATGGAGGCAGCAGAAGACACTTAAATGTTGTTTTGTGGTGTTGAGTGCTCTAGACAGACTCCAGAAATGGGCAAGCAGAGGTCTCACCAGGGTTCCCCAGGTGCCAGAGGAGCCAAGAGGGTTCTAAGCCTCCTGCTGTGGTGATGATGTGCTGTTGTCACCAGGTTATTTGTGAAGAAAGTTCTTGCAGCTGTGCCAGTATCCTGGCCCCAAAGCTGTTACTAAAATACTTATCTGATCACTTTATAAATTTAGGGGCAATAAATGCTGGGGAAAGACATTTCCTGGCTTTGTTTCTACTTTTTTAGTTTGTCTTTGAAAATTGAGAAGAACTGATTTATACAAATTTCTGCTAAGGAATGTGGTTTGTAGGCTTAAATACATTAAAATAGTACAATTTTTATAGCCATCAAATAACTGCTGTTTCATCAGAATTTTTGTTTTATATTGCTCTGCATTTCTTCACCTTCCTTGGACAATGTTATTAAGTTTTGTGAGAAATGATGCTCACTTTTAAAAATTCAAAGGTTTTTCAACTTTAACGAAAATACAACAAAAGACTGAATAAGGAAAAATTACAACACTGGGGAGCTCTGTGACCAGCAGCCATGTGCTTATCCATTTTATAATCTCCTTTCTACACCCTTGGCCCTCTCAAAGTCTTGTCAGTCAACAACTCTACTGTCCCTTGGTGGAGATCACAAGAGGACTATGGGGAGAACATATAAAAATAACATAACTATACATCTATAAAACTTCTCAACATACTCATGATATTCATCCTTAATTGTGAGACCCAGCCATGGCATTACTCATCTATAGCAAGTTTCTATTAAGAAGCAGCTCCTTGGGTAAGGAGCTTGTATTTTTTTCAGAGATGTAGGTAAGTGTGGAGACAGATTAGTGACAAACTAAGGAATCCCCACTCATCAAGTTTCAATCACTATAAACAATTGCCTTCAGCTGCTCATCTCTGTTTTTGCAGTTGTTGGCCTTCCTCCTGTGCATTTTTCTTTTTTCTGCCATCAGCTTTTCCTACCCACTGCCCTCACTTGGTCCCTCTTTTCCCTGTTGCCATCCCGTTCTTCCTCCCAAGCTGGACCTCTTGAGAGGGACACACAAACTTCCTTGCTTACAGTCTTGCTAATGAGTGGCATTTTAGCTGTTAGGAGGGACAACAGGGGGAATGAATCACTGTCAATGGAGATGAAAAGTGTCTGGCAAGGCTGGAATAGCTGCCTCTGCCCCTCTCGTGGTTCACATCTCAGTTCTGCTTCTGCTCCAGCCCACGATGGGAGCTGGAAGAGCCCCCAATGGCTTTGTGGAGCAAATAAGGCTGTGCATGATGCACATAATGCTGGTGAGAGTTCTGAGAGACTGGGGCTGTTCTTTTTGTGCTTTATGGATGGCAGGACTGAAAAAGAAACAAGTGCCAGCAGGTAGTTTTGTTTCCCAAACCATCCAAGTGTGCAGTGTTTGGGCTCCATTTATCATTTCACCTGAGTCTCTATGGAGACTGACCTGCTCATATTTGCCCATTTTGATTTCTTTGTTTGTTTTCCTTGACTAAATGTTGCCTGCTGGAACAAACATTGGTGAATCTGAATTTCTAAGCATGCAAAATGATGGATTGCTTTATTTGTTCAAGAAACTCTTTTGTAGGAATGTTTTAATTGTAATTAATATGGGGAGGGGGGAGGAGTGCTATAATTTTTTGCAGACATCCTTTGTAAGCAAAAGTTGCACTGATGCCAACCATGAAGGCAATATATGTGAAAAACAGCTTTGTAGTTTTGGAGGACAGCAACTGCATGTTTTATTTTTACATACAGCTATATTAGAAGTCCATCCTTTGTGGTTCAGAGGATGTTTCTTTTCCAAGGCTGCAAGCTCTAAATCCTGAGATGAACTTACCTCAAGTTCAGTCCATCACTAACTAGGTGTAGGAAAGACACAATGTTTGGTACAGTTGGAGGACTCCTGAGTGCTTTGGCAGATCAGGTGATAGATGGATATATGGTGGAATATGGACTTTCTGGTCACCCTTTACTGAGCAGTTTCCTGGGGGGCTCTTGGCCACGTTGGGATTTCCTTTGCTCCAACCTCCTTGGTGTCACTTCAGCAACCACCATACAGCTGCTTCTTAAATGGAGGCAGAGGACAGCCCTTTAATACCTTCCTTTCATGTGATTTCTCCTTCCTTTTGAGAGCCATTGGAGAGAAAACAGAGCAGACAATGCTCTCCTTCAACTCTGATCCTTTTTGTATTTGTTAGCAGCTTTCAGTAGCAATACAAACCTGAATGAGCCTGCCTTTGGAAATGTACCTTGGTGAATACCAAGATTTTTTCTAGATGTTTTCAAGAGGTTACTAATTCTTTAATTTGTCTCAAATAAAAATTTGAGTGCTTTGTTTCTCTGTTTAAATCTACATGAACCTTCTGCAAGATTTCATATGTTAAACAGGCTGGCACCTGATAGCTGAAGCTGTTACCTCACACTACAGTAGAATTTCAGTATCCTTAAAATAGCCCAGGGAAGGAGATGCTTTAATTCCTTTAACCTGCAGCATTTTAGTGGCATTTTCTGTTTTGCAGGAGCACTGATCTGTTCCTTCAAAGCTGTTTGTGGCAACTTGTGCATGCAAGGGTGGAAGGGATGGGCTGTGATGAGTGCCATAAAACTGAGGGCAGCAGAGAGAGATGCCTGGAAAATTCAAAGTGCTTGATTAACCTCCCTTTCCATAATTTCTGTGGGGGAGGGAAAAGCAGCTCTTTCAAGCTTGGCTAGGCTTAGAACTAGCTGCTGGCTTCCTTTCATTGTCTGCACACCTTCATGGTACTGCTGCTGGCTTTTTAGGGGCTGCAGCTCCTGAGCAGCCAGGCTGTTGCTGTGTGCAGAGGGCCATCACTTCATCTCACCTTTACAGATATATTGCTTTGACTTTGGCAGCTGGGAGGAAAGTCTCAATGTTACCTCTCATTAGTCATGTTTGTTGTTGTTCTTGTTTTCTCTAGTAAAACTTGTTTAATGTCAGCAGTAATTTGCTTTGAATGCCTCTGTGTTGTTGCTGAAGAAGTGGGAGGGGGATGTACATTTGGTTTTTGTAAGTTTTTTTGTTTTTAAAAACAAGAAATTTATGAAAAAAATATTTTTATATCTTATTTTCAATGTAAATGAGAAAACCTTAAGCTTTTGGAAGACCTGACTCAGAGCTATCTAATCATAGTGAGGATGTAGCTTGGGAGGCTGAAGGTTTTTTTCTAAGTATTTTCATAAGCATTTTTCAGTTTTGCATAATAACAGTAAAATAAACTTATTTATGTTGGTGTATGAAGCACCTGATAAATATAAGCTTATTTATGTTGGTGCAGGAAGCATTTTGATCACCTTTATTCACAATAACACTGGAGGGATTTCAAAGCAGTTGGCATTTCAGGGTCTCTGAAGGAGATGGGGCACATTCCAAAATATTATTGAGGAATGTGCAGTAAAAAAAAAAAAAATCCTTTCCCAACTCTTTCATAACTATCAAAAATTTCAGTTTAAGGGTGATGACTTGAACACTTGGATCCCTTCTGAAAAGGGGAAGGGAACCTATTAAGGTCCACAAGCTGTTGCTGACCTCCACCTGTTATGTTCCATTCCCTTTCCCACAAAGCGAAATTGCTTCATAAAATGCAGAGTTTTGCTGCCAGAGCTGTTCAGATGTCAGCTCACTGAGGCTCTCACACACAGGTGATGGTTATTCCCTGAGCTCTGTGATGGCTCCTTTCTGCCAGAGTGCACTGCAAGTACAGACTCTGCCCTGTTCCTGCACCTTGAGGAGCTCGTGGGCATCGCTGCTTCGCCAGCAGTAGCTTTGTACAGAGGATAAAATCCTGGTTTTGCTGACAGAAGTCAGAGTTATATGCTCAACATCTAGTGCAAGAGATTAATTTTGTGTTTTAAGATCCCTTAGTTTGGGTTTCACTGTGACAAAAAGATTTGCTCATCACTTGCTCTCCATTTACAGCTCACCTCCTTGGTATTACAAAATGAATCAACACTTTTCTGCATCTTTTGGAACAACATAAAGACAGGTTGTAAAGAAAAATTTCTGTTAATGAAAGCAGACTTAAAAGTCTCTGAAGATGTTTATTTCTGTGATACTTAGCCTGTCCTGAACTGCAGAAAGCAGTAACCTTTTTTAAAGTTATTACCCTGAATATTTCTGTTCATAAAATAAATCTAAACCCATAAGCAATATTATAGTTATGGCAAGCTTTTAGAGGTATATCTTGCTAAATATACTGAAGGAGATGGTGCAGGTTCCCTTCTGTCCATTTTACTGACGTGCTGGCTGCTGTTTGAGGAGGTCACATGAAGTTACAGATTAGAAGGTGGGAGATGAAAGCAAGGGACAAAACACAGCTCCAGCTGTGCCATGTATGTCAGTGTTTTTGGATGGATGCCTGGCAGTCCAGCCTGTTGCACATAACTGTGGTGAAATGGGCCCATGCAATAACATTTCAGGAGGAGTAAGGACCATGTTGCTGTGCTCAGGTTTATGCATGTGGTGCTCAGGCTGATGCATTTCCCATGGGAGCACACAGGGGGAACTGTCCTGAAGAAAAAAGGGAATTGGCAACATGGCCATGCTCAGTGTTCTCCTGTTAGGTGCTCACAAGAGAAGCAGTATTGCCCAGAGTGGCATGTCACACTCAGAGCTGTACCAGGTAGTTTAAATTTGTTCATTATAGATACTGTGGCACATGACAGCTGCTGCAGTCAGTTTTTGCAGTTGTCTGCTTTGCATTGTTAAGGAAAGTTTTTTGCCCTTTCACACAGAGTTGGCTGTTGCTTTTGCATTCAGAACACTTAGCTACTTCAACAGGAGAACTCCTTTTCTTAAGTTACTTTTCTTGCCATTACAACAGATCTTGAGCTGTATCAGGCTCAATCCCAAATATAACTTCATGTTTGCTCTAAAGTCAAGAAAGATCTAAAGAAATAACGTTAGATGTTCTCTTTAAGTGGGTTAAGGATCTTCATCTCTTCCAAAAGCATCACACTGATCCCTTAGCTTGCTTTTACATTTTTTAATGGTTTATATTTTAATATTGCTGTGCTGTAACTGAAAAGATAGAAAACTTAAAATGTCAAGAAATTGAGGCAATATTCTTAAAAATAATTTTTAGAAGGGTACTTGACCACTTCTGCCATTCTAAGGAGAGATATTGGATAAAACTATTCTATGACTGAACAAAGCAAAAGACTGTAAATTTTTTGTGTGTAGATTGTCACCCTGTTATTGTGTCTGGCTGCATGCAATGTGTTCATTCACATGAGGGTTTTTAGTGGGTTTGTGTTTTTTGGCTTTTTTTTTTTTTTTTTTTGCCAAGTGATTCTTGAACTATCACTGAGTAATTTACTGAAGCAGGACTATTTTTAAAGAAAAATCACTTTGTTTTAGCTGGACTTTTTTTTCCCCCCTTCTATTAGTGGCTGACATGGTATTTCACAGGGAATATGAGTACCTGAGCTCTGTATTCACAAGAAAAGTTGATAAATAATTCCTTCACCAGTTGGATGCACTTCAGGGAGATACTTGAGGAAAGCTGGTACTGGTAGAAGCTGCAGTTACATCTATTGGCAATGCCAGTGAAAATATAAATTGGAAAAGGAGGATGATAAGGAAAGAATATGATGCCATTTTGTGCTGTAGAATTAAAACACTCTCATGAGAACATCAATATTTTCCAATGGTTTTTCACCATTTCCACCAATGGGAGATTTGCTGCTGGGTCCAGAAAGTTTAGATTTGTGTCTGTTTTGGATTTTGATTTGGTGGGATTTTTTCACTTGTACTTTGACACAGAGATGTCTCTGGAAAGGGACCCATTTTTGATCTCCCTTCAGAGGAGCTGAGGTCCAGCAGGGCTGCTGCACTGAGGTTTCACAGGTGCAGAGCACACGGTCCAGAGCCAAAGCACCTCACAAGCTGTTCAGCCACACTGAGCCTGGCTCTGTCCTCTCCTGCCCAAGAACCACTGCTCTACAGCTGACTAAATAAGTACTTATTTCAGGCTTGGCCAGATAAAACCTGTTCCCTTCCATTTTGAATGCAAGGATTTGACTGCTTCCCCAAGCTGGCAAATATTTCTGTACTTTACTACAGAGCTGTCAAGGTGGAAGGAAGGCATTTTGCTGTTATGGTTTGATAGTCTGCATTCTGTCCCTGGTGTAGGAAAGAAGGGCTCCTGGAGGTCAGAGGCAACTGAATTAGCAAGAGATGCTAAAGTGGCATTGAAAACAGAATAAAAATATGCTGTCTTTTGGCATAAAGTCAGTCAGTCCAGATTTTACAGGGTTCAAAGAAATGTTATTAGAGATCAGCGACTTCTTTTTCTTAAAGCAATTATTTCCAGCAATATTGAGAGACCTTGTAGTCCTGACATGGTTGGGAAAAAAAATAATTATCTGAACACTAAGAAAATACACCAGCATCTTCCAGCACACCCCTACAAGATTTTGCTCAATTATAATAAGGTAAAATCCTCAGGTCAAGAATAGCTTTGCAAAGCATTAAGCTAAACACATATGTATTTGCCTGGTTTTGACTGGAGGATTAGTGATTTCTTTCTTTGTGAAAATCTACACCGAGCTCTTAATTAAGCTTACCAGGCACAAGTGCACTTCAGGTGATCCAGAGGACCTTTAAAGGGCCTGCAGCAGATGGTGCAAAGTCTGTATTCCATGCAGTATTCTGCTGTTTTGTCTGTTAAATAAGTATCTAATTACTCCCAGTCTTATCTTATTTCAGCACAGTGTCACTAAATGCCTTGCATGGCTCTGGGTGAGGTAATCCGTTGCCAATCCGATAAGCTTGCAGCTTGACTTTTTGGGAAGTCAACTTGCACCTGATGAGAATTTTCTTTCAAGCACACAAGAGCATCTTCCAGTACTTTTCCAGAGGCTCTTAACAAGATCAGTCACTGTCTTTCCCACCTAGCTTTTCCTTAGCTGTTCTAAATAAATGACTGTGACAAATTTGGAGTGGTTTTCTCCTTAAAGTTTCTTTCTTGGGGGCCAAAAGGTTTTTTATTTGTGGTGTTTTGCTTTGTGATGGGCAAGGAGAGGCAAGCACTTCTGAAATCAAAGCATCAACTCTTTGCATTTGTGGGCACTACACCGTTAGCCTGTTATTTTTTGAACTGCACATAGGCAGGTGGTTGATGCAATTTCTTCTTCAATATTGTCTTGGTGAGATCTAAGGTGTGAAAATAGGCAGGTTATTTCTGGAGACAGTATATAGATTTTTTTCCCCTCATTATGACTTCCAGTCTTGCTAATTCTCAGGTGGTATGTGAAAAGCTTGGCAATACTGGGGAGGCTTTCCCTCATCTCAGCCTTCTGTAATCATCCTCTCTGCCTGGCAGCACACCTGCAGAGCAGGGATGAGTGCCACTGAAGAAAAAAAAAAAAAAGCCTTGCTCATATGCAATCATGTATTGAAAAAAGGGGAGATGTCCTGCGATGAAAAACCCCACAATTTCTGGTCTCCAAATGGAATTTGCTCTCTAGTTCTGTCTTCAAAATGTATTCTGGCTGTCACTGTCCTGAGTCCCTGTGCAGGCTGTTTGTCCTGCAGAAATCAGTGGAGGTGTGCAGGCAAGGGTTACACTGAGCTCAGGGCAGGATGAGGCTCTGGAAAATTACCCACACACCCTTACCTCAGTGCCTTTTCTCCAGCATTGAGTGGAAAAGATATCTGGGAGAGGCATATCAGTCTCAGTACTCAATGGGTGTTTTATTTTTTGTACAATTAATATGCTTCATAATTGCAAGATACAAGCTGGTTTGATATTGATTAGTCAGCAGGTCTTAAGGCCAGTAAATATTGATTTTTATTTCCAGCTTTGCTTTTTTTTTTTTTTTTTTTTTGAATGAGTGAACTGGTTTCAACAGAAACAGCCATTCCATTAAAATGGTGTGAAAGGCACTTGGTTCAGGCAAAACTCAAGATGAGCTCTGGCAGGCACACTGGGCTCAGCACCACTGCAGCTCTTGCTCTTCTGGGTACTCCCCCTCTGCTTCTGCACAGCAGAGTCATTTCTCCCCTGATCTCCACCCTGAGCAGCAGGAGATGATCTGTTTTGTGGGAATGTAAGGTTCAGGTTCAGACCAGTGCTCTCTAGGTTGTGTTTGAGAGGATGTCAAATGAGATAATGCAATGCTGCCTTTTCTCCTTGAAACTATATAGATGCAGCCAGTGAAGGGAAATGTCTCTTGTTCCTGTAGTTTTAGTCATTGTCCTTAATCAAATTCTCAGAACAAAACACAGGAAAAGCCAAGCTCACAGGCAGCCTCACAACCTCTTTGACTTTAGTCTGAGTTCCCATAAATAGTTTACAAACTAATTGTCTTTAAAAGAGCAAACCCTATTACTAAGGGCAAGATGTTGGATGTGTTTCTGGTAAATATGCAATTTAATCTAATAGCACTGTTGCTAGCTGTTAATATCCATGGATGACCTGTTTGGCAGGAGCTTCTGAGAGCAGAGCTGTCCTATTAACCTGCCAGGATATCTGCTAGACTCATTTTGAGAGCCATTTGGAAGAGCTTGAAGGAGATCACTGTAAACATCATAGTAGGATGCCAGGGAAGTATTACCAGGAGCAAATGTGCTGTTTTTATTTCACGATCAATTGTTACAAAGGTCATTTATTGTTTTGCATTAGAAATCATACCAAGCTAAATAGCAACATTTTGCCTCCCAGTTGGTAATTTCTGTAAAGCTGGATAAAAGCTTCAGCTGCAGACCTTGAGCTTTATCTCATTCTGTGGGTTGAAAATCCTGAAGTATTTTCTTTTTCTCCCCTTAAATATTATCCTTTCCTGACTTTGTGTGTCTGCTGTGGCTCTCTATCTCCTCCTGGGTCACCCTTTTTCATATAATTTTGTCCTTGTACTTTATCTATCACATTCAACACCAGACAGAGATATTTCTCTCATTCCCTCTCCTACCTTGCTGAAGTTGACCTGTTTTTAATACCTGTGAAATAATTAGATCCTATTGTTCAAAGAGATGTTATGCTGTTGTATACAGAGATAATTTTCAGAGCTTGAACTGTAGCAAATGTATAATTTAATTTTCTATTTAAGATTGCCACTCCAGGGTGTTAAATTGCCCCTGCTGTAAGTGGAGCTGCACCAAATGCAGTAATGCATTTAACAGCCATATATGCACTATAGTAAACCATAACAAGTCAATTTAGGATTTTGTCTCAGGAAGCACTGAGTGGTTTTATTAAAAAGCATTCACAATTCACAGCTGCAAACTATCCTGTCTTTATGTATGAATCCAAGAATTACCTAAGTGCTTATACATGAGTTTAAGGACTTATTGCCAACTGCAAGAACTTGCTGTTTTATTTGTACAGTTAAACTTCAGAGCAAAGTAGTGTAAGTAAGCTTTTTTTGCTCTGAAATATGTTCCAACTGTGGGAGCAGCATGACTTCAAAATATCACTTGCTCAGGTGTTTTTTCAGGCAATGCACACTGGAATGATCCCCATGTACATTTGTCAATGGGCCTTTCTTTTATTTAGTTTTAATTTTTCTTCCTAGTTCTCTCAGGCTTTGAACAAAAGTTAGAATATAAGAGTACTTAACTCATTTGTTAATGCTTTCCCTGAAAATAACTGAATAACTGAAAGGAGAAGTATGCATGAATTGAAATTTGGAGAGTCTCTATGATCCTGAAAAGAAGTCCATCATGAATTGAAAGCTATGTGAAAAGCCTAATTCTTCTCAGCAGAAGAAATATTTTAGACTTCCAGATGATTATTTTTTTTAGGTCAAGTTTTGTATTCACAATTCTTGTGTTAGACAATATTGATACTTTTATCTGAGCTCTTTTTCAGTGATCACATAGTGATTATTTCATAAATGAACTGAAATATACTTGTAGGAACATCCAAACCATAACCTCAGTCAGAAATATCAGTATCCATGTCACAGGGTAAGAGATATCCTTTAAATAGAATGTTTCCAGAATGACACAGGGAATTTATAATTTGGGGATAAAAATCAAAATTTGTGTTTTCCACTACAAACCAAGCCTTCAGTTTTCAGCTCTCTGATAAACTCAAATAAAAGGTAAGGGAGCAGTATCAGAATTTTCACAGAAGAGTCCTTGTGGCTCAGACTATGCTTGGCACTATGATTTATGCCATGCATGCGCAGCTATGGTTTTTGTGCCATGATTTTTGCCCTTGTTGTGCAAAAAGGAGTAGCTGAAATGTGCTCAGGAGAGAATTTCCAGGTGCAAACCCCCTTTGTCTGCCACTCCTGTTTCTACTGTTCAGAGCAATTACAGTTACTGTGTTGTCAATTCTTTTAAGAGGAGAAGATGTTATATAATCTTTTTCTAGTGATGACTTCATAACCAATGTGAAAATCTTGTTCTGCAGAGTTAGGGAAATCATCAATGAAAAAAGTTTTTATAGCTTTCCCAAATTAAACTGCTCTTAGCTAATGCTAAGTGATCCTTGCTGACAATGGTAGGCCACTTTAGCCAAAAATGTGGAGATTACCTGCATGCTATCAAAATAATTATTGCAAGATATTCCTATGTTGGACATCTAATCAACACTTTGGCCACAAAAATGGTCCAGGTTTTCGTGGAAAATGTGTTCTGTGACAAGCACAAGGGTAAGGTCTAGATTTCCCTCTGAGATCTGAGATAACTCCTCTGGTTTACACTGAGCACAGGTACTGCAGCAGCTCCAAGCAGCAGCAGAGTGCAACAAGTTCCAGGCAAAATTTATCAAAGATTTGGGTGACTCTCTTTGTACCTGGGGCACTTTTTAAGTTGGCCATGTTCCTTTGGGAGACTGAACCCTCAGAAGGTTCACCAGGGAGAAAAAGCTGAGACATCATGCAGGTTTTCATGTTTTTTTTATTGTTTTCCATACCTGTGGTCACCTTTCTCTCCTCTCCCACCTTGGAGCTGCCTGTGTGCTTTTTGCAGCACTGTCAGGAATGTTCAAGGGTAACAGGCTGTCCTCTGCAGGTTTCTTCTGAAAATGAGACTAGGAGGTGGGTGGTCACTGAGGGAACGTGAGTGAGTTAATTTGAAAGGTGCTTCTTCACTGGTGTTAAGCTGTGCATTTGCTCTTAAATTGATTTCTTCCTTATCTTGGCTCCATGGATGAAGCCATCTTAGTTAAAACTTTAAAGAGTTTCCCATCAAGGTGTCACTTAACAGGCTGCTTTTCAGAGAAGAGTAAAACAGTTCCTGTCTGTCCTTTACTCTGAGTATTTGCAGAGGACAAGATTAATTTGCTTTACATGTTCAGCCATGACAGGGGAAATGGTTGTTTGCTATTTCTTGATAACTCAGCTCATGGTTTTTCCCCACTCGATCCTGAGATATTTGTTTACAGAAGGCAGGAGAAAGATGTAAGAATTTTGTAAATTCTTTGGTAGTTGCACAGCAGTACTGAATTTGGGGTGGAGTTGCAATGGTTTTTTTCAGTGTTAAAAGTTAATTTCCACATGTTTTCCAAATGTGCAAAAAGAGATGCTTTGGTTCTGGCTGTACTTTGGTGTCATCAATTAAAAAAATAAATTAGAATCTGTGGACTATGCAGTAACATTCTTCTGCATATGATGGCAAACCTGGAAGGGAGGCAAGAAGCATCCTTCTAGACACAAAATCAAATTTCTAGATTAAAAACCTGATGTTCACTTGGTTTATCTGTGGATTTGTTAAACTTTGATATAACAACAAAAAAAAGGCAAACACTTAAAAAATCCTATGTTTGTGGTTTGCTTGCTGTGGGAGTGATATCTCTAACTTGATGCTGTCAGAAGGAAGTGGGAGATGATACCTCAGGGGCTGCTAGAGCAGAACAAGAGGGAGGATTCCTAACTCTGAGCAGAGGACTGAGGTGCACAGAACTCACTGAGGTTTCTCTCACAGCCTCCCCAGGTCCAGGGCTGGGCTCTGTTGCAGGGAGACAGGAAAACTCTGGATGTGACTGCAACTCAGTACTGAAGTAGTCCTGCAAAAGGCAATTTAATTGTAAAATCTTTTTCATGGAAGTGCCTTATAGAGGTCACCCTCACCCAAAAGCTGTTCACATCCCCTTTGCTCATGACCATATGGATCTTTTGTTAGCTTGTGTTTGTACGCAGCCGTTGTACAAACCTGGATCATAAAGGCAGTGTTTGGTCAAGCAGCTGTAGCCTGCTCTCAGTCACCACCCACCTCCTCTAAGATGCTGTGTGTTTTTACAGGAATCATAAAATAAAACAGGTGAGGTGAAAATGTGGTGTGACAAAGGTCAGCCCACGCAGCAGGTGAGGGAAGCAGCAGAATGTAGTTGAAAAGAGGAAAGATGGTGCACCAGAAAATACTTTGTTAATGCACTTTCATGATTATTTTATTTGAACATTTCTAAGAGTGGCTGTAAGTGCTCAGTGTTTTTCACCTTTCCCTTTAATAGCACCTGAAATATGAGAATCAAACCTACTTTTTCTTCCAAATTAAACAGAGTCCTTATGGACATAGGAAATAATGTGGCATATGACACTCCATTTTTCTGATGTACCTCTAAAATACATATGTTCATGGACAAACATGCCTACACACTATTCTGGCATTAAAATATTCTGCTCTGTAAGTAATTAATGTATTTCCATTTATGTGCCAGGTTTGTCTAAGCAGTTTGTGACAAGGAAAGTGTGATCATGGACAAGAGTTTGGGGGAAATCCATTGATAGTCACTCTCAGAGAAGTAGCAATGCAGACTTCAATAAGTACTGGAGAACTCCACTATTCTCCCTAGTGCTTACAGACTGTGGGGCACAATTAACAAATTTAAACACATTTTTGCTTAATGTGCTACTTAGAATCTGGAGGCCATACTTATTTTCAAAAGAATGTTGAGCCCTTTAGGGAATGTCTTTGGGACCTGCAGCTCATTCTCTGAAAGAAATTTGCTTTCCATGGAAAAGCAGCTCAGTGGAGATGCTAGGAGGCAGCTATCACAATCAGTTTAATTATTATGCCAAAGAAATTTGAGGGAGCTGTGCCCTCCATGCAATGCTGAGTATAAGACATGAAGCTGTAAAAAGGGAGTGGAGGGTAACCAAGTCACCTCATCCTTTTCTCTTGGGCAGTAACAGCAAGCATGGCCCCTGGGGCTGCATGCAGGGCCTCTGTAGGCAGCTTTTGGGTTGTCTTTGATGCTTTGCAAATTCTTCTTTGCAGCTGTGGAAACCTTCCAAATTCTTCAATTAGACTTTGCATTTTCCTGCCTCACTGATCCTCGTGGCTCCTGAGTCTCTTCTGCTACAAGTACGGCTCCCTTCCTCTCTGGAGAGCAGTTTCTACTAGAATGTCAGTTTGGTGATGTTAGACCCTTTTGGGGAATGTTTTCCTTCATCATTTACATCCTGGCCTCTTGTTCTCTTTCTTTATATGTGCTGGTCAAAAGATTTTTATCTTGGGCAGTGTCTGTTGTGGACGCCGGAGCTGCTCTCTGCATCACAGCCTCTGAAAGCCTACAGAATGTGCAGAAAATGTGGCTTTGGAGGCAGGCAGAAACAAAGGGGTCATTAAGTGCACAAATAGGGCTTTCTCACTCCACCTCAGCAGAAGACCCAAGCCTTGTGGCAGTGGTGTGGGGGCAGCAGATGGCAGAGTGTGAGCAGCACGGGAAGCCATCGGGAGTCCCTGGGAAGTGACTTCCATGGCAAAGGAGGGGGCATTTCTGCCAGCACAGAGAGCAAGGCAATCATCTGTGCAGCCAGAAAATAACCTTCACCTTTCCTGGCCCAGCCTGAGACTGCAGTAAACAAGCTCAAACTGGGAAAGGCACATGGTAAATGTTGCAGATGAAGTCGTAAAAGTCTGGCAGCCAGCACAGTTCATGTCTCTCATAAAATCTGTGAAGAAGCAAATGGGAAGACCGGGACTGGCCAGAGCATCAGTGCAAATCAATCTCCTTTTCACCATCTCAGGGAAAAAAGCAGGCTTGAAAGACCTGCTGAGCAGATCTCTTCTCAAAGATAATGTGCTGCCACATGTTAGTGGAACTTGCAAAGCAAGATGGGTCCAAAAAGCTTGAGTGACTCAGGGGCTGGTGAAGGGATAGAATTTTTATTCTTTTTTAACTTGGGGTTTCAGCAAGCCCAGGATAATTCAGTGATCTGCTTTCTGTAACTCTTCAGTGCTCTGTTTGGGACTGTTATGCACACACTGTAACAGCTTGCTGTGCTTTGTGCTGCTGCCTGGGTCTGTTTTATTTTACCAAAACTTGTGGAGGAAACACTAGTAGTAGCCTTTATACACTGATTAAGAGGAAATAGTTTCTTGGCTTTGGAGCTTTTAAAGGCAATCTTAAAATGAGTTAGAAATTATTTTTCTGGTCATGAGACAAATACCAGTTTTGCTGGTTAGTTCTTCATTGGAGGCTCTCTGAGCCAGTCTTCCAATGGACTTTTGAGAAAACTTCACAGTGCCTGCCTGGAAATGTATATCAGATGGTTTTGAAGCTGAATTAACATGTTTTTGACTCTTGAGATTGGACTCCTTCTGTTTCTTTCTCTTTCTTGTGGCTTTTTACTTGCACACACCTCCCCTGTGCCAGGCTTTGCAGTGGTGCAGTGGCTTTGAATGAGCTGGAAGGTGTCTGTGGTTGCCAGGGTAAGGACAGTGTGGCCCGGGCTGGCAGGAGGAGAGGAGAGCCACCCTTCTCACAGCTGTAAGAAGTTATTTGATGAAAGCACATATTTGTTAGCTGTGCTCTGCTTCTGGTTTTAACTTTTATTTTCCTGAAAATCTAGGGGGAAACTTACTAAGCTTGCTTCTGGAAAGGAGAAAAAAAGTAAGAAGATTTTTGTTTTCTGTGGTTTTCTAGTCTGTCATCTGCTCTGCAGGATTAGCAATCCACCACAGGCTTCTGTAATCCCTGGGCTGCTGATAGTACAGAGCTTTAGTGCTTCTCTTAGGCAGGAATGGGCAATTCTCACCTTCCCAAGGCTCAGTTCCTGCACAGGGAGAGGAAACCTCACCTCTCTGGGTGAGCTGAGCCTGCTTGTGAAGTGACCCTGTGGGGGAAGAGCTGCTGAGCAATCTGTTAGGAGCAAAGACAAAGCCTCCCAATTAACTTTCAGAGGATTGTATTTGTTGGCTCTTGGCCACAAATGTTTAATAGCAAGTCAAGCTTGGCAGAGCAGCTTTTCTGCCCAGAGCTGAACTGGTAAGTCAAATTCACTACTCTTTGACAACTTAATTTTGACTTCAGGCTTGGGGACAAATCACAAAGGAACACAAGGAACTGTGCAACAGCTGTCACAGGAGGAGGGGGAAAGGAAAATGAAAAGAAAAAAAAAATGGAGACCAGTGTGTAAGTCATGGAATGCTACTTTAGGAAGCATAAAACTTGCAAAAGTGTCCCTGGAGCAGAATGGCTCATATTTCTGAGTTTTCTTTCATAAAAGGAAATCCACCTAGGTTGTTGAACCAGACAGCTACTCCACAGATGTTAGCTTGGCTACAGCTCTAACACAGTTCTGGATGTAAGGGAACACATCACATGTGCTGTGTACACAACTCAAATTACATGTTTAACTTGTCAAGAAAAAGGATTTTGAGCATAAGGTAAAAGCAGTAAAATGGTTCTTCTGCGACATTTTTGGTGGTAAAGTTTTCATCTAAGAAAATAGGCTTTTTCATCTCTGGGTTTGGAGATGAGAGAGAAATGTGACTGTGCTTTAAGAGTTGCTTGTTCTCAGGCTGAAGTGTGCAGACATGAATGTGCTTTCAAAACAAGTAGGAAAAGTGGGGCTGTGCTGCCAGTGGAGAGATGTAAATGACTTGTGTGAGTTACAAGAGCATTTGCTGTGGTAGCTGGCAGGGAACTGCAGGAAGAAGAGAACAAGGAGAAGTTGAACTAGAAATGCAAACTGTTAGAAATAGAAGGCTGAAAGATCAGGTGGCATCAGTGCTTACCAAATGTCTCAAATTGTAAGTTGGAAAGGAAAAAAGAAAGCAAAGATACAAACCTTCCTTCTCCTCTCAGTCAACTCTTCACTTTTTGAGGACATCATCTTCATTCACAACTTTTTGCTCTCCTGATAACATAGTTAATTCAGAATGAATTACTGTGCTTGAGAAGAGCTCAGCCTCGAGTTGTTTAGCTGTTAAATAAGCTGAAAGTTGGGTAATTTAGTTTATTTGGAAGCACAGCTCAGAAAACACCACTCACAGATTCTAGCAGACCATCACCACTGAAGGAAGAGAAGCAAAGGGAGAAACCAAGTTAGTGAATGAAGAATTGTGAAGATGCTGGAAATGGTAGACTTAGTCACAGGTGGATGTGAAATTATTTTCATCTCATTTTTGTGCAGGGAAATTCATTTTTGCCTACATACAGGAGAGCAGCTTTGAAGCAGCTTTTCACATGTTATGTAAATATGTATGAAAAAATGTTTATGACAAGATTAATCCCTTCTTGCATCTCAGTCTTGCAGGCAGCCTCAGAATGGATTTCAAATGCCAGTCAGAATACCAATAGCTCTACTTGAGCCTGTGTAAAATGCCCTCACCAAAGGCAGAGAGCAGATGGGGTTCAGATCAAACCACTGGCTCCAACTGCCTCCTAAATCTGTGTCCTGCCTGCTCTTACAGCACTGTGTGTGCTATGGACAGGAGCTAGGAAGGTTTTCCAGCAGTTTTTAATTTCTTTGGCTTTCTCTAGTCTCTGCAGTAGGTAATACTGACCCAGATCTCTTATTCAATCAATCCTTTTTCCCAAATTAGTGGGATGTTATAACTCTTCTCCCTGGCTGTGCTTATATTATTGTTTTCCAAGTTTGTTTGAACTAATTCCCAGAGAGCTTTCGAATGTGCTAACTGTATAGAATACATTACATTGCCATCTGTTTCAGGAAAGACCCTTTTCCCATTCCATTCCTATCCTGTAATTATTGGAACTCCACAGTGAACTCTGCAAAGCACAGGTTTTTATAGCCTTGTAAGCATACTTGCTTTTGTTTCAGCAAGTGTACACAAGGAACAAGTTTTGTTCAACTTGTGCAAATTTTTTTTGTTAGTACCTGAGACAGATATTTACATGATAGTCTAATAATAAATTTAACTCCCTTGCATGAACATCATTACTGATATGTTGAGGGTCCAAGTAAGATACTTGATTTGAGATTCAGCTCTTGTCATGGAAAAAATTGATTTGGGGTTCAGGTTGTGTGTAAAACCTGTGCTAGTCCAAGTCAGCCCATTTCCAGTGGAAACCCAGGTTCTGCTAAATGCATCTTTCCTTCCTCAGTCTGGATTTCTGAATGGGCTGCACCAAACATCTAATTGTGAGAAACAACCCCAAATATCTGTCTTAACTATTTTAAAATGCTACTTTTCTGTTCTGTGTTTTAACCTTGACTTTTTTTTAAACTTTCATGGACTGCTAGAGAGCAAGAGAAAATGGCAGTAAGGAATCACCAGGCATGTAAAAAACTTAGGGTTTTTTATTAGCTGCTCTCAGATTTAGGTGCAAGTAATTTTTTTAGGGTTTTTTGTTTCTGTTGCTGGAGAAGAAGCTTGGAAGTGGATTCTAGATTTTTTCAAGTGTAGGCAGAGAACTTACTGGTGACTGAGCTGAGGATGCCCCTAGGAACTAGGGGTGCTTGTGGCCAGGCAAGCTCGGTGTCCTTGGGTGCTTTGGTGCGAATTCTGTCAGTCTCTGCTGCAGCCTGTGGGTTTCTAGGCTGAACCAGGCTTCAGGCTGTGCAGCTGTGTGCTGGCAGAACCTTTTCCAGCACAATCCCCAGTGCTCAGGTCTAATAGAAATCCATGAGCCCTCCGGAGTGAGGCACGCAGGCAGTTTGTCACAGCCGGGGCTGCTGTGCTCTGTCACTGAAACACATTTGTGGGCATGTCCTCAGTGATCAATGGCAGCAAGGATACTTCCATCAAATCAGTCTCTTCTGGGATGTCAGACCTGGCTTTTCTGTGGTTGACATGAGGAGTATGGGTTTGGGCTAAAGCAAAGGGGTATTTTTGGTCCTCAGGGTTGTTCCTCTCCCCTTTCTGGTAATCAGAGTTAGGTAAGGCCCCTGGTTTTCTGAAGGTGTTGGTGCAAGTTGGAAATGTGCTCCTAAAACTAAAATATGAAATATGTAAAACCTGACTTTGGGTAATAAGGCATGCCTGAACCAGATCAGCTCCTCAAGAAATTTCTGAAAACACAAACAACACTGCAAAAACAACAGAATTAAAACCCTTTGTTATGTAGCAGCCATCCCAGTGTACAATAAACACTTTCTTAGTGGAAAAATTATTTGTTTTCAACTCTTTTGGAGCTGTTTTGGCAATATTCACTGTGAGGTTTAAGGTGTTTATAGCACACCTGCTGACATGAATCCAATAATGGATTCATAGGCACAATCTAGCCTTGTTATTTTTAAGTTAGAGTGGTTAATAAGCATGAAGTAATACAGAAAATTTGCCTGGTAAAATAAACTGTGTCTACTTTAATCCATTTACCCTAATGCTTAATTTTAAGAAAGAGTTACCTAGTGTGTTGATTAGATCTTTTCACAAAGAAAAAAAATAGTTCTAAAGAAGGATTTTATTTTTTTATTATGGTGCATTAGCATGAATGCCAAGTGTGGAGTTTCCTTGGAGAACCCTGTCCCATTTGTTTGGGTTTGTTTTTCTTCCCTTTTGATCTAAAATTGATTTTTGGTTCAATGTGGGTACAAAATGAGTCCTTATGGTATTGGGTCTGAACCTTATCTGCAACCAGAGGAAATTCTAGGTGGGAAGAGACTGCTGGAGACTTATCCAGACTTCTCTTAAAAACGAGAGCCTGGGTGAAATTGTTTAGGGTGCTGTCAGGTTATGTCCAGAACACTTCCATCAAGGGCTGTGAAAAAATCAAATGCTAAGTATAAGGAAGAGGTTAGGATTTTCTGTCAAATTATGTTCCCAGAGAGTATTTTTTGATTTCTGCATCCTTCAGAAGTGCTTTCAAGTATATCCACATATTTATGGTATGTAGACAGCAAGTTAAATAATTTTAAATTTTTGGTTTAGAGTGTTATATTAAGAAAATAACAGCAATTGGTTGGCTTGAGCCTTTATTGAAAATGGTGGCTCTTGGCTTGAGGACAGTTTGTTCAATAGGTGGATGATTCCCTCTTTCACAAACTGCTGCAAGTTGCCTTCAGAACAGCAATATTTATATGTGCTGCAAAAGGTAGCAAAGTCTGGAGTCTGAGTGACTCTCAAAGAAGTGAAAATCTTAATAAGAAAAGATTAGTGTAGGCTTTTTTCCCAAACAAATTTTGTAATTATAAAGTGTTCTCTTGCTTTCTTCCCATGTTCGCCACAGTTAAGAGAAAACTAATGATTTTATGCATGCCTTTTACAACAGGAGGAGGTATTTTTCATTATCTTCATGGTTTAGAGTTTTCTGTCTGAAATATGTATAATTTATAGTTTGTTCAGAAATTTCCCCTTTGATATAGTCAAAGAAAAAGAACCTTTTCCCCTGATCATGAGAAAAATAATCTTAGGTGTTTTCATGTTGAATTTATCTTAAAATGTTTGGGGATTTTTTTCCCACTGAGTATGTATCAGGGGAAATTTATGAGGATTTTTCAGGTCAATTCATTTCTACAAATTGAAGACTTGTGCATCTACTTAAGACTATTTTGATAAGAAGTAGCAATATCCCACATATTGGGAATATTAACAACTTTGTTAATGGGAGGGAGTTAGAAAGGTATTCCCTGTAAAAATTTTACTCTAACAAAGCAGCCAGTTCCACTTGAGTGTTTAAATCCTCACTGAATGACAGAAATCAGTTGAATCAGTATTTTATTTATTGATAAATCAGTTGAATCAGTATTTTATTATTGATCAACACTTCCAAACACAGTTTTGCACAGAGAGTTTGAGCCACCAACCAGCTTTTCCCTGAGTGAAAGCAGTGCAAATTCCCTGCAGGAGTTATGTCTCTTGTGAAGTCTACCCCCTCAGAGTTGGTTTTTTAACTTTTCTTTTGAAATTTAAAGGTAGAAAAAGGACGTTTATTAAGAGGTAATTTTTTTTGGTTTTTTAAATCTGTTGGGCTGACTCAGATCACTGAAAGGACCCCTCTGTGCAAGGCTGCCTCTTTCTGGGGGGCAGCTTTCAGCATGGCATCGGGCTGATGTGCAGTGTAAATTTAATCAGGTACTGACATGACATTAAAAGTCAAAGAAAAGAAATTAAAGACATTGTAAAATGAAGGACAGCAGGAGATTTTTGTGAGCTAATTTTATTTTGACCAAGAGTGAAATGTAAGAGGTGTGTTTTTCTTTCCTCTCATTGAGCTCCCCATCCTTTTGAAATGAATTTTGCTGATAATATGTCAGTTGTAGGGGGAAAAAAAAAAAAGAAATCCTCTACATGCATTTCCAGTTTATTGATCAAGTAATTTTATCTGATTTCTTCTTGAGAGTTTAGAAGACAATGCATTGAGGAGGTGTATAAACAGCAGGAATAAGAGTCATCTACTCTTGTCCCAACTGCATTGAAGTTTCTGACCTGGAGCCAGCCTCTCTTGCTGTGTGCATTACCAGGGCACCCCCTGGCTTCCAGAGCTCCTCAGCAGGAAGGAGACAAATCTCTTTTCATCAATTTCACAGCAGAACCGTGCTTTATTTTTTAGCTGTAGCAGTACTGTATGAATTGTGGTTGGCTTTAAAAATAAAAACCAGCTTGCAGAGCTTTTATTGCACCATTTGTGTTTTAATAGGTGCTTTAATAGGGTTTTTAATATGAAAGGAAATTACCCAAATATTGTAGTCAATGTAACTGAGTAGTGCCATTCTTTTATTGTTGTTTTTGTTTTCCCAAGGTGATTAAGATAGAGCTGGATCACTGTGTTGGATGTAGAGGCCCCTCAGGGAAATGTCTTCAGAAGGAGGGTGGATTTTACAATTTCTCACAGCTGAGTCTTGGGGATCACCCATGTTGGGTTCTTTGAGTGGCAAAAAGCTGGAGGATGGACTGTGGGAGCCTCCCCAGTGTTCTTGTACTGCTTGGGCTGGGCTGTAATTGTTCTGCCCTCCTTCTTCTGTATTTCTTCTGCCTAAATGTGTGCAGTCTGACTGTGGGGCTCTCAGCAGCACCTGCCCTATGTGTTCCCTTCCTGGTGTGTCCTCCTGCTTCCTGAAGTAGAATTTTGGAATCACAAAACAGTTTCAGTTGGGAAGGACCGGCTTGGGCTTAACTTGAGACCAGAGGTTTGGAGCTGGGCGGGAGCTGAGCAAGCCAGAGCCCTTTGCTGGGGAGTTGATAAAGCAGCCATGTCCCTCTGGTCTTACTGGTTCTTAGCACATCCCACAAAGGCTGGAGGAACAAAACTCTGCTGTGCTCTTCAGTGCCTGTGCACATCATCAGACAGACTATTGCAAACCTCTGCTTCTTCTCCAGACTGTGGTCTCTTGGCAGTGATTTTAGTGCAGTTTTTCCTCCTCCTAGCTGTGCTTATGCTGCAGATCACACAAATTTGTTTTATAAGTGGTTTTACATCAATCACAGAGGTGCCAACCCATTGTCTTGTTCGCAGCTTTTTCCCCTTGAAGCTTATAATTTAATCCATGCAGTCCCTGAAGTGGCCATGTGGGATTTTCCTTGGCTGGTTTTCATTCACCAGTTTGAAGGAAAGATAAGCAGCACTAGAGAAGAAGTTTGCAGATGGAGCTGTAACATCCTGGAAGAAAATAATCTGGCTTCATACTTACTTACATTCCAGTACTGGCAGCAGGCTTAAAAACCCACCATGAATCCATGGCATTATTTGCTAATTGTTTGTCATATATAATCCAGATTAATTGATATTATACATTTGATTTTGCAGGTCACTTGAGCAAGCTAAACATGCCTGTAGATATGAAACCTAATTAATGAATTATTTCTGGTAGTGTACTGTCTTTGCATCCTCCATGCAGTATCAGTCATGGTACCAAAATTTGCACTGCATTTCCTAGAAATTGCTGCCAGGGGAGGGCTAGGAGGGTAATCTAATCCATCTTTGGGTGATGGGAATTAAATGTTCCCTGGTGCTTCAGATAGAAATGGACTTTGGAGAAAACTGAGGTGAACTCCTCAAGTCTCTGCAAATAACTGAAGTGTGTTGTTTTAATTTATTCCCATGTTGGCACATTCCTGATGTTTTAAGTGAATCTCTTTTGTCCAAATTGAGTAATGCATAATGAATGCATTCTTCAAGTGAAACTGGTAAATTTGACTGCTGTCCTCTTAGCACCCTTTTTTATTTTGTCTTGCAAGGCCCCATGTCATTCTATTTTGCCTCTCTTACAGAAAACTGCTTTTCTTCAGCTGTTCTTGAAATGGTATTTTCCAGCTCTTGATGTCTCATCTTCTCTGAACTCACCAAGAAAGCTGTTTGAGAACTTGTGCCAAAAACTGGGCTCAGCTTTCTGTGCCTTTTAGAAGGCACTCTTCACAGTTGGTCACTGTGCTCCAATGACAGCAATTCAGCCCTCTTGGTCAGGATTACAATTTTCCATTTAATATCTATGTGTAGACCTTGTATTTCCTAAGCATGCCTTCATCTATATTCTCTTTTGGTTTTGAACCTGTTTCTTCAATTTGTCAAAATCAATTTGAAGTCTGAGCTTGTCCTTGAAAGTTCTTGCAGCCACTCCCAGTATTTTGACCCTTCTAAGTGTTATAGTTGCTTGATTTTATTATGTTAGCCAATAAAGAATATTTAGAAATAATGGAGAAATTTATAAATAAATTGTTGAAGGTACTTGAGCCTGAGGCTGAACCCTTTTCAAGACCAAATTTAAGTCTTACAAGTTGACAGCAAACTACAGATGACACTTTTAAAGTACAATTTTCTGGGAGCCGTGCCCTGTTTCATGAGCTTGCTTAGGAAACTGTCACCTGAGGCAGTGCCAGAAAACCCTCTTGAATTCAGGACACATCACAACTGCTGCTGTCCCACGTCTGCCAGGCCAGTTACCCTGCCAAGGAAACAAAAATAGCTCAACATGGCCTGTTTTCAGCAGTTTTATTGCTGCTTTATTACCTTGCTATTTGCCAGGTGCTTATAAACTGTGTAGCAAACAGCCTTTTTTAGGGATTTCTGGGTCGCTGTGGCTTTACAGCTCTGCTGATGGTGCTGAACAGCAAATGAGTGCCTGGGCTTGAGAGGAGCTCAGGGGGGCTCCTATGGCTGACTGGGGGTGTGGGTGGGGGTGTGACCCTGCTCTCAGTTTGAGTTTTATATGAATTTCTGTGTGCACTTGGTGCTCTTCTGTGCTGCTCTGCACAGCTCTGTAATAACCTCCTGTGCAGTGGGAGCTCTTCTGCTGGGGCTGCCTTTTCCTTTGGTTAAACCTGGCTTTGATTCCACAACAACCTTGCATTTTAGTATTTGGAATTTGAGTAGTATTTTTAAAAGTATTTTTAAAAGGCACTTGTTCTAGCTTTGCTACTGACTGAAAAAGTTCTGGAGCCTGCCTTTTTTAATGCTGGCAGCATGGATGGCTTTCCTTGGTCTTAAATTTTTGAGTGCTCAGCTTCTGCTAAGAGGGAAATCCCTAACAGAAATTTTTTGTTACTCATCTTGAGAATAAGACTTGGTTCCTCCCCAATGTGAAGGACTGACAACATCTGAAACATCTCTGTAAATAACTTGTGCAAGTAATTCAGCAATGAAGAGTATTCTTGTAATTATATTTCCCGGTCTGAAGCAAGATCATCTTATTTGGAATACATTCTCAGAAACTTTCAAACCTTTTATGCTATGCCTAGAGTATATTAGAAATGGGAATTGTTGCAATGTGAATTAAATTCCAGATAAGAAAGTTCCCTGTTATGCAAAGCAAATTCCATTTTGGCTCTTAACCTAGCTGTTACATCCCAGTTAAACAGCAAATACAGTTTATATTCCATTTCTCTTGTCAAGGATTTTTATTTTTATAAATACAACATCCATCTTGTATTAGTTTGTCTTCTTTTCTTCTTGAACTCACATGGAGTTGTAATTGAGGTTTTTTTACATGTGGAAGTATACATGTGAGCCAGAAAACACTCTAGATAGTAGCTAAAACCAATTAGTTTATCTAATGATGAAAAATATCTTTGAGTTTGTTTTTTTTAGGGACATGTGTATATGGAAACCAGGTGAAAATCTTGATATTCGATGAAGAGAAATGCCAGTGTCTTGTCTTAGCAGACTAAAAGACAGGACAACCATGGAATGTAAAATACTCCTCATCTCAGTGCTGTCACCAGTTTTATCTTGCCTGTGCCAGAGTCCAAGTTTTAACACTACAACTGAAATGTGCATCTCTCTTTATACCATGGAAGGTGATGAAGAAGCTGCTTTTCCTTAGTCCCCTTTGTCCATATGTCACTGCATGCAAGTGATATCATATTGTCAGCCTGAGAAGAGCAGATGGGCTGGTTGCTTCTGGACAACAATAATTCACTGTGTTTTTCACTTTTCCCCTATGAAATTTGTACTAAAAATGTCCTGGAGTAATAAACCTGGAGCCAGATGGACCTACCATTTGAACTGCACAACCTTCCACCAAAATAAATTCTGGCAAATATTACAGGAGTGTGTTATTTTTAGAGGTATCAAATTGGGGATTTCAGACTAGCAAAAATGATGGTATCAACCTGTACTCCATGCTTATGGATTTATTGCAGTTTCCATTACAAATGCATTTTTAATGAAAAAAATTTTGAAAAAATCAATGCCATCTACAGCAGAAACAGATGCAGGCTCTTTCTTTAAAGCCCTGCTGTGATGGCAGGTGCTTGTACACCTGAGAGAATCAGGGGAAGGAGGAGCAGGGTCTCTGCTTAGTGTCCTTGGGAAGAAAGGTGAGTCCCCATCTGAGGGGGCTGGATCCTGGCCAAAGGCAGGGCTGGGAACTGGGGGGCTGTCCCCCACTTCAGGTGCTCTGAGCCACACTGAAACACCAGTGCTGGAGGCATCTTTTGGGTTCTGTTACCTTTTCCAATTACCTGACTGACTTTTAGCCTCTGAGACAATGATTTATCCTTCCAACATGGCACACAAGAAAACTTCTTATTTTCCCTGAATTAAGCTCTTCTTTAAGTTTTCCTCTAATGGTACAGGTGACTTTGAGTAATCTTGAACCCTGTTTATCTGGCATTAATGAACCCCAGGAAAAGAACTTGGTGGGTCAGCCGTGTGGGTTGCTTGGACCAAGGCCAGCTTTGGAAATCCTGGTGACTTGCTCCTGTTGCTGTGCCCGTGCCCCATCTGGGGCTGACAGCAGTTTGTCACACGCCAGGTGCCTTGGAGAATGGTCAGTGCAGCCTGTACCTGTGGCAGGAGGCTCTGCTCAGCCTCTTGGTCCTATGGATGGTCTTCCCTTGCGCTCCTGTGTGTGTGTGTGCAGAAATAACTGGATATCTGTTCAATTTCTAGTGTAGCTTTCTTGGAAATCTTCCAATGGAAAGCTTTTACTTGGGAAATCAGTTTTCAAGGGCGAGGTTTTAAAAAAATAATATTCAGCTAAAACATGTATGAGAGAGAGAAGTTTTAGATTAAACCAGACATCTGGGATGCAGGAGATTCAAGGTCAAGTTTCTGCTATGCAGGTTTTCCTCTGCCCTCCTTTCCCCTATTATCCTGGAAATATTATTTGCCTGATTACAAACATGTCTGCCATATTTAGTTGTCTATTTTTTTCTTCTCAAGTTTCTTCCCAGTTCTCTAAGGGAGAATAGGATCTAGATTGCTTTTCCAGTTTTTAGTTGATTGCTTGAGGTTTACAGTTCTAGATAAAAGTAAATTTCTCTAAAGTGTCAGGGAATACTTTTAATTTTTGTATCTCTATTGCATTTTGCAAAGGGTTGTTGAAGGAAAAATTTATTTTCTATGGGGTTTTTTTTCCTCCAAAATCAGAATATTGTTTTAAAGGCCTTCCTGTGTTTGTGCAGGTGCACATGTTTGCAACTTTTCTTTCCCTGCTTGTACATCACCTTCCTCTAGCAATGTTTTGGGGAATATGGAGCCTGTGCTCATCTCTTGCTTTCCAATGCAGCCTGAGCTGGAGCTCAGTAGGAGCACAAACAATTGTCTTTACCAAGTTGGGGACAAAGAATGCTGGAAAATGTGTCCAGCCGGAAATGCTCCCATGTAGCACAAAAGACCCCATTTTTTCTATTCTTTGATAGTTTAGGCTCAATGGTGCCTTTTTAATTTTCTTTGCCCAAGTATTTGAGTAGTTGGTTTATTCCATAGAACATTTTATCACCATCAGAAATAGTTGATATGGAGTTGAAACCCATCATTTTGATGTGAAGCTTTCTATTTCTCTTGTGAACTATTAACTTGATTAAACACATTCAATCTCACTTTATTTCCCATTTATCACAATTATGCAGAACATATTTTTAATTAGAAAGGAATCCTTTCTTGCTTAGGTTGAGACAACCCTAGGAAATAATGTACAGGGGTGGGAGCTCTGGTTTTTCATTCTGTTAGAATGCTGTTGCAGTAAGTTTCAAATCCTTCTCCCCAGCTGGCAATTCCCTTTCACAGATAAGGTTGTAAATGTCTCAGTTCTGTTGGTTTTCAGAATGAAAAACCACTATGTGTTAGCCCTTTACAGGCATTTTTTAACATGCATTTGAAAGACAGCCAAAATGTAAGAGTTTGATTTGGAATTAAACAATTCTTGAAAGAAGTGACACATGCACAGGATCAGTCAATTGTGTTGCCTTCCAAATGTGTATTATTTTTGCTTCCAGATCACTGTTGGCCAAAATATTTTCTTTTGAGCAGATCCAAGAGCTTAGAGCTTTACTAGGAATTAAGTCTCATTTGAATTTATCTCACTTTTCCAACCAGTAGCCTTTTTTTCTTGCAGGATAATTCACCTATTGGTCAACAGTCTTACACTTTCTTACCCTGACAAACCAAACGTTTTTGTGAGGAAGGAAATTTGTGTCAGTCCCAAGAAGTCATTGTGATTCTTTGTGATTCCAGTGTGCTGACAGAAAAATGCTTTCCTAATGTCAGGTGATGTTCCCAATGTCTAGGCTGCAGAGATAATGTTGAATTTGCAGGGCACTGCTTGTGGTGTTCTACACTTTTCTCTATTCCTGCCTTTGCCAGGTGAAATACCTTGCACCTTGACCCTGCTCCCATCCTGCTGTGCTCACTGGGAGTTTTCTGACTGCTCACACTGGTGCTGAGGAGCTTTCTGCTGCTTTGGGATGTTGCCCTGAAGTTTTTCCATTCTGAACTGGGCTCCAGTGAAACACCTGACTTGCAGTAGCAGCAGTACAAAGGAAACTTTGCCAAGAGGGGCAACTGAGCAGGCTGAGGGGAGTTTTCTTTGCCTTGTGATCAATGAAAATTTCAACCCAGCCCCTTCTGGTGAGAACTAGCAGAAAAGATGTGTACATCCTCTTCTCACATTGAGCAAAGAAATGCAGGAAACAAAATACATGCAGTAGATGGGGTAGGAAAATACCATGTAGAGACAAACCAGTGAGGTCAGCTTCAATGTGAGCACAGGACTGAACTGCTTTCAGTCTGCTGGGGAGACCTACAGGAACCTGATGTTGCAATTTAACCCTGTTAAAAATGCTGAGTAACTTTGGGAATGCATGAAGTGACCACATGAGCTGTGTGAACCCCTGTGCACACTGTCCTGAGCAGCCCACCCATAGGACTGGGCAGTGCACAAAGCTGCAGCTTCTGAGTCCTGTTAGTGTGATCTTTGAGGAGGGGGACGATGGGTCAGCAAGCAGAAAGCATCTGGAAAGCTTTTTTCCTTCTCTCAAAACTGAGTGTAGTATATCAAGGACAAACACTGGTACAGAAGCATCTCCAAGTCCCAAACCCTGCTCTGTGGTTTGCTATAACTCATCTCTAAGGACAGAAAGCAAACACAGAACTACAGTTGGATCTAGCGGCTGTCCTGTGCTTTCAGAAGGGAGTGTTGAGACAAGGGTTGGTTCATAGCTGTGAGGGAAGGACCAAAAGGAAAGCACAGAGCTGCTAACCACTGTGGCATTCCCCAGAAGGCTGCTTTGGTCAGCTAAATCTAATTAATATGGTCTGTTTGTGCAGTTGTGTGAATCAGAGTGCTCCCATCCATCAGAGCTCTGAATGCAACCTTTGGTGTGACCAGCAACCTTTCTTCCCACTAAGTGGAAAGAGAAGCATGTTCTCCAACACAGAGACCCTGTTCCTACAGGCTCTGTGGGGCTGTCTGAAGGATAAATAAATTGCAATAAATGAGTTAGCACAGATAGGGTATAAGCAGTATAGTGACATTACAGTGGTATTCTGCCCAGTTGAACATCTTAGAGAAATAGCCTTGTAGGATGCTGGATGAAAATGACTGTACAGCACAGTTCAGGGCTCTCCATGCTGAACCTTTGCAGACCTTTATTGCAGCCTGCTCAAATATTTCCTGTATCTTGGAAGAGTTCTGCCACCAGCAAGCCTTGTCTGGGGTTGAGCTGTAATGAATCAGTCCCTAAATCAGGATCATCTCTGGAAGATGAAAATAGGATGCCCAAACTATTTCAAAATGGATAAATCTGGTTTGGGCTTTTACTTAATCAAATTGTGCCATTATGCCTTTGTCAAATACCTCATGATGATTAAGATGTGGATAACTTTTTAACTTGAGAGATGCTCCTTTATTGTAGGGTAATTTTAAAGCTGTGCGTACATCACATATTTGAACTGTGTTCTCAGCTGTCATTGCTGAGCAGTCCAAATGCTTTATTACAACCATGTTATATAATTAGGTGAATAATTACATTACTCTGAGTGCCATCATGGTCTGAGAAATGAAACAAACAACTGTAAAATCACCTGTAATTATATAGTTCCAGCATGATTGAATCTAATGCATTCTGTAAATGTGGAGTGCTGGCCTTTGTGAAATGGCTGAGTTATTAATTCAAACAGCCTGTATTATCTAAAAGGAACATGTATGGAGCTCTCCTAGCAACTCTACAACTGGGACTTTAGGTGTCATATTAATTGTGTTTACTTTAAGATGGATCCAATGACAATTTTTAACTAAGGGATGTTCAATAGCTGAAATTCACCTTAACTGCAAAGATAATTGCTATATGCTCACTATAGCATTAAAACACTGAGTGTATTTCATAAATGAATAGTTATGTTGCAGTTTCTTATTGATATGTTTCTGCTTAATGGTGTTGTGGTGTGAATACTGTAATTATTAGCTATTCATTTCCCATTATTCCCATTATTTCCTTGGGATTTTTTTCATTTACTAATGTTCTATAATGTAATGCTTGTTGAATTAATGTTTTCCAGTTTAATGTTTCCCCCACTGAATGTGTACATATAGTGTGCTACCAAAAGATTTATGGTTATTGGAAAACATAATAAAAATTAGTTGTTCGTTTTGAGGAATCTGAAATTGTTTTCCTGAAACAAGTATCTGTAACTCTAAAATGAATTAAGGCAAAGAAAAGTGCTCAACTTCAAGATAAAATGCAGATGATTTTAAATGTGACGAAAGGAATGATTTTAAATGTGACGAAGCATCTTCTCACTAAAATGAACTCCTCTCTCTTTCAATGGCATTATTATCATGTGTTCCTGTAATATCTGGGGAGGTGGGCTTGGGCCAGGCAGTGCCCTCTACAGCTTCTAAATTCAGCTTGACAAGACTGTGCTTCCCTGCAGGGGAGGCAGTTTTATTGGTTCTGACTGGTTACAAAAGCTCTGTGTAGTTTCAAAGAATGTAAAGGAGGACTTACAGAAGAAAACCCAGAATGTGTAATGGCATTGTCACTAAACAATAAATAATAGGAGAGAGGCCTTTCTTCAGTGTTTTCAGCAGGGTGAGGTAGCAGCTATGGGTAACATTTTTTTCACATGAAAAGGCTGGCACGCACCTTATACAGCTACTGGCAGGAGAGTTTGGATTTCTTCTGGAAGGTCTTTAGATGCAATGATATAAAACTACAATTGCAAAAGCAGAGGTCTCAAATAAGCACCCAAAAAATAGTGTTTTAGATGGGATAATGCTGATTTTACAGACTAAAATAGTAGCAGAAGCTCTGAAAGTTACACATAAGCCCAACTCTTGTGATGAGCTGGCATTAGAGCTGAAAAAGACCAGATAAAAAGAAAATAAAAATCTAACTAATGTTCTCAGAGCTTTCAGAAGATACTGACTTTGCTAGGAGTGATGAAGTTTTAGTGATTTTATCTCTGATTCAAAGTCTTCGTTAATATTTCTCCAATTTTGAAATATTAGGGGAAAGAATCTTACTATTTCTTTAGATAAGGTAACACCAAATGCAGAACAGATTTGTATTCATATTTGGGTGGGATACATGTTGATTTCTGCCCATCAGTGCAACCTCTTCCATCATATTTGTTTTTGTTATCCTTTGTGTTACTCCTGCAGTTTTATCACAGAGGCTTGACAATGACCGTGATTGCAGTGGGTGTCAGATGTGGCATTGCTTACAAAATCACATGGCCTCTGTGGCAGAACTAATGCAAAGGGAAATATCTTCATGTTCAAGGAAAGCTCTTTGTGCTCTGCCTTTGGGATGTTAATGGTGAATTCAGGTCTCCAGAAAGGGAAGAACAGGAGCTGTGTTACAAAAAGGGTGGCAGAACTTGTGAGCTTGTCTAACCTGGTGAATGCCTCTGAGCATTCTCAGATGCTGGAGTCAAAGAAGGGAGTTATTGCACAAGAAGTTTAAAAAAGCTGCTTCATCCTGGGCAGTCTTGTCAGAGCTGTCAGGAGAGTTTGACATAATTCTCTTTGCAGTGTCTTTGCAGCTGTATCTGCTCAGAATGTCAGCTAGAGATAAAGTGGCATTTTTAATTGATTTCTCAGAACTTTATTTTTTTTTGCCTGATGTTTTGTGTTTGGGCTGAATCCTGGGGTGTTTTAGGCAGTGTCTCATAATATCTTTGAGAGCAGACATGTTTATCAGCCTCACAGAAGATGAATGGGGTGCAGGGAAGAGGTAAGGCACTTAAAGTGCTACTGCTGTGTGCATGAATGATTTTACAGGTCTGCTGGCAGCTTCAAAATAAAAATAACTACATTCAACATAAGCATTGTTCTGGGATTGAACAAAACATTTCTTCTGTTATGTAAGGGGCTGATATGAACACATATGGACAACATAGTCTCTTTTCACATATCACTGTCCTGTGAAAGCAGTGCACTAACACCTGGGAAGCTATTTCAGAAAGTGAATGTCAAAAATGTAAAATCCAAGAGTATTTAAAATCTGAAAAGACAAGACTGGAGGGTTGTCCCTAAGGCTAGAATGAGGAGGCTTCCTTGTAAGCTTTGTCAGAGAACAGAGAGCCACCCACATTTAAAATTGGTGAAACAGGAGACTTTAAGAATGATGGTTGTTTAGCATTTTGACATCTTTTGGACAGCAGTACCTTCCTACCACTGTTGTGGCCTCAGTGCAGTCCTAGTCAAAATCTTCTCCCCTAATCACTTTATGAAGTCATTCTGTAGTGTTTTCCTATGTATTTATCACATTACAAAGGGTACATGTGGTGTGGTTTATTCCCTTACAGTATCAGACACACTTGTTTATGGACTGGTGTTTCAAGAAGGAAAAGCCTAAGCAATAAATAACTGTGATGTAAACAATGTTTTTATTTAGGTTTTATCTCAGAAGTATACTTAAGTGCTATTATTGCCATTCATTTTGATGGCAGCATAATTATTCCAAGAAATTCCTGTAGAACAGTATCATAGTCACTAAATCTTCCAGCTTCCCTTGCTACAGTAACTTGTGCAGCACTATCAAATTTAATGAATATGTTTACATTCTGCCCTCATTAGCAGATTTTCAATCACTGAAGTTCTGTTAAAATACACTACTTTCATTCCCAACTTTGTCTTCCTGAAGTTTAGCAATAAAACCAAAGCCAGTAGATCCCTTTACACAATTCCAAGTGGTTTTGTCCTCAGGACTGTGCAATGTGAATTATTTCATGGAAGATCCTCAGAATTAAAATTGATACTCCTAAGTCTGTTTGAATGAAAGAATCATTAAGATTTTATCCATGTGATGATTCAGGAAGGCTTAAAACAAATCAAACCAAATTAGCATCCTATGTAGGCTTCTCATTTAGAAATAAAGTGACCTCAGCTCACCCTGCTGCTTTTCCCCTGGCTTATCCTGCAGTGCTCTGTCCCCTGCTCCTCTGAGGAAGACCCTCCAAGATGAAGTTATTTATTTTTCATGGCATTTCTAGCACTTTGGATAGTTAGCTAATGTACTATAATTTTAGCTTATGCTCTTTCAATTAGAAAGACAAATCTCTTGTATTGCTCATTTGCTGGCTGTTCTTATGCGGCATTCATTATCTGTCCTGTTCCACAGGAACAGGCTTTTAAATTGGGAATGGGTCAGGAGAGCACACTCAAAATTACTCCTGACAAGCAGCTGACATTTTTCTGCACCTGAGATGTTCTAATCTTCATGCTAATAAGGAGATTTATTCTCACAGAGTTTAATAATTGTTGATGGCTTTAGAAATAAAGAAGAGGTGCTTAAGTCACGAACAGCTCGTGCTGCTGCAGGATGTGGGCTCAGTGGAGTGGCACACAGCTCTTGTAAAACTGGAGACCAGGCATGTCTTTAATGGAAAATGCTAATAAAAGAGAAAAAAAAGTCTGACAATACTTTTTATAGCTGTTTTTGAATAGAATTTATTTTTGTTCTTTGGGGAAGCATATTAAGCAATGAGAACAGTAAGTAATTTTTGATTCTGAAAATTAGATCAAACAGGCATTTCTGTAATACTAAAACTTTACATGTGAAATGGCATTTTAGGAGAGTTTGAGGAAGAATGCAAGCAGTAATAATATTAGATTGCATCACTAGGATGCCACATTTAGATTTCCAGCATTAAGGTCTGATCTAATAATTGTAATGGATATTGGTGTGGTTCCTCAGTAATGAGATGATTTAGTGAAGCCTATTTATGTGCAAAGGTTTAGAGTTTTGCTCTTTTTTGATGTTGCTAGAGGTGACAGATGAAAGGAAAATTAGGTCTCTTGTTTAGAATGCACTGTCTGAAGTGGTCATTTTGGTGGAGGGGGAATGTGGAACAAGAATTGGAGCTGGAAACCTGTATTGCTGTTAAATGACATTTATAGCTTAAGAATTTTAGACCTAATCAATGTCTTGCAAGGATAATATTTTTAGATCTTTAAGCCAAATTTGACCAGCCATCAGCTGGCATCTTCATACATGCTCATGCAGCTAAAACCAGTGGTGCCGTCTGCCTTCCTCCTGGTGATGCACAGCTCCAACAAGTTCCTTTGTGCATCAACGGTGAGATCTAGAGTGTTTACAAAGCAAGTTGATGTTCTATTGCACTAAATTTACACCAAGCACTGCTGTGTTTCTAAATAAATACCTCAGTCTAGGCTTGAATGTGAACTTTTGTGTGGGGGTGACATATGAACGTGGACTTTTTAATTTTCAGCAAACAGAAAATATTATTGTCAAGAACTACCCAGTTATTCACTATGACTTTTTGAATGAATGATTTATGTTCTATCTCCACACAATAGAGATGTAATTTCTATGGAGAAGCCATGATGGGTGTCCTCTGTGTATATTACACCAAATTGGTATCTATCAAGATTGAATGCTTGGCACACAACCTTGCAGATTGCAGGGAGCCATAAAAGGGAGACAAGGAAGCAGAAAAAGCACTCAGATCTGCATGAGTATGCAAATATGGCTGGTGGAGAGGCTCAAAATCACAGCAATACTTTGGGGAAGGCCTGGGCACATTTATCAGCTCTAAAGATACCAGAATTAGAGGAGAGGGTGCAAGAGAGAATTGATCAGGGATAACAGGACTGCTTATTAAAATTTTACCTGTGTGCTATGCATTAGAAAAGGGGGTTTTGGTCCAGAAAAGATGTAGCTGGTAGACAAGCAAATAGCATAGCAATTGTATGTCAGGCTCAGCCAGCATTCTTTTGCTCCTAAATCAAGAACAAACATTTGCAGATAAATGATATTTCTTTCTCAGTAGAAATAGGCCAGATTAAATGGCAATAAATCAGCAAGGTGCCTTTTATAGTCTTGTTTTTGCACAGCTCTAAACTATAAAATACTTGTCTGTTTTTAAACTCTTGGCTTAGGAGATGCAGCTTCAATGCCCATATTCTGTGCATCCACTGGAGTTTGGACAGGGAGCCCTTTACCCCTGATCCAGGGGGAAAAAAAGCTTGGGAATTGCCAGTGTGCTACACATGAGGTGTTCCAGGGGTGTTTGTGGCCAGGGTCTTGTGAGTCAGTGCAAGTCCACTGATGTTGCTCTTCCAATTACTTCAAAGGGAAAAGGTTTCTATCCTGTTGCTTGGAAAATCAGCACAGCTCATCTGCAATAGCTGAAGTGCCCACTAAGGCTGTGTACCAAATGGTGGATTCTGTAGTTTGCCATGATTTCACCTAAATGAAAAGGTGCTGTGGGAAGATACCAAGCTGTGAAAACTGAACTTTCAAAATTGGATTTTATTGCACGTTTGGCACCCTGAGTTAGACTCACATGGATAGCCATGTAGTAGACTTGCATTTTAAGATGCTCCATTTAGGAATAGATTAAAAAAGAAAAAGCTCTGAAGGTCACAATGGGAAAGAAGAAAGAAGATTGGATAAAGGGGAAAAATTGTTATTAAAAAATAAAATATAGAAGGGACATGAGTTATGAGACTTCTGTGAGAAGCAGGCAGTCCCCCTTGTTATGCAGCTCACCTACAAGGCAAAAAGAGTTCCCAGTGTCTTTCTTTATTAAAGAATTGCATGCAAAACTACCTAGAACCAGAATGGAATCTAGAGGTTCAGATATATATCCTGTTATCACAGTCCTTTCTGGGAGCTGTGCCTCACTTGATGCACTGGGGATCGATGTGTTAGCTAAGATGACACAAACATCTGAAACAAACAAAAAATCTCTGTTATTCTAAAACATTAGAGTGGTGTAGGTGCAGTTTCCTAAAGAATTCATCTCAGCAGTGAACAGTGACTGGAAGAAAGGAGAATAAGCCAGTTACATTTGAGATAATAAAAACACAGTTTCCTGTATGTCTCCATCTATCAGAGAATGGAGACTTAGAGCATTTTTAGCAATATTTAGAGCTCATTTCTCTCTTCTTTTACAGCACTGTAATTAGATTAAATGAAGTAATTCCTTATCTGCTCCCATGTAGGCAGGAGGCAGGTTTCTAGGGCTGGCATGGCACAGTTTTTAATTTAACAGCACTAATTCACCAGCGGGTAGTGTTATTAATTTCAAGTAATTCTGTGAACTATTGTGAGTTGTGATTTTAAAATTATTAAATGTTGAAGTGTTCTAGCACTAGTGGAAAAAAAAAGTCTTTCAAGAGGGTCTTATTATTTTACTCAACAGATAAGAGTAAATATTATATGTAAGTGAAATAGTTGGCAAACTTAATAAAAAAAACCCAGACAAAAAAAACCCCAGTATTTTTCTTTTGACTTTATAGTCCTAAGGAATTATGAAAGAAACTTTCTGGAGCCTATTTGTTATTTAGTTTAAAGTGAAAACATAAGCTTTCAAAGGATAGTTTTCAAAGGAGAGCTTTCAATGGGCTCTTTCTGCAGCCTGTCAGAGCAGCAAACCAAATATAAACACAAATTTCTCTGCATTTGTGCTGCCCTTGCTGAGCCCTGCTGGGGGACAGGGCCTTTCCCTCAAGTGACCAACCTTCCAAGCTTTCCCTAAAGCTCACTTTTCCTCTGATGAACTTACTTGTTTTGGTTATAGGAGTCCTGTTGCCATGAGAATTAGACAGTTTTCTCACAATTGCTGTTTTCTATGATAAAGGAGTTGCTGTGCTTTAGCACCATGGTGCTGTCCTGGCTCACTGCTGAGCTGTTTGTTAGCAAACAGCACAAGAAAATGGCAAAGGGTTTATCTTACAGAGCCAGAGAGATCTGAACATATTTGTGACAACATCAACTTCTAGAACGTAATTTACGGGAGCCTTTGATTAGTGATATTTTGATGTTATTCTTCAAATCACATTTTCTCAAGCACTAAAAATGTTAGAGAACAAATATACATCCCCCCCCCCCAAATTTCCCTGTTATAAAAGCATTTATTCTGTAATGCATAGCAACTGACAAGTAGATTAAGTTAATTTACTGTACAGAATGAATACCTGCACAGAAAGGGACTTTTATCCAGGCAGTCTACACAGATCTTTGACAATGTAAATTACTAGTGTGTAATACAAAATATAGAATGTCATAAAAATATTTCTAGCTAAGAAAGGATCAATTTCTAAATGTTCCTTTCAATTTTAGCTCTTAAATGAGAAAGCTACACTTCCTCAGGTGCTAATTAGATACTCCATTTGGCCTTGATTGTCACTAAATAGCTTAGCCACTTATTTAGCCTGAAAAATGTATGTCTCTTCAACTGCACTGTAGAAAACAAATATGCCCACAAACACTATTAAAAGAAAACCAAAGAAAAACCCAAAAAAACCAAATAGGCACATGTGAATGAAATATTGCTTTCTCATGCTGAGATCTAGGGTATTGGAAATTTGGTTTGGTCAAATTTTGTTGGATGATATGATTACTTTAAAAAGTAGGCAGGAGTTGTGGAGCTGCAGTGATTCCACTAGGATGGGAGGCACAAAGTCCTTGCTGGGGACTATTCAGTTGTATACAGGGGGCTATTCAGTTGTCATCCCCTCCTGGAGGTCTGTGGGATCTGATGGTGCTTCTCCCAGCATGTCCAAGGGCTCAGGTTGAATTGTCCTACGAGTGTTGCATGCCCTGTCCTGGGGGATGTGAGCTCAACACATGAGACACACACATTGCTGCTTCTGAGAACTTGCATTGTCCAGAAAAATCTGAAATACTGCTTCAATAGTCACTGATCATTTTTCAGATAGTGTGGTAACTGATGAGTGGAAGGCTCACAGAAGAATTCTTTGTTTTTCTCTAGTTTCCACTTCTTTGAGTAATTTCTGTAACAGCAGAAAACACAAGATGTTTTTGAACTGAGGGTTGAAACTCTTCTGTACTGCAGGAGCAGCAGGAGAGCAGATCTACTTGTGTGACATTACAAATGCAGAGACACTTTTCCATAGGAATATGAATCACCTCATTTGCTCCTGTCTAAAGGGTGTGCCAGCTTTTAAGTGAGCAGCTTAGGGAGGAAAAGAAGTTGCTAATTAGCAAATGCATTTGTATGCACCTTATTGCAGCTGATTTATATGGAAATGGCAGTATAAATTTCAGGACAAAATTCACATGTCAGTTTTGGTCTTTTGAAGGCCTTTTCCAAATCTCTTTATGCACTTTTTTGTACAGCTTTGCACGAATGTAGACAAACCTTATAAACTTTATGATTCTAGGTTTCAGTATAGATAACTTGTTAGTTTTCTTTGAAAGTTTAAGCTACTGCATACCTTGGCAAGGTATATTTGTGTGGGACAGCCTAGAAATTCTCATCTATAACAATATATTGTTGACACATCTCATCAGATAGAGCTCTGTCAAAACCAAACCTTCTTTAAAACATAACTTCACAGCTGCTTTCATATAGAAACATCCCCCTTAACAAGTGTTGATCTTAACTGGTAAACAAAAGTTCTCTGATTTTCATTCCTGATGACATGTAATAGCTTTATGCTGAGTCTCCAGGACAGAAGAAGCCCTTGTTGCCATCATACTCAGTATAAGCTGACAAAACATTGCTTGCATTGGAGAGTCTCATATCAAATATAAAAAAAATGCCAATAGTTCTATTTTTAAGGTTTTATTCATTGCAACTATGCATGGGGAAGGGGAAGAGCTCTTCTGCCAGGCAGTGTATCTCCATTATTTTATCTCCAGTTAAGAACAGTGCAGGATTACTGAGAATCACTTGGGGCAGGGCTGCAGCACGCTGTGTTTGGGGCTGGACAGAAATCAGGAGCCTCTGGGTTCCTGGGGAGAGCTGGGGCTCTGACAGGAGCTGGCTTGGCAGGGGTGCCCCAGCTGCTGCTGCCCCTTGCCTGCAGCCCCAGGGGTTGCTGCAGGTCCCTGTTCCAGCAGGCAGCTGTGGTGGGCTCTGGCAGGGATGGTGTCCTGCCAGATCAGCCGGCTGCACTGGGATTAGCTCATCCTCGGGCTCTGGGGCAAAGGAGGGAGAGAAGGGGAAGGGGAGCAGGCACAGGCACCCTTTGGTTGCCTGCTTGCCCTGCAGCCTTTCAGGGAGTTATGCCAAACCCTGTGCTGTGTTTGCAATGAAGGCAACTCCTGCAAAATAAGGATTTGGAGGTCCAGTCTCTGTGCTACTGCTCAGGGATTTAAGAGCAGACTGGACTGGGAGCCAGTTTCATTCTGGTTTGATTGCTGAGATTTTCCCATAGTCATTTGCTTGGGGCTGTTCTTTGTCATTTGGTGGTGAGGCAGGACAGAAATCAAGTATTTTACTAGAATTATGGTAAATAAAAATATTTATGTATTATAGAAGGAGGGGAGAAGTCTCCCTTTCTAAAGAGGTACCATTGCTTCCCACAAATTCTGAAATACGGTCTAAATAAAAGCAAACCCATTATGTCTCACCCAGAAAAATTCTTGCACTGAATAGACAGCAAAAGTGAGGAAAGCAGCTGTTGGGAAGGTGTGCTGTGTTGACAGACAATGCATTTTTAGCAATGTATTTTACTCCTGTTCAGCTTTACTGACCTTTTGAAAGATTAAAATAAAAATATTATTCTCTGTGGTCTGAGTGATTTCACCTGTTTCAGCTGCTGTACCTAACCACACAAAGGGCTCATATGAAAGAAGCCCCAAGGGGATACAGGGTTGAAGAAATTTCTAATAGTTTGAGATCTGATTGTTATAACTCTGAGTTTAATGCTATGCGAGGGTGCAGAAGCAGGAGGGTTGTTTATTTTGTCCAAGTGGCAAATTTTTATTGTGGTTTTGTGAACAAAAAAAAAACCAAAAAAAAAGTTTCTTGGTTTCAAAGCCCTGTCCTGAGAAATGAAACCTGTGAATCAAAACTGGGAAAGGAATGTTGGTTTTGCCCAAGATTTAAAGGGGTTTTCCTGCAGGATCAATACTGCAAGTGTGATGTGGAGGGAAGCAATTTTTTCCATGCTGTGAGCGGTCCCATGGGATGTGGTGTCCCTTGCACCCATGGAGCAGCAGGCTCTGTGCTGCTCCCACAGCTGGGGCTGCACAGCTGGAACAGGGATGAAAGGCATTCAGAGGTGGGCAGCTATCCTGAATTTGCCTTGGAGAAAGGATGGAAGGAAACTTTTGGTTACCTGGATCGATTTTTGGCAGTTTTATTCCCTGTTTTGGCCACAGTCATTGAGTTTTTCAGCTCCTCCTGGGATAATGTGCTGACCAGGCAGCACATGGCACTGATAAATAAGTTTTTGGCCTTGAATGGCAAATGTGTCTGGCTTGTCACATAGATATCCATAGGCACAGACACTTTAATAGCCATGACCAAGAAACATAGTAATATGTCTCATAATAATAATATTTGATATTAATAATAATAATAATAACTGATCCATGATACACCACCATGAAAAGGTGCTTTGGAAAGGCACAGCCCTGTCCTTCCCCACCCCTAGCAGAGCACTGCCACACCTGTCCTGCTGTCTGTGCCACACCTGTCCTGCTGTCTGTGCATTCACATGGCCCAGGGGAGCATGAGAAATAATCAGCAGCAATAAACTCTGTGCCCCAGTCCAATTTATCAGGCTGCTGTACAAACGGTTTTTAGAAATCCTGGGCTATGAAGGATAAAGTTTGAATTCCCAGAAAATTACACAGACAAATTGAGAATCTACATGAGCTGCTAATCATGTGACAAATCATAAAATGAAAAATATTAACAACTGCCCTAGTATTTTTCATTTTTAATATAGATATCTTAATATTATTTTTAATGTGCTTTTCTTTGAAACTCAAAATTTGTTAGTGTTATTACCTGACAAAATCATGCCATCCTTTAACTAGGAGTAACAGAGCTTTGCTGCTTACCATTGTGAACAAGATGGTTTTTGAGTTAAATCCTCAGTGCTGAAAAGGGTGAGGGAGATGAAATGAAGAAATTGCTGTGCTAAAGCAGAACAGAAATCAATCTAATTTAATATCGTTCTCTGCCAGTGGCCAGTGCTGGTTACTTTAGGAGAAGATATGAGAAACACTGTAGTAATTGCTTTCACAGGAAATATTTCTTTCTGCCACTTCTCTTATACTTGTGGCTACCATATCTTGTGATACAATGCATTAAATCCTTTCCAAAACTTTACTTTTTGAATCTTTTTATAGCATCTCTAGAAGTTCTTTTCATTGAAATAAGCATCTGTTTTCTTTTAAAGAATTGGGCTGACTTTTTCTCTCAATGATACTCATTCCATAAGATCTCGTAGGCTTATTATTCTTTGAGTGGTGACATATTTACCTTCATGGGTCTTTAAAATTACTGTCTTCCACCTTCACAGAACAGATGACAAGAGAAGCAGAGAGAAGCTCCCATTATAACTTCTCTATTGCTTAATGTTCCATATAAATTGTGTCATTGTTCTGTGGTGATGTACTTAAAAGGATTATATTTTCCTGAATCTGAGATTTCTTAAAAAAAAATGCATCAAAGAATTGGAAAATGTCTGTGAGGAGAAGGAAGTTGGTATTTCATGTAAAGGGGTCCACTAGAAGCACCTTGCCTTACTGAGTGTCTGCCACAGTGTTGGCAGAGTTTGGTGCTGTCTTCAGGGCCAGTTTGGGCTTAGGTATGTCTTAAGTTGAGTAGGATGAAGTTTAAGACAGACTGAACATTCCTTTCTCTGATAAACAAATTTCCTTGGAAAGCTCTGTGTGAATTGGAATGTGTATTTCAAGAAAAACAGCGTTCTCATATGGATTTTAGCTTCTTGTAACTGGGATTTGCTGGGGCTGGTTGTGCTTGGTCACAGCTCCTGGTGTGAGGTGCGCCCAGACGAGAGTGGCAGCAATGCCCCAGCAAAGCAGGAATTTCATGTGCCTGTGAAAACAGTCAGGTGCTGAGGTGGCTGTGGTGCCCTTTGTCACCTGGAGAAGGGTTATCCAAGAAATCTGGGAGCACATCAGCTGTCAGGTAGCTGTTAAACCACTGAACTCTGTGGAGTTTTTGTCTCAGGTAATCTATGCCCATTTCTCAGTCAGCTGACAATCCACTTTGATGTTTTCTTGCAACATTACAACAGAACAGTAAATATAGAAAATTTGCACAATATGTTGCATTTTTCTCATTTCACAGACAGTGGTGCTAATTGGGTGCCTGAAGAGCTCCATGCTGCATTTTGCCTGCATGCTTTAGTTGTTCTCTAACACCTCATTTTCAAACAGAAGCACCAGATTTGCTCTCACAGCCAGGACATGAAGACAAACTATCAAGTCATCCTGCTGTATATAGTTGTGAAAACATAAATTAACCTCAGGCACAGTTATGTGCCTGCATTTCATGACCCTTTTTTAAAACATTAATGAATGTTTAAAGTCCTCTTCCCATGTGGCTAACACTCTGTTAGTTCAGTGCCAGATAAGACGCCAGAGTTTTGCTTTATCACTTGAAAAAACATTGAGGCAGAATCCCAGCTGATTCTCAGGAGATGACAGCCTTCTACATTTATGCCAAGAAGATTAAGACTAGTGTGTTTGTGATGGCTAAATATAGAGTTTTGGACAGCCTTTTCCAAAGGAAAGGTGCATGATGAAATACTTGCTGGCGAGCACTATAAATGCACAAACAATTGTGGCTTTGTCTAGGTGAAAAGACAATGATTTCAGAACTCAAACATGTGGAGCAGTTGTTGAAGTATGATTAAGACACTTGCAGGCTGAAGTTGCATGCATTTATCTATTTGGTTTGAAGGTAAAAGTGTTTGACTTTTTTTTATTATTCTTATGGTATGTAAGAAATAGAAGTGCAGGCAAGGAAGCCTTTATGTTTTTCTGTATATTTCCTTCACTACAATGTCTATCATTCTTTGCAATTTAAATGCTACATTGCAAACAGTGGGGGAAAGCATCATAGTTCTGTTTAACACAGGAGTGCTGTTTTGAGGGTTTTATTTCTACAACTATTTAGAATAACAAGTTTAAAAAAAAGCATTAAAAAGTCAGCATAGGCTGATTCCCACACAGTGGTGGCAAACACATTTTTTTCCTCTGTGACAGAGGGTATTCTGCAAGTCAGATTACCACTGTAGTCAAATTCCGGGTATTCTGTTATTTAAGTGTAAATGAGGTACCAATGCAGCATCATATATAGGAAAACTACAGCAGATGTGGGTTAGAAAAGTGTTCATGGGTAAAGCAAAAAGTATCTGATCCTCTTGGTCTGCCCTCCCTTGTAAGGAAGGAAGGATAAAGTCCAGCTGCAGGTGAAATTGTCCTCCTGATGTTCCAGGCCCTGGGATTGATGTGTGCAGGTTCAAGCTCAGTACATAATATATGTTTTCCTTTACTAATTTTTCAAGGCTGCTGTACAAAGAGATTTAGATAGTATGCAGAATAACAGGCAAATTTTAAGTGATTCGTGCCAAAAGATTTGTGTGGTGGGTGTGTAGATGAAAGCAGAGGTTTGTTCTTTGTAACAGGTTCTTTATTTTAATTCTTCCATCACAGTGCTGCAAGCAGCTGTGTGGAGACACCCAGAAAACAGCGTGTTTGCCACCTTGGCTGTGACAGCACCCCGGGTCCCTCCTCAGCAGTCAGCATGCAGGGATGGGGCAGATCCTGTCCCTTGAGACCTCTACTTTGCAGTGGACAACAGAGAGAAGGTGTTTTTTACAACAGTTCTGAGGGAAGCTATGCTAAAAGATGTTTTAGAGACTAATAATGGCAGGTCCAGTTTGACAAAGTTTGTACTGGATTCATATGGTCCTCGTTCTTCCAAAAAGCTCTTTAAAATGAGGGTCTGGATGCAGGTGATTATGTGAATGTGAGGATTGCTCTTTACCTTTTAGTGAGAGAAATTCAGCAGGACTTCAGCAGGAAGTTACTGCAGAGCTTGCTGGGTAACTTGTAGGCTTGGCTGAAAGACATGCTCAAAACTGAGAGCAATGGAGACAGGAAACACTTTGTCTTGTGGCATAAATTTGAGTGCAGGATTTAAAATGAGTTTTGGTGCCTTCTCTCTCTCAACTGACTCTGTTTTCTAGAGACACTGAGAGTGAGATAAGTTTTATCTGTATGCTCCAGATAGGAATCTAGGCAGGAAATAAGAATTATGAAATAAGCCACAGGGAATTTATTCTTGCTGTCACAATGGTTTGTTTTCCTTTTTATGTTTTGCTGCCTTCTTCATGATCTCTTTTATCCTCATATTTGTCTACTTTTGATCACATAATCTCCTCAGCCAATACTGAAATCAATGCTTTGTGGTGGTGCTGGCCAAGGTTTGACTCAAGATGCTCTGCAGCCATAGATCACATACAGGTGACACATTGGCTCTCTGGATTTTCATTGGTGGAATGATTTTCCACCATTAAAAAATTTTGTTTAGAGAGTTTTATCTCCTTCCTGTCTTCTGTGCCCGCTCTCTGTCAAAGTCCTGATTGTCAGGACAGATGCCAGACTCATTTCTGCTGTACCATGACACCACAGGCCTGGCTCTTCATGGCACTGCATTAGCAGGCTGCTGTTCTGCCTCTGTGGGAGATACAACTTCTCACTATAGAAATACCTTCATACCCACATCCAGTTCTTGCGACATTTCTTGGGTGGTGGTGGTGTCCATTTCGTCTTCCTTTGGGTTTTCTTCATGGGTATTTGAAAGAAACCTGAAAGTGGTTTTTCTAGGGGAAGAACTTTGAGGCATATCTGCTATCAGAAGAGCAGCTTGTGTTCTTGTAGACTTAGCCAATTTGTGCCAGGAGTTGCTTTGACATGGACAGCAATGGTTTCATTCTGAAAGGATGTGCCTCAATGAAGGATTCAAAATCTCCATGGAGGCAACAGAGAAATCTCCAAATCTTGGTATCTTTTGCTCTGGGTACTGGACTCTGATTATATGAACACTGCAATTTGAAAATGGCTCATAGTTACTACTACATTTAGGTACCTTTGTGTATGAGAAGCTAGGTCACAGTAAAAGAAAACTTTTATAAAAGAAGAGGTGCACACCTGCCTCTATGCTTTTAACTAAAACTTAGGATCTGGCTTTTAACCTTCGTGTCATTTAGTCCCATTTATATATTTTACTGTTCATCCAGGATTTGAGCTAGAACATAACAGGAAAGGCTCTGTTACAGACTGAGCCTTTCACTGGAGGGGTTAACCACAGGATAAGAGTCAAGTGCTACTGAACTTGCTTGCCAGCAGTGAAGGGCCAAGTACAAATACAAAATATACATGCCATGGATGTGGCAATGGGGAAAAAAAAGGATTTATGCTTTTTATGTCAGACCAAAGTAATATGAGACGACATAACCTATAGTTAGTTCTTATAGTTTATAGCTATTGTAATGGCAGGCACAAAATGTAAAACACAGGGCTGTCAGCCAATTAGCTGTGAGTTAATAGAAATCCACTGAAGTGTCAGAGGCAAAAAAACCCCACTAAAATATTTTATATAAGAGTATGATATATTTCTACATGCTTCCCCTCATGTGATCTGTGCCTCTCCAGTGTGTATTTCAGCCTCTGCTGTGTGAACACTGGTTTTCCTGTGACATCACTTGATTTCTCCTTCCCATTTTCTGTTATCTGATGGAACCCATTAATCCTGAACCCTCCAAAGTGTGCTTTTTTTTTTTTATCCTCACTGCTCCCAGAATTCTTACTCCTGTCTAAATGATGAGAGGCATAAATTTCCTCCTGTGAACTGCTATGTGTTAAATCCTTGAAGAGGGATTATAACACAATGGGATAATACTTTTTTTCCCTCCTTTTCATAGCCATGAATGATGACTTTCAATCTAAAATAAACAGGTGGGGACATCTGAAGTATGTTTTCATAGGCCCTCTTAACCATTGCAGGCCTTGTATGTGTTTCATGCCCTGGTCTGGCTGTTTTGGAAGCAATGAAAGCTGTTACATTTGACACTGGGAGTTTGTAAAGTGGCTGAAGTAGCAAGCAGACAAAGTCCTCTGTCTCAAAGAGGGAATCACCTTTAGGACCTCTTAGACAATTTCACCATTACCAAAAATGTGCCATTACAAAATGGTTTCAGCTTATAAATGTAAGTGAAATGTTAGTGGTATGTTAAGGCAGGTAATAAAACACAGAGCTCAGGAGCCCTCTGCTCTTGGCAAGCTGGAACTAAACCTTGCCTCAAGTGTCCATGCTGATGGTGCAGCCTGCTGCTGTTGAAGACATTCCACCATGAGTTGGTGACAGGATGAAGCAAATCTTCAGCAACAGCAGTTCTGGGAAATGAGATCCCTTTCCTCCACCCTAAGTGTAACTATAAGAAAACAGGACTGAACAGAGAGAGTTTCAATTTCTGTTGACACCTTAAAATTTGCTGGTGTTGTGAACCCTCTGCTTCTTCTGTTGTTAAAATGCCACATTTTCTACAACTAGAGAAAGAAAAATAATCTTGTACATCTCCAAAATCTGATTTCCAGCAAATGTCATTAGTTGTAGATTTCCCCTGTTACTTCTTTCTGTTATAGCCAAGGGGAAGAAGAAATTTTTTTGATCCTTTGGGTTTGTCACCAGGGATGTTGGTAAATGAATGGGATCTCTTCAAGAAATGCTGTGGTCAGGAATTATGTTCACATGCAGCAGACAGGAAAGAAAACAAAAGCAGTGGCAGGTCATTATTAGCAATACTCTTTTTCTTTCCCAGCACACCCCCCAGGAAGTGATGGCAACAATGAGACTTGTTTAAAGATAATAACTCACCCTGATGACAAGAAAACCCTTAAGCCTCATTTAACATCTGACTTTATTGGCCTGCTACCTTCACCATTTACTGTACAGCAAAAAACTTGGAAGACAGCCCAAAAAGACAAGTCACAGTTGCACTTCCAAAGCAACAGAAACATGAGCTGAGTGCTTTGATATTCACCAGCCAGTGAAATGAAACTAAAGAAAACTGGTCATTAGAAGGCCAGTGCTGCTGCACACCAAAATGTCCTGTGGAGGCTCTTTGGAGTGAGGAGCAGAAGGGAAAGTAAAGCTTTTGAGAAAGCCCTTCTGCCCACAAACTGCTTTTCCTGAGTGGAGAACGCTCCCTGGTGTGGCTGCACTGCTCTTCTGGTTGAAATCACACAGGAGGGCACCAGCCAGAGACATCCAGATTTCCTCTGGCATAGCTCCTGTGCCTACACAGCAGTGAAAAATCCCTGTGGAGATAGCTCAGCTGGCTCTGGGAAGAGGAGCAGGACTTTGCAGAATGGCATGTTTTCAGACAGAGCAGCAGTGCAGCCATTTCCTGCCAGCTCTGGGTAGTTCATTGCCCTTGGCCTCCTGTGCTTTCAGCCCTCCTGGATTTTGTGGCTGCTGTGCATGCTGGACACCTGTGCCTGAAGACAACTCCACCTTCAGGGGTTTTGGTGAGAAGGTGGGGTTCTTTGTGCTGCTGGGATGGGACAAGTAGAACAGCCTTGCCTTCCCAGGAAACCAAACCAATGAGTGCAATGTCATGGCCTTGTGGTTTTTACAACACATAAAATACGTACAAGACAAAGAAGCCTGTGAAGTGCTGGCTGCCATGAAAGAATGATTCCGTTTAGGCAACAATTTACTTTTTACTGATTGGTAGAGGAGCTATTTTTAATGTTTTTCTTGCAGAAGATGTCAATCCCTGGTAACTTTGCTGATGATTTTACTCAGCACTAAACACTCTGCACTGGCCCTTGCAGGAGTTTTCCACTGCTTACATCTCAGTGCCAGTTTGGTGTTGGGGATGCTGCTTGCTTTTCCTCAGTGTCTCCCTCAGGCAGCTGCAATTACTGGAGCCCCTTGGAATGAGGGGCAGAGGGGATGCTCTGACCTTTTGCGCCATTCTGTGTGTGCTGGAGGGAGCAGCAGCCTCAGCAGAGCTGGAGTGACCCAGCTTTGAGAGGTTTCCAAGAGATAACTGAGGGCTTGGCTCTGTGGGGTTGGGCTCAGTGATTGCGGGGCAGCAGCAGGTTGTTCATGCATGTTATCAGCAAGAACTGATAAATCTGTGCTCAGGGAGAGCATGTTGTGTATAGGGAAATGTCTTGTTATTTCTCAAGTGTTTCTATAAGGAGGGACAAGTGGATTGCTTAAATACTGCAGAAAAAAAAAACTGATTAACTGTGGTGCTCTTTTTGTGAGTTTTTGTGTTCTGCTTTCCATCCTCAGAAAACCCTGGTGCCACAGGGTTTATGTGCAGCAGGAAGGTGGGATTCCATGCTGCAAAAGCTGCTCTAAATAGGAATTATGTGAGTGAATTATGCAGGAGGTAAAACTGAGGAAATAGAACAAAGTAGTAATTGTCCTTTGGAAGAGTTTTATTATCTTTAGACAGCAAAAATATTTGTTTCTAGAGTTTATGGCTCAAGCTGAGCCAAATCCCTTTTGCACCATTTGACCAAAGTGGAAGAAATGAGAAAATGAGACAGAGAATAGCCTCTAAAGGCTTTTTCTTTGCATGTACTTGTCAAAGAATATATGTCACTAACAATACTTAAGAAAATAGAACATTTGAATTCATTCCCCTAAAAAAAAAACCTGGATGTATTGACATATTTATTCCAAAATCATTTAGTTAAACGTTACTGCTTCATCATAAAAATTGTCTTCTATACTACATAAAGAGTAAAAAACTCATGTATGGAATAACTGAAAGTAAAACTCCATCCTAACCCACCATAATGACCAATGCACATGTGTACCCAGAAAGTGATTAAACTCTACTGAAATTTGCAGTTTCTTCTGATGAAGTTTGAACTTATCCAGATCTTATTAATCACTTCCACATACTCCTCTAGGCCATAAATTACTGCTTCACATGAAGACGTGACTGCAAAATTCATGTAGACATTCTAACACTCCCAAGATGAATGCAAGAGCAGCAATGTCATAAAATATATTCATTACTTATATTTGTTGTTGGTTATTACTGGGAAGTGGTAATCTAATGTTTACTAGGTTTTTTGCAACTCCACATATAACTTGAGGCAAAAGTCTGGTTTTTTATTTTTCATTGGGGATGGGAATTTTTAGCAAGAAAATATTCAGACCTGCACGTGTATATTTTAAATTTGTTCTGTTGAGAAAGTGGCATGCATTGGAAATTACAATTATTTTGTAGCTAGGTGCAGGAAAAAATTACTTTCTCAAGCTCAGAAAGTCTGAGTTAAGAACTTGTTCATGACTTTTGGTCTGTGTTGTCTGGTCATGGGTAAAGACAGACTTGAGGAGGGGGGAGTTAGAGCTCAGGTATCTTCAATTCAAAAAAAATGTGACTGCTTCCTCTGGTGACTAAATATGAGCACACAAAATCAAGGAGAGGGGTGAGAAATAATAGAGGCTTGTCAAATTCTTTTCTGTTGTTGTGTAAAACTGTGGTGTTGTTGTGTATAAGCTGTTTGTGGTACAGCAGATTCTGAGCTCACAGTGCATGTGTACAGCATCTCACACAGAGACAGAAGATCTGAAATTAAATTTTAACCTATCTCTTTATTTGTCTTGCATCTAAAATACTTCCAAGCCCAGTTTTCATCAGCATGACAGCCACATCTGCACTCAGACAAGCAGTGGCTCCCTGGTTGCTTGCAGGTGCTGCTCTGGGAGAAGCACTGGCATTGCACAGCCCCTGGGTGAGAGGAGCTGTGCCCCAGCTGCCAAGGTTTGGGCAGGACAAGCAGGGAGAGGCTGTGACTTGCTGGCCCAGAATGGCCAGACATATTCCACAAAAGGACTTTGGACTCACTTTTTTTTTGGCAGAAAGATGGAGAATTGTGCTCACAATTAGGGCAGTTTTGAGAATTTCTCATGTTGTCTAATTGCATTTCTTAGGGGCCTGGGATATGCAATTCCTTCAGGCCAAGACCTTTCTGGCTGTATGGTGGTCTCATCAAATGATTTTTGCTAACATTTTAAAACCTTACTGCATGTGGGTCTCCAGTAGCAAACACAGACTTGTCAACTAAACCTTTTGTTCCTCTTTATTCTATTATCTTTTGTTGAGGAGGGGGTTCACCAAGTTGGTTAGTGGGATGGAATGGAGCACCTCTCCTCTGAGGACAGGCTGAGAGAACTGGGGTTGTTCAGCCTGGCAAAGAGAAGGCTCCAGGGTGACCTGATTGGGTGTCTGAAGGGAGCCTACAAGAAATGTGGAGAGAGATTATTGACAAGAGTCTGTAATCACAGGACAGGGGGATGGCTTCAGACTGACAGACTGTACATTAGATATTAAGAACAAATCCTTTACTGTGGGAGTGGTGGGGCACTGGAAGAGGCTGTCCAGTCTCCCCATCCCTGGGAGTGTTCAAGGCCAGGTTGGATGGGGCTCTGAGCAAGCTGGTCTAGTGGAAGGTGTCCCTGCTCATGGCAGGGGTTTGGAATGAGATGATCTTTATGGTCCTTTCTAATTCAAGCCATTGAATGTTTCTGTTATTAACATATAGCACACATGGCTAGCCAGACCCTTGAAAATAATTTATTTGGCTGAATTTGTGTTAGGAAACTTTCATGGAAGAAAAAATTCCTTACAGGCAGAACTGTTCTAATTTCCATGTTCCTGAGTGCATCATACTTGAATCAGAGCCCTCTTCTCATCCAAAATGAGGTAGGGAAAAGGTACAGACAGGCTTTTATCTGAGAGCTGAAGTGGCATAGCTGAGGATCTGAGTGAGAAGCCAGTGAAAAAGGTGTTTTGGGGCTCTGGCAACACTCCTTGCAATCCTTTTCAAAATTCCTTGAAGTAATGACTTCATCTTACTCTGGTTTGTTCCAGTGTCATTTAGCACTTGGTTTTTTCACAAGGCATTGGTTCTCTAGCCCAGTGCTGTAGACATGAAACTGCCACTTTTATCACAGTAGTCCAACAGTTTTAGCATTCAGAAACTGTTTTAACACAAATGGTTCTCCCTGAATACAGTGGCAAAGCAAGGTCTTTGTTTTTTGTGGCTCAGAGCAAACAGAGAAATTAATACTGGAAAAAAAGGGAACAGTTTTAGGACTTGCATGGAAATGAAAAAGAGGTATGGGAAGATTTCAGCAGAACAGAAATGGCATCACTACTTAATGTAGGTCTGTCTGGAGGAAATAATCTGATTTTTATCAAGTTGACCTATCTCCTTGAGAGCAGTCCACACTGCTGTGCAAGCTAAGGTTGTCATGGATAAGAATATCTGTGAAAGATCCAAGGCAGAAATTCTGATTCATATCCTTATGTCAAAGGAAACAGCAGCTTTCAGCTCAGCATACAAAGTTATTTCCTCGGGATTTCCGACCCTGTTGGTTGAGTCTGAGAGCACAGAATCCCTGAGGTGTGCAGGGGCTACCAGACCCCATCCAGCCCCTCCTTGGGAACAGGGCCAGCCCTGGCAGGGAGCAAAACCCAGCCTTGCTCTCTACTCACACCAGATCTGTGCTTTCTGCCCACTGTAAGGACACTTCCCCATCACTTTGGTAGCCTTGATAGTTTCAGAACAAATTCAAGTCCAACACAGACATTTCTCTGTTGCTTTCCTACAGACACTTTAATTATCTAAGTTTCACCTATTTTTTTAACTTCTATTCAACACTTAGGAGTGTATTTCTCTCACTGAAGTTCTGATCCTTTAAAATTACCCACTCTTAGTAAACCAGATTAAAGGAAAAAAAAAGACATTGTAAAGCAGAATGACCTTAAGTTGCCCTGGTTTTCCTGATTAAACACCATTGGGATGGATGCCTTTCCTTGTGGGAATTATTTCCTTGATGGACTGCCCTTCAGTTATTTCTAAAAGCTACAAAGGGATTTTTTAATGTTTGTGTGTTTCAGAATTTGGAATCAATTCTTTCAAACACACCCAGAGCCCTGCCCCTAAACTCATCAAAGCTTTTCCTCACATAAACAAATCTTAAAATGTATATTATGTTATATTGCAGGCACTTAGCACAACCTCAGTACAGTTAACTATCAGGCCATTTTTCCTTTCAGAAGGATATAGCAAGTGGTTGCTAATTGCTATTAAGATGATATTAAATCTACTAATAATCTGATTTACTCATCTGAGGCTCTGCAGTTTTATCAGTGAGGACACTGTGCTAGAGTGAGGACAAGAGGCAGGTAGCACTCAGAACCAGCCCCTTCAGTAGCACTGGAACTGTACATGGCAGGATAAATCTAGAATTATTGCTAATTCAGGACTGTGGCTTAACCTCCCTCCAGCAGGTGCCTAGCTTGGCATCTCCGAACTGCAGCTATCCTCCCTCTTTGTGGAAACTTTCAGGTAGAAAGCTTCCTTCTATATTTCTATTTATATAAAATATTTAAAAATATTTATTTAAATATTTTAAAATATTTATTTATATAAAAAAGGTATAAATAGAGATTTCTACCTCACTCTTAAAACCCTTAATACATGGTAGACGTCAATGGCTACAGCAGGGATGATGACTTGTGGCAGGATTTTACGTATTGAGTCTGAACATGGGGCTTGCACAGAAAGGCAGAAGGGGAGAAGAGAAACAGGAGGTCCAGAGTTTACACAGCTCCAAGACTAGCAGCTTACAAGCTGGAGTTAAGAAACCCCCCAGTTATAGTGGTAAATATTAAAACACTAAACAGGACTTCTGGAAGCCAACCAGAATTTCCTTGCTCTCGGGTGCGAGTTATGACTGTTGGATGGTCTGAGAAAAAAAGGCAAGAACAGCATTTTCTGGAAAAATAAAATGTCTTCCTTTTTGCCAGAAGCTGATTCAGTGAGACCCTTGATGCCTCTCCCAAGGAGTGGGTTTGCTGTGCTGTCCAGTTCCAAACACAGCACAGGTTTTGCTTGGCAACATGCTGCTGAACAGGGAGTGTAGCTAAAGGAATTAAAAGGAACACAAAATCTTCTTTATTCCCATGAGGCCAAGAGCTTTTATAAACTCTAACCATGTTATGTAATATATCCAAGTAATTCTTGGCATGCTCCAGGTTCTGCACTAATATACACAATGTACAAAGTAATGTGGCATGCCATGAATAGATAAGGACTTTTCTTCTTAGTGCTATTTCAAAAACAGCCTAACTCAGTATCTTGTGACCTAAATCCAACTGTAATAATTTAGAGTCCTTTAGGAGGTATTTTCCCAACTGAACTGTGATTCTAGGTCCAAGTCACAATAAGATGTGCTGTTTAAAGACAATTGTAGTTCTGCAAGTGGATACTGTGATTTCTCCGGTGCTTCAACCAGTGTTTACAGCCTGCTTTTGCCAAAGAACTCTAATTGTTGAGACAAACAGAAATCAATGGCAAGAGCAACCTCCACCTTCCAGAAATGGATTGATGTGCAATGAGGAAAAGCCTCCTCTCCCTGGAACTTGACTGGCTCCAAGATCCATTTCCTGTGTGTGCCTTCTGTCCCAGTGCCTGTGCTGTGCAAAAACCAATAACCAGCTTTGACATTATCTCCACCACTTATGTTTCTCTAAAATTGCATTCTGCTTCTGGGTGTTTTTTTCCCAGACTTTATCAATTAGGTTGTTCTTTTAACCTTTCATTCTTCCTTCCCTTCTGTCCTGTCTGATTCCATTTGGTGTTTCACAGTGTCTTTGCTGATCATTTGCTAATAAAATAGTTCTGTGATTTTTAAATTTATAGTGAGAGACTACAGACCTCACTCAGATATACTACCTGCTAAGTGTCTGAGGACTATGTTTATACATTGAATTTGGAATGTTTGATTGTTTATTTTTTGTATTAATATGGGAAAGGATTGACCAGAAACCTTCATTTTTACTTCTATCAATTTTATCTCCCCTAGAAATCACCAAACAATTAAACCAAGAATTTAGGATAGCTGAAATATTATTTCATTTATCCGAGGTAAAAACATCTTGTCTTCCTTAGATGAAAGTAGATAAGAAAGATTCTTATTCTGAAAAGCAATGATCTCCATAGTGATAGGAAAGACACTTTGGAAGGACTATTTTATTTATTTCCAGATAATTCATTTTTGTAAAAATGAGAGGGAAATTATTTGCATAGAAAAAAGATCCTGAAAATATCTTAAATGCAAAATTACCAGCTTAGAGTTATGGTAATTAGTGCTTCCCACACTATATTCATGCCATCCTGTCATGGCCATTTGACAAATGCTGCTGATTTGGAAGCCTGGATAAGAAATATTGCTTTAGACTTTTTAAAGTAGGAGTTTAGCAGTTGTATCATCCCACATTTCTCAGGAATCCATTTATAATCTAAATACAGCATAAGACATGCAAAGCGCTGTTTTTACCATTTCTGAGAATGTTCTTTCCAAGTAATTAAATACTCTATGGTGCAATAGGGATCAGCTACTTAATCACTGAAAGGTCAGAGAGGTCCAGAAACAATAGTTAATGATTCATTAATGTTGGAAAGGTAGGCAGAGATGGAAATGCTCATTCATCTTTTAGGAGTGGATTGATGAATCTGCTGTGGGTACCCAGGCTCTGGTTGGTTGGTTTATTTGTTTGTTTATTTGTTTGTTTGCACCAAGCAGAATTCATGAGGGCTGGAGTTGAGTGTTGCTGTCCACTTGCTTGTGCTCTCTCTTGCTGTATCCTCCTGCCTCATGCAACATTCAGCAGCTTCAGGGTGTCCAGTTTGTGTTTTCAGTTCATGCATCAGAGAGGGACAACTGAGCTCCTGAGATTTTTTTAAAGAAAAACCACCCCGAGTGTAAGGGCTGGCTGAGAAAGTCTTCATTTGCTGACATGTGTTTTCTCCTCACATTCTCTTCGTGTGTGTTTTTGGAAATTAGGAAAGCAAAACAATATTGCTGTTATGAACAAAATGCACCATAAACTCTTTTATGTCCCTCTAAGCAAAGACCCCACCAGATCACGGTGAAAAGAGAGTAAAAGAAAATACTTGGAGCCCAACCATGCTTTTGCACATTTAAGGCTGTGTATGGATAGTTTATAGAAGAAATGAGGGATTATTTCACCTGCTTAAGCATGCTTATTTACCACAATATATATTATACATAAAATACCTGAATCTTTTTCTCACTAGAAAGACAGAAGTTAAATATTTGGAAATAGACTCTTGGGAGCTATTGGGTCCCAGAATGCCTTGAATTCAGAAAGTCTATTTTCAACTCTTGTTTTCTTTTTCCTACAAAGAGACTTACTTAAGTGAGCTGTCCTTTTAGCTAATTCATGACAAATTAACTCAGAATGGTTTTTTAGTTTTATGGAATGATGATGGAATAAATGAGAAAGGAAAATGATTCCTTTGAAGGTGGTGGTAAACATGGCTTGTGAAAGTGAATTATTTGTAATAAATTAATAGAAAGGAATTCCAAATTGGAGTAAAGCAGTTTTGATTATCTTCTTCAAGTGCCTATTAGTGGAAATTGATTTGAGATACTAACTCAGCTCTTATTACCTTGCTTGCTGTAAAGTATATTATTCTGGCCTTAATTGTGTCTTGCCATGTTTGATATTGATGTAGTCAAGGCTGGACTTGGTCAATAATCACAGCTGATTATCATCACTAAAAATAACAACACATTCTTAATTAATTGAGTGTACTAACCAGCCAACAGTGTCCTGGTGAAAATATGTTAGAGTGTCAAATGAAGTTATTAAGAAGAAAGGTTTTATAAATTAACATCATAATAATCAGTATGTTTTATGTCACTCAAAGATGACTGTGTTATAGACATGTATTTCCATATTTAATGTTGCAACAGTTTAACTCCACTCTCTGTGTCAACAAAATATCCAAACTTCAATTAAGTGCTGAAAGTTGTTCACAGGGACTGTGGGGTCTCCCTCCTTGGAGATATTCAAAACTCTCCAGACATGGTCCTGAGAAAACAGCTTTAGATGAGAGCTTTAGGGTGGCTCTCCTATAGCAAGGAGACTGGATGAGATGACCTGCAGAGGTCCCTTCTAATTTCAACCATTTTATGATTTTGTGAAATTTAAATATTCTTTATGTTGTGTGGTAGTTCAGAAACTCTCTCACACCACTAAGGTTTATTCTACCTGTCTCAGATGATTCTGCTGCAAGACCTGGCACACCAATTAATATCTTCATGTAACAACCCACAGCAGCTCTTTTAATTAAACAGATGACACTTTTAGGAGCTTTTTAGGGATAAAAGGAAAAACAAACCCCAAACAAAGAAAAAAAAGTTTTAAAAGAGTTTTCCAGGGAAATTAAGGCTTTGTCATATGTTGCACTTGGATGCACAACCTCCAATGCTATTTATCAATGCGGTGTTCAGTCTGAGATAAAGATATTTATGCTTTTATGTAGAGGCACTGGACCTTGAAGTATGAGAATTTCAGCACAAGGAAAATTTGCTTTGGTACTTTCATTTCTTATTTGAATTAATTCTTAAAGAATAAACTGATCTTTATGATTTAAATAGTCAGTTTGATCTGAGTTTCCTGAAAGAATTGATAATTCAGATACTGTTTTCCCTCTTCTCTGGATTAATGTTTAATCTTTGTGAGAGACATATTCACATAAGTCCATTTCTCTTCTGCTCAAAAGCAGACCTGAAAAACTTTAAATAGTTATCCCAGTTAGCACAATACTGATGCTGCAGTGAGAGGGATTTGAAAGAAAACACAATATTAATTTGCATTAATATTTTTATTTTAATTTTTTTTTAAATTTGTTTTTCTCACCCATCTCCTAGATATCCCAACTGCAGATATTCAGGTACCTCTTCAAGAACTCACTGCTCAGGTCACTGCTGTGTGGGATTTATCACGTAGTCACTTCATTAAACATGTTTTCCTTCCTCCCATGCTGTGTTGAGGGCTTGGGTGGGGTTCTTTGGTTTGTTTTTATTTTATTACTTGATATGACACTATCAATCACAGAACTGCAAAGTTAAAACAATCATGAAGTTGAACTCAAAAGCCAAACTGTGCCAGGAGCTGGCTTTCATACCCAAAGTGACAAGCCATCATATTCAAGTTACCACAGAGCGCATCTGTAGTGCTGATTGCAATCCACACTCTGCACAGTCGTGTCTAGGAATAGATTCTGACACTCCCCACACTATTTCAGGCAGGTTAGCAGATGATGATAGGATTTATATGTCCAAACAGAACTTCCTTTTTTTTTTTTCAATTCCAGCATTTCAACCAACACTCAGGTCAGGCTTCACTTTAAACTTGTTTGTATTAGGTGGATACATTATTGCATTATTACTTCCCTTTCCTGAATATAATTATTTGCCATAAATGAATCTTGTCTTGGAAGACAAAACGATTTGGGTAATATAGCTTGGGGAGAGTGCCTACTTAGGTTTTCCATGTGCCATTACTAAAGATATGATATTCATTTAAAAAGGGGAAAAAAAATGCCTTCATACCCTGAGGAAGTTCAAGAATCAGATTAAGGGGTAATGGATCATTATCAGGACTATATAAACATCTTTTGTATTGATTAATCCATGTTACAACTCTTTAAAAGAGCTAATAATTTTAGCGCCAAATAAAGAATAGATTGCAGATTCCAGTGAGGAAATGGCTGTAATTGCCATTTGGGTGGTGGATAAGAGATGATTATTAGACACTATCCATTACTGTGATCCAGCAGTGAAGCTGCTGACCACAGAGGCCATTATTAAACAGACAAACACTGAATTGCACAGCACGTGCTGCTCTCTGATACCCACTCAATGTGCTAAAATAACAACAAGGAAAGGGATTGCTGTTCAGTGTGCATTTCAGCAGGAAGCTGCCAATTTCTGGGTATTCTCCTTGTTTCTGGACCATCTCTCATCACAACACACGTAAACTAAGCAGGGATATTATTTCAGAATATTCTGTTTATGATGTGACCTAGCATCCAATCACATAGAAAATATAGTACTTGATAATTCAAGGCTTTCTTCCAAAATAAAAACGTAGAGAAGTAAAGGTTAAAATTTTACCTCACTGGCACATGTTCTACAGTCACTTGTGGAGAAGTTTAAAACTTTTTTTCTATAGAACTCATTTAGCTTTAAAAGACAGAGTTTTCTTTGGCATCTTTGTAGATCCCTGTCCTCATCAGACACAAAATGTTATTGGTCTTCCTGAGAAGAAAGGAAATTTCTTAGTTAGAAATAATTAGAATTATTACTCCTCCATGTTTGGGAGCTATGTAAGACCTTCCACTATAACTGGGAGTTATTAACAGATAACTTCTATTTTATCTTCAACTAAAGAAAAGAAATCAGAATCTGGAAAAAGTTAATTTTGAATAAAGTTCCACATTGATAGCTCAAATCCTTTTAATTCATTAGTCTTCTTTCAGAAGAGTAAGATCAAAAAAGCATGTATCTGCAATAGCTGTTAAAAATGAACATTTACGTTTTAGCAGTACTTAATAGAATTGTCCCATTTTTTAATTCAAACACACATGTGAAATGCAGTTTGAAAGGTGTTTTGTGTTAAGCCACGAGTCATCCATTTGAAACTGAAATCCTTATGGTAAATGGTGGCATTAGTGCAATTATTGGCAATTCACAGTTATCAAGCTAAAAGCATTCTCAAGTGGATCTAGCCAGTTCAGAGGTGATGGCTTCTTAAGGCAGCAAAAAGCCACTTGCTTCATCTTTATCCTTTTCTGTAGTCTTGCTCACTGCTTTCTAGAGAACATTTTAAGTGCCCCATAACTTTGAATTCAATTATTTTAAAATTGTTTCTTACAAGCTTCCATAAGGGTTCCATTCCAGGTTAGCGTTAATGAGGACTCACAATGAGCAGTTACCTGTAAAACACTTCCAGCTGGGCCCTGCCTCTCTGTAGCTGATCTTGACTGTAACATTTTTGCCAGAAGTTCTTGTCTGATGTCAGCCTACAGCATTCATTATAATACTTACATCAGTGCAGGATTACAATGATAAGATTTTAAGGGATTGTTCCATAGCTTCCAGAACAGCTTATTCAAGTAAAAACAATTATCTAGATGATGTTGATCAGAATAACTATAAATAAGATGTGCTTGTAAAATGGCTTATAACAAAATGGCCAACATAGAAGTGGTTAAAATTTCTGTTCCCTTAAAAGATACAGCAACTTACTCTTCTTTTTGCACAACTTTCTTCAACTTCGTTTGCAATTGAGGAATCAGATATTTTGAGAGCATCAGAAAACAAGATTGGAGTTTAAACCTGAAAAATAACCTTTTAAAATCTATACAGTACTTTCTAATAGAAAGCTTATTTTTAAATTGTACCTATGTTAGATTACAAATTGCAAATGTTTTGGGGGTTGTTATTCCCAGAGATGCTTGTAAAAAGTATGTTTTCAAAAATATCACCACAATGTAAAGAATTACAATACACTCTTGACTAATGGTATTAAAATAAAAGCAGAGCTAAGTATTCAGCCACAAAACAGGTACAGATGCGACTTAAGATATTGATAATGTCCCTTAGAGGGAGTTTTTCATTCTATGTTCTTTTCAGATCTACTTTTCAAAGCTTTGCTGCTGTAGGGTTTCTAGGACTCTTCTCTTCCTTCCACCAGATTATTGCCTGAGTGAGATCACTCTGGCATTTTTTCCCCCCAGCATTCTCTCAGAATTTCTTTAACTTGGATTTTTCTCATTCCTCCTAGATTCAGCTGATTTAAATACTTCATTGACCTCCTTTCTATCTTATGCTCTCTGAGGACTGCTATTGAAAAGTTACCCTATCATTATAACCCCTGAATTATTGCTGTGTGCAGCTCTGTGTTCACTAGTTCTTTTAATATTTCATTAGAAGTAAAAATGTTGGTCACCTTTGTTACTCTGCTCTGAACTCAAACATTTCATTTATTTCTTTCTGAAATGTTAATCCCAGAACTTAGTGTTATTTTTAATGCACATTTCCACCAAACTAGATTAAGAATTCATTAGTAAAACCACTTGAAATCACCTCAGTTGCAGAAGCACTGGGCTGAGCATTCACTGAAGCCAAAGCCAAATCCTTACAGTCTGAAGTCTGTTACATCAAGCTAATGTCCATGATATCAAAAAAAAAAAGAAGGTTGAGGCATGCAAGAGAGGATTGACTTGAATACTTATGATTTGACATGTAGTTTTTGGTCTTTTAGCATTTAAAACATTTCAGATGTATGAAATTCAGAGTGACTACTCATACTGAAACAGCAAGAAAGTTTGAAGATGCAGGCTTTTGGATAGCAATGGTCTGTTGCATTTTTTTCTTCCAGATAAATTACCACATAAAGTGAGTAGAATTTTTATTCCAACAGAAAAAAAAAAAACATAGGCGGAGACTTTCCTGTTATCACAAAAGCAAGTTGGGTTCTGACTTTAATGTTATTCTGACTTAAATGTGACAAATGCTTCATTTGAAAACTGTCAGCCATGTACAGCATCTTCCAGCTGGAAATGAAAGGGGAGAAAGAAAGAACACCAGTCCTTTTTGTTATGCTATTCTTGCAAAAATAAAATGGCAGACAGTCATAAAAGTGGAAGAAAGCGCGTTGGTGATGTTTGTACCCAGTCAAGCACAGCTCTCCTTTCATCTGGAGAATGAATCATTCACACATTCACAGGCAAGTTTTCACTTTCTCTGACATGTAGGTTTTAATCAACAGATTGACATTGTCTACAGAAAATTGCCTGTAATCAGGGCAGTCCTCAGCTGGGGAAAAGTACAGCTGCAGAAATGTGTAGGTTTGCAGGGTTCCCTGGTAGTTTTGGTGAGGAGTAACTTCTCAGGCTTCTTCTCCTGCCATAATGCAGGCATATTTTACCATCTTTATCTTGCTGCACAGGTCAGATAGCTACACTCAGTCTACAGATGGGATTGTTTATCACTTGCCTAGCAAGCCCTGCTAGTTATCCAGTAGCCCATGGCCTTGATAAACTCTCTGGTGGGACAGAGGGTTTGTCCCAAGAGATGAAGCTCATTGTTTCCTCCTTGTATACTGCATCAGCACTCATGAACGTGACCCACTTGCCAACATCCTTCAGCTGCCACATGGACTTGACCTCGAACTGACTTTGACACAATAATTGCTAGAAAAGAGCAAGACTTGACACAGTGATTTACTTAAGTGTATGCACATTTTACTGTGTGCTGTATAAACCAGCACATTGCACTGTTTACAAGGCTTCACTAATATATTTGGAAAAGTAATTGGATAGTTGTAACTATGTAAAATTGCTTATATGAGTGTGACAATGTGGTGCACTGCTGCTAAGAAGGTTTTAATCAACTCAACATTGGGTTCATTTGGTTACTAATCTCAGATGTCTATGCTTCGTTTTTATATTATAAGGAGGAAGTTTCCATAAATATTGAAGACAGACTAAGTAAAAGTAATTATTTAGGGCTTAGCAGGGACTGTAAGCAATAGAATGTAAAGCCATATGAACTGAAGTAGAGATGTTTTTTTTTTTAAAGTAATTCTTTGAGTGTAAGCTAGATTTACAGGAAAACTCTGGATCATCAACATCATATGAAAGCAATACAGTAAACTTGTTTACTTGGAATATACATTTGCTTCAAGAGTCACCTTCTACAGAAAAGCTGAGCTTTAATTACAATAAAACATCTGTTCCTCTTATAAAATGGAAGTCAGCTCCTAAAAAATAGTGGGTTTTTTTTCCTCCTGCATTCTTTCCTTATGCTTACAGCTTTACAAATATGTGGTGTCCAAAAACGTTTTCAGAAACTTTATTGGTACAATCCATCCCCTCTGATGGGGTCAGTTTGTGACAGGGATTTGCTGGCTGGTACCTTGGACTTTGGAGATCCTGGCAGGGCTGGGATCCTGGGCTTTGGGGACCCTGGTATCTCTGGGGTTGCAGGGCTGGGATCCTGGGCTTTGGGGACCCTGGTATCTCTGGGGTTGCAGGGCTGGGATCCTGGGCTTTGGGGACCCTGGTATCTCTGGGGTTGCAGGGCTGGGATCCTGGGCTTTGGAGACCCTGGTATCTCTGGGGTTGCAGGGCTGGGATCCTGGGCTTTGGGGTTCCTTGCAGCTCTGGGATTGCAGAGCTGGGTTCCTGGGCTTGGGGGAGGCGTGTGCAGCCTTTGGATTGCAGGGCTGGGATTTTGAGCCTTGGGGATCCTGGCAGCTCTGGGATTGCAGAGCTGGGATCCTGGGCTTTAGGGACTCTTGCAGCCCTGGGATTGCCAGGTTTGGATCATGGCTGTGCTCCTGTAGGTGCTTTTGTTCATTCTTCTCCTTGGCTTCTTGATGAGTGCACATGGCTTTGCTGGGCTGGTGTGGGTGTCCTCAGGTTCCACAGCAGTAGGTGGTGTGCAACATTGGACTTGTGAGCAGCCCAAGGCTGCCCAGTCAGCTCTGGGTTTGTCACAGCTCTGCCCCTGCGCTTGTTGTGCCAGGACTCAGCCCAGGCTCAGCCTTCCCCATGGAGGTGCCTGTGGATTTCACCCTGAGCTGCCTTGCCCAGGTGTGCTGGGCCAGACCCTGCCCTGCTGCCACACCATGGCACCTCTCCCTCCATCCCTCAGCCTGGCAGGAGTTCACCACTGCTGCATCTTCCTTGGCCTTCCTAAAACACAGCCTTAAGGTCTTGTCCAAGTTTAAAGCAAAATGGAAACTTCAGGAAAGGGAGTGAGAAACAAAACTAAGGTGTTTTTTTTCACTTTGTGCGCAGAAAAAATTTTACACTGCTCTGATCAGTAACAGCCAAGGCATTTGCAGCCCCAGTTTGTTTTAATGCAAGAAGCAAGTTTAATTTAGCATGACCTTATTCTTGGGGTTTGTTTTGTTTGTTCCTCAGGGTGCTCTCCTGCAGCCAGGGGGATGCAGTGCTTCGTTCCTGTCCCGAGCATCCTGAGGCAGAGGCTGATCTCCCACAGGGTGAGTCATGGCTCACACAGCCTTTGCTGGGGAATTTTCCTCTCTTCTGGGGGCTCTGCTGCCACTTTGACAGTTTTGCTGCCTTTGCTGCCTTTTGCTCTGTTCTTGTCTTGAGGATTTTTTTTTCATCTGGCATTGTGGTAATTAAAGACAAGTGAGTCAAGCCTTACCTTGGATGAGGGAAGATGAGAGCAGAGGAAAAGGAGGCTCAGACATAACTCTTTTCTTTGTTCTCATCTATCAAAGAAGAACTTGCCATATATTTTCTACTCTTTTGCTGCTTGTTACATTGTAAATTTGACACCTATTAATTGCATGTTACATTATAAAAGTTTTTCAGTTTTTAAAGTGATTAATATTTTCTTCTATGTCTTCTATGCAATGTTACTTTTTTGATTTTGTAATTGCAGATCTGGATTTTTTAATGTTTTTATATGAAATCTGGCATGAATATTTTTTACCTGAAAGGTATATAGGAGACATATCATGCATGACAAGTATATTAACTATATTTGATCCAAGTAATGGAAGTTGATGTTTCTCCATTAAAGTTAATGGGAATGTAATGATTTATGCCAGCTGTGAAGATCTCTTTGGTTTTACTTGCCATAGGAAATCCATTTGTTTGGTGGAATGACAGGGTGCTTTTTTCCCAATAATTTAAAAATATTTATTTGACTGGCTATTAATTCTCAATCTGTAAGAGTTTATATTTGGGGGATTATTTGCTGTGAGGCTACTTTGTGGCTACAGAGAGTGCTGTTTGTAGAGGCTGACAGCTGCAGGGACTAGGCCTACAATTACTGCAGTCTTGGTCCAGTTTATTGAGAGGTGACGGACAGAGGCTCAGGGTCCATCATTTTCTGTGTGTTCAGGGAGTTGTGGTGATGGAAAAGAGCCACAGAATGTTGGGTTTGGTTTGGTCCCAAACACGAGCCTGCTTTTCCATACGTCTTGCTCCAGGGTAGCTGTTGTTTGTTGTGTTTGCTGTTTGTTAGCTGTGCTGTTGATGGAGGCTTGACCTTTGGCAGGGAATTCCAAACTGGAGCTGCCATGCAGGCCTGTAAAGAGCAGCCTGAGCTGCACAAAGCAGCCCTTTGCTGTGCTGGGTGCTGCGCCTGGCAGTGGGCTCCTCCTCACAGCTTAAAGGCTTCCAGGTGAAAGCGTTTGCCTTCTTTATTACTTTTCTCCCATAGTTAAACCCATTACTGCTAAAATTTCACAAAACAGCACTTCTGTCCAGGGTTCTGCCCTGTACAAAGGAGCAGTGTGTGTTTTGCTGTCCGTGCTGTTTTAGCAGTTGATCTTTCATTTCTGCCTTTATAGCATGGTGTGACCTCTCGCCTGTGCTATATTGTGTCTGTCCTTGTGGGCTCCTTTCACTTTGGTGATATTTCACTTTAATTTCTTCTCAGACCATATCTGGTCTACTGCTTATTTCTAGTGGAATTCAGGTTTCTTATCTGCAGGCCAAGCACGATTCAAACTACAAATTTCATTTCTTTCAGTATTTTCTGCTAAGCTACCGCATTTTGAGAATTACTTTCTGCTCTGACTTCCCACAGTTTTAATTTTTATCCTTTTGAAGGAATGATCTCAATGTTCAGACAGGTAAATTGCTAAGCATTTTCAGGCTTCAATTTAATCTACTGTAATTAACCTCATTATTTGATAAAACTGAGTTAGAAAAGAAGATTCCCTCAAGTGTGGAGTACACAAACACCATATTTATTTATGTATGGAACAAAATTACTGGCTGTTCAGAAAACTTAAAGCATTTTCCAATTGGTTCTATAGTTCTATATCAATGATTCTGCTAGTGCTTCCTATTTCTTCTCAAACAGTTTTTTGTTTTTCCTTTTTTTTTTTCTTAAGCACAGAATATTTATTCCGTTATCAGATAGGCATTCTATGTGAGAGAATTGAATACTACTTAGGATTCTTTTGCTTAACAATTTTTGTACCTTGATATCAACAATCATATCTCAATCTCATTATTTGATTGTAATTTAAAATTTAAGAAAACCTGTGCAAAAGGGGTCATCTTTTGAGGCTGAAGTAATCTCAAAAGTTAGTAAAATTGCACTGTAGGCATTATAAAATAATGTAATTATTGGAGAAATTGTGACACTTTAAGCAATCTAGTAATGCTTAGGCTTTATTGATGTGTAACTACCAGTGGAGGACTTGACGGGAGCGTGAATTTGCTTTTTTAATACATATGAAGAGACCTGGTGGTGAGAAAGGGTCACTGATGTGTGTTTACACAGGTATGGATGTTCTCTTCACAACACACTGAAGAGTTTCAATAGAATGTATGTCATTATATCTTGAACAGGTGTTCTGTCAATAGCTTTAAAAAAATAAATTGTCTGCTGAAGTCTAGAGTTAGAAATAATGCGGTTACAAGGATGGGTCTTTATATGTATATATTAGTACATGCACACTCAAGTACCTGCAAAGTCAATTCCATATGGAAATTGGAAAGGAAAAATTTATTTTGGCAGTCAAAAATATTGGTCCAATGAGGTTTACACATGGAGCGAAAACCCCATGCCTCTAAATATGAATACTTCCTTGGTTTTGTGTTTACTCACCACCTTAGGCTTCTCTGATGGTCCCAATTTTACTTGAATTAGTCAATTATCAGTAATCTTTCCACACTTTTTTTGTCTGTAGAGGCAAGTCATCTATTAGAGAACAAATATATTGCTTTTGGATTAAATAATCGCTTGTGTAATATGCAAAATACTCCATAGGAATTGTTACACTTATACATTTTTGATTCTGATTCACTAAGTAAACAGGCTTAGGAGAGAAACTTAGCAATGCTCTTGTATTGGTAATTTCTTTTCTAGCTAAAACACATGAGCAGAAGAATTTACTAAATTTCATAATACTTTTTGCTTTTCACTCTGTGAATTCTTAATGTCCTCCTGTTTTTCAAGGAACAACCAAGGGTGGGAAGGTTACAAAAGACTTTTTTTGAAAAGCATTTCAGGTCCCTAAGTAATGGCTTAGGTAAATCTGTATGACCAGGATGCTTTGTAGCAGAGTCTGCTGTGTAATCTGGCTGGTGTGTCACACACATGCACTTTAGCCACGATATGGGATTAAATTAAAACAGATGTAATACTTCAGAATGCAAATAATATGAATCCTACATAAGACATGGTTTGATTTTATAGTAATGGCACTGATTATAAGGCCTTTGAAATGATACCCATTTCTTTAGACTAAATATCTTATATTCAAGCATGAGAAGTTGCTCCTTCCAAATGATGATATTTTAATTGATTGGCTTAAGGGTGTCTATGAAAGTGAGATCCTACAGGGTAAAGTCAATTATAAAAAGAAGGTGTCTTCTGTTTTTTCAGTGGTCAGTGTGTTAGTGCACAAAGAAATGTTGTTTGTAAGTTAATCTGGCTGCAGAGCTTTGTCTGTGATAGCCTGGGAGAAGATCCTGAGCATCTCAGTCCTCAGCAAGGCCACAGTGCCTGTGTAGCTCCCAGCAGGGTCTCTAGCCTCAGAAAAACACCAGGTTAAAAACTTTGATGTCAGACAATGCTCATCAGTCTGCAGGACTTAAATCTGCTCCGAGGCTTCAAACCCCTGACTGCTCCTTGCCTGTGGAGCCTCTGGAGATGGGGGTGGTCCTTGGATCCAGCTGAACTGCTGGGAGGGGTTCAGCTGGTCAGAGGTTGCATGGTGCACCTGTCTGAACTGACTTGCAGGAAAGAACTTAATTTTGTGATCTGCCCAATTCCCTTTGTTTTCCACAAAAAGCCTTAAGAAGGTTTAGGGCTGTTCAGTACAAACCAAATGAGTCAAATAGAACCAATTATTTTTCTTTGGATCTTTAGAACTTTGTTTGCCTAAAATTAAGCATGATGCCTTTTAAAACATCATTTCCTTCCCTCTAAGCATGTGTCTTAATGAAAATAGCCTGATACTTTTAAAGAAAGGACTCAGGATGTTAAACACCTATCAAGCATTGATTAGATTTATTTTAGCTGTGTGTTCAACCAGAATGCATTATTTTTTCCCCCACTAGTGACTCAGATTTGCACAAAGTGAGCTATAGTTCTTTGCTTGCAGTGCCAGCTCACTTTTCATTGCATTTGGGAGATATTGTACATGAAATCATTTTAAAATATTGATTTGCTCAGAACTGATTGCTGGTTGTGCTGCTAATCATTACAGTGTTCTTTATTTTTTTTGTTCTGTTAAAGGTTTAAGTATTCCATTATAGGGTAGCTTGCTTTACAAGAAACAATGTTAGGCAATGATGAACTATTCCAGAATCAATTGAATTGGTCATTGGGTAACTCCACTCATCTTTCCAGCACCAGATGCTGGTCCTGAGACCAGCAGACTCAAGGAGGAACATGATGTAAATGCTGGAAAGCAGAGGTGGTGAGGTTGTTTGGCCATTTCATGTAAATGCCATTATTAATGACAGAAGAACATTAACTTTACAGATGAAAGAAACTTTGGGGTGACGACTGTCAAGTTTCCTCTTTGGAATCCCCACATATTCTAAATATATTCCAGTGGCTACATATGAAAAGAGTTAATTGCAATGGTCAGAGTGGGTCTAAATATTAATGGGTAGACATTTACTAATTAGTTCCTAGGCATGAGCTCAACTGAAATATGTATTTGTGCATATGCTGCTAGCACACAGCCAATGTGATATTGAATATATTCACCAAAGAGGTTTAAATGAATTCCTCTTACCTCACACTTGATAATGCACAAGTACATACAAAGCTTGTTACTTGGGCTTAGCTTGTTCAGCTGCAGTAGCATGGCCATATTTCTCATCCTCAGTGTGTCAATATCAAGATTTAATGCTGTTTAATGAATGCACTTTAAACTGATACCTCTTGTTAATTTGGATTAACTTACAAGGTGTCCCCATGACAAATGTGGAGAATATGATAATATTTGTTTTACTGTTCTCTGAGCTAGCAGGAACCATTATGCCTTCACCTTACTGTTGCCTAAAAGCATCATTTGCAGGCATTATTTTCATGGCCACACAGCCTCTTGTGAACCATACAAAGCACTTTTAACTGCTGTGTTTTAGACAGGCAAGCATATTTTTGGGAGATCGATGAGTATCATGTCTCCTGAGTACCCATCTACATTTTTATGCAGGCTTCATTTTCCATTTGGAACAGCATTTTTATTAGGTTAGTAATAGCTATATTTACAAAATCATTAATGCTTTCTAAGACATAAATGTGTAGGGCAAAGAGATTATGGAGAAATAATTAAGTGCTTAATTCGATTTTACCTTTTGTTCTGAAGTTTGTATCTTAAATTTTTTTTGAGGAGACAATAGTTTGAGATTGCAGGAGTTGGTAGTAAAAGGTAGAAATTGTTTTTCTGCATTAATAGGTGCATACAACTGATAACAAAATCATCATTACATTTGAAAATGAGTGCTTTAAACCCTGTGTGTGTAACATACATAATATGTATCTTAGTGCAGGGATTTTGGGGTACATTTTCACATACACTGATTCCATTTAAGAAGCTGTGGGAATGCTCAGATGCTCATTTATTTACCCAATTCATGGAACCTACTGAGGCTTTAATCAGCTCATCCTGAAACCTTGCACCAGAGGCACTGGTCCTCATTAATACAGCCAGTTTCTCTCCTACAGAAAGAGATTTAATAAAAATTTCACAAAACTGTAGCAAAAATACTCCTCCTTCTCCCGATATTTGCAGTTTTTCTATTGCCATTAATGTGTTTTTCCACCTAGATATGTCTGTGAAACTCCCCTTGAAAGACAAATGCTTTGAACATTCTGGGTAGTTTCTTGCTCTAAAGGAAATATTTACAATGGAGTGAAAACCTTTTTCTTTCTTTCTTTTTTTTTCTTTTTTTTTTTTTTTAAAGAAGCAGACTATTGTGAGAAAAGTTTACTGTTGGAGCTGATCAAAGGGACAAGACTTTTTCAGCTCTTAAGCTGGCTGAAACTTGCCAGTGTTACATGACAGTTGTTTTTTATTCTTGCTGGTCTTCATGAACTCACTGGGCTTGTTCAGAGAAGCAAATAAACACAGAAAATGTGTGCCGAGGTCCTGACACATGGACTTCAGAGAATGATCCATAGTTAAACTTCTGAAGGGTGTAGCTGGCCCAGGTGCAGATCAGCATGGAGTCAGTCTGGTGTGATTTAATGAGGGACCTGCTGAAGGCAGGGATGGGCAGTGTAAGCGCCAGAGCAGGGGCTGGCACAGAAAATAACAACAAGGACAGGGGAAAACTGAAGAAGGGGGCCTGATTGCAAAATATAGCCATGATTTATAAATCTGCTTTTGGCACACCAAGTATAGAAGCAAAGGAAAAGAAGACATATGGTGATTATTTAATCTCTCTTTTCCAAAGTTCACAATCACATTGTGTAGACAGTGAGGTTTTTTTAACAACAGCAATATCCCCAGCTACTTCTCTGGCCATTGTTATAAGGGCAATGCCACAATTTGAAAAGTTTCAATAATTTCCTTAATCATCTCCTGCTAAGCAGAAGGAAATGCTGGTCACATTTAATTCACTCTAATAGATAAACCAGTCCTAAATTAAGATGGAGGTGTGAAATTTCCAGCTATGCTGGAAAGAAAATTAAATCATCAATAAAATTTTTCCTTATAGGCATCTTTTCCATAATGACTGTGAAGCATTAGGTTTAAAATAGGTTTATTTTACATAATTGCAACAGCATTCTTCTCTGCTAAGGATGAAAAAAACTCCAAAGTGCCACCGTTCTTAGAATTTTATTTATTAATGGCCAGAACTTCAAGCCTCATGAATTTGTCGAGAAGACTAAAGAGAACCTCTAAAACTATGGCAGTGTTTTTATGCCACTGGGGAAAATCAGTATTTCTCTGATAAACCTGTCTTTCTGCTCAATGATCCATGAACGAGGAAGATTTCCAAATAAGCCGGTGGATGCTTCAGAGGAGCTTTTTGTCTCTTGCGTCAACAGGCACATCTGAAATCATGTTGCAATTTTTAATGTGACACATCATATTGAGCTGCATAATTTCTGTGGCAAACCTGAAGTCAGTGTGATCTTTTACAAGGGTAGCATAAGCAATATCTTATTTTATCCTCTGGCTGACCAACAGCTTCATCTGCCCAGCTTAAAACATAAAAGCAAAGCTCAAAGTTAAATTAGAGAGATTTTGCGGGATTGATCTAAGGTTTTACAGAAAGTAAGGATGTAACAATGCAAACCCAGACCTCTATACAAAATTACTTGGTAACTTTTATCTTCAGTGTTAATAATTGTGCATCTTTAATTTTGATTTGAAAAAAAAAAAAGTTGAATTAAAAGGTGAAACACCTGTCCAATATACTTATGTGCTATAAAATACATCCTGTGAAACCTTTTATAACCTCATGTCTGTGTGATGACCATGGCATCTTGTGGCTGGGGCTGTTCTTACTTGTGGTGTGTGACACCACAACCTGATCTCGCTTTTGGCGACACTTTTAGCAAGGCACTGGACAGTTTGGTGTTCCTGATAAACTTTTCTAGCTATTCTAATAGCTCCAAAACTGTTGAAACAAAAAAATAAGTCACTGTCTTCAAGATCTGTGCAAGAAGATGCATGTTTTGATAGGTGTGCTTACAGGCCTTGGGTGTGACCTACCAATCTACTAAAGCTATTAAAAAGAGGAAAAAAAATTAAGGAATTGCAACCAATACCTCCATTCCCCCTCTCTGAATGAAAACCATGAAGAGCCAGCTATACTATTCCAATTCTCCAATTTTCCAATGTGTTTTTCTTAGCAGCAGCCGCTCTTTTGGGAAATGTAACCATGGAAATTAGAAATTACTATCCTAACAGCAATTTGAGAGTCATTTATTGAGAAGGGTGCTCTCTTTGAGGGAAAGATTGGAGGGGCAGAGGGAATAAGTTGTATGAATTCACATTAATGACCAGGGCTTGAAATACTGGAGAGCTGAACTACTATTTAATGACTGAAAATGGATACAAATTGTATCAGTGATAATGAACCAAAGAGAAAGTGAAATGTATTAGGGTAAAAATAGTGTGAATCCCCCAGTTTTGAAAACCTTTTCTGCCTTCACAATCCTTGCTATTCATAAAAGTACTTGATGGTTCTAATTGTTTTACCATCTCATCAAGGCTTCCTATATCAATGGGAATGTTCTCTCTTTCTAGATATGATTTAATGATTTAATCACTGTGGTTTCTTACTGTGAGCCCTGCTAATAGGGATCCTACACACATTAGGTAAATTGTATTCACTCAAGAACTGTAAATAGTGGAGCACTTAATTCTAATTTTTTTTCCTCCTCAATTTAATTGAAATGGAACAATTTAAATAGAGCAATTAGAGAGCTCTCTGGCAGCCCAAGAATAGTTAAGATTATCTTATTTTATTATGATTGCTTTCAGATCATTAATGTAGACAGCTAGTTTGGAGCTTTATCTTAGATTATGCTGATTACCAGGCCATGTACAATGCATGTACACAGGCATGAAGTGCATTTCTCACCAATTCCACCTCGTGCCTCATCCTGTGGCTGATGTTTTCCATGAAATGGGTCACTTGAGGCAGGTTTGCTGTGTGGTGAAATAGGCAGATTCCACCCTACCACCTTGCCTGCCTTTCCTCCTGCAGCTGTTGATGATAACTCCAGCTGAGTACTCAGAACGAGTGCATGGTGTTGCTGCCTGTCACACGGACCGTTGGCCATGAAGGCTTCCTCTGATCTCCTCCTCCTGCTAATGGGCTATTTCAGATGTCATGGAGTCACATTTAAAAGCCTTTGAGGCTAAGCTAACAAGAAGAGAGCTTGCTGTATTTTCTAAGAACTTACTCTAAGGGAAGCATGTGAGCATTGTGGTTGTGTTTATTCTCACTTAATTTCTCTCAGGCTTGCAGGCAAACTACTGAATGCATGCAAAGTTCTGATTGCAAGCTATGGCTTATAGACAGAAGGTTTTCCTCAGCAATGTGCTTATTCAAGTATCCACTGTTGCAATAATACATGTTGAGGTACAGTTACAGTGCATTTTATTCAGGTTTCCATCAGGTGGCTCCTCCTCTTGACCCTCCCTTACAGCCACATGTTAGATTCTAAGGCTGTGCATCCAGGATTGCTTGTTAAAGTAGTCCAGATTATGACTGTATGCTGAAATTCACCAAGTTCATTCAGACTGATTCTCAAAATAAATTAAGTTTTTTATCAGAAGTCTATTTCTCCACGGAAGTTTGATCCTGAGTTGTTGATCCTGCCATGAAGGCTGGCAGGAATTGGTTGGTGTGGCCAGCCAATTAAGGCTGGCAGGAGTTGGTGTGGCCAACCGAGATTATTGTCCAATTTCAGTTCCACTAAGATTTCAAACTAATTTTTGAGATATGTCTCCATAGTAAACCTCTACAAACAAGAGGAGAGACAGTCACAGCTTGTTTAGGGAAAAGATTTCTAACTGCTTCCCTCACTCCCACATGTCCTCCTGCCTCCTTGGAGCAGAAGGGCAGTGCTGGAATGGACAGAGCTTTTTATCCTGCCAGCTGGGGCTTTCCCCTTGCCATTCCCTGTACCCTGGTCATGGAGGAGCCTCAGAGCAGGATGTGACACGAGTTCCTTCAGGGAAGCTGGGAGTTGTGCCCCACAAAATGCACACTGTGGGCATGTCCTGCTAGCTAGAGATGGGGTGCAGCCTGTTTGGGACCTTACTGGTATGACTGGGGTGGAAAATTTGGGTATCTTAAGGTTGGACAGCACCAGGTCATCACACCATCTTTGGATCATTAAATAAAAATATAAACGACTAGAGGTATTCTGACTACCAAATACTTTCCTTACAGAATTTTTATAGAATTCCTGCAGTTAGAACTGTCTTAATTCTCTCTATGCTTTTTTAGCAGGTAATTATCTTTTTGCTAATTATTCTTCATAAAACCTTAGAGTATGAACAAAGAAGCTGAGGATTCAAATTTTAATTTCTCCAGGTTCCCCATTTGGGGGGTTTTTGGGTGGGAGGGGAGAAGAGAAACAACCTTCTGCAAGTATCTAGGGATATTTTACAAACAGCGTTTCCTGTAAGCCTTGGTAAACAAAACTTTGTGTTTATACCTATCTGAAATTAATAATGTTTTTATTTCTTGATCCAATCCATCCATTAATATAACTTGCATTCACTTCTAAAAGTTACACCAGCAACCAGTTTTCTGTTCCAACAAATATCTGAGATTTAGACTTAATACATCCATTCTCCTTGAAGGTTTATAAGTAGTTGAGTCTTACAATGAAGGTTGCTCTGTTGCAGAGCTGTGGGAGGTCTCAGTAACATCTATGAAAGTCAGTGTGTGCCAAGCAGTGGTAGTGTATTCTAATGTTATATATTGAGCATGTTTACTCTGATCTGTACCTTCAGTTTGCAATTTTACAAATGTATATTTCACAAATGTAATTTATATTTTCTGTTATTCTTGCATAAGAGTATCCATCCCCTTTTGATAATCTTAAAAAGATTAACTCATATCTGTAAGGCAGATAAATTATAGATTTAAGTAGTTGCTCAGTCCTTGCAATCTAAGATTAGAAAGATCAGGACCAAGGATGAGGTGTATTACACCAAGAATTTGGTATCTCTGTCCTTCACCTCAACATCTATTCTGCTGGGCTGGTACCAGAGAGCAGACCATTAAAATCAGCAGCCTGACAATCACAAAGGACTGTTTGCACCTCAAAGTAAAGGTGGCCAAGAATCTGTATTTATCATAGCTTAAATGTGAACTAAACACTTCTTGAACTGACGATAATGTTGCCACATAAACCCCATAACTAAAATGAGGACCATGTAGGAGGTCTTGAGTCATCAAGAAAAAGGAAAAGGAGGATTTGAACTGTTCATCCAGGCTTAGTCTTACTTAACAAAGAGTTGTGTCAATTATCTGAGCATTTCTGAGCACTCAGTCCCTCAGGGAGAGGTTGGTGCAAAGACTCATTACTGACCTGACAATAACTTTTGCCCATGTGCTGCAGCAGGTTGTGTTTTCTGCCTTCATTCTCTTTTCATTTCATTTCATTATCTGTCAGGTTCCCTGACTGCACCTTTTTCGGTTATGCCCAACATGCTGGATGAGCAAAGTTAATGTTTGAAATTTTGATTCCTGGTGAGGATCAGGTTCTCAAGCAGATTAACTGAACTTTTGGATTGTTAAGGGGTTTTTTTTGTTCCCCTTTAGTAACATCTGCCTTTAGTTCTCTGCTCCAGGTTGGTTATATCAATAGGAATATTTCTGAAAAGATTCCAGAATATTTTAAAGTAGATATCTCTCCAATTCAGAGTTCTTGCAATTTATTAAAATTTAAAAGAGGAAGTTTTAAGATCATCTGGCTTAATAATCCTTGCCCTGCCCATACATGTGGTGTCCTTTGATCCAGGCAGTCTGTTTGGGCTGTGGGCATGCTGAGCACCCTGCACTGCTGAAACAAAGACAAGCAAGGCCATTCCCTTTCAGGCTGGAACACCTCAACACTGCTCCTTCACAAGAAGGTCCCAATCCCACAGTGCGTCCCTCCCTTCCTTCTCCGGTCCTCTGAGCATAGAAAATATGCAAGCTCATCCTTAGCAGAGCTCCTATACACCAACCATTCACAGAATAAGGGGTTTTTTTTGCATTCTTTTTGCTGCAGTACATTCAAGCTATATCCACGCTGAAGTGCCTTATATGAGAATTTAAATAGGTAACAGCAGGACAATCTATTTAGGTCCTTTCACGTCCATCACTGTAGCAATAATGGCAGGTAACTACTGCTGATGACTGAAATATGACTAAAAGATGAGGGAATTTTCTTTTGAGTTGTTTTTCATTGTAAAGCTGAAAGAAAGCAGGTTCTTTGCACATCAGAAAGTGAAAAATGTGATTTGGAAAGAGGTTAGGTTTAAAAATAGACATGAGACCTTAAGGAAAGGGGAGTGCTCCTTCTGTAACCTAGAAACTGAAATCCCTAAAGAAATATCCAATACAGCAACCTGAAAAGAAAGAGAATTTTAAAAATCCAGTGAAATAAGCAGAAAAGAAATCCTAAAAATAAAGGAGAGAGGGAATGCAAATAAAGTGGTAATCACAGGTCTATAACTCTTACTCATGTGGTCTTTGTCCATCACCTTAACAACTGTCTCTGAGAAATGTGGGAAACAGGACTTATAGAAGCTTAACACATGACTAAATTGCTTGTGTACCTGTATTTTGTGGTAAGAATTGTGACTGAGTGGTTCTGGGGCTTTCTATAGGTTGGAAAATAGGTCATGGTGCTCTCGTTCTTTATTTAGAAATGTGGCAGAGGCCACCAAATCTTTAGTTAACAGTGTACAAATCAGTGCTGCCAGTAATGCCGAAGGGAGCTCGCTATGTACAGCTTGTCAGTGAAATCTGGCTGGAGTTTGTGGCACTTGCAAGGAGGTGCAGCAGTGTAACCAAGTGAGGAAAGCCTCCTCTCCCTTGCACAGCACGTGTAGTGGCCAACTCAAAGCTGCAATCTGTGCACTTCTGCTGAGTGAATGAAGGCTGTTGACAGAAAATGCTAAGAAAGTGTTTAGTGCACTGAACACTTTATTTTTTTTTTTTTTTGCATCAACCTTTACAAAAAAGTAAACTGAGCAGAGGAAATGTAGAGGAGAAAACCAACAACAAAAGAGCCTTTCAATCTTGATGAAGGAAAGAATAAAATCCAGAATCCTTAACTGCTCTTTGGTGAGCCTAATGAATTTTGTCTGTGGATACTTCAGGTCTGCAGTTGTCATGTTTGAGGACACGTGGAGACTGGCAAGGGATCAGGAAAATGAAAGATGTATCTGTGATGGCTGCCTCTGACTAGGAAAAAGAGGCTGGAGTGGTTGTGTGCTGCTCGGTTTAATTTCAGACTGAACACTTCAGGAGAAGCCTCAGTTCTTGGATTAAAGGCAAACCTGAAGGGAGAGACCTACCTTGTAAAGACACAAAGGACTTAGGAGAGATTTGTTTCAAGCCTCTTCTTTTAAGTTTTCTCCATCTAAAGGGTTACGTTGTTCCAGGCAATAATGGTAACAACAAAACCCCCTTAGAGTAGAAATTGGAAATAATTTTCCAGATGACAGGCTCTCTTTAATGAAAAGCAATATAGCCTGACCTGAAGACTCCAATTTTGGCTTGGGGCCACTTCACACCAACACTAAAGGTCTTTACAGGCAGGAAGAATAAGTGTCTTTCTGGAACAATATAAATACATTTAATCCTGTGCTGGGGCAGGGATAGAGCCAACAAGAATTCTTGATGCTCTTTCAGTGACTCTCTTTCCAGTGGTGTTGTGCTAAAGTAGGCCTGGTGTTCCTTCAAAAACAAATAGATTTACTATGAATTTCAGACTTTGCACACTTACAGTAAGTTGAATAACAGCTCACAGGCAAAGGATGAATTGTTCATATCTGCTAGCAAATAATGTAATGGTAAATAGATAGAAATTACTGAGAAATGCATGGGTTGTCATTAGATCAGTGTCACAAAATGTGTGGTCATGTGCTGAATATGCAATTTCATGATGAACAAATGCTATAAGTAACTCTGCTGTGTTGCTGAAACAAGAAGTTATTGCACATCTTTATTTACAGGTAAGCATTATTCCAGCTGACTTGCATTCAGCAACCAAATTACAGGAAGGATGTAACAGCTGAAACTGTATGGGCAGTCTTTAATAGGAAGTGAAGAAATTATTTAGACCAAAAATTTACCTTGCAATATCAGGCCTCGTTGTTGCCAATAAGGTTTCTTGTTAAGCCTCATAATGTGAGTTATTTTTTCTGTGATAGTCCGATACATGGAGTTACTTTGAAAGTAAAATGAAATACAGTCTTTCATTTTTACTTTTTACTTCCTGTGAGTTTCTTTATCATTCCTATAAGTTTCCAGTAGTCATGTTGTCAATCTGTCAGTGTTCAGCAAAATAGCTCCTAAGCCAGGCAATAATTCATGTCATTCCTTCCATACCTAGGATAACCTATAAATGTATATAGATGTATAATATAAATATATATATATATCTCTTTCTAAAGATTCTAAGTTTTGATTTTTGTGTACTTGATGACCAAGACTTGCTTCATAGCAGATAATAGTTGAGGTTTGTTTTGATTCCATTCAGAAAATATATCTCTGTTCTGCTTGTTAAAATCAGTGCTCTGATTTGAAGACTCTTGTGATATTGGCTTGGCTTTCACAATGAGAAATTTCTGAAGATTTAATTGTGAATAAAAGGCTTTTTTGTTGGTTCTTCTAGAAATATATTCCTTAGTGTCTCTTTTCCATAATAAGTTATTTAAGTTCTGTAACAATTAACAGTTGGGAAACTGCTTGGACTTATAGCTTAAGGAGCTGAGTAAAGGAAGATTATGATGCAGTTGAGTTTTAGACATTCAGCTTTTATTCCCTTATATTTTCATTCCTCCTTCCATGAAACTATGCTGCCTCAAAGTTTCTGCATTAAACCCACAACAAAAATCCTGTTCTCTACTACCATAACTTTGCCTGCAAACCTCAATATATGCTTTGTGTTCAGCACAATTTCTAAATTGCTCAGCTTCCTTTTTCTACATTTAGCTTTTTATTGTCAGTTCAAACTTACAAAACGAGGTGATATTGTTGTATAACTTTTCCTAGCAAGGTGGGCTCTAGGTATTTATTGTAGCAAGCTACAAAGCATTCTGTTCTCACTGGTTTTTGCTGGACTTCTTTGTCTTTGTTTCCAGCAAGAAATATTCTATGAGATAAAAATCAAGGAACTAAAATTGTGCTGTTCAAGTGAGATAATTGCACAACTCTATGCCACAGTAATGGAGCAATTCCTCTGGTCCAGATTCCCCTGGTAAAGGATAAGAAAAACTTTGGGCTATGCCAAATGTCACAGTCTGAAAAGTGCATTAAAAAAAAGTTATTAAAATAAGCCAAAACCGCCCAACCTCCCCCTGTCCACTCCTGCCCCAAAAATGCCCCAAAAGCATTCTGATTTTTTGTCAGAGTTGTAGTTGCCTGAACTTGCACATTGGTTATCCTGCATTTCCACAAAACACAACTGCAGGGCACAAAAATAAATAGCAAGATTAAAAGAAGTGTGTCTTGCCAGCACTTCTTCCTGAAATTCAGCTCACTTTCATTTGCTTTCCTTGTGGGGTGAGTGCAGAACCCTTGTCAAACTCACCCCACCTCTGCAGGTCAATGGAAATATAGAAATAAATGCAGGCAAATAGGAGATCCTGATTTTTATATCAAGGTAGCAGAAGTCTGAATTCAGGTTCTGTTTAAATGACGTTTATCCAATAATGAAGAGCAGGCAGAATGATGAATGTGCTTCAGTGTGTCTGTGCTGAAATAGGTTTATAAACAAGCACCTGCCATAAATCACAAAACCAGCTTTGTCAAAAGTAACTAGGGACCAGATGCATCTTTATAATTACCTGTGACACCCATTGTCCTGCTTTCATATCCTCTGTTCCTCACTTAGATCATCTGCTTTATTTTGCTTGTGGTTTCAGTGATTTGCATTCTCTTTCGAAATGTGGGCTTATGTCTGGGGAGCTGCTCATGGAAGTCTCTGCCAGTTGCATTAGGGGCAGTAAAATGTGCAGTGTTCAGTGGCTAAATGCTACAAATCATTTATTCCAGAGAGAAGACAAAAGTAGTCCCTAGTACTTCCACAAGAATTTTGCCATGTTTTCCCACTTTAAGTATTATTATTTTCTGGGTTTCTGGAGTTTGGTCTTCAGGTAGGGGAAACTTCATAATTGTTTTCTTTGGCTACATCTCCTATTCAGGGTCATGCTGATCGTCTCAACTCATACAGCTATTTTATCTGTAAAATTGTAGAACTCATGAAGGTTTTTGGTCCTCATTTCATTTTGAATTAATCTTGCAATTTGAGAGTAGTTGGCTGTTTATGGTTCCAGATAAATGGCTATTTCTGGTTTAATTTAAAGGGGGTTAGGATAGGAGTTCTATCTCCCTCTTTAATAGTTTTTCTACCTTATTGTATTATCAGGCATTTAGAAACAGCATTAATGCGAACAAAGTTCAGCTTAAAGCAGGCATCATGCAGGAATAGAGATTAAAAGAAAAGAGAATATAAAAGCTTGGAGGTAAAACCTGATAGAATTTGACTTTTAAAAATGTTTTTGTATTTCCTACTGTGGCTACTGTGCTTAGCTGGTGCACAATCACAGTAATGTGTTCCTTCATATTGGTTTACAAAAGAGCTTTGCAATAATCATGGAATAGGAAGTACAGAGCTAGACAATAAATGCCTCTGCTCTTAGGTCAGCCTATTTAATTTCCCTTTCAAATCCAATTGTTCACCTGCTGTGGTTATTAAATATAAGCACAGTCTGTATTTGAATACCCTGTCTGTGCCACTTCAGCACTCTGTACCTGTTGCTTTGCCATTACTGATGCAAGTAGCCTCTGAGGATGTTTGTAAGAATATGAATATATTATATTATGTCTTTTACTTACACTACTGCCCAGAGTTCTTTTTTCTTTCCCTTTTTTTAAATTTTTTTTTACTGCAACCGTGTCCACCAGGGCCATTAATCTGATGGGTTTACATTTTAAATGTAGGATCAACCTCACAGAGCCTATCACCCATCAGATATTCAACCAGATTTTTTAATAATTTGAATTATAGCATGTAGCCATTTTGCTTATTATCTATATAAATATAGCAATATAAAAGCATGAAAATAACACTTAATAAAATGTGTGAGGAAAAGACAGAAAAAGAAAGAATAAGAGTAGAAAGAGATCAGCACCCATGGAGCCAATGACAAGTGTTGATTGTTGGAATTTAGATGTCTCTAGTGGTGTAATAAAAAGTATTAACCCACCTTGCAGGATCTGCTTGTTGGCCTTGTCCCTTACCCGGCTTGTAGCTTCTGGTGGTGGCTACAAACTCTTGAGTTTTGCCTGAGATGGCATTGCTTGATTCCCCTGCCTCTATCTGCAGTCAGAACAAGAGACACCAATGCAGAAGACATGTGCAGAAGGCTGATATGTATTTTCTAAAATTTTGGGGCTGGGCTTTGTTCTTGGTAACATCATGCTCATGTGACAAGCTTAGCAATGGCAAGATTTATACAAAAAATGTTTCAAATATTTAAGCTGGAAAATTTCAGTTCATGTCTTTCAATGTACATGCAGAAGCTGGGACAATAGTTTCTCCGACAGGAAAGTTCCTCTGAATCCTGCACTACATAAGCTTTACTTTAGCAGATATTTTCTGTGCAGAGTGCTCTTAGACTCCAAGAAAATGTCTCTGGGGTTCAGCATAGGCCACTAATATTTTCTTCATCCCATTCATCTTCATTAAATATTACTCTATTATGAGCAGAAGGTCTGACTAAAGCCCCAGCTTTCCCCCCTCGGTCTTCCATATTTTAAACACACAGGTTGGATTTTGTTGCCGTTTGCATCTTTTTTGCTTCTGTTTTACCTGTGTTTCAAAGCTTATTCTGAAGTGGGAAAGAATGCCAATTAAGGATTTTCTTCTTGATCATAAAGGAAGTAAAGAGCTTTTCTTTCCAAACTCGATTGCAAGCATTCCACCAGAATTTCCAAGTAGCCTTTGAGCAACTGTCAGCCATTCATCTGAGAGGAAAGATTTCAAGCTTTGTCATGCAATTAGTGAGTCTTTAAAAGGCCACAGCATTCACAGTCTGAGCTCTGGCATGGAAGTCTCTGCACACAAAATTCTCTTTTTTCCTAAGCATATCCGCAAACAGTCCACCTAAGAGAGGAAGACTCAATTAAATTAGAGAGGAGACACACCAATAAAAATGCTACTTCAAGGGGAATAGTCAATGCTGAGAATTAGGAACTCACATAAACACCTGAGTAATGGACTTAGTTTTAAAACACAGCCTCAATTTATGGGAGTGTTCCTGAGCCATACATAGAACACACAGGCACTCACAAACATTTATTTTGGTATGAAACTTTCATCCCTGTCTAAATATACATCTTGTTCAGCTCCTTAATGAGGAAGGGTGTTCTTCCCTGAATGTAGATTTCTGTGTAAAGTTTTGGTTCTAGTCTTGTCTCATGGAAGCTTCATTTTTCAATTATTTGAGCAACAGAACTCAATGCTGGTAGCACTCTAAATGACTGTCATTTAGCAGGTACCTGGCAATATGCCAGTCCAGCCCTTATATGTTGCCTTTAAATTCTTCTTTAAAATTAAAGATTCGTGTTTAGTAATGATAAGTGCATCAACATCTGCTACCTAATTTTCCCATAAGAAATAAATTCAGAGACAAATGCAGCAAAGTCTGGAGAAGATTTTTGTGGCTGGTAAATTCCTGACCTTTGGTCTTCTGGTAAAATACTGTCACTAGTCATAAGCAAATAGTATCATAAGTTGCAGTAGAAGCATTCTAGGAAGGCATAAAGGAAAGGCAAAATTATTGTTTACTCAGAGTATGAAAGTTGTATTCAGACCTGAAAGCAGTAGATAGCTAAGATTTCAAGCCTGTGCTCTACATCATTACCTTTTAAAAATACTCCTATTCTTTTAGGGGTTTTTTTTGGTTTTTTTTTTTTTTTTACATTTTAAGACATTTTTTCATTAATATATGTCTACCTAAAACTGGCTTATTTATTTGGTACTGTATTATTTGGTTCATAAATTAAGGTTATTTGTCCTTCTTCTCTGGATCTTCAAGAGCAGTATATTACCTTTCTGATAATCATCAGAACTCTGTGGCTCATAATAAATTGGTCTCCTTGAAGAATTTCTTAATTAAGCCATTTAATTATCTTACATAGCAGAGATAGAGAATTTGGTACTGGTTTCCAGGCTGGTGTATCTTTCAGTCATAGTCTATAAATGAATTCCCTATCCTCTGTATTCTCTTTAAGAGCCAGGTGCATTCATACAAACACAGATATTTCTCCACATCCCCATGGCATGATGCATAAATAACACTTTTCTCTGACTTTCAAGGAACTTAAGGCATTTTATTTTCATAAACTGCAGATTTATAGAGCTGATTATAATAAGGGGAAAAACAACATAAGAAGACTTTGGGTTTTATTATGTCAAATAAATGAATGAGAGGATTTATGTGATTAATTCTTGTTATCACTAATGGCCATTTTAATTATTATATGCTTCAAAGAGATAAAATGCAAATTTGCAACTGAGGTATCGGTGATCTCCTAGTGAGTTACCGATATGCAAATTGCTAAATGATTTTTAATTGGTGCACCTCATCATTCAGTTAGTTTAACAAGTCTGGTAGCTAATTTTCCTAATGTCCTGCTGCTGCTGTTTATCTCTCCCTTCAGTAAGGAGCAGTTCATTGACACCAGCATCCTGAATCCTATTTATCATAAATAGCTGCAAATCAAGATTAATTCCCCTGGTAACCTGCAATTTGATTTTACTGTTTGACTATGAATGCATTCATTGTGCATCTGTGAAGAACCTAATTCTGATTAGAAACTCTTCATTGCACTTTGTACCACGCTCAGAACTGAGATCATTTAACTGTAGTGTGGAGTTCATGTTATATTGAATAACAATAATGACAAAAGATGCTATAAATTCAGCACAGTCTTTTTAAATCATGCAAGATCAAATCACAAATCCTCAGATGGCAAGACAATTACAGATATTGTAATCAAGCACTGTCTAGAATGATATTTATTTATTTTCTGCCATTAGCAGTAGACACCCAAGAAGAAATCACAGTAGACATCAAAAAGACAAAGCACATTGTTCCTAATTTTAAAGTTGCCACAAATTATTACAACTTCTGTCCCAGTCCTCCAGTTACAGGACAGGGAGCATGTTCTCTCTGCAGAAAGGGCTTTGTGTAGTTTGAGTGGCAATGTCTCATGGGCTTGGCCTGGCTTTGTGGCTGGATTTGGGTTATGAATCCATGCCGGCACCTAGGGAGGTACCAAGGCAGGGAGTGTTCCCAAAAACCCCAATTTACACGTGGGAATGGAGAGGTTCTGAATTTTCTATTCAACTTTTCAGCTCCTGTTAGGAAGGTTTGCTAGGTAATGAAGAGAAGAAACACCTCCCATGTTTGAATTTAGAGTGCACAGGGCTTTACGAAGATTTGGATTTTTTTCTGTGGTTTTTGCTTCAGAAATGAAGCTTCAATTCCTGTCAGGACATAGGGGCTCAGCTTTGTTCATCATTATCAAACAAAGCAGGATAACGACTAGAAATTATTAAGACTGATGGTAAAACATTTCCAAGCTGTAAACTTATAAGTTCTTTGCCTTTACAACTTTTAATTAATTTTAAAACCTGAAAGAATTTTACTTGGGTTTTTTTTATGTCTCAGTTTCTTCTTCTAAAGGCCTTGAAGGCTCCATGGTCTAAAAGCCTAGGATCAGAATTTCAAGGCAATAATGAGCCATCACCTATGGTCAAACTTGACCTAATTCAGCTACAAGCTCCCTTGAGCAACTCTGTTCATAGTCAGAAAAACATGTAGTTGCCTCTTTTTAAAAGAGCCTTTTCTGAATAAATACAATATACTATATAAAGTTATAGAAACTTGAGAAAATTATCTAAATAACAAAATTATTTTCCTTTTCCCCCCTTTTAAATATTTAACCATGATGATGTTTCTAATGTATTTATTATATGTTACAGTTTTCAAACTAAAAAAACAACGCTAACGAACAAATTCAAGCAACCAAAAAAAATCCCAACCCTCAACTGAAATAAATAAGGCAGTCCATAACTCAGGGTTCTGTCTGCAAAGGAGACAGATAACATTACAAGTTTTATATGCAGATCACCTGAGGACAAAGCATATAATTAAGAAATATGTAAATTGATAAAAATAAGACCTCAGTGAATTTTCATATTTTTATATTAACGGTTGTAGAGTTCAAAATCTAAAACAACTATGTAGTATTTAGATTATATTGGTTCTGCCCTTTAAACCTTTCTTCATTCTTTCCAGATCATTGTTAGCAATTTAAGTTTTTGTGTTCTCTTCCAATTGGAAATTAAAATGAGAGCCTGGGCTGCAGAAAGCACAATATTGTTACAGTATGGTTATATTTATTTTATCTTTCTTTCATTTCTTAAAGGTGTCATTATGACAGGAAGAATTAGCTGTTAGCTGTCATTTCCTCAGAGATAAAAATGCAGACACCTTTATTAGCCTGCCTGCTCCCCAGGGAACTTGAGCATCACAAGACAGGTTCAGAGAGGGTGGCAGCAGTTTGTGCCTTGGCTCTGTGTCAGGGGAGCTTGGTGGGCTCAGATCCCAGGAGCTGTGGATAAATGAACAGCAGAGCTCCAGGCTGCGGAGATGATGGGATTATAGCAAAAGGAGATACAACCAGGGCATCCTTTGGCCCCCACTGGGGCACAGGAAAAGAGCAGAATTGTTTACTAAGAAACCATAATTAAATTCATTAGGGATGACTCCCCTTGACTGAGTCAGACTTTTTTTTGCAAGGCTTCTGGCCCTGGAGGTCATAAATCAAAAGGAGTAGACCTAAAATTGAGCCTAACTAGAGGAGATTGTGAAAGTGATGGATTACACAGCTCCTTAGCTTCCTGCCTTTGGCCCAGGAGTTTCACATCTTCCTCTGCCTTTTTCTTTTGTTTTTTTTTTTTTTTTTTTTGACAGCAGCATGACAAGAAGTCTTCAAAATAAATACTTTGTAAAATTGTGTTGTTTGTAAAACTGTTTTACATTAAATCAAAGCCCCTTGTTCCAAATTCACGCTCAGGATGAGTGTAGGAACCACTCTACCAGGTCAGTCGCTGTCCATTGAGCTACAGACATGCAGACAGACATGCATCCATCCACACCACTTGCCAGGTTTGTGTTCTGTTGCTGGCAATGGTAATCTGGGGCTAGATTAGATAAGGTAGCCTAGAAATCACAACTGAATACAAATATAGATGATACTCATCTCTGTTCTATTGGTTCTGCTGCACATTTTGCAGATATTTTTCTTTCTGTGAATGCAGTGAGGGCAGGCCTAAGGGTATGAATTTGAGAAAATCTCATTTTAAACTATGACATCACATTTTTCTTATTGCTTCATCTTTAAAACTTTAGACATGCTGTTAAAATTAAAGTAACACCATTTTCATTATTATCAGTATTGCTGGTATTTTCATGATGCCAGGGGCAACCAAAGCATCATTAGGCTGCACTTACTTCTCAAAAGAGAAGAAGTCCAATTCGAATCTAACATAGAGGAAAAAAAAATTCATTTATGGAAAATAATCACCAATTATTCCTCTTGTATGACCTATCATGTCTTAGACCTCTTCTGATCCATTTTGAGGCCTGAACCATGATTAGAAAATGTATTTTATAAGCCATCCCTAGAAGTGTTCAAGGCCAGGTTGGACAGGGCTCTGAGCATCCTGGTCTGGTGGAAGGTGTCCCTGCCCATGGCAGGGGCTTGGGACTGGATGATCTTCAAGGTCCCTTCCAACCCTGGCTGAAATTGTCTCACTTCACACCAGTACTGCTGCAATTGCTGTGAGAGTGGACAAACAAAGATGTAAGGATCTCTGCTCTGAGTAATTATTGTATTGCTAACAAGGAACTAAAAATAACATAATTTTGTGGAGAAGTTATGCAAAAGAGAGGCAAGCAAAAGTTCAAGAAAGAATTGAACTAAATACATACACAATGTTTTTTAGTGGTATTAACCCAGCACTGTGCTCAGAAGCCTTCAGTCAAATTAAGAATTGCCTTAAATTGGTTTAACCTAAGACTTAGATTAATATCAAACTGACACTGCAGCTGATCTAGGCAAAACACTCCTAGCACAGATTATTTTAACAAAACTGTGCTTTACAGTGTAGAATTAATTCCATCTGCTTCCTTCAGCCTTCCAAGCAGTAAAAGAAGCAGGAAATGTAGCTACAGGGTTTTTCTGCCCCAGAATGATGTCACTGAGAGAGCACACCCTCTTGGAGCTCAGACTTGGAGATCCAGACTAACAGAAGTTTGTACTGTAGATGTCATCTGAGACTTCCCCAGTAATCCTACCACTGAAATTCTCAGGACTTGTTAATTCTTTCTCGAGAAAATGTTTTAAAGTAACTTCAGAGGAATAGGTAATTTGTAGCATTCAAATGGAAAACGCTTCTTTTTGAGAGTATACAAGAGCTTTCCAGTAACTTTTCATCCTTTTGATTCTGCAAATCAAGTCTTGTCTTCTTCGTCTTTGTAAGAGACCTTCACAGGTTGTAGGGGAACTATGCTGCCCATAATTTGCCCAATGGGACCACAACAGATAATTGTTACACCGAGCCCATCTTAGAGTTCTTATAACAAGCTTTTCCACAGTGTAAAGCCTCTGGATACATTTTCTTCTGCTCAAAGCAGAGCTTTAAGAAGCTGCTTCTTGTTCTGTGTGCTAGGGGCTACGTGCAGAGTATGAGAGGAAAATATTCCTGAGATGTTTATGCTACAGAGGAATGTAGGGAACTCTCTGTTATTTTGGTTTGCCTATTCCCCAATACACAGAAAATTAATATTCATAGATAATACTGGGGACAGAATTAACACAATGTTTTGAAGTAGAAGAAACTCAGTGCATGCCAGTGTGTTTTGCTCTGCAACAAAGCCCAAGTTTTTGGGAAATAGGAACTATTGGATGTGATGGAACTACCTGATAGAAATGGCTACACAGTCTTACTCTTTCTCTCATTGTTCTCATTTTCTTGAAGTTTCTTTTGTTCCAACTTGCATAATAACTAAGGCCCAGCAATAGGAATTAAAAGTTTTTATATTTCTGTTGCACCACCTTCACAGACTTTAGCACTGTAGAAAACTTGAGTGTGTACTTCCATGCACTTGGAATACATGTACAGATTTGGTCCTTCCAAGGTACAGTAATTAAAGCAATATATTCTCCTCAGGATAATATCTACTCTACATGAAGCGCAGAGAAATTAATCTATGTTTGTGCTTTTGAGTAAGCACGTACATGTGTAAAAAATGAACAGTAACATCTAACCATAACAGATACAGAATACAATACATGTGCCTTTTTTTTAAATTAGTCTGTTGTAATAGCTTGAAGCCATACAGAACACAGTTTCAATTACTAATGCCACCTCTTATTCTTTTTTCTGCCCATTAGTTATCAATAGAAAGGGGATAACCATAAAAAACTTTATTTTTTAATTGCCTAACTAGCCCTGTTTACCAGGTAACTAAACACAATCTTGTACAGGAAAACCACTTTAAGTAATGCATTTTGGAAATTTCTGCAAGTGACCTAAAATTAGTTTCCAAATCCAAAAGTATTTAGCTTCAACCTGTCTATAAAAGAGTAGGAACAAGTGCCTGCATTTAAAGCTTTTCTAATGACATACTTTCCCTTTTCCAGTAAGGTAATATGAGATTAAATTAATACTTAGAATCTCAGGACTGTGAATAGTATGCTTTTAAGTAGAAGAAGGGAACAGTTATTTGGCTTTTTTCTAGAAAATGGTGAATACTTAAAGGTTTATAGAACTGAGATGTTAGACTGATGGCTAGAATTTACTTGGTGTGTAATAAATGCTTGTTACTGTTCAAGGTGAATGGCAACTTCTACATTGATCTCTCTTACAAGATCATTGGTACAAATACATTCTGGGGAAGAAAATATGTTGGTGCCTTGGTGCAAGACTTGGTTTGCACCAGAGAAATTGCTCTAAATGCTTACAACCAAACTGCAGCCAGAACAAAATCTTCATTCCTTTAAACCTCTGGGAATAAATACTCTGTTGGGAAGGAAAGACTTAAAGCACTTTCTCCTTTAGCCCTTCTGTTTCAAATAGTATTTGATGCTGTGGTTTCTGCTAGTTATCTTGGTAGTCCAAATACCCACACAGATGAAAAAGGCAATGATAGCAGCAGTACCTAATGGGTAACAGGTAACATACATAATAGAATAATTAGGGATTAGCAAACAATCCCTTGATATTTGCAGCCTAATCCTGTAAGAGCCTGCCAAACTCACACTTCAACTCCATTTTTCTGATATCACTCAATTTTTACCCTTAGGCCTCCATCTCCATTCATTTTCTGTAGTCTCCTCCATTAAGTAGATCACCCTGAAATAGCCAGTTCCATTTGTCAGGCTCTGCTCTGGTCCCAGGGTAATGTTTCTCGTGCCCTTCTTCCTTCTGTGTCTCCAGTGAAGTTTATCATTCTGTGTTTCACACTGCTCCAGAATGAGATGTGTGAGTAAACAGTAAAATGTAACTGCTTCTGAGCACTAAATTAGACTGCTTGCTTCATTGTCCTTTCTGGATTGGGTTGGGAAGTTTATTCATCCCAGCCAGAATTTTGCTTACAGAACAGTCTCATTTGTGTTTTGTAGCATAGTACATATTGTTTTTATTTGTAGCTGAAATGTGAAGGATTAGACCTGAGGGACCTAAGCACTGCATTGTTTAATATAAAACTTTGAGGCTCCCAAATAAAATTTAATCCAGGAATCCTCGGACTCTGGGAACATTGGGATTACATTTTATTTTGAGAACAAAGCTGGGAAGAGCACTGGAGAAGTGGGAAGTTGCTGTTTTTCCTTTCTGAAATGTGGCCAGAGGAAGCATTGCTGCTGCTGAACTTTTGTACAACAAATTATTGGCTGAGCACTTCCCCAGGATGCAGAATTTAATTACCACTTGTTTTTGGGAAGAATCACCAAAAGTGTAGCAGGACTTTTTAAAGTGCAGCTATTTCCAGGCTCTAGGGAAAACAACTGTGCTCTCCAGGAGTTCTGGACTCTTAGGGCAAGTTCTCAGACAGCCACAATTTCTTTCCTGGTGATCTGTGAGCAAGAGAAAGTCCCAGGTTCTGCTCCCTCCTTGTTTTAGACACACATAGTCACTAGATAAAATATATAAATAACGTCTCAGACTATAGGTACCCTGTTGCTGTCATATTTTCTGAAAAATCCTCTTTGCCCAGGATTTTCTCCTGGGAAGCTGAGAAGCCTCAGCTTCTCCTGTGTTTGCTGCTCTGGAATGTGGTCTGGAGATTGTTTATTCAAACATGTGAATTGTTTTAACTTAATGGCCAATCACAGCCAGCTCTGTCGAGGCTCTGAGGAATCACAAGTTTTTATTATTCGTTCTTGTTCAGCCTTCTGTCTGTATCCTTTCTCTTCTTTAGTATAGTTTTAGTATAGCATAATACAATAACATCTCCTCTCTCGTATCTCCTCTCTCCTATCATATCTCGTATCTCCTATCTCATATCTCCTATCTCATATCATATCATAATCTCCTATCTCATATCATGATATATCAGCCTTCTGAGAACATGGAGTCAGATTCTCATCTCTCACCTTGTCCTGGGGACTCTGACAAACTCAACAGTTCCCACAGAGAGAGTTTCCAAATCTCTGATCCTCAGCTACCCTTTGGAAGCTGCCTGGTTTTATTTAGGACATAGATACTGGTCCTTTATAGAAGACAAATAAGTTTTGACTTTTTTGTTGCCATTTAATTTGTCCTTTAGCCAGCCTGCTGAGGCAGGATGTGCAGCTAATGAAAGACTGAGGTGGAACTATCTCTTCCAAACCAGCTCTCTGGGCTCCTTTGGGCTGGGAGGCCGAGGAGCAGCCTGCTATGACAGCAATGAATTTGTACTACTCTGCCTCACTGATCTCCCCTTTGTAGAACACTTCTCTAGGGCTCTCTTAAAAGCCATCACACATGTTCCTGCATCTCCATTACATCCTGAATGATATGCTGCAAATCAACCCTGCTGCAGCACATCCCATTAAAGAAGTAATTCAAAACGTGGAGACTTAAATGAGAATTCGTTGTCTGAGTTACTGGGAAGACTCTGACACACCTGAAATGTATCATTCAATTATAATTACTTTATTAGCCACATTAGCTTTCATTAGAATTAGTTCTGGAAAAGGAAAGGGAGAATAATTATTTGTTAAAATTGTCCTTTTTCTTTTCCTGGACAATGAAGGGAGAGATTTCCATGGGTAGATTTTTTTTTCTATATTTGATTTTTCATACACCTACAGTGACACTATAGGAGTTATTCAATGTAATTACTTAGGGATAGGAAAAAATGTACATTCTCCAACTATGCCTGTATTAGCAATAAGAACTGCCAGGAATGTAAACATAATGTTAATTACTGGGAATTCATAGATAATTTATTATAAATCAGAATTAATTTCATATTCCTGGTGTGCCTTGTGAGTTTTTCAAAATCCTGCTGGCTGCTGAGAGGTCAGCTCACCAGGAAACCAGTCAGAGCCAGCATTATTCTGAGAGCAGGTTCCTTACACAGCTCCCCTTCAAAGAGAGGTGAGTGCAGAGGCAGAGCCCTGCCAGGGAATGAGGTGCTGGCTGTGTCCCCACTTAGAGGGGACAGCTGTCCCTCAGCACCCATGAGAAATACAGTACTTGATCTCGAGGTAAGCTAAGGAGCAGGGGCATTTCCCAGCTCCTGAGCTGAAGCTGGTGACACACATGGCATGCCATCAGATATGTACCAGGTCATTTTAAATCCCTCCTTGAGGCCAAGATACAGATGAACAATTGCTGTTCCACTGGGGCAGAACACAAAGAGGAGAGCAGTGCCAAGGATGATGATGGGTTTGAAGGCAGGTCACACTCTCCTCAGCTCCAGTTACATTTGCTAGGGCTGCATTACATGAACAAGCTGCTGCTTCTTTTACCCCAATTGCTGGTGCTGCTGTTTTGGAACCAGGTTTTGACAGTGTCAGTTTAGAATATCCTGGGAAAACAGCACGTTAAAGTATCACTGGTGTAAGTCATCCTTTAAGCACTATTGTATGAAATACATAATTTACACTCATTGTGCTCTCTCTTTTCTATTATAATATGCAAAAGTATAAAATGCTAAAGGACTAATGTCAATGCTTTAGTTTTACAACAGTGAAAGACATTAATCCTCAAGCAGTGATGAATGGTGTAGTCAATTCAGTTCATTCTAATTCACACCAGTTTAACTAGGATGGGAATTTGAATATATTTTATAGTTGTTGGTACACTAATGGCAAGAAACAAGGGTTGACAGGTGTGTTTATTCAGATGAGCACAGCCTACTGATGGCTGTAATTCAGATCATGGTCTAATCCTGGCCAAGATAAGGTTCTGATGTGAGATGAAAGCACGAAGAGCTATTGAGGAGGTTTATTGTTTCCAAAGGACAAAATGGCATCTTCTAGCAACCCATTGGTAACAGAAGATCTTAAAAACTGTGAAGGGCTAGAAAAAGAATAGCACTGGGCATGCATGAGAAACATTATCCATTTTATAAGGAATGAGACCTCTGTTATTTATTTACCAAAACAGTCTGATAATTAAAATGCAGATCAAAACTGGAAGCCAGGTGTGAAGTGACAGATATATGTGAATGGTATAAGTGCATTTAAGACTGTCAGCTTTGCAATCACAAGGGCTGAAAGGGAACATTTAGAAATGTTTCAAAACTATTAAAAGGTTTAAAAAATATATTAAAAAATATATTTCCTACCAAAATACTGGCGACAAAGCACAAAGTAATAACTAAACCAGTAACTTCACATAAAACATCATAATATTGCTCCAGCAAAAGCATTCTTGTCTAGGAGGTTACTGACTTTTGTGTCAGCTGGCTCAGAGAGGTTAAATGTGACAAAGTGCTTATAAATGTGTGTATGTGGGGGTGCTGTTGTTTATTTTGCTTGGTTTTTTAATTTGTTTTTTTGTTTTTTGGGAAATTCTGTTATCTTCAGCTTGTTGGTAGTTCTGACCACATTGAAACTTTGTGAACTTAAGAGTTACGAAAACCCAAAGGCTGGGCTGGGTTTTAGATTTAGTGAGCTATGTGTTACAAGGAAAGCTATTTCTGGCATGATGTCTTGGACTTGTAAATATGTTCTTGTAAAAAATAGGGCTGCTGTTCCTGTTATCATTTTTCTTTGTGCAATCTGGCCACGTAAATCTCCTCGAACAGAATGCTTTAGTGGATTGGATCCCAGAGCACAAAAGGCACAAAGGGAGCAGCAATAATCACAGTGACACCTCACAGCAGTACCAGAAACACTTCTATCAGCAGCAACAGGATAAGTTGGGAAAAAATGAGATGTTATTAGTGCAATTGAGAGGATATATCATCAGAGCCATCTTTTATTCCTCTCAGCCACATCACTGCGAGAAGAGGACGTATTTTTCATGCTCTAATAAAACTGGATTCACATCCTGGAGAGGGGATAAGGGGAGGATCCTCTTATAATGGAAAACCCAAATGCATCAGTAAAACATTGTGAAGCATTAAAAATAGTTAATGGTCCAGATTACAGTTCTTCTGAATTTCCTCATCCAGCTAAGATAGCTGCTTTCTCATGCCCTTGAGAAACCTTGCAGCTTCCCAGAGCACAGCATTCCCTTGAAGAGGAAAAGATCACAGCTGAAATGGGTGAGCAAAGCCCTGGTTACCCATAGCAGCCGCACACTACTAGAGGTTTTCTAACTTCTCAGCATCAGCCCTTCTGGCCTTGAGTGCCCCTGGAAGCCCCTCCCTGGGCATCCCCTGCTGTGCCCTTGGGCCTGCCAGACCCACTCCAGTCCAGCCTGGGGTCAGGCTTGTCAAATTTCATCAGAAGACATTCTCTTTTCCCTTTTTTCTCCTTCTGTGGTGGCTTCAGTCAGTGGAAACTAAAGCATTCTGAACATTCTTGAAAATCCCATGTTAAACAACTGTCTGCTTCTGGAGGAGGCCAGCTAATAGGCTCTGGCTACTACAGGATGATAATAATTAGAAATTAGAGTTACCTATTGTCAATGCTGTGCCTTTTTTTGCCTTTCAGCAGGACTTCCTGCCTTTGAGGTTTTTATTCTGGCATGCCAGCATCAACACAAAGTGGAAACTGATACAGACATAGGGAAAGTAATTTAATGAAGTGATTGAAAAGGGCAGATTCAAAACTGGGACTAGAAATGCCTTAGATCTGTCTTCTGAAGAGAAAATTTCATTAAATTACTTTAGTTCTTAAAAAATGTCTTAAAATTTGTATGAAGAAATCTTTCCTTGCATGAAATAAACTGCTAAAGCTTCCAGCAGGTTAAAGAAACCAACAAGACCTGAGCGAAACTTTGGGTAATTCCCCTATTAATCCTGTGTTTCTGTTTCTCTCTTTGGTTCAGCTCTTGTTTTCACTCTGCTTTTCTGCTGAGTGACAAGAACATAAGGGCAAAGAAGCAACTTGCCATGCAGGTCTATATCTTTATAATTCAGTGCAGTGCAAGAGTACTCTGTTGCTTAGCTAAAGAATTACAAATTTCTGTGTTCTCTATCTTTTCCATCTTGTTGTCAGAATAAGAAATAGGAGCATCCTCTTCCTTGAAGTCATTAATCTAAGCTGGAATGATTAGCAGCACCACACTGCTAATATTATTGAAAATAAGGTGGAGAGTTTCAGGAAATCAATGATGCAATCCTCCCCCAATTAATTTCAGCAATGAGAACACTGGAAGATTTAACTTGTGATTTTAAATTTCCTCTGATTAAAGTTTCTATCTCTTTCCTTCTGCTACCGAGATAGGAGAAAGCACTTTTCTAAAATGCTGTCTAGGAAGATTATCCCACTTTTTCTTAGCAGCAGTACATATATATATATATATATATATATAAAAATTAGTGTTCCACATCAGCCAGAACATTCCAGCTGGGATCCTCTTGGTGCTGTCTGACGCACTTAAATGCTTTTCATGGGATCCTCCTTTCCAGAGCACTGCTGAAATCACATTGAAATGTTCTTTTTGGATGAGGTGAAGATGGTGACAGCTCATCAAACAGAACAGCTGAATGTATCACCAAACATTGTGCCAAAATATTGAAAGAATCAGTTCCCTGCTTCAGGCGTGCTTCTCAAAGAAGCAGTCCCACCTCTGTAAGACTTTCTGTGGTACCAGCAATAAAATAAAAGCCTGTAATTTTCCTACAGTACTAATGTCGTCCTTCCCAGACCTCTGCAGTCAAGCCCATTGAAATCCAATTCTGTTATATCAAATGGAGCCTCAGTGGTTATGGCTGTGTCCCTTTCCATGGAGTTTTCAAGTGCTCAATGGCTTTGTGCATTTTTGCTGCCAAGGTCTACTAAACACTTCTGTGTTCCTGGTAAAAAAATTATTAAGTTTATAAACATAAAACCCCCCAGTGCTCAAAGAGCCTGAGAACCAATACCACACAGCTGCTTGGTAGGGCTTCTGTTGTGACAAAATAAAGGAGTTGATCTTATTTCAGTTTTAATAAAAACTTGTCTTCTTATGTGGCAGCACAAAGAGCAAGTAGGGAATGGTCAAAGAGAACAGCTCCCAGATGGCTCAGGGTGCTTAGTCAGTTTGTCTGGTTCTACGTGTAAAAAGGAAAACCAGACTGAAGTCACAGTTTTGTAGACAAATGTCTAACAGTATTTAGAAAGAATCTGAACTGACTGTTGAACCTTTTCGACTCAGTGGGATCCTCTGTATCAAAGACAGGGATGGCTGCCTTCATCTTTCAGAAATCATGTGGTGGATGTCACAAAAAAGAAATTTCTTTTGGAAGGGTTCAAACAGAGGGCTTACCACATCAATTAGGAGAATTTTGGAGCTTGAGACAATATCTGGGCTTATCTGATACTCTGAATCCTACTGCAAAGGCATACACAGCCTGCTGGATTTAGAGTTCCCCTGAACAGTGAATAGGAATGGAAAGGGACCTGCAAACAGGAACAAAATCTTTCTAGATAAGAAGTAGAGGTCCTTTTCTCTTTTGATTTGCCAGGGCAAGGATCTGGCAAGGGAACTAAACAACTTGTTCTAGTGGAAAAAGTCTAATGGTTTTTTTATTCCCATATATTTCAAGAGCTAAAAATTAGGCTGAAGTAATTGATGTTACTCAAATTACTACAGAGATGTTAATTTAATGATTTTGTTTTACTTTTTGCCTTAAGATTAATCTGTCTCACAGTGCTCTTCTGTACAAAACTCCACCCATGAAAGTCCTTTCATTAGCTTCCATGTCCAGCTGATAAAGTTGCTCTCATCTCAAGAAAACAAAAAGTTGAGATTATAAAAAGGTTTAAATCACAACTTTAATATTGCTTTTGGGGGAATGTCCCAGCTTATATTTAGGTTCCTTCTCCATCTCTCTCAGTATCTTTAACCTCAGCTGTATCAGCAAAATGATGTGCTGGCATTTTGAACGTTTTAGTAATTATGTGGCTGTCTTGCATGGGTGGTTTCTCCAGCATCAGCTGTAGGGCTGGATCCAGCCTTTCCCACCCCTCATGCAGTCCCTGGGTCTGTGGTAGGTTTGATATGTAAAGAAGTTAAGCTGTGAAGGAAAGTGTACATCAGATAAATCCATCAAGCGTTTTGCCTGTTCTGAGAGGCTCTGTGTCTCTGTGAAGAATTGTACAGATAATTGAGATTCAAATAGATAAATAAGTGCAAGAACTGTCCAGAGATTACCTGGTAGTTTGGCTGTTGGATATGCATACTATGTAGCTTGCAATCAAATTAATCTGCTTTTCTATAACTTTGTTTTGCTGCAAATAAAGTCACATACAATTGCAAAGCCGCCAAAATTCACATTCTTACCTGAAGCTAGTAGAGTACAATACCAGAAAACTCTCTGAGTTGTCAAAATATGTCTTTAAGGTACTGCAGAAATAAGCTTGACTTTAGCTCTTTTTTTTTTTAATTTGTCAATGTCAGCATAAAAATATGTATTTCTTTTCTTTCTGACATTCCTAGAAAGGACATACAATTCAGCAGAAAACATTTTCTAGTTTTTCTACATTTCTGTTCCCCAAGTACTGTCATACTAAAATGCAAGATACTCATATGTGAGTTCCAGGTCTACTTTTCTTTCTCACATAAACAAAAAGATAAAGTATTTAAAGAGTCTTGGTGAGTTAAAATCAATATATTCTGCAGTTTTTAATGAATTTATGCTAATTCACAGTAGCAGAGAATGTTCTAAATCTCTCAAGAGCAAATGTTCCCTTTGATGGCGTTTTGCTCTGAGGTGTTAGCACTGTTCCACCTGATGTGATCATTGCCTACTGCTCTTTCCAGATGCATATTTTCCCTTTAGGGTTAGCAATCATTTCATGGTCTCAAGTGTTCCTTGCCTGTGGAAGTTGTTTTAAAGCCACTTCTGAAACCACTTTTGCTCAATAGGGCATGAGAACATACAAAGGATATAAAGAAATTGCATTAAATTATTTTGGATTTTTAACACCTTAGAGTTGGGCTAAGTCTCTGTGAGTCCATGCTAAGCTTGATGAGTCCATGAAAACATCCTCCAGTCATATTGGGAGCAAGAGCTGGGGCTGAGTGTTGAACACCAGAGGACAGTAATTCCTTTTCAGTGCTGGTTGAAAATGTCTCAGCAAATAACAATGCCAGAAATAAAGCTACAGCAAACTCCTCAGCAGAAATAACAAGGTCCCAGAAGCTCACATTCCTGTACATTAGGGATGTTACAGCAACCAGGGCTGCCAAACTATTTAGTTGCATGGTTTGAACTGCTTGGTTTTAGTTGCATGAAATGAACTGCTTCCACCAGGTTGTAAACAAGGAAAAGGTGAGGCAGGAGGGTTGTGTGCTGAATGTGGTGCAGGGGACACCTGTGGGAGAAAGAGCAAAATAAACCAAATTTGAGTGCCAGATCCTCTGCAGAATGCTGTACCTTGTTTGCTGGTGTAACACTCAAGTCAGCCTCTGTTGTCCTTGAGGGCAACCTGAACTAATCTTTCTTCTGCATTGATCCTAAAGCACCTGAAGCCTGGCCATTGATGTAATTTGCAGTGGCCTCAGGTTTGTGTCTCACTGCAGCCTAGATGACAAGAAATCATTGACTGACAGCAATATCTGGGGTGTGCCCCTTTCTGGTGTCTTTTGCCCTTGCTACACTCTCTAAAAATGGGTTTAAGTGCTGGTTGTTAAAGGGAAAATTCTGTGTCCTTACTTCAAAGTCTTTGTGCAAGCAAAGTTCCATCATGCCTGCCTATTTTCTCAGAGGTGTAGAAGGAAAGGAAAGAATATTCTACGTAATTCAAGATAAGGTTTCAAAATTCATGTTCAAAAATGTCTGCAAGAAAGGAAGGGAGAGAAGAGGAAAAAAGCTGGAGTAAAGCTATTGAATGGTATATAGGGCATGTGTTTTTAGAGGATGAAGGAATAAGAATCTGAAAAGTAGAATAGACATTTTCTTGAAATATGAGAACATGTAATCCTAACATTTTCCAATTCAATAACTGGATGTAGAAGCTTATTTAGAGCTGTTATCCTTCTCCCAGAGTTAATACTGCAGACCCAGTTTGCTTCAGCAGCTTTTCAGAAAAAAAAATTGTAAAAAGACCAACAAAAACCCTAACAAGAAATTAAAGTGAAAGAACTTAATAATACACTCAATAAATAAATACCATCACCTAATAACCTCCATTTCGCAGGTGTCTCTGACCTCTGTGTGCAGAGTTGTCACCCACCACTGGAATGGCCTGACAGGGAGCGAAACCAGACCAAATTGAAATCCCAGGGATTTTTACACAAGGTAAAGGCAATCATCTTCACTGGAATTTGGCCAGAACACAGAGGCTATTAGACCATCATTTCACAACTGCTATGGGATTGTCAGTGGCAGAAGAAACGCTTTTTCTGCATCATCCAAAGGCTGACACTGTTAGTAGAGCAGGGACTCGAATCTGTCATGTTCTCTTATTTAAGCAGAGGCCTGGCTTGACCTCTTTTAGTGCAGGAGAATGTGACAGGCTCACAGCCTCAGGTGAACTACCCTGGCTGTGGGCTTGCTGCCAGACAGGAGACACTGAGCCTTGGAAAGAAATCTATCCGGAATAATTGCAAGTCAAACTTTTCATGGAGAATTATTGCAGCAGATTTTGGTCAGCATTAAAGCAGTTTGGTCAGATCAGCATTCCTGAAAGAAAAAAAGACAAAGAAATGCAGTTATATACATAACAGGCTTATTGTGGAGCTCTCCAGGTGATTTTTCCTTTGTCTTTCAAACCTGTATTCCCTACTCACAGCCCTTTAGACAATCCTAAGTAAAGCCGATCTTTTCTTTATTTACCATTTCTTTTCCTAGAACATTTGTAAATGAGAATTAAATTTCCTTATTCAGTTTCCTGTGCTGTAGATGGTAGAATCAGTTTTGAAACTTAGCCTACTAATGAATTTTGCTAGTCTTAGGGTATTAATGAACTTACTGTAATTTCCTGAAATGGCAAAACTCAGATGGAATTCTACCACATAGATGCATCAGATGGCCATGAAATAGGGGCAGCTTTTCCCTGTTTGCAATGGTAATTGGGGAAGAGCCCTTGAGATAAGAAGTAATAGTAATAATAATAATATGTAGTTAAAGAAGATAAATGAGAAAAACATGCTAAAACTACTTCTTTAAAATAATTTCCAATCATTCACTGTCTTTTACTTTAGTTGATTGATTTCCCTCATAAAATAAAATTGTACAACTTGGAATATATTGACCATTTTAAAATGGCACTGTGCATTATGGCAAGCACACCAAAGCAGATGGTTGTGTGGCAGTTGACTTCCAAACAGATAAAGATTTAACTGTGTGCTTAATTCTCAGCATGTTAGAAATCCTACTGAAGCTGAGAGGGATTATTCACCTACTTAAATTCTGTTTATGAGTTTTGCTGAATTAGAGCCAACAAGATATTAGATTCATTGTGAAACAGTCCAAAGTGCTTTCAGGAAACATGTAGTGTATGTGTTCAAGCAATGAGAAGAACTTGTGGAATGCAGCGTTGCTATATTAGCTAATATTACTGATGGATTTATAATTTTATGGTGTGACCCAGCACAATTCAAATCAGAATTTCTTTTTTTTTTTTTTTACTAGCAAATTTAAGCCAGGCTTTAGCTGAACCACATATTATTACATTCAATAAATCTAAGTAGTTATTTAACAATCTTTGAAACAAGGACTTTCTTTATTACTTGAATGTTAGTATAGTGACTTTATTTTTGGTAATGGTTCCAGCTTCTATTAGTATCATTAATGAAATATTAATTATGACATAGAAGTAGAGTTTGCATGAACAGTAGAATAGCAGCATTGTCAGGTTTACAGCCCTCACTAGTAAAAATTAGGAATTTTGTTTAGCATCAGCTCTGTAGAGAAGTGTGCTTTATTAAATGCATTCTTCCATAATTTTGTGTCATCTTCTGATCCATGTTAGCCATTTCTTAGACTGATAGGCTTGGGCCCAGTGGGCTGCAAATGATTTGGTGCCAGTAGGTCTGTGCAGTGAAAATGGAGCAATAGTGGCCATTTAAATGTGCACTACAGCATGGCCAGCTGGAATGTCTTTCAAAGAGAAAAATGTACAGTAACATAAAAGAAGTATCATATTCAATCATTTATGAAGAATAAACAGGGCAACATTTCCCCTTTGCTCTCCAGTGTGTACTCAGCATGCTCTTGTGAGTTGCAGCATAGCATTTTATTTACAAAGAATGAAGTGAAATATCAATAATTGTTTATCTTCTTTGGATGGCCTCAAAGTGTGCTGGCTGTGTTTTGAAAACCCTGCACTTCCCAGGAGAAGGGAGCAATTGAGTAAGAGATTTCAACAGGATGTAAAGCAGAAAAATGATTTGTCTAGGTGCAATGTGATCCCTGCCTGCAGTGCATGTAATGGTAATGCACCAGTGAGTGCTGGCAGCCATCCCCTGCATTTATTGTGGCTCCATGCCTTGGCTATTTGATGGAGTCAACAGTCTGCTCTGGTCCTCCTGAACTCATGGGGCTGTGAGGGGCAGTGTGCTTGGGTAGTTTTCTTATTTGAAAATTGAGCTGAATAAAATGAAGGCAGGTTCACAGCTTAACAATAAAGGAAATAAGGATCTTAGCTTGTCCTCTCAATGAATCCCCACCAGTATTTGCCAAGGCTCGAGGCAGTCAAGTAAAATTCCTTCTCCTTTTTATTCCTTTCTCACTCAAAACCCCCTTCATCCTTCAAATTTACCACCCCAATCTTAACAAGGGCAGTGATGAGAAGCAGTTCTTATGATTTCCCAGCTTCAACAGGAACAGCAAATATAGGAAATCTGCCTCTCCTTCAAGAAAACGCAATGCTCCCTGTATTGAAGTGTCATGTGCTAAAAGTTACATCATGGAAAGGTTTCCTTAAGGAATTATGCTAATTATATCAATTATACACATCCAATGATTATCACACAACATGATAACATTGATCCACAAATTTTAAAACCTACTTAGGAGTAACCAAACTACACAAAGTGCTGCACTGAAATTTAGGAAGTATCACTTTTTGCAGCTGCAATCATTAGCTTGGTAGATTTCTAGGCTTCAGTCCTCACTCTGTGTTTTAATCCTGACTAAAGCAGGGTGTGTGCTGAAGATGGTGCTGTGTGGAGAGGCTGTCACTTAGTTAACCCAGCAAGTCAGCTTGGGAAGAGAGGAGGTTGTGTGAATCTTAAACTTTTTATAAACCTTCTTTGGACAGAGTGCACCTCACTTGACAAGACTACCAGGTTTGAGATATGAAGGTTCACAATGCCTTTGCAGTGGCCTTGAAGCAATTTTTCCTGCAGATTTTGTTTTGTATGTTTACCAACAGGTCTGGCAAGGTCAGTGCAGACATGACTTTGTGGAGCTGTGGTTGTGACTGCCCAACACGTCTCCAGTAAGAATGTTGCTCATGTCAAACAGCTGACCAGGTTCCCAAAAATTCTGCCTACCCTTAGCTCTGAGTACTTGCATAAAAACAGACATATGAATACTCCAGGTGAAAGTTAGTACTCCATAATAATGAGATCATAGTTTATTCTTTAATTTGCCTTCAGTCAACTAAACTCTCAGTCTTTCTAACCTTCAAACAACTCCATATGCAAAGAGCTTTCACATGCAGGAGTGTAAACCTCAGTTTGTATTAATGCTAAAGTTAAATTAGGGCAACTGTTCCTTTTTTTAAATAGTTCCATCTTGCTAGCAAGTATTTCTAAGCTATTACATGAAAGCTATAATGTAGCTAATGGTTATTATTATGTAGATAAGTCTTTATTAGACAACTGAGTCTGACCCAAGGAAGGCTGAGACACTTCTGGAAGGATTGTAGCATATACCAGTTAAAGTTATAACAGGGAACCTCCAGCGACTTTCAGGTTAATTTGTGACAAAGTTCATCTTTTTTCCTTCTGCTGTTAGGATAAGAAGAGGTTTTTTTCTTGTCTGAAACAGTTATGACAGAAGAAAGCCACAATAATGTCCCTTGCACTGTGACTTCAGCAGTTCAGTTTCTTTTGCCCCTGGGACGCTATTATAATATAGCCACTGTTTATGTGGCTACTTCCAAACAAATATCCTTCTTACCATGGCAAAAATAAGGGATAGGGAAAAATGGAAGGACCAACAGGAAAACCAGAGCTGCAAAACCAAAACTACTTTGTGTTACCATACCACATTTTAATGAAATCCTTATTCCAGCTGGCCCCAGAAATGTATATAGTGTATGAAATTGGTTCCATTAAAATTGAAAAATATTTTTTTTTCTTTAAATTAATGTTCATTTCAACTCCTTTTATGAAAAAAATACACATTTTGATGGATTTAAACTGATATTGAAATTTGGATTTTCTTTCATTTTTATTGTAATTTTAACATCAAATTCTTTTGTTAAATTGAAGCAAACCTAAGAGCTTATCTTTAGACCATGGGGTCCTGGTCTAAAGAATCACACAAACCTTAGAAAATTTTAGATTTCTTCTGTCAACTTCAGAGTTTTGTGCAAGCCTATAGACAAGAAAGGAAATTCTGGGCATGTGATTCATTCTGTTTTCATACACACTGATTTTGCATGAAAGCAATTTCACTGGTGCCATAAATTAAAAGGAAAAAAAAAATTTTTGTTTTTGCAGGGAAAAATGGTTTATCCACAGTAAGGTAGCAAAAGTATTATTAGGTGAGTTTTGTGCTTTTTATACAGGAAAATTCTATCTGAAGTGAAATTCTCCTTGATTTCGATTAGACCTTTAGCTTCAGCAAACCCAGATTTCATTTCAAGCTCCTAAGGCAGTGTGTGTTCATTTCAGTACGGTGGTTTGCTCATTTGTTGGACCAGTAGCCCGTGGATTGGATCTCCAGCTGTGGAATGTGGTCTCAATGGCTTTAATCACCCAAAGAGGCAATTAGTGTGGATGCACAAGAGACCCATTCTGGAGAGGGACAGCCACCACTTATCTCTAGCAAAGGAACCTTCAGGACAGGTCCAGGTTAAATTGCCTTGGTTCTTGAGTACTAATCTCCCTGGATTACTGTTCCCTGCTGTTAGAGAAGAGGAAGTGAAGCCCCATTGCTGCTCCTTTGGTCTGAGGCAACCTTGAAAGGTCTGCCCACGAAGAGGGTCACCAATATTGTACTTTATTTTGAGCTGATATTTTGCTTGTTAATGTTTGTTGTGAGGTATCCCACAGCTACTGGCCCCAGGATAAGCAACTTGTTTCAGGAATTCCTTTAAAATGAGGATTTACAGGTGATGGGCTAATATGGACCTCAATCTGTGCAAAAGGTTCACAGCCCATCACAAAGTCTGATCAGGACCGGAGGTGGCTCTTACATTTGTGAAATTAAAAACTTAAAACATGCTGAGATTTCAGTAGCTAGTAGTTGTGGATATTTATGGCTGGTAAACAGAACCTCTGAAAAAACCCTGGAGGTGAACATCAGGCAGTTTCTGCTGTTACAAACACAAATTTCTATTGCTCATTCTGAAACACAAATTTCTATTGCTCATTCTGAAACAGTAGGATTCTTCTTCCTCTTCTCATCAGACTTGCACACAGCAGTTGCCTCTCTATGCAACATAAATGGAGATGGATCTGTAAGGGATCCCAGTTCAGCAATGCCAAGGTTCAGCAGTTAAAAGAGAGCATAAATCTGATGAAAATTAATGCAAGAGACACTATAGCCTTCACCCACTGCAAAACTTGGTCTGATGTGGGTCAGGTTGCAGCTGAGTCTTTTCTTCTTCAGTAAACTGGGCATGGTGGGGTGTCTTTTCAGGGCCTTTGAACACCCTGTGCAAAAGCTATTTCAACTGTCTTTCATATTTAAAAAGTATCACTTAGCAAATTGATCATGGATTATTTAATAATCCTTCTTGGTCAAGGCTTTGGTTGTATAACTTATTCAAAAGTTGGATTAATTTAAGCATGCTTTAGTTTTGTCTTTGATATTTTAGGAATTGGTGTTCCATTCCTGGAGTTACATTCACGAGTGACTCTTTGAGAGGATAACTCCTGGAAAGTAGCAGTCTCACTTGCTTTCTCTCTATTATTTTATTTATTCCTTATTTGTACATAGACTTCAAAATTTTACTTCATTACCATACTTCTGGCTTTTCCAGACTAGCTCTTGCATGGAGAGACACATGCTGGAATGAAAGTATTTTATCATGTTTTTTAACAGGAAATTACCTTCCAGTTATACAAATTACCCAAATCAAGTAGATAAATGCAAGTGTGAGCAACAAGGAAGAATTATTTGGAACTCATTTGTATTCAGGTTATCACATTCATCATCCTCAGTCTTAGTCTGTGGTCCATTGGAGCTCCTAATAGTGTTTGACTATTTCCTTCATTTTCTGTTTCCTGTTATTTGTCTTATCTTTGTTGTTTTATCTTTGTTACTGTCACTCACCCTGACAGTAATGTATCTAAAATCATTAAACAAACAAATAGTTGTAAGGCCATCTCTTGGCTGATAACTAGCAAAAAGAGGTTGTCTCTTTCTACAATTTATGGTTTTTACTGAGAGTAAAATTCACTGTAACTTCACAGTTCCTAGCTAGGAGAAAAATTGAGAAAGAATGGCTGAGGCAGGAGAGGGGTTTGTTTGTGTCAGACTAGGGGAAGTTTTTTTCTGACTCTTATCAGGGCCATGGTGTGCCAGTTTACCCCAGGATTCAGGCATTCCCAGCAGAGAACACCTGTGTGGGACTGTGGTGTTATGTGGAACTTCAGTAGAGGCCTGGGGTATCACAATTCTTCATTCTGAAAGTTAAAAATAAGCCTAGAAATATCACAACAGCAGCTGAAATTAGCTCATCACAATGAGCTTCTGTTTGTGTACTCGTGTTTTTAAGCAACTGAGAACAAAATCTATTGGATAATCTTACAGCTGCCACAGTGAAGATGCACATCCCAGTCAGACATATGCAGCCACTCCAAGGCCCATATGTCCTTAAAACTGACAGGATTCTTTGGAAAAAGCCACCTTAGCACTGCCACCTTTTTAACAATGTGCAGTGACTCCATAGACTGAGACAGGTTAGCAAACAGAGAGTTCATGCAGTGTCTGTAGAAATTACTGCTTTGGATCATTACATCTGTCAAAGATTTTAAGAAACCCCAAAATGCTTTGAAAACAAAACCAAAAAAAAGGTAATAAGCTTGCCCAAGGGAACCTCTTAGTGCACTATCATTCACAGAGTTGCATGGGCCAGTTTGAAAAACAGTAAGTGGCTGAAGTATGAGAAATTTGTGTTGAACAGACACAGAAAGAAGCTGAATAATCACAACCAGAAGGACCCTCAGGCTCTGAACCCTAAAGCTCTGTGGCTGCCTGTGCCCACCCTTCAAGCTGTGAATGTGTGGGGCTTGAAGGATGTGCATGCATTCACTGGCTGCTGCTGAATTTACTACTGAACTTCAGCAAGGGATCAGAACACTTTACACTAAAAAAAAACCTTCTCCACCCTCAGAAGTCACCCAGATATTACCAGGAGAGAAGGAGAGACATTACATCCAAGTTTTAGCTCCCAGAGCTCTCTTTTAGCAGCAGCAAAGCTCTGTCACCTCTCAGTCAGAGAGGAAATCCCAATTTTGTGGTATTTCCTACAATTGTAAGTTACCATGTCCCCAGCCCGTGGGTTTGAGTCTCCAGTGTGGAAATGAGGGCGCAGGGGAAGAGAGCTGAGACACAAAGGGGTGTGGGCAGAAATGAGCCTGAGCTTGAGAGCTTAGGAGTCATCTTGGGTCACTTGAGCCTTCTTGTAACTGGGGATCCTCTGAGTAAAACCTGAACAAGAGTGTCAGCTGAGTTACTAAACCTTCTATGGAAACCATTCTCTTCACCTAAAATTCTCATCTTTTCCCTTTAGAATGTGTAGATGCAAAAAGGCAAATTTAATCTCCTATTTTAGTAATTCTGCAAGACTTAAGACTTGAACAGACACCCATACCTGTAAATATGCCATAAACATTCTGCTTAGCTCTCAAAAATGGCTTTTTGGAGGCCAGAAATGGAAAAAGGGTTTAAAATTCTTGTGTCTCCAGCTGCCTCCAGATCAGATCCATGGCATCTGATTTTCCTCTGCTTACAGAGGCAGAAAAGAAAACTTATGTTCAGTTTTAGCAAATTAATTGTTCCATGTTTTTTTTTAAGGTTGAGTAAAATAAATAATTCATCAGATGTTGGGGGGGAGATGATTTTTAAAGGGAATTGAGGAGCACGGCTGCACAGCAGTGAGACAGGGATAGTTGCTGTTGTTTTCACCAGGAAACAACTCAATTCAGTGTGTAAGTGCCTAAGCAGACACTGACTGAAATGGCCTGTAGTTCCTGGGGGACAAACCTTGTGATTTCCATAGAGACCCCTTTGCTGCAGTAAATTAACATTCCCTAAGTCAGGAGTGCATCAGAGTGTGTTGAGACCAGTGCTGCTGTGCTTCCTGTCCTGTATTATCATTTCTTAGATGAATCAGTAGACAGACCAAGTTCAAGGCTCACAGGAGGGCTGAGCAGCTGTACCAAGCTACCACATTAATTATCAATATTATAATTAATATTGCTCAGCAGCATTCTCCCATGGGTACTTTAGCCTTTAGTTGGTACCTCAGGTGATGCTGGTACTGGGGTTTTGTTACTGTGGGGTGAGTAGGCAACAATAAAAACCTGCTGAAAGAAACCTGTAAACTGAACTCATGAAATACCAATCCAGGCTGCTTCCATGGAATCAGTGAACCAATCTGACAGAAATCATCATGCACAATGCACTCAGAATTAGGGACACATTCCCACAAAAGTATTTGAGTCTGATTCATTACATTGGTCTTATGAGGGATGGCTTTGGTCTGTAAATTCACCCTATTTGAGCTTAATGCTGTACATGGAGTGGAAAACCCAGCAGAGATTTTAGGAACACACAGCTGAGCTAAGCATTAAAAGAATATGAATAAAGCTGCATGCAGTTATAGTAATAAATTTTATGAAAAGGAGAAATTAATTTACAATTGAGATTGTCAGAAGATCGTCCCCACCTGAAAAGAAAAACATGAAAAATGAAAAAAAAAAAAACACACAAAAAACCCAGAAGAAAATGATACTTTTTTGGGACTCCAAAAAACCAACACCAACAGGTGTGAGCACCTGTTGTAGTTACTATATCAGGCCACATACAAAAAATATTTCAGAGAGTGTAAACATAAGCTCATACGCAGTACAGCTCTGGGTTTGTTACTGCATTGTGTGACATTAAAAGGTGAAACACACACTCAGGAGACAAATGTGATAAGTGTTATGGTTTTCCCAGTGTGCAGAGCTGAGGAAATATGCCAAGTGTGCTGCATTCTGCACATTCTGCCTGGCTTCTGCTTCACAATGCCACCTTGCACTGGCTGGGATGGGATAATGAATGCACAATATTCAGAGTACTTGAAAAATTTGGTTTTACTTTTTTCTGTTCAGTTTGTTGCATGGCTACAAGTGTATGTCTGTTCCTGTTATGTTGTGAATGCACCATGAACCCCCTGGGAACAGACAGGGACCAGAGCTACTGCTGAATGTACAAGGGCACCTCCTGTACCAAGAGATCCTTCCCTTCAGCATTGTTTGCCACATACCTCACAGAGGTGTAAATAGCTACAAAATGCATTGGAACACTACAGACCAACAGAGAGCAAAAGGAGGAGTAAGTCTGGGGAGGAAAATACTTGGAGAAAAGGAGGAGATGCAGAAAAACCATGGTATTGAAAGGTAGTGAGGAGCTTTAGCTGTGCCACTGCACTGTTCTTCACTTTTTTTTTGATGGCAAGGAACCATCTTTCTGAGGATGAGGAGTATTTTGTTTGAGCCAGGCTTGCTCCTAAGCTGTGGTGACACGTTGTCACTCGGTTGCTCTGCTGCACTTTCTGTCCAGGAGATACTGGATGTGCACAGCTGCCAGGATTAGGTAGCAGGAGTGGTTTGTAACCAAAAATACAACAAACACTTGGAAAATTTGAAATAAGAAGCCTCTCTGAAAAGTCTGCCCAGGACCTGTGCCTGTCCAATTGGTCCCCAGGCAAGCAGGGAGGCTGGGTGGACAATGGGACCCTCAAGAGTACATGCAAGTATAGCCATAATTATAATCCACATTTTGAAACTGGGTCCTTTAAAGAATGCCTGTGTTGCTATTTTCTTTTTCTGCCAGGTGCTAAAATTCAATTACTTCTACATTGTTTAATAAAAAAGTAGAATATAAAAATTAATACAGATCATATTAATATAAATTTTTGAATATTGCAATGTGGGTCAGAAGAACAAATTGATTCCAGTTCAGAAATAATCTTTGATTTCTTCCCCTCCTGTCAAAAAGAGAGAATTATTTGGGTTTACACTGAGTTTGTTCAGTAAACACTTTTATATGATAACCATATAAATCCATTGTGTACTTTAAGAAGAGAATTAATTCTTTTGTTGCTTTTGCAACCAGAAGCAGCATTTTTCTGAAATATCTGCTGAAGACAGCATTGAATTTGAGTCTGAATTGAGACACATGTATTTCTTGAAAAAGTTATGGTGGTCTTTAAGTAAGTTAAATAATTGCAATTCGTTTGCTTTCTGAAGCAATTCTGTGCCATTGGACTGCTGCAAATTTTGTAGTGGCTCCAGAGCTTTTGGTTACCATTTCCTGCCAGACAATCTCTCTGATTTTATCCTAAGAGTGACTCTTAGTGGCACTTACCTGGTCAGTTGCTCTTTCTGTCTGTGTATAATGCTGGGCCTTGGAAATTCAGGCTCAGCAGCAGGTGCTGCCTTTAGAAACACAGCACTTTCAGCATCTGCTGCTCAGCGACTCAGAAACAGCACTGACAACAGCTGGGCTTGGAGATTTTCCCTTTTTGCTTCAAAGAAAACTGCTGCAGTAGATGCAACACAAAGAGGGGAAGATTTCAGTCTTTGCAGCTTTATTTAATCAGGGTGTGCCACGTTCCTCAGTTCCTTCCATTTGAGAGGGTTTGGTGGGGAGACACAGAGATTAACATGGCTGTTTATTTTTATGTCTATTTACTTGTAGATTTTCCTACAGAGGGGTAGGGATGGTAGCCTACAGCAAACTCTGTTCTCATGAAACAGACATTAGTCTACCTTAGCAGCAGGAGGGCAAATTCCAACAACCAGTAGCAAGGGATTTTTATTTTAGTTTTGTGAGGGAGAATGGGAAATTAAAAATCCTTTTTGTTCCTTAGATGATAATGTATCTTTTACTCATATTTGTAGGCTGTAGGATAATAGGTGCAGAACAATGTTCTTTTATCTCCTTGTAACCTTTTCGTTAAATGCAAGGGGATGTTTGGCTTCTCCTTCTTAAACTTTTTGGCTAAACTTTTCCTAAACTTCCAGTGGCTTCCTCAGCACCACACTTTAAACCTTTAAAGCCTTTAAATCTGTAAAACCAGCTCATAAAGATGAGGAGCATCCCAAAAGAGTTTGTTTGGCTCATTTTAGTTTGTTTATATTTGGAATACGTAAAGTTCAGTTGTGTAATGAACAGAAATTCCAAAATGAATGAGGGAAATATCATTTGCACTTTCCCCATGTGCGTGTCCAGTAGAAAGCAGCCTCTGCAAAAAGCACAATACTGCTTTTATCCATCCACAGTGTATCAAAACAAAACTGGTTAAAAGGGGAGATGTGAAAAATTAAGTGTTGGCAATGTGCTATTGGTACCTAGCTTGGATTTTATTATTTGGTAATTTAGACCCTGCTCCTTCACAGCTCCTGCTGGAGTCCTTTAAGTTCTGGCCATGGATTAACTGTTTCTGAAAACCAAAATTTTGATGAAATGTTCACAGCCAGTGAATTGGGTTTTGTACTTGTATTTTCAAAATACAAATATAGAAATAAGCCTGCAAACATTGGCAAAATTAAAAATTACTTGGTTTGGCCAACAGGGCACAAGCAACCAAATGTGTTTAAACTTGTAGAGAATTGTTTGTTTTCATTTCCACAAGTTTCACTTGTTTTCATGTAGGATCAAAATGAACTAACAAATAATAACTGCTCCCACAAGAAACAGGGACAAAAGAGGAACAAATCCTTCCTCTTTGTAAAACACAGCTCCCCCTTCTCTGTCTATTGACTCTGGCACACCTCAATATTTTGTTTTAACCAGTGAATAAAATGCCTTCTGAGTATGTTTATTGTACCTATATAGAGATTGTCTGTATGTGCAGTTATATTTATACAAACACATATGATTAGTTGTACATGTAGGCCTGAGTATGTGGATAAATCTAATATTTTAGAAATACAACCTAACTGGGTGTTAGTTTCAGTAGTAGGCAGCTTAATATCTGAGAGTTTCGAGAGGTAACATTTCTCACTTTTTTTTACCATTATTATTTTGCCCTGATTTACTGGGCAAGTTGCACAAGTGGTGAAGTGAGTCATGGGGATTTATTGTTTGAAAATAGAAGTTCAATGGGTCTGAGATTGGATTCAGGCATGGATTGAAACGAAAACATCCTAAAAGGTGATGATTCAGAATTCTGTCCTGGTCTTGATTCTTTCTATCTGAAACTCAGGACACAAGTCTGCCTGGCCTCCAGCAGCTTCAGTCACAGGAGCACACACATATTTCTCACAGCTCTGTTTGTCATGGACCAAAACCTCCTGTGTGGCAAGGGAAAGCTTCCTAAATCCCAGAACAGACAAAAATGTTACTGCAGCACATCCCATAGGATTTTCCACAGTCTTCCTGTGTTCACAAGCAACCATCTGATGATGTTTTGGAAAAAACCAGACTGGGAAGTCTCCTTTGTGAAGAGAGGAAGGTGTGACTATCACCAGGGGAATGGGGTGGGAGGAGACTGGAACAGCTGCACTGGCCTTTTCTTTTCCTCTCTTCCCACTGTCAGCACTTTGCTGGAGGAGGGATCGCAGTGCCTGAGAAATTTAGATAATAATGAGGATAATATGGAAAAGCATCCAGACTTGTAAAAAGCTGAGAAGCAGGTGAACAGCAGCTTTGGAGAATTAGCTGTGTGACAGTGAAAACTTAATGCACATCTAAGAAATAGTATGTGGCATGCACTGTTTGGGACTTGAAAATGTGAGAAAAATTGAGATTTTCATATAAAAATTGGTTGGCGGTCTGTTTTTTGGTTTGTTTTTGTTGGGTTTTTGTTTTTTTTTTTTTAGATAAGGAAGCTTAAAAAAAATCACAGAGAAAATTTTCCTGGGCCCATCTGGAGGATAAGTGGGAGAGGGAGCAGTGAGGTGGGTGAGATGGAGATTAGTGTGGTGGGTTTGGCATTTTTCTGAAGCAAAACAGATTCTTAAATGTCAAGAGCCAAGATTATTAAGTGTTCAGGAAGCTGTTGAAGAAGAGAGCAGTAAGAGCTATATGAAGAGTGTGTGGTTAATTGCATGAAAAGATGAGTTTTAAAGAGCAACTCTTCTGGGAGGCTGTTACAATTAAAATGGAGGACAAGGTGTTGGCTGAAATGTGTACTCTCCTTTTTTCCCTTGTGTAACACATCATTGCTGATTCCTGTGGAATGTTGCAGGGTTTGAGAAAATAATTCTTATTTTTTCAGTCCATATGTGGTCACGATCCAATTCCTAAGGGACATTTTCATGGTATGATACACCTTAGCAACTTACACTGTAGAAGAATTCAGACTTATACTGGCTTCAAGATACTCACTAATTTGTTTGGGTGAGGATGTAGATTTAAAATGTTGTCCCTCCCTTGATGTCTCCAGTCACATTGGTCACATTCTTGCTAAATTCTGTATCACTTCTAAACTTCAGTGCTATCCAGCATTGGAACTGCTGTTCTGTCCTGCTCCATCTGTCCTTTCACTCCATCTGAGACATTTAACTTCGGTGCACAGAGGATTTGGCTTCTCACCACCTGCCAGCTTTTCCCCAGGAGCCACAGGTGCTTTGCTCTTGCCTGCTGCTTCCCATGCTCCACAGAAAAGCACAGCTTTTGAGGCAGCCTTTGCCTCAATGGCCGCGTTCAACACGTCCCTCTGTGAAGCATGAAAGACAAGAGAGAGCACCAGGCAGCCCCAAGAGGCAGATGGAAAAGAAGATGACTTTGTGAAAATCAGGAGCTGTGAGCTGGCCCACCTTACACAAACAACCTCCACCTGGCCACAGAAACAGCTCAGAGCAGCTCTCAAGCTTGAAACCTTGCTGCTCAGCTTGGAGGGAGGAGCAGCTGGGGCTCCCTGGGAAGCCAAGCCAGAGCCTGTGTGGAGCATTGGGAGCAATTTCCAATGGGACCATGCTGGGAGCAATTTCCCTCCCACCAGTGCCCCAGGAGGAGACTCACAGCTGGGGCTGACTCGTGCCCATTGTCTGTGGATGTGCCACCCTTCTGCACACCAAATCATCTGACTCTGATGGGAAAAGTCCAGCAGAGGGGCAAAATCTCCCATGTCTTTATTATTCTTAGTACCAGAGAGCGGTTACAAGATTTTCCAAGTCTGTGTAGATGATAAAACTATACTTAATTTGGGCCTTTTTGTGATAACGTGTCAATTGGATAAGCTAAAACCCACCAAAGTACAAAACAAAGGGGGGCCATCTTATTATTATTGAAATATCTTGTTCTGTTTGCTCTGATTAGCAGTCAGATCAGAACTTTGGCTAGTGGAATGGCCAAATTTTGAACCAGAAATCTCTATTCAAATCAATAAATTATAACAAGAGTTCTCTCCAACTTCTATTGAAGTGTTTTTTACAACTCTTACACACTCTCTGCCTGTGTCCACAGTAATGTGTTTTTATTGCTCATACAATTCAAAGAGTGTGTCACCTTAGTTCAGAAAATGCTATGGACTCCTCACTAAAAAAATGGATTAGTAAGAAGTAGAAGCTCCTTCTTCCTTTTCTTCCTTTTCTTCCTTTTCTTCCTTTTCTTCCTTTTCTTCCTTTTCTTCCTTTTCTTCCTTTCCTTCCTTTCCTTCCTTTCTTTCCTTTCCTTCCTTCCCTTCCTTTCCTTCCTTCCCTTCCTTCCCTTCCTTCCCTTCCTTCCCTTCCTTCCCTTCCTTCCCTTCCTTCCCTTCCTTCCCTTCCTTTGTTTCTTCTTCTATTTCTTTCTATCCTAACCAAACTGAAAGCACTGGCCAGAGGAAAACAAATTTTAAAAAAGGAATAGCAACAGAAATAGTTGATGTAGAAGGCCTTTATTCCATTTCATGCATGAAAAGCATGATAAACACTTCTAGCATAATGTTTTGTAGCACACTCATTTGTTGTCTTCATGGAGTCTCATTCTATTCCTTTGGTTGTATCTTTCAGAACACCTTGAGACTAATTACTATAAGTAAATATTACAATATTTCGTCTGTAATAGAGGATTTCTTAAGTTTTCACACTGGCTGCAGCACAATAAATGCATTTTTAAAATGCCATGGAGAAATGATGTCAGCTGTCAATATCTTAAGGAAAGAGTGAATTATATGCACAGGTCTTACTGCATTAATTAAGATAACACAGGGATATGATTGTAAACTCTTTAGATACATGCTGCCTTCTATCAGCTTGTCATCTGAGAAACTGATTGGTAGATATTCTAAACATAATGTCAAGGTTTTTAATCAAAACATTTTCCCTATTCAGAAGAAAATCATATAATGGCATTAGCAAAAGTATTTGAATTAGATCTGTAGATGGAAGGATGTTGGTAGAAAAGGGTTGGGGAAAAGGTGATAACAGGCCTAGCAAGTGGAGGTACAGGACTGGCAAAGAACAATGGATTTAAATTATAGCATAGAAGGAAAGCCATTCTCTTTAATCAGTAGTAGGTGACCCTCTGTAAAACCTCCTGTATCCAGTACAATCTAAAACTCAGAAACCACCTCGTGTCTCTGAGACTTTCCCTGTGGAGAGAAAAAACACATTCTTGGCTACCACAACAAAAGAGCTGTTTTGACAGACTCAGCAGGCTGGTGGTGAGTGTGGCTCTGCAGAATGCCAGGGAGTCAGATGGTGCCTTGCCCATGAGAGCTGCAGGGAGAGGCTGGGGGAAACGTGGGGCAGAATGACATGATGTGCTGAATGGACATGTCAGAGCCAGACTCACACAGGATGTGGGTGTTTATGCAAAATAAAAGGGATTCCTGGAATTGCAAACATGCTGGAAGCACTGCATGGTAACTCCTGGCTGGCTCAGTGCTGGTCCCTGAAGAGTGGTGGAAAGGATTCCAGACTTTGAGATTTGATCTGTCTCAGTCTAAGGTGACTGACTAGTACCAGCTCCCTGCAGAGAGCAAAAGGCTGAAAGCCTGGGTTGTGTGTCCAGCAGCAGATGGAGGCTATAAATGTCTTCTCTATCACTAGGAAGGAGTGTTCCTCTGCTTTGTCCAAATGCAATTGATAGAAAGTTCCCATGGGTTCTCTGTCATGGGACAGAACTGCAAACTGTCATTCCAGCATGTACATGCAGCCTGGATTTTATTTTATTTTATTTTGTTTTGTTTTATTTTGCTTTGCTTTATTTTACATATTCTATTCTATTCTATTCTTGTTGTCAATAGCAGCATTCAGGACTGACTTTATGATTTCTGGCTTAGGATCCTAAGTTTCCAAAATTGGAAGTGTTCAAACCACATCTCCTCTAGCCCATGCACAGAGGGAAAGGAATGCAGTGTGTCCTGCCCACAGAACAATTTTAAACAGAAATCCTTTTCTCCATGGGCAGTATGGACTCCCAGAGCAGCTATTGAAAGCTCATGCTTGCTGGGGTTAGCCTGAACATTTGCACAGGAAGGAATAAATTGCCAAGTGGTTTGTGGAAAGCCCTCCAGAACATGGTGAGATTGTTCTGCTGTCCCTGTGCTAAGACCTTTGTATTGCAGGCATAGGAATTGTCATTACAAGGGACTGGAAACACAAGACAGTGGCTTGTGGAATGTGAGTGGCTGTTTAGCAATGCAGCAATCACTTCAGGTCTCAGCAGTAATTACTGCTGTAATCGCTTCAGGTCTCTCTCCCACTCTCTGCCCTCTCTTGTGGTACCAAATCCTGCCCAAGGAAAGTGCAGAAACACTCAAATGCAGTTTGGGGGTGTCTGTTGCTCCAGTCTTTCAGCTGTGGTCAGTGCTTGATAGGAGACAGAAACCCTGGGGACTCAGAGAGACACTCAGCTTGTCCCCAGGTGCCTGTGGAACAGAATAGTTCTAGGAAAAGGTCAAGCTGGAGAGGAAACATTTCTGTCAGCTCTCTCCATGCCCCAAGGAAGCCACATATCCCCATTCTTCCACTCTGCAAGCAAGGAGAAAAGAGGCAAAGACATACAAGATAATCAAACTGGTTTAGCTGCAGGATGAGGAGATAGATAAGCCACATTGCCATTTCTATTTTAAAAAGTTTGAAGCATTTGCAAAGTTAGGCTATGGGGTGACACCTGGAAAAAGAAATCATGATCCCTTCTGTTTTTCCCATAGGAAAAACCACTTAGGCGACTGGAAGTGGTCAGCACCACTGAGGTTGTCATATTCCATATAACAATAATTGAAAATTTCATTTAAATCTGAAACTGGCTCAGAATGTTTCATATGAGAAAGTGTGTTTTGTTGTCAGTTATAGTATTTTAGTGCTTTTTACATAAACAATTTCCTTAGTTTCAAAATAAACTTGCCCAGATACCAAAATGTTGTCTTCTCCTGTGATATGTGAGGATGCAGTTCCTGTTCTAAACCTCAGCTCCTGGCTGCAATGCTTTTACAGCCATCTGACATGGCACACATCTGCCCTTCTATAGCATTTACCATAAAAAATACAAAAATACCTCCAAGAAAGCTCTGGAGGGATTTATTACTGAATAATAAGGGTTTCTTAAGAGAGGGAGTGGAGGTATAATCAGAAGTGGAAACACTTGAAGCAAGATCTCTAGAATATACTGTTTCCCACTGTAATCTCACTTAGGAAAGCATCTGAAGTGTGTGCTTGAATCTTAGAAACTACAAAAGCAGTGAACACATTTTCTAAGAAAGAAGGATTTAGCTCATGTACTTAAAACGTGGTGAATATTTTGAAAAACCATGTTCTATATCAGATCAGTGATAGAAATTATGATAATATGACAATTCTGTTTTACAGACTCTTTCTTTTCCTGTCAGTCTATGACTTTCATTATGCTATCTTTTTGTGTTTCACCTATTTCTTCAAATTGCATGGATTACCCCTAGGACATAGGAGAACCTTATTAGGCATGGAGAAAAGCCTTGTCACAAAGAAAAATGTGCTCCTCTTTTACAACATTAGTCTGGGAAAAGATGATATAAACTGATGGGATGTTTTTCTTAGCTCTCCATTGTCTTATTTATGCATACATCATTTTTATATATATTGTTTGTTGGCTCCTTAAGTTACAGTAATTGCTTTAAGACATTCCTTAAGATGGATGTAGTGTGAAATGTATATAAAATGGTTTTCCAAAGTGGATAGCAAAATGTCCAAATGTTGTTTCAAATAAGCAGTAAAATATCTAAAGCCACACCATAAATGCTGCATTAAAAGTGAGCTTTCTTCAAACCCTTTGGCACAACCCCATCACAAAATCCTGCCAGGGAAAAAATGGAATAATTAAACCTGATTTGAAGCATCATAGGAGACAGACCTGGGAACTGGGTAGAAACTCTCTGTCCAACTGATTTCCTGTAACTCCACAAGACAATTATGTGTGACAAAAAGGATTATTCCCTGGACCAGGTGTATTTGGTAGCATATGGGGAGGTCTGAATACCTGCCATAAAATTGCTGCTTTTGGCCAGGGTCTATTACAGTAAATACTCCCAAATCTGGAATATGTAGAAGATTGAAGGTGCCTTCTAATTTCCCCAATGACTCCTGGTGTTGTTTAGCACACTAGCCTGGCTATAAGATGTTTGCTTGGTTTTAACATGGAGATTCTGCAGGAACTTTGCTGTGAAAGCTACTAGTTGTTTTCTTTTCCTCTGGTTTATTCTTTCTCCACTAGATAAGAAACAAACAGTATTTCTGTGTGTCTTCAAATAAGTTGATGGGGCAGAGTGGGCATTTTAGAGCCACACAAGCATCCTAGAGATTTGTGAACAAGAACATGTGTGACAACCATATGTTAGCACCACATCTTTATTTTCACATGACCTGCTTTCCCTTCCTGTGTGAGCTGCAGTCTTCACTGTATTTGCTTTTTTTGCTTTGTTCTGAATGTCACCACGTACCATGAGCCCTCCTTGGGTGTCACTCTGCAGGGGTCATGCAATTAGGCTGTAATTGAGCAGCTGCAAATCCATGGGAGGCTGTAGGGATACTCTCTGAAAATGGCTCAGAACAAACCAATGGATAATGTTTCCCTTGATTGGAAATTGCTTTGTATTGATTTCAGCAATAATCGATGCCATGACACAAATCAAGGACATTGGAGCTGATGCCAGTCATTAACAAGCTCCAGATTCCTGGTAGGATTATTTTATACACCTTGTGAGACTACAGAGAAGTAATATTATATCACTTTTTGTTAAAATTTCCTATGAAAATCAGACCATTGTTCTTCTTTGGCTGGATTTTTTTAAAGAAGGATTACTAGTTTTGTAAAAAAATATTATTTCCCCCACATGTAAAACTACTTTCAGTGGAAAGTTTTCAAATATCAATACACTTGCATGGTGTTACACTGGATTTGCATGGATTTAAATGAAATCAGAAACCTTCCAAAACAGCAACTCATTGACTTTGCTCTCAGAGCTTGCTTTAAATGTGCTAACAGCATCCTGTAGGAAGGTAAAGAATGATGGTTAAATTAATGATGTCATGATAACTTTTCATTTCCCCTTCATTACTTTTAATAATCTGAAAACATTTTGTGGGTATTTTGTGAGCTACCAATTATTGATGTCAAATTAACTGTTCCTAATCCCAATTCATAGAAATAAGCGCAGTTACTTCAACTAATTAACAGTAAATAAGTTCGTACTGTTAGCAGCAAATCCAGCCTTGTGAAGCAAAATGTTGCTCCAGGACAACTCCAGGTGACCATAATCAGTGGCAAATTTGTTTTGGTGTTTGAGAAACCAACATTTCAATCATTCAAGTATTTGTCAAATATAGCTCAATACAGAAACTCAACATAGAGATAAAAAGTACAGTCCTTGCATTAAAGTTTTTTGCTCTGAGAATAGTTTACTCATGGCTGAATGTTTTAATTTCTAAATTTAGCAAGTTAGCTAGAAAACCCCCAACCATAATAATACAGTACAAATGGAGAAATTTTGCTTCAGGGAAAATGTCATTTGCTTGTAATGAAAAACAAAACCTCACCAAAAAATCTGGATAGTTTAGGATGAATTGGGTAAAATCAACTAGCAATGGAAACAATGAAGGCAATGTGAATTTCAGGCTCCACTTCCAGCTACCCCAGGCTTTCATTGCAGGGCCTATCAGTTGAAGTGAATGGTGTTTTCCCAGGACCAGAATATTTTCTCTGCAAGTGTGTCCACAGAGATGGAGAAGCAATCTGAGGCTCACATGGCTGTGTCTATTAACCATGAGAACAAACTATTACCAGGAAGAATTGCTAAGGCTTGCTACTTCATTACTGCAGGCACCTACAGCAATGGTAATGCAGGGCAGGACACCTGGAATACACTGATCCCTGCAACACAGAGCCACTCTCACAGGAAAATAGCTCCAGTGAACAAGGACAAGTGGAAGGAAGGGCTTGACAATCCTGACCTACCAATCTCAGAAAGACTCAATCTGATTTTGCACTCCAGCGTGCAAAATTGGAACAGATATCAGCTCATGTCTTTAAAAAGTCTTCATAGCATGCAAATCCCAATTAGTCCTCACTGAGGAAAAGGCAAAGCTAAAATATATTTGCCTACATTTATCATTGTTGATGTTATTGTTGTTGTTGTTATTTCATTCACAAAACTCATGCTGGCCAGCATATATTTCCTGTAAATTGTGCAGATTATCTACATGCACACACTGAGGGAGGATTTTCCCCGAGGAATTACATAAAGTGGTATTGTCTGAAAACAGATGTAGTTATCTCTTACACTACTGAGTAGTTCCAAATGAGCTACTGAGTAGTTCCAAATGAGCAAGCAACACAGATTAGGTGACTTTTTAGCCCCTTAGCACAGGCACAGGAAGGGACACATCTCCGAAATCATGGATCACACCAGCACATAATTTCACTTGCTTAAAAACCTGAAGCCAAGACAAGATACACCAGTGTTATTCAAACCTTACTAACAACAATGTTCAAAACGTTTTGCCAGGACTCTGCTTCAAAATATTTCCAGCATATTTCTGCCTATAATAGCTTTCTCTGCCCCATTTATCTGTTTAGCACCCTCTGCTCATTTCTTCCCCATCAGATCCTGAGAAGCTTTTCCCATTCCTGTGGTATCAGGATCTGGACATCAGCTTCCATGCAGCTTAAAGATTTTAATAATAATAATATGTAATATAATATTATTATTATATTGTAATAGTATGCATTTAAAAAAAAAATAGTGTGTTCTTTTCTGCATGCCTACCTTCTCCTGCCTTTGGTGCCTAGTTAGCAAAATATTATCTGTTATCAGCCCATCTTCTTGTTTTAATTAAGCTTGCAGGGAGGTTTTATTCCTCTGCCTGTGATGATCTTTGGTGCCCTAAATTTAATTTCTTTTCATAATCCCTACAGTAGTAAGTAGCACAGAGGAGTTTTAACTAATAAAAAAGTGTTGGAACCTTGGAAGCAACAAGAGCTTGGCAGAAACACACATGGAATAAGACGAATTATTGTATTTAAAAACAAACAAGCAGGCACTATAAACCTTAGTAAGGCTGTGAGCAGTGCTGAAGCTTGCTGGCTTTTAGAAGAGACAATAGAGATCCATCCCAGTTTCTTATTTCAAGCTTGATTCTTTCATCTGCAAAGCCGGATGGAATATAATTTCAAAATACGCAAAGCTGGTGCATTGGAATGATGTCTTCACATCTGCATTTGGATGGGGAACTTAGTAAATAAATTTGAAGGCAGAACTGAAAAATGGGAGTTCCTAATTCAAGCACTCTTAGCTTTGCTGCTGTACTTCAGCAGTGCAAAAGACTTAGAAAATATGGCTTATAAATGTGGCTTATTGCACTTAGAAATATGGCTTATACAGTGTGAATTTTGTCCTAGTGTTCAGGGTCACAACACTGAATTTTATATTTCAGTTACTGTTCTATCCCTCTTCTTTTACCCAAAGGCATTCATTGAACCATGGGGTGTCACATTTTTAGCATTGCCCTTTAGAAGCTGAATGAACTTTAAAAGCAGCTTTTTATTTTCTCACTGAAACTAACTAGGCTACATCCTGAAATTTTAGACCACTTAATAATGGCTCATAGATAAACCTTTTGTTTATTACTTATATATTAGTTATTTATATTGTATAGTCCAATAAAAATAACTAATATATGTGAGTATGACTTTAGGAAAGAACTGCATGCCTATCATAGAATTATTTCTCAAGCTCAGGAAAAGACTCACAGCAGAAGAAAGCTTTAGTGTTTATCAGGTAACACATCCAAATTTAAAAGCAAACATCAGTTTCTCTAGAAGGGAGGTGCATGACTGCCTTTGAGAGAAGGATCATCCTGCACTCACAGCAAGGTGTTATTTTTTTTTGGTAATTGACAGTTAAAACAAATGCTGGAGTACCTGGTGGCATGAAATAAGGGGGCTGACATTGGGAGGAGGGAGCAGTGCTTGTTTACTGGGGCTAGAAACACTCCTAGGAGGTGCAAACCTCATCTAGCAGTGGGAATAGTTGCTACATTAACAAGATTTACTGACAGACTCCATCTGTGCCTTCCCACCAAACAAGGTCACTCAGTCAGATCCTAAGAAGCCTAACGAGCAAGGTTGCCAAGTCTCTGGGGTGATAATGGAGGTTTGCTCTGACTTACGCCTCAGGCACTTGCAATATTTTTAGTACTGGAAAATAAAATAGGGTAGAGGAAAAAAGGTCATAATTTTTATCAAACCAGTCCACCTTGAGAAATATCAGTGTGTGTGCCTGTGCATGAACATACCTGCGTGTTTTTCTTTCTTTTCCTGGTGATTTGTAGTTTACTCTTAAGGCACTCCAGTGCCTTCATCTTGGCCATTCATCCCACATCTGCACCTTGGTTATGGAAACATCACTGTGGTGGCACCATGGTCCTTCCTTACAAAAGGCTGTATCACCAGCATGTGTGGTGGCTCCAGAGCTCAGGGAGAGGCCTTAGCCATGGATTTTTGATGTCCATCAGTTTTCTGCTGGAGTTTCTGTGATTCAGTCTGGTCAACTTACAGAAAATATTGTGGTAAGGGACAAAAATAAATTTAGAGAATTGCACAGGGCCCCAAAATAATCCTCTGCTAAGAACTTTTAGTTTTCACAGCTGATTTTTTCCTATAGACAAGCTGATAGTTAAACCAAAACAACTGAACCCCAAGTACCCCAAACCCCTTGTGTGATCTAGGATCTATTCATGTTTATCTGCTTTTGATAGGAATACCTGGTCCAGAGTATGTTTCTCTGGTCTAGTGTATGTTTATAATTCATCTCTACATTCTAGCGTATCTTTATACATCTGTACATTCTAGTGTATGTTTATAGTTCATCTTTTGCACTGCCTGCAAAAAACTAGCCCCTTATTTGACTTCTCAGTGAGTAAAAGAATTCTTGTCTAAATCTGTGAGATGGGATTAAGGAGACCAAAACCAACATGGTAAAAAAATGGAATAAAAGGAGAAATTTAGAGGGACCATCAGTGAAGTAACTCAGTGCCATCCTTTAGTGCAGGATGGAATGTTTCTGGAATGAAATAGTGCTTCTTGTAGTGAGGGATGTGTTGCAATGTATGGCTGTCAGAGTCACAGCATGGAAAAGATGTGGAGCAGATCTGGTGGAAATGGCCCTACCCTGTAGAATCTGTTCTGTGTCACCTTCTGACAGGATTCTGTTCTGCCCCTGAATTATTGTAAACTCACTCAGGTCCTGATATCTCACACACAGAACTCTTCTTCACAGGATGGGGAGCCACATTTTCTCTTGTGTGCCTTCACACTCAATGTATACCACAGGACATTACCAAATTGCACACCTAGTGATTAGAATAGAGATTAATTTAAAAGTTCTAGGAGATAAGCTTCCAGGAAAATGCACGTGGACAAGTGAACATTTCAGTATTCTGGAGGTAAATGTCTCTACAATTGTCAAGGGACTCTGCACAGTGACACTGGCACTCAGCTGCCTTGTAAAATACAATTGTAAGAGATGTCTTTCTGCAGTGATGTAACATCACTGACTGTGGTAGAAGTAGAAGATGAACAAGTAGAAAAGACATAAAAATTTTAATTCTGAGTTGAAGAATACACAAAGATTATGAATTACATTTTTGTTTATTGCTTAACTTATAAAGACAGTGTAGTTCAGGCTCTGCAAACATCCATTCAGCAGCAGTGAGTGCAGACTGGAAACCCAGAACTTGGTGTTCAGGCCAAGGCTCTTTGGGGTCTCTGTCCAAACTTCCAGTGCAGGATGTCCTGGATTCCCCACAGCTTTCAAATGGCAGCTGTTTGCTGTAAACAGTGCCAAGGCTTTTTTAGCAATATTCATACTTCTGATTTCCCAGTTCCAAGTGGTGGGTAGTTAGTTGAGTAGTATGAGCTATATGGAAGTAGGAATTGATGTTTTTCCCCTTATTCTCTGTTGTTTCCCACCATCTGAAAACTTATAATGACAGCTCTGCCCATATATTCAAAAACATATCTAATAATATAATGGCTTACCTAATAATCCTAAAAAGTCCTTTCTATTGCCTGAGAGACATAATGAAATGTTCTGACAGGTGGGGGTGGGACACTGTGAAATCTCCAAACAGACAGCAAGGATGTTATCAGTGCCCACGCTGTGCACAGGGCAGCACATCCCACTGCACACTCACAAAAGGGGAACTGAAGGCTTAAGGTGCAGTCTCTCAACTCCTCTCCCTAAGGAGCAGGCACTTGTTCCCTGGAATCCCTGTCCCTCCATTCCCCAGTTAACTCTGGCACACCCCAGCGTATTTCACAGCTGAAACTCCAAGCAGGCTCTGTCCTGGCTGTGCCCAGACCATGAGGGGCACTGACAGCTTCACCTCATGCACCAGAATTGCCAAGAACCTGGAGTTTGTTTTGTCTCCCATTTCTGTCTTCTCTCCCCTCCCATCCCATTTCTGCTAGTAATTATTTTTATTTATCTTCCCTTCATCCCTTCCCCCAGCCATGCTTGTCTCCATGCTGTGTGTACCAGTGCTCTTTCCCACCTCTCATCTCCCCCTGCCCTCACACCTCACCTAGGCCAGCCCTAAGCCCGAGTTTTAGGTCTGACCTAAGCCTGAGTTTTAGGTCTGACCTAAGCCCTGGCTTATCTCTTGCTCCACTGCAAAAACAAGGCAAGAACTGTGTGGGACATGGATTTGTAAAGAATTCTCAGAGCCTGACAGAAAGCTCACACAGTGTTGTACATCTGTGTGCAAACCCTGAGTTAAGGTGTGCTGACTTAGGAAGGCCATATTTTATAAATTAAAATGCTTATAAACATTTTTCAGGCCTATTAGCTTTTACCACACAATGCCACTATTACTTCTAGCACCAATCACCTATATTTTTTCCCCAGGTCATCCCACTATAATCCATCTTTCATAGTTCTAATTCTCTAAAATATCTAGTCTTTTTACGAGGCCATATTTTGAAACTTATTAAAACTCATTTTTTGTTCAATCTCTCTCTCAACAATGTCATCTCTATTCTATAGCCTTTCTAAATCAACACACCTTATCTTAGTGTTTACCTACAGATGTGCAGGACTATGTGAACTTTCTGACAGGTTTTGAAAATTATTTACAAATCCATTTCCCACAGAACTGCACCTTGAGTGTGGGATTCCAGGCACTTCTCATTGCTGTCTCACCAAAACTGGCTGTCTGGGCTTAAAAAACACCTGCTTATTGGTTCTTACTTGAAAATGGGTGATATTTGGAAAAACTGTTAGTTTTAGCTTGGTCTAAAACATTATTTGTGTTGGATTTTCCTTTATTTTGCAGTTTTCTTTAGCTTTCATAATTTTTACATGTCAGAAAAAAAAAAGAAAAAGAATTATCTCAGATAGCTGTTCTGACCCTGAATGGGAGAGTAAGTCATTTTTCTATAATATGTATTTCATGAAGCTCCTCTCCTGACCCATATTGTTCAGTTATTCACTGAAAATAAAGGATTGTGTATACTTTTTCTTTGTTGCTGTTTGGGTGGTTTTTTAAGAAAAAAACCCAAGTATTTTATACATTATAATCAAAATTTAATTTATAATTAAAAACATGTCTTAAACTGAAAGGAAAATTAGAGCCTGCAAAAAGGGTTCAAAATATGTTTTGCTATAGAACCTCTTTACAACAGCAGTGTTGACTTGTAAGAAATTATATGTGTATTCAACAGCAAACCTTTCATGTATATCTTACCATGCAAAACAAAACCACTTACAGAGATCCCCAGATTAAGCTATTAGGAAGCATGGATGCAGATGTTATATTGAATAGCCTTGCACAAATAAAAGGAAGTAAGGGCTACAAGAAGCTTCAAGTACTACTGTGAATAAATTGCATCAGAAAGACTTGCCACTGGGTAACACAAACCCATATGACATAGCTATAAAAAGAGATCAACCTTTTCTTTGGGATCTTTCCATGTCTCTCATTTAACCTTTCAGTTAAAGATGTAAGCTTTAAAAGCAACATTAATATGTGAAAGAAATAGGATGAGACATTTTAAACTTCTTGCAGAGGCAGTAATTTGTTGGCTGTTCCCTCTCAGGTTTTCATGGTCTGGTGCCCAGGTGTCCTGTCCTGAGACCTCCCTGCCATGCTCACTGAGGGGTGCTGAACTTTATCACAGCCTGAATCACTTGTAATTCTTGATGAGTTTCAGCCAGGCATGCCCAAGGAACGGTAGAAAAGGACGTGGAAGAGTCAGGGAAGGCAAAGACTTCTGTACAATAACGTTAGTCATAGGATGATTATTTCATTTCAATGGAGTTGCTCTGATTCAGCCCTGCTAAGGCCTGAACAGAGGGTGCTTAATGTTCAATTAGTTACAATTTACCTTTTCTAGCAATTAGTGTACACCTCACCCAGTGACTGAGACCATCTCAGGGTCTGAAATTGTACTCCCATGAAAGATACTGGAGCATTCACCCCCATCACCACCCCCAGCACCTGTTTGCTTGGTGCATCTTGGTTTGGAAAATCACCTTCATGAAGAAATGCTCTTCTCTTTGCCAGCTGGGCTCCAGAGGGTTTAACTAACCAGTAATAGGACCGCCCCATCAATCTGCTGATTTTTTACTCATTTATGGTCCTGCCTCCCACCACAAACAGAGCACATATAGAAACCTCCACTGAGATTACTCCACTTGTGTCACTCAAAAAGGCACTGACAATTCTAGTGCCTCAAACAGTGTCCCATTCTGTGTTTCCACACAGGGAAAAGCTAATAATTATAGCAGTGACTCTTTCTGTGGCTGGATAGTATGTACAGGGTTTATGATCCATTTCTCTTAAAGGAAAAAAAAAAAGGCACTTTTATATGGCAGCATCTGCAGTGAAACTGATTTTTAACAAGTACTTCAGGGATTCCAGATGTCACTTGACAAGTTGAACAAAAGTGCTAGCTCTTCCATCAGTCTCTGTAACAAGTAATCATCTAACAGTTGCAAGATTACTCAAATGGCTTTAAGATTATTTTTGCAGCCAATTTCAGTCCACGGAACTGTGGAAATAGTCCCCCAGGCATGTGAGAACTTTTGTGGTTGTTATCTATCTGGAGGAATATATAAAGAAATTACAGCCCTTCTATAAGTAGTATTGATTAGAAATATCTCTGTGGGGAAAAAAAATAACCACCACCAAACAAAAACCCCAAACCAAAATGACTGTTTCTAAAAACCTGCCTGGTTTTGGTTTGGTTTTTGGTTTTTTTTTCCCCCAACTGTACTTATTTAAATTATGTCAGCTTTACTTAGAAGTAAACCTTTGCTCTGTGCAGCCTGCCTTAACACAGTATCAGGCCCTGTCTTCTCATGAATAGATGATAAATGAAAGAAATTGGTGAGAAAGTGTCAAAGAGAATCAAAAATATTTCTCACCTACTCCATTTCACTTAGGGGCATAAGCTCTTTGGGATAGATTTCTGTGTTCTTCTGCTTCTCTTTTCTATTTCTGAATGCAGAGATTTCAATTTATTTTTTTTTTTCCTCAGAGGAAAAGACTACTAAAATGCTAAGCTGTGTGACCTAAGTGACAGCCTAAACTATGTGCCATAAAGCCTGAAAATGGCACCTTCCCTAAAGTCTCAGGATGTCAAACAACAAATTCCCAGAGCTTCTCTTTTCACACAAAAACAGCATGGAAAAGACAAAAAAAAAACAACAAAAAAACCTTTTTGTGCTTTCTGATGGTGGCAACTAACAGAGTTACAAAGCCTCCTGCCAGCTGAGGGCCAAGCCCTCTGTGGGCAGGGTGAGAGCAGGAGCTAAGAGCAAATATTTGCAGGCAGGAAAAGCCTCCAAGGCTTTGAAAAGGGCTGTCTTTTGTTTTAAATGGATTTTATAAGCTGTCAAAAAGTGAAAACTATACACATTCATTTAGGGTATAAGAATACAGACAGAGATGACACTGACGTTGCAGCTGGCTCCTGGTTTGGGGACACCTGGGTGTGAAGCTGTCCCCACCCAGCATGGGTGCAACCTGAAGCCCAAAGTCTCATTTCTAGATTTTTTTCTGACAATTTAAACCATCTTGGAGCTGTGGAGGGATGTCAGCCATCAAAATTGTTTTCATTTTAGTGTGACTGTCAAATGAACATAGGTCCACTTGTGACAGAAAGTGTTTAAGAGTAGACAAATGAGAATGGAAAGATTGCATGGTTGCTGAACAAGCTGCTTGGCATTTATTTTGTATGACAGGAACCCTAAAAGTGCTTGAAAACCAAATCTTTCCAAAGTTAGAAGTGTTCACATGTTGAAGAATTGTTTGTCATTAATGGATGGGTCCTTTTAGAAAAAGCTGTTGCAGTTCTGAAACAACAACCCTTAGAGCTCAAAATTTTGTTGGGCATCTGAAACCTTATCTCAATTCTAGAGCACACTTAAGCTTGAAAATCAAATTTCTCCTATAACTTAGTTCTCTGTCTTTCCACAGCAATTAAAATAATTACACTCTGTCAAGCTCCATCTTTTCCCCCTGATTAAAGACATAGCTGTATTGAGCAAACACATCAACCAGTCTGTTGACAGGTGAAAGAAGGATGCAGAGCATGTCTGAAATCGTACTGATAACTTCACATTTAGTAGTACACAGGCAAAAAATTCATCCTGTATGCTTCTCCTAGAAAAGAAATACTTTATTAAGAAAATGATTTATTCTGTATGTGCTTAAACTCAGATAGCTTTACTTATAAATCAAAGCTAATGATTTGGAGCCTGTCTCAAAATTAATTATTGGTGCATTCTGTTAAATCTGGCTGCATTTGAAAGTAAGTATCTAAAATCACAGGGAATTAAATTAGATTAAAAAAAATCTTTGATCATTAAAAGTATATACAGTTATGTTTAAGCTATTCGTGCAGATGATTTGGTTGTTTACATCATAATTACTAATTTGACTATGAAAAAAAAGAATTGCAAATTGTTTCATGTCAATTAGCAGTACATAAATTATTCCACTGTGCATAAATTTTTTCCTGTTGAAAAACTAGCACATAACTTTTTATGGTGCTCTTAAAACAGGTCTAATGCAAAGCTAATAACACACAAAAACCGCCTGTCTACTGGGGAGGGGGAGGAAGGCATCTCTCACAAAGAGGACAAGAAATGGAATTGCACCAGAACCTGCTCAGAGATTGACAATTGCTAATTATATGAGCAGTGAAACATTGCAAAACTGCACAGCATTACAATGCAGCAACAGAGATAAAAGAGAATGAGGATTATTACACAGTGAAAAAAACCCAGTAAATGGTGACATTGTTAAGTTTTTATTAAAATTAAAAACCAAAAAATAATAGTCAAGGAACACTCGGTAGCAATAATTAACTTTGATTATTAGAATATAAGAAATACTATTTTAGAAATATCAGGAAACATTTAATTGAAATGTGAAATCAGTGCCATCCAAACAACTCAATTGAGTTTGACCAAGAGCTACCTTTGATTTGTAGACAATTGGAAAATACATGGGTTTATTTCTCAGTCTCTCTTCAATGACAAGCTGAGACTCACAAGCTGTCATCCCAAACAAGCCACTACCTCTGAAAGAATACTTCCACGTATTTCAACCATTTTCATCACTGACATTAAGTATAAAGGTTATTCTTTGTTTGCCACATTGATCTTGGAACAGAATGATCACTTCCTTAACCTTGATTAAATAATTTTTGTATACCTGTCATAAATTCACACCAGGAATTTCAAAATTCAGAACAGCTATTTAGGAAAAAAGAAAGAAAAATAAATAAAGCAACACCCTGAATATTGCTCTAAGTGTCAGTGAAATGGAAGAAAAAATATTGGAATGTAGTTCTGCCATTCTGCCAGTGATGAAAATGGCTGAAATAAAGAGCTTTTCTTGGGTTGACACACTGATTTCTGAGCTACCTGTTTCAAAGACAGGACAGAGGCTGTGAGTTTTTATTGAGTATTTGTTAACTGGTGTTAACAAATACTCAATTCATTGAGAGTTTGGGGCTATTTCAAACATGGCAGAAGGGAAATGCTGAGATATATGTAAGAATTGCATATTGGAGAGCATCTATACTTCTATGTAAATTTTACCACAACATAAGAAGAAGAGGGTGTTCAAAAGTATATAAATGTAACAGATTTAACATGGATGAAGACATTCTTACAAAACTTATCATTAACCTTTGGAGCTTGTTGCCATATGGTATCACTGGGGTCAAGAGTGTAGCAGGATTTAGAAAGAGCGGACATTTTTATGTACAATCAGAAGTTACCTTGTTACATTAAAGAGCATAAAGTGCTTTTATGGAGGACATAAAGTCCAGTGCTTTGGGCCAGGAGGCAACCACTAACTCAGAGGGGTTAGGAGGGAATGTTTTCAGCTGGCAGGTTGCTCCGTATGGCTCCTGCAGGGCTCCTTGGAGCTGCAGCCCAAGGGGAGGTGGGGTTGGCTGCCAGTCCATGATGGCATCACAGCTCTGCCTGCTCCATCTCTGCCCCTACTGCTGCTTCCATTTTTATTCATTTATTTCTTTGCAGCACTGCTTTGCTAGCTGTTTGTATTACAGGCAAAGCCAGCCTGGCAACCTTGTGTATGCTTCTGCTCAGTAAAGAGAAATAGCTGTGATTTCCTGTGCAACACATCTGCTGCATGCTCCCCTTTTTGAAGCAAACAAGCTGCTAATCCAAGGCAGATGTTGCAGAATTTGTTTCACTCTTCACCGAAGGAGCCAGCAGATCTCCTTTTAGGGAAAAGCTTTCAACTCAACCCACTCTTCTATTAATTCTTGGTAACTGATTGTAAGAAGTGTGTAAGTAAAATTAATATTTCAGGGCCATCCTGCAAGGGATATTTTTAACATGCAGCAGCAGAGCCCCTGTCTCTTGTCACTGGTGTCATCCTGTCACCGTGCAGCCTTCAGTCACAGGCAGGCTGCTGCTAATGAGCTCACCACTCCATGCTCCTCCAACATGAAGTTCACTACTAATGAGAAAAATTCCCAGACTGTACTCACACTCAAAATCAATTTGGCAAGATTGATCAAAATATTCATTAAAACAGTTTGTTCTTCAGCTCAGCCTGAGCCCTGCAGGCATAACTCTCCTGCTTTTGGGAGGGTTTGTGTGTCTGTCTGCATGCACACATGTGTGTGTGAAATTAAAAGAAGGCGCCTGCTCTTCCTCCTCATAGTGTTCAAGCAGCACTTTCACAAGGAAAAAAATAAAGAAATGCTGAATTCTCATTACTCTTTTCTCCTTGAAAAGTGCCCAGGAGTCCAGAGAGGCTAAGAAAAATATTCTGCACTCCTCTTCTCATGTGCCTGTCATCAGGAGGCCTGAGAATGACCAAAGTGAAGAAGCAAATTGCCGTCAAAAGGGTAACAAGCAAAATAACAAATGTGGATCTGTCAGAGAGAGAGAGACATCACTGGCCACACAACCCTGGGAATTTAATATATCTTCTGTCTGTCATCTGCATGCTAAATTTCCATGTCCTCCTTCAACAGAATTTCCTCTTGCTTTTTCAGCCTTGATAAGTATAGGTTAGCTCACACTGTCTACTTTTTCACACGCATTTTGAGATAAAGCACAGTCCAGAGAGCCAGGAGTGACATTAACTGACTAATGCTCAGTGAGCTGGACTCTGCTCAGAAGGCTCTAGACAGAAAACCAGAGCAGCACAAATTGCAGAGGGAGAGATGAGCAGGGGATAGATTTATAAATCTCAGCTATGATGTTATCTATCCCTCCAAAGGGACAAGAATAATTCTTGTTGGTACCAGTTTAAAAGCCAGACACCCTGACTAGTCATATATTATATACCTCTGGTTCATTTCAGCAATAGAGAAGGTTGCTCTTGGTCATCTGACTTCACTATTCGTTGCTTAGACACCAGGAGCTTTTTCCAAAGGACTAAGAGGAAAACTTAAGCCAGACACGGTTTTAAAATATTTCACGTGGTACTGTTCACAACATTGCAAACCCCTTTAGTTTAAAATGTTAATGAATTCCCAACAGCCCATTTCTTAGATATATTATGTGCTATAAAATGAGATCTTGTTTTCCAAAAAGACTTCAGTGGGGTTATGAATCCAATCACTCAGAAACTCCAGAACAAGCTGCACAGACAGTGTCCTGCTGAGCTGAAGCAGCAGGCTCTTGGTGGGGCTCCCAGGCAGAAAGGATTCCTCCCGAAATTGGGAGTGGCACACAAAGGCTGTTTCTTTAGTATGTAATTTCCACAGCTTTGTATCCAAAAGGTGCCAAATTAAAAATGGCTCCACAATTGACTGGGATATAGGCAGCTCTTTGACCACGTGCAGAGAGGTATGAGATTTTCTTCCCATTTAAACACTGCTGGCTGTTCAGAAACCTTTGCTGTGGCCTGCCTGCAGGCTGAGGGGAGCGATGCTGAGCACCCCTGAATTCCCAGAGCAGTGTACCAGCAAGGCTCCAGGCAGCAGGTGCCCATCCAGGCTGGTTGAGTCTGCCTGGAGGAGCAAGAACTCCTGAAACCACTTCTTAAATGCAATGATGCCAACCTTCTTCACAGGAGTAGCCCAAGCTCTGCCAATACAGAAAACTCTTTCTTTTTCCTTTAAAACAGAGAGTAACACTGCTACAAAGCAAAAAAAAAAAACCTCCTGCAATCATATTGTCCAGACAGGTTCTCTGGAGATGAGATAAGGTGCTATTAAGCAAATGCTCGTTTACAGGCGTATCATCATCTGCCATAGAAAGCGAGGATCAGCTCTTATCACTTTCCTTTCACAGTGCAAGATGCTGCCTCTAATGTGCTTCCTGCTTGCCCACTTTTATCTGGCTGGTGAGGTTTATTTCTCTTGACAGAAGCTGTCCCCAGGCATCTATTTCCACAAATGGAAGGAAAAGCAGATGCTGGAACTGTTTGACTCTGTTCTGTGGATAGACTCTACTGAAAGCCACTGAAATTTTCATTAAGAGAGAAGTTTTAGGGAACCCAAATGCTAACATGGTTTTGAAACATTTTTTCTATTAATGCAAGACAATAGCTTTTAGGAATGAGTTAAAATTTCATTTATTCAGTTATTCAAACTATTTCTGCTACAACTTTAAATCAAAAGTAAAAAAACCTAAAATTTTCCAAACATAGTGTTGTCTAATAATAGAATATTGTCTACTAATTCAAAACATAGCGTTGTCTAAAGTTGTGTGTCTCAAGTAGGTTTTGTGAAGATTTTATTTTCTGCACTGTACATAATAACTGCACAGATAGCAGAGAAAGTTAAGCAGACAGTTCCTCCTTTCCCTTGTGTGATCTCAATAGGCTGACTCATTCATTTTCAAATCATGCAGTAAAAATATTAATGAAAGCCATCTATTCAGAAGAGTGAGACCTTTGATTTACAAGAGACTTCTGAATCACTCCATAATTCCTTGTATGGCTTGTTTTAAATTGCCATGTTTCTTTTTCTGTAGCTTTGCAGCATCTCAGACATTTTCAGCATCAGTTGGAGATTACTTTGCTTAGCACAGTTTTTTGTTTATACATTTTTCCCTCAGATTCTTAGGCAGTAGGTACAGAAGGAGGTAAAGAAGTTTGGTTCAGTGGCAGAAAATGCTCTGGCTTACTCTGTCTTGCAATGTTCTTTCTGATTTTCCCCCTCTCACTTCCCACCAGTGCCAGACTGTTATAGGAGAGCTGCTGCAGCCCATGGCTGAAGGCAAATGTCTCAGCTCCTCCCCAAAGAAAGAAAGAAAGGCATTGTAGATTGTGGTGTATTTTCAGCTGCTTTCATCTCAAGTGATATGTACAAACTGAAATAAGGCAGGTACTCTTTTTGGAGCTCCAACAGATGGTCCCAATGCACAAAATGCCACAGCCAGACAATTATGTTCATGTAGCAGAGAAGGTGGATCAGGTTTAAATTTTGGTGATCACATTGGTTTGGAAAATCCTAACAATTCATTAGACCAAGACCAGTAAATGATATCCTGGTTGCTTCTTATATTTCATTCCTTCTTCTGAGTGACAATGTGTGCTGCTCTGACCTGATGTTGGGGAATGTTTGTGGCACTGGGAACTGTTTGGGAATGCTTTGTCTTTCCTCTGCATATGAGAGAGAAATCCAGGGACATCAATACGTATAGAACATCATTACATTGGTCATAAAATTAGAGTGACACAGCTCAAAAATTCCTCCTAGGACCTTAAATCATCTGTGTGCCCTGAGGCACACATCCAGTTAATCCAATTTCTGGATTAACTATGCACCCCTGGGCTAGGCAGAGGTTCTCTTCTCTAAACACTCCTTTCATGCAAGCAAACAAGGGGACACCTTCTTTTCCAAGAGTCTGCTCTGTAGTCTGTTCCATCCATGACATATTTGGAATCTGCCAAGACCAAGTCGCCCCACAGTCTGAGACATTGCTGCTCCTCACAGCTGTCATGGCATTGTGACTGGCTGATGTACTGATGTACAGTTGTAAAAATAATTATTAACAGCAGCTCTAGCCCATCACACATTTTTGTTCTGGTCTTATTTCAAGCAGAATCTTCCTTTCCAGCAGCTTTCCAATAGAGTAGGTTTGAGAAATCCTCCTCTCAATATTTAGCTTGAACTACCACAGGCAAGCTTGTTTGTTAAATATAACACTTTCAATCGGATGCTTTTTTATACGGACACCAGTAGAGGTAAGAAAGAATATTAAGTTTGAATGACAGTGATGAATAATATTAATATTTACCTACTATTGCAATCTGGAGCTGCTCCAATGAGTTAGAGTCTTAAAATCTTAATTAAAGGTTAATGAAAGAAAATATTGAAAAATCTACACAAGGAACAAGAAGTGGGGAAACAGGGTATTCTCTCTCATCCACAATACTGCCATTGTCAAGCACAGAAATTGCAGGAATAAGGCTTCCATAAGACGCTGTCTGTAGCTTGGAATTCACCTTTTGGCTTTCAGACCTTCTGGGCTGTAGGTACGGTCCTACATTCAGTTTTCTTTTTTTTTTTTTTTGCAAAAAAACATCCTTCTGTCAAAGGCAAAGATAGGTTTGCAATATACTAATGTATCTCTCTCTGAGTTCAGTTAGAAAATACTACTGAAACTTATGAAAGACTGGCAGCATTTTGATCAGATCTACAAAACAAAATATTCAAGAAGTATGGATTCTATTCCTTTTGAACTCTTTAGAAAATTTGGGCAAATTTCACACTATAAAGTGATGAAATGATATAATTGGTTTAAAGTCAGTGACTGCATCTTCATTACGTTCCTAATGTATGATACTTATTATGTATTAATAACACCTTATTATCTCTTGTCAGGTATAATAAATAAAGTATCTGAATATTAATTTAGTGTATTATGCCAGCTCATGAGGTTTGAAAATAGAAGCTCTTTTTTCTTGCACAGGCTCAGATGTTCTTACAGGGTGAGATACTGCTCTTAGGGAATGGCAAATTTATAGATTTTAGTGTGTGTTAGCTTGGACACATACAGAAATACCAGTTGGTTATTGAATAGTTTACAATTAAAACTGAATTTAGGGTGAAGCTTATGTGCTTATGTTTGTGCAAATATTAGAGGAATGTACATTTACTCCTTTGGTTTGTGTTGGACCCTCAGCTTTATTGGTGTTGATGCATTTGCAATCATTCAAGAGTAATCCCTTTTGAATCTGCAGAAATACCATTAATGCTGCAAAAGTAAAGCACTTGGGAACCTCATCCTTATGACTACACATTTTTCCCTGTGGCTCTTGTATCATGACTAATCAGATGCAAAGAGTGTGTCATTATCAATTCAGTATTGTGCATGAATACATGCACAGGAAACTGCCCTGTAAAATTAGGTGTCATTGTTTCTTCTCACCTTGTGGACTTCCCAAGAGGCTCAGGCACTTCACATTTTAGCACCTTGTCAGTTGTGATATCTCCCCTCCAGTCACATGGGGGGGGGTCAGGATTTTTTTAAAAAGGAGTAATACTTATGAGTACTTTGGATGCTTAATTTAGTACTCATTACACAGCCAGAGTTAAGAATTTACCACCTGATGGACAGATCCCCCTAATCTTCTTGAAAGCACAAACTCTACTTTACCAGTCAGTTTGGAAGACCTTGCTTTATCCCCTGATTGCAGAAAGTGTGATGCCATCAATATTTAGTATCAGTAAACATTAAATTATTAACTTAGGTATATCTGAATGACAAAGGTCAGGGGAAATTTATGTTGACAAAACATAAATGTATGTGATTAAAAATTATTCAGTACAGGGTAGTGATTCAACATACCTTCACCATCTTGTTCTTAATATCTAGTGTAATTCCCAACATTCCCTGCTGTATCAGGAATGTATCTGTGAGTCAAATCTTCAAATTTCTTGTAGGCAAGTAATATGACTTTTTTCAGACACACATATTTTATAAGGTCACTTATGAATAAAAAAATGAGCTATGCAATATGCGACGGTATCCAGCACTAATACTTAGGCAAAGCTGATCTCATGGATATAACTATTGGCAAACAAAAAGTACCTCAACCACCATTAGTTCTTTCTCTTTCTCTTAAAAAAAAAAAATCGCTGGAGTTCATAAAAGATGCATGTCCCAGTTTTATTCCGAAAAGTGTTGTTATCTGAAGAACAGCCCAATGGAAACTCAATCAGTTCAGGACAGAATACTTAATTATTTGAGAACTTGATTGTAAAGGCATGAGTCTAATTAGCCAAATTATTTAATACTATACATATCATAGGCAAAGAGCTTGACCTAAGGCAGTCATGGTCAAATTTGGCACAGTTGGTTGCCATCAAGTGTTACTACCCATTCAAAGTTGTGGTTGTATTGCAGAGTTCTTTACTGATGTTTCTTGGATATTGCACCCGAGGCTGTTTTGATCATGACAAACAATTTATTATAAGATTCTCGCTGGGTCTACTGGTTTTAAAATGTGATATTACGTGAGAAGCAAGGTGTGAACTGCTGCCAAAGGCAAAGAATATCTTCAGATGATCTCGGTAATGTTCACTACCTGGCCATAACACCAAGTAAATGCTCCTACCCCTGTAATAATTCTTCAGTGGAGACAAACCTCACAGATCCTCTCTGACATATTAGCTGGCTTTTAAATCCCTTACTCACCTGAGACAAAATCTTTCTCTATTTCAACACAAGGAGCCTGAAAATAGCATGTCATATACTTTAGGGAATGACCTCTGTTTCTAATAAATCCTGGATGTCCCTGAACCTTGCTGGCCAGACACAAGTCAGGAATACGATGGAATAAACAGCCTGTCAAGTGACTCGCTCTGGTTGGATGACCTCAATGGACTGTGGAGATTCTGATTTCTTCTGCTGAATTTAGTAGAATTCTTTTAATTGTTCTGTATGATGTTTCGGTTTAAAGGGTTGTCTGGATCACAGAGATAGTCTTAATTTCTTTAACTTATTTATTAGAAATGAAACTGAATTTCAGCCTCCTAGTAAAAAGCTGTGTGACCTTTAATCTTAACAAATTAAGACAAAAAGTGCAAAACATTTGGTTTTTTAATTAGAGTAAATAAAAATATTAGAATAGCATGAGATCAGATCTTGACACACACACAAAAAAGAAAACAACGCTATGGATGTTGTTGAGAACCATTCAACTTTTCAAATTTGGAAATCCCTGAAACAGGGTGAAACTGCAAACTGGAGATGACCCATTATATGACTGTGTAGAAAGTGCCAGCTTCACATTTGAGCTACATAAATAACAAAGCCATCCTCACCATGTGAGCAGCATAGGCTGATGGCATATAACAAACTCAACCTCTAACACTGAACATTGAATTTTACCTGCCCAGTTTCTGTTCTTTAACAATTTGCTTCCCAGTTAGAAGGGAACAGAAAAGATCAGCTGGAATTCAGAGAAGGTAGTAGTAATAGAATAATGGCAGAAATATATTTTAAATTTAGCAACACATTTCCCTGTTAACTGTTTTCTAACTGATTGCTAGTTGTTAGCAGTGTTTTTATGTGTGAAATCCCATCCTGATCTTGAAATAGGAAATCGAAAACTCAGAACCCTTCAAAAGCAGATACAGAATATTTCAGAATTTTTTGGTAGCAGTAAAAGTAACAACAACAATGCATTTTCTAAAATCTCTGTTAGCCTCCACCTATGGTATAGCTAAATCATTATGATTAGCTTGTAATTAATAAGTTAAATCTGTGCAACTTAATTATATTCTCCTGTTATCCTGGAGCATCCTTGTCTGCTTGTTTTAGAACTAATCACAGTAGCATTGGAATATTCTAGCTGTTGGAGATTTACATTTACCAAGATTTTACAGCAGACTTCATGCAAAGTTCTGGTTCACCCCATCCTATTTGAGGAGCAAACTAAGAAATAATTTCCCAAAACAAACTTTTTACTGTTTTTTTTTGTAAAAAATGCTCAACAATCCAACAAAATGAAGTAGTCAGGGCCCTAGAAAAGCATTTCTATACCCTCCTAGGATAATTCTAAATCTTTCTATATATATTAATAACTTTTTTCTTTCTTTTTTTTTTGCTATGTGCCTAACTAGTGTGGAAATTAAAAACCTACTTAACAATACAATTACATTTCCCTGAAAAATAATCTAAGGAGATTTTAATTGTGATTTTATCATTGACTTATGTTCTTAAGTTTCCATCAGTAAGTACTAGCACTATATATAATTTCTCATAAATTGGTTACCACCACATATCTTTATAGATAGAGGAGACTTTTTTGTTCATCCAATTCCCTCATATAACCCATCATATAAATATAGTTCTGCATACATTTAGCAGACTTAAAAAAAACCATCTTATGCAAATTCATTTTTCATTTTCTTAGCATTATCAGACATTTATTTAAAAGCGACTTGCTATGAAAACAAGATCTATGTATGCTGCTATATCCTAAATTAGTTTTTGAGAGCTCCATTATAATACAGCTATTCATTGAAAAGGACTCTGATAAATGTCCACTTTGATCTGCAAGGCTGGTATGATACTCTAAATGGAAATGTGAATCTATTGGAGGGAGCCTGATTGAACCAGATACACCAGAAGGAAATTAAGATGCAAGAGACGTGGTTTAATCAGGCTGCAATTGTACTAATTTAACTCATCTGGGAAGTGAAGGGCCATAAGTTGGCCAGTGCAGATCATGATTATTTCTTTAATCACTGCCACATGGTAGGAGGTAACGACTCCCTGCCCTCTGTGCCAGGTCCTGTGCCTGTTTGCAGAAGAGAAATTTAGGCTGTAGCTGTAGATGCTCCTCTCAAAGGCATGGGCAGGCAAAGGGCATGACCTCCCCTGGACAAGGCTTGTATCAGATCAGTGCCCAAGAGCATCCCAGGGACAGCACAAGGTGGTATGGAGTGCAAAACAGGAACCTTCTAAGCCACCATGCTAAAGGCACAACATGGAAAAGGGAACATCAGCTTGCTCATGCAGCTTAGCTCTCTGTCCTCTTGAAGGTGGGCCTCCCACCAGGGCTAATTTCAAGCATGATTTATCAGGGGCCCAAAACCCAGTGGGTGAAGAACTCCACTGGGTACCTGACACCTGCCAGCTGGAGCAGCATGAGCCCGACTCTGCTCCAATAACTCTCTAAAATGCTGTGGTCCCATAGCCCTCTAAAATTCCTTGGTTAAAAAAAACCCAAACGACCGCTTTGCCCTTGTCAGTGTTATTTTAAAAGATTTCTGATATTTTCTAAAACAGCTTTTTCATATAAACTGATGTCATATTAGTTTTAGGGCTAATACTGAGTATTAGCCCTAAAACTGAGTATGAGAATACTGAGAATTTTCAGTCTGAATGTGAGGGGACTCACACTTCAGGATTAATGATTCATTTTACTTAATTCAACTTATATATGCAAACTATATGAGTCAGTGACTTACACATAAATGATTCTTGTCTCTGTACTTTAAAGTATGTCTCCATTAAAAAATCTGCTTTAAATATTCTCTATCTCCTCCAGTATCTTAGAAGCTCTGTTTGTTCTTGCCTCTGAGTGACACTGAGCTGTAACACCACCACAAAACTAAGGGAAAGTGAATGGTGACATGGGCCAAAACTGGGTTAGGACCTGGTTACCATCTTTTTTGTGGGAAAAATGTAAACCTTTGCAACTCCAGACTCAAATTTTTCTGTGCTTTAGAGTACCTATTAATGTATTTTCCACATCAGTCCCATTGAACAACCCCCCACCAGTTTTGTGCTGATGGGAAGTGCACTGTGTGCGTCAGTCCTGCATCTTTTCCTTTCTCATTTCTGACAGGGCATAATTAATAGTCCCACTGATGGAGGACTATTCCTTATCCACATCACAGCAGGGCCATTGTTTACAGACTTTTTCCTCTGTGCAAAAGGAAATATGTGCATACAGAAAGCAAGATGTTATAAATACAATATTGTTGTTTTATGAAATAAGGGGAGAAGGAACAACATACTGAAATCTACTTTCCATAAATCTGTCAGTTTTCTGGAATTAGTTCAGGGACGTGCTGAAGCCAGTAGCAAAGGTCCCAGGATACTTTGGAATGCATAGCAATAGAAAATGAACATGCCTCTGTATAAATGTTTCATTTCCTTTGACACAGATCTCATTTCAAGTGGCAAGCCTGTGCCTATGAAAGTTGCTGTGTGTAAAGGTGTTTGTGTGGCAAAGTTTTGGCAGAGGGGGCACCACAGGGCTGGCTTCTGTGAGAAGCTGCCAGAAGCTTCCCCCAGGTCTGATGGAGCCCGTGCCAGGTGGCTCCAGGATTGACCCAACTCTGGCCAGGCTGAGCCCATCAGCAAGGGTGAATACTGTATTTGGGTTACCCTCAGATGGAGGAAGGAATGATGAATCTGACTCCATGTTCTCAGAAGGCTAATTTATTATTTTATGATACTATATTATATTAAAGAATGCTATACTAAACGATACTAAAGATTACAGATAGGATACTTACAGAAGGCTAAAAAGATAATAATGAAAACTCGTGACTCTCTCCAGAGCCCTGACACAGCTTGGCCCTGATTGGCCAATGAGTGAAAACAACTCACACCAGAAACCAATGAAACAATCACCTGTTGGATAAACAATCTCCAAACACATTCCACATGAGCAAAACAGAGGAGAAGCAAATGAGATCATTATTGTTTTCATTTTTCTCTGAGGCTTCTCAGCTTCCCAGGAGAAAAATCCTGGGCGAAGGGATTTTTCAGAAAATGTGAATGCTAGAGGTGAGAGCCCCTCTGGGCTAACAGGGGGGGAGCCCTGGTCAGCTGCAGCCAGGGGAGAGAGCAGTGAGGATGGGGGACACAAACAACTCTCCTCAGGGCCAGTCTGTGCTGCCCATGGCAGTAGTGCTGAGGGATCTCTCCCTGCCCTTACCCCAGCACAGCAGTGTTTGGTTATATTTCCTCTCCCTGTCCACATGAGGAGGGCAGGGATGGAGTGGCTTTGGTGGGCAGCATCCAGCCAGGGTCAACCCACCACAGCATCTTTTCAGTTTACAATACCAAAGAAATCTGAAATTGAACTGTAGCAAGAGTTAAGGCATCCTTGGCTCCCAGTGTCTCCCCATAAATATCCATCATCTTTCACCAGTGTCTAGGTATTAGCAATTTATTTTATATGAATTCAAGAAAAACTTATTCTTTAAAGCTTTATCCTCTGCTATGTGAAGTCAATGGGATTTTTGTCATTGACTTTAAAGGAAGTGGGGTCAAAATCCTAATTAATAGTGTAAACTCCATCTATCAATCAAAAGTATGCTATTCACAATGAAATATAATTACCAGAGCAGTTTAAAATGCCAGTATTAAATATACATGCAAAATATAAGTATTAAAGGAATAAGTGCATATGAAGTGTAAAACCTACAGGTTCGAGGTGCTGCATATCTTCTGATGCTCCATGTCTTTTAGTTATTTAGGGTTTTTTTCATCCTGGTGAGGTTTCCTAGGCTTCTGTAGAGAAGGTGTTTGTAAGTTCACATCCCTGGGTAGCTCTGAAATCAGGTCCCACGCACTGCCCCCAGCTCCCTTGAGGCTCTGTTCTCCACTGGCCTTGTGATAATGCCTTTATAGGGGTCCTTTTTGGGCTGTCTGTGTGACTCTGTACTGAGAGTTCCCAGTGAATAAGTAAAACAGACTTCTCCCTCCCAGCTCATTCAGCCCTGCATGCTTGGAGAGGCTGTGCAGATTCCTCCTCGTAGCTATGAGGAGTTTTCTCTGTTAAAAAGGGTGAATAAAAAATGAGCAAACACAGTGCAAAGAATTTGCAGTAGAGTAGTGCATGCTGTGTGAAATGCATTTAGGTGAAAGCACAAGAAATTTAGACTGGAAATACCCTGTTTTGCATTGCATTTTGGTTGTCTCCCTAGAGTTTAGAGTGCAGGCATACCCACTGTCTGACTGCAATAACATTAGTTTATCTATTTCATACAGCCCAATTTTATTTTACATATGATCACTGTTTGAATTGGTTTGATTTATAGTATCTTAACTTATCCTGGAAACATTCAGGATGTGAAAAAGAGGAATAAAATGCCAGGTATATAATCTCCCTAGAAAAATCTGAGCTTAGCTCCTCAAAAGTTTATGTACAACTAAATAAGCAAAGGAATCCCAACATGGCTTTTAGGATTATTTAGGAACTGGTAAGAGCATTAAACAAAAGCCATAGTAGATAATCCTAACAAGTGTAAAAAAACCCTCTTTGGACCTTGCAGTACAAAATCTTTCACAGGAATTTGCTTGAGGCATTATCAGCTCTAAAGGGATGAGGTGTACTACAGCAGATTCAGGGCAGGCAGGAGGTCTGCAGGCCATTTCTTCTGAATAGGTGTTTCCAGCATACATATTCTCAAGCAATTAGGTGAAAACCTGATATTTAAGACTGAAAATAGGCAAACCTGTGGGAATAATATTTTATAGCTAACAAGAAAGGTCTGGCCTTACATTTCATTTAAAAGAGATTAACCTCTATAGACCAGTAGCTGTCAGCATCATTTGCTTTCCTTGTCTCTACATATGGTGAAGGGAATCTTTAAAATTCACAGGAAAAAAACTGAAAAAAAATATTTTGTGTAAACAATTATGCTTCTGAATAGCAGCCAAGAGAAAATGGGTGTCTGGTTCAGTATAAATCACTCTCTATTAAAAATCTCTGGCAAACAAACTACATCAGGAGGGTGTTTGAAACAGCCTAACTGAATCAGGATTCTGTCTCTCACTGAAAACCAAGCAGAGGAAACAACACCCTGGGGCCACACAGGTTTCTTTCCAAGGGCCACCCGTCTGCAGGCTGCTTGTCTTTGGGAAATGCAGGGAGGAGAGGGGGCAGCCAGGCTCCCAGAGCAGGCACAGTGCCCAGCTGGCCATCCCCCTGCACCTCTGCACCTCCCTGGTGCTGCTGGCAGGGCTGTCCAGGGGTTTTCTCACCAGGACAGGCTGAGCAGCAGGCAGAGAAAACTTACACTGCTTGCTGCTGCCAGGGAAGGGACTCCCACTGAGCCCCAGTGTCTGCCCATGTGCCTTGAAACCATCACTGGGAAGCTGCTCTTCCTAGAAAAATGCCTCTTCCCAACACAAAGTTTTGTAACTTTTTACCCTAGCCCACTGTAAATCCTGATGATAAAACGCCCAGCTTCCAAAATTTTACTTTAAACACATGTAAAAATGCTAACATTTCCTGGCAATTTTGGCTTTCCTTTTTCTTCTTTAAAAATGTGTTTTCCAAAAATTTAATTAATTGGCGATTAAGTTTTACAAAAAATATTAGTCTGGTTCAACTGAAGCTTCAGAGGTCTTTATGGAAGGGAAAAAGGCTTTGGTTTCACAGAGCCAGAAGCTTAAAATTACTTAGGAAATGTAGAAGAAAAATAAATTTCAAATTCCTAACTGGTTTATGAGGAGCCCATTAAATTGAGATACTGCCCATTGAAGACCTAAGACAGCAGCAATGGCATTTGCCAGAACAGTTAAGCAGCATTGCTTTAATAATATATTAGACTAAAATTCTAATTATGATTTATTATGTCTCATAATAATGTACTTGGGAACGCAAATCCAGCCTCCTGAGTATTTAGCATTTGAATGCTAAACAGATGCAGAACATTTATAAGGTAATTTAAAAAAATAACATTTCTGATGCACAAAAGTGAAATGCATTGAAAATCTCTTAATAATGTTAATGCATCAACAAGGAAAAACAAAAACAACGTTTTATAAAAGCAAATCAGATGTAGTAAAAATCTATGCAAAAAACTAATTAAAGTAAGATTTACTGTACAATGCTAATTTATGAAAACTAATACTTATGTTAGGAGAGGGTAAAAAAATGCTTGGAAATGTAACCAAATCGTAAGTAATAGCTAGGTGTCTCCCAGTCTGATAGTTTTTTAAATGGTACTAGAGCTCCTGGTGGAAGTCCTTCAAAAACTATGTTGGTTTCTAGGACTTATTTCTGTATATTCATCATTTGACACAAGCTCTAGAGATGAGTGAGAAACATCTGAAAGACACCTTTGCCCAGTATTTCTTCTGAGACAATGACATGAAGATCCTGCAGAGAATAAGCCAAGATTTTGAGGATTGTGGTTCTGGACTTCATCACCTACATCTTACCCGTGCCACACTTTGAGCGCCAACAGTTTTTGAAGATAATTACATAAATAAAGCAGAAGTCATCAAATTAACCCTAGATCTCTTAAAGCCTTGCATTAGTACAGCCACCATGGGCCCACCCTTCCCCTTTGTGCAAATGTGATAAATATATATTTAAACATAGACCACTCTAAAAATTATTCCCTATATATAGAAGCGTTGCAGGTAAAATAAAATATGCCAGTTCCTTGCCTTGGAAAACAGAGCCTTTTTAACAGTAGAGGCAGAGCCAGTGTTGCCTAGGGCAATGACAAAACGAGTTAAAACTCCTAGCAAGAAACTATCTTCATTAAGGTGTATTATTTAATATAAGGCTTGTGCAAATTAGGCCAGACCATATATACAGAAAGGAGAGATGGCTAATTTCTACTTTTAAAGGGAAAAAATTGACGTTTTAATTCAGAACCCTTATGTTTCTGAGAGTCCTTGACTCCTAATGATAGGCTGCATTTTGAATAAATCAATTGCAGTGTTCTCCACTTGGAATATATAATCTGTTTCAAATTTCTGATTTCATTGCATACCACTAGTATATCCATGTCTTCTCTACAATTGCAATTATTTAAAGAAAATGGAAGAATCAAAAATAACTCCATTTGCAGGATCGTGTTTGAAGGTGTAAAATAACTATTCAAAGAAGTCATTTCACAGAATTGAGGACTTTGGACACTATTCATGAGCAAATATCTTGGAATTTTTCCAATCTTTTGTCTACCCATGGTTCATTTTAGTTCTGTTTCATAGCTGTCCTGTATGCATTCAGGCTAATACTCTGCTCCTTTTATAGGCAAGGCCAATAAATTTCTCCCAATCTGCTTGGCATGATGAGTTGAGACTGACCTGAGGAGTAAGAGATGAGGAATTACTGAAATGGCAGGAATTAGCTTTTGCTGGGTCATTACTTTGTAACAATTGGAATAGGAAAAATTTTTGATCCCCTTCTTTCCTCAGTAAATTCCTCACTGGCTCCCAGGAGCCAAATTCGAAATGTTAGAGTAGAGCACTGGGTGTAGAACAGGACACGTTTGTTTGTAAGTCATCTTCCTTTTGGCATCACAGCAGAAAAAAAAAAACCAAAAAAAAAACCAAAATGGGAGAAGCACTTATCTCACTCTGTCCAGCGAAAGTCTGGTATCTGCTTTTCTCACTGATAAGCTGGGGGTTTGTGAGGGGAGGTTTGAAGTCAGTTTAACACATTACTGTTTTGCTGTGGTTTTAGGCTAGTTTTTAGGGTCTATTTTATTCAGATAACTTTTGCATTTCTGCTGGCTAATCTCACATAAAAAGTCTCTTGTGCGATTTTTTTTCAAAATGTTCCCCCCTTCCCGGCTTGAGAAACAGATTTACATCAACTGAAAAGAAGAAAATATTATTGAGTGATATTTCTTTTCAGTGTTTTTCTCAAGTTCTGAATTTCTCATACCTCTTGTTTTTGTGTTCAGTCCCTTGCTGTTTCTTACTTTCTCTCACTTTTTTCCTAGTGATCTGTATTTCATAGAAGCTATAGAAGTGGAGTAAATTAAAGATCTTCATGCAGGCTTTACAGTAGAAGCTGAACTTCTGGAGTGATCTCTTTTCCCAGTACTACCTCTGTGTCAGCCAGACACACTATCACTCACTATCAGCTTTTACAAACTGCATCGTATTTACTAAATCACACAGAAGAAACAAAACCTTTTCACCTTTCTTGGGCACACTTTCAATGTGCAGTCAGTGCAAAATTTTACCAACAGCAAGCTCTTTTGATTAATGGCCTGCTTCTCTCTTGTGCTTTCAGTGCTAGGCTCTCAGAATACCTTGCAAAAAGCAAGGACTGATTTTGACACACTTCTGTGTTGATGTCCAGAAGGAGTGCAGGAAGGCTGGCACAATAACCTGGGCACAGCCCCATGAAGGCTGGCCATGGCACACACACATGGCATGGCATGGCACTTGGGTGGCCATGGCACACACACATGGCATGGCATGGCACATGGCTGGCCATGGCACACTGACATGGCATGGCATGGCACATGGCTGGCCATGGCACACTGACATGGCATGGCATGGCACATGGCTGGCCATGGCACACACACATGGCATGGCATGGCACTTGGCTGGCCATGGCACACACACATGGCATGGCATGGCACTTGGGTGGCCATGGCACACACACATGGCATGGCATGGCACATGGCTGGGCATGGCACACTGAAATGGCATGGCATGGCACATGGCTGGCCATGGCACACACACATGGCATGGCATGGCACTTGGGTGGCCATGGCACACTGACATGGCATGGCATGGCACATGGCTGGGCATGGCACACACACATGGCATGGCATGGCACATGGCTGGCCATGGCACACACACATGGAGCTGATGGTGGGGAAGTTTCTCCCTTCCACAAGTCAAAGAGAAGCCCAGCCTGGTCCAGCAGGTCCCTGTGCTCACAGGAGCCCTCCTGGCAGGCCCCTTCCTGGCTGCAGCCTCACATCAGGGGGACAAAGAGGCACTGACTGGGCACCCCAGCTAATGTTACATTCAGAATGGGATAAAGTGCAAAGCAGAGAGAGAATCTGAGAATTAGTTTTACCATGAAGCTTTGATTGCCAAGACAGGAGTGTTGACTCCATTATAAGTTAGTAAAAGCATTTGAAAACATTTCAAAAATACCCACACAGACCTCTGTAAATTGTACTCAAAGGTGATAATGATCTGCAGAGGTCCTTCCTCTCACTCATTTGTGACACAGGAAAATGGTAGCAACCTTTCCAAAGAGGGAAATTTTGTTCATCTGACCAAGTACTGCACCTGAATGCTTATGCTGGAGACTTATCCAAATCTCATCCAAAGTGTCCTGATAGCTAGGAGTCTAATGGGGCTTTATAAATCCATGTTAATCACTCTGTAGCAATGTCTTTAGGTGTGAAAAGAGCCCAGGACCACTGAACTGTGGAAACTTTTGGAAGAGAGGTTTCCTAGAAGGATCTCTGACTCCCTCCCCTGCTGCCTTGATGAGCAGGGTAGGGCAGGAGGAACAACTCTCATTGCTGAGATCAGGTCCAGCTCCCCTTCCAGCTCCTTCAATTTGAATATTTTATATTCAAATCAAATAGCAGTGTCTTACTTTTAAAGGGGGAAATGGATATATGGAATCAGTGCTCTAAAGACATGTCAATAGAGGAGTTTTGTTCTCTCTTCAGCTACAGCAAACAAATCTGCTTGAACACAGGTCCCTCTTTGTGAATTCCTGTCAGCACTGGAACATGGCAAGGCATGTCTTGTCTGGCTCTGGATCTAAACTGCACTAATTGCTTTCACCTCCTCCCAAGCAGAGAGAGATAGAGCACTGTGTTCACTGAAAAATGTCACTTCCAGCATGTGGTTGGCATAATGTTTCATAGAATTTACTTAAAAAATGTGTTTCTGACCAGAAACAGAAGACTAAAATACCTAAAGCGTCTCTCCACGCCCTCTCCGTGATTCATTCTTGCACTTAGAGATTTGAAGCTATTTTAGATAAATGAGACAAAAAGAACCTACCAGATCAGGATGATTTCACATATGGATGTTTGTACATTAATACATTCCCAGTCTGACTGTGTGGTGTGAGCAGACCCATTAACTTCAAAGGGAACTGCAGCTGTAACTGTATTTATAGGAATATAATATTAATTAAAAATTCTCATGTGCTATGGGATAGTTTGTGTAAAAGAATCCTTTCCACTTCTCCAATTATTTTCCTAACAGTTACGAATTCTATGCTAAATGTCTAAGAAGTTTGGACAAAAATGCATTGAAGCAATCTCTTCATTGCAAGCTAAAGCATGCATAGCAAATGTACTGCACTTTTGCCTGCAGTAATTGCAGATCACAGTCTTTAGAGAGATCTATTTCGCTTGATCAGGTAATCACATAAATTAGACCATGTTTGCAGGTCACTGTGAGACTAATTATGAAAATATATGAACCATGATGTATTTTTTTTTCTCTTTGAATCTTTATATAAGACCTTGCCACTGACTTTATTTGTAGAAGAAAAAAAGCCATTAGATTATGAGATATTGCTGTTTATTACTTGTATTACAGTGGCACCAGGCTGCCTCACATTAGATGACATTTCCATTATATAACGAATTAGGAACTTTGTGTAGATTACAGCCCAAAGTGGAAGACAAATCAGGGAATTGCTCAGAGTTCCTCATTTCCAGTGGCAAGAAAAAATAAAAAAAACCTGGCTGATAATGTGATCTTCTGAACTGAAGTGATATAATTAACATAGGCACAGACACAGTCCCCTTCCTGCTCTGAAAGACAAGGCATTAGTTTCATATTAAGCACATGTTACCCCTTTGGAACAAACAAGGACATATTTTTAAGATTAAATAGGATTCTCCAGGGCTTTCTTAACAGGCGATCACGACGACTTGTACACAGTCACCCAGGGAATTTATTACATACAGGATATAGGAATTCTTAAATCACAGTGAAGTTTATCAGCTCTGAGATTTCCCTATCTTCCACAAAATCAACTGAAAAATAATTTCTTTAGATATTAGATACTCTTGTAATTCCTGTAACAATTAAGTTGCTAGTTACATGTAAAAAAGTATCTAATCTAGTCACTTCCATTTTGCTTGCTAGCACCAGACAGAAATTATATTTTCCAGAATCCAATAACCCAAAAATATATAGCTGAGAATTTCTGAGAGGGTGCCTAGAGCTGAGAATCCTACAGCTTGGCTGGGACATGAAAGATGACAGCCAAGGCAGCAGAGGAAAAGATGGTGTTTGCTGTTAGTTTGATAATAAGAGGGTGAGTGCTCCAAAGCTGGCTCACAATTCTCCAGTATCTTGCAATAACTAAAAAGTCTTTTCACAGGAATACAATAACGCATTTTATATAAAAGTTATAATTTGGTAACCTTTCACAATTTCACTGCCTCCATTTCATTGCACAGAACCATGATGGGGTCCCTTTTAAATGCTGAGAGATAAGAGATTGATAAAAGAAAGGAAGTGTGAGAGGGGAAAAAAAGGTAAAAGGTTTCTGCTCAGGGTTTTAAATTAATACATTATTGATCAAAACTTGAATCAGAAAAGTTCAATGATTTGGTCACCACTAGCCTTTATTCCTTCCATCAATTCATATGCAGTCAATATCCTATTATATTGCTGCTTTGAAAGGATGTCTAGAGGAATAATGTGCTTGAACAATGCATTCCAGTGAACCTACCTGATTGTAACTATGGGATTCATTTTTCTCCCAGTTATCCAAAAAATAAATAGGATCTATAAAACGCACAAATGGCACAGGTACTATTGCAACAGTTTGGGCACTACTATGTAGCTGACACTGGTGAAATCTGTACCAATGTCCATCTTAAAGCATGAAGAAATTATTTGATCTTCTTTACACATACATATATATATATATATATATGTATCTCCTTGAGTAAATGCTTCTGCTTCTTATTGATTCCCCAGGAAACAGATCTTCCAAGTACCTTAAGCCAGCGTTAACATTCTATGTCACTTCATTCACCGTATCATGTCGAAATTAGCATTAGGTGATTATAGCTCAATGTAATTAGCTGCATATATTAGAAGAGCAGAAATGCACCCTGCTGTTGATTACCTTAATTTTCAGTCAGCAGTGGCAGACACACATTTCCCTGGTGCTCAGGGCAGCAATATGGGCTGAGCTCTCTGTGTCCGTGGTGTTCCTGCTCCAGGGCAGGCAGTGCTGGGGGGGCACAGCACCCTGCAGGCCATGGGCACCTTGTTCAGGGCCCTGGAGCTTCCACATCCATCACTGGGGCTCTGAGGTTCCCCCCAGCATCCCTGCCAGTGGAAGCCATAGCATGCTCCAGGGTTCAGGGTGGTTTGCCCAATAGCACACAGAACAATAGCCATAAAAAGACAGTATGGTAATATCAAAGAAAAATAAAAAAACTCCTTTAAAAAATAAAACAGGGACTTTTCAGTTAGAAACCAGTTATTGTTAAGAATAGTTAATAAAGATAACATAGAAAAACCTACATACCCATGGTGGTGGTTAATAGCATAACAGTGAGTGTTAGATGTGTTGTTTGTCTGCTCAGTTACAAGGAAAGTACATTTAATCTTTTGATTCCTTGGAAAATGCTTACTTGAAGACAGCTGGACTGGGAACAAAGTACCAGACAAACGATTTCATTTTGCTTTTTTATATGAGCAATTAAATAAAAAAGATACCAGTTCTGTTGATTAGCTAGAGTTGTGCAACACCTTCTGCTAACTTGCAGCAGATCTGGCTCTACAGAGAAATGAAAGAGTTCAGAGGAACAGATTTGCCTTTGCTTTTCCCTTTTCCCAATATTCTTTGTTTTACTCTTCCTTTCTTTCGCATTTCCTTTTTTTCTTTTGCTGTTTTTATCTTCTCTCTTTATTGTAGCCAGAAAAGCCAGAGAAGCTGCAAGACAATGAGGCCCTTACCAAACAACAGGGTGGCAGGGATTTTGTGGCTAGCAACTTCCCATCACCTTTGCTAGGCACATTAAACGCCACAAAAGTGTTAGTGTGATGGGAGAGGTATGAGCAAGCAGTCCAGCTCCCTCCTTCCCCTCCCTCTGACTTCCCTCAAGGGAAGGGAAAGGAGTACCTGCCTGCCTGGAAGCTCTGGGGATGTGATAGGGATGAGATTGCCTGACCTTGGTTTCCACAGAGGGGAAATCAGTGTTCTCAGGGCCCTTAAGCCTGGCTTGTGAAGGCTGGCATGGTTGGCTGTGTTACAGTAATTGCCATTTAAATTACCTCTTGCCATCCACTACATGGATGACAACTTTCTGCTGCAGTGCCAGGCTTTCAAAGGCTGACACCCTGACTTTCTTCCCTCACCCTTAGGCTGAGAGGGGTGAGTATGAGCATTAATGAACATGGAACTGGATCTGCTGCCTGCTCTAGTATTAAGGAAATTCAGTTTACAGCCTGACTTCTGTTGTCTGAGGAGGTTCTAAAGAACTTTTTACCAGTTTGGTTTTGTAACTTGCTAGTGCTTGTGTGTATGTACCATAACTTCCAGTAAAATGATATATTAATCTTCCACCTTCAGAAGGTTCTACTGGAGAACCACTGGGGTATCAGGAAAAATGAATTATAAAAATCAGTAGTGAACAGAAAAAAGGGACTACTAAAAATGGAAGATTTTAATTGACCACTTCAGCCTTCTTTAGAACTTTGGTTTGGTTCAAGGCAAAATCAGTAAGAAATAGCTGATTCCTAAAATGAGAGGTATGCTATACATTGATTAATAGCTACAAAGAATTTCTCTGTGCATTTTCTTATCTGGTTGCAGTGGTAAATCATTAAGTGTGAATCCTTTCTTTTGCTACTCTTTTTGTAATCAAAGATAATAATTCAGATTACAACATGTTCCTTTGTGCAAAGATTAGAGCAACAGCTATGGAAGGCAAGACTAAGTAGGGTCAAGCCATTTAGTACCACGTAGTGTGTTTTACAGCAGTTGCATTGTTGTTATCAAAACTTGTTCTAAACTGACCCATGTTTTGTCAAACAGCTGGGCTGTCTTTTATGCAATTTCATTGTTAATTTCTTTGCAGTGGACCATCCTAAGGCTTCAGCCATGGGCATGTTCACAGGGAAAAAGGGCAGAAATATATCGGGGGTTTTATTTGCTGCTGTTTCTTACTTGTTGCTCATGACTAAACTGCTGCTAGGAAAATGATCATTTTTGGTGTCTGTATTGTTCTGCACATGCAAGAGGACACCATTCATTTCACCACACTGCAAAGGATTCCAAGACAGAAATTTAATTTTGCATTCAACCTGAAGTTTGAAAGAAATTGTTTCTTTGAATTCATGGCCACTACAGATCTCTTTGTCCAAGTCAGAATTTTATCTGACTGCTTGCCCAGAGGCCAAAGAAAATAATCAGCAAACCTAAGAGTATGTTCTATAGAGTGTGTTATAAGATAAGGAAGTAGGGCACAGATTCCAATCTTCAGTAGCCAAACCATGTGGAAATGTGAGAACTCCTTCAACTATGTAAGATGAACTATCTAGCTCTCAGTTTGGCAACAGAAGACTTACGCACTGAAATTATTTGAAAACAATGAAGATCATTTAAATAAAAGCTGTGAGGCTTCAGAAGCTCAGTGGGGAAGACCACAATGTTTCCCACTGTCAATAAACTCAAATACCAGATCATCACACACACTGGGGCATATTGTGAGTTGGAACAGACTGCAAGCAGGATGGCAGGAGAGGCAGAGCAGGGCCCTGTTTGTACAGCTGCTGTGACAAGAATGATGGTGGCTGACTTTGTGTTTCATGCAAATAGACTCTGAAACCTTACTGGGCTCCCAGTTCAAAAGAATCCCTTTGGGGTGTAGTTTGGACAGGCTGCCTCTCTCACTGCTGCCCCAGGGGCTTGTGCAGCCCTTACAGACAGCAACAGCGACGTGTGCAGGTGATGTGGCAGTGGGGTGAGTGGTGTCCCCACACACCATGTGCTTATGTAGGGGCAGTGACCTGCTCCCCCACCTGGACAGCTGCCATCCTCCCCCTCCCCAGACACATAGCTCCAAATATCCTTGCTGTCTGCAGCCCTTGCTGCTCCCCTGCGTGTGCCCAGCTGCATTCCCTGCCCCACTCCCTGTGGAAGAGCTTCTCTACATCACACCTTTTCTCCTACCTTACCCTGATTTGCCTCTTCTCTTGTCCTGAGCAGGAAATCAATATTCTGGCACCTGTGGGTTCTGAACAGATGACTTGGAAACATTGATCTGGGAACATTTTCTGGGGAGAAAAGGTTTGTACGCCTGTGTTAAAAGCTCTGCCAAACAGAAAACACTGGACATAAAACACATCAGTGCCTCTTACAGAAAGCCTAAAATGTCAGAGGGAAAAGGGAAAGTAATAGTCAATAAAAGTTGGAAAGTGAATTTGATACCAAATTTCTAGGGAAATAGAGTCCTTTCTTTTCTTTTTCAGGATGGATTGGTTTACATCTGAACTTTTCCTTTCAAAATGGTGGCATATTTGAATTTATTTTCATTAATTTATTTCCAAGCCAATGTTTCTGTTGGTATCTAATGTTATTGATGATGTAAATATTTCTGTTTTAAAGATGGCAAATTAGTACATAGAACTAATAGGAGCAGGTCCATTATCTCTGCAGCAAAGAGGGGTGAAATATATAGGCAGAGAGGTCCTTCAAACACACTTTCAAGTCTTTACTAAAATACAACTAAAAGGTATTGTATGAAACAATATGCCCCATTAAAATCTCACCATATACTCTTGCTATGAACATCTTCCCTTCCTAGCACAAAATTTAGAAATCCCTGGAATCACTTGCATCTTTTTCTCTGCAAAAAAATTCAGAAATCCAAGGACAGATATGACGGAATTATTCTGGTTCTCACTGCAGCTGAAAAAATCTCCTCTGTTCTTATTAAAAATAATCATTATTATTTCATCAGGTAATGTCAGTGGCAAACCCACAGAATTATGTTCTGTTGCCTTTCAGCGCGTTTAGAACAGAAAAATAGCTCTTTTTCCTCAGATATTTGAAAATAAGTGTCCTCTGGAAATCTGGATTTCCCTAGAGATTTGAAAGTAAATGTCCTCTGGAAATCTGGCAAGATAAAAGAGCTTCAGACAATACCAAATTAAAGCCCAGCAGACACAGTTCTTACATTGCTGCAGTGAAGCCAATCCTGCACTTCAAAGCATTTAATTTTTCAAGGTGAAACTGAGGATCTAGTTGCATTTTCCTGTGCACTTCAATGACTAAAAATGCAGTTCAACCCACTTGTGGCCTCAAAACTGTCAATGAGGGCTTTCCCAAGGAAAAATCCAAAGTGGTCTGACAACAGAACATAAAGCAAAGTCTCAGTGGCTTCAGGAGCCCTTAAACACTGCATATTAACTGCAGGGGCTGTTCCACCCTTGAGGACACAAAGTTGTGCACATGTCTCTTTAGCACAGACATATATTAACCCAAGTGCTTCTTTCTTACTTTTTCTCTACTTAAAACGAAACAGTCTAAAGGCCAACAAGCTGAAGGGAAGTGTTTCTGGTTACCTAGCTACTGGAAAAACACACTCATCTGTAACACTAAGAAATATCTTTGGACAGAGCTGTTCTCCTTCAGCTATTTCCAACCATACAGTAGTGGAAAGGTTGTTTTAAAACTATAGATAGAACAGGTGTTCTCTAATGCATTTGTAGATCTTAATCTCCTGAAAATTATCTTGAAGAAAAAAAAGTTACATCTAATTTTGTGTCAAGATCCAACCATATATTTTACCTTCCACTATATCTACTGTAAGGAAGTGCTATAGTGCTCTGCTATTGTCAGTACTTGGAGGATGTATTCTGACATGCTAGTGTTCCTCTGCCTGAGAATTAACATAAGAAAATCCACTTGTGTTTCCTCAAACCAACAGCCTCTTTTATTGTCCAGAGCTTTCTTTTATTATCAGTTCAAAACTCTGGGGTCAAGACAGCTCTGTGGTCTATCTGTGTCCTCTCAGACTCTGAACCAAAAAAAAAGCCTGCACCCTAGGATAGCTCCAATGGCTTGTAAGTTCCTGTCAGTCAGACCAGAGACTAGTTCACAGAGCTGAGCTAGACACTGTAATTGTATATATTTTCAGAACAAATCAGCTTGCAATGCAAAAGTATTCTTTCCCTGAACAAGATAAATTACATCTTCTTTGCTAGAATGTCATTCCTTCCCCCGAATCCGTTTCCACGCATCACTTTAGGCACCCAGGCCCCCTACAAACATCAGCTGGTATTTTGCAGCCATGCCCCAGAGAGATGGGAAGGGTCCCCTGCCTCTGGTCTCGTTTGCTTGGGTTTCTGACCGGCTCTGAGGCAGGGGCTGCGATTCCTCGCTCGTGGGGAGAGCAGAGCCGCCGGAACCGCACCCAGCGTGCAGGCACTGCCTGACAGCGCTGCGGCCGCTGGGACGGTCGCGCCTCCGAGTCTCGGCCACTCCCTGCTGCTGCTGCTGCTGCTGCTGCACCATTTGCTTTTAGGCACACCCAAAGCTCACAGCTAGGCCACAGTGGTCTCTGGTTCTGCCCTCTTCCTGTCCCTGTGTAGGGATGGAGCTTTCAGGAAGCTCTTTGCAAACCTTCCAGCATTGCAAGCTCCTTTGCCCTCGGTGGATCCATGCCATGGACTCCCTCACGGCTGGCTTCACAGCACACACTCAAGTGTGCTCTTCTAAAACCCAGGGTCCTTGTCCCCTTCAGCGTGCTCAGCACGACCTTTAACTCCACGGTGCTGTGCAGCTGGAGCAGCAGGACAGGGACCTTTGCAGCCGGAGCTGCCCTTGTTCCTCTCTGTCCGTGCCCAGAACGCAGCGCGGAGGAGAACGGCAGCAGGGCCCTGCGTGTCCCCGGGCTCAGGTTTTGCGCCGCTTCAGCACCAGGGAGACGCGGGGTCAAGTGAAAAACTCAAACTGTTTATTAAGGGACAGCCAAGGGAAGGGGTGAGCTGGGAGGTGAAGAGGGGATGGGCAGGGCCTGAGGGCTGCAAGAAATGGGGCTGCCAACAGGGAAAGAAATGGCAGGAGCTGCTGGAGCTTCCACAGGCTCAGCTCTGAGCAGCAAGAGCTGTGCCTGGAGCTCCAGCTGGTCCATCCTGCTCCGCAGGTGCTCCCATCTTCAGTGGGCACTGGAAATCGCCAACGGACACCGGTACATCTGATCCAGCTGATGAACAAAGTTCTGCAGATCTTCTTTCGAAGGTCAGCTGAAGCAGGATGCTGGTGCAGGACGGCCTCTCTTCTTCCTTCAGGGCTTGAAGAGCTGGAAGAGAGAGGAACAGAGCCACGGTCAGAGGCCAGATTGAGGCAATGCAAGGAAAGCCTCCTGCCAGGGCCATCCCAGCCGGCTCTTGCCATGGCCAGGAGGGAGCGGGAGACAAGGGCTTGGGCCGGAAGGTGCTGGCCACGGATCCCCCAGGTGTCCCTGGAGGCTCTGCGGGCTCTGCCGCCGCCGCCGCTCGTCCGCACAGGGAGCAGAGCCCTCCGCAGCCCGGGCACGGATTGTAGCTGCGGGGCCGGGAGGTGCAGCTGCCCCCGGCGGTGCTCGCTGCCACGCGGCTGCCCCGACTCACCCTCAGCGAGGACCTGGAGCTCCTCCTTCTGCCCCGTCACGAGCACTCCGGCCAGCCCTGGCAAGACAGAGCCCGTGGCGGCGGCGGGCGGCATAGCTGGCCGACACGGGCGCTGGCAGCCCTGCGGCCGCACGCCCTCCTGCCCGGGCAGGGCTCCCGCCGGCCCCTGCCGCACGCTGCCGCCCGAGGGCACGGCCGCGGCAGGGCGGCGGCAGCGCCGAGGGCGGCCGGGGCTGCAGCGGCCCGGGCGCCGCTCCCGCTGCCGGGGCAGCAGCCGGGCCGGGGGCAGGGAGGGAAGGGAGGGAGGGGCGCCGGGCTCGTGGCTCACCGATGATCCTGACGGCCGCCAGTCGCACGGGCTTCTGCGGGCTCCGCAGGTGCGGCAGCGCCCAGCGCAGGTGCTCGGCCGCTCGGCTCTCGTCCTGCAGCAGCTGCGGGGAGCGCCAGCAGGGAAGGCTCGGCGTGGGCTCTGCCCCTCGGCCGGGCGCTCCCTGCGCCCAGCACCGGCCGAGCCGGCCCGCACGGCCCGGGGCAGGGAGCGGCCTGGGGGGGCGCAGGCCGGCGGGCCCGGCTGCGGCGCCGGGCAGGGCCACAGCTGCCAGCGCCCCGCACCGAGCACCGGGGGCAGGGCTCGGGCTCCCGGGCTGTCCTTACCAGGCTCTCGGCGAACTTCATCCGCTGCTTCTTCGTCAGCAGCTCCTCGAGGTCCCCCCTCCTCAGGAAGCGTGCCGCACAAAGCAGGGCTTCGCCAGAGGCCTGGAGAGCGGCAGAGAGCTGCAGGTGGCACCAGACCCGCGTCCCTGCGCCACGGCCAGGGAAGGCTGGAGCCCGCCAGGCGCCAGGGCAGGAGGCGGCCGAGCCCCCTGCCAGGGATGCGGCAGCATCGCACAAAACCTCACCTCGGCCACCTGCAGGTTCTCATCGTGCCAGCACAAGAAGAGAGGGAGCAGGCTCTGGTTCACGATTGTCGTGAGACACTCCTCCTCCCCTTTCGCTATCAGCTCCATCACCTTGACGAAGAGCTGAATGGAGAGCAGCTGCACGTGGCTGTTGTCCTGGAAGGAAAGGAAAAGTCCTAAGCACCAACTGCTCCAGGCCCATTGGGGCAAAGGCCCAAAACTGCACAGAATTTCCAGGCAGCGTCCAGTGCCCTTGGCTGGGGGCACAGAGCCCTACATTCTCAAAGTGTGGCAGGAGGGGCTCAGCCATCTTCAGGGCGGGGACGCTGCGTAGCACGACGGCTTTGTCCTGGAGCGTACGCGTGAACACAGAGAGGCTCATCTCGACCATCTCTGGGTCTGGATCAGCCAGCAGCTGCACCAGGTCTTGATACAGGCGGCGTATTCCTCGTCCCTGCGTGCAAGACCGGATTGTGCTGTGAAGCCGTGAAGGGCCGCAGCACCAACAGCTGCTTGGGGCACTGGGGCAGCTGAAGCGGGAGGCAGGAGAGCTGGGAGCAGCTGCCTCTGCTGCCAAAGGCCAGCCAAGGCCAGAGGTCTGCGTTGCCCAGCCCCACGATGCTGCCAGCGGGGCTTCAGCCACTGCCCCCTTCTCACCAGCGAGGGCTCCTTGCTGAGCACCACGAGGCCTCGGAGCGCCAGGCGCTCGCTCTCCGTGCACACATGGGGCAGGTACCTGGACAGCAGCAACAGGGCACTGGGACCGTGTTTGCTCAAGTCCAGGCACTCCAGGAGCTGAAAGGCACAGGAGGGCAGTGCCAGGGGAGCCGGCGCCAGGAGCCCGGAGCCGCACAGGGCCGGGCCCCGGCAGCAGCAGCGGGCGCGGGCGGCGTCCCAGGCGGCCGCAGCCTCGAGAGGCCCGAGAGCCGGGAGGTAGCTCAGCCAGGCAGCGCTGGCCATCAGGCTCACCTCCACAAAGAAGGCCAGGGCAGGCAGACGCCAGCACAGCTGCTTCTCCATGAGCAGGCTGAGCAGCTGCGAGGCCATGAAGGGACACAAGGGCCTCAAGCCACGGCACACCTCCCTGGCAGGGGAAAAAGGCACCAAGGCCCTGAGCCTCCCAGGGCGGGCAAACCTCTCCCAGGAGTGACTCACAGAGGTCTGATCTTTCCCCAGCACTCTGCAAGGGCACATGGGCCCCTTGGGAGGCGGCTGCTCCTGGGCATCCTCCTCTCCCAGCCTTTTCCAGTCTGCTCGGCCCTCCCTCGCTGACAAGGCCCTCTCGCTTACAACCCCGGCGACTGTGTGGGGTACTGCGGGCACAGGGCACAAATGCTGGCGGTGGTGGCAGGAGTAGGGGATCTCACCTGGCCAGCAGACCTGCTCCATAGTGCTGGATCTCGACATTGAGCAGCTTCTGCCAGACCCGCTTGTGCTCCAGAGCCATCTGCTTCTTCCCGTCAAAGCCCAGGCGGGAGAGCAGATCCTTCATGGTCTGCACTGTAAACCTGCGTGCCGAGCAAAGGCCAGGTCACACTGGGAGCGCTGGCCCTGGCCACGGGGGCGTGGGAGGGACAGGGCGACTGGCACCTGTTGGGCTCGCTGGGAAGGCCGTGTTCCTCCTGGCACGCTCTCCAGAAGCTCTGGGTCTCAACGTCCCCTGGCATCTGCTCTGTGGTGATGACAATTTGCCGGAGCAGAGCCAGGAAGAGCTGGGGAGAATGCAGGAGAATGGCGTAGTGCCACTCTGACATGGGGACAATCCTCCAGAGCACCAGAGTTGCCTGCAAGAGACAAAGCAGCCCAAGGCAGCGCTCAGTGCCAGGGTGTCCATGAGGCAGGGCCCGAGGGGAGACGCAGGGGGAGCACCCAGCCTGCTGCCCCTAGGCCAGCTTTCAGCCCAGGCAGGGAGCTGAAGGCTGGGGAGAGCTGCTGGAGAGGCCACCTGGAGGGCGAGCAAAGGCCAGCTCTAGAAACTCACAGCCAGGGCAGAGATGGCCTCGTTGTCCCCGCTGCAGAAGAAGCCGCTGTAGGGTGGCTGCTCCTCCATGGCAGAGAGCAGCCATGGAAGCACCACCTGGGCGGCCACTTCTGACGTGCCGATGGCTCTCCACATCAGCGCGGCGGCTCTGTGGGAGCAGAGCTGTGCGTCAGCACCGTGCCCCGTGCGGCTGCGTGGGGCCGGGTGACAGAGCCCCGGTGCCCTGAGGGGCAGGGAGGGAGCATGGCAGAGACTCAGCAAACAGAGGGGCCCGAGGCTCCCGCAGCTCTCCGCCTGTCTGGCAGAGCCCGCGCGACAGGCTGGACAGGGCCAGGGGCCCTAGGGGCCAGTGAGCACCGAGCTCTTGAGGCAGTTGTGCCCCGTACCTGTCACACGTCGGGGCACAGCATAGGAGGCTCATCACCACTGGAGCAGGGTGTTCCTCCGTCAGGCTCAGAATCTCCATTTGCAGCCCGGCGTCCACGGTGACACAGGACGCCAGCCTCTGGAGAATGTCCCTGACCGTGGCTAGCACCTGGGGGAGGCGGCATGGGGAAGACTTGGAGCGCTGTCCAAAGCAGCAACTTCCCCAGCTTCCCCCAAGAAGTGCTCGCCTTCCCAGCCCACTGTGATGGCCTCAAAGGCTGAGGGGGCCCAGCAGCTGTAGCTCGAGGGGCCACGTGATCCTGGGAGGCCTTCAGCCCTGGCCCCAGGCTGCTTACCTGCTGTGGAGAAGCGCCACGCTTCTGGAAAAGCTCCAGAGAGGGTGGAGGAGTCAGGGACAGTGTGGGCATGGCGTCACTCGCTGGCATGCCCTGAGCCTGGGTGTCGGTGGTGGCCGTGCCCTCAGTCAGGGCCACGTCAGCCTCCGCCCTGCCCTCGGCCGTGTCCTGCTCAGAGGCTGCTGCGAGCTCAGAGGACGCTGAGCCGGCAGCAGCCTGTGCCCGCAGCTGGCCGGGCCTGCAGTCAGGCTGGGCCGTGCCCTCGGTGCCGGTGCCGCCGCTCCTTCTGCGGCCCAGGCGCAGGAGCCTCCGCAGTGTCTGCAGCAGAAGGAAGGGCGGGAAGAAGAGAGGGACGTTCCATGGCCTGCTCCAAGCGCGGGGCTCGGCCGGGCAGTGCCAGCAGGCCCGGCCCAGGTGGGGACGGCCGCAGGTACCTGTGCTGCTCTGCGGAAGCGGCCACGGGTGGGCTCCTGCTCTTGAGTTCGGTCCTTGGCCGCATCTGGCAAAGAGCGAGTGCAGCCAGAGCTGAGGGGCCGTGGGAGAGGCTGGAGAACACAGCCCAGCCCTGCGCTCCCCTGGCAGGGACAGCCCCCCGGGTGCCCAGGGGATGGAGCATGGCCATTGTGGGGGCAGCCCTGGCCCCTGTCCCATCCCGTCCATGGGCACGTCCAAGGGATGGGATGGGATGGGATGGGATGGGATGGGATGGGATGGGATGGGATGGGATGGGATGGGATGGGATGGGATGGGATGGGATGGGATGGGGCCAGGCCGGCTGCAAGCACCTGCCCTGCGGCCTAGCTCCGCCACTCACCGTCCTGCAGCGGTGGCAACTGCTCTGGCTCTGCAGGCTGCTGCGCTGGGGCAGCTGCAGGGCCATTCTTTTTCTTCCCCCGAAGCCCCTTGAACGGGCCGAGCAGTCTGCCCGCCATCTCGCTGTCTGACCTCGAGGGCACCTTCGACACAGATGCCCCGTCAAGGGTCCGAGTCAGCGAGTGCCGCAGTCCTGCCTTGCAGGTGCCTGCGACAGAGGAGCCTCAGGAAGACTGCAGGACAGCAAGTCCTGCACTCTGCTCTCGAGGGCTCCTGCCACAAGGACAGGAGACTCCTCTTGAATGATGGTGGTCACCAAGCCCCACGGCCTGGCCACGAGGGCACGGGCCGCAGGGATGGGAGATGCCTCGGAAAAACTCCGAGTCACCGAGTCCCGAGGTCTGGCCGCGAGGCCAGCCGCAGGAGGAACGCTTCGGAAAAGCTCCGGGTCAGCAAGGAACGAGCCGGCTGTGCGGGGGCTCCTCACAGCACTGCTCTGTCCCGTCCTTTCCCGTCGCATGCACCGAGCACTGTGGCGTGGCCACGGCGCCGCCAGAACCTATGTCAGCGTGTGTCACAAAGGGCTGCTCACGCACCCCATCCCACTCGGTCCCTCGGTGACCCTTCCGCACCGTGTCACAAAGGGCCCTTGGACACGCTGCCACGTGCCCCGGGGCCGCCCCCTCCCCACCCAAGGTGCCCCCGGCTGGAAGGAATCCCTTGCCCCGAGTGTCTGACGCAGGCCTGGACACACCAAGCCCGGCCAAGTGCTCAGGAAAGGACTCTCCACGGTGCCCGGCCCGCACAGCCCAGCTCGGTGCCGGCCCTGGAGCAGAGCAGCTTCCAGCAAGAGGCAAACGCGTCTTGCCAAGAGTTCAAACACACCAGAGAGGGAAGATGGCATCAATGTGTGCATAAAGGCCTTTGAAATCACAGCTCTCTGAGAGGCGTTTGGGGCTCTTGGCTGGACAGAGATGATCCGGCTCTGTCCTGTGTTCGGGGGGGGAACACACCCTGCCGCTGGTGCTCGGCTTGGTCTCCACAGGCCCAGGCAGATGCCAAAGCTTCTCTTCACGGCCTTCTCCCTTCCCACGCCCCTCTGCCAAGTGCAAGGGGCCTCAAGGACGGAAAGGAGCTCAGGGAGCCAAAGGGAGACAGCTGCACCTACCTCACTGGGGGCTCCTGGGGAAGCACTTTGCTTGAGAAGCAAGCCCATCTCTTCCAAAGGCATTTCCCCAAATGCCCACATTTCCCAGGGAACACCAACACACACTTAAGAAACCCTGGCAAGGCTGAATTACTTCTGCTCCTTGCAGCACAGGCACTCCAGCTGCAGCTCATCCTCCTTCCCCCGAGTCTGTTTCCACGTGTCCCTTGTGGCGCGCAGCCCCGGGCCCCCTATAAACGAGAGCTGCCCGCTGCCTCCTCACGTGCCTGAGCTCCTGCCCGTGCTCAGGGCACCAAAACCAGGCTGTTCCCAGCCTGGGAACACAGCCCTGCTCCCACAGGAGGCTCTCGTGAGCCCCTTCCCCACTGTGCACAGCCCTTCTCCTGCCCACCCAGAACCCTCTTGGCACAGCAGAGCACAAGCTGGCCGGCTCTGGGCTCAGCACAGCCCAAACACAGGCGCAGGAGGACGCAGCGGCTGTTTTGCTGCCATGCCCCAGAGAGATGGGAAGGGTCCCCTGCCTCTGGTCTCGTTTGCTTGGGTTTCTGACCAGCACTGAGGCAGGGGCTGCAATTCCTCGCTCGTGGGGAGAGCAGAGCCGCCGGAACCGCACCCAGCGTGCAGGCACTGCCTGACAGCGCTGCGGCCGCTGGGACAGTCGCGCCTCCGAGTCTCGGCCACTCCCTGCTGCTGCTGCTGCTCCATTTGCTTTTAGCCACACCCAAAGCTCACAGCTAGGCCACGGTGGTCTCTGGTTCTGCCCTCTTCCTCTCCCTGTGTAGGGATGGAGCATCGCTGTGCGTTCAGGCTGCTGTCCTGCGGCAGCTGTGGGCTCTTTCGACCCTCTGAGGAATCTGCCCACCATGCCCCACTCTGGCTTTGCATCCACTGTGAAGAAAGTGGCCTTGGGAAACCTCCGAATCAACAAGTCCTGGTGCGAGATGGTGTTTCTGTGGCTTGCTTGCTTATTTTGACTTTTGTTAACATGAGAAGTGGATTTGGGCTCTTGAAGTCTTTAAAGCTTTTTTGAGACTCATGTGTTTACTGTGCTGAACGTGCAAGGTGATGCAGGGTGACATCTCAAAATTTTTGCAAGTGTCTTTAATCACCTTCATCATTGAATTTCTACCCTCTTCTCAAAAGCTGAATAATTCCAGGGTATTGCTAAGAGGGGAAACAGTGGTGTTAAGAGAATCCTTTTGTTGCCTAGCTAGTCAGTTTCCCAGCAACTGAGAGTCCACAAAAAGAAAAAGCATAAATACAAAGTACTTTCTTGCCTTTCTGGGACTTTTTGGTCCAGAATCCATCCTTCACTTGATCTATACACTTATTTTTATTACCACGATTTTCTTTTTTTAGAGTACTATTAATTTTCCAGGGACAGTGGTGTTCATTTTATACCTGTTTGTATATTATGTCTACTTTAAAAAATGGCAAAAATAAAAAATCTAAATGTTTTATGAATGCCTGAAGGCCCCCTATTAATATCCACATTGTGGCGTAGAGCAGTGCTGCCAAATAAACTTACACCATTAGCATCTATTGAGTTGTCTTGGCAACAGAAGAAGGAATCTCACCTCCCAGCATGACCGTGCTCAATGTCCTGTTTGTGACTGATTACAGGTAGTTATCTGCTACCATATATGAAATGCGTGGTGATTTCAGGATGGGATTTTCATTCCGGATATGTTGGATTTGCAGTCTTCAGTCTTTTGGAAATGTTATGCATAAACTGATTTGCTTTGCTGGACTCTGGCTATGCTCAGCTGTCTTGAAGTTTTACCATTGGTGGCTTCTCAAGAATATTACTAGAGTAAAGTCTCTCAGAGGCCTCTCAGAGCCATTTTCATATTTTCCCCTTTCTATATTTCATGTCATTTTCCTTTGTGTAGAATGCAAATGCGCACTGAAAAAAAAATGTTCAGTGCAGCTAAACATGCAGTGATCAAATACATATTTTTTCCTAGCTTCTCCTTCCCTGTTAAGATTATTAAAGCTGCTCTGAGTCTTAGCTTTTTACAGAGTATTTTAAAAATTATTGGGTCAGATAGAATATGAAAACTTATAGGAGAGAGAGTGAGATCGATTTGTCTCTGAATAGTTTCTTGCAGCAGTGGTAGCTCTTTGAACAGTAGTGTTACACTATCTAAGAGTACTTCTCATCTTGTTGTATTGCCCTTTCTTGCAGTTGTTTTTTCAAAATTAATCATAAAATCATGGAATATCCTGCATTGGAAGGGGTGCACAGGACAGCCCCAAGAAACCCACCATGTGCCTTACAGCATATCTTCCAAACACTCCTTGAACTCTGGCACATTTGGTGCTGTGACCACTTCCTGTCCTTTTTATCTTCTTTTCCATGGTCCCAGGTGTCCAGTGTTCTATTGAATAAAGAATCTGATAAATATAAGCAAATTATCGAGGTCCTTGGAACAACAGGCCTCACTTCCTCCATTCTTTTTAAAGAAATAAATCTTACCTTCCCCTGCGTTATATCCACTTTTGACAGAGGTAAGGCTCATGGGTAGAAGCAATGATAGCTTTTGGATAGCAATAGCAAGAACAAAATACATCCTTCAAAAACATGGGCCAATACCATAACATCAGTCCCTCTCCTGGCATGGTCTAAAAGACTGTAGTCCAGAAGTCAAAATTTCACTCACTCTGAATGTTAACATGAAGGAATAATATTCTCAGAGCTCTTCAGTACTGAAGGGTCACTACTGTGAGGTAAAGATCACAGAAATTCTCAACTATGACTTATGACTTTCTCAAAAAGAGAGGATGTGTAGTGAGAATTTTTACAGGTTCTCCAGACTTCATCCCTACAGAGTTTCCAGGGTAAAGATGCACATCAGAAATACAAATCAGTTCCCAGTTGTGGTATTCCCTGGCTGTGACGAGATTTCAGGATTCTTGGAAATACTTTTGCAAACAACTGACTCACTATAAACCCTATTGGACGTCTGTACTTTTGACTGATTCTGTAACCCTAAGAAACCTTACTTGTTTTAAGTCCGACAGAAGACTAATTTTGCTTTCTGAGCAACACCCCGAAGGCATTATGTCTTGCAGACCATGCTAAATAAATGAGCTGCCTGAAAAAATGGTATCTCTTGTGCATATTTCTGCTTTCTACAGAAGTGGCACCCTCTGAAAAGAAAGAGTTTGAGGAACTGATTTGTCAGCATCTTTAATATCCACGACAACTTCAAATAAAAAAGCTCAAAAGGAGAACTTGATATTTGGTGCTTTACAACGTCTTTTTTCACTCGTTTAAAGAGGTCTCAGCGCAAACACTTTCAAATCAATGCTCAGGACAGCCTCTTAAAATGTACTAGTATTAGAGCATTGCTGTTCAGATACCATCTTACAGTGAAAGAGATGAAAATACAGTTTCTCACCCGTTGTAGAACATACAAAATAAAGGAACTGATGATTTACCTTACAGTTGGCAACTTGCTGCCTTTAGGACACATAGCATGTTTAGAATAATAGATCTTTTCTTATTTCTTTTCTTATCTCTATGGAGGACTAAGATTTTTTTGTTGTTATTACAATAAAAAGCACCAGTCAGTATAGTGTATCCAATCCAGATCTTTCCTCCAGTCCCTTTCTGTCCCCTTCCCTGAGTCTGAGGTCAGAAGTCTCTTTTTAATTTGTGGTTGGCTTTTTTTTTCTCCCTATTTATCTGGAACTCCCTTTTTCTTCATTCACCCCAAGACAATAAATCACCTTTCTTTTAATCTCTCTCTACAAAATATTCACTTTTCTCCTTAACTTATAATTGGCTCTCTTGCTGCATGGCTCACTGTGATACTTATCTAAGAAAAGTTATATAATGAAGAGCATGGAAAAGACATCCTTACTTCTTAAAAACTTTTCTGAGCCTGGAGCTGTCTTGGCAGTATGTCAGAAAAATTACTCTTGTGTTTATGTTTCCAAAACAGTGTCAGGAAGAAGAAATCAGTCATCTCATGTCTGAATTGTTTAAAAAGGACGCTGCTGTTCCTGGCTGCTATGCTATCCACCCATGTCATGAAGATGGTCATTAGAGGAGTTCCTATGGAAAAAGAGTCTCTCCTGCTCATTGTTTGAGTTTCACACAAGAAACCAATAAATCACCATTCTGGCAATGGTGTTCACAGGAAGCAAGGAAGCACAGCCAGTCCCATTTGCTGCAGATATGTTCTTTCCTCAGAGCTATGTCACCTCTTCCTTGGACACTTGGAGAGTGGCTGGTTGGTTTCCTTACCAAAATTAGTAATCTGTATCATATTTTGTTCTTTTCATACACCCTGAGCCATAGCATGATTTCAGAAGCCTGTACAAGGGGGTGTGGCAGTGGTGGGTGTTTGATTAGTGTCTCACTTTGGTGGTAAAAGCCATTGGTCACTTATTTTCACCCATATATTGTGCCTTTAGGAACAGTGTTGTGAAGTAGATAAAGAGGTACTTGTGGCTGAAAAATCATTTTGAAAGAGAAGGTTTTCTCGGTAGCTGGATGAGTTCCCATGACTGTATAAATGCTTTTGCTGTGAGTATTCCAGAAAGCCTATATGAGTATGAGAGGCAGTGAGGGAGGTCTTTCATGGATCATAGAATGGTTTGGGTTGGAAGGGACCTTAAAGATTATCTCATTCCAAAACTCCTGCCATGGGCAGGGCCATCTTCCACCGGGTTGCTCAGAGCTCCAACCAGCCTGGCCTTGAACATTTCCAGGGGTGGAGCATCTACATCTTCTCTGGGCAAACTGTTCCAGTGCTCACCACCCTCACAGGAAAGAATTTCTCCCCCACATCCAATCTAAACCTTCCCTCAGTCAGTCTGAAGCCATTCCCCTTCATCCTATCTCTGGATGCTCCTGAAGGCAGTTTAGGCAGTCAAATCCACCATGTCCTGCAACCTGGCACGGTAGTCGGGATCTCTGTATCCTTGCAGAGAAGAGAGTCAGAGGTCATTACAGGGCTTTATTAATCAATGCCTAGGTAATATTCACTGCATTTTTTTTTCTTCACAGTGTTTTCTGGTTTAGTGCATCTACAGACAGGAGCTGAAATTGTCAGTGCATTAACCCACTGGTTCTCATCAATCTCTAGCCTGTATATCCATGGGTATCCCTCAGATGTACCTATATTCTAAGTATTTATTTACAGCTCACTTTCAGAGTGGCAAATGGTAGGGGATGTGACCCACACAAAGCATCCCAGAGGGTGTTTCCAGTCACACATCTGTGTGTCCCTCAGTGCAGTGTGGTGCCAGATCTGTGAAAGACTGCTGGTGTTAATGGGGAGGGCTCAGGAGTTTATAAGGCTGATAATTATTACTCAGAGCCAGAGTAAGCTGTAAAAGTTGATCTCCCTTACATGAGGGTGAATTAATTCCTTTAGGCAGAGGACAGCATTCCCTGTGCTGCACTGCAGCACACCTTAATTACACTTTCTCTGCACTGCCTGTTGCCTCCCAACAATAAATAGCAACAGCAAATTTGCAGTATGTTCACACAGTCTGGGGTCTGGGGAGGTCAAAACACCTAAAGCCATTATCAAACCCTGAAGCACCTCTGCAGATCCTGTGTGTTATTTTGGAAGTTTTGAAGAAATCCTGAAGCCTCTTTCCTTCTCACTTAACAAACAGCAACAACAGAAAATCTATACAAAATCTTTGCAAATTTTCCATAGAAAATATTTGCATATTTTCATTTTGACACCAGGTTATGTGCTTTTGACCAGGAGGACAACATACTTCTAGACTCCCTGCAGTCCTGTTTCTTACACTCACATCAGGCTCATACCAATTTACTGTATGGGAATAGAATATAAGAAAATAAAGATAGTGTAGAAAGAAATCTTACTCCTAAGGAGTTGAAGCTGGGCCAATTATCAAAGATTAGGAACAGGCCTGACTTCAACAGGCCACAGCTGTAACCATTGATGAGAAGAAGAGTGCTATAAAGGAGTGGGGTGGTTGGTTGAGAAGGGAATTGGAGTCAGTTGGCTGCTTTGTGAAGAGGAAAGAGTCAGTGCTTGGAGGAGCAGCAGCCCATGAAAAACACCAAGAAGGTATGGAACTTTTGTGATGAGGAGACAGCAGTGTGGAACCCCTGCAATAAGATGGCAACAATTTACAGTGGAAAAGAATGCTTTATTCATATGTAATATGTACTAAAGACAATCCTCATGTTCAGAATTGTTACAATGTCTGCATATATTTCATATAATTCTATTTTTTGTCATCCTCTGCCTTCTTTTATAAGACCAAAGGGCAAAAGGGGCTGTGGTTATTGCTTGTGTATAGCCTGGTCAAAACCATATGCAGCATCCATGAGCTGCACTTTGTTGGCTTTCACTGTGCAAGTGAAGTGTTGGCTTGTAAAGGACACATTTGGTCTGCAAGGACAGGGCGTTCTCAGAGTGTAAATGGCTTATTTTTCACCTCATTGGCACTATTTCTACGTGGTCACTGTCACTCAGAAACTAGACAGCTAAACAAAAGAGTGTCAAAACAAGTGAAGATCATGTGGTTGCTGGAAGCCAAGCAATGCCCTAAGACAGGGGTTTGCACAATATCATCATTAGCAAGAAATTCTATGAGGAAAAAAGTCAACTTAAAATTGAAAAAAAAATAGCAAAGCTTGTTAAAAAAGATAAACTTTCAGTTTATGTTCTTGCATGTGTTTTTAATACCTGTAACTCGGCTTGAGCCAAAGGGCTGAAAGATAAGTGTCACAGAAATACAGCTTTAGACAGCTCTGATACTACTGTTCTTGCTCTGCTTAGTATGTTTCCCATTCTACAGTAATAATGTTGTAGATGGACTTGCAGATTCTATGTGCATTTTCAAGTATTATATACAACACAGACTAGTGATATCTTCCTCACCTGTAAATATTTTTTTGCGAGCAGAATCATCTGCACAGACTGCAATTAGTTCCCTATCTTAGGGAGCCAAAGGCATGCAAACAATCAATCAAGGTAACAATTTCCACATCTCCTCTAAAATTATCTCTTCCCTCCTGGGTCCTCCCAAATGTTCATTTGGTCTGAAAAAACCCAAAAGTGAGTTCATCTACCTGTTCTAAGCAGAAATCTATTCCAAAGTCTCTCTAGGGCCAACTCTTCATTCAGAACAATTCTGCATGGGGCAAAGAAACTAGAAATGGGCAGGAAAAACCACCCCAAAGAGTGGCTGACGTCAGTTCATGTCTACACAGCTGAACAAGGTGTTTTTTCTTTCTTCTTTCTGAAATGGTTGTGGAAGTTTTAAAAATCCTCTTCCTGTATTCAGACCTTATACTAGAGAGTGATGGAGTTGATGACCAACATCATTTTAGCCATCTGCACTTTTTCTTAAAGTTCTTTTATTGTACTTTCCATCCATTTCTCCTTCTGAAGAATTTCCACAGGACAATTTGGGGATTTTTCATCCAACAGCTGCAAATTGGGAGGACAGAAGGAAAGTTCATTTCCACAGAGATTGTAGGATTATTGTGGTAAATAAGTTTTGAGTCTTTGTATGCTCTAGAGTTCAAGATGATCGTGAATACTAATTATATTCCTGTTACAAGTGAGAAGGAGCAATATTTGTCTTCACAGGGTTTGAGAAGGTAAATATAAAAAGCTCTCTTCCTAGAGCCAAAGAGCCAACTACCTTAAGTACTGTGTGTGAAACAAGAATATGGTTTCATGCATTTAAAAAACCCAAGAAACAGGGATGTAAAGAAAAATATATTTATTTCTGGTTTTTTACTAGTTTAATGCTGGTACATAAATATTGCATATGTCCCCTCAAGTTCTCTTTTTTTTGTTTATCATAACTTTATTCATGTTGGATTTGTATAACTCTTTTCCAGTAGAGGGCTTAATACAGTCAGTTTGAGAAATGTAATTTCAACATCAGTAGAACATGTTTCTATTATAAGCTTTCTACTCAAAGCACAATGTAACATTTGTGAATTGAAAAGAAAAAAAAAGCTAATGTTTATTCACTACATGATATTTTCTGGATGTTCTGGAAATTCAGTAATCGAGTGTCTCTTTAGGAGTGTGATAAGCATAACATCAAAATCATCATTGCAGTGTTCAGTTTCTTCCTCACAGTAACCCTTTCATTGCTAATTGAATTTTTTCTTAGCCCAACACTTAGTAATACATGCAGAAAGGTACCAACAGGGGACAAAAAGACTTTTATGTGGGCAGAAAAGTGTGTGCACCAAGATTAGTGCAGTCAGGGAAAACACGTGATTGTGTGTGTATCTAAGTACACTTGTACATGTATATATGCACATAGGTATTATTAAATACGAGAGAATTGTTGGTTAGAGTTTTTTCAAAGAATCACTTTTATTTACCAAGGTTTGTTATTCTTTAAGGAGGCACCGTATTTTTGCTGTTCTATATAGTACTTGATGCATTTTTAATGTTAATTAGCTATGATAATATGGTGTTAAGTAAAACTGGGTTTTGTGTGTGAGCATTCACCACTGTTTTGTGACGCATGCGTTTCCTCCTACTTTGGCTTTGGATTATTTAGTAAAATGTTTTAATTGCTTGCTTGCAAATCAATGGAATAAGGTTTAGAAGGTTATTTTACTGTTTGCCATGGAACTAATTGTTCAAGGAAGACATAAATGTGGCATTCAGTATAAAGACACTTTTATCTAGTATGTTTACCTCTTAGGAAAAATAAACAAATATCACATTCAAAATCAAGATGACTTGGACTAAAAAGAAATGAGAGATATCAAAAATACCTTTTAAGTCGGATCTTTGATTGTTTGCTCTATTAATTAGCTCTTTTTGGATTTATTTTTTGTAGAAGATCCTGTAGATAGTGTCCAATATCTAATCATGTTACCCATCCACTTAAGCATTTGTGACTTTCAGAGCTGTTCACCTTATATTCAGCAAGCTGAGAATGTGCCCTAGTGCAGCCCCAGAGGGATCTGCAGACTCCTGCTGCTGGTATTTAGCACAAAATCCACTCCTTTCTGCTTCCCCTTGCAGACACTTGTGGATATCCTCGTGTTCAGTTGTGTTTGCAGAGTTGGGCCATTATTCACTTTTCAGAGTAGGCTTTCTGTTTTCTGGTTTAGAATTTGTTTTACAAGAAAGGGAAAATAATTTAATACAGATCAGCATCACAATGGATATCTTGCTTAAGGTTGGGACTAGTAAATCATGTGATTGTTACTGCACTATTTTATAACCAGATACAAACTCTGATCTGTCTGACCTAAATTTTGCAACAATTTCTTACAGTATCTTGTAAAAAGAGAAATAGTGAAACCACCAATAAGCTCTTGTACTGCTTCAAATATGAATCAAAATGCATTAAAACCAAAAAAGGGATAACAGCTTGATGTAGCAATGGTCTGCACTGATGAATCCAAACAAGTAATGACAAAAGTTTGTCAATGAGTCAACGCTCTGCAATGCAAGACCAATAGAAACAAGGCATTAACAACAACAAAGTGTGATTAACAGATGCAGAATTATTATCTTTCAATCAAATAACCAGCAGCTATATAATTATTCACTTTGTGCGATATCCTTCAACTCTTTCCAGAAGAAGGATAGATTATTTCTCTTTCTTAGCAAGGAGTCTGGCCATTGATTTTCTTTTTTTTTTTTTTTTTTATTTTTTAAATTTTAATCATAAAAGTGGAGAGCTGATTGCCAATTCCAGTTTTTGATTTGTGGTACAAATAATCTTGATCTTAAATGAGCAATTGGCAAAAATGCTGACACTGCCCAGGACAGTGGGAGAAATGCTGCTGGTGTCAGCAAGTCAGGTGCTCACAGACCCCTTTGCAAAGGATGAAGTGGTGCAGAATGCACCATGGTTTTAGAAAGAGGATTTGGTAGGTTCAACTTTCTTATGAAACTGTGTGTTTGAAACTTCCTGTGTAAGGCATTATGAGTATATAATTCATTCTCTGCTTTCCAGAATAGTCATTCAGGGTTTTTTTATGCAGCAAATAAACACTAGCTAATATCTGTACTTCCTCCAAAGCTGTACAGCTCAGGTTATCAAAGATATATGACTTGGATTAAAACTACAGTATCAAATATTCAGAATTCAGCAGGAGAAGACATATTTAAAAGTAATATGTATTGTGCTTATTTAGGGGAAAAAAAAAAAGGAGATTACATCTGCTGCTGCTCTTCTCGTGTTTAGAGAATTCTTAGTGTTGAAACAAAAATAAGTGATGCATCATGAATAAAAAAGGCATTCAAGGATTTTCATGGTATCAACGTAAAGGCAATAAAAGAAAATAGGCTTGGAACAAATTAAAGAACAAACATTTTCATGCAGCATACAGATAAACTCTGGAACTTGTTATCATCAGTTACAGAATCCAAAAATGTCTCCAAATAGGCAAATGGGACAAATTCATGGAGGACAGTCCTGTTGATGTCTGTTTCTGCTGATGATCCAGACAGAAGTTTATAATGAACTGCTGATTTCTGTGCTGTTAAGAGAAGAACACTCAATAAATGCCATTGCTCCATCACTGAATATACTTCATGTTCTTGGGGCAAAGCTAACATCAATTAATCATTTTCCATATATAATAATTAAGGCAAATTATTTAGGGAAAATAAACCAGTTTCTAAAAATGCAGAAAGAGCAAAACTTGGGTTCTTTGGATACTTCCAAAGTAAAGCTAAGTAGCATAATTCATGAATTTAAAATTGAGGCATCTTCCTGTGATAAATATGCAGCAGTTTTGACTTCAGCGATAAAACCTGCAGGGATATGTTCAGATGTACAACAGCAAAAGGATTTACAGCAATGAGAAAGCACTGAAAAAAATAGCAAGTTCTTTATAACTTGTGTAATTAAAAGATCTTCACAATGTTCTTTCAAATATCTAAGAACAAAGAACCATTGTCAGGTCTAGTTACTTTTAGCTGGTGGAAATTTCAGCAGAAAATTCTGCAGGAGATGTGTGTGTTTGTGTTGGAGAGCAATATTGTACAAAACAAGACAAGTGCAGGTTACTCACTCTCAGGATAATATGGGGAAAACCAGAAAAAGCTTTGTCACTGCCTTTTAAGGCACCTCATAACTGTGTCCCACACATTCTCAGTGTTCAGCCCAAGTTTCTGCATGTCCACCCCGTGAACCTGGAGCAGAGTCAGCCCTGGGGATTCATGTGCAGGCAGACAGCTGTGCCAGTGCCCTGTCAAGCATCAGCACAAAGATGCTGTGGAAAGGTTTGGGTGTTTCCTCTGTTGCATTTGATTGTCAGTGCACGTCACTATGAAGACAGCAGAACAAAGAAAGATTTTAGGCAGGTGGGCACCCTGTGGGGAGGGTGGGGAGGTATCCCCAGGTGGAGCAGTGCCCTGAAGGAGCCCTCATTCCTGAGCATCTCTTCGGCTCACAAAACAAACCGTGGTGTCAGGATGAAGTTTCTAATGGCATTGACAGATAAACAGGCACCAAATAGACTGAATTCAGCCTCCTGCTTTGAGACAGAGCGTGAAATTATGATTCCCAAACCTCATCAGCGCAAAGCACATCTTCGGCCAATAAGGAAAATAAAACATATGAGCTGAATTTCTCAATGTCAAAAACAGCTCCCAGCCAAAAATACTGTAAAGATGTCCCTCTCCATCATGGCCTCTGCATCAGGGGGCATTATTTTGTGGAGTGGATACTAAAATCAAAAATCTGATTAAGTCTTTGCTGGAGATTTTTTTTATCCTTTCTCCATTTGCTAACAATATGCCAATAAAAAAAGCACAGCACAACAAAATGTAGATGGAAGTCAGTTTGAGATGAAAATATACAGCAAGATAAAACAAGAATTGATCTGAGCCACAAAATACAGAGGACAGCTTGAATCATTCAGAGTTTAAAAATACGTCTGTCTTCAATATCTGTCTCTTCCCTTTTTCACATCATCAGAGGCTGGATGTGAAAATAAAATACACTCAAAATACACACAAACAATCTCTTCTTGATATCTTTCCAAACTCCCCTTAAAAATTCTTTAAAATGCTCGACCTTCTGTTTGACACAGGTTCTGTCAATGGCCTCAATGAGGAGCACCTGAATGATGCAGGTGCTCAGCAGAGGAAACCCTCTGAAGAAAAGACCTCTGAAGGAGCCCAGCTGAGGAGAGACAGTCACATCAACTGATGCCTTGGAAAGCCCTGGGCTGTAAGTGCCTCAGAAAACATCCTTTGTAAACTTCTCTCAGGATGTCTTACTCAAGGAGTCTGGGGCAAGTTGAGCTCTGTATGGAGGGATGCCATGAGATTCTAGATTAGTTGCTTTCTTAGTTTTTTGGGGTTTCTATTTTACCTTGCTACCTTCTAATGCAAGTGGAACAATTTTGTTTTCTGAAAAGAAAACAAAAAACAACCCTGTTCTGTCAATTTAGTTTCACAGATGTTTCCATTTCCAAGCAGAAGCCCTTGATGGTGCTGAAAGTTACTCAGCATTGTTGCAATTTGCATAGCATTAGCCATGATGTTTTTATTTTGAAAAGTTGAAATGTTTGCAGCTCATCATAGCACAACCCTAATGGTGTTCAATACATCTGCTTAAAAAAAAATTTGTGCCTAGGCAATGCTCTACCCCACAAATGTTTTTTATGACTTTTACTGACTTTCAAGGTTTTCAGTAGAAATAGAATTAAAGTCTCTGCTTTATGCACACACAAATTAGGAAATAATGAGTGGGTAACAAAGCTAAGTTGTGTGCTCTATTCTGCAGCTGTATCCTTGCATCTGCCACTGAGCTTTCTGCTGAAGCATTATGCAGTCACCTCATGGACTTTGTTTGGATACACTCATTAAATTGATGTCTCTTTCTGTAGGTGGCAAAATCAGCTAAACAGGTGTAACAGGAAATTAAAATAGGGACTAGAAGCAGTGATGGCAAGTAAAATACATCAGTAAAGGAATTGTTGCTCCAAGTCTTTATTCTTTCTCTTTCCACCGCTTAACATCCCTGCAAATAGTAACTACTCTTGATTTGATGTTAAGCTGGATCCTAGTTAAAAGCAGCAAGAAAATAACACAGATTTCAGAGATAAGCTTTGCTTAGCAGAGATGGAATATGATGTTCATCTGCAGCTTTCTCCCCTGGTTTGGTTTTGCTCTTCTAAGTTGAGACCTCACAAATGAAACTTAAGTCCTCTGTACCTGTCAAGGTGCATCAGGCTGCCTTTTAAATTAGCAGAAAAATTTATAATAAAGGAGTCCATTTCTGTGAGCAAGGAGAAAGTTCAAGACTTGAGATCAGGGTTTTTCCTGACAAAAATCTTCAACGCTTGTTCTCAAAATCTTGATGAACTTCTTCCCATCTTAATTTCTACTCTTGTTTATTCCAAATTTTCATTTTTTTTCCCAGATGACTTTTTAAAATTGCTTTCTTCAAGTGCCCTGCACTTGATGTAGCAACTTCCTTAGGGCTTCCTCAAACAGCTTAAAGAGCCTTTCTCTTCCCCCCTGCTGCAGTCCAAGTTCCTACTCAAACACACAGCGCCAGCTTCTTTGGTCTGTAACTCTTTCCAGTTACATTTGGTTATGAGCTCCTGAGGCAGGAAATTACTGTGTGCTGGCAAAGCATACACTGCATGTACTACACAAGGAAAATTCAAAAATAAACATATCTGCCTCCTTAAAATCTGCAACACCTAGATGGGTTTGAAAGAAAGTAATCAGAAGTGCATCAGTGTAGTGTTTGTGCACACATTTTCATGCTCTTGATGAAATTATTAGGTAAATAACACATGACTAAACCAAGCCAAGTGTGAATCAGGGTGCTCAAAATTTAAAATCACTGCCATTAACCTAGAAGAATTTCATTCACAGCCCCTCTCAAATGAGAAGTGAATAAAAAAAGGAACTGTTTCAACTTCTTGTTATATCAGCCATATATTTTACTAATCTCTAGCTTTCCAGGCCTTCCATAGCACTGAAACTACAAGCAGTTATACAGAAAAGCAGTTGTATGTTTTTAATGATGTCATTTGCTCGCAGTGTGATACCAATTAGGCACTTCTTGGCCATTCAAACCCCAGCTAACTGTCAAGGAAGTGCTGGCTTACCATCCAGCAGTCTAAAACAAAGATGTTTTATAAAGAAGATAAAAAGAGAAAATAAGGTCCAAGGCAATACTGAACGTATAACTCAGCAGCTTTTAACTGTTCCTCAGGATGTGCTTTCTAATAGCATGCTAATAACCAAATGTGAGTTTGTAGGCAACTGAATCAAGGGTTTCCTACACAGGTAACCAAAACCTGTGTGAAAAAGTCAATTGAAAAGAAGTGGATGAGGTGGGATTGTTGCTGGTTTAATGCATTTATTATAGTAAATGTGCAAGGGAAGGGGGCTGGCAGGTAAATATTGAAGCAACCATGTGAAAGAAGTGTTTGCTCAGAACATCCCATGCTAAGGAGCTTTTTTTCCTTGTGTTTCCTTGCTCCCCTGTGATGGGCAGGCTGCTGGGGGAGGACATGCAGCACTTTTTGGTGTGCAGATATTGGTGCACTGCTCAGCAGGCGCACAGGACTCATGCTAAATTCAGCTGGAATCCAGTTGCCACAAACTACCTTGCTGCAGCTAATGAAGGGCTTTAGCAGCTTCTAAGAGTAAATATTGTCCCAAAGAAAATACTTGAAAGGAGATTGAATTGGCCCTTTTTTTAACGAATGTCATAATTTTATTCCGAATATTGTTGTCCAGTGACTGGAGCCTGTAGTATCTCCAATATAAAAAAAATTCTCCTTTTGAAGCATTTTTATGTCCTACTTGGTAGATAAGAATTACTGTGTGAAACATGAGTTAAACGAAAAATAACAATGTCCAACAATGTTGGCTATGATGAGAAAAATGTGTAACTCAGTGAATAGTTTTCATTTCCTTTGGATTTGTGTTATATTTTTTTCTCTGAAGACACAAGGCTTTCAGGATCTCTCGCCAACTTGAATTAATTCACTCATCCTGAGTAAAAGTACTAATAGGTTCTGGCAACTCTGTTTTCATTAGACTAATCACAATTTGATATGCTTGAAAATACTCTCACTTTGCCAAATTTTGCTGGAATTATCCAAGTAGTTTAAAAGTTATTAAGGCAGAACACACAATATGCAAGTGTTTAAAAAAGAAGTCCAGAGTCACAGTAAGTTGTCTAGAAAAACTATTTGGTGATTTGTATCAATGAAATGGAAAATTTAACTGTTCTGCAAATATCCTGATCTTGTCAGGAGAGTGAAAGCAAGCAGCACAAAAATATAAAACCTACTAATCATTCCATAATATTTGCCATTAAATGAGAATAGATGTCCAAGCTGAGGGAGACTAGGAGGGACACCATGGTTACACAGACCATGAAGAACAAACTCCCACCACTTCAGATTAAAAATCAACTAAAACAATACTAAAAATTTTAACCTGACATGTTTTGATGAGTACGCTATTTATAAAAGAATGCAAAGTGTATGATGCACAGAAGGCACTTGGTTTACCAAGCTGACCACACAGCAATGCCTTGGAAAAATAACTGTTTTTCAGTGGGCCACTTTTTAGAGAGGTTTGTTTTTCACCCAGAGCCATTCATTATTGCCTAGCTGCTGACAGGGTCCTGTTTGTTAGAAAGATGGGGAGGAAGAAATGGTGGCTTAGTAAACATTTCAAAATATATCAGGGAACTGTGAAAACCTCCTGCTTATGCGTGTTTGGGGTTTAAGTCGAGTTGGTTTTCAAGTCACAGATTTCACTCTGAGAAAACATATTTTAGTGGGTGAAGATTAATTTCTTTCCATCCTGCTGTGTCTGCCAGCACCAGCACTAGAGAAAAGCAAAGGAAAGGTAAAGAATCAACAGATGGGAGTGAGAGAATAGAAGGGTCATTTTTTGTTTGAAGGTTCCATTCCTGTGTTTTTCTTCACTTTGAACAGGGACCAGGTTTGTTCTGGTGAGCAGCATGATCCATAAGAGTGGAACCATGGCACTGCCATCCCTTTGTCCCCTCTGTCCCAGGGTCTCAGGCATCCACAACCACACAGATTAGCAGGAAAGAAACACAGATAACTGTTTTCTCCTATGCTGATGCTCTAGCAGCCCATGGGATAGTGGAGATTTACTTGCTCAGATGTGTGTCAATTAAAAAAGCAACCACCAGGAGGAGGGGTACAGAAATTGCTGGTTTTCAGAAGCTCTGTCCCTCTTACTAATCAAAGTTCAGGGCTCTTGCCTCCCCCTATTTTCAGGGGGAAAATATAGCCCGGTTCTCCACTGATGAGGATTTTTTTACTCCTTTCCATATTTCTTCCTCTATTGAGCATCCATTCTCTCTTCCCCAGGCTTGGCACCTTTATTTTTATTTCCTGAAAGCTTGTGTCTGCCCAGTTTTTGCATTGAACTGCACTACAGCAAGCCTTGGTGACTGACTGCATTTGCATAGGCAGCATGACCCAGGCAAAGGAGAGGACCCAATACCCTGAGTCTGACCAAGGAATAAAGCACCAAGGAATAAAGCACCCTAACATCCACCTGTTGTGCTCTCTCTAAATTTGTCATATGACATGTTGGGGAGTTCTACATTTAGCATAGTAACTTTGCAATGCACCAGGAGCCAAGTTTTTTGCCACAACTGAGGCTTGTCAAAAATGGTAAGAGTTACCTGCTGGTCTTTGCAGTGTGCTGGTAGTGGTTCAGATTGCAGGAGCTGAAGAACCTTGGAATCTGTTCAGCAGAATGCCTGAGATTTTATGAATTCATTTGGCTTCTCTCCTGTCAGGCTGGCATCAGCTTTTATTTTAAACAGAAATCTCCCTAACAGAGAAAATACAGGAGAGGATACCAAGGGAAATGTCAGGTAATTAAAGATAAAATATACAGTATTGCTTATATTAGAAGATAATTTGTCCAAGCCTGCACAGCTGGTTGAAGCTGGGGAGGAAACCTCCAATAAGTGAGCATAAACCCAGAAACTTTAGTGCACAGGTGAATGTGGTGTAGCAATGCACAAGATGTAGCTAAACCCTTCCTGCCCTTCCTGAGGGAATTGTTGGCTCCAGCCTTCCCTGCTAAAACACTGGAACCCCACTAGAGCATTTGCTTCTTGCTAGAGCCCGCCCACCATGTCCCACACAAAGCCATGTTGGAGATGCGTTGTTTGCAGTCACTGTGGGAATTCAGGTTCACCATTCTCATCCTTTTTTAACCTAAATCTGAATTATCCTCTTGTTTGCTGAACCTCAGGGGAGGGAGGTTTATCTTCTTTGCCTTATAGGAAGGCACCAACCTTCTCCAAGGATCTGAACCTCCAGAGTCTCCCAATGTAATCCCTCAGGACAAAGCCAGTCTGCCAGAGTCAGGAGTGATAAACCTCACCCATGGACTTGGGAAATGCCATTTCCAGGCTGATGTACAGAGGCTTTCACTGCTCCACTGATGGCCAGCACAGCCTAGGAGCTGTTGTTTGGGTAGAAGTTCCCACAAGAGAAAAGATGACTAAGGAAAGATTTATTCAGCTCAGTGAAGAGCTTAGTAAGGTGATTTGTAAGAGTAGAGAGCAGCTTAGAGAAAATTAAAAATGGCAAAAGAATAGGAAAGGTATACAAAGCTAGGAGCTAAACCTGTGTAAAAACCTGAATAGGAAGTAAAGTAGAAAAAGTGCATAAATACAGCAGAGGAAATACATAAGGCAGGCAACAAGGAGTATGTGAGCAGCATAAGAGCCAAGATCCAGGCCCACATCAGTGAGAACAGGGGGCCAAAAGGTCATGAAAAACACATTAATGACAGAGATAAGGTTGATATCCCTGGAAGCCTGGGTTCATCTCGTTGTTTCAGACTTCATGGAAGAAGCTGAGGGGGTCATGATTCAGGGACAGATTACTAGAGGGGCTGGTGCCAGGGACAGGGAGTGGAATGAAGAGACAGTGTTAAAAGGCTTTGAAATGACTCCTGAGTATATAAGCTGTTAAAGAAAGAATTGCAATTCACCTGATGCCAGTGCCTTATGACAGAACAGTTAAGTGGGACTAGCAAGATAAACTAGTAAGGAAAATAAAATTAAACGTTCACTGTGAGCCTGGAAAGGAAGAGAGGGTGTATAACCCAAAAGGACTCAGGAAGCTACAGAATCAAAACTTTCTTCTTGGCTGATGCTAGTTGGGAATGAAGTTAATAGCCCATTCATAAACTGGCATGAGATCACTAAACTTGTCTGAGCCATCAGAATTATAAAGAAATTACATTCACTTGTAAAAGTGCAGAATATTAAAGTAGGATGTTCTAAGTATTTCAGCATTGCAACCAAAAGTAATACATGAGTGTAAATTGTTTTAGAAAGTCTAAATATCAGAAACCTATAGTAACAATGTCAGGCCAGTGTGAAGTGTTCCTGAAAATCCTACCACTCACACATATTAATGAATAATGCATTTAGATCACAAACTAAAATTCAGAAAAATATGTGGCAGAACTTCCTCTTATTTAGAGTGAAATGGGAGAAAATAGCTTTTAAAATCAAGCCTTTAAGTAAAAAAAAAAAAAATCAACCCTAATTTCCATAAACAAAAAACCAAGAAATTTCCAAAGAAACACCTAAATACTTTTTTTTTTAATCACCAGTGAAAAACATAAGAGTAAATCTAAGAAACACCAACAGTTGGTTTCATATAGAGAGTCTGCCATGTGCTAAAGCAGGTCAAGATGTATGTAGAGATGAGTGCAGGTAATCAGCATTTACTGTGGTCCAAATCTACCTTGGGTTTGCTGGAGGCCCTCAGGGCTAATATCCACATACAGGGAATCCATATTAGGATTCTGCCAAGTGAAAGGTTTTGGTGATAAAATTCCTCTGTTGCTAGAAAAGAAACATGATAATGCAAGTTCACTTATCATTAGACCTGCAGGTACATTTAAATATTCCTAGCATATATTAATTTTCTATCATCGCTTGCAGGTTCTCAGATAGCTTAACAAACAGAACGAACCCATAAAGTTCCATTTGAAAGCAATAATAATCTTCTCTTCAGAAAAATAACAGAAACTGAATGGGTGGAATATTATGTGTGTCAAATATAAAGAAGGAACATTACCTCCAAGTCTCAAATCCAAGATTATTTCAGGAAAAGAAGTCTGTTGGCAGGTACAAACTGAAGTTCAGGTTCTTTGTATCTATTCTCAGCTATCCTTCAGCTCAGGGTGTGACCTCTGACAAATGATTTCAAGGGAGACTGCAAAGCAGAAGGAAAGGCATTGCTCACACTGTGATGAAGAACAGATCAATGCCCCACCTGACACAGGAACAGCCATCCTGGCCCATCTGGGCCCCCTATCTCTTCTTTAAAGTGGCCCTAAAAAAGAATCTGTGGGGGTCTCAAGAAGGCCAAAAGAGCACCTTAAGTGTATAGTGCACTTCTCTGAATCCTCTACAGCTTCCTGAAATCTGCAGTTTAGGAATTTCCTACACCTTTATTGGATAGGAATTTCCTACACCTATTATATTGGATTACACCCCACAGGAAAACAATAGTTGTGTGCAAGTAACAGTGGGATCGCAATCAGCCTGCTAAGTTTACTTGGAACTGAGTGGGAATTCATTTCCCCTGCTGACAGCATGGCTCTGAGCTCCCTTGCTTAGCACTAGTTCAGGTTAGTTCCAATATGTTATACTGGAACCTGGGTATGGTGCAGAAAAAGGGACAAAAGATGCACTGAGGCATTAGGAACTGTTTGGGGGTTTTGTTGGGATTATTGATTGGTTGGTGTTTGTTTGTTTGTTTGTTTTTGTGGGAGGTAGATGCTAAAGAGGGATTCTAGATGCAGCCTTTATTGGATTCAGAGCATTCATTTGATCAGTTTGATCTGCAGAGCTTAATGAGACTTTCCTCTCTGACTAGGGTCACTGTGACGTCCCAGTGCAGCAGAATCTTATTTCTGCACACTCCTCCTCAGCCTCTCACTCCATCCCACCATGGGTGACAGTGGGATGGACAAGGTCCATCTCTTGCTGCTCTAGGGATGCCTCATTCATTGTGGGCTGGCCTTTTTAGAGCAGTTGTGCACAATGCTGGCCTTCTACCTGAAAAAAACAGGGCCAGAAAAAACATGCAGATGTCTTGTTCAGTCCAATTAGGAGAGCAATAGATCTTGAGTTCTGTTTTGTGATGAGACAGAGACACCCATCTGCTGCCCTGTGGGTACTGGAGTTGGTAACAGAAATAAGAAATTGCCTGTTGTGATCCCCAGGATCCTGAGGAATAATAAAAAAAAGAGACCTAGCAAGCTTTTCACCTAGCTATGTTGATGTCAGTGGGAAAAATACATGCCAAAACAAATTCCATCCACTCCTGATTCACAGAAAGCTAACAGTATTGAAACCCACAACATTTTTCCTATTTGAACTGTGTTGGGCCTCACAGAAGTGCACCTCCATTACTTTCTGTGAAGGATGGCACTATACCACAAAGAAACTTGCACCTACTCCTGTTAGGTAATTAGCACTGAAAGTCATTGTTTTGGAGAACCATTCAGAGTAGAATAAGATGAAGTCCATTTTTCACTCATCCCTGGTTATTAATGGCAATTTTAGCAAAATGTATGAAGAGTGTATCTGATCTCTGCTGTCACACAGCAGACAGATTTTAACTCAATTACTCCCCTCTCACCTTATCTGAATGCATTTTCCTGGATGAAATTAGATCAGCTGTTATCTCTGAACACACACCCCATGAATTGTAGGTGGAAATATCCACAAGGAAAAACAGATGCTCTTGTGATTGACAGAAACTCCTGAAACACTGTCTGCTCCACAGAAACAAAGGCAGAGATGTCACAGGGACGATTTACTAGCCTGCATTACGCTGGCAGAGAGACATTTTTGTATGACTAAAGGTCTGGTCATGCTGCAGAATAAGTAAATATACTTGCCTCAAATTCTATATAATCTAATTTGCTGCAGAAAATTAAAAATATTAGTATAGCAACTATTAAATCAGGTGATTTAAAAAGAGTGTAAGGTGGAATGAAAAAAATATCATAGTAGAAAATCCCATAACTGCATGTTTTGGATAAAATCAGTGTGAGAAATAAAGCTAAGTAACCCCTAGGTGACTACAACCAGTGGAGAGATGATATTTTGCTGTATGTAGAGATTAGTCTAAACCCTGCATTTGTGTGTATTTCCTCTCAAGCCTTAATATCAGTGCTGTAAAGCACATATAGTGACACCAGAAAGGGCTGCCATGTTCCAGCATTACAATTTTTAAAAAGACAAATAAAAGACCCCAAAGGCTTTAGGAAACTATGGAATTTTTTTTTACATAAATCAATAGCATTTTGATCCTAGTTGTAGTGAGTACTAATGAAACTCTTGTCTTTTAATACTGGCCTGTGGCACATGACTTTGTCTGTGATAGCATTGCCTGCACCACAGGGTCTGATCATGTGTGGTGAATTCCCAGTTACTTGCATCCTAAAAGGTCACATTTCCTATCAATTCATTGGCAGTTCTGTGCAAAAAGAGATATGAGCTGTGTGTTACAGTGACTTAAAATTAATGAGGAAGTCTTGGAGTTTGTGGACAATTTATTTTACTTTGGAGACCTGCTGCTTCCCCAGGGAATCTTGCAAGGGCAGGGATGGCAGCAGGAAGGCAAGAGGCTAGGAACCTGTAAGAAAAACGTCAACAGCAGCAAAAGAAGCATCTCAGCAGGCTGGAGCAAGGAAAGAGATGTCTAAGATTTGGGTTTTGATTCATTCTCTCTGTCTCATGTCCCCAAAACTTGTACCTGAAAGCTATAGAGTGTTCTCTCACCAGAGATTGTGCCAGTGCCCCTTCCATGACATGAAGTTTCCCCATTCTGCACTAAGTCTGCACCACTCTCTTGTCATTTATCTAGAAATTTTCTGGAGTATGTGTCAAATAAAATGCCAAGGTGCTTCTCTTCAGTTGTTTGATAGCAGACAGGACATCTGCACTCTGATTTTTACAAAGGCAAAAGCTCATCGGTAAATCCTAAAATAAAACCATGCCAAAGTATGTTGGCAGGAGTGTCATGGAAATCACCTGCAAAGTCTGAAGGAAAATAATTGCTTGATCATATAGCTTTATGTAAAGAGCAGTGTTTTTATGACACTGGATTATTCTCAAAAGCCTTTTCATCAATTTCACAGATTCGATCATTTGCATAAATGTATCCAAAGCTGTCTGGCCCAAGCCAGCCCACAACAAGAACTGAACATCACATCATGGAAAAGGAGCAGCAGAACAGTTTTGGGAGAGGGGCTTCCTTCCGTGTCATGTTTGGAAAGTGGTTCCTCTGTCCCTCAGAAGTGATCTACTATGCACCAAGTACTAGAAGGAAAAAGTCAGATTTATAAAGCAGGCTGATTTCATTGCTGAAAAACCCCCAGAAATTGGAAAAGACAGGGAAAATACACAATACTGATAGATTCATTACTTAGTTGTACAGTGCCAGGTAGACCAAGAAACTTTGCCCAGGCACATAAATTGTAATAATTCTCCCTGGTGTTATGATAAATAACCCAACCTGTGCACAGGCTGTATACTTACAAGCTGGTATAACCCACTTGGCAGGTGATTTGAGACCAAGCTCAAGCTATTTAAATGACCTCTTGTTCTCAGGTTTTATGTAAGAATTAATGACAAGAACCATCAGGCTGAGAAAAACATATACTGTGCATATTGAGATTTTATAATTTGATATATGAATGGCCATTTTTGAGATTGAGTGATGAAGTTAATTTTGTTTTAAAGGCCTAGTGAAAATGAAAAGCATACACAGAAAATGACTTTTTAATGTTCTTGGTCATGTTGGAATTACTAAAATTAACACAGGGTGTTTTAAAAACCAACTGATGCTATCACCTTACAGGCACTGGATAGAAGATGCAACAGATTCAGAGAGTCTTTTTCATTGTAACTCCAACATCTTGTCAGAAACCATTTAGTCAAGTCAAATTACTGAGTTGTATTTAGTTGGATTCATCAAATAAATGGAGCTGTAGATGTAGTGTTTTCTTTTAGCGAGCAGAACTCATTAATTTAATTCTTGACAATGTCTGCAAAGAAACTCCAGGAAATTACACTGTGGGGACAAAATGTATTTTAACTGATGAGGTGTAAAGACTGATAGTAAAATGACTGATAATGCAATTGTTGAGCAGTTGTAGCAAAGTCTGATCTAGCAGTAATCAAAAACATTTGTCTTGATAAGCATGAGGAGCAAAAACAAGAAGTGGTACAATTGCAGGGTCTCTTAATGAGAATTTAACAAAGGGAAAGGAACCTACTTCTAAGAGAGTAGCTCTTGGTATATTATAGCCCATGAACTTGGGAATTTTTATTTTCCTTTTTCCTGGCAGCACAAGCTTGTTTGGAAATGAGTTTGCATGGCCTGGAAGCTTAGTGGACAAGTGACAGCACTGCTTGTAGAGCTTGTAAATTTGAGAAACTTAAGGCTTACAATTGAAGGATAATTCATTTTTCAAAGAGAAATTTGGCATTACAAATCAAAGAGCACTCTTGTGACATAGTAAGACAAAGAATCAGCACAGAAAAATGGATACTTTATGTGATTATACCCATAATTCACCAGTGCTCAGCTTTTAGTAAGTAATATTAACTCCCTTACCAGTCTACTAGAAATTACAGGGGAAAAAAAAGGAAAAAAAAACTAAACAAAAAACCCAAAGTGCCCACAATAAAAAGATTCATCTCTACAGATTCTGAAAGCTTTCAAAAAAGCTTTTGAAGAATATGCTTTCCTGAATGCCTCCATTTGCATTAGAAATACATAGATTGGGTTGGAGTGAATAATAAAGCACCTTTAGTCATTCTTTTTGCTCAGTCGTGGTTAAATGCAGCAGTTCCAGGTCACACACTGTGACTTTCAGAGGAATAGAATAAGGAGCCTTTCAGCACATGTGCCCCTTTATGAGAATTAGCATCCCCAGAGGAAGAAACTTTTCCTACTTTCTGACCTGATGGCACTAATTTGTTCCCACATACTTCTGTGTTGTGACCAAATAACAGAATAAGAATTTTTAAAGATTTAAACGATGGTAAATATTTTTGTCAGGACAGAGTGTCTTAGATCTGTTACTTCATCTGAGCAATGAGGATTCAAAAACAAGAGCAGAGGGGACATAAGGAGAACAGGAAGAGTAAGTTCAGACCAACAAAGCTGCATTTTTTAATTCCTTCATTAATTTCTTAAACTTCATACTTTTTAAATCTGTGTTCATAATGAGGTACAGAGGCAATAAATTGGCAAATAACCTTTCATCCATGATGAATTCCTACATATTTCATTTCTTTGGATATTGGAGCTTAAGCATTCCCTACAGGGCATATGAAGAAGTAAATCTCTTCAAACCACTTCCATGCAAGTAGTTGTTGGCCACATTCTGTGGTTTAGGACTCAGAAAACAATGATCACAGGGATAAGAATACAACTTTGCCTTTCATGATATTTATTATATGCACAAAATTCAGATCTAAATTGCCTGCATAGTTTTTGTGTCCTGACTTTATGCCAGAGGAAGTAAAAGCTGGAATGTTTGGCAGTAACTGGGCAAAAATCCCATATTCAGTGACATACCAGATGAAAATCTCCCTGAAAGCAGGGAGGAAAAGAGTGAGTGGATTAAAAATGCCTGTCGTGGAGGCAAAATGGACCTGTCTGACAGTTCAATAGTATGCTCTGTGAAAAGCCTGGACAACCTCTATTAGCACTGCTGATGTGATAAAGGTGGTGTTCTTCCTGAGTGCAATGGGGGCAAAAAACCTACAACTTGCTGAGCAGACTGAAAGCCTTTGTTATACCAGGAGACAAAACATTTACTGATAACATGGGGAAAAAACTCTACATTCACTGGTGATTTGAAGAGCATTTCAGTTTTGATAAGCAGAATAAAAGGAAGTCAAACATTTCTGAGTTTGAGGTTGAATTAAGAAAATGAACAGAGCTTTGCCAGCTTGACAAGTGTGTAAAGCATGGGAGAGCCTCAGCAGTGTTTTGTATGCAGAAAGCAGCAATCCAAAAATATCTGTTTGCTGGGACTTTTTATATCCTAAAGTGTCCCCTAGAATTTGATGTTTAATTTTATCACACTGTACTTAAACAATACTATATGATCACCTTAGCAAATTAACCAGAACTTGAGCCAAAAGTAAAATATAGGCACCATTTAAATTGTCCGTGCTTTGCTTTGGAGATGCAGAAATTTGTGAAAGTAATATTTTCCTAGGAAATTTTTCTTGGACCACTTTTTCTTGCAGAACACTTGTATGGGAATTTCTCTCCTCAGTAGAATAAAATCCAGCCACTCAAAATTAACCAGCACTTTTATTAACCAACTGTTAATTTTATTTTAACTTAAAATTGTTTTTTCTTCATACTGACACTTGCTAAGAGCCAGATCATTCTGTCTGGGGATAAACAATTGATTACATTTATATCTGTGCATCTGCAAGGCCTCAGCCAGCAAACTCTGTGTTTGACCAAGTGTACTGAGCCTCCTGTATGCAGCAGAGCCAGAGGCAGCTCCAAATGAAAGTGTAAGTTGTTGAGACAATGAGTAACAAAATCCATCTTTTCACCAGGGTCTGGTCTTCTTGGAATGTTTGCCAGCTTGGTTTGATTATCAGAGCGTTTTCTATTAATTAATTGCATCAGATCAGAGGGAGGGCTGAGGGTGATGGTGAGAAGGAACAAACACACAGGGGAGATGGAGCTGTATTATAAAAAAACCCTGAAGTTAATCTTCTTAAAAATCTTTTTCCATGGTGAGATTAGGTGCAGAGGTCTGAATTATCAGTCCAGTGCTCTGACAATATCTCAGCAAGGAAGCTGGAAAGTGTCCATGTTTGTGTTTGTGTGCTGGGTCCTTTCCATGGAGCTGTGTCCCAGGGACCAATCAGTCCCTCCCAATCAGATTTATCTGTATTTGTATTCTGAGAGCTTTCTGCAAGTGTGTACCTACCCTACCCACCCCTACCATCCTTAGGGCTTGTGAACTTCCCTCTGCTCCATTCCAGCATCGACCAGGAAAGTGCAAGAGTTGAATCCTGAGGGTCTGTGTGCTCTGCTTCTGGTACCACCTTGTGTTTTAGATGTCTGCCATGGCTGTACAGAGTTACGCAGAGAGAATGGATATAAAAATAGGCTAAACTGTAACCAGAGAGGAAGAATAATTCACGTCCTCAGCCCTTCTAGTACAAATTTTTGCATTATTTTGTTACTTAATGTTTTGCTTACCATTTACTTTTACATTTAATTTTCCACTTAGTTCTGCTTCTGATTAATTTTCTTATAGATGCAGAAATGACAAGCTTTTCAAATATTTGGATTTTTTTTTAACAGAATTTATTTGCCAGATTGGCCTTCTTCCACAAAGTCTAACAACTCCAATGCTCAGAGATTGTTAGGACTGATTCTTTTCTAACAATATCCATGCATTCAGGGCTGTGATTAATTCTCCTAGAAAAAAAAAATCCATGCAGTTGATAGCTTTAAAAAATGTATAACATGGATAAGTGTCACACTGCTGGCTATGAAAAGAGAAGGATATTAATCACAACATTTAGATTAGATTATAGATGCAATTGAACTTTTTTCTCCCTTGCTGCAAACATTATGTTTAGAACAGTCACTGCTCAGCTATTGTAGCAGGGAGAAAAACATGTTTAATTTATACAGCTGAAAAGGCTTGGCCTTACTTCCAAGATCATCTCATGAATTTGATAAACCTGACTCAGTGAAGAATATAGGCTTGAAGACAAGAATAACCCTTTGTTTAAGATTCAGCAAAACCTCTAGAAGAAGAAAAATCTTAGAGGTGAAAGACAGCAAACATGTTTGATGGAGGCAACTGTACTGTGTTAATTAAAACCTCAGACTGCCTTTATTTAGCATGGTATCTGTGACCCTTGGAAGCATCACTGTGAAGCTGGTGCTTAGTTTTGTCTCAGGCCTACCCCTGCTCTCTTAGCAGACAAAGGGAACACTTCTGATGCCTTCAAAAGAGATCAGAGCAATCCCATATTTCTGGGATTCTTTTTCTAATTTCTTATGTCTTAATTTCATATTTCTGGATTTTATTTCTTTTGGTTCTCTGCCTCTAACAGCCTGTCAGTCTATATGAAGAAGGGCATTTTTGTTGTGGTTCAAACAGCTGTTTGCTCACGCATACATGGGATAGGAAGAGAATCAGAAAAAAGGGAGGACCCAGGGACTGAGATTAAGGCAGCTCATTAGAACAAAAAATAATTCTAATGAAAAAAATATACAAAGTGAGGGATGTGCAATCCATTGCTCATCACCTGCTGACTGATGTGCAGCCAGTCCTGAACTGTGGGCTGCACCCCCAGCCAACTTCCCTGGCTCTGTATGCTGAGCATGGCACCATGTGGAACAGGAAATCCCTTTATCCAGCTGGGACCAGCTGTCCTGGCTCTGGCTCTGTCCCCTCCCAGCTTCTGGTGCCCTCCAGCCCTGCTGCTGCCAGGGCTGAAAAGCCCTTGACTTAGTGTGAGCTCTGCTCAGCAGCACCTAAAACATCAGAGTTTTGTAAGTTATCAACCTCATTCTCATTCTAAATCCAAAATACAGCACTGTAATAGCCAGCAGGGAAAAATGTAACAGCTGAAACCAGAACACTTCTCCAGCTGGCTGCTGGATTGTTGTGAGTTCTCCCCAAATAAGCCCATGTTTATATTGAACCTGAGGACAGGCTTTCATAGCTCTCTTACTCAGTAGCAGGGAATGGCATCTTCAGCAGAGGTTGCTGGGGTGGCTTTTCAGGTGTTTTTTTAACCTGATTTGCTACAATGGCTATTGGCTTAAAGGGTGTTTCGAATGACACAGGAGATAGAAACCAGAGTAAGAAGCTCACAAGTAAAACACTTGGGATGCAGAGCAGAGATGCAGCAGTGCAGAAGCTGCTGCAGTGCTCTACAGGCCCAGCTATCCCTCTGCAGGCTGCACAGCAGCCACTGCTGTCACACAGGGCTCAGTTAGTTACCCACAGAGGGAATGGCTTCTCCTGGCTGTGGGAAACAGCAGATCCAATTCACAGACACTTGCTCCTCCCTGTTTTCTTTTCCCTCATAAAACTCTCAAGAGATTCATTTCCTTAGGAAGCATAAAAGCAATCATTGATAATAAGCAGGAGAATTTTCTAAGTCAAAACTCCCAATTTAATTCCTATGTCTCTTCCTCTAAGCCATCACAGATGCAGGTAAAGAACCTTTTTTCCAGGCAAACTTTTTGCTGTGGAATTATGCCCCTGAGGCAGAGCAAGCTTGTCAACAAAGAGTTCTTCAGGGGATTTCAGCATCCCTCAGCAAAGTCAGGACATTTCTATCACTGCAATCAGCTTGTTTAGCTGTACAATTTATTTTGTGTTGCCCTAAGAAAGAATGACAAGAAATGCTTGGGGAACAACCACATGTCTTTGGGCTAACTGCAGGTGTTAAAGCTGCAGGTTTCTCCTGAAAGCCATCTTCAGGTGAGTTCTGATTGTAAACTTCTGTTTTACTGACATGGGCTGAGCCATGTCAGAAACCTCCAATTCCTTTTAACCAACTGTTCCTGTTTAGATTTCATCATGTATTTATGTTAAATAGTTTCAAAGACACAACAGGTTGGTGTAGGAAATAAACCAGTCAAAAGTGCCTCACTCTCATTCCAGTCACAGCATTGCAGTTTTCCAGTCTTTGGGATGTTTTTAGTTTGATAAAAATTAGTTTTTGAGGGCTGCATCTTATACTTTTCTTTTGAAATGTAAGTGTTAGAGCAGGTAATGACCAGATAAGGCAAATGAATTATACTTAAAGACATTTTATTCAATATGTAGCTTGGTATTAAACCATCATTTCAACTTAAATGTAGCAAATTACTTTTTCCCAACTATAAGCCCCATTTCTTTTCCTGAAGATTTTTGTCATATAATCCCTACTTCACTAGTGAGCACATGTTATTTGCTCCCCACTAGCTGTCTTAATGGCCACCCAATGGGTCATATATCACCTTATTTATTACATCTGCATCTGGTCAAATTGTTCCTAAAAAAAAATCATTTCTTGAAATAATTTAGCCTTTTTTTTTCCAGCTCTACAAAATATCCATAAGAAGAATGTGACTTTTATTACTTCATTCCTTATTCATAAGTGTTTGTCAGATCACTTATGTGAACAAATTATTGCCTGTGGAATTTTCTCAAATCTTCCAATCATTCCTTGCCATCTGGTCAACAAGGCTGGCTTCATTAGTCACACAGTTTTATTTATATCCTTTGATATGCAATAACCATCCTCCTGGAGCCCAAAGTGGGATGTCCAAGTTAAAGGCAGAATTCATTCCAGCCTGGGCTGCCTCGCAGTAGATCTGCAGTGGACTCTCAGGAGCACACAGAGTAACAAATATCTACTGAGGGAAAACTCAAATGAACTGAGTTTAGAGAAACTGCTTAGAATTTACTTGGAAATGTTCTAAAATATATTTCTTCTTGTCTGTTTTTTGGTTTGTTTTACCTTCCACACAAGGAAATAGATCTGTTTTCCTTCGTGTACTGAGTTTTTTGTGCTCAGGCCACTCCTGAAAGGAACAGGAAGATCTGGAATGGTTGTCTGGAATGCATCTGCTTTGCTTTACATGTCATACACAGACACATGGAGATGTGTCTGTGTTCTGCTGTGTGTTGACATGTCACAAGTGTACACTGGATCATGAATTCATTGTACTTCTCATCTGGTTTGTGTAGCAGCTGAGGCTGTAAGTCTCTAGCCAGAAATGCTCATAAAAATACATTAATATATGTTATATAGTTATATATATGCCTCTGAACACCTTCCACACAGCATCTGTATGGAGACACAGCTTCACATTTCTCCCAGAGGTCCCCAGTTACACTCTGGTCTCTCCTGTGGCCCCGCCACTTGTGGTCTCTTGTGATGAGCACTGGTGGGAGGGGAGGGAGCAGGAGCTGCCTCAGCTCTCCTGCCCATGGTGGTCTGTCTGTCTGTCCCACTGGGGATGCAGGGCTGTATCCTTGCCTTTCCTTGGCCAGCTCTGGCCCTGATCATCTGCTGCTGCTTTATTCACTGCCCTGTCCATCATTCAGGTGGATTCTGACTTACACATCCTCCTGGCTCAGCTTGCCAAAGGAAATGTCACTTTGGCTGAGATTTTAAAGCATTTCCACCACCCAATTCTCTCAACACTATTAATAGATGATCATTTCTTGTTATATATCTTTTTCTATTAAACATTTTCATTTAGCACTCACACCTGGAGGTTTTCATTTACTTTTCTAATGGCTCATTAAAAAGCAAATATCGTGGTTAAGGAAATGGTTTAGGACTATATGTCACGTGAGCTAGGTGCAGCTGATAATTACCACATGATAATGCTTGAAGGGCCTGGCTGCTTTCTGGGCAACCCAAATCAGTGGAGAGCCATCCCAATTTCCTCCCCTGTGTTTGTGCTGTCACTGAGGTGTGAGCAGGGAGCCTGGAGGTCCTGCACTGGAGGTAAAAGCTGATTACCTCCAGGAAAAGACTCAGACTACAGAATCAGGAACTGTCTCTTAGTTAATTCTTCTGGAAAAAAGACAAATGGCAGCAGTATTTAGCAAATAGCAGCAAATAGTGTTTAGTAAATAGTAGAGAGTAGTTACTGAGGAATGGTACTTCTCAGCAAAAATCTAAGTGTTGCACATATGAGTGACAGAGCCTGGGTTAGAACTCTGTGCTTTTATACTCCTCCCTTGGGCTGCTGTGCTCTTCATGGACTCTGGGATCCCAAAAGGAGGGATTCAGCACTCAGATCTTTGGAAGGGAAGGGCTGGGCTGTGACATTGCTTGAATTCCAGGACAACCTTGGGACACATCTCCTTGGTGTCCCACAGGCTGAGCTTGGCAAGCACTGCCTGTGAGCTCCTCACAGGGCTCAGCCAGGGCTGCTGCTCTGAAACATCTGTCACCCCCCACCCCCCTTTGGGTAGGTCTGTCCATTCTGTTCTACACATTGTGCATTTTTTCATACTGAGCACCCTAAAAACCAGCATCTTCCACTGGATTTATTTTGGATGCCCTTGACACACATGTAATAGCAATTTGTTAGCTTCAGAGAGGAATATTTTTTTAAATACCATTTCAAATTAATGCATTTTGTTGCTCAACAACAAATTAAAACATGCTGGGGGCCTGGTTTAGCTGGGAAATAAAAGATGTCAACAGGACAGAGCGAGGCCTGAGAGGGGATAAGAAAGAAGAGCACGAAACTCTAACAATGCAATAGATGGATTCCTGACCAGAGGCTTAACAACCAGTGGTCCAAATCCAATAAATTTTATCCACAGGGTTAGCAGAAAACTCTTGCCAGTGAAAAACCATTGACTCTGCCTCAGGGCAAAAGACAAAGAACCTCATCACACACAGAGCTTCCACACAGGACTCCAAAAGATTCTTCTGTCACAGCTGAGCTGAAGGCTTTGATGTATCGCCCAGTGCTGCAACCCCTGTCCTAATGAATTAATAATTAAAAAACTTATAATGGGAATACTGAGACAGTTATCAGGCTACCAGAAGGATTAGGAGGAGCCTGATTAATATAATCTTGGAAACAGTCAGAGAAGTTCAATGTGTGTTCATCCCTGTGTGGTCCTTCCCATCCTTTCAGAGACTTCTGTTCCTGTATAATCAGGTCACATCAGCTCTCTCAGGGCAGTCCCAATCTAACTTTCTAACTTTCTCATTTATTCATTACATCCTGAAGTGGTTAATTCATTTAACTGCCTTCTGGAAATTATTAAGGCTGTTTTTGTTTCCATAGCTAACCTCTTATTGGAATAATTTTTAATATTGTTTCCTACTTCTGCAGTTAGGTTAACGTACACTTTTAAATTGAAATATAGATGCATTCAATTCTCTTGGGTGTTCACCACAGCTCTCTGCTCCACATGAAGCTCAGGGAGTGTCTTCTTGCCAGTGTGGGACAAGGGCGGTGGTCAGCCTTTAGGAGACATCTGATGCTGAAAACTTCTGGAGGTTTAATAGGATAATAACTAGGAAAGTAAATTAATAGGATAATTTTCATGTTTATGTCATTTTGCACCTTGGCCCTCTTTTCAAAAGAAAACTCAAAACACACTGTGAGGTAAGATTTTCCCTCTGTCTCGTCCTTTGCAAGACAATGCCATGAATATTACACAAGAAGCTAATTCTGCCAAAGACATGCATGTCCAGGGAAGCAGAAAAACTAACACAATACTGCTCTGTAGAGAAACTCAGGTTTAGGTTGTTTTGTGGTTTTTGTGACTTGGTTTTTTGTTTAGTTAATTTTGATTTGGGGTCTTTGGTTGGTTGCTTGCTTGCTTGCTTTTTGTTTTAAGTCCTGGCTTTTGTTTTTCATAACTTGGAAACTGGGGAGTTATTTTTTAGTGGGACATTTTGTTTCAGTGGGACATTAGCTCTAGAATTGACACATTTTATGTATTGCTGGATGGAAGAGTTAAAATGACAACTGCCAGAGAAGCACTAGAACAGTGGTTTAGACATCAGGTTAACAGGTTAACCTTCTATGGAAATGCATAAGTTTTAACCTTGACAGTGTTGTTTTTATTTTATTTTATTTGTATTTCTTTAAACAATTCTCTGCTTTGTTTAATTTTCTAATGTGGCGTGAGAAAAGCTCTGGCAAGCAACTGAATCTGTAGATGGAACTGGAATTGCATGAAATATTAACTCTATATTTTCAAGAGGACCAGAAATTACATAAACAAAACTAACAAGGTGCACCATGAGGTAGCAGCCAGTTGGTACCATTTATTTATCTAGATTTTATAAAATATTTCTCTAGTGTTAAAAACTCTTTCTTATTAAGGAGAGGTCAGATGGATTTAGCCAAGTTGGACGACATGAATTCTCTTCAAGCTTGAAGGCTGAATTGATTGTAGTGTATCAGTCTAAAAGAGATAATTGAATTCATTTCATTTCTTCTTTTAAAAAAATACAGATGGATACAAAAGGGAGGATAAAATAATTCTGTCCTGATTCAGTTCTATTCTACAGTTAGTAGAAGTTTCTTGGGTTTCACAGAAATGGCCCCGTTTTACAGCCAAACATGAGATCCACTGTGTAATTCCTCATATCACATATGGGGTAAAAAGTGTATGATCAGGTTGTGGAGTTGGTGTGCTTGTGCTTTTTTAATTATTTTGTTTATATTGATATTTATTTATAAAAATGTATTTTTAAATGTGATCCAGTCATTTTGAGCTAGCTCTAGAGAGCTCCTAGCTCTTCAAACCCCTCAAAGCTTCAAAGATTATATCTGGCAAGTACACACATAAAATGAGTTATTTTTCTGAAAAATCATTATCAATTCTTATTCTTTAAATATATTTCGAAAAATAACCAATTGCAGTCCACCTCTGCAATTTTATCAAAACCACTCTTTCATGGACTGAATAAAGGAATTTGTCCATGTACCTGACAAAAGTGCCACTAAAAATTCTCCATAAAGTTTTCAGCTGAAGGAAATATAAATGACTGAGCTAGAAATGTCTACATAAGAGGGTCTGGAGAAAATGCTGACAGGCCCCTCTCTCAGTGATGTTGCCAGGTGCTGTTATAATTAGTGCTTTGGAAGCAAGGAATTGTTCATTTCTGCAAGCAGAGTGTAACCTGGTGTGCAGACCATGTCTGTTAATTTGAGACTGAGCCTTCTTTCAGCACTTGGACTACTTAAGAAAAAGAAAAAGCTTTTCATAGAGGACTTTGGTGCTGAATAAACATCCTCAGGTCTAGATTTTGGGCTGCCTGACTCAGCAGAAAGTGGAAGAAGTAAGAAAGATGTGAGCATTTTCAGCTCATTTACCATGTAGTTTATGAAATAAACCTATGGGCAGACATTTAAATGAGCAAACTGCTGAGGAAAAATGGTTTCTCATTCAGCATTTCAGCTGACAGGTTGTTAGAGTCAGTCAGAAAATCGCTCCTTTTTCCTTTTTAAAGAGAGAAATACATGTAGCGAAAAAAAAAAAAGAGCCCAACACTGGGCAAGGCAGCATTGAAAAAAGGGAAGAGCACAAGATCTCTCTTAATATGAAGATTCAGTAATGTTTTGTAAGAAGATGTAATTCAGTAAATATAAAAAAAATCCAGAGTATGCAGGTTTTCCATCACAGCAAGAAATGGGTTTAGTGTTCTTGTCCTGCCTCTGCTGGTCTCACTCTCTTTGCAAGCTAGACCCTCATTTAATGAAACACATGTGCAAATATTTTTGACACCTCAGGGTGTATTAGGAGGCTGAATGAGTGCTATTCATCACTGTCCACAAACTGGAGTATACATTCTCTTTTTCAGACTTCCTGAGAAGTAAAAGGTCTAAATGTAACTGCAATATAAATGAAGAAAGACATTAGGGCTGGTAGAGTTGAGTTATTCTAAAAAAAGAAATAATAACATGTACTATTGTACTTGGGGCAGAATTTTTCCATGTTTTCTATAGGCTGAGACACTGTTCTTAAATTAGCTGTTGCCAGTGTGTCCTACAGAAAATCAGGGAAAAAACTCACCTTATAAATAATCCATAGTGGAGAGGCTAGATGTATAATTATAGAGATAGATACTGGAAGAAAAGAAAAAAGTTAAATTTGATGGTTAGACAATAGCTGCAGCTATGAAATTCAGCATCTCATTTTAATGGTTGCACATTAGCCTCCACTACTGACATTATTAACTGTACATCATTGCTGTAAAGAACATCCTCTTTGTCTCACTAAAATGGTTTTTCTCTGAGCAACAGGCAGCCTCAAGGACATTTTGTGTCCAGCACTAAGGAATTCTAAACAAAGTTGTAATGTCACATGGGGCAGGGCACTTCACTTGGCTTGTGTATAATCTAAATCAAGCTGTTGTGCTAATGATGAGTTTAAGTTCCTGCAGCTGCAAAGGCTGAAGACACCTCAGCTGTGCACTCATGGCCATCGTGGCTCTCAGATATCTCACCAGTTCCTACCTCCTGAGAGCCAGGTGGAACAGCAGCTCTGAACATCAACATCAGAAATTCATTGCTGACACCCCAGAATCAGGGCTCTTGTGCACTGTGAGTGATCTGAGAGCAACAAATGGACATTTACATTTGGAACCCATTGCCCTCAGTGCTAATCTGGAGCAGAAGGTGAAACACAAACTGGGAAGCTGGCTGTACAAATGTCCTCAACAGAAAAACGTGGAGATAAGGCTGATAGCTGTCCAGCACTTGTAGTCCACAGGTAATCATCCCAATGCTGCAATAACATCTTTCTACCTTCATGCAGATGAAATAGCTAAAAGTCAACAGAGCAACACATTTCTCAATGGAGGGAGGGGAAACTGTGACCCACAGGCTGTCTCTGGTCGTGGAACTGTCACTGTGAAGTGCCATCTCCCCTTCCCAAATGCACAGGTGACCATTTACCCTGCTCACTCCCTTCTTTGCTGGTTCCCCTGACTGGGAAATGCAATTCAGTAAATCAGCTGGGCCTCCTCATTTCATCTGGGCAATGCAAGTCAGCTGGGCCTCCTCATTTCATCTGAAGTTCACCATCTACAGCTGCTGCCAATAAGCCAAACCTTCCCATGGTCCCTCAGCTGAAGGATTTCACAAAGCACACCCAAACTGTAAAAGAACCAGCAACACGGTTATGCTGTTCAGTCTTCTGGATTTCTGTGGTGGAAGGAGCATCTGTTGTCTTCTGGATTTCTGTGGTGGAAGGAGCATCTGTTGTCTTCTCAAGGTATTGTTGTTCTGTGGTTTTATGTACCTGGTGGTTTTTGTGTGCTGTTTTATGTATTGTGGGGTTTTTTTGTACCTGGTTTTGAGTTCAGTACTGCTGCTTCATAAATTAGTTGTTTTATAATTTCCAGGTTTTGTGGGATAATGCTGAAAAATATGAAAGGGTTATTTTACATTTTAAGAAAAATGGGGGAGTTTATTGTTTTTGGTCAGTTGTTTATATTTTTAATTGTGATTTAGAGAAGCTACATGGTGTGACTTATACACCCTGGAGTCTAGCCTAGCTCCAGCCTGACTGTTGAGTGAATTACAGGGTATTGTGGAGCACTTTTATGCTCGTTTCAGGGTTTCCTGTCTGCCTCATAAAGTTACCTCTCTACTGCTGATTCCCAGGCTGCCTCTTTTCTTGCTTCTGTGACTGTGCCACCCCTCCCAGGGTCAGTGGTGAGAAGTAAATGTGCATTGTAGAGCAGAGTGTGTGGGGAGAGCTCCCCAGATGGGTTCTGTGCTCCCCAGCTCCACCTGGCCTCTGGGGGAAGGGGAGGTCATGGTGATGCCTCAAGTTTTAGGTTTCATGTTTTCCAGATCCTGTACTGCATTAGTATACAACTCTTATGTTCATATCAAGTGTTAGCAAGTTCTCCTCAGAGTTTAGTCAGACAAAACAATCCTTTTCCAGCCTGAGAACCAAGGACACCATTGCAGCTTCAGGCCCAAAAGGTAAAAGCAACAGTGAACTGAGGAGAGCAATCTGGGAGGATGGGACTTCATAACCTGAAGCTGTAATTGGACAATTAACATGTAATAATTAGTATGTAAATGGACCAAAACTTATAAAGGTGTGAAAACTCATGACTGGTTGTCCATCTTGTGTGTAGCCACAGCCAGCCTCTTGTACTGCCCAAGGTGTATCCTTTGAAGGCCCTTCAATAAATCCCTACTTTAATCCTTTAATTCTGTCTGGCCTCTGCTCCAGGTGGCCTCCCGAGGCATCAATAGGAGGGCTCTGGGGCTCTGTTTTATTCTGATTTGAAGGTGCAATTGAGGCTCAAATTTAGGAGGTAGAGGGGTGCTAAAATCATCAAAGACTCTCGCCAGACAGTAAAATTAATACAACTCTTGTGTCTGCACTTTTCTGGTGGAATGCTTTACCTCATGGCTGTTCATGTGAATGGAATCCATACCTGCTTAATGAATCTGTTGGTATTTGCTTGACTGTTTCCCCCCTACTCTTTACATATAAATCACTCAGGTGATGCTGCTGACAGATCCTGTGGCTATATTTAATAATAAAAGCATGTGTTTCCTTAAGCTAATTATCTTTGCCACCCTTGAAATTGAGATTAAGTTTCTGCTTCTGAAAAAAGGTGTTTTAAACTTTACACTTTGGGGCTTGTTGTTGTTGTCTTTTGGTTCTGTTTCTTTTTTCTCATGTAGCAACATAAGGATATTTTCTTTGTGAGGTAAAAGCAAGGCCCATGGTGATTATATCCAGTCAAATAGCAGGACTGTAGGTGGAAATATATATTATATAAAGTGTGCTGAGAGGCACTGAGAGACTGTTGTAAACAAAGCTGCCAATATGTTGCATCTTGAATACTTCAACAATTATGTTGATTGGTTTTTTCCCTTCTCTTTGTCTGACAGCACTCACAAGGGTTCATGATTTTTCACTGATAAAGCTCCTGAAACTTTCTTTTCATTTTTGTGAAAATAGAGAATAAAGGCACATTTAAGACAGCATTTCACAGAGCAGATGAGCTCCCAAGGGGCTTAGTTTCTTAGGGCTGGCAGATGATAAAGGAAGAAGCTTGTTTTGATGAAAGAGTTTGGAGATTCTGAATGAATAATGACAACTACTACATATAGAAGCAGCAATGTTTTTCTCTGGCTTTTGACCATGGATGAATATCTTAAAGCTTGTCATCAAGATAAGTAGTTTGAAACTGTATTAATGATTGAAGTGAAAGGAGACTGTGGGAGGCAGAAGGGTAAGAAAAAGGGAATTCATACAGTGCTGCGGATGGCTTTTTTCTTTTCAAGAGCTTCATAAAGCATAAAGGTGATAAATACAGGGTAAGGACAGAACATCTGAAAGGTTCTGGTGGAAAGAAGAAAACAGGGCTTGACATTTACAGAACATCCACAGAGCTGGGCTGAAGAGTAGGAGTACGCAGCACATCTGAATGGCAAGAGCAACAATCTACCTTAATTTGAGCCTTTAGGCATGTAAAATCACATGAAGAATTGTGTTCCAAATATTGGGATAAATGGAGCCATAACTGAAAGAAAGCTGATAGGAAGAAGCAGAGAGTGAAGGCAGTTAAGAATGGGAGCTGTAAAGCAACAAGAAAGGGTAGTGGAGGCAGATAATTGGCAAGTTGGAAATGGAGAAGTCAAAAAGTGTTCCATGAAGTATTCTTTGGTCATTAATTTTTTGTCACAGGGTGAATCAGAATGGGGGGAGTAGTTTTTTCTTATATCACTTGGCATTAGTAGACCTGGAGTGAACAACTCTGCTTTTCCACCAGTCCCACCAGGGAGAGAATCCAGCCTGACATAAGTGATCTATTTGGTTTTCATGTATCCTGTTCTCCCAGTGGACTTTCTTTGTGGAGTTGAACAAAACCAAGAGAAAAGTAAAGTGTACTACTGTCAGGACTGTGTTGGAAGAAGTAGAAAGCAGTTTTGAGCTATTTCTGTGTGTAATTGTGTAGAAGGCAGCACTGTGTTTGGCTTATTGTAATGCTGTGGGGTTTTAATGCTAACTGTGTGTGACTTTCCCAATTTACTGTGGTATTTTTTCCCCCTCTTCTTTCATGTTTAGGCTTTCCTATGTATTGTTCCCAAAGTTCTCTTCTTTCTTACTTAGTGTAATTCTACCAGCTTGTATTGGTGGTTAAAGAGTATCATAAGCTACAGATCATCTTTAACCTTCTTTTCTATCCTGAAGTGTAATTTCAACAATTAATGTATTTGTGCAATGGGAAGGAAGTCATGCATCTAAAGTGACTGCATTAAGAGGGAAAGCTGCTGTTATTAAAGCTGCTATCAGGTTAAATTAGTATCTTCACAAATAACTGCTTTCATCTTTTGAGCCTCCTCATGTTGGAGTGAACTCTGACCACTCCCATATGTTAGAAATCTTTTCATTAACTCTTTTGGGGAGTATCAGCAAGCACAGTGGAGCTTTTCCTTTAGCAATATGGTACAGAGGATTATGTACCAGGCATGAGAGTCTTCTCTGCATGCAGTTAAACTAAAAGCATATGCTGGTGTGAAAACCACAAGCAGGAGTTTGTTAATGATCTTTTATGGATGTGTTCAGAAAAAAAACCCTATCACATCCTGTTATGGTAAGGTCAGATTCTAGCTCTGTTTTGTATGTAAAAGGCTGTGAGGGAGGCTTGCTGGCTACACTTGAAATCTTAAATCTAGTGACAAACAACATATTACATGGGCACTCATGAGTTTAGAGATGCCACTGGATTTGAGATCAGGAGGGACTATGAATATCAATATATTGAATGAATATGAATATCAGCTGCTTGGGCTTTCTGCTTTATACAAACCATAGAGATCTCGCCCAGCAATTCCTGTGTGAGCCCCATCACTTCTAGTTAAGCTGGGATGCAATCTTTAGATGGCTACATGGATTCAAAACTTAATGTGATGAAGAATGCAGATCAACTCTTGTTAAATTTAATGGGGAAGATAATATACATAGGTAACAAAGGCAGCATATAGTTGTGCAAGTTTGACATATGATGCTTCAGCCTTCAACAATCTGAAGAAGTGTTAGAGCAGCCTGTTTGCCTGAGCAGTTCTAGTTTAATATGGCAATATTTACATGTTTACAGTCCAATGCATCATCTGGGTTCAGTGCCTATGTGGGATCTCCCAGCTCTGCCTCAGAGCTGCACCCTTTGAAGGTGATCTCTTTATTCATGGAGGCTGCATCATCCCCAGCCTCAGCAAAACCTGCCTGGGCTTGTTTGAAGGTGATTTTGTCTGTAGCTGGAGGCAGTAAAACACAGCTTTCAGCAGAGCCTCTTGTACTCCCTGCTTAAAAAGTCAGCTCTGTAGGTGCTCCAGGTGGATCAGACTGTTTGCTCATTTGCCTTCTTAGGTAGGCTGCCTTTCAGCATGCTAAACTTTAGCTCTGTGTTTGCTGAGATTGTCCTTGATCCATTATCATCACAATATGAATGTTGACAATCCTATTATTTGATAGGCTTCCAAACAAATATTCCAGGATTTCTAATTTTTTTCAGTTTTCAAAACTTGTCTTGGCTTATCCTGAACAGCAAAATCACAAAAGTTAGCAAAATTCTATGCAAGTGGAGGCATGAAAATGTTGGGGTATTGTACCTGACATTGCTTCCTGAGAGGCAATTCTGTGTGGCACAGTTTTGTGCAGTGGAATTTTAGGTGAGGTAATGGCACATCTGGACTTGAGGTGCACAGTAGGCATTTGAATCTCTAGCTGATGTCTCTAAGAGACTGTGAAGTTCATGCATTTAACTATCAAAAAGGATTTGTTTAAACCCTTTTTGTCAGGGACTGCTCAATGTTACTGTGATGGAAGGAGAGTTTAGAGCTCCATTGATTTTATGCAACAGCCTTTAAACTCTCTTGATCGTTATAACTACCCTGGAGGGTCAGTAATGCTTGGTTTGTTGTGTAATTCTTCACATTTGGCATCATCCACTTAAGCTTTTTAGCTTGCAGTCATAGTAAACTACACCTGTGAACTTGTGAAAAATATTAAATTCAAAATATGGCTTTTGCATGAAGGGTTGAAAAATCAGAATCAGCTAAAAAGTGAAAGGAGGCATTATAACAAGACTTGAAGTCACTTAAAATCTGCATCAAATTCTTTTCTCCAAGTGAACTTGAGAGTGTCAAACTGAAGCAAGTTTAATTCTAGGTGTGAAAATGGAGCATGAAGCCTTCAGAAGGGAGCAGGTTCTACTGACTTGAGAATGCTCCTGGAGTCCCCATGTTTACAAAAGTCTTGCATTGCAGGGAATTGCAAGTACCCAATGGTAACCATCTGATAAAAAAAAATGTTTATATGCCACGTATGGTTTTTATCTAAACAGTTGTGTTATATTTCAAACTCGGAAATGAATTATATTTATTGAATAAGAACATCTTTTTGAGTGGGAGTACTCCATGTTCTGTGTTTGGGTTTTTTTTTTTCTTACTCTCATTTCTTTTTACTTAGCAGGGTAGGGGGTGCTAATGTTACTGCTGAGTTTGTTAATTTAATAGAAGTTAGAGGCACAGTCACTCAGGCAACAACACATAATAAACAGCAAGACTGTAATAAACATATTGCTGTGTTAGGCATACATGGAAGAAAATGTGCAAATAACAATGCAGTGGGTGTAGCCCTCACAGGCTGATGAGTTTTCTGTCAGAGCAATTAAAAATCAATGGCAGACAGAATGAAAAGAGGTGAACACAGAAACATCATCAGTGCTGATGAGCTTGTGTTGGGAGCATGCTGGTGCCAGGCTGGGAGGTGTTTTCATAGGGAAGGTGCAGCTGGTTTTAGGGGATGAGTCTGGCTCATGGAAGAGAGCCTTGTATGAAGATTTGGAAGAGGCCAGCCTGCACTTGCTGCATTAACCCTCCTTGTGTACAGCCAGCATGTTTGAGGACATGTGGAAGTGTCTTTGGGAAAGAACAATGTCCTGTGCTCTCTAGCCATGAGCTGTGGCTGCTCCCAGGCACTGCCAGGCTGGGCTGTGCTCTCTGTGCTGCTGCAGGCAGGAGCAGTGTGGGTGTTTTTGCAGCACAGGGGCTGCTGTCTCATTCAGCAGGCACAACACCTGCACCTTTTGCCCTGTGGTCACAGCTCAGGGGTGGGGGGAAGCAGCTCACTCACTGCCATCCCTGCCCTGGCAAATTGTACTCTGTTAATTAGCAGGAGGACAGGTGAAAGATACCAGACTAGAGGAGGGATAAAGACCTAAATAGAGGTGTGTTTTCCTCATTTCTTGGTTTGGAACATTTATTCCTGAAGATCTGTATCATTAGCAGTATCTGAGAACAGACCACTTGATGCTGACAAACACAATCTTCCAGTGGGTCCTGAGGCACAGCAATCCTTGGTAATCCAGTTTGCTCCAAAGCTCTTGATTCATGGAAGGTCTTTTGTGCTCTTTGTGAGCTCTGGCCTCCCACCTTCCTAAGAGGGAAATAGTGCTGTAGGTGTACAGTGAGAACAGGAGAGAGATGTCTGATTGCTAGGGATCTAATATAAATTTCTAATTGCTAGGAAAGAACTTTGTGCATTTTCATAGTCTTAATGATTGAGAGTGAAGGTATTTTTAGTCTAAATAGAATATTTTTCAGCACCACCAATTTCCACATTTGACTTTGGAGAGCTGAACAAATGGAGCTAATGCTTAATGGAGAATCACTTTTCTTATTTTTGGCCTGTAAAAGGGAAGGTTGTCTTGTCACTATCTCTTAGTGACTTGATTGAGCTATTTACTGTTTTGCTATATAATCTTGAATTGATCCAATGCTGGCACTGAGGAGGTGATTTACAGTGACATGGGTGACTCAGGCATGAAAATCCAATGTCATTCCAGAGCCCCTTGCTGGCTGAGGAGCAATTGTGAGCTTTGCTGCCAGAAAGGCTCATTAGGGTTTTTCCCTTAAGACGCTGTACACATAAAATGTGTCCAGTGCAGCAGGGAATGTGGTGACCACACACCATGGCAATATAATCATGGCAATAACTTCCTCCAAGCTGCTGTCCCTGGCTTCCAGCTATGAGTGCACCTTGCCTGTTTCCCCCTGAGCTGGTTGAGCAGCAGTGAGTGAGTTTTTACTGCAAAGCCTTGGCCCAGTAGCTGATCCCATCACAAATGTCCCAGGCTGTCCCTGCTGGAGCTGCACAGCCCACCAGGTTTGTCAGCCCCTGCTGAGGAAATGTGGGAATGTTCTATCTCTTGCTGCTAATCAGAGCCCTCTTTGGAGTTTTTCAGTGTTTGAAGGATGTGGTGATAAAGGAAACCTGCTAGAAGAGAAAGATTGTAAGGAAAATGATGCCAGCGCTCTAATAATATAAATTCTGTGATGGCTTGCACCAGTGTAGTTCTTGATGAACTCTGTCTCTAATGTGGCTGTGTTTATGCTGTGTTCCCATGGAACAGGGGATCACAGGGATGTGTGTGAGAGACAGCCCCATGGCAGGCACTGAGCCCTGCTGGCCTGGGATGTGGTGTAACAACAGATGAGGGCAGGATCACACCTGCAGCAGAGAGCCTGTCTCAAATTCATGCTGTCACTTCAGACAGATAACCAGGAGATCTGTTCCTTCTTACATAACACTCATTTAGCATGCCCTACCAATAAAATCTCATTGTCTTGTATTCAGTTAGGATGAATTTCTGTTTGTGTTTCAATTTGATAGATGTATTTCAATTACTGGTTCTAAGCAGCTCTGGAAAGATGTCCAGATCCTCAAAATACTTAGAGATTTAACTCCCATTTTACCTGGAGGCTTCTTAAAAGTTTAGTGTAGGAAATAAAAGCTGGAGGTACAGAACAACTTGGATTATTTTTGGTACCAGTGTTTGCAGAATTGTAAGCTGTGGAAAAAATAGTAAGTATTGGCTAAAGAAGAGGCAGCAGGAAACAAAGCACCCTTTCAAACATTCCCCACTATGTTCTTCTAACAATAATAAAAGAAGGGAAAATAAAAAATTAGTGTTTTCTTTATTTACTAGAAAACTAGTAAAGTTGCTTGGTGGTTTTTCCTTTTTTTAAAACGTGTGTCAGTACTGGCCTTGTACTGACCCAGCAGTTCAAGGGGGCGTGTGCAGTGACCCAGCCAGCAGTGCATCAGTTAAAGCCTTTGGGTTTTTCTGGGTAAACATAAATGTGATTCTTCTATCTAAATAGATAATGTGTGTGTCATCTATACAAATAGCACAAATGCATCTTTGCTAAGCAACACTTAACAAGTTCCCTGTGTCATCCTCCTTTTATTTAGTACCTCTTACATTTGTTTTTCTTTCATCTCTGAAAGCACAGATCATTATATGCTATTTCTTAGATGTTGATATAAGAGCATCACTGTTGCTTGAAATTTATATCTTGGAATCAGTGAAATACTTTGCCATCCAAACGCATCCATGTTTTCTTATTGGTGCTGATCTTCTGAGTTTTTGTGTGACTTCCTGAGGAAGGTGACTTTTAATGTTCCTGGCAGTGTTAGACTGACAATTTCAGCTGAAAGAATTGCCTGTCATATTATCTATTGAGGAAGTGCACAGTTTTGAGAAGAGCAGAAAAACCTGCTGACCAGGCCATGAAGCTATCTCTTGCAAACAGGGTATGTCTTTCATTATTAATACAAAAGGAATTCATTTCTTGCCCTCCTCTATAGTATCTAGTCTTACTTAAGCAAGTACAACTATCTAACACAGAAAGCATTGAAAAAAGAATTTGCTTTTCTGGTTGTAACTTAAAATTTTGTAAGTTAATGTTAATTCAATAGAAATTTAAAGGGCTTTTTTCTAACATTAAGCATAAATTTTTACCAATCTACTAGTGTGTGTGTATACTTGTGTTAGTTCTAGAGATCTTGACATGCAAGGCATGGTTAAATTTAATGTCGTTATGCTCAGTAACTTCAGAAAAGCACAGTAAAGTGTTAAAGGGAAGCATGTTATTAGTAAGGCATATTTTGAAGATGTTACATAGGGAAATATTTTGCTATTCAGTCACTTAGTATTTCAGGTGTATCTTGGAATATGGCTTTTCAAGAAATAAAATTATTCCTACAAAGTTAGCTTTGAAAAATATTTCTCTCTTTTTCAAAGGCTCTGTAAAAAAAGTTCAGTTCTATCAGTAGTTTTAATTTAATTTGGCTCTACCACAGACTTGCAGATATACTGTCTAATGATGTGAAAGGTTTCCAAGAAAGTTTAAAAGATTCTGCCCAATAATATGGCAGTTTTTTTGTCTAGAGATCTACTCTAAAAGATTTTAATTCTTTTGTGATGCAGAAGTACTTTTCTTTGTTATAACACATTTTAGTTTATGTTAAAATGTTAAGGAAATGCATTACTTTCCAGCCCAGGTCACTTAGCAATGTTCTCAACCTTCTTATGGCTGGGAGATCTAGATAAAAAATCATTTCTATTTCAGCATGGAGCAAGCTGGTTTTTTCTGAAGTATTTTGAAACTTGTCAGAGACTGGAGAGTGCCCATTGCTGGGTGGCAGCAGTGCCCAAACCTCCTCTGGCTGCAAACAGGGAAGGTGGTATTGGCTCTCACTTCAGAGACAAAACCTGAGCTCTCACTGGTGTTTTCTTCAGCCACCTCCACTCTTGCTTTCTCCTGCTGAAAGGAAAACTTCCTCATCTTAATTAGACAAGCCATGCTTCAGGGTCTTCCATGTTAGCCCACTGCTTCTGTCCTGATGCCTCTGTGTTTTGGAAGAGCTGGGAATGTTCCATTTCAGCTAGAAGAAATATTAACATAAGCCTCATTCTGGGATCTGCCTCTAAAGACTTTAAATGCTGTGCTAGGTTAATTTGTCCTCTTCCAGGGGCACAACTGTTCCTCTGCCTGGGCTGGGGCACTTCTGCCTAAGGAAAAAGAACTTTGGAGCTCCTTTGTCAGTGCTGGCTCAACCAACAGCTCCTGTTGGCTCTTGGGCTCTGCTGGCATTCCTTTCTTTACTATCCAGATACAAAGTCTACCTGCAGAAGGGGGCACAATCTGAGGAATCCTCTCCAGCACAGTAATAAGTGTGGAGGTTCCCACTGCCTTGTTTTGAGGATCTGTTATGGGTTTTGTTGAGAGTTTTTTTTCCTTTTAAGAGCTGAAAACCCTGTTTATAATTCAAGTTGCTGGTACACCTGACAGAAGATGGATATGAAACCCTATTACCAATCTATATACAATTAAATAACAATTTATTGTGACACTCTGGTATTCTGTCTGCTGTATTACCTGCTATTAGATATTAAATCAGAGTGAAGGAAAGCAACCTGGAAAATGAAAACAAGCAGATTTGTTACAAACACAGTAGTAGATTTAACAAAACCCAATTTACTAAAGCAGAGCCCATGTCTCCTATCGGTGTAACAATAATGAGGATTATTTTTTCTCAAGAATCTCACATTAGACTTATTTAGAAGGGAAAATAATTAATGGGATCTTAAAAATTTGTAATGTTAAATAAGCTATTGCCTTATCACTACAAAACCTAATTTTTTTTTCTTCACATTAAACCTCTTTCCAATAACAAGAATCTCCCTTCCAGTAATGTTTACCTGAAACCTTTGAAAGCATGAATGTTCTGGAAGAAGACAGTCAAAACAAAAGCAGCTTTAATCTGTTTTGTTTCTGTCATCTGAGAGCAGTGTGGCAGTGGGTGGCTGGCACAGATGCATCTGTTGGTGTAGCAGCCACCAGGTTCCTTTGTGCCCAAAGTCATTTGCTCTCAACTGCTCAGCTCTTTACAGAAGCCCTGACAGTCCTTTATCCCCCCTTCACTGTGGTAGGATGCAAATAATAACCCAACCTTTCTGTTGAACAGGGGACCTGAGAACCTAAAAACTACTCTGAAAACCTTTGTCACTGCATTAATAAATTTCCTGATATTGATGTGTCCTAGGCTGGCCATTCAGCTGTGTCCTTCCTCTCCCATGGACACCCCTGTGCTCTGAGTAAAGCCTTCCTCCCCAGCAGTCAGGTCATTCCCTTGGGCCAAGCTCTAAATGAAGCTGTTTATGGTACCACAGGAATTTGGAAAACAATTGCCATCACTAGCTTTGCTTCAAAGAAAGGCATAACTGCTCCAGTCCCATCAAATACTGAGGAGTGTGATCTATTTGAAGTGCAGCCTGTGATGTTCTTCCCTGGGTGTGAAGGTCTGGGACAGCTCTCCAGCTGGTGGGAGCTGGCACTGCCTCACTTGCTCAGGCAGGGGTGTGCAGATTTGCTGCAGCTGAGGAGAAAAACATCTCTGCAGCTGGAGTGTGCTTTCTCATGTACAGAAAAAGCTGATTCTAGTCCCAAGTTACGAGTGAAAGCTGAAGCGTGGAAAGATATTTTTCTCCTTTTGACAAGGTTTCCTGCATGTTTAGAGTAGAATAAAATGGCTTTGTTGTCTTATTTCAGTAAGTGCCCTGGTTCTGGAATGCTCTGGTATGTTCATGCAACCCGGCCTAGGTGGGGAGGAGTTGGTTGGAGGAGCTCTCCAGTGTGAAACCTTGCCTGGCTATCTCCAGGCAGAAAGTTTCTAAGCTGAGCACAATGACCAGAGTAAAATAAATTAAATGGCCCTGTTCTTCTTAAACACTAAAAGGAGGACAACAGAAAGCAGTTTGTTTTTCGTGCTATATGCAGCTCAAAATTTATCACTTAAAGATATAATGAGGAGAGTGGGCTGGGGAAGGTTATCCCCTCCCTGCAGGCAGGTGGAAGATGATTTGACGTGTGGCACTCTGGTCTCCAGACCCCCTGCAGCAAATGAATTGTTTCTTGGCCGCTCGCTGGTTTTCCACCTTGTCACCTTCCTTAGGTTTTCATCTGCTGTGCTGTCAGTGGCAGCCTCCTTCCATGATTTACTGGGAGCAGGGAAGGTGGTAACTTTTACACCCAATAGATCTTTGCTATCTTCCTGAGAATCCCTTGCACCTCTCTTGCCTGTAATGGAAGCCACCAGTCGTCTTCTGAAATGCTCAAAGCTTCTCTGTTTGTCCAAGTCTGCAGTTTACTGATGAATAACCAAGTTCTAAATAACACTTCAAGCATTGTTTTCCCTTCACTTTTATTGCTCCTGGTGACTTGTATACCCTTCAGCAGATGTGCTAGTCCTGAATGGTATTAGAGAGTAGTTAAATTTTTGGCTAATGGAAAACCAAAGTAAATAACACACTAGTAAAACTAATCATATTTTTCTCATAATCCAAAGGAATCCAGCAATATAACTGTCCAGGGCCTGACTTAATATCTAGCTGAAACTGTTTGTGCTGGGTTTTGCATGGAGTTATTATGGCTTAACTACACTCCAAAGTCTTTGACATTCCTTGAGAGACGGGAAATAAAAAGGCTCATTAACAATGAAGGCCTTCAGGAAAGCAAAAAGTTAGTGTGAAATCTATAATCTAGAAGGCAATTTTTCAGGTTGAGAAATAAGGAAAAAGGTAAAAGGGGGAGGGGAGCGTAACTTTGAAACAATACTAAGATTCAGGTGGCACTTTGTTTAGCTTTAGAGATGCACATGTTGTGAAATCAGGAACTTAGGAGCAGCTGTTGTATCTGAACTGCTCTTGGATACAGTTCAACTTGAGCATCATTAAATGGATTGTTGAGCCCTCTTTCTTTCATGGGGTTTAATATTGTATCTTAGTGGTGAAAGGCAGTTCAGAAGCCTCATATGCAGGTATTAGGGAGCAGTACAAGCAGAAACACTTGCAGAATATCACTTCCAGCATCATGATTCAGTAGTCTCTCAGTAATGTTTACTCAGCCCCTATGTCCTGCATTGCAAGAAGTGTTGTGTTTGACTCCCAAAGCAGTGTATCCAACTTAGCCCTGCCAAGACATAGAGAGCCACTGGGTGTTTTATTTTGTTTTTCTTCTTCATCTCTTCCCTCTCTTCTCTTCAGAGGGAAAGCAAGTTACCTTCTCTCACCCTTATTCACAACATCTCAGAAATGTTCATAACTCACATCCTGCTTGAAACCCATTGCTGTTGCAGTTACCATTGCTATCTCCCATTGCTTCCTCTTCCCTGTGTGCAAGCCACCTTTGCTGCTCTCAGATCTTCCCATATGCATTCCTGTGGTTTGTTGTCCATACTTGTGCATCATTCAGAAGCATTGCCCAAGGTACAATCTTTGTAGGAAGCTTTTTGTGTGCTTTGGGGTTCAGTTCTGAGCTCAGAGCAGGCTGGGAGGGAAGGTGATGCTCTGGTACAAAAGTACAGGAAGGCAAAGCTGGGCATGTCCTAGGGTGATCCTGGCATGTGCATGCCCAGCTGGATTTCACTGAATTCCCAGAAGTCCTTGAGGGGCTCCCAGGAGCACCTGCGGGAGAAATAAATGCCAGCTGACTCTTTAGGGAGAAATTTTGTAATATCTATGATTTAGTGCTGGCTAAGGGTATGTGTTTGAGGGCTGTCCAAAGAACCCTTGAGCCTTTGGGGGTTCTCTAGCACCTGAGCCCTCTGTGACTGTGTGTTACTCTCTGGCACAGAAAGGAGAAGCAAACTGGGCATCTTGCTACCATTGGAAATACCCAGTAAACCATTTACCAGGGAGATGCAGACCCTGAGCCTCTCCTGAAAGCAGTTTTCACAAGGTGCTGTTCCCAGCATTAGAAATGCAAAGGTCTGTTCTGTGTGTTTTGTGCAAAGCAGATTGAAATCAATATCACACTTCATTTGGCTACCAGCAGTTGAAGGGAGAAAACACATAGAAATATAAACATATTTATTTTGGAGTCTTTTTCAACGGGGAAAATCAAGCACCTGAGGAAAGCAGTGGATTTGGGCACTGGACAAGTTTAGGATGAAAAAGTTACTGCACATTACAAACTGCAATTTTTGCAGATTTGCAATAAGCAGTTGCACACACACACACAAAATCTTCAACACCTGTGGGGTTGAAAAAGGCACAATGCAGTTGGGAGTAAACTGCATAAAGGGGTTACCACAGGGGTGTTGTCACCCAAACTTCTACACTGTAAATTCCCTGCTTCTCTTCACAGACAGAAAGGAGGATTTTCTGTCATGTGCTCAACAGTAAAGTACTTGCAGGAATTTCTCAGGTCTGTGCTAGTGAAAACCTCACTGGCAATGTATTTGAAGGTGTTTGCTAATGATTTCTGTTAATTGTCACAAGAGCTTCAAGCTCTAAAAATGGGCACTAATGATTTGCAGCCTGTGAAACTCCATTTCATAAGAAAATGTCATTTCCCTTATAAAGAGCTGAGAGCTCCTTCTCTGGTTGTTTCTGCTAAATACAAATTGTACCATTTGTGGGATTCTCACCAGTGTTGAGTATGTGATGCCCTAAAAGATCTGTGCTGCTCCCTATGGAGACAAAGCTGAGCAGTCTTCTGCTTGCCCATTGCTACCAGCTTCCCAGTCTTGCTCCTCAGGGAGGAATTCTTTCTTTGGTCTTCCTTTTCTGGCTGAGATACCTGTAGAAGCTCCTGTTGGTCTTTGCATCCCTTGTCAGGCCCAGCTCCAGCTGTGCCTTGGCCTTCCTCACCTGTCCTGGCTTTTCTCAGTAAAGTCACAAGAGGCATCTTCCTTCTGAAAAACATCTGTCAATAAGCTTTGTTCTTTTCATTTTCTCTGCCCTCCCCTGGCAGGTTCTGTTTTCTTGGTGAAATGTGTATTATTTCTGATAGCCCCTGTAATCATGGTGATTTCATATGTCCTATAATGCCTTGCAGAGACAAATGGCACTGGCTCTGTGCAAGTCCTTCCACCTCTTTCCTTCCTGCCTTGGTGTGACTGTTGAGGTAGTGCATGTGCAGAGTGCACTGTGAGTTTGTGTGGGCTGTTCCTGCCCCCAGGTGCAGAACAAGCACTGACTGCAGAGGGCAGATGCCAGGCTGCTGTTGTCTAACTTCACAGTGCGGTTTTTGTGTCGCGTGACAAATTTCGTCTTTGGATTTTTATAGTTGTTAAGAGGCTTTGGTAATCAAAAGCAGTTGTTGAACAAAACTTGTTTGATTCTGATAGAAGATCCTTGGCAAAGGCATCTATCATCTGTATTTGTATGAAGAGTACAGCATGGCTGTCTTCTGCTGGCTCCATTCTCTGTGCCAGGTTCCTCTAGCCAGAGAAAATGTTGCCACACCTCAGTTTTCTGAGATACAGCCAACTTCTACCAAACCACATCCTTGGCTAAACCTCCCATCTCCATGGCAAAAATCCCTCAGCAGAGAGAGAACACCTCTGCTTTAAACCTCAGAGCAGATGCTGACCATTCTGTCAAGTACAGCTTTAGCCATACAGGTGTGTTTTGGCTCTTGTAGGACCACGGCAGTAGCCACCAGCAGTGCTTGCTTAAAACTGTGGGGATGGCTAAAGTCTTTTTATTTTTCCTGTTTTGCTCCCCTCAGCGCTCTGTCACATCTCAGTCCCACCCTCTTGCACATCTGGCAGATAACAGCAACAACCTTGGTGCCAAATTGAAATCATAATGCTTTCCTCCTCTCTTGACTGCTTCAACTAAGCCACAATCTCCCAGGCTAAGTAACTTCCTACCTCCAGCTTGTCAGCACACGATGGTGCCTTACCAGCCAATCATTTTAACACAAAACAATCTTTGCAAATGGGACCTGTAGATTATTTTCACAGTGAAAATCATTAGCAAGGATAATTAACTAAGACTGTGGTGATGAATAGTGCTGCACTACTGATCAGTGTAATAAAGAACAGAAGCCACTAATTACAGATAGCAAGCCTTGAAGCCAAGGAGAAATTTAATTTAACGTTGCTACACAGACTCCACACAGTCTAATGTAAGTTTGCAATTATCATAATACAGTCTTGCCACAGATGATGCTTCTGGGAGCATTCCAGGAACAAGGATGTGTGTCCATCAGAATAAAAGGGTTTGTGATCTGTCAATTACAGCATCCTGAGAGAACACGTTAAAACTCCTGTATCTGACCAGGTGCTTGGCTTTTGTGGCCCCCAGATGGGTGCAGAACTAGGATCCATTCCCATGAGCTCCAAAGGTCTCAGTATCTCTGCGCTGTTTTTAAAGCAGCCCCCTGATGTTGTCAGAGATGTTAGAGGCACACTTTGTGTCTAGAAATAGAAAGCATCTCAAAAGGTCTGCTTCACCATGTCAAGCCCTCTTTTCACTTGGCATGTGCCACAGTTCAGCACATAAAAATGATAGTCCTGGGCACTGCAAAGGGATGGGAACCAAGCTCATTATCCCCACGTGCAGCTACAGCAAACTGTGTCTGACACTGCCTGTGCAACAGCCTTCAGCTGCAGGCAGGTGTTGTATTTCAGACCCTGGAAGGGGTTGCATGAATTAAATGTGTGTTTTAGTCACCAAAGCAATGGGCTGCTTCCACAAATTAAGGCAAACAACATCTCCTGTCAGTTCTCCAGCCTTCCTTTCATATGCACTTGAGTAGCACGCTGGGGGAAGGAGGAAGCAATGGGGGTTGCTGGTTTTGCATCTATTTGGTCACAGGTTTTGAAAGCTTTTTAAGTCCCCTGCACATTATCTTTGATTACAGAATGCAGTGATTATGAATGGTGAATTCATGGCTCTGAATGTGTACAGTCTTGTGTACAGATTAGCTTCACTTTAGGAACTGCAGGATTTGGAGCTACATGAGCTGAGTGGAGGTGGAATAAGCAGGATTTTCTATAGCATAGCTGGTTTTTGACAGGAGTATTGACTGCTCTGCTGTGAGGTCCTCCAGTAAGGTAAAAACATCTAAAAGGAGATGGGAAGAATAAGGTACAATAATCCTCAAAGCACTTAAAGGCTGGATAAAAAGAGGTGTGTAACAGTGTTCTCCATGTCCAGTCTGTAATGGATGAGCATTAATATGTTTGTTACACAGACTGGAGGAAAGCTGTATATCTGAAAGGTGCTCAGAGTCATTTGAATAGCCAGGAGTTCACAAGGCTTTTTGAGGAGTCTTAAAATAAAGTGGACAAATGCCTGTCAGCAGTTTGTGTGGATTAAAACCCTACAGCCTTGAGGTACAGGAAGGGACCATGTGGATTTGAGGCCCCTTGTGGGTCTCTTTTGTATGTTTTCCTGTGATTATTGTTCAGATGAGAAATAACCCTTTTTGCACCCATTATGTAAAGCTTCAGCATGTTTCAGGATTTCCACTTCTTCATTCTCTAAGTTTGCTAGAAGTAAATCTAAGCCTGAAGCAGGGTGGGCTGACATATCTGGAAGTACAGGCTGAAGCAAAACTGGGGTAAATTAGATTAAAAGAAAAGCCTGTGAAAGCTTACCCAGTCAAATGGACGTGGGGAGTTGAGCTGAATTCTGTCCAGGTGCTGTGTGACCCTTGTGCTACTTCTGAGTGCTCTGTTTGCACTGAATATTTTGATTTTATACATTCCAATGCAGAGACTGGTAGTAGAGGCTCAGGAGCTGTCTGTTACTGTGTGGGGCTTTTTTCAGAGCTGTGTACACAGGAGCTAAACCTGTGATGGCCCTATCTGAGCCTGAGGATCAGATATAAATTCAGGGTCAAGGCAGTGCCTCACCACTTGTGTTGGCTTCCTCATTTCATCCATATAACAAGTCAACAATCCTGCCCAAATGGGTGTGGTGAAGGAAACAGTGCAGTGTTTGCATAACTCATCCCAGTTCTGTGCTTTCAGCAGGGTCTCCTTGGGCTGGCAGAAATTCCCCCAATCTTCACCTTTTTTGTTAATCTGAAAACATTGTTTCTACAGACAGTGACACTTTTTGGAAGGCAGTTTTAGGAGTGAGTCTATAGGAGAAATAAAAATAGAATTCTAATAATGATCTCTGTCTAAAAACTGATAATTCAATTAACTCCCAGGGTTCATTTGAATGGGAAAGAATGTGTGGCTAGTCAAGAAAAGGTACAGCCTGATTAAACTATTACCATTGACATCATGTGGTATTAAGGTAATAATACAAATGAGTTTAGCCCTCATTAGAACACGAAGAGAGCAAAAAGGTTGTGGTCTATGTCTGTAGAGATGTATCATGATCAAAGGGAGAGCTACAATGCAAAAGGAGGTTAGTCCTCCACTGAATCCCAGATGTCAGCACAGGCCTTGTACTAAAAACTATTAGCAGTGCTTAAAACTGCTTAGGGGTATTTGTTACTTGTGCAGCAAGAGAGCTACAGGTGAAGCTTTGAGAAGTAACATTGCCATAATGAAAATACAGAAGGGATCACGACTCCTGTTTTGTTACTAATAATGGTGTAAAAATAATAATTGCAGCCTGAAATGTCTCTTTTGTAGGTAAAGATTTGTATGAGTTTTACTTTTCCCTTCAAAGTAGCTATGTGAAGGAGGGAGCTGAGATCTCTTAAATACTCAATTTATTTAGAACAGGTAATTAGGCTCACTCAGCTAAAAATAATCCTCCTTTCAGAAACTTGTTTTGAGACATTTAACGTTGCTGGAATGAGCTGGATTAATTGTAGCAAATTGTCAATCAAGTTGCTTCACTGAAGCAAAAATAACCTGTAGACTTCAGTCACTTCTGTTCTTTTTCAATGGAGATTTTAACACCTGTCTTCAAAATCTGAATGATAGTGAAATCTGTGGTTTTAGATGAAGAGCACCCGATATTTCTGCCTGTAGAGGAAAAGACAATAGAAGGTGTTTGGTGTGGATGGTGGCAGAGGCATTGGCCCAGGAACTTCTGAATTGGCATGCAGAAAAGCATCAGAAGTGCTAAATTTGATTATATTGGCAGACTTGCACTATGTAGAAAGGAACGCAAGGTGAGATTTTAAATTGACATCTTCCCTTACGCTTAATAGTATCCATTACCAAATAAAATGCATATCTCAATATAATCCTAGCAGAAGAGCACAGGTTATAAGAGATCAGAGCAGAGATGAAATTCACCAAAGGTGGATGTTGCAACGAATTTTCTTATTTATGAAAGAAGAAAATGCCTAAATTTACCTCAAAGTGAAATATACTCTGGCTAAATCTTAGTTTTCATTACGTCTTTGAGCAGTATTTTTAGTAAGGAGTGTGTAGGAGACAAAACTGAGAAAATAAAACATTCAGGTAAATTCTGAGCAATGTCCTATGTGTGATGTTGTTTTCTTGAACATGTAAATATTTAAGAGCTGTTAAAAACAGTGTCTGGACTTTAAAATGAACCTGGTTTTAGCAAGTTCTTCTAACAGCCAAGAGGCTAAATTCCCAAAAGATCTCCTTTTTGGAGGAGACAGGACTTCTTTATTAGGAAGACATGTTCTAGGGTCATACACCTCCATGGTTTGGGAAGGGTGGAAAGGTAACAGATTTTGTGGTAACTGGTTATGATTTTGTGGTTATTTCATGGTCCTCTTCCTGGGTATTGATCAAGGTGAATAGTTAAGGAATCATAAGAAATACTGACAGAGGTGGTGGGGGAAAAAATATGAGACTGCACAGATATGTTTTTATGGGATAAGGCACATCATTTCAACTCATTAGGAAGAAAATTTAAATATGGGCACAGGAAGAGTGATCTGGTCCAGAAAGGACTCCCAAACCCTGAGACTTGTGCCACCATCAGTAGCTCACACTTTGTGTTTGATATGGCAAATTGGGACAGGAAAAGGAACTGCTTTTTGTCTCGCATGAGTAGATTACCCCCAGCACATAATTAGGAAGCAGAAACATGCAGTCCTTCCTCAACAAGCATCCAGCAGAGCCACAAGGAAATGCGAAGATGTTACCTTGCTAGTACAGATGGATGTGAATAACAAAGCCTGGTTTAAAATAAATAGGAAAACACATTCATGCAAGACATGGATATTGTGTTTGAATGGACCAATCTGTGCTCACAATACTTTTAGCAGCACCCTTCAAGCCCTGAGAGTGGAATGTAGGCAGGCAGCAAGTATAAATACAATTGTGTCAATCATCTTTATTATCAGAATGTCATTTGAGATAATTCACTGAGAGATGTGGAAGAATTCCTGAAGTTCAAATATGAAATGGTTTCAAATAACACATATCTGTGAAAATGTGTGTTAGATTTTCAGCTATACCTAGCATCTGCTGTTGACTTGAAAAAAACCCCACAGAGCATAATGGGAAGTATATGAAATAAAGTATTATTTTTCCCTGGCACCTTGCTATTTACCAAAAATTGTTTCACTAAATTCAGCTGAATAGGTAATTGAATTGCTGTATCTCTCGAGACTCCATGTTGATTCAAAGAAAATCTAGATTATGATTTTCTATTTTATTTTTCTCTGTTTCCTTGAAAGAACTTTTAAAAGTGGGAAATATTGTGGGGTTTGAGCTCTGGGTTTAAATTGCAATTAGATTCCAGCTGGAGACTGCTAAACACAGCAGAACCCTTACAGGGAGAGAAGTTGCCTTGGCTTCTATTTTGAGACTCCTTAGCAATATCACCTTGTCACAACAGCTGTTCTGAGAGCTGGGATTGGTGTGAATTTCTCCTCCACTGCCTGGCAAGCTTTAAAGCTGTAATACATTTTTCGGTTCATTTTAGGTTCAGGTATCGCTAGGAGCAATCTGCATGTTCGTCAAAAGAGAGAGATGCAAAGATGGCAGAGCAGGAATTCAGGAACTTATGCAAACTGCTCTCAGTTGGAAGCCTCAACTGGGACTTTAATGCAAAAGCACCAGGTAGGGAGAAGATCAGTTGCTAAATCTGCCAGAAGAAATGTTAAGAGGGACAAAACTGCTGCCAAGTGGCTCCTTTTGCAGGCTGGGTAAGCTGGCAGTAGGCCTGGGGAAAGGTCTGAGTACACAAGAAGCAATCCAGTACCTGAATCTTTGCTGGGATTTGTTAATCCATGAGTACACAAGAATCAATCCAGTACCTGAATCTTTGCTGGGATTTGTTAATCCATGGTCTCCTTTGGCAGCAAAGCCTCTTGAAGCTACCAGCCTTTAGCTGTGCTCTTGGGAGGATGATGTCCTCAGTTTCAGAATGGAAAGCCTCAGCAAATGGCTGGGCTGAGTAGGTAGAAAAGGTTTCTTCTGAACCTGAAGTGACTGCTGTGATGAATAACAGGGACATTTGAGGTGGTTTTTCTACTAATGTTTCCAAAACACTTCTGCCACTGTTGGCTGGTCCTTGCTCTCCCTTTGCCATTTGGTTGACTTAATATTTTGGAATATTTTGATCAGGGTGTTCTTTCAGATGGTCATCTTAACCATAAGCTTTAGAGGCTTTCTCAATTTCACAGATGAAAGCTTAAAATCCAGAAAAAAATATTTGTAGCGTCATTATTGGGAGTAGTCTGCCCAATCATGGAGATCCTTGAGGAGAAAGGGTCAAATGTTGGTGGCATTTTGGGAAACTCCTCTGTCCTCTGCCCCTCAGTGCTGGCTCAGGGTGCAGGAGGTGACAGCAACTGCCGAGTGCCAAGGATGGCTCTGAGCTGCTCAGCTCCTGGGTGAAGGCCACGAGTGAGAGCCTGAGATGGAGGCTTTCCAGCAAAACAGAAGATGGCTTAAAAAAATAGTAACTCTAGCTCAAAAAGATGATGATAGAAAATCCACAGTTCAGTTACAGATTCCTTTGCTTCTGAAGATGCCTGATTTTCAGGCACCGCTTTCTGAAAATGCAGACAAACATTTCCCTGCTCAGAGTGTAGATGTCTATTTTGAATCCAAGTTTGCTGCTCTGAGCATCCTTCCTCAGGCCTATCACAGTCTCATAAGAAACAGCAGGGTACCTTGGGACCTTCATGACATGATTAATTCACTCAGCTTTGCAGCCTGCCTGGTGCAGGGTTCAGATGGAATATCAGTGTGAGTCTAAGAGGAAAGGGAACACACTTTCATCCTCATTGCCAGCTTTGGCATCAATTGTTTTATTCCTGTAAATATTTGCAGCTTTGACAGGACAAATCCCTGATGTCCTGGTACCCACATACCTTTTATCACTTTCTCTGAGTGTCTCAGTATCCCACAAAAATCATGCTTGGGAAGGAGAGAATGTCATTGCATTGCTGATACAGTAACTCCCAGAGTCACCAACTTTACAAGGAAGTTGGGATTTCATTTATTGCTGCCTGACACAGGGGCAAACAGAGAATCAGAGATAGATCTGAGGTGTAGTCTGCATTTGTTTTCACCTTAGACTTTCTTTGGCAGGTCTGTAACACCAGCCAAGTCAGTGTAGCCTGTGATTTAAAACATAAGTTGTGACTGTGCATGGATCCAAGCCTGGTTTTGGAGAATAACTAGGTAGCACTGTTAAGAGCATGTAAATATCCATTATTCATAATGAGCAGAAACTGTTAAAGTTCGTTATCATTAGCATTTCTGTTGGTATTGCTGTAAGAGTGAAGCAGTTTGAACAGAAGGACAAACCTGTTTCTGAAAAGTGGGACTGAACATTTGGGGTCAGAGGAAAACCAGATTTGCATATTTGCTGTTTTGCAGGTTATTTCTTTTCCAAGACTTACACCTCCAAAACTATTATTAGGGAACTAAGCACCTTTTCCAAATATCGTAGCAGGAATAGCATTGAAAATAATTATACCAGGAAGAAAGCTTTCATGAGCTGAAAGAGATCCAGTCAATAACATTATTTCTGAGCAAAAAATGGGTTCATCATCTTTTTCTGCAGATCTGTGAGGGAATCTGGGACTCCTCTCCGCCACTGCATGGGGACAGCTGTTTTTGGTGTCGTTTTCAAGCTGAGATGCGGTTTCCTCTCTGGGGCCAGGCCTGGAGGCAGGTGCCAGAGAGCCCCTTGTCTCCCCCTGGTCAGCAGGGAGCTCTGCCCATGGCACTGCTGTGCTCCTCAGTGCTGGCAGGGATGCAGGCTGGGCTGGAAAAGCAACATGCTGCCACAGGCTCCCTCCAGCCCTTCCCTCAACTTTTCTGCTTAAACCTGCTAATGTGGAAGGTTGAAAGGCAAGTGCTTGAAAAAGGCACATCTATGGGCCATGGTCCCTGCTAGAGCAGCAGGGCCTGTGCTGAAAGCATGGGGCAACAGGAAAATGGTGACAAAGAGAATTAAAGCCAGTGCTGGGATCATCTTTCAGTCTGCAGAGTTCACACCCATAGGAAAGAGCTTTGATAGCAAGGGAAGCTGCTCGTTTCAAAGTGTGAGCACAAAGCTGAAAGGAACTTGCATCTCCTATATTAATATTCTAGTTAGTGCTGGAACTCTGTAGCTTAGTTTGGCAAATCATTTATCTTTTCTCATTAGTGATTAAGTGTATCTGTGCAATAGTTTTCTCTGTAGCTTTTGTAGGATTTTTCTTCCCTTCTGCACCAAAATACTTCCTTTTTTTCTCCCTAGAGAACAAAGAAAATAGATTTTCTGACCATATGGCTGTTGCAAAGTGGTTTCCCTGGCAACTGTAACCTACAGAACTTTTTAAAACTTTTTCCCTCTGTGTATATCTTTTTTTTTCTTTTTTTACTGGTTTGATTTCAGAATCTTCTCATCTTCTCCAAAATCATTACAGCAGGTGGAACAGAGGTTAACCATGAAGGCCCTGGTGTGTCTTAAAGAGTTGGGATTCATTGGCTCAGATTTGCTCAAGTCCCTTTAGCTCTGCAGATGTTTGGCTCAATTTTTTAGGGCATATTAATAAATTCCTCTTGGAATTAGTGTGGGATTCTTTACATAAACAGTGGTTTCAGTGACAAATCAAAAATCTACTCCTAAACCACTGTGTAAGAGACCATTTCTCACAATAAATACAAACTTGTCCCAAATACCCATGTGCACATGAACAGACTCCCTGCTTTCAAACACTTCCTGTGAACTACAGTTCCCACCTATTTCTTCTGTGGATTTAGAATTCACTGTAGTTTTTCCTAGACAAGAAAAGAAAAGATGCTTCAGGACTCTTGTCCCAAAGAAGTCAAATTACAAAATCAGATTATAGGCAACTTGGAGAAATAAAAGTAAAGGAGATTTATTTGGAAACCATCTGAATTAATCAGTAAATTGTCAAAAACCCATAAGTATTTTCATTAAAATGTTAATAATGTTTTTCAATTTCCTATTGTCCTTAAGTGAAAGAAACAAAAGAAAACAAACAAGCAAAAATAAATCCAGAAAGTCCTGCTGCAAACAAATCCCCCAGGTTGTCATCATTAGCCAGTGAAACACACAGGACAACAGATGCTGGATTTGAATTTTTCCAGGGTAATAAATGCATTCAGTGTCCCCAAGAAGATGATTTTAAAGCACATTTTCTTCAGCCAGTTAAATAATTCATCCTCAAACCCTCTGTTTTACATACAGTGCTAGAAGGGAAAACACAAAAGAATGCTGAAATAAATAGTCATGATGTGTTACTAAAGTAGGGACAACTTTTAGGAATAACCAAACTCAGTGTTTAGAGGAATTATACAGGAATAGGAATCATGGCTTCAGTGTTTAACCCTTTGTATTTTCTGCTCAGAGTGCTACTGGGAATAAGAGATGATTTACTCTGGAAAAGCTCAAAAGCACTCATATGAGGCATTTAGGGATGGACTTTGTTGTATTGTTTGGATATTTGCTCAATTATTGGGGGAACCTTTCTCTTTCAGTAAAAAGCTGTTACTTCTGGAGCCTGGACCAGCTTTTACACTTGTTCTGTCCTTCTGGGATGCTATCCATTTACCTCTTCCTCAGATCTCAGCCATCCAGTCTTTTCTGGCCCATCTGTGCATCGTGATTTCCATCTTTATTCTCATGGATGTGGATACAGAAATAAGAACCAACTCTGCCTGCTTTACCCTGCTGCTCCCTTGTATCATTTCACACTGCCCTGAAGGGCCACTTCCCTTCAGGTGCCAAATGCAGTTGTCATCCCCCCCTTTGGCTACTGAGCTAATGTAGATTGCTGCTGTTCTGCAGGAAGAAACTAACTGGAATATCCCAAGAGCTATAAAGGAGCAGCCATTTGATTTAACTCAACTTATTTACCATGGAAAAAAAATCTAATCTTGGGGTATAGTTTAATATTGGATTGACTTTCAGCCAAAATAAGAAGCCACCTACAGAGACAGGAAGAACAGGATCCTGTCAGCCCATATGTTTTTACAAGATGCACCTCACTGTGCACTCAAGGAGTTAATTAATTATTCAGGCAGCTTCAAACACAACACCAGGCAACTTTACAGAGCTCACAAGAAGTGAGACTTCTGGACAAGACTTAGGCAACAATCTGTTGATGACAACTGGGTCAGGGCAGGGACCTGCTGAAATCCTTGGTAGCCTGAGAATGGCTGGTGCTGTGGAGTGGCTGTGGGACAAGTGAGCAGCTGGCCACAGGGGATGAGCTGAGGGTGGGAAGGGCACCAGCTCTGCTCAACTTTCTTGCATGCAATTTTCCTCTAGGGAAAGGCAAGAGGAGAGTGAAAAACATGCTGCTTCTCCTTGATATTCAGAGCATTTTTGTGTTTATGATGTATGTGGCCATTATTTTGTGAAATTAGGGTGGTTTTTTTTTTTTAAATCAGGATATCTTGGGAGCAAGTACTTGTTTGTCTGTTACTGGCACCTAGATGAGATTCACAAGCACTAAAATATTTGATATTAAATTGTTTAGGAAGGAAAAAGTTAAATCTGAACTACTTTCAGGAGCTGTCAGCTTTGTTGAATGATGTAGTCAACAGAAGCTTTCTAGAAAAATGGGCTGAGGTATTAGCCTGGAAGCTTTGCTTGTTTGTGGCCAGTTACAAAGGGATTTTTGGAGAAGACAATATTTCTCACCTGTAGAGGTGTTCCTGTGAAGAAAGGTGACAAGTATGTTGCAACTTAGACTATTTCAATGTTATACTTAGACCTTCTGCAGGAAGAACAGCTTAGATATTCAATACCGAATTCTTCTTGGTTGCTTAGTGCTGGCTGTAGAGCACATATTTTTATTATTAATTCAAGGTATTTTTCTGGAGCAAATTCATTTTCAGGTTCCATTAGTACATGCTCATCTGAGATACCCGATTGCTGCACAAAACACCCTGTTTTGCTTGTTTTCTTGTATTTGGTAAGCACTGTCTTATTCCCTCTTGTGCCATTGTTTGTGGGGTCTGAGCTGGATCAGTGTTTGGCCATGCACAGTTGCTGGTGCTGGTGGTGTTGGTGTTCTGTCTGTTTGTCAGAGGCTGCCAGTGCAGAGGGGAGGGGCTGCCTGCAGTGTCCCACACCTGGCTGTGACACCCCTTGCTGAGGCCACTGTGCTGTGCACTCTGAGCACACCCTCAGCCAGAGAACCCAGTGAAGCTCTTCCATAGCACTGGGCACTGGCAAGAGGCACATCCAGAATGAGAATTTAAATAGCCAGCTCCAACGGGCTGAGGGGTTTGGCTGTGCCAGGGCCACATGGCTGGAGCAGCTGGCCTGGCTGAACTGGAAGGTTCTTGCAGGTGGTGGCAGGTGTCACAGAGAGGTCTCTGTCACTGCTGGCACATGCCAGGAGAGAGATGCAGCACTCCTGACAGAGATGCTGCCCACCAGAGCTAACTGCCTGTTACAGATGTGTGGTTTGGTTTCCACAGACCAAAGTTTTGTCTTGTTCATAACCTGCAAGACAAGACAGGCAAGTCACTAAAGGTTTGGCAGATGTAGGGCAAGATCCTCACATGGCAGCAGCTCCTGTCTCTCTCCTTTGTTTTCATTACCCTGTAAGAAATATTCCTGACATCTCTAACCAGAAGAATTTGTGAGATAGCGCAAAGGTTTTCAGTGAAAGGATTTCAGGTGTTCTTGACATTCCCTCCATGCAAATTCACTTGCTGCTTTCATGAAAATTTGTATTTTATTATAATGCAAATAACAAACTCCTTCAGATATTCATCTCTTCCCACTCACACACTTCCTTTTCAACACTGTCAATGATTCTTTTTGTCTGGTTTTCTTCAATTGATTTTTGATTCTCTGATAAAGAACATCAAAGGTGTAGTAATGTGTCATTGCCTGATTATTATGTCAAATTATGATTTTTAGTGTAAGTCTGTAGAAATGGAATTTTTCTGAAGTCCATAATGTATTCCAAAGCTTTAAAGGCACGGCAGTTACTTAAGTGCTTTTAACATTTTCTATTGGAAAACAAATATTTTATTGGAATAATTTGTGTACAAGCATGAAAATGTTCCTGTGATAAAGTAGCTGAATATTTAAGAATTTCATTAGATCTTTATGTATTACTTCAATGAAATGTGTCTGAACCTGAAACAGGAGCACTGTCAAGGTTTAGGTTGCTCAGCAAGGGTAGCACAGAGTTCTGTTGTGGGTGCTAGGGGAAGCAAACTCTTTTTCTTGACCTTCCTCTCTATCCATTCCAGATTGTTATCAACAAAATATCACATTTCCCACTGTATTTGGTAAGGGTGCTATAACATGGGACCTGCATAGTCTGGAAAGAAGTCTTTACCTCTCAAGGGATGATTATCTGAGAGCAAATAAGGTGCTCAGATTCTGGCTAAATTAACTGTATCTCCAGGGAGAAGTCATCTTGGAGCTAAGTCACATCCTGCACCTCATTTTCAGTTACATTCTTTGTTCTACTTGTAGTACTTTCCTTATAAACATTAATCAGGGAATTATGAACACAAGCTTCGACTTGGAAGCAGAAACAAAACCACCCCAGATAATCTGAGGTCTAAAGCTTCTGGAGGAAGGTTAAGATGGCATTTCAGCAGACTTGGTCTTCAGGATTGATGCATTTAAAACACAGATTTTTTTAAAAAATGTATTTTCTAATGAGTTTCTTGCACCATTTTGTGGAATCAGTGCTCAGCAATATCCATTCGTTTAAGCTTTGTGCTCAGGGATTAAGTCAATATTAAGAATATGGTGACTCTATCAGAGATAAATTGTTGTATTTAACTGTGATGGTGCAATCAAGCTTTTCCAAAAAAATTGTAAATGGCCCTCGACTAAATGAGGCTTATTCAACTGGATGAAATTTAATTTTTGTGTCAGTTGGCAGGATATTAACAAGCTTGAAGCCTTTTCTAATTTAGCAATTTTTGGCAGAGGAGTGCTGCTGAAAAGAAGGATTAAGTGCTCCAGCCTCTGCATATGGTGCTGAAGTTGAGTTTTACCTTGGAGCAGTTCAGTAGCTTGTAAAACTCCTTGTAGGAGAGGTCTGCAAGAGAGATGGGGGATATGACCCTCCCTCTCTTCAACATTGAATGATTTGGGACAAGCACCCTTACTGCAGAAAAGTTAAAATGTCCCATACCACTTTAGTGAGTTGAAGGAATGTCCCTGGCTGGAGTGACAGAGTGGGGAATGTTTGTTCCCTGGGTGCAGGGAATAGATCCCACTTGCAGGCAGATCCCACTTTTCACAGGGATTCCCCTAGACTGCTCCTGTAATTCTGCCAGTGACACAAAGCCACCTCTGCAGGAAAAATCTGGGGTTCTGTGGCACATAGAAGTGCATTGATTTACCCAAATTGAGATGGAAGCCTTTTACACCAATATTAACAATCTTTTTTTCTATAAGTATTGGTCGAAATAAGCAATGCTAGGCTGTGGCAAGTTGTACCACAGCACCAGGCAACTCTCTAATCTTCAGCCCATTTTGCAACATGAAACACCTTGATTCTAGTATAATTAATATAGAATTTCCTTTTCTCTACAATCTTTTACTTCTACAAAGGTTTGGCATCATAACAGTCTAAAACATAATCTGTATATTCAACATTTTGTTCTGCAGTAAGTTTAAAATGGGATGAAAAGCTGAGAGGTAATACCAGGTGGAATTAAGGAAAGATAAATAATGAGAAAAAGAATTATTTCCCATCTCACCATCCATTTTATTAGCTGCCAGCCTCTTTGTCAGTTTGCCACCACATATTGTTTTCTCCTTTCCTGCTAACTCTTATATTTAAATTGATCAATATTTGTATTGTGTTCACTGGCATCATATTATCATTTGTACATTTGTGTAAGTCCCATTTCTGTACATTGATACAGAAAAGCAGATATAAGTTGTTGTGCCTGCCAAGGCTGACCTTTAGTGTAATTTAAATATCAATTCTGAGCACAGAGAGCAGGAGGTGTTTTAGTGTCTGCACATTTTAGAGAAATGCCACTGTCCCACTGTGGAAGAGGCAGCACGGTGCATAGGGGATGGAAAAGCTCTGGTACAGGAAATGAGAGCCTCCCCTCCACACCAGCCTTTGCTTCCAGCATGCACATGGTATTTATTCTGATGGAAAGCTTCCCATGAGAAAGAAAGCCAGCATTCCTGACAAGTCCTGCCAATCCTCCTTGCTGTTTTCTTCCCCCTCTTGTGTTCTGCTTTAGACTGTTCATTGCCATGTGGGCTTTTTTCCCTACTGTGCAATGCATTAGAAGTTGTCCACAGACTGTGATATTCAGCTTGTACTATTTTTTTCCTTTTATTGATTGTCAAGTTGGTCACACAGTCCTGCTATGTGAAGTCAGTTAAATTTCTGTGGTTGCTTTTGACCTGGGGACCTCACTTTTAACATTGTGTTTGGAAAACAATTTATCTAAATGTGTAGATTATACTTAGTTTAATTTAGGACCACTGAGGAAATAATAATCTGTTCTGTGTAATGCATTTTTTACTTAAAGATTTCTTTGACTCCACTGTCCCCTGTGTTTTCTCTACTGACAGCATTCAGAAATACCTCTGAAAAATGAGAATAAGTGAGGTACATTCTCTCCCTGTTTTGCTTGTTCCAGCAAACATTCACTTAGCCGAGTTAACGAAGAGCTCAGCAGCCACACAAGGCTTGTTTATGTTGTTATGGGCTGTCTGTGTAATCACATCCAGAGCCAACAGAAACCTAAAGGAAAAAATTGCCAAGCTGCAGCTGGAGGACTGCAAACAATCCATGACATTTGGTGAAAGTTTAAATTAACATATGTTACAGCAGACAACAAGCAAACAGCTGGGGAATACGACAGCTGTTATCCATAAATAATGTTATGTTTCCAGCACCTATATTTATGTGAAATTTTACTGGGTAAAGATGCAAATCAGCATTTCATTACTTGACAACGTGACTGCACAGTAGGAAGAGCCCTGGCTGGCTCCAGTGTGTGCCACGTGCTGCACAGTCAGCCTCAGGTCCTCCCAAGCTGCCAGCTGAAACCCAAGGTCTGGGCTCTTAAGCGCTGAAGAGTTTCCAGGTTTTCAGAAAGGTTTTCTCTCTCCTGATGGAAAAGGGCTGAAATTATATTTTTTGTTCTTCAGCATTTGTGTTGTTGGGCTTTTGATTGATGTGTGGGTGGTGTTCGTTGTTTTTAGTTTGTATCACCTTCTAAAATTGGGCAGGGGGCATCTTTTACTCTTTAGACAGAATATTTTCTAGTTATTGCATCTTCATTTTCATTGTTCTTTCTCCCTCATACAGAAATATGCAGACTTGGCAGCTATGTTCAAAATATCTGTTAAATATCCACCAGAAAACTCACTCCTGACATAATTCTGTTAGCTAAGTGGGAAAAGGGGCTTCTCTGTGCTTCAGAATTGAATCGCTCTGGTTCAGAGTTCATGTTAAAATAATCACAAGATAAAAGATTAAGGATTTGACTATTCAGCTCCTTACAGACCTGTAATAAATGAGCTTAACTGTTAATTATGGATGCTTACAGAATATGATCTGATTTTATAGTCAACATTAATACAAAGGTTTCATATTAATGTCTTCCAAGTTTTCTAGCTGACATCTGTTCACTTAAAAATTCTCCTGGGCAGCTATATGAATTATAACTGATATTTTCAAAAAGTGATCAGACCTGTACAAGTAGTTCAAAGAAGACTTCTGTCACATCAGTTATCCAGCTGGGTATTTTTCATTAGAGTGGGGAGAAATGTGCCTTTTACTGTCTAAGGAGAATTGACAATCTTGCTCAGGAAAATAGTAGTTTCTTTGTAAAGCTAGATAGCAATTTATGTATTTTAAGTACAAAGGCTCCTATTGGCAGCTGATTATGCTAAGGAAAATATTCACAGGGAATATGTGGAGCTTAAAAGCAAACAGATGAATGAAAAATGGTCTTTTTATCATTAGCGCACTTGGCATATTGCTTTTAAATAGCTCTAACACAGATAGAAGATACATTAAGGAAGCTATTTAATTCAGGCACTTTGCCAAGAATAGGCAATGATGTTGTTTACAGTTTATTAATACTGAATAGAGTGAAATTATATTCAGTTTTAGTATCTGGAGAAAACATGGCTTACTGAAATGTCAGACAATTGAAAGGCTGCCCAGATTGTACAAAATGCAGGAGCTGAGGGTGTGATCTGGAGAAGCACAGTAAAAGTATCAGAAGAGAATCAAGCTGAAAGGAACCTGATCTGCAATGTCCATCCTCTCTAATTGCTGTATCACATTCCTTGCAATGCAAATTATTCTATATGCTGACTCTCTTTAAGCTGAGCAAAGGCTATGTGAGAGTAAGCGGAAACTGGAAAAAATAATTGCAACTCCAGCCTGAAAATTGGTGTACCTGACCCAAACTACTTAGAGGCAATTTGCCATGCCTGGCTTTAACAAAAGTGAGGATCCATTTAAAGCAACCAATTCACAGCAGCAATGACAGAGATTTGCAAAGCTGTACCAAGTTGCCACAGTTACTGGGGAGGAACAAATTGGGTCATTTGTCATTGAAGAGAGTTGGTTTTTTTCCTGCCTGTGATATTTCTTTTCCCTGCACCCTGTGTTGTGAAAACCTGTTACCATCCATCCTCACAGACTTCAGATTTGCCCTGGAAAAGCTGGCAGGTTCAGTGGGTCTATCTGGGATACAAAACATTCAGAATAATCCATCACTCCTCCCTTGGTTTTGGTATTTCATTTTTTCCCCCCTTAAGTTGTCCTTTGGTGTCCTGGTAGCTAAGAGTGATAAACTCTAGTTAAATAACATCATTTAGTGACAGAGAAGGCTCCCCATACTGCTTTGTCCTAGAGACAAATGGAGACTTTTTTTTTCCCCATCTAATGGAAAAACAAAACAAAAAATCCTTCAAAAAAGGAATGATGTGTGAGGAGTGTGAAATTGAAATCAACACTAGTGTTTATAAATACACGTGGTATTAGTAATGCTAATTTAACCTCTGCCAATACTGCCCATTAAAATATTTTGGAAAAAAGACTCAAACTATTCTGCTCTTATCTGGGAAGCAATCTTTGTAGCCAAAAGATATTCTCATATTGGATATAATTTCTTGACTCAAACATCATGGATTTAAATTCTTGAGGTAGATCTTAGCTTCAACTCACACTGATGCCGAGCTCTTCTTGCCTCAGTTATTTGCATGCACAATTTGCAGTAGGAGCCTGATGGGAAAATGTCTTTGCTTTCCTCACTCTCAGGACTAATTAATGGCTGTAATGAGGCTGTTCTGGGGAAAAAATGGTATTGCTGTAGGGTCATAGGAGCAGCCACTAGTAGGGTTTGGGGGTAGTGTAATTTTTTTGACTGTGCATCCCAAAAAAAATTTAAAAAATAAGAACTTTAAAAGCCTAAAAGTCTCAGTATCACACAAACATTCATAATTCCGTGTGTACTGTAGATACCTGTATAGCTTGAGAAAATGGAGAGTCCTTTCCATACCTATCTGTGTTTTTGTCCTTCCTTTGATTTCCCTCACCTTATCTCTGTCCTTTCATGTTCTGATTTTCAGTCTGGGATAATGACAGCAAATTAAAGGCCTCATAAAATGGTCTGTATTTATGTTCAAATGAGAAAAAGCGGTGTGCTTGTTTCTGATTTCCACAGCAATAAGAAGGATGTGCCTTGATCGTCATAAACCTGACTGAGAATGCAAAGTAGCACTTAAATTGTTCCTTCAGCCATTATGTATAACATAAGTGGTCTTCTAGACAGACAAAAAATCAAGGGCATAGCTCATATATCTAGCAGCACCTTGTGAAAGCTCACTACTCTGATACCCTCAAATGTCTCAGAAGCCAAGTTGTCATTTCAGTGCAGAGAAGTGTGAAACAGAGTGACCATTTAGGATGGTGCAAAAAGATATCATGAACTAAACCTGGACAAATATGAGTGAATGTGACCTTTGATGTGTTTAGCTTTAAGATCCTTGGCTGGGGGTTTGTATTCAATGTGCAGGAAATTGATAATGTGTTGGGTTTCATCATGTGCTGGGTGACAAGGAGGATGTTACTGGTCAGAAACACTGGTTAATAGGAAATAGCTACCAAAAGTAAGGGCTCCTGCCCTGTGTGAGAGGAGAGGCCATGTGAAAGAGCAGTAATTGCATATCTGCCAGGGAAAATCCTCCCAACAAGATTAAGAATCCAGTCTGGGAAGGTACAAGTTACCAGGGAACGTGCTCTTGCCTGCTGCTCACAGCTTCTGTCTCCTGCAGGCAGCAGAATGAGAAGCAGGAAGATTTAGATAGAATACACTGATGCATGCAAAGTAAAGCCAGCAATGGGCTGGGAAATTAGAGGCCATCTACAACCATTTAACTTTATTAATCTGAGGTGTCAAGCATTGGGGAAAAATTGTGTACTACAATAATATGGTTGATGGTAACCACTATTACAATTATAAAACTCTTGGAATAATGATAAATATGAACAAATACTATAATAATTTTCTTCTCTCAAAGTGAGTTACTGTGTGATTAAGTGGAGTTGTGTTTTAAAATTTGAAAGAAATAAATAACTGCAAGCCAATAGGGAATAAAAATACTTCTTTTACAAAGAAAATTAATTTCAGCAGGCCTCTAAAAATGACTAATCATGTGAGCTGTGCAGTCAAGAGCCAAGGGTTTTTTGCTCTGCTGTTACCTGTAGGTAGTGAAATCTCTACTCTGAAGGTTATTACTTGTCACACTAATTCACAGCGTTTAATTCTGCTGCTCTTTTATTCTTTGGTCTGGCTAGATTGTTACAGCATCTACAAGGAGTGTGGTTTTTCAACACACTTTGAATAAAAACTGACAGACCCAAGAATCCGAGCAAATTAAGTCTTGACCTCCTTTACAACTCTTTGACAAATGAGAACCTCACGTGGTGTGGCCTTGGACAGACACTTGGCAAATGCTCCCTTGAATATTGGCTCTCCAACTCAAGTATTTGTAAACAAGAAGTGCTACTGTTCATTCACACATATTCCAGGGGCAGCGTACATCTTGCCCTTAATGTAGAATTGAATACCAGGATGTTCTCATAATTGCTGTTGCACAGGTCTGTGTCCTGCAAGAAAATATTTAAAGAGAAATAACATGATGGCAGCTCTCTATCCATAATTCATTTGTTTATGCATCTATTACCATCCATAGTTCATCTAATGGCACTGATTAAGTAACTAGTTAATTAGGTTTCAAAAAAAACCCCCAACCCCAGACCTGCCAGAACAATTTAGGTTTCCAAAAAAAAACCCAACCCCAGACCTGCTAGCCCTTCTGCTCCATAGACCGATGGAAGGAGGTGGGAGCTGCCCTGGTACATCACTGGGGATTCCTCATTTACAGCTCTGATACATTTATATTGCCTGATGATCTTACCCTCAAGACCTGTGCTTTTCCCTTTGGCAAGCTGACAAATTCCCCTGTCTTCCATGCTTTAAATTCTAAGTCAGAAGGGAATGGACTTGGAGGACAATGAGGAGAAAAGGAGGCCCAAAGACAAGAAAAGACAGTAAGGAGGATTTCCAACAAAAATCAAAATATGCTCTCTTGTATATTTTGGCTAGTTGTTTGTATTATCCTAAGAGAGAACAAGAAATAACCCTGACAAGATGGATATCAGTGGAAAGGTGGAAAGTTTTCCCATACTGAAATTTCTCTAGGTTTTTTATTTCTCCAGGGGAGTACTGCCACATTTTCTTAGAGGGGATGATTTTGTACAAGTATTTGCACAGGTTGTCCTTAGTGTTCTGACAAGGAGAATATCCCATTTTTTCTCATAATTAGGCTGTTCCAGAGATATTAATAACTCTTCTCCTAGCTTGGAGTGTGTTGTTGATATGACTTTAGAGCTCAGAATTGTCTTTGGTTTCTGGTATTCCTTTCCTTAGACAATGAGATTGATTTTAAAGTGTTACTAAAGAAACAGCATAAGGTAGCACAAGCTGCCATTTTGTGCAGTGAAACAGATTTCAGATGAAGGATTCAGTATGTAAAGCAAGCTTGCTGCTGGCCTTTGGGATGAAAATCATTAAAGACAGTGTAAAGAGATGCCCTGAGCATTACTGCTGCCATCCTGTCCCCCTGTACTCACCCACTGCTCAGTCTGCAAACACAAACTTTACACCATTGTGTGGTTACTTTAGTAGAGCAGTCTGTCATCCCCACACTCTACTTTGTAATAGTCCTTTCATAAACTCTGCAAATGAAACTTTGCATGAAATTCCAGATTTCTGTGAACACTTCACCTTGCTGGACAACACTCTCTGAGTTGTTTGTGGTGAGAATCCTCCTCACCTGGTGCAGGTAGTGTGGCTGAAAAACAAAACGCGGGCTGCATCCTTGGAGACTGAGGAGGCCTTAGGGTTAGATCCATCTCATCCCCTTTCAATTCAAGTCAAAACTTCATCCCATCTCAGAGTAAATTTGTTTACAAGGAGAAAAGGGGAGAAGGAGATCTGGCTTATTTTACTGTGGAGAGAGCTTGTTAAAATTGTTTTTGGAAAGAACTGGCCTTTGTGGAGGGCACATGCCTCTTTGTGAATCAAACCTTCAGCTTTGAAATTGGAGAGGGAGGGCAGCCCAGGATGACATAGAAGGTTGTGTGAGAATATAATTTTTGCTGATGTAGTTTTTCAAGGCTATTAAGTAGCTTGCATTTTTGAAAATCAACTGTTGCACATAGATGTTTTGAATTATTTCAATTTTTTTTACATTATTCTAAATATACTCTTTGTTTTGGTAGCAATTTGTTTGTTAAATGACAAATTTTATTGATTATTGGGCTTCTCAACTGTGGCAAAAAACAGACCAAAAGAAAAGAATGACTGATATTTCCTTCAACAGCAATCATTCACCTCAATGATCTATTCAGTTTTTCTCATTTCCACCTTCCCTTTAAAGATGTAGTTCCTAGAAGTCAGGCTTTGATACTGGATCTTGTCTTTAAGATTTTGTTCTATACAGTGACTACTGGATGATTTCCAGTGTGTAAGAATTATGTTATCGAAGGATAAAACCAAATGAGTAGAAAATATTATGTGGAGTAAGTATAGAAGATATCTAATCTGGGTGTTTTATTTGAAGCATGTGTGACTACAATACTGTATTTGTCACAACATAACGAGGTATTATTTTGTTACATTTGATCAGATGTATTCTGGTTGAGTTACAGTTGTGATTTTCTCCTCTGCATATGAAATAATTTTCCTTTAAGCAAACCTGGTATCAGTGTGGAAGAACAGGAATTATTCAAATTGAGTTGAAGCACCAAAGCTGGTGAGTGTGTCACAGAATGACAGAGGGTGCAGGCAGAGCATGTTCCTGTTTGATGCCAGCACGCACAGGTCTGAAATCTGAGGATGAGCTTATTGTCCAGGCAGCTCTGATGAGCTCCTTTTTCAATTATTTTGTGTCTAAGGGCTGCTGCATCTGTGCTGCTCTCTGAGTGCGTGTCTCTTCCTCAGTACTCTTGCATAAATGTGAGGTTTGTTTCCTGGGACAGGAAGGGACCCTGGTTGTAAGGAGGAGGGAGGGAAGCACGTTGAAGGAACCTCTGTCCAAGTGTGTCAAGCACTCAGCACATTCTCCTGCTAAGCTGAGTTTATCCCACTGCAGGCTGCAGTGCTAAAGGCTCACAACCAGAGTGATCGTTTTTGATTGGGCAATCCCTTTTGTGACTTTGCAGGTCACAATGTCAGTCAGACTGTTAGGACAGGGCACAGAAGCTTTTTCTGCTAGAAATGGAACCTCCACTCTGTCTTTTTATGTTTGGAACCCTGAATTAACCGTTCTGCTTTCTTAGAATTAAATGTTAGAAGCAATCACACTCATATCTAAGGTAAAAAAAAAAAAAAAAAAAGATGAAGCCCAGTTTCTTATTGTGCTATTAAATACATCTTAACTATCCATTCCCCCCCAGGTGATTAAATGAGGAGTGGAATGACTGAACTTGTGGGTAATCATAATTTGAACTTTGTTTCCTTTTCTATGTATATAAGCAATAATCTTCTCTTTAGCTTTCTTTATCTCTGCTTTACCTAATTACTGCACCATTAGTATCCATTCTTCTTAGTTTCAAACCCCCTCTTACTAAATTTTTCATGGTATTTCTTTAAGAGCACAATTTCTCACATCTTTTAGAATTATCAGCTGAAGCTGTTGTCAGTAATTAACGGATCAAAAGAGCACAGTGACCTGCATGTGATATTGCAAGTGCTGTGGCAACTGCTGCTGATACTCAGAATGTTTATTAATTTCCAGGACTACTTGTCTTTTCCCAGCCACTGCATTTCCTTACTGAAGGCTGTGTGACCAAAAAGGACAGAATGTGAGAGACATGCCCACTAAGCTGGTTTGGATTATCCTGAAAGTTCTTCTTCCCAAGTGCTTTTTCTTTTCCTGTGCTCTTCTGCAGGGCTTTTCCCTTTCTCCCCAAGTGGGATCTGTTCCAGGAGAAGATTTTTTGCATTTTACTTATGAAGAAAAGAGATTAAAGTGCTTCTATTTGTCCTCTGCCATGATAAGAATTACACCAGAAAAATGTTGGCTGTTGTAGGAAGCCAAGAATTTTCTTCTCCCTATGGATGTTCTGGAGAGAAGCAAACCTAAACTATGAGAAAATGAATATCTGTCTGTATCTAATAGGAACTACTCCCTGACCTGATTTTCAACCAGCCAGACCACCACTGATCCTCTGCATGGTCTGGGAGCATCTCTCCATGATGAAGAGTGGGTTATGAGTTAGGCTTTGATATAATTTTATCCAGGTCACAATTTTATCCCAAAGATGAGAGCAGAGGTTTTACATAACCTTGGCACTGGCTATTTTTCAATAAAAGAAACAGAAGAAGGGATTCTGGGCCTATGGTTTAGGTCCAAGCTAGGAAGAAAATAAGCTTTGGAATAGATAAATTTTGAACTGAGGCAAATAATGTGAGTTTTAGAGGGTGACATTCTAGAAAAGACTAAATTTCAGCTCCTAACAACAAATGCAGCTCCAGTTGCAGAAAGATAGCAGGTAAATAATGGAGTGATGTGCCTTCAGGTGCTGCATGTGCATGGGCCTTAACCATTCTGAAATCCCTTTGATGCTGGTCACTTGGACAGGTGACATAAGAAATGTGTAGGATAACATTGTTTCTGACCACATTCACTGTGATGAGAGGGTGAAGTTCCCAACTGAATTAAGAAAAAAAAAGAAAAGAAAATGCAAGAACTGGCAGCATGTTATGTAGAGACCAACAAAAACTGAGGCCAGGTGCCTCAGCCTTCTGGCTGCAACTGTGACAAAGGAGAAATGGCATTTCACTGGTTCACCCTCTGTTTCACTGGCTGTAATGGACAGGAGATAATGCATGTTTAACCCATGGTTTCTTCCTCTTCCAAAGTGTTCCTAGTGGTTCTCTTCAGCTGTCCTTCTCCACAGCTCCCAGGGTCAGTCCTCTCCTGTGCTGGGAGAGCCCCTGGAAGCGTCCTCACTTTCTTGTGGAGGAGTTTGTGTTTAGTTCTTTGCTAGCACAGTACAAGTGGCAGATTTATTAGCAAACAGTCTTTGCTGTCAGGCAGAACCATGGGCTACCTAAATTCACTGAATGTGTCAAGAATTCAAATTGAGAGCTCTTTCTCCTGACATATTCTGAATACATGGTTCCCAGCAGTGAATTCCTACATCCTGCACATCACAGTATGGTGCAAAAGCAGGTGAGTCAGTGTTTAAAAGAAGCAGCAGAATACACCTTAAATTTAAAAGTATTTTGAAGTAAAGATCATAAAGAGATTAAATAATGTACTATAGTCTAACTATTATTTTAAAGGAAAATCATTTTGTGTGCAGAACCTGGTTTTAAAAATGGTTCTTTCCAGGATTTTTACCTTATAGTCCCTAGTATCTTACTGCCAGTTACAACCAGTTTCCTCTGGTTCTTTCATTATTCCTTGACAATCTCCCCCTTGCAGGAAGCCTATCTGCCTGCAGCATCCCCAGTTCATTTGGCTGGACAAATTGCTGTGGCTCGCTCAGAGCACATGGGTGCTGATTTGCTGGCTCTTATCTCTGAGAATGGGAAAAGATCTTTCCCTCAGCTGAGGCAATAATTTGGATCCCTTTTCAACAGTCAACTGTTTTCATTATATTTGCAGTGGTTTCACACCTCTAAAAGCTATGCCTTTTTAAAAGTGGCCAGGAAGTTCAAGGATTATTAAAGGAGACAGCCATAGGCAGAGACTGCACAGATTTCCCCTTGTCAGGAAAGTGGGCAAAATAACATGACTATAAATGAATTTTGGGGCAGGGGAGAATTGGTAATGCTAATCTGAAAAAGTTTGGTTGTTGTGCTTTCAAAATCGAAACTTTCAGAACTGCATGTGGATTTATAATTCTTGTAGTGATTCATTGATGTGGATAAAGGTACAGTCTTTGAAAGAACTGTCAAAACTAATTTGAGTGAATAACAAGAATTTTTTCACTTTGTATTTCTGAGCATTAAGTAGTGGCTCTTTGATGCATATTTTATTTGCCACTGGTATAGGAGAAAATTTATTTTTGAAAACTCCTAAAAAAATGAGGATCACTTTTGGAGAAAGGGGTTTTGGCAATATAAATGTATTGGTATAGTACCATGTCTTAAACTGTTCCAAGGGGTTTTATATTCCCAATTGTCTATCTTCAATAGAAATATTAATATCAGGGGAAGATACAATATTTCAGTGCTGAGAAATAGGAAACCTCAACCTTTATGACTTTCTGAAAAACAAAGCAGAGTGATTCACAGCTCCAGAGATTAAGGCAGGAAACAGACACTGGTGCTTTTTAACCTCCTTCCAAAGCACTTTCTGGATGTAATTTCCAATAGGGGCTGATGGGTGAACCCTTACAAGAAGAGCATGACTCAAAATAAATGTTTCCAAGCAGATAAAACAACTTGCAATGCCCCACAATCCCATTAGCTCCAGGGACAGCACTCAAAATCCTTTCAAGAAAAAACATCTTTTGCCACAAAATATTATCAAATGGAATGGATCCCCTTTATTACATGGAAAAGATGAAGTAACCTTCTGAATATACTGTATTAAACAAAAAAAAGGTTGAAATTCATAAAGTGAAAAATTATGAGCTTGGGTTTTTATAAGATTTGAAAGGTCAGGAGGGTAAGCAGATGGCTAGCTGTAGAATTTATTACGCTTTTAGCAATTGTTTTGATGTTCCAGGTGAAACCTTGCAAGCTTATGAGGCTGTAAAATTCTATGACCCTGCATTTAAGTGAGGATTATGCTCATAATATGCATGTGATTTTAGAGATCAATCTATCACACATTTATTGTCTGCCAAAAACTCACGGGATTCAGTGTGATTAATATCTTGAGCTACAGTTTTTACTATTCTGCAATAGTGCATCCCTTTTTCTGTCCATTTTGTATTTTTTTTCTTTATGAAAGTAATACAACCAAGCTTATGATAATGAAATGATACTCTGGTAGTGCTATGTGACTTTCCAGCAACCTTTCAGTGCTCAAAAATGCCCTGATTTTACAAGGCATGTAAAAAGTTGTTTTCGGTGATGGTTGTTACACAGAATTTCTTAGGCACACCAAGATATGTTATGCTAGCAGTATTAATAATGAAAGAATGGTAAAAATTTCCTGGTTTTCTGAGTTTAAAAGCATGAATGCTTTGTTTCTGTTTAGAAGAAGTTGTTAATATTTTTTCCTAGACAGTTAATGTGGTTGAATTTCCTATGACAATAAAGACAGGGAAATTATCAGTGGCTTCCAACTAATGCAGCTCACTGTTGGGTTCAGGCTGTCAGGCGAATACTGACCAAGAACAGCAGGTGGGGCAAACAAGGAGATCAGTGTTTTCAATATTTTATTAAATCTGGGAAAGAATATTTTCTTTCAGGATTCCCCAACTCTTGAAAGAAATGTCAAGAGCTGGTTTTTTTCCTCAGTTGAAAAGGCATGCAAGTTTCACATGCCAGCAGCTCCTTTTATGCACATACCCATCTACAAATCTGTGGAGAAGCCTTACTGCCCTGTTTATGAATTCAGCCAGCAGCTGGATTAATTCCTTTTGTTGCCAGGATGATCTTTAATTTTTTGTTGATCTTTATTTTGTTTGTTGTGGTTTTGGGCACTGATTGCTGAGCTCAGTTTTGGGTTGTACTGGTAGGACTCTGTTCTGTTTTACTTCACAGCCACCAGCAGGGCTCTGCAGGGCTCTGCCTTGGGCCCAGTGCTCTTCAACATCCCATGAACAACCTGCATGCAGGACTTGAAGGGATATTGAGCAAGTTTGCAGATGATACAAGACTGGCAGGAGCTGTTGGCTCCCCCAAAGGCAGATGAGGCCCTGCAGAGGCCTCAACACATGAGAGAGGTGGGGAATCACCAACCATGTCAAGTTCAGCAAAGGAAAGTGATGGATTCTGCACCTGGGGTGGGGCAGGCCTGGATGTACAGACAGACAGGGGAATGAGAGGCTGGAGAGCAGATGGGGAAAGGGATCTGGAGATCTTCATCTGTGGCAAGTTGAACCACAGTGCCCTGGCCACCAGGAGGGCCAAGTGTGTCCCGGGGCCATCAGGCACAGCGTGGCCGGGCAGGCAAGGAGGGATTGTCCTGCTCTGCTCTGAGCTGCGGTGGCCTCGCCTCAAATGAGGCCTGGCAGTTTTGGGTGCCACAACGTAATAAAGATTTTAAACTCCTAGAGAGCACCGACAGGAGTGGCATGAGGGCAAGAGGATGATGAAGAGCCCTGAGGGGAAGCTGTACAAGGAGCAGCTGAGGTCACTTGCTCTGTTTAGCCCGGAGGAGGCTGAGGGGAAACCCCATTGCTGTTAAAACTTCCTCGTGAGGGGAAGAGGAGGGGCAGGCACTGATCTCTGCTCTGTGGGGACAGTGACAGGACCCAGGGGGATGGCCTGAAGCTGTGTCAGGGAGGTTTAGGCCTGATGTTCCTCACCCACAGTGTGGTTGGCCACTGGAGCTCCCCAGGGAAGCTGTCAAAGAACCAAGCCTGGCAGAGCTCAAGAAGCATTTGGACAATGCTCTCAGGCACAGGATGTGACTCTTGGGCCTCCTCCAGGACCAGGAGCTGGATGCTGATGATCCTTATTGGTCCCTTTGAACTCAGCATGCTCTTTAATTCCATTCTTTGATAGTGATTTCAAGCTTGTTACCTAAGGTGAGTTATCAGTAACAACTAGATTTCTGCTCATATTTTGTTGGTTTTATCTGTATGGTTTCAGAATCAGTGTCCAAGAACTGAATCTAAATGGTTGCTATTTAAATAATTCCACCCTGCCAGAGTTTTCCGCAGGCAAAATCTCCCTGTCTTCAGTTCAGCACCTTTGTGTTGACTGGAGTTGGTGCACAGTTTCTGCACAGAAATGAGCAGTTAACTAAATGCTAATTAAAAGCAGCATGTCAGTTTATTGTGCTCAGTAGGAGCAGTCACAAAAGAACATGAACCTGAATTAATTTTTTTATCCCTTTTTTTTTTCCCTTAGACCCCAGGAGGCTTGAGGGGAAAAGCCTATTAAGATAACTCAAATGAAAATTTCAGATGGGCCTAAGAAGCTTCCAACCCTGTGAAATACTTCCCTAGAGCCTCCCCATACCTACATAGTAGCTCCTCTGCCTTGTCACATCTGAAACCCAAAATCTGTCTCAGGCTCCCCTTGGTCCTGGTGCCAACAGCCAGCTCTGGGCATGGTCCTGTGGGGTTTGTTGGTGCTCCTGAGCCCTGAAGGCACTGGGCAGCTCACAGGAGGGGATCCATTTTTCCATGCTGATTAATTCTACAGCCCTGATCCAAAGTGTGCTGCATTCAATGAGGGTTTACATTTCAGTTTGATAAGTTTAGGTTGAGCTTTAAGATATGGGATAGAAGCAGATAACAAGAGTAGGATGAAAGGTAGATGAGGTACAGGAGTGTGAAAAGACCTAAAATATGAGAAGTTCCTCTCACACACAGACCAAATTCGGTTGGTTTCTCTTGGGCTGCCTTGGGTGCCAAGCTCCACAATTAAAGCAAAGAAAAATCTGGTTATTGCTGACAGCATTCAAAACTGGATCCATGAACCACAGACAGACCTTCAATGGCTCATTGGAGCCATACCCATTTGCTGCAGCAGAAATTGGGCGTTCACATAATCGTAGATGCATTTTTTAATGTTTCCAGCAGCAGAGAAGAGGAAGGATTTTCCTGTGGTTTTAAGTATAAAAGAAATATTCTTTTAAATATTTAGTAAGTGCTGAATATTTGCTGCCTCCTCTGTTTCAGTGAAGTATTTTAAATCCAGCTGCATTCCTTGAGGCAGTTTGTTAGCCCCTGGTAACTGAGGTGTGCATGGTTGAGCTGATTGACCATGGTGTAGTACGTGACTTTCATGAAGCCTTCCACTCTGTAAGTCTTTCCCATACCACTCTTGATTTGTGCCCTTCCTTGGTTGTTCAGGTTGTAGAGCCTTATTAATGTCTAATGACCACCTTCCAAATTAGCAGAAAATTAACTTTATGCTGGGATCCAGCATACTGTCAGTGAGAAACTTCTTCATCAGCCTTCTCCTAACTCCTTTACCCCCTACTGTCTCTGTGGCTTCAGGATGATGGGGTAGAAGAGCCCTTACTTCAAAGGAAATACTGGAGCACATACTGAAAACATCATTTACCCAGAGGATACAGAAATACTCCTTATAAGCAGTAATAACTTTACTAAAAAGTCTTTAAACAACAAAATATCATTGAGAGACATATTTACCACAGGGGTCAATCTCTCTATGTTTTTTTTGTAAATGTGTCATTTGTTTCTCTGTCCCCCTAGTCCTCCAAAGATTCTAAGGCAGAAAGCAAAAGCTTGAACTCAGTTCTGGCTCAAGGCAGACTCCTAACATCCTAGATTGGTAAACTCTCTAAGAAAGCTTTAGGCTGAGGTAGTCAGGAAGGCTGCAAACCTCAGTTTCACCACAACACAAGGGAATCCCAGTCATTTTCCACATCTTTGTAGTAAAATTACAAATGGAGTGCTAGGACATGTCAGTGTACAAGGGGAGGGCCTACAAGACTGGAAATCAATAGAAAATATGCAAGTATAATGCATTGCCACACATCCCTTACCACACAACCATTACATTGTGCTGTACCAGGCTTTTGTCAGATCATTTGGCTCTCTTTCCATTGTTCTTTCTTCCAGCTCTTAATTTCATCTGCTGAGCAGAAGAAAATCAGACCTTCATGAGAGGCCATGCTATCTTTAGTTTTATCAGCTTCAAGAAAAATGTGTAGTCTTTTGATAATCTAATTGTGTACGGCTAACAAATTTTAATTGTCCCAGTTATTTTCTTCTAAAGCCTCAGAAAAGTTACCAAGTTTTCATGCTTTACTCAAAGCTCATAAGAAGCATAAAGTCCCTCAACACCAACTAAGGGAGTTACTCCCTCAGCTCCAAATCCATCCTTCCAGCTTCAGTCACTTTGTGAATGGGATTATCTTCTAAAACTTCTGAGCCAGTTTCCTTCTCTAGCATTCAGAATGCCCTCACTTTGCTTGTGCAAGTGAAGTTAAGGTTCCCATGACACTTCCATGTCCTTTTCATCCAACTTCTACTTGATCCCTTCCCCAGCAAAGTACTTTAATATACTAAGAATGCAGTGGTTACACTCAATTAAACCACTGGCTTGGTTCATCCCTCAATATCTTAGGCTGTGTGTAAACTGTTACTGAATGCATAAAATATTATCCGTTGAATTACTACTGGTCACCTGTGGTGTTTTAGTGCATAAAAGGATCTCTTCAGCTGCAAGAGCTGTTGTTGTAGCAGGTTGAGAAAAATCAATGGGCTCATTCCCATCAGATAGCACAAATCCCTTCCTGATAAGTGCAGTTTCTCACAGAATGCCAGCAATCTGCAATGATTCAGGACCACGTGAACAGAAATGAACTCAGCCACAAGTCTGTGACAGGTTTGAAAAGACATGTCATGAACTTTTGCTCTGAAATTGTAAATCTCTTTCAACTGTAGGAGGTTCCCCACCACCTATCATTTCTTATTTCTTTTTTATTAGATGGTCCTGAGAAGTAAAGAAGCACAGGCCTGACTTTATTGCACAACCATGCCAAGCCCTCTGGGAGGTCACATTATTGAGGGACTTTTTAATGTAGGTAGGAAATTAACTTTCTAATTGTTCCCTTTAAAATACATGCTGGACAGTCACCAACACAGTTCTTTAAGACAACATATATAAATGACTTTGAGGAAATGATCTCAAAAAAAGGTGTCCATAAGGCCTGTATAACATCTGTGTATGCACTGTGCAGAGCAGACCACACTCCCTGGTGCTGCCAGAAAGTCTCTTCTGCCTGTGTGTACCAGGCCCCTCTTTTCCACCCAACTGCTTTTATCTCCAAAACTCTCCAGGCATCTCCATGCACATTCCAGATCCCCCGTGGGACAGGAACTGACAGCTGGAAATGTCTGGAGTGGTTTCAGCCGGGTGGAAATGAAGTATGAAAACATGAAGCAAACTCATGTTGTTGTTTGCGTGAATTGATTTTCTGTATTTGATATTAGCAACTTGCCCGTTATTTCTGTAGTATGTTTTCCATTGAAAATAACAAATGCTGTCAACTGTGAAATCATCTCTTGAAACCTAAAATATTCTTAATTCTTAATAGAGGTTTTAATTCTTAGTAGGAGCATATACAATCACATTAATATCTCACATTGTGGCACTTGTTAAGTTTCTTTTCCCTGGCCATTTGGAGTATGTGTAGCTTCATTATTAGACAAAATATGAAACATTCCTGATTCCTCTAGAATTAGGCTTTAATGGACCCAAATATGGTATGCCCAAGTACAGATTAGATAAGTCATGTCAGCTTTAACTCCTTGACACTTTTGGCAATATTGCTCAAGTCTGAGTACCAGAAGTATGTTAAGATCACACCTAAACTGAACTAATAAATAACTCTCCAAGCTATTATGGTTTCTCAGTATCCACAGTTTTAGCAGCATATACAAATTTTAAGTTGTTCTGTCTTAAGAGTAACTGAAGAGAGATTGATGTGTCTGTGCACTAATACAGTTCCATCATAAAACCTGATCTGTGTTCCTTAAACTTCATTACATAATCCTTATGTTGTAAAGTAATACCTTGAGCAGGCAGGAGCTCATACTTGCCTTTCAAGAAGGTCTGTTTAGCTCTGTCAGTCTTCATAAACAGCCATAAGGCTTCCATTTGTGTTGTTAAGTTTGATTTCATTGAGGGCTCTCTGAAAGATTTTAAAAAAAATTGGAATTTTTTGGTTTCTCAAGGAATAAACAATAAGATTGTTTTCTAAAAAATTGACTAGGATCACTTTAGTTTTTAAATTTTGAATACTTATTTTAATGTCTTATCAAATATTTTAACAAATAGCCCAAATATTAAGATTAATATGTAGTTTATTCTTGTGAAACTTTCTTGGAACTTATTTAAGACAAAATACAATAACTGTACTAGACTTTAATCCCACAGACTTTTACCATATGTCACTCCTTGAGCATTGTGTGTGTTCTTTTGTAAAGCAATCTGGTTTAGATATATTGTCAACATTTATATAAAAGTGTTAGTGGAGATAAGGGACATTATTGATGATAAAGTGGTTTTGCTATATTGTTCAGTAAAATTACTTGAGGCCACCCTTGGGAGGATGCACATTAGAGCCTTTCTGTGATTCTCTCCTCACAAAAAGGGCCATGACGACAAAACAGGAAAAAAGATCAAAATATCATCCAATATTAGAAAACCTGTATTAAAATTAGTAACAGTTCTCCTCAAGTCAAGCATGTAATGGCACAGCTGGAGAGTGCAAAGGGCTTTCAGAGACTGTCTAATCGTATCTTCAATGGTCTGATTGATGCTGCTTGCAGACACGATGTCGAGGGCTATGAAAGGAGTAATTGCAGTTTCTATTTGTCACAATATTCCTTGATGGGATTTCTGATGTTAGTAATTTGTCACAGTGGTTCATTGTCTTGCTGGATGTCAACAAAATGGAGATGCCAGAGAGCTGATGATTTGTTTTCAGAGTGTCGGTGTCAGGACTGTGGGAGCAGAGCTGTGATGAATATTGGGGTGGCTGGGAAAGGGCAGTGTGTGGCAGGGCTCTGGCTGTAGGGAGAGGAAATGGGTGGTTCAGGAGAGAATTAATGGGTGCTGGCTTTTTTTGTAACTACAACACTCCTATTCAGGCTCCTATTACCCCCTGAGATTTCACTTCCAAAGTACTTGAGGGTGATGCTCTTTCCAGCTAAATAATACATATTATGAATCTGCTCAATGTCTGTCTGGGAGTGTGATTTACAGTCTTGTTGTGCTGTTTTCCCCTCAGCTTACAAACTGTGGGGAAAGGTGGCTGAGACACTTCACCACAACACTGTATCATTCAAAAAAAAAGTTTTTTCAGGCTAGTGCCTTTCTATGATGGAGTGAAACTAATATAATCTCTGGTAGCTGTGGAGGGGCTGACCTTAGTGGTGGGGACCTTCAGGGTGCCCAGGACAAGTCTCTGCAACCAAGACCCCTTTCAATTTGTCATGTGCTACCTGGTCTTTCTCTCTGCCTTGCCCAGTGAGGGACATAGTGGGGATAATAACATTTTCTTCCTCTCTTTGTATATGCTATTTTTGTTACGAACTCTTTAAGCCATGGACAAATTCTTACTGTACAAATATATATTACCTATTATAGATAGAACATAACCTTGATGGGAGCGATTTTAACCTTCATGGAGGTAAAGATTCATTTATGAAAATAATGATAAATAGTATTTTTTTCCTTGAGTGATTTTCTGTATGGGTTTAACACAATGTAAAAATATAGAGGAGAATCTCTGAACGGAGCTGGAAGCAAAATCCTGGCATTTCTCAGAAACTGTTCTGTTAGGTTTATTTTATTGTTATTCTTGAACAGATCATGCATAAATAAATGATAGAGGAAGAGTCAGTGATCTGCTCTGGAGAAAGACAATTCTGCCTCCTGTCCTATCAGAGCATGGAAAAGCAACCTAGAGATTAGACATGTCATTGATGGCAAGTTCCAGGCATAAGCTGCTCTAATCACTCTAGGAGAAAAACAAACCAATGCAAATGGACACAACAGAGAGAGCTGACTGTCAAGACACATCTCAGTAAAGTGCCTATGCAGGCTCAGGGAATGTAAATAAATAGGCAGGAAGGAAAATAATGCAGTGGTAAAAATAAACACAGTATAAAAAGTTCATGGTATAAGTTGAACAGCATTTTGGCCTCCTGCTAGAAGAGTTGGAGGCCGAAAAATTTGCCCATTGAGTCAGCTAATTGCCAAATAGAATGGACCACATGAGGAAAGGTGTGGTTAAATCACTATTTTGGACTGATTCAGTGTTTTCTGACCATAAGAAGGTAAATACAGAAGACTGAGGATGAGGCCTGAAACAAAGGTCGTTGCTATCTGGATAAGTTTGGTACACCATGTGTAACATCCATGCTTTTATTCTTGGGGATACCTATTTTTATTCTCAGGCTGCACATTAGTTACTTTATGGCCCTGGTGCTGTGGCTTGGTGACTGAGGAATGGTTCCTGCTCTGCCTTCACAGCCCCCACTGCTGCAGAGGGGCTGAGACAGAAGCACAGAGGGGGCTCCCAGCTCAATCCTGGGGGTGCATCTGCAGGGGGATTATCTCAGAAACACATCCTGTGTCAGGTAAAATAGAGCATGTGCCTGCAGCTCACAGGCAAGAGGGCACTGTGGGGAGGTGTGCTATAAGACAAATGGCTAAACTGATTTTCCAGACCCCTCTGGCTCCCAGCCATACGTACCAGGGCCCCCACTCCTCCTTCCTCAGGGATGCTCTGCCCACAGCCTTTCTGCAGCTCATGTGTGAATGTTTCATAAAAATACCCAGGGACATGTGGAGCTAGACAGATGTGGAGAAGGGAAAGTGAAGGGAAGATTGATAAGTTGTGAAAAAGACAACAAGGATTTTGAGAGAAGCTTCTGAAATAAGAAATGAGATAGAAAAAGAGAGCAAAGCAAGCTAAACAACACTGCAGAGACAAAATAAAAAGTTAAGATTGTGGTAGAGCCAGAGAGAAACAAAAGAGGCATACACAGGAGGAAATTTGTGACTCAGGAGTGAGCCATGGTGTGTCACAGGCATGTAAAGGCAAGAGCAAATGCATGAGGGGAAAATACCAAGATGACAAGAGTGAATAGGACATGCTGAGCAAGGGTGTTCTGACTACCCAGCAACTGCGTTATTTCATTGCTAAGTGGGTCTTATCAGGGTAAATACTTTCTGTCAAATCCATTTTTGGCCAAATTTGATTAGCTCTTAGAATGTACAGAAATATAAATGGCTGAATACACCAGGAAAGTGAGGGTGACAGTTTAAAAACATTACAGACTATTTCTTTCTATTGTTTGTACAGCTCAAAGTACTAATTTCTGAAAAAGACACATTTCAGTTATTCATTAGAAAGCTGAATACTGATATTTATGTACTCATTCTACTGTTTTCTATTTCAGGAAGTATGGCCAGACTTTTCCATTGGGTAGAAGTATATATGAGGCTAATGCTCTTTTTTCTAAGATCTCTGTGTGGAACCTTTTCTAGAGGCTTCCTCCTTACAAGAAAGGCACAGGTCCTGCAGTACCTTGAATGCTCCCCATGGACCCTTGACACTCACTGGGGTTATGTTTGTGCTTAAGTGAAAACAAAATTCAATGTCTTAAAAGGAATTTCACCCACAAAGTTAATGCTTATAATTTTTCTTTTTATCGAATTACTTATTTAATTATTTTCAAATCTGAGTCTTTAAGGAGATAGGAAATACTTGCATACAACAGCAAATAGCAGTTCTGAGCTTGCCTCCTCTCTCAGAGATAATTAACTCAGGAAGAAAGGTGAAATCTGTTGTCTGTGTGTGTTCATGGTGCAGCTCCTCATTATTCCAGCCTCTCCACATGCCCTGAGTTATGCCAGACATCTTTGTCCAAATGCATTTTTGAGTTTCATAACAGGCAGATAGAAGTAGTTAATGATGTCACTATAATGGATCATTATTTTTTAGTGCTAAGCTCCCAGTAATTCTACGTTTTCTGTCTTTCACACCTGTAATATAGAAGGGGAAAAAAAAGGAGTTGGATTAACCTAGAGGGTGAGGGAAAATTTTGTGCCAGGCTGTCACATACTGCAGCGCCATCTAACCAGACAGTGATAAAACTGAATAGCCTTATCTATAAATCACAATAAAGCTTGACACAATTCACCTCTGCCTTCAAAGCCTTAGGAGTGGGTAGATTTTCCTATTAGAAACAAACCTAAAATGTATTTATCAGAAACATCTGAGGTCTGGGAGAAGTAGAAATGTATCATCAGAGGACTTTTTGCTGGAATCCAGGAAAAACATCTATCTCTGATTCTTACCTTATAATAGCAGAAACAAAAGTGAAACTGGGGTGTTTTGTGGAGCCATGGATTTCTAATGGAGCAGGTTCCCACCATTCCCAGTGGTTCCTGCCCAGAGCAGCCAAGGTGGGAAACATGGTCTGGTGTTAGAGCTGCTTCTTTTTCTGGAGGTCCTGGGAGCCTCCTTTGTGTGCCAGGGTCACTTTCTAGGAGATGAGGGCAGACTGAAGGAACAGCCACCAACAAGTCCAGACAGTGCAAAAACAACCCCAGGGTAAAGTAAGGAAACAGTTCTTTAAAAGCTAGGTTGAGAAATTGCCCATGGATTTGTGTTTCCAGCAATGAAAGCTGGAGGTTTCAACATCAATCTGCCTCAGAAACCTGTGCAACTCTTTATCTCTGATAACATTATAATTTTTTGGCAGAATTTCCCCTGTGCATCCTAGGATTCCTGTCCTCTGTGCTCCTCTCCTTTGTGCTCACTTCTGCTCTCCTGCTGGATTCATCCCAGCTCAAGGAAGTGATAAGCAGTCTGTGCTTCTCCCCTGGCCATCCCCTGGTCTGTCCCAGGCCTGGGTGAGGATTGGCAGCGGCACTGACCATAAAAAGGGAGAGATTATTGTAGAAGAAAGGGTGGATAACTTTGAAGATCATTCTACTGAGCTGCAGTTGCAGGGGTTTTTTACTGTGAGAGGTTTTTTGTCATGAGCAGGGGGAACAGCAATTGAAGGCAGGACAAGCTGATCAGAGCAGGATCTTATGGGATGAAACCCTGGAAAGAGACAAGTTAAATGTGGGGTAGACTGAGGAAGATTTTTATCAATAGAGGCACTGCACAATACCCTGTGGGGGGTTCATCTGCAGCACTTCCTCTGGAAGTGGAAGGATTTCTTATCAGAAAAGGGCTTCAGCCTGGCAGTGAAAGGTCTAATATGGAATGCAATTTATTTTTTTTTCCTTAAAAATATCAGGCACTTGCAGAATCTTCTCATGGACAGGCAACACAAGCAAGAGACCAGTCACAAACTCAGACTGGGAATTAGAAAAGCATCTCCACAATAAGAACAGGTCTGAACAGCCTCCTACTTGGACTAATGTGGCAAACAATAGAGTTGATATGGACCATGGTACATTTATGAATATACTGACAGGAGGAGAAGGTTTTCTGAATAAGCAGAAATACAGTTTTGTTGAGTAAAGGAAACTCTGCTTTTTCTGGAGCCCGACAGGTAGAAGGCTGTTGGGTCAAATATCTCAGCAGTATACTGAGCATCACAGAGTTTGTACCTCAGGCCAAGACCTTTCTCAGTTTTTATTATCTCTAAATGCTGATGTTTCCTTCCTGCCTGATGATGTGCTTCTATTTAACAATATATGCTGACTGGTAGTTTGGTCTGTTAGTTAATTATTTTTTCAAAGGTTAAACATTCTCTAGTCTTAGCATATCATATTCTTGCAAGATTGTGCTTAAGGAAAATGGAGAAACAATCCTCCACGTTCAAAAAAAGTGTCTCTGTTTGTTTGGTAATTGACTGTATTTCATCTTGAGCAGTGATATATTGATTTTCCTGTGAAGTGAGCTTTCAGGTTGCCATTTAGAAAGATGAGTTTTGGCAAGGCTCCATTAGACTTCTTTGTATTATTGCTTATCCCTCAGCTGGGAGAGCAGGCAGCCTTACTCCCAAGCACAGGCAGCCTGAATCATCTCATACAGCCCCAATTCCTTTGTTCCATTTTCTTTCAGTGTGGTCCAAGGAATAATTATTTTGCTGGCCTGGTTGTGTGTTGACTCATGGCAGGTAGTTTACCCAGCATTCCCAATCTCTTCCTTTGGCTTTTCATTTTTCCTTAGAAACTACACCTACAGGCTTTACCAGCTGCATTGCAGGCTGCAGAAATATTGCATATATTGCACTGGGGTTTGTGAGTGACACTGCATCCTTAGAGTTCCTGCTTTCATGGGGAGAATACATTAATTTGCAAACTGTAGCCAGAGCAAAAAATTCATAAATCAGGACAACATCCCTGTGATGTTCATGTTGTTTCTGTCATTACCAGTTCTTTCATGAGAAGTATGGAGGATCTTTTCTGAAGCTTGTGTTATAGGACAGCAACCAGCAAGCTATCATGTAAATGTTTGTTTTAAATTATTTTTAAATCTAAAACATAAAGATTTTGCTAATTTCTCTTTAGCAGCCATGAAACATACATTGATTTTAGACAGTTCTAAATTTCAATAGTTTATATCATCTTAGCAGATAAACAAGTAGCTTGACTGTCAAATGATACTGAAAATACAAGTGAGACAGTCCCTTGGAGAGAGTGGTGAAAAAAGAAAGCCAAGATTACAGACAATGAGCAAGTCGTGGACAAGTGTCTGTTCGTGGTAGAGATTAGTAATTTCACTTAAATAGGGGAGACTGAAAGAGGGGAAAAAAGGAAAGTTAGAAAATGCAGAGTCAATCTTTTGTTTATCCCAATAAAACAATTTCAGCTCCTAATTACTGATGGTATTCAAGATCCAGATAAAGGTCATATTTAGAAATGTGTTACAACATGCTCTGGTTTTAGATGGAAATGTGATAAAGGGCATTGCCAAGAAGAAACAACAAATAAATGCTTGCAGAAATAAAGCACTGAAGCAAATTTAGAGTTTGTATTGGAAAACGTTTAATAGAGAAAAATATCTAATTCAGAATAGGGGGGTCTACAGAGTCAAAGACAGTAACTCTCAACTGCAGTGATTTATGCAGGCTAGGGATGAGAGAAACACCTCTTAAAAAATCACTCTTCTCAGGCTTGTCCCTTTACCAGCGAAGGAGATGGAAAATAAACAGAGTATTAAGCAAGACTTGAAGCTCCTGTGGGAAAATAAAAGTAACAAGAAAAGATCTCTTTACAGAAGAGATGGGCAAAGAAATTTTCCTAGGCAGAAGCTGAGCAGTTCACCCTTGGCTGAGAGCAAGAATGTCTGTCAGCATGAAGCATTAGCTGGACACTGCCAGCAGTGGGACTCTTAGTAACAGCAGCAGGAGTCCATAGGAAATGTTTCAGTGAATTCCCAAATATCCTTAGGACCAGAGCCAGCTGAACGTGTGATTAAGGCTGACTCATCAATGACTTTGCAGGACACTTGTTCTCCAGCCACAAATGATCCCTGACACAAACACAGCACTGGAGCAAAATGCTCAGTGTCCCTCACTGTGCCCACAATGCATTCCCAGGTTTTGGCATCTTTCCCCCCTTTTGAGTGTTAGAAACCACTGCTTGTTATCAAATGTAGCATTGAATGTGCCATGTATTAAATTGTGCAAATGGTTTTCACATGTTTTTTTCTGCCAGTCACAGACCAGACTATCTGCCCAATGATTTCACAGGCTGTCAGAGATGCCAGTGAATGACTGATACATTACTAAGATTACATGTATCTGATTTAAAAAACTGCATGAGGACCACCTGCAGAAGATGTGAAGGGGAAGAATGTCCTCTCTTAGCAAGGCAGTAAAAGTGATTCCAGAAAAGAAATAGTCAGGAATGCGAAGGTCTAGTGTCAAAAGGAAAATTAAAAAGGGCCAGTATGGATGTGGTTTAATAAATAAAAGAGTAGGCTTAAAAAGATAAAATAGTCTCATCAGAGGCATGCAACAAGCTGATAGGAGCATTAGGAACAAGTTGAACAGATCAAGTCCCAGAATTTATTCCTGTCCATTTTCCAGGGCTTCATGTTGTGAATGGGTAGGATTTGAGGGAAGATTGCTTTTTCTTGTGGCTCAAGGGGTATTTTGAGAAGTATTTTAGCAGTACTTTAAGAGCAGTGCTACAGTCCAACGTGCTCCCCATGCAGGGTTGATTTGTGTCATCTACTAAATGCATTTTGCTTTAATAGCAGTGTAATTGCTCAGTGCTTGGGGCAAGGACTCATAGGTACTGCTGTCATGGTACTCATAGGTACTGCTACAGAGCAAATAAATCATGGAAATTATGTCTTTGCTCCTTATTCTGTACATTCTAAATATATTTAGCCTCTAGTCCCTAATTTTGGCAGATATTTTCGTTATTATTTTAAATTGATCACTTTGGGGATTTGGCAGTGACTTGAAATGGTCAATAATTGTGAATACCTTTCTCATGAAAAATTACATTTTGGAACTCAATTAGCATCATGGTGTGGTACGTGTTTAAATTAGCACCTACATTCTCAAAGCTGTTTCTTTTGGAGGGATTTCTGTGGAGCCAGATCTGAAATTGGAATGAATAACTAAAATGACAACTAAACTCATTGCTAGGTTTTCATGCAGAGAAATATCTATTGACATATATGTGAGCTGTATCCTAAATAGATACTTACAGTATCATTTGAAAGTATGTGAATACTGTAAAATATCTGTATTTTGCTTGTTTTTTGTGTTTGCTTTTCCTAAAGTCAGGAGATTAATATTTTGTCCATACCTGCTTGAACAATGATGGGTAAGGGCAAATACCTGTGGCAGAGCTGCCTGTAGCAATTAGGTAACTCCTACCTCAGATAAAAAAGTATTCTACCAGTTCAACCTGACCAAGCAGCTGAGTAATTATGGACTAGTTGGTAAATTCTTTTCATTATTTGTAGTAAAGTGTTTAGGCCAGAAAGTGTCTCTGTTCTTTAGCCACCTGGCACAAATCACAACCCTATTTATTGATTAAGTCATACTCCATCCCAGAGCATGATGATAATATAAATATTTATTGGTTTAATTTATATCAACATTGATTTAGACCATGGTACTAACTTGACTATTGTACAAATTCATTTTTGAAGTCACTACTGATTTAGAGCAATGTGGCAATCTCCAAAACCTGTTAAAGTCCAATTATTTAATATTTTATCCATAACTTAGAATGGAGTCAGTTTTGCATCTTCCAAACTTGTGAAAAAAGGATTTCTCTCAAACACAGGCAGTATGAATCACATATAACCCTGAAAAAAATTTTTGCTGTTGTGGTAATAAAACCCCTTAAAATCCTGGTTCTGCAGGGTAAGTGCTGATACAAGCCTTGCTGCAGAGATACAAATGGCAATGCTGGAATAATTATTCTTGCTTATTTCCCACCCAATGGATGCAGCAGGGAGCTCAAGTGCTGGTTTGAGTGCTGCCTCCCCAAAAAGGCAAGCTCCTTTTGGAAACCTGTGAATCTCCCATTAAGATAATTTTGTAAGCTGATGTCTTGTACAAGTTTCACATTGTTAGGATCATACTTATATTCTGAACCCACGGCAGGATGCAACACTTTGAGTGGACTAAAGCACCTTCCAATCTTTGTCTTCCCTATCAAATTGTCTTTCCAAGACAGGTAGAGCTCTGCTCTCTGCCCCTTTCAGTATGTTTACCAGCTTGAGTCTTTCATTGAAAACATTTTATTCCAGACAGTTTAAGACTCCTTTTAGGAGTGATTGTATTTCCTCCACCTTTTTTCCTTCTTAAGTAGGATTATACATTCTTCAATGAATCTATTTTTACTTCAAGTTCATTCCTTCAAAGATTGAGCTGAGGGCAGCCCTTTCTTAGAAATTATAGGCTATCAGCTGCATGGAACAGTCATTTGCATGGTGCTTCTGTAATCTCTTTTCCTAATCAGTTTTGGAGATAATGGCAGACAGAGCTATACTGCTATAACTGACTTGGAGGAATAAAGGGAAATGCAGATGTTGTCTTGTTGACAATTTTATGAGCGAGTTGAGTGCAGGCACTGAGAGACAATGGAAGTGTTACAAAACATTTTTAGAGCTTTGTAATGAAAACATTTGTGTCTTTCTTTTGGGCTCTTCTTGAAGGATCTCTTCCCAGTGCTAGAGGATGTCTGGAGCCAGAAGACTCCTTCCCTCTGAGCCCTGCCGTCAGCAGCAGTGAGGATGGCACTTGACCATGGCCAGTCCTTGCAGACATGAATAACTGCACTAACAAGTGAAGGAGAAACATTTAGAGGAATACATGGGGAATGATAGGCTGCTATCTCCTTCCTCACAAGTGTTATCGTTTGCAGCTGATTCTCTCATTATAAAGGACCCCAAACCATGGCAGAAATATCCTCTAGCTTGGGATATTGATATTCTTTCTGCCAGTAACTAGAGAATGGTATTTAATATGTGAACCTCCAGTTCTACAGTAAAGGGAATATGGCAAGATGGAAGGCAATCTTTTTTTTTTTTTTTCCTTCATTTTTTAGTGAGCAGATTGTATGGCCTAGGTCACTTTCAGCTACTCATTCTTACATTTGGTAACACTGCCATCTGAGAGCACTTTGCTTGTGAAAAAGAGGTCTAGGAAAACAAGTCTGTTCCTACAAAGTATATTTTAATTTTTGTGGCTTTTTTCAGTTTTTCAATATTTGAATATCTGTATTAATTCCTTGGGAGGAAAAAAATTGCTTGAGGAAAAACTGTTTATTCTTTGCAGTTAGTTCTTCCCCAGCACTATGGGGTTAGATAATCCATCAACTACAAATAATTTGCCATCTGCATATCTGTATCTCTAGATTCTGAGCCCTGCTTTGAATAGATTCATTTAGGGTTTTAGAAAATAATCGACTTCTCAGCAATTCTTAGAAGTTATTATTTCTTTCTCTTTTTAGTGAATTTGCATTAGATAAGAAATGAGTGATACAAGTCAATAAAGTATCTGCCTCTTCATGTTTATACATGAGGGACTTTTTTTGAGAATTTTGGCAGAGCAGAGCAAACTGAATGCAAGGTGAAAACCTGGACTGTTCCATGCTCTGAGCACAGGAGAAGCAATATTGCCTTGCCTTCAGGGAAAAACAAATACATCTCACAACCTGCCTGGTCAAACATGTTTTGGCCAGTAAACAAAGAGCTTTCCTGCAGTCTGGATTAGCAGAATATGATATCAGAAATTATTGGACTCCAATTCCTTAATATTTTTAAAATTAAATCTGTATAGTACTTATGCTAAGAATTAACATGTGTAATTCTCTGATCTGAATACTTGATGAATATAAATGTATTGTTATTAACACTGATTACCATAACTGAGTTACTTGCTCACACCATTTGACTACTGGAAAGCATTAAAAAGCATTTTTAATGCTGAAATCTGTGGAGCATGTGCTAAATATATTGCCATAAGATACACTGACCATCAGGAGGAGGGAGCAGAATTGTTTGTGTGTTTTGAGGTATCTTATAGGCCAGATGAGGAAGAATAACTGTTACCATCACATTACATCTCCCAAACATGGTGCAGTGCAGCAGGGAACATGTGGGTCCTCAGCATTAAGAGCATTTCTGCTGCTTCTTGACACTTTGCTGCCCCAAAATTGCAGTACAATTTTCTGTATTAAGATTTGAGTTTGGAACATTGCTTCTCTCTAGTAGTCAGTGTAGGCTACAAAAAGTATGTTGACCTCTACTGGATTGAAGCCTTAGGGAATTTGATCCAATGCCATGAATGCCATCCTGGCACAAATCCCATAAATCAGCATGGTGCTGGTTTTCTCTGTGGGGGAGAACAGTGTCACTGAGATCAATAGGCTTGGTTGGGCATTTTGTATAAAGTGTGTGTTAATGTGCAGGATTGAAGCATTCCTAGGACAGGAAAGCAATGGTGATAGGAGAGCATTGGACCTTGTCCAACAGTGCTTTCATTTCCCAGGGTTTTGAGGTAAAATATCTCTTAAGATTAACTTGGCTAAAGTAGTTTGGGATGACTGGAAGTGATGTGCAACTCTGAATACTAAGTAACCCTTGTATGTCAAGGATTTGTATTTAACTGCTGCTTGCCTTTGGAAAAGGGTGAGATTAAGATTAAGGAACCCAACCTGAATTCCATGGCAGTGGCCTTTTGGTCTGCTGTAATTGCTTGTTTATAAAAGATAATACCCAAGCACTGACAGTTATTTCACACACACACACACAAAAACCCAGTGAGTTGCCCATATTTTTGAATACATAGTCTTACAGAAAATGAAAAAAAGCTGTAGTTACAGCACTCATCTCTAGGCACAGGGATGCTATACACTGATGTGATTGTGATTGAATTTACCATCCTAGTTCAAGAACAGTCCATTTCTGATGTTCACAAATTGACTCAGTTTGTCATGCTTTGAATGGCTACAGAGGAGTGCAAATCCTGCACCCTTCTGAGCTGTCAGGGATCTTCCCTGGTTGATGTGATTTCATGACACAGATGAAGCAGAAAGTATGGCTTCAGGATATGGCTGAGATTTCATGTCAGAGACTGGTCATTTAATTCCCTTATTTTCTGAAATAGAAAGCAAAGTCATTGTCTAATAGAAAGATATTACCTTACAGTTACTCAAAATAGATTTTATTTTAGGATGGTTGTTAAGCAGCCAATTATTAAAATTGTTCTTTTTGGTATTAAAATGTTCAAAAGACTATTGTGATCACAGATACTGACAAGTAAGAAGTAAGTTGCTAAGTAAAACTTTTTTGCAAAAGAAGCAACAATTAACAAAATGTTTTTTATTGACCCAACTATTGTCTGCAAGGATAGGATCCCAAATACATGTAGGATTTCTGGTGAAATAAATGCTTTCTGCCACTAGAACTATACCAAGTAAATTTCAGCAAACAACACACTATTCATCCCTCTTACTAAAATAATCCTGCTCACTAAGAAAAGGCTTTCTATCAAACAGAATGCTCTCCCCGACCTAATTATTTTTTGTCAGGATTTTTTTTTTCCTGTCCTATTTAACAATCCCAAATTCAGAGTTTAAGTGAACGTATTTTAAAGGCAAATGTTTACACCGACTTTTCAGCTTTAGCAATTTTAACCTAAACTAATATGCCTGATGTGACAAGTGCATGCAATTTATCTGATCCTCAAACAGGCAAGTGCTGCTGTAACTGTTCCCCTTGTGTTTTGTGGAGAAGTGAAGAAAGAACCTTAAGATAAGATCTCTCTTCTGTGGGAATTTAAATTCCTGGAGGAAAAGTGACTCTGCTTCTTAGTCTTTCTGCTAGCTGACACACACAAAGACTAATGACTTCTCTCTTGCTCCATGAAAATCTAACTGTGATACGTTAATGGCCTTCATTAGACGTGTCACCCACCATCCCCTCGTGTGCTTATTGTCCTCCCCTCCCACTGAGATGTTTTATCACTCCTCTAACCATGTGAAGGGAGGCAGCATCCTTCAGCAGCAGCACCAACATGTCTGTAGAGGGATGATGAAATATCCTGTCATTGACAGGTCCTGTGCAGCCACCCCGACTGCTGGTCTAGTTCCCTCAAATCGCTCTGTGTTCTGGAGGACTCACAAGAAATGCCTGTTGAAAAGCTTGCTTTCCTGCTTGAACTATTTTGCATGTTTAAAATGTTAGAATTATTTACATTAAGAGCCTTGAGTCCAAGCATTAACTCAGCACTGCCAACCCCACCACTAAACCGTGTCCCCAAGTGTCACATCTGCTGTCTTTTAAATACCTCCCGGGATGGTGGCTCCACCACTGGCCTGGGCAGCCCTCATGGGACAGCCCTAGTTCTGCTGGACACACTATTTTTGCTAAGCCAGGAAGCCACTGGCCTCCTTGGCCACCTGGGCACAGGCTGGCTGATGTTTAGCTGGCTGTCCACCAGCACCATGGGGTTTCTTTCCACTGGAATGTTCTCCAGGTACTCTGGCCCCAGCTGTAGCACTGTGTGGGGTTATTGTAACCCAGGTGCAGGATCCAGCACTTTGCCTTGTTGAACCTCACACCACTGTCCTCAGACCATCAACCCAGGCTGGCCAGATCTTTCAGCAGAACCTTTCCTGCCCTCCAGCAGGTCATGTTCCCACCCAGCTTGGTGTCTACTGTGACCTGACTGACCATGCACTCAATTTAGGGTCTTACTAGTAAATACAGAGCCAAAGGCACCATTAAGTACTTTGGTCTTTTTCCCTTGTCCTTTGTTACTGTTTCCCCCAGACCCCATAAAGACTGGAAATCCTCCTCAGACCCTCTTTTGTTGCTGGTATGTTTATGGAGGCACTTTTAGAGCTGGCAGGGCTTTAGCACCCACCCGGCTGTGCCATGCCCTGGTTTTACTCCCCAAGGAGCTGCTTCTATTCACCTTGGGGGTTTGGCTGCTATTGCTCCCGGCCCCATCAGCTGCAGGATCCTGCTGGCTCTCTTTACTTCTCCTAAGTTTCCCCTAGTTTGGGAATACCCCCCTGTGAGAGCTCAGCTACGCAGATCATGCTGGCACCAGAGCCGCTTGCCTTAGCAATTAATGCTTAATGAGTTCATTATCCTATTTAACATTTCATGGATAATTTGCAATTACTTAAAAATAAACATGTATATTCAAGGTCTGGCTTCATGGGGAGAAAAAAAGTGCTGAAATGTATACAGATTGATAGGGTAGGTAATTGCTTAGAACAGGAAAAATCCCTTCCTCTGCTCCCACACATATCCTAAATATATAAATAGCTAGGTAGATACATGCACATATATACAGACACATATGTATTTATGTATTTTAAATCACTTTATGCCTTTCTTTAAAGGGCAGTGCTAAGATAGCTCTTCCTGCTGCAAGGAAATGGTGTATTCAAAAGAGGTCCCTCTCACCTGTTTGCAGAAACAGTGAGAGCTCACTAGCTGGTCAAGCTGGAGGTGTTTTCACTTGAGTATTTTGGTCATTTTCCTTCATAAGTACTAGGGAAATTCAGAATATAAAAGTAAAACTGGGATTTATTTGCATGTGTTTTGTTTGAAGAGTTTGTTGGAAACTATGGATCCTGCTTATGAGGAGGGCTGCATGACAAATGAATTCAAGTATTTTGGAAGTATCTCTAGATCACCTACAAGGTGACAGCTTTTCTCCTCTTCCACTGCTGCTTTCATTCCTGGTGTGTTGCTGTTTCTTTTGCTGTCCTACTCTGCCTCAAAAGCAATGATGTCCACAGCACAGGGGGCACACATGGTAATATGATCTCCTGGTAGATGTCACATGCCAAGCAAAGGGATTTCTATTTAGCATACAGCACCTGAAATGAATATATGTTCTGCCTCCACCTGACAATATCCTTTAGAATACGGTTTCTTGCTTGTTTAATGTGGCCTAATGTTAGATGAGACTTGTGAATCAGAAACTGCTATAAGATATTTGTGTCTAAATCAAAACCAATATTCACCTTAGATGAAATCCCAGTCCACTGCAGAAGCCAAGGAAATTTTGCCTTCAACTTTACTATGACCAGAATTTCAATCAGAGTTGTTACACAGAAAAAAAATTTAATAGCTTTGGTGGTTATCATTAAAGTCAGAATCTCCTGCATTTTTATTAAATTAGTACCCAATAACAATAACTTCTGAGTGTTAGAGGACAAGAGAAGAACAAGAGGAAAGGAAAGCTTGAGAGGTAAATACTCTTCTTAGAGAGGCACATGCTTGTCTTTAACAATGGATGTAGATACACCCATCTGTGGAAACCTCAAGAGGAACAAATAATTAGTCTGTTATAATCTGTATAAAAGCAAAATTAATGGTAGCCTTGGGGGTTACATATGTCTGGGTAATTTTTGATAGTGAGAATTTATTGGAAATACACTCTGGAACCTGCCCAGGAATAGATTAGTCCATTATAGAGACAGACAAAAGCATCCTTATCCTTCTGTTCTAGCAGTGGATCACAGCTTAGGGTCTGTGGAATTCTATTTTTTTGTGCAGCTGGAATGAAAAAAGAATAGACCACATGCCTATGGTGAATGGTCATGGCAACACAGAGCAGAAAACCCAGAGAAAGGAATGATATTTAAAAAGCAGTTTTGAATGCTGCTTTGTTCTCAAGGGAGAACAGTATAAAAAAATTACAGCTTTGTCCTATGACTTGAGACAGCTCTGCTGGGCTAATGCAGGTACTGGAGCAAAGTTGACACATCATGAAAAGGTATTTGAGGTGTAAGTTTTGAATATTTATGGGAACCAGATAAAAAGTCTGTATTGAACTTGCGTGTTGAGTTTGCAATTATAGGCTCAAACACTTAGCAACAGCATAAATCTCTATTTTTACTAAATGAACTCAATAAAGCTGCAAAAGAAGGGCATGAGATCAGTCTAGTTTCAGATACAGTATTTCTATTCTTTCATTACTGCTTTAACTGTTGTAGGCTAGGTTAACCCTGACTTATTGTATTTTCTATTTATATTCATTTTTTTAAGAAGAAGATGGCAATTCCCTGCTCTCTGTCACCAGCATGTTACTAAAAGGTGTTTTGCAGTAGGAAGCAGAACCCAAATAGATTTGATTGAGAGCAACTTGCAAGGCAAAACTCACAAAGCAGATAAAAACTGGGCTATCCTCATTTTTATCCTGCACGTTTTCCCATAGTTCCATGCAGAGAAGGAAGGGAATTCAGCCCTTGCTTCAGCCCAAGAAAACTCTGCAAGTTTCCTGCCCAAAAAAGCAGTGAGCATTTATCTGCCCCAAAAAAAGTCACAAGAAATAAAATACAGAATTTCAATTCTTCTACTAAGTAAGGGAATTTGGGGAGACAATTGCATGAAGAAGTATTTAAAAACCCCACCACCATTAGTAATTTTCTGAATTACTCAGCTATCACAGCTGTTGTTAAGGGTAAGAGAACTGAGCAACAGTAGAAATGTTTTTCTTCCTAGTTCTCATTACACTTTAACTGAAATATAGACTTATTTGACAAGGCTGAGCTAAAACCTTTCGGGTTCTTGTAATGTATTTGAGTTAGAAACGCAGGAAGGTTGTATCATCTTACAGCTAGAGTATAAAATCATGGGAAGAAGAGAACATTTAAACTAGATTTATCCCCTGTGGAGGGCTTTGTACGGAAATTAGAAGATGATCAAATCTCTGAATGGTAATTTAATAGCTAATTTAAAAGCCTCTCTCACTGAAATTATCAAGAAACCACAAGATACACAGTTATATATTACTCAATGCATATTATAGCATAGGCATACACTAGTGAAAAAAGGACTCCAAAACCAGTTTGAGTTTCATATTAATTTAAATATATAAGATTACATAAAATGTCAGGTGCATTTAATCATTTTTAAAGCAGAAATTAGCACAAAAGCAACCCATTGTTCTGGCTTCAGGCAGATTCTACCTAACTCAATACACCACTCTGGGAAGTAATTCCTCATTCAACACCCTGTCTGTTAAATTCACCTGCAAATAAATGAGAGTTGCACTGCAGCCAGAGACTTGGGAAATTTATCCAATTTGTGACTGAAATTTCTCAACCTTCACCTCCATCTCTTTAATATCGAGGGCTGTGGCTTTAATGCCTCCAGTAATCTGAAATGCAGCATGAGCTGAGCCCTAATCCCTCACATAGGAAAGTGTCAGGCCACCTGTAGATCTGCACTAACACTGGTGCCCCACATGCAGGCTCACACTGCCTCTTACCTTTTTTTGTCTCTACTATTACCCTTAGAAGTTTATTATATTTCCTTTTATAACAATATTCCTCATGCTGAGGCCAAGAAAAATCAGAACTATTAAACTGATTGCACCAAGCACAATAGAATTAAGTAGCACTCCTTTAAAATCCTGCAGGAAGAATACATTTCCAGGTGCTCCCTGCCACCTTAAAAAAGTAATTTCCTATCATTTATTAAATAATCACTGGTCATTTCTAAACCATCTCTTCTTGGCTTAAAGGTGCAGTCATGAAAATGGGGAGGGGCTTTTGATAGCACAGCTGCAAGGGAGAATGGATTTTTTATTTTTTTTTAATGGGTGATGATGTGCAGTTTTACTTTATCTTCTGGTCAGGTGGATGAGCTGTGAAAAAATTTATCCCTTCACTGAAATTCTTGGAGGGAGCCTTAAAGTCCAGTGTCATTCTCTCTCCCAACAACTCTCCCTTTCATTTAGGAAGCTATGAAAGATGTATTTTCTTTTCCTGCTTAGAAAAAAGGGAAAAACAAACCAAAAACCTAAAAAAAACTAAAAAGTAGCTTTTTTAGCTTTACTTCTCTTCCAACTAAATAAGCCTAAAACACACATAGGTTTCCCCACAGGGGAAGCTTCTGACTGATATGTTGAGTCAAGACAGCATCAAACTCTTCCAGCTGTCACAGCATTGCAGAAGTGCAGGTCCATCTGCCAAGAGCCAGGAGGTTACTGTGGCTGCCTCCAAAAAGTGCAGGGGAGCCATGGTTTGCTGATTAATTCAGTCCAGGGACTTCTAAGATGACTTTCTTGAAAATGCCTGGCTCACATTTGTGCACTGACCCTCTGCTTCTGTGCTCTGGGGGGGAATATTCCAGAGTGCCTCAGAGCTGCCGCTCTGTCAGGGACACATGGGCATCAGTGAGCCTGGCTGGGAGCTCTCCCTGGAGGACAGAAGTGCTGGGCTATGCCAAGTGACATGGATGAGTCTCATTCGGGGCCAGAAAAGCACATTGCACAGGAGGCACTGCAGGTCCCAGCCAGCCAGGACCAGGGATGCTCCTTTCAGGGTGGCCTGGCAATAATAATCTGCCTAAAACACCTCAAGGCAGCTGTGTGACCACTCACAGGAATCTGTTCTCCCCTTCAGCAGGAGTCTCCATCAAAAAAAAACACCCAGCACAATGAACCAAGCTCTTCTGTAGCTTCATACTCCAAGCTAAAAGTATTTAGGATCAGAAATTACTCAGAATCAGATTCATTAGTTGCCAATGCTACCAGGTTTGGATTGAAAGTCAGCATTCGACTTAAACAAGAACAAGGTGTGGAATTTGTATTTGCTTCTAGAAAGAGAAAAAAAGATTTTAATTAAAGAAAAAGGGAAACTAGGATTTTAGTGACTACAAAACTAAAAATTTGAAAGAATAAAAGGACCAATAATAATTTCCCTCTAAATTTCACCAAGCTTTAAAAGTTAAAAACAGCATTCAAGCAGCATGCAGTAACTACCTAATTGTGGTGGCCTGTCAATAAGGAGCACAGAAGAATAATAAATGTCTGTGTTTTCCTCTAAAAAAAACATATATCTCACTGATTTAGGGGGCAATTTCTCAATTGCAGTTAAAATCTAAAATTATCTGTTTGATCAATGGTCTAGGTAGATAAAAAATCTGGTCAACCCATTAAATAAGGAAGTTAATAAGAAGGGAGAACCATCTCACAGTTCGTGAAATAGTACAGCAAAGTATAATTTTTCAAGTCCTAGTAATTATGTTGGCTATCACACCATTACTGATATAATGTGAAGCTAATAAGCCAAGTAATTAGAATGCACTAGGTCAGAGTTTTCACCTTAATATGTGAAGGGTAAATGAGAATGAGGCATTCTAATATTTAGCATATGACTAAAAAGGTGCAAAAAGTAATAGAACGAAATGTTACTTTTTAGAGGGAAAATGTTCATCAAGTTGAAAGTTGTTTGTAGTGACTTACATGCTGGGCCTAATGGAGGTCGTTATGGAGATTTAATTGTGTTACAGATGCACCAGAGAGGTCTGGCTGAGTTCTCCTCTCTGAATGACTTGCTGCATCCTGCTGCTGCTGCCCAAGCTGAATTGCCTTTCTCACTTACAAGCCACTTACACATTGAATGTAGCACTACTCAAGGCTGTCTAGCACAAAAGACCCAAATTAGCCCATACCTCAGAAAACAGAAACGTGATATTCCTGAAAAGCAGGAGGGAAACACTTCCTTTCCTGATGTTTCAGCTCACAGCATTGCCAGACCCAATTCTTTTTATGTTCAGACTACTCAGCTGTTTTTGAAAGAAAGCTGAGTCCAGGTCCCTCAGAGTCCATAAGCTCATCAGAAAATAGTGAGATGCTCTTCTCTGCACCAAGGCCATTCACTCTCAGCAGTTTACAGGCACAAAATACCTGGGTACCTTTCTCCTCAGCCACAAATACAAGAAACAGTGGGCAAACAGTTTCGAAAGATGCTTTGCTTTCAGTTCTTCAGGAAACAGAGTGACAAATTGCAAATAAATATGTTAAAGGTAGAGATTAAAAAGCACAGGTTATTAAAAGAACAAACTGTGAAGTGGTCTCAGTTTTGTAGTGGTAATTATGCACCACATTTTACCTCGGGGGTGCTAAAAGAGAAAATTAAGCCTTTTGTTGCATATGTTATGGGGCATGATGATGAGTCATGTTTGACTGTGACACCTTGGGCTGCAAATGTGAGGAAATAGAAATGCCATGTGACAGAGATTTGAAACCTTTTCTTGACTCTGCTTTGCAGGGAAGCCTCTCTATTTCATCCCCTTTTGTCAGTATCAAAGGAAAATGTAGATCAGGAAATCAGTCTGCAGCAAACGTATGGAAAAGTTCAAGAAGCGAATGAAAGAAGTCAGTGGGAGAAGTCTTTTGACTTCTTCTGGCAAAGCTGCACAAAAAAAAATACTGCCTCAGAGAGGATTCTGAATTAGGAAGGTTTCTCTTCAGCCTGCACATTGTTTTAGTACTGCTTGTTGTCGTAAGCAATATACAATGCTGAAATATTAAGGAATACACATTCCCCTTGAGGGGTAGGTGTGTAAAGTCCTGAAAAGTCACTTCAGAAACTGAACGAGAAAATTAAACTGATGGGACAGCACACTTGAAAGAGCACACTTGAAAATGTAGGTACTGTCACAGTTACATAATGAGGGTTTCTATCTAAAGACTTGATCCTGATGAGAATGGGAGTCAAAGTTTGTCTTCACCCCACACCCTTCCTACCAGTAATGGTGTATAATATAACAATGGGCTTATCCTTGGCAAGGAAGTAACTTTAACAAATGTCCTTCTGGTCTAGCCATAAGAGAAATTAAATTTTAGATGGCAATTGGGACATTTACAGCAAACAGATAATAACAAAAGAGTCAAAACAACTGCTTCATCTTGTCTGAGGAACTGGTATAAAATAACTGCATCAGTAACTGCAAGGCAGATATTTATATTGGGTATCAAACATAATGTAAATAAGAGCTATTCTAACCTTGACAAGTTTCATAGACTGAAATTCTCCTATTCAGATTTTAGGTAAATGAACTACATCAGGAAGAATCTCATGAAAAGTGACAAGGTCCTTGACATCAACCTCATTCATACTGCTTTTACCTAGCTGATATGTAGAGAAGTTTTAGAGAATAAAGCCTGACCTGACTTTTACAGCCTTTACTACATGGGATTTCTGGAAGCAGGAATGGCTGCTAGAGGATGAGAGAATTCACAGTTTTCCAAACCTTAGAGGAAGACATTTTAAAGAAAAGGCATAGTCTTCTCATGGCAGCAGCACTACCATCCTCTGCACTGTTCTGCTCACAGTCTGCCCAAGGAAGAGGTTTGCTGAGACAGGGATGAGGACAGAAAAGGGCACACACAGGGATTTGGAGGTTGGGCTAGAGTGGTGGAGCACTGGGCCTTGCAGCATGGTCTGTGCCACACCAATGCTCTGCAAGGGGAATGTGCCATGTCCCCAGTAAAATCCTTAGTGACCTTGTTCAGGAGCCACTTGATCCTTCTTTCCTTCTACTTGTTTATATCCTGCTAAATAAAATGTCAATGAAGTGAATATAAATGAGCATAAAAGTGACTTATCATTGTCAGACTATGCTCTCAAATTATGCTTCCTCAATTATTGCTTGACTGATGCATTTCAGCATATATCTTTCATATCTGTACTAATTAATGAATTGGCACCTCAAGAGATTCAAAAACATGCTTTTTCCTTCCCTGGAAATGATGCATAAGACTCCAGAGTATTTCCATGTAATATTCCATCTAATATTTATATTTCATTAAAACACACTTTTTACTTTGGTAGCCATCCTTTATCTTCCAGAGGTCTTGACTGTGTTCACAAAAGGGCCTGAATAATTCACAGCTCATTTACACAGCAATGTCAGCCTTGTTTCTCTTTCGTGCTCTGCTCACCAGGGCCTGGAGTTCTCAGCTTCCCTTCTTCCTAGGCACAAGCTTGGCAACTTTTAGTGAGCAGTGCTTAGTCTGGAAGAAAGAGGCTGAGGGAGACTCAGGGAGGAATTTTTTTTTTTTTTTTGCTAATTGTTTCAGGAGGTAGCAGAGGGACTTGGGTGTTTGAATGATGGAGATGAAGGAACTTTTCCTATTGCTTTTCCAAAGAATTTCATGATAACATGCTCAGGCATCCATTTTCTACTTTTTTTTTAATTAGTGAGATGCTTCAAGCTGATAAAGGACTGAAAAGTGTTCAGATTTCATCTATTCATCCTCTCCTTTTCCTCCTGCTAGCCTGTGACTCATGTGAAGGAGAAAAGTGATGCAGAATATGATACTGAAGCTGGTTAAAAACTTGCCCTTCTAGCCGAGAGTAAAGTTAATTTTCATCAAATTACAGGTCTCTGTCACAGATGCAGGTGTGAATGTCACCAGAAGACATGCATTGTCGGTTTTTATTTCATCATGCACTGAAATCAGAAGGCAATTATTCAGGTTTAATATCTGCACTTTAAATAGCTTTAAAGATGTTGAAGTAAGTGTCCATTTAAATAAAAAAGGGGAAATAAAGTTTAAAATTCCAGAAGGTTTCAGAGGATGAGGGGAAATATCACTTTAATAAAGACCTGCCATAAAATGGAAAAGTAATATTTAGTTTTAAATCTCTTCAGGTTTTCAGCAGAGCTCACCTCTGCTTGGTTCTTTCACAGAATTACGAGCAGGGCCTGAACCACAGTGAAGATTGCTGCCTAAATCAAAAAGATGTGTGTTGTTTTAAAACAATAAATGGTCACCAGTGCCCAGTTTTAATTTCCAAGGAGATGGGCAATTTGTAATTGCAAAAAGCAAAAGGACTAAGTAGATCTCCCTTATTTTGTGTTGTGTGAGGAAACATAGTGTTTTTAAAAATTAGAATATTGCAGTCCTCCAGTGGTATAAAAATCAGAACTTTTGGGGTACTTTTTGGGGGGGTTGATGCGTTGGGGGGATTTAAAGTGAGTGCAACAGGTTCCTTTTCTGATGGAAGGCAGCAGGGATGGAGCATGAGCTCACTGCCCTGTGGTTGAAGTCACACTTTTTGGATACTTCTCTGAACCCCTCAAGACCCCCAAATCAGAGCACAAATCTCCTAGGGCAAGCCTCCTGCAGGACGATTATTTTTCAAGTCTTAAGGGAAGCTGAGAACAAAATCTGCAGTAAAGGGTTGTCTGAAACATTAGCAACATTACTTCTGGGACGTTGTGGCCTCCAGTTCCAGTCAGTGAGTGCTTCTTGCTGGGAGCAGGGACTTGGGCACCCTTTACAGTGCTGCCACTTTGCTCTGGAACCTGGATCAATGGTGAGGGCACTAAACAGGTCAGGATGGAGCTGGTTCCCTGCTCTGGAAATCACTAAGGTAAATGGTCCTGCACTAAGAAAAAATGTCAAAACCTTCTACAGTTAATTGAGAAAAGTCTTATTCCTACCACTGATTTTTATTTAAAATTTTGTTGCCACAGCTCAGATGAAAGCTAGAAGCTTGACATATGCAGGCCATAAACCCCTGACAGGTGATTGTCAGCTGAGCTTAAACCATGACTTTCAAAATGAGAGATGGGGAGAGGCTTAAAAATCTTGACCTGTCTTAAGCACATCAGCATGTGCCACCAGCTGCAGATGAATAAATACCCTGTGCTGGGAGCACATGCAAAGGGGCTGTTCAAGTCTAAGGAGCTGCCATATGGCAGAGCCAGTGCACCTGTGGAGCTGCAAGGAATGATGGATGGCGTGCTGGAGCAGTTAAATGGTGTCATCTGTTATGTGCATGGCAGTGGGAGAGACCAAGGGGTGAGCTTGGGAACACATCTCCTCCAAAGGTTTTAAATAGTACGCCCAGATTTGGAGAGTCCTGCTGAGGAGCTGCCCCCTCTCTGACTGGGGATGATGCAGAGCTGCATGGTGGGCTCGGGGCAGGGAGGAGCAGCAGGCTCCCAACCTGAGGGGGGTAAGGGCTGCACTGCATGGAGCAGCCATGGGAGAAGGGAGCTCCTGCAGACATGTCCCTCCCAGGATGGGGTCACACTGGCAGGAATAGATGGTGCCAGTGCCTGTGGTGTGGGTGAGGGGGCACCCATTTCCATCCTGGTGAAATGCTCTCTGGAGACAGTCTGAAATATTTCAGAGCTGAGGACAGCTTTGGTAACGCTATATGATTATAAGGGACCCCAAATTCCATTAGAGAGCTGAAGGACTGAGAAGAATGTCATATCAATTTAGATTCAGCAGGAGAGGGAGGGAGCAACTTGCATCTACCTGGGCTGATCTCCAGCCCAGAGTGTCAGGTGAGTACCTCAGCTGGAAGATGTGTCTTGGAGCATGTGTGCTAAATAATCCCTCTGCTGAGGTTGCTGAGGGGCCATGAGCTACTCCTGCTGGAGAGCTGTTCTTTGGTGTTGGGGTTTCTGGGAGCAGACCTCACTGCCTGACTGGGAAACTGCTCAGCAAAAATGAAATTACTGGTTTTAGCTGTGAGATGTCAAAATGCATAAGTCAGTTGCTGTGGATCAACAGATAAATGGACACTACTTTAAAAAAAAAACCCAAAAACAACACCACACACATCTGCACTACTGACTGCATTTTAATAGCTCACTACTGTATTTTTGGTTTAGACCACACAAGATAAGTGAAATTCCCCAGTACCATGTATTCAAATTCTGTTTCCTGATAAAAGCACAGATTTTCAATGTCTTTATGCATGCAGAATGCTCTTTCCTGAATAAGCTGTTTTGTAGCATGAGTAAGAGCAAGTAGCAGAATCTGTCTCTGTTTGATTTTCCTTAGCCAGAATACACAAGAGAAACAAATGGAAAACAACACAGAGCAAAAGACCTTTAAAACAGGTCCTACTTTGTATGGAGAGCATTCACATGAAATTACAGAGAGGGAGAAACTGAGTGAGCAGTGTTGTCAGGTAGAATGATTCCATAATTGAAGAAAAATGTGAGTGAAATCGGTATAAAGTAAAAATTCAGCAAACAGAGAAAACAGGCAAGAGCATCACAGGTGGGTGACAGCAAGCTGAGCCTCACTGCTGCAGGTGATCTGGGCAGAGGAGAGGGCGTGCCTGCATGTCAGGAGAGATTCACTGCTCTGGGCTCTGTGCAGCTGGGGATGTTTATTGAGAGCTGCCAAAGTACAGCACAAAATAAACCAGTGTGAGCAAAGCTTCCTGGGTGACTTTGTATGTCAGTGAAGTCCTGAGAAATAGAGCACAGTGAGGCAAGCACAGGTTTCTGGGGCAGCAAGGGTCTGCCCACACACACATGCACTCAGCAGCAGCAGGGAATCATCATGAATCCCAAAAAAAGTACAGCAGAGCCACTTAGGGAAGAAGCAACTTCTTTGGAAATGGCTAACAAAAAACTCATTGAGATATGGCTGATCTCACTGGGATGAATTCATTAACAGGCTAGGAAGCCAGGACGGTTTTGAGAGGGAAAATGGATTTTCCATCTCCTCTTTGATCCATGGGCAGAGGAATAACTGAACAGGGGCTTTCTGGCAGGCCTGACCTCTGCCTCTGTGCATAGTGGGAAGGTTGTAGATGTGGCTGGAATGACATCAAATTGCAGAGAAGGCAGAGGCCTCAGAGGTGTGCACCTCTGGGCTGCTTCCAGAGGCTTTGTCTAGCAGGACTAAAGAGGTACTAGGGACAGCATGAGCAATTTTAAACTTCACTCTCATTCTCTGCCTTCACCCCTCTGACTTGACAATTGTCCCCTTTTTACATGGTCTGAAGGCTTCTGCTCTGTGGAGATTACAGACTTTGGACTCTTAGTACAGCCATTAGAGGATGGATTTGTCCTCCAGTCGTTGATAAGAGCAAATACTTCTTTTGAATGGAAAAACACATTGTCCACTGATCATTTTTTAGGCAAATACCAAGTAAAGGGTTGGCACAAGTCATCCTGAGGGCTGTAATTGCCTGAGGCATTTCATTTGGGTTCTCCTCCCCCTTCTCCAGATTTTCTTCTCTCCTTTTGTGTTGTGGAGGAGCCAAAAACACAGCAGGGGAAACTGAGCAACCATTGGTTTTCATGGCAAAGCTACTCAACAGAGGTGCTGTCAAATCACAAAGGGAAAAGTAGGGCATATTCCCCTTCATCTTTTATAGTTATAAGCTGAATTATGAATAAGAATGATCAGTAAAACAACTGTGATTTTCAAATCAGTCCTAACGGTAATAGGATTTATTTTCCTCCTTTCATGTGGGTGAATTTTTATTCTGATAACCTTATAAGCATGAGACTGTAAGCTTGCTCCTGGTTCTTGCTCACTCCGCTGAGGGAGGAGGGGTGAGGAGAGGAGTGGACTGGAGCAGGGGCCTGTGCCAGTCCAGAAAGACCTCACATTACAGCAGCTCTCTGAGGCATCCAAAAGATGTCCTGCACAAAGTCAGGATTGGCAATTAAAACTCTGTGAAGCTCTTTTTGTGCGATCTCACCCATCTCAGATTAGACAATAGCTAAAATGTTCACCTGGGAGATTCACACTGAAGTTTCCTTTTAGAAGCAAAATGGAGACTTGAATAGAGTGGGGATGATTCCCAGGTGCCCTGAAAACACCTGAACCATCAATTATCCTTTCTTTTCTTCTGATCAGAAACTTTGTTTCAGATCCAAAAAAAGCCATCCTTCAAAACTGATGTGTCTGTTCCCAGATGAATTTCTGGTGGTAAGGAGTTAAGATTTTCTGAAGACACCCAATCACTTGTGCACATTCTGGATGAAGTGGTTGTTTTCTGATCAGGACAAGCATTTTATAGGGTTTGTGTTTGTGGTGCACAGGGTGACATTTTCTCGTTATTGTCTGTTGTCTGACTGATTTTGCCCATTCATTTCTTATTTTGTTTTAGAATGGAGAAAAAAAAAGAGGAGATGTGCTAAATTTCTGCATTTTTAGATCACTCCAAGCAATGCTTGATCTAAACAGTGTTTACTATTATTACTATTTTAAGTATGCTGGGTAAAGTTGTAATGTTTCCAGAATTTTTTTAAGCATTAAGAGATTTTTTTGTGGATTGTCGTATTTAGAATATTCAGTTTAATTATCAGAAAAATTGAGATGCCTTGAGTAATTACTTGTTTAGCAAATATTAGTTCTTTAAATTAGCATGGAGATTTAGCCAGACTCTTCTCATCCCCAAGAGTAAGAAATGCACTACTCATTATTTTGTTGGTGCCTAAAATGTAATGCTATCTGCATTCAAGAATTAAATACAGATTATTTATTGTTAACTAATAAAAGATAATGTTATTTTAGAAATGGAGCTTTAGCAATACATGTCAAATGTCAAAGGATTTGTCAAATATAAGCGTTGAAACTACACAAGTTAAAATAGTTGGCTTTTTAACAAAACAAGACTTTAGCTACAGGAATTTGTAATTTCCTAATACTGACAACTTTGAAACTTTTCCTTGTGGAAACCTTGTGGGAAGATTTTTCAGGCCGTGTAGTAACAACTGCACTGTTTTCAATATTGCTCTAAAATGTCTTTCTCTCTTGGAGAGACCAAACCTCACTAATATTTCCTTTTGTTTTCTCCTCGACTTTCCAAACTTTACATTGGCAGCCTTTAAAACTAGTGAGAAACTGAACCTTCTTAACATTTCCCTTCCCAGATCTGAGCTCCAAGGCTGCCATGCACAGATCCACAGATCCACCAGTGGCACTGGGGTCTTGCAAACCAAAGGGGGAGCAAATATAGCCCACAGGGGAAGTATTTTCTAATGGTCATTGCAAACTATTCGGGCAGGATCCCATGGCAGTAGATTTGGTGGCCTAGCACCTCCTGAACACAACTGCACACACACAGCCCCTCCCTGGGTCCCATCCGGCCTCAGCTGTAACACTCTTGCACATTTCTGCTGCAAGGACAGTAACCAAATGGAACATTTTCTCTAGAAACACTTCAGTGGCTGTCAACTGCCTTTCAGATTTCAAGCCCTTAAACTTGCAGGCGCTTGCTCAGTGTAGGTGCTGAAACAAAGGGCTGGAAATAGCAGCAGGAGGAAGCAGAAGCAGCTCCCAGTGTGTGAGCTTTGGGCAGGCTCTGTTGACAAGCCTCCAGAAAGTCTGACACCTGAGAGAGGTGCCAAACTCAAGCTTCTCCAGCTACTCAAGCTGCTGGCACATGTATGTCCTCACAGCCCTATAATCCCACCCTTGATGAGTCCAGCTTTGGATCAAGACTGTTAGGAGGAATTGTAGTAATCAGGTACATAAAATAAGATGTATTGAACAGCAAAGGGGCAGTAGCATGCACATTCATAAATGTACACAGAAAGTAGGGGCTTTTAGTGTGCCTTAAATAGTTTGGCACCAGGGTCAAGAAACAAATGAGAGCTGAGAACACCAAATGCCACGTAATGGCTTTGGTATTGAGGCTGTTTTTTAAGCCACTCTTCTCAGGATCATTAAAGAACAAAAGTAAATTTATTAATGCCATTCTATCTTGTATAGTCTATCACTTTCATATTTAAACAGTGATTTCCATCTATGTGTTTGTGTTTACTAGGAACAGAGGTGACTAGCAGAAACCTGATAGTCTTTTTTTATTATTAGGGCTTCTTGAAGTTTAAGCTTCTAATCATATGCAAAAAATATTAAAATAATACTATCAAAGGCTCCGTCTTTCGGAGATTCAGTTCATAAATATGCACTTTGATGGAGGAAATGCAGACCCTTTTATGCAGTATGAATGTCATCAAGGAGATATTCTCATGCTAATTATTACAGACAATTCATGGCTGAACAGCTCTCAGATAATGTAAGAAATGGCGGGGGCTTATTTCCACATTCTTCTATTCTTCTCCTAAAGCTGCTCTTAACCACTTTTTCACTATCTCTGCTATTTCATTTGCAACTTGCCATCTCTGGGGAGAGGGAGTTTGCAGTTTGGAAATAGTTGTTGGGGACGGTGCCAACGGCCCAGAGCAGGCCCAGGTGGGACCTGCCCAGACCCACCCTGGGTTAGAGCCCCACTTCAGCCCAGCCCAGGGTGCTCAGCCCTTCCCCAGCTGCCCTGGGGTGGTGCAGGGCTTCCTGCAAGAGCCCCTTGTGGGTGCTGCTGCCTTGCAAGGGACAGGAGTGTGTCCTGTGTCCCTGCACTTAGCCCAGGTGACAACAGAGCGATCCATCTCACCCTCTGGTGACCTCACTGTAAGCAGCAGCTGCTGCTGGCAAGGGCATGAAATATCCCTCAGGTGTTGGCATGAGATGGACACAAGGAATGCATGATTAAATCAGAGCATTTGATTGTGATGAACCAACTTATTTCCATGACCTTCCCTATTGGCATCTCTATGCCATTAATGAGATAACATCCCAACAGCCTCCAGACAAACTGGGAAAACCATCAGGCCCTTGCTGAAAGCTGAATTTTACGCTTGGAGCAGTAGTTGTGAGCATATCAGCCTGGAAGAGATGGAAAAATAAACAAGCAAGGGAAAAACAGCTTAAGGCAGAACAAGTTTAATATATTTTTTCCTTTTACACTGGGGTGAAGGGGGAGAAGTTTGTGCCAAATTTGGAGTTGACTGCCCATGGCCATTACTTATGTAAGTAAGTTTGGCTTGCCAGCCCAGTGCACAGGGCTGACTGACCTTGGCAGCCATGTGTCAGAATTATTCTCCTACAAATCCAGTGTTCTCTGGCACTTTCTGCAGTGCTCTGAACACAGGCAAGCTTGTCAGCTTGGAGAGAACCTACTTTCTATTTTATCCCCCTTTCTTTCAAGAAGCAAGGGAAAACTCATGCTGGAGCCTGGGCTTTTTTTAAGACACCCAGTATTCTTCCCCTGTTAAAGCAGGGGGGAATCTTTCAGTTTGCTGTCCTGAGCAGTAGTGGAGCTGGGTAGCCTATAGAAAATGCTGTACAGGAAAGCAAGCATTTGAAGTGGATGCTGGAATAAATTAGTTGAGGTAGTAAAGGGGGAATAACTGAGACTGACCATCCTGACAAGGCTGTGTTGTTTGCATTTCCTCTGGGTGGGTGCAGACTCTCCTGTCTGTGCCATTTTCCTGTCAGTACAGATTCCAGAGAGGACTCAAGGGGGAGAGCTGAAATGCGCATAAGTGTGAACCAGAAAATGTCAGGTTTCCAGGTCAGGGAACTTGCACAAAATTAAAAGAGGGGTGAGGGTGGGGAGGAAGTCCCCTTTTCATCTGCAGAAGAGCATCTGCAGAAACTGGGAGCTGAACCAGGGATTAATTATAGCAGCACCACATGGAATGATGGTGAGATCTGTCAGGATTTTACCACCCTGGGTGTGAAGCACAACCAAGCTGGTAGAATCCCACTTTTTGGATGAGATTACAGTTGGGTTTCATTTGGGAAACCTGCATCCTAGGACACAGGTGCCTCCCATAGCCCATACACACGATCTGGGTTTGCTGCAGCTGTGCAGAGATAGGAGTCACACAGATGCGCTCTAGATTTGTTTTTTAGAGGGATGAATCACAAAGCAGAAAATAAGTAGGGTAACCTAAAAAGCTCAGGTGGAGATTTGTCAGATTGTTTTCCAGAGATTCTTACAAGTGATCTTGGAAAGGTGCATTGGGGTGGCTGTGTTCCAGCAGTTAGCACAGCAATGCCATGGGAACATCTCCCTCCTGACACCCCGAGGCAGCTGGCTGCCATCCTCACCCTGGGCAGCCTCCTGGCTCAGGGCCTTCAGCTCTTCCTGCAAACAAACCCCATTTGCCCACTCATTCCCTTTAGCCTGAGTGCAGATCACTTTCAGCTAAATCAGTTGTCTGGGTCTCAGGCACTCATACTGAGTAGCCCTCTATTACTGTTTGTGTCTGGGTTATGCTTTGTCTATTCAAATAAAAAGTGAAGTTTGTATGAGTTTGCCCAACCTTGCTCTTTGCATCTGCTGCCAGGGTTCTTGAGGATGGTGTGGCTCAGTCACACAACAGAAAGGCAGGGTACCAGGGGATTGGGGGTATATATATACGTAAAATTTTAAACAGACTCCCTGTTTAAAGGGAAAGAAAACTTATTCATGCTCAAATGTATGTGATTGCAGCTGTACTCCAGGCATGAACAGATTTTTTTTATTTAAAGCAGGTCAATTTAATTTAAATGTGGATAAAAGTCTCTCTATTCTATACTTTCATCTTTTCAAAAAAGATGTATTTTACTCACCCCTTTTTCTATGTCCAGTAGTGGCTCAAGCATCTAACTCTGTACAGATAAATTTTTAATTTCAAGTGTGATCTGCTATCATTGCAATTTCATCCATCCCTTAGGCATCTTGGATGTACCCTTGTGAAGGATCTGACCTGCCTTTTGTAAGCTAATCTGGCAAGCTGTTAGTCTGACATGCTACTGTCATGAGTATAGCCAGGATTTTCCAAATACAAACACCCTATACCCAAAGTGGTACCATCAGTTCTCTCAGCACTTTTAAGCCTTTCAGCTGTCAGCCCTTCTTTGTCATAAGAAAACCTTTAGAACAGACCACTCCTGAGACACAAATCAGACATGACTGGTTTTGCTAGTCATATGAATATTTAGGGTTTGAGTTTGGTTTAATTTTCTGCTTTTTTTCCTGCTGGTGGAATGGACTCTGATTTTGCTGTTCCACCCAGATGTAGTGCTAGTTCTAGGAGAAGAAGTCAAGACAGTATAGTAAAGGAGAATTTTAGGTCCATGTCCTTCCATACTGTGATCCTTGTCAGCAGGTCCCCAGGGAGAGATTTTCCAGCAGCACTCTGGGGGAGGAAGAGTTTGCCGAGACTTCCCAGTAGAATTTGGGCAGCAGGGCTTGATCCCACTATCTGAGCAGAAGCAGCTAAGGGAGAGCAAATGCACCTGCTCAAAATCAGAAGTAATTCTCTGCATTTGTGTGACAGTCATAAGGGGGTGCCACATGAGAGGGTGATAGAAGCTTCTTTTTAAACTAAAACTTTTTAATTTTGCTTAAAAAAAAAAAGAAATGTGCTTTTCATTCAGCATTCTATAAGCTTCTACCTCTTTTGTATCTTAATAAAGAAAGCAAAGCTGAGCTGAAGTTTTTAATATATTAAATCAGAAACCTAGACTGGAATGAAAGATAAGAATCCAATAACACCAAAAAGACACACAGAATAGAATCAGTTATAAAAGATTTATGTACCAGGATTAGGAGGTTAAAAAGGCAAAAACTTTAATGTTCACTCATGCAAGAACGTCAAGTCACTGGTCTAAATAAGGAATTTGACAGTAATAAGATTTTAAAAGTGGGTATTTTCAGGTAGTGCTATCTGCTGTAATAAATAGAGGTCATAAAACTTAGATCAAAGTATATTCCTTGGACACTTGTGGCTAAGGTGACCACTATCTGAACTTTGAAAATGTGTTTTATAACCTCTTTTAATAAGCAGCTATTAATACAAGGCATATTTATATGCCTTGGTGAGGCTTCCTAGGCTTGCTTTTCCTTATCTGTATCTCTGCAGTCCTCGTGCAATGGCAGACGGTGCCAGTCTTCTGAAGGATTTGCTGCAGGGATAAACCTCATTTACTTTCCACCTAGGGTGAAAAGCATGCAATTGCCTGAAAGTTCCACGAGGGAGGAATTTCTGAGTGCTGATGAAGCACACCTGTCCCTGAGTTACTTGGGATGGAACTTTTTATTCAGGATAGCACTTGGGATACGTCAGGAAAGCAGTTATTTAACTTGCCAGAAAATGAAGTCTTCTCCCTGCTAGCATACATTTACATTTATTTTGAACACTGAAGGGCTGAACAACATCCAGCCTAGATCTAGGTAGGTCAAAAATAATACTGAGGATCCTGCCCATCTAGTTGCTGAATCAGAAGGTTGCAGATGAGACCAAAAACTGCACTAGAGCAAGCAGGGCATGACAGCTACGTTAGACCACTGCTTAAAATCCCTCGTTAGTGTTTCTAAAAATGTCAGGTCAGTCTATGAATCTAAAGGGAACAACTCTATCATTTTCACTCAAGCCTCTCAGGGAGGTGTCTGAGGCTTGGTGGTCTCTTTTCAGAGAAGGTGGTATGAAGCAGCCGCAGTTTAGGAGCTGCAGCAATGCCTTGCATTTCTGGCTGCAGAAACGCACCCGCAGCGGCATCAGGCGCTGCTCAGCCCTGCCCGGTGGCACCGGCTGTGACAGCGACGGGAAAGGGACCAGGGCGACAGCCCAGCATTTGTGGGAGGGAAGTGGCCACATCCCAGCCTTTCTGGTCCGTCGGACAGATGAGCCCGGTGCCGCTTTTGCGTGGGGCCGCAGTGACATCTCACGGCTGCGGGCCTGCACTGCACCGGCCCGCGGCCACCGGGGCCGCCTCCGCCGCTCCCGCTCCTTCTTGGACTTATTCACACCGCGGTAATTTTTCTGAAAGAGCCTCCCGCAGTCCCAAGAGCCCCCTTCAGAGAGCGGTGACACGGTGCTTGTCACCCCGGGAGTGGTGCAGCATCCCACCCCGCATCCCCCGCAGCATCCCCGGCTGCATTCGGGTGCCAGGCGTGACCCGCACTGTGCCCCCCACCCTGGTCTTCAGCATTTCTCCAGCTCCATCAGCTGTTTACTGCTCTAACTGCACAGGAGCAGCGTTTTTCCTCGCTAGCAGCTGGAAGGAGGCAGGGGGGCTGTACCACAGGGCTCTAACTAAAATGCTCCTCACTGGCATGTACAGAGAGTTAAGAGAAAGAGAGATAAAAATAGTGATTTCTGTTTGAAAAATGTTCAAAGCTCAAGGTTTTTTACAAAAGCTCGAGAAAGTCTTCCGAGAGTACAAGCTAGTTAGTCATTAAATTGGTAGTTTACTTCTTTCTGAGAGAGAGAGAGAGAGGGGGGAGCACCCGGGGAACACGTAGGAGTTGAAAGAGCACTCGTGTTGTTCACCATGCAGCCAGGAGCAGAAAATAGAGAGGCAATTAGAAGGTCAGAACCAATAATAATACGCTGGCAACCTGCAGAAGCTGTAGAGCCCAGGTTTGTTCTCCTGGTATTTTTACTGCACATCATTAAAGCTGTGTGACACCACCAGTTCTCACACCACAATTACTTGCATGCAAATTCGATGTCTTCAGTAGGAAGACAGATTATATCTTTGTTAATTTGGTCCACAGCAAATTGTCACAATTTCCTTAAGAAAACACTGCTTTTCATGAGGAAATTATTGAGTGCCAACTGAGGGTTTTTTTTCAAGAATTTAGCCCAGACAAGCAGACAGAATCATGCTTTTATTATTTACTTCCACAGTATAATCAGCTTTTCATTGAAGATGACAGCTTTCAGCCAAGAAAGTCCAATATGTTTTTTTTCTCAGGGAAACAAGACAAACAAGGAAGCAAAAAGTGTTGAGCCTTTCAGGGGCTGAAAAAAGCTGTTGGTTTTTGCTCTTCCCCTGTGAATATGCATAAATGTACTCACATATATGCACTGCAAGCATTCATGCAGGGAGCTGTGGCCTCACTGAGAGCAAAACCCTGTGCACTGTTACAAAGCAGGTCTGAAGCAATGATCAAAAAATGATAACTTGAAATGGAAACACAGGATGGATGGAAGCAGAATAGCTGTTGGTTTTATGCCTTATTATGCAGGTGCTCTGATCCTCTGAGCCTTCTTTCTCAGGCTTGAAACGAAGGCAGCATGTGGGGAAGGAGCTGTGCTGTATTATTTAAGCCTTTCCCCTGTTTGGGGTGTCTGCAGTAGCATCAGGCAGCCCCCAGCAGAGCTGTGTGCTCCTGGCTGCACAGAGATGAGGGGGTTTGGGCACAGGCAGGGGCTGTGTGTGGCAGCCAGGGCATGTGAACCCCTGCCCCGTAAAGCTTCAAAAGCAGCACAGTGCCTCTGGTTTGGTGCTTTCAGGGTGGCCAGCTCAAGGCAGCTTTTCCTGCAAAACAGCCAAGCTTGTAATTCCTGTGTCTTACCTTGAGGATTTCTGTGCTTTGCTTAGGTTTGGAGCTGAGGCTTGTGGCTCAGGATCATGATTAAATACATAGCTGTGATGGATTGTTCAAGGACAGGTTCCTAAACCAACCCTTCCTCACAAATATTGCCCTGCAACAAAATGTGTCACTTTCCAAGAGCTGATACGAAAAAGCCTTTGCTCCCCCTTCCTTTCTGTGGCCTCAGGGTTTTTCCCATGTGCTAATTATAAAGTGACTTTTCTTGCTGCACCTGGGAAGTGAGTGCCCCTTTCACAATGCTTATGCCTCACAGCTCTCCTCCACCCGCCCAGAAATCAGAAACCTCTGTTTCTCATGCTTGAACCTTCCATAGGGCACCCAAATTTTAAGCCCCACTGGATTGAGCCCTAAGTTGGAAACCTCTGGCCTTTTACTGGTGTTGGTGTCAGTGAGAATCAGACGCTGGGAGCCTCTGGCTCCTCTCTCCTGCCTCTCTCCAGATCCTTTGTGTTCTTTTTTATCAAAGCAGACAGGAAGGCATCGATCTTGCATGTACACTTTAAAGGGAAGATGGAAAAATATTAACGTTTCTTTGTCTTCATGTTTGAAAGTAGAACCTTTTAAAGAAATGAGTACTCACCAAGAAGAGGAGAAATGTTTTTCTTAACTGCATAGCAACAAGCTATATCTGCAATTATTTATATCAAGTATGAAATTCCCTCAGTGCTTCATTTATTCAAAGCTGTATTTTTACTCGGTTTTGTTTTCACAGATGGCTAAGCTAAGATGCTGTCTTGGGCTTAAATATCTACACAAATTTTTGGCAGTCCCCACCAACAAACAAAGATAGATGAAAAAAAGCAAAGCAGAAAAATTGCAGTTCAACTTGCAAAGCCCTCCAAAGAGCACAGCAATATTTTTAACTAATTTAAAACTGTGATTATCTACTGAGGAATTTCATGTAATTGTGTCATTGCAATATGGTATTACAACAGCCTCTATGGGAACCACTGGTTGTCAAATGAATATTATGAGTGGAATTTTTTTATTTCCTTTTTATAATTCCTTCACAAAAGGCACAGCTTTCTAATTTGATATCAGTTCTTGTTAGAAGTGTTTTACTCAAGGAAAGTTTACTACTATTCAAGTAAAAGCAAGTTGAGTACTTGCAACCAAAATGTAAATGCTCAACTAAGACTGTGATTCAATTCCAATGTTTTCTCTCATCCTCTTTCAGGGTGAAAAGGTGTGGTTTGGTTTTGTTGTTGGTTCTGTTTCATCTTTTGCCTAGATCCAAAAAGCAGTGTTGGTGGGGATGTGCTGCCCTCACATGGGAGTGCTGGATGTGGGCACATGTTGCACCTCCATCCTCACCAGGAAATCACTGCTTTCATACCCAGCCCAAATTACAGCCCGCTCATTTCTCACTATGTTTGCTCTTTACTGTGTTCACTTTAAAAGTAACTGCAGCTGCTAGGTATTTCCAAAGGGTGATTTTGTTTCAATGTCCTTTTGCATTTGAGGAGCATAATTTAGCCAACCTTCTTCCCTCCAGAACAAGTATCACCCTCTTAGAGAACAGCCCTCCCTTGCTTCAGCAGCACTGTTTTCTCCTGCTTTTTTCATCCTGGGTGGGTTATTTGGATGTTGGGCACTGCTTCAGCTGCCTACAGACACCCTTTTTCTCAGGCAAACCTAGCTGGCTACCAATGGACAGGGTTGTTTAAGAGCAATGAATAAACAGGACAGGTTTGCCCCACCCCAGAGATTTCAGAGCAGTAGTACAGGGTCGTGGTCATTTACTGTCTCTGTAGGGCACTTTGATATTGAGGAGGTTTTCATCAGATGAGGGGCTCCTTCCTCATCTGCTCCTGTCACCAACCTTCATTTTTAATGCAACATATTTGAGCCCTGGAAAAAATTCTTCTTACATTGACATGAACAAGCAGAGTCTCCTGATGTACCAAGTGAGTGTGACAGACACTTCCTGTGGTGTGTGGGTCACTTTGACTTGGCTGACTGAAAGTACTGAGAAATCTGCTTTAGCTACTGAGAAACCTGCTTTTCCCCTCTCTGTCTCAGTTTCCTGAGCTGTAATATTGGATTGAGGCTCCTTAGAAATCTGCCAAAGGTGTGAAGATGACTTCTGTGGACCAGGCAGTAGAAAATTACCAACTCAAAGCTATGTTCACCATTTAAAATAAAACATTGGGGGATGCTTTACCTTCTATGAAGGTCTCACAAATGAGTTTCCATCCTGTCTAACACAACCTCTGTGCCAGTGCTGTAGCACTCATCAGTCAGCACAAGAGTGGCTGCCACAATCAGAAACAATTACTCACTCTATTGCAGCTCCAAACACAGAGAATAATGAATACTTTTCACCAGCTTCTGCCACTTTATGTTTTCATATCAACCAGTCAATCAGACTGTATAAAACAGCATGTCTGTTCATTAGGAGGAGAAAAAGTTGATTGGTACCAGAAGATGACTGCAGAGTGATTTAATTGTAGCCTTTTGGCACATCTGTGTTAGATATATTAGGCACTTAGACACTCCACACTGACAGCAACAATGGGAGTTATATTGGAATAATATGATTTTTAAAGCTGAACTTACACACACACACACACACACAAAAACCAATCCCAAACCAACCTTTTTGATCTCTGTGATTAAGCATTCCAGGTAATTTCACATCATCAGTTAGTCTTTCTTCTAAATCAGACTGAAAGTTGTTGACTCCCCTCTGCAGCACAAGCCAGCTGATCTATAAATAAGGAAGACGTTCTTACAAAGAGAGTGTTCCTATTGATTGGTGAGATGTATTGTCACCATTTCATTACACTTGATCATTATATGCTCCTCTCCTGCCAGAATTTTTTATTCATTGCCAAGTTAGAGACTTGCAAAGTTTGCAAAGACATCCCTGCCTGGTCCATGGCTGGCGGAATGTTGTCTCCAGCCAGAAGCAAGGTACACCTGAGGGAAATTTCTGGCAGTGAGCCCTCATTTTACTGTTAGAGTCTGTCATCTGAGAGACGACCCTGGAATTTCTTAACTCTTTCTCAGAGTATTTTCACCATTCCTGTCTACTGGAAAGTGTGAAAGAATAGCCATGAGAGGAAAGTTTTCTGGAAAGATAAATTATGGACTGCCATTTCTTAAGGAATTATAGTCAACAGTCAAACAGGAAAGAAAGGCAAATACTGCTGAGGAAGAATGATTCATGATCTTCTTAATGGCATTTTAGCTGTTTAAATCCCAGAGACAGCCCACCTGGGAAGCAGCTGCAGAGTGGCTGATCTGCAAAGGGCAGAAGCTCAGGACTGTGCTCTGGAGATGCCTCAGCACTGAGCAGTGCAGCTCTGGTGCCCTGCAGCTCAGCTTTCAGCCAGCACTGCTTCTTGCCAGCATGGCCCCTAAATTTGGCTGCTTCCACTGCTCCTTTCAGCAGCCTCTGCACCTTACTGAAGGTTTCGGAATCCATAGGGTCTCTGCTGAAACCCAGCTCTCCTGACAGATTTTAAGTTGTGATTTTAAGAAACCCCCCATTTCTCTAATCTCTAAAAATCTAACAAAGATAATATAGCACTTCCTGTATTTTAAATATATGAACTTATAATTCAGTTCAGAATTATTGAAATTTCCTGATGAGTGTCCACATTTTCCCTTACTAGCAAAGCTCAAATCCAGACCAAACTGGGGTGCTGGAAACACTCAGCAAGGCACACGAGATTTGTCTAGCCCTCTCTCCCTAAGAACCAGGGGCAGCCCTGCTCCCAGGGCAGAGGGCAGCCCCTTCCACACACCTGCCCAGGTGCTGCATGGAGAACTCTGCCCATGCAGGAACGCTGCCCATGCTGCAGGTGCCCACACAGTGCAGCATTTTTCTCTGTGAGCAGAGGGCTTGGGGAGCATAAACCCTGGGGGGCTATGAAGTGCTGCAACCCTTAGAGCAAGAGCACAGGTACAATTTTACCAAGACTGCCCTGGGAAGCCAAATGGCTTCCTGCCATCCCCAGAGCAGGCCACAGTGTCTGGCTGTCTGAGAGCATTGAGCCATCTGTGTTAAGGAGCCAGGAAGCTTTCAAATCCTGTCCTAACAATCCCAAAAGTATCATTATGGGAAGAGCATCGCCGAGTCCCTTTTATTGTTTCCGTTTCAAATGTATTCCGCACTAAAACATTTTTGTGGGGCTGGAAATTCTTTTCAGAACCTGCTAATTATTTTTACAATCCACAGTCTGCTCTTACGTTCCTAATTGTGACTATTAATCCTCACTCATCTCCATGTCCTAGATGTGTGCAAGGCAATAAGGCATATTATGCTCAGCAGCACCCTGCCTCTTGACTCATTTGTCAGAAGGATTATTGTACACTCGGTGCTGAATGTGAGGAATTAGCTGCATAAACCTGGCCATTAAAAAGAATGTCTGTGTATTACCTGTGCTGGGCATTGGTATGGAGACAGTAATTCCCTCCTCAGATATGCAAAGGTAGCTCGCAATTTCAGTTAGATTCATACATGCTGCAAACAATTTGGAAGTGATTTGAATGCAATTTCTCCTTTGTGTCAAGTCAAATGGTGTTATAATCATAATTAATAAGGACTGGACTTGACTTCAGTCTGTTGACTTGTATTTGATTTCCCAAGGAAATTTTTTAATCCATTTTAAAACATGGTAAGTACAGAACATGCTCTGTTGTTTCCAAAATGTGATCAGATGGCTACCTGCAAACATTAACACCAAAGGTCTGACAGATATTTATAATTACCACTTGCCAACACAGCCTAGACCAGGCAGCAGCCCTGCTGCTGTGTTCAAAGGCAGGGAAGAGAAGTCAGGCCAGAGCATTATCTGTTTTCCTTCAGCTGTGCAGGAATGATGTGCTTTCCAACTCACCCTTCTAAAAAAGAAGTTCCTCTTTTTTGTCTAATGAATGTTGTCTATCCAGGCATCTTTGGACAGCTTTCAGTGAGTGCTGTTTCATGGTGAAATCCATTATTCTCTGCCTTATCTGAATGGCAGCTGGCACTTCACCTACCCTTACTGCCAGAGACAGCAGCCAAGTATTTTCTGCTAGCAAAGTATGAAGTCTACTTGAGCATTCTAAAATTTGGCCCATTATTTTCATGGACAGCCTTCAAGCTGCACAAAGGTCTGTTCACTTCTTGGCTTATGGTTATTCATATTCATCAAAAGCACTCTACAAGGCGACCACTGGGAGAAAAATGACAGAGAGACACTTTACTGGTTATGTCCTGTTAGTCCCAGCTGAGTCATGGCCAGACAAAGCCAGGGCCTGTGTGCCTCATCCCTGATGTGTGGTTGGGGTTCAGAGATTCATCTTCTCCAGTCCCACCACAGCCTCTGCTCCGGACTCTTGCACAAATCCATCACCTCCCAAATGAGACCAGCAGGTCACACTTCTCACCCATCCCTTCACCAGCAGCCTGCTTTCCCCTGGGTTTTCCCTTGGACAGTGTGCCCTTCATTTCTCCTGCCAGGTCCCAGCCTCCTCTGGCGGGCAGGGAGGATTCACCCCCTGTGCCCTGTGCATGCAGCCTGCTGTTAGCCCCATGGTCAGGGCAAACCCAGTCCTTGTTTCAGGTCTTCAGGGGATGCTTCAGGGGTCAGTCTGTCCAACTCACTCCTTTCCCAGTGGTCCTTTCTGGCTGTGTGGGTTCAGGGAAGAGTCCCACCAGGAAAGGGCTCCTGTGGGAGGATGTACAGAGCCACATGCATCAGTTCTCTTGAAATGCCATAATATTTGTAGCACTTGAAGCGATTTGTGTTGGTGTGGTACATCATGGTTCAACTCAATTGCACTAGTGCAAAATCTCTTCCCAGACTTTGTAGCTGCTTTAATTGAGAAAGGACAAAATCCTTCCCTTCTCCTTTATCTGGGACCAGCTTTCATAGATGATTACACTTCTGCTGGAGCCTGAAGATCCATCAGTCTGAAGATTAGTATGTGTCTACAGGTGGTTTGGGGGACATGTTCTAAAGGGAAATGCTTAATTGGAACATTTCTGCAGGAGAGCAGAACACAACCATTTCCTGCAGTAAGTCAGCTCTTGCAAGAGGAGCATGTGTTTTCCCCATCACCTGCTGACACACAGGAGGCCCCTCAGACAGAGGCTGTCATTGTTCTGGCTGACAGGGATGACTCAACTGGAATCTGGAATCCAGGCTGCCTTTGCAGAACTGCTTCTCTGCTCTACATCTGCTTTCCTGTCTCACCCAAGCCTTTTAGCTGCTTGCTTTCTATTTCAAAAGGTGGTGTTTATTCTGATTCTTTGTTCACATTCACTCCATTAAGCTTCCGCTTTCAATCATCAGCTGCTGAAGCACTTGGCTGTGCTGCCAAGCAAGCCTCTGCATCTGCCTCCTGCTGGAACAGGCTGTGCCCTTATTTATCACTTTGCTGACGTTGGACTGATAAAACTTATCTTCTCTGGAGCCTGGTGCAGGGGAGGGGCCTGTAGAACAAAATGAAATTTTCGGTGTGTGAAGATAGTGCTGTTCCAGGAAAGAGGAATCGAGGTGGCTTTTGCCTGGTGTGGTGTGTGGCCTTAGCCTGGGGCCAGCACACAAGGGCTGCTGGGGAAAAGCTGCTGAAGTGTGTCAGAAACAGTGCTTTCTGCTCCCTCACATTCATTTATTTTTCATTCCAAAGTTTTCAGCAAGTGTGCCAAGAACGCTGGAGCAGAAGAGCACTTATCTGTGTGGGAAATGGGAAATGCATTTCTGGAGTGAGGGGAAAGAAAAGTGCCTTCTGCAAGAAATTGTAACAAGTTAAATATAAAACACACAAAATCCAGTAAAAATTAGATGAAAAAAAATTAAAAAAGGAAAAAGTGCTTAACACAGGTGAGCCAGATACAGACTCACTTGAGAATTGACTCCCCTGTTGATGCTTCCTTAGAAAACAGGCAAAGGCCAAACAAGAAATACCTGCACCTGTGGGCATGCCACTGCTGCTGGTTTGCAGGGAGAAAGGAAACCAGGTGCAAAAGATGAGTATGTGAACGATGAGGGCTATAAAGAGAGTCTCCCAGGCTAGTGAGGGAAGGGAAGATGGATACAAGGGAAGATGGAGACTTTTTGCTGGAGTCTAGGCTGGAATGGCTCGCCCTGACTGCAGGTCTCTTCCTGTGAGTTTTGTCTTTACAGCTTAGTAGTAACCTAAAGCATAAGTGTCTAGAAGATTAACTTTTCTCTGTCTGTTTTTTCCTGGGTTTGGATGGTCTTCTCATGTTCATGAACCAATTAAATTACTGTGTTAATCTTTCTTCCTTTAGAAAAGAATTAAACCCCCACCAAACTCTTTTAAGTGTTGTTTATCAAGGGTAGTAGTGCTTTCTATCTTCATTTAAGACTTTCTGGGTTAAAGGCTTTAGGTGCTCTCTGAATCAAAAGAGCAAAAGAATCTCTAATGTGGGAAGGTACAAGGTTTCAATTTTCTTGAAATAGTTCATGTCCTAGAAAAGTATTATGTAGATTGTCTCAATTGTCCCAATACAGCTGCATGGGCTACTAGAAGAGGAATCCTATGGAATCATAATTGAAGAAAAATCCTTTTTTCCAGTGATAGCTTTGAAGATTTTTGGTCTCTGCTTAATATGTAAAAGCTAAAGTGGTACATCTTTTCAGAAGGTGAAACAAAAAGCTGCAGACAGAGGCCGTGATATAACTGATTTTCTCATTATTATTTTTGTGTCACACCTAAATCAAAACAGGAGCAGCATTGGAGCTTGTTTTTTCCTGTTCACAGTTTTACTGTTTGTACTGAGGCAGGTGGGTGCTCAGGAACAGCCATATTAAATTTTTATATGGCCTCTAGGAGAGCTAGGCATTTGTTCCCTCTCTTGTCAGGGAGGAAGAAATGTTGTAAATTTGCAACTGATTAAATTGATCAGATGAAATATTAAGCATGACCAATGTGAGATTTTCAAACCCTTCTTGATTGACCAGTGGTTATCTCAGGTTCTTCACTGTAGGCTAAGTATTAAAGAGGAATAAAAATTATTTCATTGATACCAGCAATTTTTGAAACAAAGTTGAGATTTCCTCATCCTAGTCTTGGCTAGACACACACTGGCAGACAGGTCACCTCTCCCTATTTATGTGACAGAAATAAGTTGCAGGGGGAAGTTTTGTAATCATTGAGCAAATTAGAAACCTCAACATGTTAATTCCTGAAACTGCACTAGTTTTTCCCCTTTTTAGGGGTGGGGGAAAGGCTTTAATAATATCAATGTGTTCAAGAAACTGCCTACTTGCGTATTTTTCAAATGTAACACAGTAATGTCTCTTTTGGGAGGGAGGATTATGCTTCTCAAAGTCGACATTTTTCTCTTTATTTTTAATTTTTATGTAGATTAAGTCTCAATTGTATTTTGAAATATTCCATACCAAAATCTTTTTTCAAAGCTCTTTCCCTTTTTCTGTCTTCTGCTGCAGATGTGTAAAAATAAATCAAAAGCTAGGATTTGTGGTACTTAGACTGTAATGAGTTTCACTCCTTTCCTCTGTCTCTGACTTGCTGTGGAAGTGTTGCTGAGGGATCTAAGTTGTAGGACACTTTCTGTAAGATAAGAGCAAGAGAAGAATTGAAATCATGAGATAAGAGCTGGATGTTTTGCCAAGCGCATTTTCCCTGTGGAATGGGATAAGTTAGCAAATGAGGACCTTTGGGATGGCCATGCAGAGTTCAGAAAAGCAACATTGCATCCCAGTGTGCCATGCCTGCACTGTGGATGGGATTTGTGCGGAGTCTCAAATTATTCTACCAGGTATATTTCTTTAGTCTCTCAAAAGTAATATGACATTTGTAAAATATCTTCCCGTGTCTCTTAAAAGCTATTGTGGATGTCTTGAGAAATTTGTGTTTAAATGCAATAAGCTTCTGAGTGTATATGGGTAGCTTAAGATGGAGCAAATGGGAAGCAATTTAATTTGCAATTTCAATTCATGCTGTGGAAAAGCTGGATGCTTATTCCAGCTGATCTGAAAGTGAGGAGCAGCAGTGTAGCCAACAGAACAAAAAAAATATGTTCCATTCTTTGATGCTTGTTGCCACACCAGGTTTGAATATCTATCTTGTAATGATGTTTCATATTTTGAAATATGACAAGGTCTGTAGCCATTGGTCTTGATTTTTTAGTGAAAAGCTAAAAAATTGACGTTTGGTAGGTGGTGGGTCTTTGTTAGCCAAAAAAATTCATGCCAAAAATGACTGCTTAGCTGAAGTATCCTTGGAAAAGCTAGCAATGCTTTCAGCAACAGCACTGGGAAAGTGGGTTTGACAACTCCTTTACAATTAGTAAGAAACTAAAAAGATCACAAGAGAAGTCCCTGTGCTTTTTGGAACAGCTATGAGAGGCTTATGTGTAGTTTTGCCATATGGTTTCTCCTGCCTTTCCAAAAAGAGAAAAAAACATAGACTCATTCCTAGAACAAGGTACCACTACAAAGACTTTAAGTGCCTGGTCTAAAAATGTAGAACATGCAACTTACAGCTTGGTAAATCAACAGTCTCTTAGGCACATCTAAACTCCATTATACTGAAATGGAGTTGGGAATGAAAGTGAATTATAGTAGCACCTTTGAGTCAGAAAAATATAAATTACTCTTGCAGGATTAACTTTTTTTAATAAAGTAAATTAAGTTAACAATAGTTTATTCTCTTCTCTTAATGCTGTTAAGCCTCTGAGAATCTTTTTCTTCTGAAGAAACCAAATGTTTAGTTTTATTAAAGGGGACTTCAATTTCTGTATTCTATCAGTAGGGATATTAGTTTTTGTAATGTTTTGCCAATTGTTTCATTATGTATTTATACAAGTCACATATTTTAATTTCTGAACATCCTTTATCTGTTGCTGCATGGGAGAGTTTATCTGAGGCTGGGAGGATACAAAGATTTAGCTTTTTGTAATGAAGAAAAATATGTGTAATTCTTTTCAAAGAAGAAAAAAAAGAAATTAAAGAAAATTAGGAGGTAATTTTTTTAAGGGAATCAGTTTGTGGAAGTAATGTTTTCTGCATTCCCTCTTTGTCCTGCAATAGAGCACTTCTGGGATTTGATGCAAAGTGAGTCCTGTAGTGCTGTGATTATGTCCACCAAAGGGGTTTTTGCCTAACACCAAAATTCCTGACTCCCTTCAGTCTAAGTCAAACAAATTGGTGAAATAATCCTGATTAGATGATCAGAGGGGTGACAGTACAAGTGGCACGGGCTGTCAGTGCTCAGGGCTGGAGAAGGTGGGTGCTGCTGTAGGGATGCAGGGGCTCAGGCACACAATGATCCATCACCCCACAGGGCAGCCATAAGCACACAAATATCCTGAATATCTTTCCCCTGGCTCTTTATTCCTTTCTACCCTGAACCTGCCCTGCTGCTTCACCACTTTCCAAGCAAAAAGTGCTGCAGCTGATATTTCAGTGCTACTATATCCAAGGTACCAGACAGGGTACCTTTTTCTGCTGTATGATGCTTGTTTATGACAATTCAGACTTGCATTCCTCCAAGCATTCAGCAGGGCAAGAGCTGCTCTGAATGCCAGAAAGCTCATGTGTCTGGCAGATGAGAAAGTAATGTACTGGCTGGCTATGATATATTGACCTGCATTAAAGAAATCAGCAATCTCATAGCCAGAGCTTTCATCTCTAGCGTGCAGTCATGTGGCATCAGATCAGGTGCCCAGGAGAAGATGTTATGCCATTAACTCCAAGTGCTTGAAGGTGCAGAGATAAGCAGCTGTGCTCTGTTGCTTGTGGTGCAAAATCCCAGCAGAGCATTAGTTTAGGAAGGACATTGAGATATCTGAGCATGTCCAGAGGAGGGCGCCAAGACTGGAGAAGGGCTTAGAACACAAGCCCTATGAGGAGCAACTGAGGGTGCTCAGATTGTTTAGCCTAAAGAAAAGGAGACTCAGAGGTGACCTTATCACCGTCTACAACTCCCTGGAAGGCGGCTGTAGTCAGGTGTGGTTGGTCTCTTTCTCCAGGCAGCACTGACAGAACCATAGGACACACTCTCAAGCTGTGCCAAGGGAAATACAGGTTGGATATTAGGAAAATGTTTTTTACAGAAAGGGTGATAAAGTTCTAGAATGGTTTGCCTGGGAGGAGGTGGTGGAGTCACCATCCCTGGATGTGTTATGTGCCACAAAAGACTGGATGTGGCACTCAGAGTTTAGTTGAGGTGTTAGGGCATGGGTTGGACTTGACGATTTTGAAAGTCTTTTCCAACCCAGTCATTCTGTGAATTCTGGTTTGTAATGTGCCAGAATATTTGATGGCTGTGGGTTCTTAGCCACCCACAAATGTGCTTGGAACAGTCCTTCACTGGCACTTCCACCCTGTATTGTGTTCACAGTGATGCTTCCACTCTGAGGATTTACATCCCATTTCAAATCTGCCTTGGCACAGATCTGTGACTGACATTCCAGGAAGTGTAAGGAGCTTCCCAGCTCCCATCAGCCCTTTCCATGCAATCATTGTTCCCCACAAATACTGTCTGTATTGGAAGTTCTCAGTGCAGTTCAGGTTTCAATAACATCCCTTGCTAGGCTGTGCTTGCCTTCACCCAAGTTTTGTCTTCTGTGCTGGAGAACTTAATTATGTTATATAGAAACAACAAAGATCATATGTCATGGAGCAAAGGCAGAAAACTCCTACCAAAAAAATCAGCCATTTAAAATCACATTAGAAAGACTCTACCAGTCTTTGCTTAGTATTGCTGCTGTCAATGTGTCTATCACTGAACCACGCACAAAATGGGCATCCTCCATCTTTTATGTCTTTCAGTCATGTCATTAGCCTTTTAATGATTTGCCATGTTCTGTGCTCAGTCTTAATTTGGACATTAATATGCTGTTGCAAGTAAAGCTTTGGAATAAACCCTTTCCCATCTTTTAGTTTTTTACCATGCTTGCATTCAGCAGAGAGCTGGGAGCAGAAGGCAGCCTGTGCTTCTCTTGCTGCCACTCAGGTCCCACTGCTGCCCTTGACATGAGAAACTTGCTCGTGCTCTGACTTAAAGATAGGCTGTCAGTGTGTTCAGAGGGACACCCAGGGACAAGGACATTTGCTCCCCTGGCAAAGGCAATGACCACTTTCCTTGCTGAGGAGTTTAGCAGGCACACATCTGAGCAGGGAGGGCAGAGAGGAGAGACCCTGCTGCACACCAGCTGCTGAGATGCTTTGGGATTCAGCACAGAACCCAGAGTTGCTTTCTGCTCTGCCTTTTAAATCCAAACTTTCCAAAGGTGCAGGGATCATTTCACTTGGAAAAAGAATGGAGTGTTCCTGTAAAAGCAATGATGCATGTGGCTACCCCAGTAACTCCTCAGGGTGGCTGTAGGAGCAAGATTTCTACTTGGCAGCTGGGATCATCTCTGTTCATTCAAGCTGTGATTCAGAACACATACCTGTCACCTGGCAGGGGACAGAGAATCACCAGCCTTATTGACAGGTGGGAACACCATAGAGGCTCGGCCTCCACAAATAGTGTGGGACCTTTCTGCAGCTACTGCAACAATCATCAACTGCTGCCTCACTTGCACAGCAGATGGGCTGTCCTTTGATAAAATAAGTGGTTTCCAGCTGATGGTGAAATTCCAGCAACTAGGAAGGGCACAAGTGCACAAGAGATGGAAGGACTGAGAGGATGAGTCCTCTGGTCTGAACAGATATCCAAAAATTCTTACTACACTGAAACAATTGATGAAAGCAAGTAGCAGGTGAAAGCCCTAAAACTGATTTGCAAACAGGTGAAAATGGGTGACTGATGTCTGACCCTGACACTCAGGAGAACTGGAAGAAGGATGTCAAGGAAATGATTTCAAGTTGTATGAAGGAGGTCATAGAAGAGGTACAGGTGATTTTTGGAGAGGTGTGCAAAGATAACATACAGAAATCACAGTGATTGCTTTTATGTGTCAGCCAATGCATGCCTCTCTTTTTTTTTTAATTAAAGTAGATCAAAAGCTAATCTATGGAAAATTATCTGCATTGAAAAAGTGAACAAGGGAAACAATATCTTCATGAATCTGAGAGAAATGGGGAAGTCCATTAGCTTGTCTCTATGACATTGTTAAGCCTTTTTCTATTACATTTCTTTGTGTAATAGCTGTTCTTTTTGAACACAATGGTGTTTTTCACCTAATCAGATGATGATTCAAAGCATTTTTGCATCCTACTTATAATATGAACCACTGTTCTTTCAGCACAGGGTTCACATTTAAGATTAGACTGCTCTGATTTTCACTGCTCTGGTTGAAGGTCATTTACTTTGGGAAATGGAGAGGGCAGTTGCCAAAATATAATCTCCTTTCATTTTACCTGGCAGTTGCCTGTCAAGTTCAAATTATGGCATTCAAAAACCACTATTACAGCCTGTCTATAGCCTAGCTTAAAAAAAAAAAAAAAGGTATGTAGCTGAGATGCAATGCAGTGGTTTCTCAGTGAATTTGAATTTCAACTTTTCCAGAATTTTTGCTTGGCTAACATGATCTTGCAGGGCAGGTCTGACTGAGTGCTTGCTTCAAATGCAGTGTCCAATTTGTCACCCCATGTCACGATTATGCAATTTATGATTTGCTGGGTCACATTATGTCATAGCAATTATGCTTTCTTTTGCTTTTTCTCCCTCAAACCCACAAATTCTTGATATCATCTCAGAATGAAACTATTTTTTCCAAGTTCATCTCACTCTGAGTAGTGGAATTGTGATTAAAAAGCACAAATCATCAGCCCATCAAGTTAGCCATTGTATAAATTGGAATTGTGATTAAAAATCACAGATCATCAGCCCATCAAGTTAGCCATTGTATAAATTCACCAGAGCTTAGATCCTCTAGTTCAGTGAAGAATGACAGTGTGTCAGGTCATCCTAATTGTTTTCACAGATTATATTCAAATACATGTGAGCATTATGTTTCTGTTTAAGCACAATGGAGAAGTTGAGCTCATTGTCAGTGGCTACAAACTGCAGCTGAAAATGCTACAAGTGAAAATTTGTTTAAAGGTCAGATCACTTTGTGAAAGGCAAAATACCTAGGTAGTTCCACGCTCAGTGCCTCAACCTGTTTTCTTCTGTGCAACAGCATCCAGACCACAGGCAGTGCTGTTACATTTCAGAGTCTGTGTATGTCATGTGTATTTGTTTTACAAGAACACCACTGCTAGGGGAAGGAAAATGTGATCTCCCCTTTAAAAAAAAGCTGTCTCTAAAAGAAGTCTGCAGTATAGAGCGACATCGATACCACACACGCAGCGTGAAGCCCAACGGGATCGAACGCTCCCACTTTGCCATCAGGCTTTCCCAGATGTCCTCTGCTATCTCTGCTCAGCATATTTTAAGAAAAGCCTGGGAGCATAAAACTGAGCTTAGTGAGAAAGGGCCAACATATGGCCCTCTCTGCATGGTGCTTGTTCAGAGTGACATAAAAGCGGCGCGGAGGAGAGGAGGCAGTTCCCTGATTGCCCGGCCCTGCGTGGATGTGGAGAGCACAGCAGGTGACTTCATTGGAAAGGACCAAAGGCACCCAGGGGCCTCTCTGCCTTGAGGGCAGTAAATGCTGGAGATGCTGAGCCTCCCTTTGGGAAGCTGAATAGCAAGTTCAAGAGTGGGTAGAAATTTCTGTTCGCTGATGAGTGTTTGAGCTTAAGCAGAAGGTAACTGGGAGCTTGGCTCTGTGTTGTTTCATATTAATTTTAGCTGCAAAAGGGAATGATGATCTATCCCAAGGCTTTGCATTTCCCTAGGTTGCAGGAGTAAGAAGGACAGTTGGCTTTTGGCTTGCAAACAGAAAATTCCCTCCTGCCGCTTAGCGGTTAAAAGCCAGCAGCAAAAATCCATAGCTTAGGATTTTTTGACAGATTTTCTTGTTGCTTTCTAAGGAATCTTTCCTATTTCTTTTTACTTTGTGAATGTTTTAAAATCATTGTGATATACCAATGTGAGCAACACATCCACATATCCATGAAGAAGTTTTTACATGTGGTGTTTAATGAATATGAAGAGCTGCTAAATTGCTTTTGCATGTGTGGACCTTGGGGGATGGCATACCTTGTGTCAGGGTCTCTGCTTACAAAGTGAAGCATTCTACCTATTTAAGGATATTTGTAGGAAAACTGATTGCCTCCAAGAAGAGGGACATGAAAGACCCTTTCACTTTACCAAATGTGTACCTACCTTTCCAGGTGGTTGTGGGGACACTAAGAAACACAACTCTTACCCTATTTTGCATGGTAACAAACATTTATAGGCACCTTCTTTCCCTGCTTTTTCCTGGAGAAGCTGAGTTTAGGCTTTTTTTCTGAATCTGAAAGAGAAGTTAAGTAAAGTATCCACTGGCCTTTTGTCACCCTTTTTCTCTTGTGTGTTTCAACTTTCAGAGAGTGCAGGGTGACTGTAGATGAATTGTTTTCCACAAGAGTATTTTCTAAAGCCTTTGTGTTCACCTGATTTAAGGAAAATAGGTGTAGTTCAAAAATGTGGCTTCTAGCCCCCCATTTTCACTTAGGGAATAAACAAAGTAGAAACCTTTGAGATGCATTACGGTTTGGTTTCTTTTTTCCTTCTGCTGTGAAGCCTCTAGTATGGCCTTGCTGGTGCTCCTTCCATGGAACTAGTAAGGATTGTTTTATGAATAAATACAGAATAAAATGACATTGATATACCTGGGTAGGAATAAAAGAAGCTGTCTGAATGTAAAATATTTATATTCATCAGGAAACTGTTTATATAAAAGTTATTTACCAAATGTGGATAGTTAGAAACAGACTCTAGAGGTTTGGGGAAGAACAAAGAAAAATCCTGACAAGCTGTTGAAGTAAAATTTTGATAACCACTATTTTAATTTAAGTCTAAAAGTAGAAATACAAAGACCCCTCTGAAATAAGATTTCAACTTTGATTTTTGCCAAGCTAAAAATCAAAGAAATTTTTGAAAAAAGAAATTCAAGATCCAGCTGATTTTATTAATAATTTCCCTCAATCTTTCAAAACAAAAATTGTCAATTTGATACAAACAGAGCTTGACAAAGTCACCAAAAAGTGATTAGCTGGCTTTGTTTAATTTAGTCCAGTTACTCTTAATTGACAACTCACTGCCAGCATTGCACAGTTTTTTGGCAAACCACACAGCATTCCTCTTAGTTGTCTTTGGCCAACATGCAAATTAAATTATTTAAAACCCTCAAGAAACTAAGGGGCATTTTTTTTTGTTTGGTTTTATTTGAGTTTAACAGTTAACTGGAGTGAGCTGGAGCTGAGTACTAGAAGGGCTGGGAATCCCTCATGTCTCAAGCCTTGAGCAGATATATTTTAGAAGAGCATTCTCCAGTAAGTGTTGCGTGTCCTCCAAGGGTGTCACTTTCTGTGTGGTGTCACCCTCAGAGGAAGCAGGAGGTTCCTGGAGCTTTCCATGCCTTTCCCTCCTCCCTTTCCATATTGTATGCTAGATGCTTTATTTAAAGTAATATTTCCTGTGAGGTAAAATTTCAAAGCAGTCACCACCAGTCAATGAAATATTTTCTTTTTATCAATATCCATTTTGGAACCAAAATTTACGTCTGAAGAAAAAGTAATTTATCCTGGTTTTTGCATTCTGTATTTCTTCAGGGTCTGAAATGAAAGTCAATATATTATTTTTATTGCAGTTGAGACACAGTAACAGAAATCAAGGCCAGAAAAACAACCTGCAAAGTTGTATGAATACCTCTAGTAGATGGCCTCCAGCAACCGGAGCCTTTAGAATTTTCTTTTTAATTAAATGTTTGTTTGGCTGGAGGAGAGATGCTTCCAGTCTGGTGCTCACAGTGGGGGCAATAGGAGCTTAGTGCCAGCCTGCTTAACTCATCCACTGGGAGCCCCTAAAATGGTCCCAAAAATGTTCAGTGTGGCTGAGTGTGAGACCAAGCAGAGGGAAACGTGCTGGAGGTGTGTGAGAGCCTCCATCCCTGCCCAGGTCTGGAAGGAGCAATCAAGGAAGGGAAGTCCTGCTCCAGTCCTGGGGGGTTTCCCCCTCCAGGATGGGCTGGGAACAATTGTGGTGCTGCTGGCACCCACAGAGCTGACCTGGCTGTCACACCTGGGCGCTGCAGGGCTGGGCAAGGCTGGCTCTGGAGGCAGGAGAACTTTCCTCCACTCCTGCTTTTGGGTCAGGGCAGTGCTTCTGAGGGAAACTGGGCATCGCTGCCTCTTGTCTCAGGCAGGGCTGCACCCCCAGGTGCCTTTTGGGGAATGCTGGCCCACCCCTGAAGGGCATTCATCCACATCCAAGGTCTGGATAAGCCCAGCACAAAGACACAACCCAAACCTAAATCCCATGAGCTGTTTGCCTCCATGAACCCTTTGCTCCTGCACTACAGCATTTGCAAGGGTAGATAGGCCTGTATCTCTTAAGGACAGAAAAAATGGTCATTGCCAGCATATTGTTTGTTGCCTGGCAATTATCTGCATAGTTCTGTGATGAAAGGCTACATTTCCAGCATTGATTCCTTTTATGACCTTGCCAGAAAGCATTTATCCCACTTTAAATTCTGGCTATCAGCTGCGCATTGTAATAGTCTTGTAGAGCATTGTATTATTTTTTGTAAGGCATTGGTAAACAGACCTGAGTTCATTACTCTGTGTATCTAAGCAGGTGTTTTACCCTGTTTAAATGTCCATTGAAATTGCCTCTTTACATCTGAATGTTTACATAGGTGTTGCTGGCAATTGTTGCAAATTCAAAGACACTTTTTCCTAAAAGTGCAATCAGCAAACAAAATTAGAAAAACTTGACACCATAATAAATCAGAGCAACAAGAAAATTGTAAAAATCATTTGTAATGACATATTTTGTTGCTGTTCTTGTTTGTTAGATTAGATTTCTGTTAAAGGTAATTGAAGAAAAAATTGTTCTGGTTAGAGGAATAAAATACATTAAAATTAAATGAGCTTCTTGAATTCTGCTTAGGCTTTAAGATATCATATCAAGGAATGAAAAAAAAACCTTGAAGAGGCATGATAGCTATTTTGTGTGGCTGACCATAAAGCAGTTGTGGTCCAGCCTTTCTCTCACAGCCCAGGCAAGGTCCCTTGGGTGAGGGCTGTGGCATTTGGGCAAATTGAGAGCATGGGATGCATGTGCTGCTTTCCACCTGAATTCCAGGGCTCCCTGTGTGCCTTGCTCAATCATTTGGTGCCAGGGCAGGTAGGAGCTGCAGGGTGCAAATGGGAGCATCCTGGATCTGCAGGCCTGCCCTTGGCTGCTGGCCCCTGCTCTGGGATTCTGCTGGCACTTGAAGTTCAGGCTTTCCTTTTCTAGGGTTTTCTTTAAAGGAACACAAAACCAACCAGCCTTTCTTCTGGGCAGCATTTTCACGCCTCTTTCAAACACTAGCTAAATACAAATAGGTGGAAAAATAATTCCTCAGAAAACAATTATTGAACAACTACAAATACCAGTGATTTTCAAACGGGAAACTCTGAGCTTACAAAACTAACTTTCTCCACTTTCTGGTTTCAAAACACAATACTTTTAAATATTTCTCCTGGCTGAATATGGAAGTGGCATACACTTTGTTTTATTACTTTTTAATTTAGTTCATATTCTGCTATTAAATATACCCCACTGTCCCTGTTTTTAGGGAGTTTTTAAACTTCTTTTCACTTCTGTCTGTCCTTCTTCACTCCCTTCCTTTTCTCCCCAGAAAAGCTCAGTCATCAAGGCTGAGAGTCCAGGGATTGTGGGAGTTTTTTAAAGAAAAATAAGAAGAAAAAAGAACAATCAAAACCCAGTCATGGATGGCAGTTCCCTCTGCAACTGGTATAGGGGAGAAGCAATAACATTTTTTTTAAACCATCTTTACACATCTATAGAAAAGCAGTTAGGATTTTTTCTTTCTCTTTTATTGTTTACTAAATCAAAGCAAATCCATCTGAGGCTTATAGTGATGATAGCAAAAATTACAAAGACCTTTCATATGCAAAAAGACATTTTTGTATGACTGAAGATTCAAAATGCATTATGCCAATCTTGTATTCAAAGACCAGCTTTGCAGGGTTTAAGTTCTATTATGTGTTTTTTCTGGAGGCTTTTTGTTTCTTGGGTATTTTCTCTTTTTTCTTCATTTTCATGAGGTTTGTATTATTAGTACTTTGTAACATTTTCACAGGGTCTTTCCTTTGAACCCTGCACATGAAATGAATGAGGAGTCTGGGTTTTGCTTTATGAATCAGCCTCTCTAATATGTCATCTAGCTCTGGAAATATCCCCAGAATTCAGAAGGCTATCAAACAAATCTTCATCAGCACTTTAGTGCTGGCTGCATGCTGCAGCACACAGCTTTGATATTTGAAAGATCTTTGTATTTCACTCTTCTGCATCTTGAAGGATGTGTTATCTCACTATCAGGGGATTTGGAGGAAGAGGGTGGAACACTCACAAGAACTAAAACTACAGAATATTTTTATGATTGACTACCATGCTTTTAATGGCAATTGTCAGCCACTTCTAGTTCAAGGTTGCTCTGTTTTGCTGTTGCTGTGTGGGGCATTTTTTGTGTGTAGTGATCCATCAGCTGCTCAAGACTTTGAGAGAGATAACTGCTGTCAGGATTCCTGGACTCAGATCCATTAACTAGCTCATCCCAAAAAATCTGACTTCTCTTTTCCCCATCTCCTGGCTGTGCTGTGGGTATGTGCCTGCCTGTTAATGACACCAGGCAGTTTCTACAGTCTGGGGTGCAATCCTGGCCCCCACAACTTCTGTGGCATCATGGTTTCCAGTTCTACTACTCATTTTTCTGCCTTGGTGCCGCATTTTCATTTTTATTGAATTGAATGGCATTTATTGCTTCCTAGCCACCGTGAAAGTGCCCCTCCCCTGCTTCCTTACAACTGTGAAAGTCCCCTCTCCTGCTTCCTTACAACTGTGAAAGTGCCCTCTCCTACCACCATGGCAATAACGATTGGAGTTAGGTAGGAACTGAGAGGCAAGAATATATGGAATGAAGTTGGCATCAACGTGTCTAGAAATTCATGCAGCATAATAAGCAAAATATTTCAATTTAGTCATGCCCCAGATGTCAAAAAAAGCAGCTGTTCATACCCCTGCTCTCTCTCCTCATGCCTTCTGCAGTGGCACATTGTGAGCTGGGTAAAGCTTTGGGAACTCCCTCTCTTGCAAGTCCAGGGGTTCTGCTCCCCCCTGTGAAACCCAGGCAGGAATGGGCACCAAAGCAGATCCCAAAGAGAGCCACTGCTGCCACCAGTGAGCTCTGCCCTTGGAGGTGGGCAGCACTCCTGAGCAGCAGTGTCAGCAGAGCCCCCCAGGGTGCTCCTGAGGTGCCCTGCACAAGGATGGCAGCTGCAGCCTCCTCTGCAGTCAGGCTTGCCCCAGCTCAGCCGTGTCTGGAGTGAGTGTCCCGTTCTGTGACAGCCTCTGGGGCCACCGCAACAAGCAAGCCACAGGAAATTAATGATTTAGTCTCTCAGTCATTTGCAGACTCTCTGTGGCCTAAGGCAGCCAAGAGCTACTCAACTCTCAGCTACTGCAAATTACCTCGAGCAGAAGGGGTTGGCTGGCTCCGAAATAAACTGTGGTGGGTATAAGCAGCTGGGTGAAGAAATAATGACTGCAGCCACTACCCTGGGCATGTGTTAGCAAGCTTGAGAGCAGCAAATAGCCAGCATGGGGTAAAAGTCATTGATTTTGAAATGAAACTGATTCAGAAGGTTAAGGCTAGATATCCTCTTGGCACTGCCAAAAACAGCAGCTACCAGAATGGAAATTAAGAAAGATGTGTCCTGGGAGCTCTTGAGTTTACAAGTTACAGCTATATTTTAAATTGAGGGCAACAGGGATCAGTCACCTATTTAGAAGTGTTTGTGACTTTTAACTACCAGCAGTTCCAGTGCTAAATGAGAAAGATACAATTACAAGAGCTCACGAAGCAGTTTTTTCCTCTGGATGGCATATTTGGATACATACAAATGAGAGGTAGCCTAGGGCAGTCAAACACCTCAGAGTCCTTTTCATAAACAATCCCAAACCTGCCCTGCAAAGCAATATCTATCCACCTTGCTGACAGGTTCAGAACAAATTGTGCTATATGAGATTTAATTTTTTTAATAGACAAAAAAAAATTGCACAGCCATGCAGATGTGTCAGCCACTTGGCTTGCAGTTATCAAACATGGTGAAGGAACTCTTAAGTGCATTTCAAGTCTATAGCACGTCAGTTCTGTAGCAAGTCTGTTGGAAAATGCATTCAGTAGAGCAAAATGGTGCTGCTGCTAATATTAATAATAACACTTAGCACTTCAATTGCATCTCATATTTTCCAAGTGCTGTACAAATGCTAATTAATTAGGCTGTGAAGCTGAATGCCAAATAGAGAAAAAGTCTTGTGTCACTGCTTGTAGAACAAGTTATCTTGATTATTGCACTTTTAGTGTTTTCTTTGGGAAAAAACACAAGTAATGCAAGGAACAATTCAATTGCACAGAGCACAGCAGGGACTGGGAGGGGAAAACTGCCACAAAAATCCAAGGATGTGCTGATCCCAAAGCTGAAACAACCTCTTGTGGCTTTAGTGTTTGGCATGAAGGAAGGTGTCTTTATTCCAGGATTAGGCTTTTACTTAAGTGACAGAAGTGGAGCAATATATTTTCCATTCTGCACAAAAACTGAGTTTGTTTGAGGGCTTTTTTTTTTCTAATTTCCCCCTAAGTTACCAGTTTTACAAGCTTTTCATCCCTTCTCAAATGTAAAATGCATCTTCAATCCCCACTACTAAAACCCAAACAACTTTACCACTGCTTCGAGAGACATCTCTGCAGCCACCTTGTATCTGGCCAATAAATCAAGCCCTTTTTGAAACAAGAGTGTCCAAGACCATTGTCAGGCCAGAGGGACAGGGAGGCTCAGCTCACAGCCAGAGGCTGATCAGGGCAGGATGGGAGGAGAGGAAGCTGAATCTGCCAAATTCCCTTCTCAGGGGACTTCGTGTTGGCTGGAGCAGGATGGCTGTACCCAGGGAGCTGGGCCACATGGTAAAAGATACAGAGGCTTCATTTCCAGCCCCTTGCAGGGGTTAGTAATGCTGTTTGCCAGTTCATACACAATTATTTTCTGCACACAGCTGATGCTTGCTAAATGTTAGCACATAAAGCTGGTTTGTACATATTTTTCTCAGAAGTTGTTTTCTTCTGAAGAACGTGAGAGAACTTGTCCAGGTGAGCTCCGAGTTAGTGGGGAGGAAAGCAAATCCAGCATCTCCTGGGTATCAGCAAGTGCAGCAGCATTCCCTGGAGCCCAAACTGCTGTTCTGTGTGTTTCCTTTGCCAGAGCTGCCTTCTGATGCAAACTGGCTGGGAGATCATCCATAAAGGACATCAGAGGGAAAATTACCAGACATAAGTTAGGAAGGTGCTTCTAAAGATGCTCCACTGACAATTTGTCTGTGTGAAAGAGCATCCTGAGATGGCTGCACAGAATGTGTTTTCCCAGTCTCCCATACTAAGTTATCCTTTTGCACATCCACACCCTAGGGAGACTGTGAGAAGGATTCAGGCTATTTAGGAAAATTTATTCACATTTGAAAGGGACTTTAAAAGCTGTCATAATCAAAACAGAGATAGAAATAAAGGTAAAATAGTAGTCCTTCATTCTCCTTCTCTCCCAAAGTTAATGAAATATTTGTAATTGCTTGTGAAAGAAACAGACTTTTATTCTGAAAATGTCTTGAAACTGCTATACCATGTTGCTGTTTGAAAAAGACAGAAATAGGCTACTGTTTTGGAATCAGCAGGTCAGGAATTTTCTTTGCCTGTGCTGATTTTTATCAGTATGTATTTTTTTTTCAAATTTTCACTATAATTACTGTGATGAAACAGCAGCTAATTTTTGGTTTGCCCATCAGGCCTTTGTTAAACAATTCGTCTTTGGTTTGATGAAAGCAGAGTGCCTGGTATCCTATTTTCAATTTGCCTCTTGAAATTATCTTGCTTTCTCTATAATACACAGAAATCACTGTTATTATATTTTTGTGTAATTTGCATATGACCATCTCCTTTCCTCTATTGAAATACAAATTCAAGGTGTTTTTATAACTTTGTTGATGGTATGTTATGATGATTATTTCTCCTATAACACTTCTCAAAAAATATATACATTTATGCACTGAGTTTTCTAGACTCCTTTTGAGAGGCAGGAGATTAAGTGGTATAATTGGTGGAATTCATTTTTGTGAACAAATTACCCAGCCAGTATATTTCATTTTGTGGTTGGCAAATCATTTTGAAACTGACTGTGGTTTCTGCATTGGAATACTTTGCTCATATGTAATTCCCTAAAATTACTGGCCCCTGAGCTCAGACTGCCAGGAATTTGGATGTCTCCTGGATTATCCAGACTAATGTACAGGGTAGGATTGCCCAAAGAAGTCTCAGGAATTGTTCTTAGCAGATCATTCAACTGTAGCCAGGGAAATAGGAGTGCAGTGTTGCTTGCAATCACTGAATTATCTCAGCAAGGGTGTCTCCCCAAGCACCAGAATGTTGAGGAGGAACCCACGTACCAAATGTTTGGAACTAAAAACCAAGGGACACGTGTAATGACATGCATTTAGCAGCACTGTTTAATTCCCTTTTTATTTTGAAAATACCATGTTAGCAGTTTTTTAGTCCATGGTGTTGGCACCACAGCCTGCCATAGCCCCCCAGAGACCAGTGGGTTGGGAGGATTCACAGCTCCTTTCCACTCCTCGCTGCACTCTGACAGACAATTCCCTCCATGGCAGGAGACAAAAGTGCTCCCAAATCAAAATCTAATTGAAAAGTTGTGAAAGGTATTACAGAACCCCCCAACTCTATGCAGGGATGGATGATTGAGTACTAATCAATTCAGAATAAATTTTTTAGGACCAGCACTTACTGGCAAGTAATTATTCTTTTTAAGATAGACATCATAATGGATTGTGCTTCCCAAGAACAAAGGCTTGAATTATATCTCCAAGAACAGCACAGACCAAAAGGGGCATCACATTTTCCCAGGGAAGATGGGTGTACTTTGATTGTATTGGTGCTGCTGGACCAATTAGGTGAAGCTGCTCTTTGGCAATGAGGATTTCTAGGCAGTGACTCTATTAATGCTCCCAGGCAGTGGCTCCTGTGCCAGAGCCTTTTATTTACATGCTTGTAATGGACAGCCATAAGGTGCCCCTGCCCTCCCAGGAGCATCACTCACATTGGTGTTAGGAGATCCTAACACACTTACCAGGCATGAAAAGTAATCTAATTTCTTAGTGCTCAGTGCAGGGTGCAGGAGTCTACATGTAAATAGCACTTAGAGTCAGCTGTGTTTATTTACTTACTAGCAAAGAGCTGGTCTGGCTTTAATGAATGGTATGGCATCTATATATTCATGCTGAATTTGCTACAGGATTTGCTTTTCTTTAGCATTTAGGAAAAGGCAAATTAGTGAATGTTGTAGCACAGCATATCCTGTGGCTAAAAATATATGCCTTGATTTACATATTCTTCTGTATTTATGTACACATACATAGATCTATCCAGCAGATACACACACACAGACTTTGCATTTGATATTCTGATTGGCGCTTAATAGATAAGAGATTACCTTGGGGCCCTCTCTTCTCATGCCTCTCTGCTTCTCTCTGCCCAGTTACAAGCTGGGTTAACTCCTATTTTAGCTGAATTAAAAGTGTGCTCCTTACTCAACATTTTAAGCTGTAACTTACCTAAAAATATTTGCAAATCTTCTGCACTGAAGCTATGTATAAAAATATTTTTTCTTCCCAGATTCAGTTTCGCTCCACTTATTTGAGGATAAAGCCAGTACATCTGCACTGAAAAGCAGTGGGAAAAGCAAAACCAAAATCTCACTCATACAATATAAATGACTTTTATATCTGAAGAAGTAATTATGCAGTGTCATAAGAAAAGCAATAATAATTTCCTGATTCTTCTTCCAAGTGATGTGGGAAGCATCAGACAGTCTGAATCTGTTCTGAAAAATGCAGGAGGTGTTAATGAAGATTAAAACTGAATTAGTGGACATACCAATGCAATCATGTCAAACAAAAGCAACAGGTATGCCAGATTATAATTGCAAACCATGTTTTGTGGCTTGTTCTCTCATGTGGAAGCAAAAATAACCTTATTCTCCAGTCCCTTTTCAGTCATTTTTATGAATGTTGCATTTTGTCCTTTTTCCCCACTGTACAAGCCAGGTGTTCCTTTTCCCTGCAAAACAACAATACATCATTTAAGTGAAGTTCATTTTTTGAAGCTCAGCGAGTTGAGGCTTTCTCCATTTCCCTGGCCATATCCAATCAGCTACTGGAGGCACTGGCATATATCATAAATTTTGCTGCAAATATGGGCCAGCTGAAACATATACCAATTCAGAGATCACATCTCCTCAGCATCCCACTAGGCAGGAAAGGAAATGAAATGTGTTTGCTGTGTTCTGCTGAAGCAAAAGAATGGAGGAGAAGCTGAAAAAAAAATCTGAATTCTTAGCAGGAAAGAAAACCTATTTCAAAAGAAAACCTTGAGAAAAGTTAACCCCCAGATCACTGCCTGCATTTTTCTCCTAGAGTCTTTTCTTGATCAGTCTCTGCCTCCTGCTGACCAAGTAGTTGACCAAGGCTTTCCTTTCTGTTGTCCCAGCATTGTCTGGAGAGCAGGGTGATAATGAAAGGTGCCATTATTAGTTGAGTGTTGTGATGAGTAAGAAAGTTTACTCTCCTCTCCAGCCCCGTGTGTATCCCAGACTCACTCCTCCTCTTGTCTCTTCTGTGAGGTTTCTAGAGCTGCTTGTCATGTTCATGGAATGATTTTCTCAGTTTTTAAGTCTGAAGCACTAGTAATTTTCTCAGCAGTCATGCAGACTGTCAAGGTCACAAGACTTTATCCACGTACTTGATTCTATGGCAGGCTGAATGTCACATTCCTGAATTTAAAAAAACGTAATCCACAGAGAATAAAGAAGTGCTTCATCTCACAGGAGGTCTGGCTTTGTTGACTCAGCCCTCTGCTTGCTCTAGGATGGCTACACCCAACCTTGCAGGTGGAATTTCACACCTGGAAAGTAGGATATGTATCAAATTTGGGCTTTTGGTCATTCAGTGGAAGTCAGTCCTAACCTGTTTGACCTGGGACTGTGGGGTCATTCTGCAGTGGTTCCTGGTTTCTGTATTATTCCATGTTTTCACAACATCTCTCACTCCTTTTTGAGAAGCAGGGGTCAGGGCAAAGACACTTGTCTAAACAACAGTTTTCTCTTATTCTTGGGGATTAAATGTTCTCCCAAGACTACTCTCTGGTCTCCACTATGGGGGAATGAGCAATCTGAAACCTGAATGGTCTGAGCAAATAAAGGCACTACTGAATCCCTTAAATTCACTATGGGATACAGGGGAGTCTGTTCCTTATGTATTTATGTCAAGGAAATTCCATGAATGCCATGAATTTTGTGCAAACCATTACATGCTCTCATGTAGATGTTGCAAAAGGGCAGGGAAGCAGGGGGCAACAGAGCTTAAAAGGATTTAGCAATGCTTGGTCACTCACTGGATTACTTACTTTTGTTTGCTTCAGGCTTTTTCTCCTAACTATGCATCAAGGCTCTGTATTGACTTGGCTAAATTATTGAAGGTAGTTGCAAATGATGCATGAAATGAAAAATCCTTCTTCACCCTCTGCACAAACTGCCCAACAGACAATTCTGTGCAATCACTGCTGAGCTGCACCATGATATCAGGTGTGCCTAGATATCCACAAGAATTGTTGGAATTGATGATAATGGCAGATTCTCTTCTTAATGTTTCCCTTACTCCTTTCAACTCTCAGTCTCAGAAATGTAACATTCTGCCAGGGCAGTTGTCACCACTGAGAGCACTTGCACCCACTATAACCTTATGTTTGTATAACTGGGACCAGCATTTGGGACCAAGTCAAAGAAAATAGCCATCCTTCTGGTGTACTTGTAGGAATCAGTCCCTTCATCTTCTCTCAGATTTATGAGCTGTGCCTGTTAAGGGAATCTGAATTTTGAAAAGCTGCATTTCCACATAGCTCCAAAAAGTCACAGCAGATGTTGAATTAAGCAGTCCACTCAGATGGCAACCAGATCTGGAATTACAAGAGTTTGTCAGCAACTATGTGCTTCTTGTTTAAGTGGTGGTAATTTTAGCAAAACACCCCTTACTCAGAGGCCCCCAACCCAAAGCAATATATTTGCTTGACATAATTTGAAAATCTTCTGCAAATACATGTTATAAGAGTAAGTGATAATGTTAGGGTTTGGAGTTTCATCGTGATTGTGCTGCACAGCTGCTAACACCACCCTCTTTAGAATTTATGTGCTCATCTAGGTTTTTCAGGAAAATTTAATTTGAGGAAGTTGTGTTTATCAACTTCCTGGCTTACTGTCAACAGCATGCTGCTTTCTTTTTATTATGAGGTGCTAATTATGTTTTTCTCAGACTTCAATATAAATGAAATGTATTTGGCAGTTGTCAACAGCTTTGCAGAGTACAATAACACCATCACACAAACTTTGAGGTTCTCTGAGCATGGGTTTATGCTTCTGGGTTGTCCATCTTGCAATTATATTTCACACAGTGGGACAAGATCACCTGACCTGTTTTGCAGATGTTTTAGAGAGCACAGAAACTGTCAGGAAGTAGAATAGCACCGAACTCTAGAAATGGGTGTTCTTTGTGAAGAAGGAGCACAACAGAGCTGGTCTTTAGTGAAAATCTCACAGCATTAACAGAGCTTGAATCAAATTAAGCAGAAGTGCAGCTGTTAAATTCCTTCCTTCCTCATCCTGAAACTGAGATCTAGGCAAGAGTAAGCCATTGGGAAGTGGGGGAGCTTCCTCTTTTTTTCGAGAACATACAATGATCTGTGTGCTATCAGTCCCCACACCACAAAAATTAACACTTGGTCTGCAGTGGAGGAGTTCACGGAAAACTTTCTAGAAGGAGTCTGAGCTCCAGACCCTCCTCTCCCCTGACCCTCCTCTGGGCACAATGGAGGAGGCAGATGACCCCAGAATCCCTCTTCCCTTTTCCTACACAGCTCAGGCAGTGAGGCATTGAGTGGATCCCACTAGGAGATCTTCTCAGACATGAGCTGCTGAAGTAACTGTTGGAGGTCTTCAGCTAGGAATTAATTCAGAAATATTCAGCCTCTTCAGGTCCCACAACAGAAGAAAGCACTCACAGGACAGAAAGGAAGGAGTTGATAAAAGCTTGATGCAGTTTGGATATCAGAAGGATGGAGGCAACCTTTTTCCACAGGCCATTACATTAGGGCCAGAATCACATTTGTGCTGGGCCATCCTGCCATTTCCTTTGATGCTGGCAGTCCCAATAGTTGTGTTCAAAAGCTAAATAACCTGTGCACTGCTGTGCACGAGCCAGGATGATGAGGTATTGCTTGCATTTTAGTCAGCAAGAGGAGAGTGAAAGGGATCAGTCTATTTATATTGTCTGTTTACCACCATAGATGCAGTAAGACATGGGAAGGGTGGGAAACCTTTGTTTTGATCAGAGGAGGTAATTTCACTGAAGCCTCCATAGCCTTTGAAAACATGCCACTGATATCAAAACTGAGGATGGGCCAGAAAGATGATGTCGAAAGATATATTTTGAAATTATTAAGTCTATTTAGGATTAAAAGATTGCTAGAGTTTCTTTAATTTTGGTTATCCTTTATATTCTTAGAAATGAAATCTTCTTTCAATTATATTGGACTTAAGCCTTATGCTCTTAAACAAAACTTCCTCTCAGCTTATTTTTAGAAAATCTTGAAACGGGAGAGGCTTTTAAACATTTTTTTAACATGAAGTCAGGTTTTTAATAATCACTTTTGCAAAATAGGTTTTACACCTTCCATGCTGATATAGCTATAATCTTTTTCCCCTATAATCTTTTTTCCCTAATTAAAAAGTACTTTTTGGGCATTTCTGCCTCTTCTTTTTCTGTTAAATACCCCTTTAGAAGAAGCACTGAAACTTGCACTTTTCCTCCTGATGTGCCACCACCCCTATTGCAGGGCTGGTGTGTTTCTCTTCAGCACTGCTTCTTCGTGACTGCTCCCTGCCAAAAGTCGTGCTGCCTGCATCTTGCTGCCAGAAGCAGCTCTGGGTCCTGTGTGTGATGGTGAGAGATCATTTACAAAGCTCCCCTCCCTCTAAACAGCGTCTTTCACTGAGCCACTCGTGCTCGTGTTCACCAGCTGCTCTCCTGAGGATGCACAGGAGTGCAACACTCCTGGGGACTCCTAAAATGCCAGCCAGGCAACAAGGAGAACATCTTTTCCTTCCCCCAGGAGCCACTAACCACGCAAAGGCAGAGGAAATGATCACATATTTCTTCGGACTGCAAGGAAAGAAAGATGATTCAAATCCCCAAAGAGATTTGGGATATGAAAACGTGTCCTTTCTCCCTAGCCAAATGAAAGTAAATTGACTTCTCTAGTCAATTTGATTTAGGTCAGCATGCCAAGCACTACAAGTGTTACCCTTAAGAGGGACAGATTCCTCAGCAATGAAGATATGTCCACTGTAAATGTTCTTGCTGGTATCCCACTGGCTTGTCCCTCATCATTTTAGACCATGACATCACTGCAATTCATTGCTTCTTTTCTTCTGAGCACAGTAGCTGATATTTTTCCTCCTGCTTTCTCTAAGATTATATTTATTATTTATTCAGATGAATAATATTTTCTATGTTTGAATCAGGGAAAGTCTCTCTCAATCTTTCCTCCATCACACTGGCTGCACAGTTGCTCTTGGTGTCCCCAAAGCAGCCCTGAGTCCAGGCACAGTCCAGGCTCTCAGGGTTTGGCAGGTGCCAGCTCTCCAGCTACATGAAATGAGGTCCCTGGCTGCTCTGGGTACAGCTGCAGTAACCTTCCTGCTGGCACTTTTGTGTCCTTGCTGAGATTTTGCCATGGCAGAAATAGGGAAGCTCTCAAGGGCACAATGTCAGAGTGAAAAGATGAGAGAGGACATGGGAACCCACTTGCTCAGTGTGTATTTGAAGTCAAAGCGTATCTGGAACTCCTCTCTTCTGCAGGGAAAGACATTTAGTTAGTGAAAATATTTGCCTTTGTCCATGAAGCCTTGAAAACAGCATCTTGAGGGTAATTTGCTGCTAGTGGAACATTTTTAAAAAAGAGGTATATGTAAAACACCACCCCTGTGAGGTAGGAAGGTCTCGAGGATGGCATGAGGAAGGAAATTTGTGTTCAGCCAGCAGAAATTTGGGGAATCCTCCACAGCAACATCAGAAGTCACTGACAAGTATTCCAGGTGCTTTCTGCATGCTTAACTGTGAGCACAGGAATAACAGAGCAGAGCCATGAAAGGCCAGCCTGGCCTCAAACCCAAAGTGAAGGAGCACCCAAGCTCGTGGTGACTCTTGCAGACCTTGGGAAGGGCACAGGGCTGCCAGCTCTGGCTGCTCCTTTTGCTCTGCCCTCTGCCAGGCTGGGCACTGGTTGCACCACCCTCCCCAACAGCCCACTCTGACATTTTTTCTCAGTTTAAAATTTGCTTGTATGATGTCTATGTGCAGAAAAATTTGGCACAGCTATATTCAGTCCCTGCCAAAATGTGTGCCTTGTTCATCTCTTTGTTTTTCCTAACATAATCACCGTAATTTAATTTTCTACAATTAAAAAGAAAGAAAAACAAAAAACCGCTCAGGTTTTAAATACTCTGATTTTTTTTTTCCTAATACATGAACATCCTAGAGCAAAACACCAATATGCCACTTTTAACACAGTATTTATACACTTGAAATCACTTGCCATCTCTTTCTGTAAAAATTAATTGAATCTAATTTCTAGGAAAATCGTTAATTTGTTTTAGTTAATTCAGTCCTCTTCAGAGTTTAATTTTTCCCCTTTATTTTTGTATGTCTTACAGTCTCTGCATCCAATTTCACAATTGCTACAAAGCTATGACTCACATTTATGTCATAAGATACAGAATGGAGAGAAACTTGTGAGCTTCATTTACTTTGACTCAAGATATGTTTGTGATTCTCAGTGTCAAAAGTGCAGCAGAAGCTGTCATTTCTGCTCAAGACATGAGAAATATTAATAAACTAAATAAAGGAAACCACACTGGAAAATGTGAATTCCAAAAAAAAAAATCAAAATGAAAAGCTGAAACAGTCCATGAAAATGAAAGGAAAGAATCCTGAATTTTTTATCAGAACTGTATTTGGTCTGCATATTTGAATGTATTTGTCATGCCTTATATACACAAAGAACAAACATAAATCAGGTGATTTTTATTATTTTTTTTCAGACTAAGGGAAGAAACAAACAAAAAAGCATAAACAGCTCATTTTTTTCTTTATTACTGTGTAGTTTTTGACTTTAATGGAGTGACTTCAAAGACTTCATTTTTTCCAGCACGAGAGTAACATCAGACTCAAATTCTTCACATACCAAAGAACTCTGGTTGAGTCACAAAAACATTTTCCATCTTGAACTTTTTACTTTGTAGAAGGAAACCTCAAGTTTCTTGCCCTAAAACTCATCATGAATTTCAGTATTTTTAATTTACAATAAAGAAAAATCCATGTGCAAAATCTAATGGAGGTCAAAGGATGGAAATTCTATAGGAGTGTTAAAGTGAGAAAAGCAATCAGAAAATTGTAGTTAATCCTCTTACAAATGAAAAATTAAGATTTCTATCTCAGATTTGGGGTGGTTTGTGGTTTTTTCAAAAGAATATCTGAGGGAAAAACTGCCTCAGTCCCTCTGGACTGAGCATTACCCAGCTGTTTCCAGAAATCCTCACTGCATCAATTTTACTTTGGAGTCAAATCACTCAGTCACACAATTTGCTACTTTTCAGATTAAAATGGTTCTGCTGAGATGCCCATCTTCTTTTCTGAGAAGTCATTTGGTTTCCTTTCATAAGCATAGTGCTGGGATTTTGCAGTGGTGATTGTCATTGGATTTTCTGTGAGGTTTTTTGATTAGGAAAGACAAACTGCATCAGTTTTGACTTTTGCTTAAGTCTGCTCACTGCTTAAAATAACTTACTATGCAAACCTTAACTTATATTAGAGACACAGACAAAAGCAGTATGACACCATCATTTTAACCAGAGTTTCTGTGATCTGTACAGAGTGATAAATGTTCTTAAATGCAATTGACTATTTTGCAGAGAACAATTTCTACTAATTCGTCTTTATCCAGTCAGTAATTAAAGCAAAAGAGGTGGTTTCAGCATTGACATAGTTTATTAACTACCCATCTAATTCTCTTGTTTTGAAGACTAGGTGGTCTTCAAAAAGTCATAAATTGTGATTCTACATCCTGGCATTGAAGGGGAGGGGAGGGAGAGTAAGCTTTGGCTAATTTTGTTAGTATAACTCTGTAAAACAGTTACTCATGGGAAATATTTTCATCAGGAATGGGCCACCTTAGAATTCAGGCACCAAATTCATATTTGATACTCTTTGAAGTAAATAATAGAAATTTCCTGTTGGACTAAGTATGTCACTGGTTTTTTTTTTGGTTTTGCTTGGGATGGAGGAGGCAGGCTCTGAACAAGCAGAATAAGGAGGAAAACCTATATCAAGCACCTGATAAATGTCTCTTGTTTGCACAAATTTCTTGAAAGAGGCCAACTTGCAAGCAGGGAGGAGGTAAATTATTTATGGCCCTGTTTCTGCAGATGCAAAACAGATGAATTCTTGTATAAAGGGTGAATGTGGATTATGGGACAGCAGACAGATAGAAAAACCAGTCCATGGGACATCTAGACTCTGCCAGATAGAGATTCCAATCCATCCAATTTTGACTTCAAAATGTTCTTACCCTAGTCTGGGTCTGTCAGACCTAGTGCAGAATCTGAAGTTTCAGCAGGATGTACAGCACCATTGAGCAGCACTTGTTCACTGAGGAAGATTGGCACTTGAATGTGGTGACAGCTCTTTATAAATTGCAGTGGTGGGTGGCAGAGCACTCCATAGGAAAATTAAGAGTTTTTATTTTTAGGAAGGTGGAATAGCAGTGTGCTAAGAGACAAATCACGAAGCAAACAGAAGTGGGCTGGAAGAATACAGGAGATAAACAAGCCTTGCAGGACAAGTGGATAAAATTAGAAAACTAGAACAGCATTTCTGACTCAGGTGTGAATCCAGAAGTGTGTGCTTCTAACTGGTTTTTATCTATCCAGAACAACTAAGAAAGACTACATAGATTTGCTAAAGGAAAGAAAAATCAAACTTCTGTCACTGGAAACTCTTTAAATCTCAGTATGTTTGGGTTTCTGATGCTTTCTGGCAGGCAGAGCATGACTGGGACTTATGGCTGCCAACTCCACATCAGCCTTAACAGATTTCCTCATTAGAGTCTGAGAAATGGCCAGGCATGGGGAGGTGAGGGGGGAGGCTAAGTCTCAGGGCACCAAGGCAGCTTTGTGTAGGAAACCCCACTCCAAAGAAGCAGCTTTCTGTAGGAAAAACCTGCCTCCACAACAAGGTTTTGTGCCTAGGTGCAGCCAGCCATGTCCCAGTGTGGTTATTTTCCTGTCTCCTCATCTTTCCATTTTGCAAAGTACAATGATGCCAAAACAATGTACAGGTGAGTCAGAAATAAAGAACAGAAAAGGGACCAAAATACCTCCCAGACCGTGAGATATGTCAATTTATCATAAGCATGGCACCAGGCAGACCTGCCTTTCACCCCAGCAGAGGGGCTGTCCTACCTTTCTCTCTGCTACAGCTCTCTTGTGTCACCTTGGCTTGTCAGGAGCACTCAGCCCCCTGGGAGGTGTCCCATGTGTGTGCTCAGGGTAGGAGCTGCAGTCCTCAGTCTTGTGTAAAGATTACTGTAATTGTGGTGTCTTTGGGCTCTAAGAGGATCATTAGCACCCCAGCGATCCTAAATGTTTATTGTTCTCATTCCCATTGATTTCCCAAGCCCAAGTTGCCCTGGAACTGGAGCATAGTGGGTCTCTGAGGAGCTGGATACACAGTTTTTCCTTCTGTCACCAGGCAAGAGGAAATGCTTGGTCAATGAGAGCTGCTGGAGGAAAGGTGGCTACGATGCTTCCTTGCTTTGTGGAAGTGTTCCTTTTTAATTCTGTCAAAACAGCTTGAATGAGAATGGTGGAAATTTTTCCTGCTTTTCTCACAAATACAAAATATCCTCTGCACCGCTGATTCCTCATACTTCTGTAACTTTCTCATTACTTCTTAGCAGAGTTCTTGCCAGATGTGTAAATCACAAGTGTCTCAGACAGCTTTTAAGTGCTCTGGGACTTTCTGCATTTTTCATGCTTTTTTCTTATCCTCTTTCTTTCACTCTACATTTCTAAATGCAGCTCACTGATATGTGCCCATCAATGGCCTTTGTCTTTTACAGAAAGCAGTATGATTACATGGGAATCATAAAAATGAAATAATGGTTTTATAAATTTTCAGAGACGGGGAAAAACACAAGAAACACATGAAAGTTAGCAGCTTGGGAATGAGTGAAGCAGGAATTTCCAGTCTGAGTTCTTTTGGCTTTGGGGAAAGGTCATTTGGAAAGGATTCCTTAATAGAAAAAGCAGTTAAACAGAGATATATGTGTTTTCCAGTTCAGGAATTTCTATGAGATTTTACTCAAAAATCTTGATGCCATCTGCTCTCCTCTCCACCCTTACGTTTTCTGATCTTCTCCCCGTGGAAAACTGCTGGACTTCATTTGCCACATGAAGAGGAATCTTTGCCTTCCCTAACAAATTAACAACAGTTTGTGAAAAGACTAATTTTTGGCTTTTGTTAGACAATATTAAACCTCAATGGAAAGTGTTGGCCAGCCAAACTCCTTATTTCCTTGGATTCATACTGGTCTTGACTACAAAGCCAGGAAGATGTCTTCAGAAGATGTCATCTTGCCTAACATGTTAGGGAAAATGGATATTTAGATAAACTTTCCCAGCTTAGCATGGGTAAGACAGCAAAGAATGGTATCAGAAAAGACAGCTGACTTTGCTAAATTGTTTCAGAGCAGGTTTTACATTCTAAGTACAGCAAGTGAACATATGGAATGGTTAGAGGTTAGGAAATAAAACCTTGTGTAATAATACTACAATTTATTACCTGAAATGGTTTGTATGAATTTGATTTAGGGGTATTTACTAGTTTAAAACCTCCTGAAAATGGGAAATACCCTTGAAATCAGTGTTTTAATTTTCTGTGCTTTCTTCTAAATGTTTTTTTATTTAACAAACTGCATTTGTAACAACATTAGTGAGTTTAACTTGTAAGCCCATATACTTACTTTAGTCAGACAAATAAACTAACCTCCAACCAGAAATAGCCTATTATGTCTGAGAGGATTTTCTCCTGTTAATTGAAAATGAACTGGAACTAAGCTAAATTGCTTGAATGTTTAATCTTTCCTTGCTACACTAGGGTTACTAGCAGGTGCAAGCACAGACACATTTCTAAACAGAAATAACAAGCTATTTAGTGTTTCAGCTCTGGCAAGTGCTGAGAAGGGCAGTGACCTGTAATACCAGTAAGAGTATGAGCCTTTCCAAGTCTCAGGCATTTCAGCTAAAAGAAAGCTTCTCAAAGCTTACACTTGTTTGTAGCCCAGGGAAATGTTAAAGAAACGTCTTGCAGGAAAACTGATTTCCTTCCTCATTAACGTACAGAGAATTTAATCTTCGGGAAATTGAACTAGCTTGCAAGCATGAAAATATAGAGGTTGCTTTAAGGATCAAGCAGCAGGATAGACTGGATCCCCTGTCCTGAGGGAAAATTGCAGTAGCTGCAGCTCCCTGTACTCTAGGCATGTGCTCCCTGTATGGTCAGGGATATGCAGCATGTTCAGGCTGGTCCTGCAGATAATTTATGTGGGGGCAATTGCCCTGCATCCCTAGGGAACCTCTCAGCCCAGAGAAGGCAGGAGAGGTGTTTCAGAGGAGGAAAGGTGTGTCTGGCAGTGGATGGTGATTAGGCCCTGCTCTCAGGAGCTGTGTCCTGCAGAAGCTGCTGGCCAGTGAGGAGGAGAGCTGGGGAGGAGCAGATATCTCCATCTCAGTGAGGAAGGACATACATGTCCACTGGACATATTTACTAAAATCAACACTGCACGTACACAGAGATGAGACAGCAGCTTTTTAAACATTCTCTGAAAAACACCCCAAACACGCCTCCTAGTCTCCTCATTATTTTCACTGACAGGCAGTTCCTCCTGTCTTGCAGCACTTCTCAGCCCCTTTTTAACATTCCCTTTTCTATCCTTTACGTACAGGCTGCTGTTTTGCTCCACTGCCACAATTAAAATCACCTAGACAGAGGCTGTACAAAGGTGCTCTTTGCTCTCTTGTTCCTCAAAGCATGGACATCAAGAACTGGATCCCAGCCCACTGACATCAATTGGAGCCCTTCCATTCACCTCCAGAAGTCTGTGCCAGGTCAAGGAGGAACACAGATGAGAGACAGCAATTTGGCTGTCACATTTTCCTTTCATCAAGAGCTTTACACAGAAAAGCTCTTTTTAACGTAACTTCTGCTGCTGAGTTGGAGATTTTTGTCCCTGTGAAGTGAATTTCCACTAATAACTACAGAGGTATTCAGGATGGGTCTGAGAATGGAGCAAAGAACTAGAGTTACATGGGACATCTGAGGTAATGGATGTTTTTATTACTTTTTTCCTTCATTTGACAGTTGAACTGGAGGGAGACAAGTAAAACCAGTTTGGAGAAGAGCAAGTGGAAAATGAAGGCAGTATTAACAGTGTGATTCAGCTCCAAGCAGAGTCCCTGCACCCTGGCACAGAGCGATGGGGCTGGAGTGGGGGCAGAGGGCTGAGCGATGGCATTCAGGTGGCAGCTAAAGCACCAGTGCCACTGTGGAGACAGAGGGAAATGAGCATCATTTTAGTGGCCTGGATGGGACAGGAGAGAGGATCCAGCTTTCAGTCCCCAGTCTAGATGGGATGTGTAGAAATGGCTGCACTCATCACAACTGCCTCATTCCCAGCCGCCCTGGGGCGTCAAGAAGGAAGAGATCATCCTGGCAGAAAGAGAACATAGTAGAGCTGGAGACGTGGGGTTAGGGTGTAGGTATGGTCTTCTGTAGGCACACACAGTGTGTGGTGGTTGGGAGTGGGGCTGTGGCCCAGCCTCATCCCCAGTGGGCACAGCTGTGAGCAGCACTGGCAGCAATGAGCCAGGGAGTGCCCAGGGGCACTGACCAACCACCACAGGGAACAGAGGGCACACAGGTGCAGGGCATCAACAGGAGGGGATAAAAGGTTGGGCTAAAGAACAAGCAGGGCAGATGCTTGCAGCCTTCTGAAGTGAGATGGTGTTACTGTGTGTGGGTTGAAGCTTTCTGAAACTGTATGGTGATACTCTGTGTATCATGGCCATCTCAACTGTGAGTCTTCTCAAGTAGCTATAGAGTTTTCACTTAGAAGATATTATATTTTAAAAAACATGAATTTCTCTTTAAATATCAAAAAATATTTCAAATTAGTAGTTTTGTACTTTCTTCATTGGAACAGGAGCCAAAACATGGTTCTAAGGGCGTGACTGGAGCTATCAGCTTTCTAAGGAGGAAATGTACTGAGTGACAGGTAAGATAAAAAATAATGGTTTGTCTCCTTCCTTTAACCGGATGTCAGCATGGCAAGGATTGGAAATTCAGGTGAAAGGCTCACATTAACTAAACTTTCTGCCTTCATCTAGTAGCACCTCCAGATATATTAACATTTGGAGTGTCATCCAGAAGTCAAATTTATTTTAACAAGGCCATGTCCCTGGGATATTTGGGATCATGGTCAGCCTGTAAGGCATTTTCAGAGAGGTGTGTGAGTGATGGCCAGAGAGCCATCTGCTCCCTAGGGTGATCTCCAGAGTCAGTGGAATGGAGAAAGAAGGCCATGCCCACTTCCCACACACCAGCCTGACTGAAAGCTAGTGATGAAAATGGAGGTCTCCTTTTTGATGGATGTACAGTCAGGATACCAATCACAAAATATACGTAGGTTTTTTTACTGAGTATGCCTGACAACCAAGCCATGGATATTTAACTCCTTCAGGTTATTGTCTCAGTGGAGGTAAGAGCTAATTTACGCCTCTGAGGCATCCACTGATTCTATCAAAGTTCAGAAAATTTCTTTGAAAAATTCTAGAGTCTAAGAGAAAAACAAAAAGAAATATAAAGTTAATTTAGACATAAATTAATAAACTGTACTTAGCCCTTTTTAGCTTAACTTGCAAAAATTATACCTTGCTGTAGGTCTACTGTAAGTTGCATGTTCTGCCTGTCAAAAATCCTTGGAAACTGATTGCCTAAATGTTGGATGTTGAGTCCTGCTGCCCCCTGGACAGCAGGAAGTGGTATCAGCCCAGAGGCTGTGGAATAGGGCACAGGTTGGGTCTGCAGCAACAGGTTTTTCTATACTCTATTGCCCCAAAATCCCATGAAATTCTGGATGTGTCCATGTGGCTTTTCAAGTACACAGAAGCTAATGGAAAGATATTGTTATGTGTCACTGGCATATTTTATGATAATCTTTTTGCTAGGATTTTTCTCCTGAGAAGCTGAGAGGCCTCAGAAATTAAATACAAACAATTATCTGATTGCTTGGAATGTGGTTTAGAGGTTGCTTACCAACAGGTGTGTCTTGTATTGGTTCCATATAGTTTGTTTCTACTTGATGACCAATCATGGTCCAGCTGTGTCAAGGCTATGAGCAGTCATGAGTTTTTATTATTCATTCCTTTCCAGCTTTCTGATGTTTCCTTTCTCTTTCTTTAGTATAGTTCTAATATATCATTTTCTTTTAATATAATATATATAATAAAATAATAAAATCAGCCTTCTGAAACATAGAGTCAAGATTCTCATCTCTTCCCTCATCCTGGAGACCCTCAAACACCACCACAATTATGTTCTCCCTCTCTCATTTTCCATACCAATAATGGCTGCTTCTCAGTCAAGTTATTTTTGGAAGAGCACCATTTTGGTTTTTACCCTTAGACTGAAAACAGTAGCAGTGCTTGATGACACCTCAAATTCTAAAGCTCATCTTTTTTTTCTGGAGGCTAGCATGGTGTTAAATCCAGTATTTGCAAGTGCTTTTTTTTTGTTGTAATGTCTGAGGGTTTTAGCTCATAGTCTCAACTCATAATTGCATCAGCTCCCACTGCTGATAGGCTGAAGATAACGAATCCTCAGTTTGGCGTACAGGTTGTCACTAAACAAAATATCTGTTTAGCAAACCATCAGAATTTGTGGATGAGAGGAAGCAGATGTATCATTAAGCACTAAATGGGAATATCATTTACAGTGGATGTCATGTTTCATTTTGATAAACTGCAAAAAACCCCACATGGAAGATGCAGCCCTGTGTATCTGCTGCTGAAAGCAGTGTTTTGAAAGGTAATGTTATGATGCTCTGCTGGCAGAGCTAAGATTTATTAGGGAATATGATATATGGCCCAAGCATTACCATAAAAGATAATGAAATGTGATCTGATATATGAGCTGGTATCCCATATAAAACACTCAGAGAAAAGAATCTTCACTTTGTAGAAAAGGCACACATGGAGAGCAGGGACTTGACTGGGACTATCCAATTGTCATCAGCTATTTGTGGATTTTGGGATGCTGTAGCCCAATCTCCCTTCATAAACACTGACTATCCTTGTATCTGATGAACATTGTTACTGTCATTTTTCATAGGCTGTAATGATCAAATGCACATTAATGTAAATAAGAAGAGACAGTGAAGCATCAAATACACATTAATGTAAATAAGAAGAGACAGTGAAACATTCTTGAAGTGGTTCTGTCGTTGGGGAAAAAAATCCTTCTATTTACCTCTCATTGTCTTGTCACTGTCTCTTGAGTGACAGTTTACTGTTTTTAATGCATGCATCTCTTTCACCTTTTCCTCATTTTGAACATTTTCTCTCCTTTCTCTCCTTCCAATCTAATCTCATTTCTAATGCTAGTCTGCATAAGAGGCTCATCTTTTAAATCACAAGTTAGTTGAAAGGAAATACTTGGAAAAGACATGCTTCTTGGGGCTGTTCTAATTCCTCTTTCTGCAGTCAGTTTTGTTAAGACTGTTTGGTTCAGATTTGAACAAAATATTTCTCAACAACTATATTTTTCTTTCTCTTTCTGGAATCCTTGTCTAGGTATTATAACCTATTATGCCCTTTTTTGGGTATTTACACTGTTCCCCTTATTATCCATCTGAAATATATAATATGTATGAAGCAAGTGCAAATCATACTACATTACCATCATAATGAGTAGTAAAGCTCCTTCTGCAGTGGCTGATGATCTGCTGCTGGAAAGGCACAGAAAGACACCACTGAAGTGTGATACAGGGATGGGTTATGGTTTGCCAGTGTAATTTTGTGTGAATCATCTGTCCCATTCGTTACTCCACTGAAATGGGGTGGATACAGGCAAGAGCAGAGGCTCTTCTGAAACATTAGACTCGTTATTAAGACCCAAGCAAATATTTATGATTTGCCATTGTAACTCTGGAAAAAACAAGGATTTATATGAGAATACCAAGTACCAGCAAGTTGTTACTTTAGGGAAGAGGCCATACTCTCCATCTGCTGTAATAGAGCAGTGCAGTGTCAGAAAGCAAAGTGCCAGGCATGGAAGTAGGACACTGACTCTTCTCATATTATGCAAAGGGGACTCCAGGAGGAAAACAAGAGCATTGAAATGAAGTAGTTTTGCCCACCAGAGCTGGATTTTTTTTGTGGAAAACTATTAGGAGAGTGAGGGGAAGTGGCAACTGTACATATAGCCATGTAGTATGGCAGGTTTCCAGATGGGTCACATCTTCCCAACAGGGAATCAGCCTTGAGGAGAAAAGGCACTGGTCAGTGAAACAACTGTACCATCACCAACTTCCTGGGGTAGTGAGTGTCACCTAAAGCTGTTGGGATTCACCAACCTGCCTGTGGAGCTGAGAGAGAGGGACTTGCTGTGCTGGTGCTGCTACCACACAGCAGAGGCTGAGCAGAGGAGAGGGTGCTGGCTCATTGCTGCCCTGAACTGCTCCTGCAAGCCAGCCACAGCCCCTGACTGGCAACTCCTCTGTATGAAAACAGAAAATGCTGATTTCTTTCAGTGCCTAATGGCCCTAACTGGTAAAAACTGCTGCCACAGTGACACAGAAGACAGTGGTGATTGTTAAGGGTGTTTCATGCATGCAGAATGAGAGAGGTGGCTCACTTTTACTCATTATGTCAAAAACTGCTCGGTCAGTCTGTGAGCCAACCTCCTTTGTGCTCTCAATCCCCTCTGAAGCTCACAGCACAATTAATGATAAATGAACAGCTATGGAATTGATTTCATTAAAGCAATCAGAGATCAATAGCAATACAGTGCAAGTGTTAAACAGTTAACTGCACGTGACTAATTGTGCTCAAAAGATGGACTGGTTTTGTTCTGCTGACATTTATAAATGGCTAAGCCTTCATTTTCATAGTTTATGATGTCAGATGAATCCCTTGGGAAAGTATTTTCCTTCTGAATGATGTCTATAATTCTGTGCTGAGTGCAATTTACCAACAATTGTAGTGCTTTAAAGCATACCGTAGGCTCGCTTATTTCTGTATCTAGCAACTTGACATTTAAGATAATTTGTTAACTGTAGGAAAAATATATAAACAAGGTAATTTTCTTGTAAACAGTTGCCATGTACGTCAAGCAGTATAATTGGTAACCTCTGTCGAAAGCAGGAACAATGAGAGAGACCTGTGACTGTGGGTGTACAAAATGAAAAGCACTACCTTAGGCTGCCTCTGCACTGGGTCTGCTCAGCTGGAAAAGTAAAACAAGCTACAAAGCCTGCTGCTGGAAAAGGTGGTTTTTAGAGAGAAAAAAATCCCACATTTTTCCTGAGGCTTGTTTATATTCTTTCTGTCAGGATGTGGCTGAAGCTAGTGACCCTGTTGGGCACGTATCCCTGTCAGGTGGTGATGGCAGCAGTGCTCGGGGTCTGCAGTGCAGCTCTTTGGGACTCAGACCTCTGCTTCCATGGGAAATATGGGTGTAAAACAGCCATTTCTGAATATCAAAATGAATCACTGTGCACTACAGCTGGTCAGTGCCAGAGCCCTGCCAGTTTCACAGCAATGGAAGCCAGCAGAGCTTGGGTTTTCTTCCCAGGATATCCATATGGAGGACCCTTAGTTAAGTTCTCATCAGCTCAGTCTGCTTTTTATGTGCTTTTGTGCTGTTGTAGTAGAAAGGCACCCCCCCCCCCCCCCCCTTGTTTCTGGTGACCAAATGTACAAGGCTACAACCCTGTGCATCTCAGTGGAGCTGTTCTCACAAGCATGCTGAGACCTGTACTGCACTGGACCCCAGCTCACAAAAGCTTTGGTCAATAAAGAGAAAATATGCAATCACTAAAAGCAACACATTCAAAGAATTTGCTCAGAGATGTATATTGATAGGATTCTTCCTTAGTAAGAGTTTGGAAGATAAATCATAGTTTAAAAGAATTGCTGGATGCTTCATAAGCACATATTCATTAACTCACTGCAATCATTAGTGCTCTGTGGGCTCTGGTTCCTGAGTAAGCTGCTGAGAGAGGAGAAAGAGGATTTATTCCTGGAGGCACATTGTTCTGAGCACATCCTTCATCTGGCCAGTGAAAAGATTCATTTTCCTCTCCTATTCACTTTGCTTTCTTGCAGGAATGCCTTTTGTAGCACACCTCTCTGTGCAGACCCAGGCCTCTCCTGGCTGCCAAAAGCCTTCCCCATCCACGTGCCCTCCCTTATTACAGCAGCTCCCCTTTGTGGATGCTATTGTCCTCTTTTCTTCTGTTTCTCTGGACTCAAAATCAAATGCTCTGTTTCTCCCAATTCATAGTGGTGGAAATATGGCTTTCACAGAAAAGATCTGTATCTCTGGTTCCTCCAGTTATCTGCTTCTGTGCCACAGTCATCATTCTGAGTTTATATTATGAATCCTGCCTCTATTCAGATTGTGCTTACAGTATATTTAGAGGTGCGTGAAACATTTGCAAGCACCTGATCTTTATTTTAAAAGAAAATAAAATTTTATTCCCTCCTCAAACACGGTCTTTTAGGGGAATAAGGTTTTATGTACTCCCTGTGCATAGTAACAGTGTTGCTAGGGGGCTGTATTTCTGCAGGATCTCCTTCAGCTGAGGGCTCATCTTAACATTTGTCAATGTGTTCAGTGAGAAAAAAGCAGAGCATTGGAACAAAAACCAAACTTCCCTCCCACCCCCATTATTCACATCACTTCAAACTTTCTATAGATTCAAGGTTAATGGTAACAAGGCCTTTGCTCTCCTCTCACTTAGACATGGTGCACACCAGCTTTGTGGTGAAGTAAATTAAATCAGACCATTATTTTGTCTTAAAAATGCATGCAAATGATGTTTTTGTCTTCATGATCAAGCTTAATTACCAAGTGAAAATTTTTGTTTAGTACAGAGAGTGGTAATGAAATAGTTGGTTTTGAATGATAAAAGTTGGAGGTGTTTGGATTTATTTTCCTTCAGAGCTGAGGTTTTGTAGAAATGGGGAGGGCTTTCCCCACAAGTGACCAAGATACACCATGGGAGACCCCATCTAACCAATCACCAATCCACAGGCTTGAATAGGCGCGCACCTTCAAATGCCCAAGGATCCGTGTAAAAACAAACTTCTGCATTTTCAACACACTCAGTCCCTACATCAGGGAGAAACAAGTGATTGCACCGGTAGCTTTACTTACAAAGTTAATAAGATTTAGTTTCTTTTTAAATCTCCTGAGAAATATGATGGCTACTCTTTTAAACCATGGAGCTCTGGTGTTGAGGCATGTAAAATGAGCATGGGAATCGGACACTGGCCAGGGCCAGCTATTTGCAGCAAAGAAAGGGAAGGATGGGAAACCTGCATCCTCACTTTGGTCCTTGAAGGCCATGTGATGTTCCTGTAGCAGGGGCTTTACCTGTTTAAGCTGAAAAATATCTGTGTTGTTTTCAGCAAAATCCTGACTGCATCTCAATAGAGATACAATCTAGTTCAACCAAGGTAATTTTCAAAATACAGTCACAACATAGGATTTACTCTTTAATTGGTTTAGTAGAAGATAAGATGCTGTTGTTCATGGCTGTTTTGTTTTTCTTTAAAAATCCATTAACTTCTATGCAGGTCTTTAAATATTTATAAGATTTAAATAATCTTTTAAAGCATCCTCAGAGAAGACATTGACTCTTTTAGTTAAATAGTTTTTATTTTTCTGGTAGGGGAATTGTTTAAGTACTCAGCCAACTAATTCCCCAATTTAATCACAATATTTTTATACTCAAATGTCTGTTTTGTGTAAGCAAAGAGAAATACAAGAGAAAAAGTTATATTTATGTGTAAACTGACTAATTCCATGGAGGGGATATTATGCAGTGATTCTGGAGCTGCCTGTAAATTGAAGATGCTTTTAAATAAACACCTCAGGAACTCATACCCCTCTAAATATTTATCTTGTAAGGAAAGTTTTGCCACAAAATATTTCTCCTCTTTTCATTTCTCCCTTAGAGCCATCTGAAGTGTTCAGGCTGTTTGCAATATGGATGCTGGAGAATAAGCAAAATCACCCATGAAAGGAGCCATGAAGTTTGTGGTGAAAGCCAGAATTAGAGCCAATTCCAGAGATGAGCAATATTCCCACCTTGGTTCACAGCTCACGTGCTGCAAGCATGGCCTACAAAAGCAGAGGTATGCATTGCCAATAATTCACATTTTGTGGACACTACCTTAGGCCTGACTTCTTGCAGTTTCAGGAGACACTTCTCCTACAGAATATATTTTCTTTCCAAAGGTCCCTTGCACAGCCAAAATCTGGAAGGGGAATGGGGGGATGTCCAGCTGTCTGTCTGCCTCAGATTCCTTTATTCCTGGGCCTGCTTAGCACGGGCTAAGTGTGTGTGAACAGAGGCTCGTGGGCTGTGTTTTTCCTTTAGTTGGCTCCTGGTTGGCTTTATTTGGTTTGTTCTTTTGCAAAATGGTTTTGGTTTCTTTGCTTGTTTGGGCTAACAGCAGAAGTGCTAGGTCTCTGTAGAGTGAAATTAAATGCCAGGTTTAGGATGTGTCTTCAGAGCAATTAATCATTCTTTAGAGATATGGCAAAGGCAGTCTCCAGGACTGTGCGAGCTCAACACAGCTTCCCTGCACGTTAGGCTTGTGTGGAGCCCCTCAGCTGAAACCAGCATTTCTTGGGCATGTCTTGCTGCCAAGCAAATCTCCCTTTTGCAGTTGAGCCTTGTTTTCCCTGCCCACTGTATTGCCCCTGGCAGCCACAGCAATCAGGCACCAGCAGAAATCTCCTCACTGCAGGGAAAATAATTAACGAGAACAAGCAGAACCATCCATGCACATGGCTGCACCCTAAGAAGATGCTCACAAAGGTGATTCACAATAATGTTCTTAAAACAAAACAGGCACTCTAACAGTAGCCAAAACCAGTGTAAGCACAGGATACTTTCCAGCATTAGCCTAACCCTGTGGTGATAGCGATAAACGATGCTCCATGTTTTTAATCAAGAGACAATATTCTTGCTGGCTGACTGAAGTGTTTTTATTGGAAATAGCTTCCAAAAAGAACCTGTCTTGTTAGTACTGTAAATTCTGCAGGCTAAAATCCTTTGATTCTCATTAAATTAACTAATTACTGTCTCGCTGGATCAATGGATTTAGGAGCACTGACATAATCTTGCTAGGAAAGGAAAGCTGCCAAATTCCATGGCTTTGCTTAAACCTATTACCCTGGTATCTGTGCACTGAAAGAAATTTATCACCATGTAATTAATGGTCTTAGTTGGTTGATTGTCATATCAAAAGGAGGCAAAGATTTAAGCTAAGCAAACAAAAAAAAAGGATTTTTTTTTTCTTTCCCAGAAGAACTGCATATGCAGTTTGCTTATTTAGGGTGCTTTTTTTTACAAATATGAAAAAATATTTATGGGGAAGAAACAACCTACATGGGGTTCTGCCTAGCACTGGAAGGCAGATGCTGTTCAGGGTGCTCAGCAGCACTGTTGAGCTGGCTGCGGGCAGCAAAGGCTCTGGGTGGGAGCTGCTGGGGTGTGGGTGCTGGCTGGCACCCACAGCTCTGGAGAGCAGGGATTTGCACACTTGGCACCATCCTAGGAATGCCTCTGCTTGGCACAGCCAGGCCCATGTCAGGCTGAGGACCCTGTGCACCAGGATAGGGCTTAGCCAACACTTGGGACCTTCAGCCCCACAGCTGCTGCTTGTGGCACTATTAAAATTCGATTTATGTGCTTTTTTTGGCCTAGCTTTGCAATGGACTATTTAGGCTCCTGTCCTATGTGAGAAATAAAAAATAGGATTTTATGGTATTAGCAAGCCAATTAATCTCTCAAACAGTTGATCCATAAGGTAGGAGGACTAAATTTCAGAAAGTTAATGGTGCAAATAGGCAAAGCCCTTTCTCAGCTGCAAGCACTGCATTCTATCCTACTCCTAGCTTAGCTGTCCAAGTGGGTTTATTATGTTTGCTCAGCTATAATCTATACATGTTTTAACATACTCTAAGCTGTTTTTAATTTTAAACTAAGAAACCCTGGCAAATCTCTTTCAATATAATTAGAATTTTCCCTTTAGTTTGCTGTTTAGCCATTATTTTCTTATTTCCGCTTTATTTTCTGGTAGATAAATCCTCTTATTCATTTGTTTCAATGAAGCTTGAGTAAAGGTCATTTAAATTGATTCACCTTTCTTATCTCCCTTGCATTTATTCTATAATCCTGCTTTCCGTTGTGTGGAGGAGAATAGCTTTCTTTTCTCTGATTGTTTCTGCTAGAAGAAAAATGGTAACTCTTTATTAAATAAATCTGGGAAAGCTGTGCTCCAAATCCATATTATCACTAGCTTGGGGAAACAAATTATTTCACAAACTAAAAAAAGAAAACATACAGCACTTTTAGCAGTTTGCTGTTAGATGGCCTGAGCTTTTTGCCTCAAGCCTCCTAAGTGAACGAGGGTAACACTTTGGTACAATTTGCAAAAGCAAAAAGAAAATCTCAGGGAGCCAATTTCAATTGTGAAGCCCTGTGGAGGTGCAGAGCACCAGGAACCTGGGTGGTGCTGGGTGCTGGGGCACAGAGCCACCCAACCTTTTCCCATTTGTCCCAGATATTTCCATGTTTAGAAGCACTGTCCAGACTCACCAGCTTGTCTCTTAGCACACAGCTCACACATAGCTACATGAGGCTTCAGCTTTGAAGGGAATGTTCTTCTTTTGATTCCTACCCTGAAATGCATACCTCTGCAGGGGATAGATATGAAAATATTATATAAGACATGAAAATAATAATGAGTGACTACTCAGTTTGCCTTGAAAAATCACCTGAGTGTATACTGTTATTTTCTGTTTGTAGTCAGTTGACAAGAATGTCTGTAGGCACCTGCACCATTTTTCTGACTCTGTTCCAGAGGGATGTGTTTGGTTTTTTTCCCTGATCAGGTGATGTTCTGTAATGTAGGACAAATTTTAGATGAATAAAATGTGGTATTTTCTATTACTGGAATGTTTAAGGAAGCCATACAATTAGGAAAATAGGAACATAAACCAATCTGTTAACAATATGTTCACGTATGTAAGAGTGTATGTTCCCCATTTTAAACAACTAAATCAGAATTGCTTTTTATTTTGTTGCCAAGGTTACTGAATTTTGAATAGTCTCTAGAGAGTGGTAGCTTTAACTCGTTGAACGGCATCATTGTTTAATATTAAGAATATTCTGATGAAAGCTATCTGAGCTGTGGAAAATCACTTCTTCCTTCAAAAACACCTAAAATTAAGGCTGGTAGGGATGGCCCAGATGCAGTTCAGGTAAGCCTGCAGTGAGCTGGTCAGTGCCCAGGATGGGTTCAAGGCCAAGGGCAGCTGTGTCAGACACAGTCACTTGGCAAAGTTAAGAGCAGGGAAGGAGATGTCCAGAGGAAAAGAAACAATCTTTCAGATCAGTGTGGCAGGAGGAATACAGGTAAGTGAGGGAAGGTACAGAAACTGTCTCCAGGACCACAGCAGTGATAGGGATACAATAAAATCTTACCTTAAAATCACTGAAATAAAAGGTGGGGGACCCTGACTGCAGTGCAGGGGCAGCCAGTTCCACAGAGCAGAGAAAAAAAAAGCTGACAAGAGAGAGAGGAAAAAAACAATCAGGACCCAGACTTGATCCTCCATTCCAAAATGAGAGCTAGATACCAACACGGGGCAGGATTCCTCCAGAAGCTGCCAGGTCCTAGAAAGGCAGTGGGAATGAGATCTCCACTCACACCCTAATGAGTGGAGATTTGCCCCAGATTGCATACAAGGGACTTACTGCCTTTTTTTTCCCCTTTTCACTTGCTCCTGTAGCTACCTGCAGGAAAATGTGTGGCAGCATTTTAGATGTTCCTGCTGTTGAGGCACCAATATATGAGAATCGGAGGAAATGGCCTTCTCTGTGCTGGGGGATAGGAATGCTCTCTTTTGTCTCACCATGTTGTTCTTTGACTCTCATACATTCATGGACACTTGAATCTAATGAGTCAAACTAATGCTTTGGCAAAAGAGTTGATAAGAAATTAATATTTAGTTTGTGGTATTGAAATCCACTGGTTATACATTTACTGCCACCCACTCATCCAAGCACACCTACAGTTATTTACATTGACAGTGATATAAGTAATGATAAAGTAATTTGAATTAAAAGCTTAATTGAAATATTTTAAAGTATGCCTATTTGAATGCTAGAAACATTGTATGTAGCATATATTAGTCTTTAAGTAATCTGCATATGGTTTTACTATCATGAAACTATAAATCACCTGAAAAATTGTTTTATACTGCACTGAAAGTACAAATAGAGTGATGTGAGGCAGGGAACTGAAAGGTAGCTGGGTTTTTTTGGGTATTTGAGAAGTGTCATTTACAGGAGGGATGCTGTAATGTTGCATTTGGGGTCAGTGGACAGGATTGGGGTAACCCCAGTACCTGCAGAGTTCCTTCAAGCTCAGGTGGCCTGAGGGAGTCTCCAGGAGCTTCCGCTAAAATCTCAGCTCTGCATCTAATTGTTACTCAAAGCTCATTTAGCTGCTAGTTTGTCTTAGGCCAAATTTTTTTTTGTGTCATCAAGTTTGTTACTGACATCTGGAGTGGTCACAGACCACAGCTGTAGAAGAACAAACCTGATCCTTGCACTGTTTTTCAGCCCACTCTTCTCTGAAATTTGGTGACCAGGCTCTTTGAATCCATGAGATTTGTCCCACTGTCCCTACTTGCCCTGTGCAGCACTCCTCTGGCAGTTGAGAAATACAGGTATGCAGCACCTGCCAGAGCACTCTCAAGGCAAAATGCCTTTTAAAAATCTCTAGGAAGACAGACACAAATAAGTTCAAAAGCTCTTTTCCCCCTGGTAGCCCAATAATGTAGGTGAAAACTTTTTTGGTTTCATTAGGTTTCAGACTATTGCTTTCTCCTGCCTGCTGAGCTTCTGTGGGTTTGGTTGTTGAGCGCTGAGTGCCGCTGCTCTAAACTGGAGCCACACTACTGGGTGCTGCTATAATGACCTTTCTCATGAATATGTATTGCCAGATAAGTGAAGCAGAATAAAAGATTAGAAACTTTTAACACTCAAGACTCTCCAGAGCTTCAGCCCTGGAGATTGGAAAGGTATTCTGCTTCTTCAGGAGCAAAGCAGTGAGAGAGCTTGGGGAATCTTTGTGGTCCATTGTTGTGGTTTCTTGGCCTCTAACAAAAAAGGTGGAATAGAGGATCCATTTGTTGCTCTGTTAAATATTTTCCATACAAAAAGCTGTAATGTAAAATGCAATAAGAGTTATGTACAAAATTAACCATCAAGAAGTCATGGACTAATTACCAAGAAAAATCTGATTCCAGGATGCACCTGGGTATTAGGAGTTTGAATTCATTTCAGAATTAGATCAAATTTAATTCTGCACAAAATGGATAGTATTTGATATAATCATAATGAACATTATTATATACTGTGCAGTGAGGGAACTCAGCTGAGCTTGCCAAAATTCACTCCTGAAATCTCCGCCAACACACAAAAAATAGCTTCCCCCCACAGGCACAATATTGAGGAGTTTTAAAAATACTTCAGGGTGATTTTAGAGTTATGCTTCAAAAGTACCTATTTAAGTTTGGGAAACTATGCCATGTTACTCATTGCCTGGACCAGAGTCCTTTCCAGGATCTCTGATGTTATGACTTTGTGTGGTCATTCAGTGACCATCTGTCACTTATCTTGTTTGGCTCCAAATGCCCTCTGCTCTGCTCATCATCGATTTTATTTTTTTTCCAAAAAGAAAATCATAAAATAAATGTAGCAATTACTGCATTCAGGTCAGGGGAAAAAAAAAAGCCTTTTGTTGCTGTCAAGGGTTTGTTTTTCTAAACTGTTGGTTAGAAGCAGCCAACAAAAGGAGAAATCATTTTATAGGTGCCCTTTCACACTGGGATCATTAAATTCAAGTCCACAGTTTCATTATCAGCTTCTATTTTCAGAGAGGTAAAAGTCATCTGCAAAAATTTCCATGTAAAGTTTTAGTAGCACAGAGAAGGGTTGACTGCTGCCTCAAGTTCTTCGACCTTTCTGAGCTCCCTTTGTCTGTTTTGTGGTTCTCACAAAACATGCAGATTTCTCCTAAAAACCACATTGTCAGCAAGTCAGCTGCTCTTCTCTTCTTTCAAGGCTGACTTAATCCCCTTGCATGGCCCACATCCCAGGATTTGGGCTCCCAGTCCCATCCCATGGCTCTCAGGGAGTGCACCCCAACCCCTATCCCAGGCTCTGTGCATGGCCCCCCACCAGCCTGATCACTAAACAGCCTGTTTGCCACGCTACTTCTCCCTGTATTCCAACCAAATAAAGAATTTTGAACAATACAGAGCTAAAACCGGCAGCCCTGAATCTCCATCTACTATTAGACTAAAAGAAAATATCTTCAAGTACTTTGTAAAACCACCTTGAGCATACGATTTACTTTTTACATCATTCAGTAAATTTCAGGCATAGAAATGTTTCTGTTCATTAGCAGCACGGCTACCTCTTGAATAAATTACATTTAGCATGGTATTAGCATTTCATCAGTAATCAATAATTCCTTTCATCAAGCTAGTTCTAAATCTGGGAGGAAATTTACCTTTGTGCAGTTGCCTTCATCTTAAAATGATTGTACTAAAACCTACCCTGAGGCAAAAAGTCTCAACAAATACCCTAGGTGCAGTGTGTCTTCACCTTGGGGAAATCAGGAACTGACATCTGTCTCTGTGGGATTTTTGAGATGTTGCCTTCAATATTGTGGCACTAAGATCCATAAAAGTGAGATTTGTACCTTGCTTTCCTTGTTATACCTTGAGATTTGTACCTTGTTGAAGAGGGAGGAACCTGTTAATAGACAAAGAGATTTGTTCAAGGCCAGGTTGGATAGGGCCCTGAGTAACCTGGTCTAGAGGGTGGCATCCCTGCCCATGGCAGGAGTTAGAATTAGTTGGAATTAGATGTCCTTTAAGGTCCCTTCCAACCCAGGCTATTTTGGGATTCTGTGTTTTGCAACATTCAGGACCACGTGCAGACAACTGGATTTGGAAAGCAATATCAAGGGCACCTATGCTATGCTAACAGCTATCTAATCCACAAAATATTTTACTATACCACCTGCTTTTATTTTTTTCACTTTTTGTGTGCTGATGGATCTAGTAGCTCCAAGCACTTCTAAGCTGCAGTGGAAAAATCCTAACTTCATTTTGGTTTTGCAAAATTATCCAGAGATCCTCTATCTTAGGAAAATATCTTCCTAAGATAGAGGGTCTCTGGATAATGCATGCAAAAATTACATCTACAGAATCCAGCTCTTTTTTTTGACCCTTTAAAGCCCCCAAACCATTAGTATTGTGATCCTACTTATTTTTCAGAGGAAGCCTGTATTTTCTGATGGTTTTATATTATCACTTCAAAGATTCCAAAACACCCAATTAGTACCCTAGGTGAACTAGTTCTTTTGAATCCATTATTTCTCTAAGAAAACAGAAGAATGAATTATTGGCTGATGTGTATGAAGTTTTACTGTGAGGGTAGTTAGAAGAATCTAAAGGTGCATCTTGTGTGAAGTATCCTGCTTTTCCTCTACTATTCCTGAATGTCATCCTGCTTAACTGTGAAAGCAGGCTTGGAGGAGATAAGCCTATCAGTTGTGGGAACTTATGAAAAATAAATGCTCTCTGGCAATGCTTTTTGCAATATTTATGATTTCCCAAACTAGTAGCTTCTGTGTTGCTGACTGCAAGGTTACTGACCTTGAAAGATCTTGCCGTTGCACAAGGCCACACAGCAACTGAGGACAAAATGGGGCCTGGCCAGTTTTCTTCCAAAAGTCAGTGTGTCTGCCCTAATTAAAGGGCTTTCCTCCACCTACCTTGCAGACTGTTCTTTAGACTAGCTCTCTCATATTTTCAGATACCATCTTCTCACTGCTGACTGGCCAGATGTACACATATTTTGCTGGACATTCTTCCTTTCGCCAATGGCTTAAAACCCAAGAGATAGTTAACTTTGTTCTAGCAGCTGTCACACCGAGAAACAGAACCTGTCTCAGTGCACTTCTGTGACTTTTCCTGATTTTGTTCAAGACAGGACCTTGCTCAGGTCATCTGCAATTACCTTTGTGTGAAGTGAGTCAGCAGCTGCAGGATTTCCTTTATTTGTCACCCAAATTCTTGAACTCACAGACAGCTGCTACTGAGACTGCTTAGATGGTGATTCCCCAGAGGAGGTTGAGGGTTTTTTTAAGAAAAATTATATGCACAGGTTTAAAACTGTGAAGTAATGTGGTAATGGAAGTCTTTATTGGTTTTCTATTGGTGGCACTTTGAAATGTTTTGCTTGAAACATACTTTCAAAGCATTTTTCTTTCTCTTCATTTATCTCTGCTCTGCCAGCTTTAAAATGTTCTCTCTTAAACTTCTGGGAATTATAGCTTAGTGTGGTTTGTTTCTATTTTTCCCTGAGTGAAAGTTTGCACTAAGACTGCTATTTGCTTTCCAATATTAGAATGTGTTGAATCCCTAATTGCAGCCATCGGACTTGCACCTTGTTACACAGTAAAAGATAAAAACAGCCTTGTGTGAGGCTGCCCTGGTATCCATGCAGTCAAAACCTTATTTAAGAGAAATGTTGTTCTGTCTACGTGATCTCACCCAAGCAGTTCTGGACAGGGAATGTGGTAGGAGACATTTTAATGTGTCAAATTAATTTGAGCTGCAGCTTTTCACATGAAAATCTCCACTGCTCCTAAACTACATTTTGAAGCACATGTACATTTACTTGACTGTTTGCTATTAAGATTAATTTCTTGGGAAGCACAAAGTACAGGTACAAATTCTGAGCAAGAATCCTTAATTTGGAAACAGGTTCTGATCTAAAAACAGCAAAATGTGTTGAAGCTTCCAATCGCCACAGAAAAACAATTAATTACATGCTAGAAGTTTGAGGCTAGAGCTCTTCCAAGGATTCTTGGTGTTTGTGGGAATAAGAAACTATTTATAAATGTGAATTCTGTGTGTCAGCTGTGTCCTTGCATTTAATAGAAATTTATATTAAAGCAAGCAGCAATAATCAAGAATGTTCCTACAGACACACTGAGACTAATACCAAATCTAAGAGTATAAACTACTGTACTATTGGTTTTTACATAAGAATTATTTTAAGAGTTATTGTCTTTGAAGGTAATTTAGCAAGAAGATAGTTTGGTTTTGGATTTGTGCTATTAGATAGATATGATTGTTTTCAGCTGGCATATTGCTCTAACAACAATTACTTGGGTTCTTAGTACCTGCTGCTTTTGTACACTCCTTAAGGTAGGGTCTTCTAGCTGTGCATATTTTGCTACTGTTTTCTTTATTAATCCTATAATCATTTTTCCTTTATTTAAATATCTTGCTAATTCCAGTCCTAGCACTGAAAGCAAGTTCTTACTCATGGCTTACACAGATGAAGTGTATTCAGGTTCATAGTTTGGTATTTATATTTAAAATATATTCAGTCTACTTGATGCCAATAAGAGTAGTTTGGGGAAATACAAAATTAAGAAATGACAGGTAAAACACTCTACTATCTCTTCTTCAATATATTCAATATAATCTCTGGGCTTGATTCTGACCTAATTTGGGCTAATTTAATGTTGGTTAAGCTTAACTGACAGGAGGGGAGTTATTTTTCATTTACTAGAAATAACGTGACACTGGAGATTCATTTTTATATATCATGTCTTTACATTTCCTAATACAGCGTAATGAAGCTGAGCACCTGCTCAGAAAGTGATTGCTCCTTGTGATGATTTCCATTATGTTAAACTATCACCTGGGAAAAAAAAAGTCATTGTTTCCTTTTAATAAGCAAGTTTAGAAAGCAAATGTCTGTTAAAATGTGCCTTTAATCTTTGTTGTATAAGTAGGCACGTGGCATGATGAAAACCAAGCTTGTATCTGCAAGGATGAGCAGAGTTTACCAGGAATAGCTGCAAAGTGACCAGCCCTTTCCCCTTCTCCTTTTCACTCATTCTCATGCAATGAGATAGAATGGAATTGGAGAATGCCAATGCATTCACCTCCTTAGGTTGGATAATAAACCCCATTTCCAAGTTTTTTAAAAGTTACCATCAGCAGAGAGGAAGCAGAAGTGAAAATGCAGACTCTACCTGCTTATCACACCAAGTCTCTGATGGATGCTCTCAGTCTCAAGATCTGTGGGTCTTGAAAGCTTGATCCTGCTGTTATTCTGTAAGACTGAAAGGATAAGATAAAACATTCAGTCTATTCACAGTATATACTCATAGTAATATTTTTCATGACCTTCATGAGCTTTGTAGAGAAAATAACATTTTTAAAGTGGAAAACAAGAGAATTATGTGGGAAATAAGAGAATCGAGAAAAATGAAGAAATAATCACAGGTTTGGCACGCTACTCAACGGTTCAATATGGGCATGACTTGCCTCATTGTGTAGTTTATATATAGCTTCATTACAAGCAAAAGTACAATTTACTGTAGAATTATTTTCTGGAAGGCCTGTTTTATGCATCATGTACTTTCCTGGCACCTTACAACCATGCTTAACCTGTATAACATTAACTATATTTATAGGTGGTATCTGAACGAGCCAAACATGATTTTTTTTTTTCTCCAGCTCATTTCCTAAATCAGATACAGTAGCTTAAACTCAGAATAGAAGAAACATGATGAATTTCAGCTTTGGTGAGTTGTCTGCAGCCCAGCTCAGTTTCTCTCTTGTAATAAGATAGATCACCCACAGAAATTTCCTTTGGACTTGAAAGTGAGCCCTATGGCTTAGCTGGGATGTGGCCCATGCCTCAGACTGAAAAGCTTTTGTATGAGAGGAGAGTAGAAGGACAAATAGCTTTTACTTATAAAAAAAGAAAGAGTGGGTAATTTCGAGGGTATTTTACCTCCACTGGAACTACCTTTCTGTATAATGCAAAAGATGAATGATAATAATCAAACAAGTAATGTTATTGTAAAGTGGTAAGGTAGAGAGAGTTTTCTGCTGTGTGGGAAATCAGAAATCTTATCTGTTGTCAAAGTCCATGTGCATTTGTCTTGTAGAATTATGCCTTCAGGTGGTAGCTAACCATCCCAGTGCTCAGTAATTACTCTTTGGCTTATTTATCAGAATGATTGTGTTACTGCCAGCATTTGAAGAGTTCTGTGTAAAAGAAATTCACATGTAGCTCACCTTCAGTCTTCTATGCCATCTATTAGCTGGCATTTCTTAACACCACAGAGTCTCTTCTTCAGGATACATATTGCCCTGAAGAATAAGTAAATAGGTAATTTAATTTTTTCTTTGAGGATAAATATTTATCCTGAAATAGAAGCTATTTTACCAACATCAAATAATGAAAAACCTCAATCAATACACAATACAGGGCCCTGGCTCACCAAGATTCACTTTAATGTTCATTTCAGTTCAGGTCAAACATCTTATTCACTAAGTATCCATTTATACTTAGAAAGGGAGACATGGGGTACACAAAGTTTTCAATTAGAGGCCATTATACACAGCTTAGAACAACCATATTTCGTTGTTCTTTATGGTTATTATGTAATATATTTTAGGGGGGAAAAGCAACAAAACAAAACCGTTTCTCTCTTAAATCACTTTTACCCAGATAGTATTCAGATAGAGTGCTTATTAAAAAGTAAATAAAATTTTGAGGATGTGGGAAGAAGAGTATCTCAAAAAAATTAAAGGGGAAGATGTGAGAGTTTAAATGTCACCCTTCTCAGTGAAGTCAGCACTAGAAAATCACAGGTAAAGGATTCATTGTTGCAGTCTATTGTGTGATAAAGACATGGCACGGCTGATAAAGGGAAGGTTCCCTGGCTGCCCATGCTCACAGGTCACAGCCCCTCACTGAAATGCTGCCCCAGCCTCTCCCTGCAGACCCCTGGTGATGGCACTGCAGTCTGAGAAAGCTGCTGGCTCCAGCTCAGGATAAGAAAAGCTGGTAATTCATTACCATTTAATGACCTTCCAGAGTGGGAGCTCATCTCAACAGCATATTAAAGCAATCCATTCAGGTATAACAGAATGGATAGGCCAAACTAGATCAAAAATCCCTGAGCCATACCCTCTTTATTGCCAGCTAAAAGATAAGCTTCACAGGAGGAGCTACTGTATATTTGCCTTCTGGTATAAAACTATTTTTAAATCTCCAAAGATATATTTAAAAACCCATTCAAAACTTCCTGTCTCTCTAAGATCTGTGGGAAGAATGGACTTCTAGCTCAAATCTTCAAGCACTGTGGATAGCATTAGTTCTCAGTGTAACATTTCAGGATTTCATATATTAAATTCATATTTATGTGTGTATATATACACATATAAGATAGATATAGACATTGTCATAGCAAGAGAACTTGTTGATAATAAAATTAAGAAAATTGGGGAACATTTCCCAAAGCAACAAGTAAACAATTCTCTACCTTATCTATGAGTATGGTTTGCTCATAAGTAGACCTGAGACATTTTTTGAACATATACCAGCTCCTATTACCACCTTGGGAAAGCAATAGTTAAATTTAGGACCTGAAGCTATGGTCAGAGGTGAGCAATAAGTCAGGGACAAATAGGCATGCATTAATATAATCCCAATATATATTAAAAAGAAAAGAAAAGAAAAGCATTTGTGCTGTCTCCTGGAGCAAGAGAAAGAACAAATTGCAGAGCAGTACTAGTGGCTGTGCTTATTCACTTGCACACAGCTCTATGCAAACCAACCTTCACCTTTGTTCAGAAAAATGATGTATCTGTAAAACACTGGCTAGAACTCTCCTGTGTTCCTTCAGCTGAGCCTGCTGCTGGAGATGAGTCACAGAATTTAAAACCAGCTTTTGCATATCCAGTCATTATAAAGAGAACTAGAGAGCATTGTTTGAATTTGTTTTGAATTTGTTTTTTTACTGAAACAAAACAGAGCTTTCTCTCTCATTATATTTAAAAAAAATAATTCCACAGGTCTTGTAAAATGTCTTTAGAATTTGAGCACTAAATGACTGGGTGGCATAGAGAAGAACAGGTTGATTAAATGCAGAAATGTGTAGGAATGAATGTCGAAATCCTTATTTGTTACAGCTTATATTTTGGGAGACATCCTGCAATTTGCCCATATTGTGTTTGAATGAATAGTCTTAAGGTATAGCATAAATTTTAGGAATATGTAGTAGAAAGCTTTCTTCTTAGAAATCCCCAGCACTTTTAGGCAACACTGCTATCTACTGGGACACTTGTTCAAACCACACTGAAGCCCTTAGAAATGGCAAGGAATAAAAGTGTGGTGGCAGCAAACTTGGCAACAAGTCCAAGACAATGCCTGGATGGGTGAGAGCCTGACCCCACAGAGGGCTGTGTACCAGAACCCCTCCATAAATTGTGTAAAAAACCAAGCCCTGCACTTGTAGCCAACCAACAGCTAAAAAACTGCTTGGAGGCAGTGGGAACAAATACTTAAAAGGAAGGAGGTTTCTCCATGTTCTCCCAACAGTGATAGGTGTTTGGACCAACACAAGGGCACAGTCAGTGATAAAAGTTGTAAAACTTGTCTGAACTGAAGAAGCAATATGTTCATGGTTTTGGAGTGAAATGAAATAATTTCAACAGCAGAGCCAGATTTGGGATATCTAGGAGGTAATTCAGTCTTTCTAGAAAGTAATTCTTTCTGCAAGCTCAAACTTGCTCAAGATACCTGTGGTGGGATTGTTTTGTAAAAATCATAGTTACCTGCAGAAATAAATCCACTGTTATGAAAAGCTGGAAATCTTTTCAACATACCACCTGACAAGTGCTTTCAGAATAATGTAATTCACTTTATAGACAATCACAAAAGCTGGAAGTGTTAAAAGTAGGACCCTTTAAAGAGAATATTGATTTAGATGAAAGCTACAAATTCTGTAAACTATGCTGGACATGGTTAAAAGCTCTTTAAATTGCAAACTTAATCTAACTTACGGAGAGGGAGACCTTGTTCCCTTTCATTTGAGGCTGGGAAGCAGAGTGGGCTTGAGCTGCAGAGCTTGCACATACATTTTCCATTACTCTAGTGAGTAAGCACTAGTACTAGACTGCCTGTATCAAATCAGCTGCACAACAGTGGCTATAAAAGCTCCATTCTCTTGCCTAGATGATTTTACCTGTTAACACAAAAACTTGTTTGATGTATACCTGAAGAATTCCAGCGGTTGTCTTTTTGATGTTGAGTATGAAAGGGAATGCACCTCATTAAATGGCACATCAAAAGGATGAAAATGCAATCATTAATCTATGTTTTATGACATTCTCCTAACAATGTGTTGTAGAAATCTATATTGCATCAAATAGTAGAAAGGTCCTGAAAAATCCTGGAGTAGTAGAAGGACTCTCATACTCTTCATTTTCTCTGTCTTTTACATTTCCCGAGCCCTCCATTTTTTACCTGAAGATAGCCATACTCAGCCTCTTCTCACTGGTGCAATTTTAAAGTCTGCACAACAGAGGCAAGGTTAGAGGTGTAAAACATAAACACATATCCACTGTACTTCAATCCTGCATCTTGGCAATAAATTGCTGCATTTAATCTACTTGACTCTGAGCATGCTGAGCTGTTGGTGCAGCGTGCATACCCAGCCCTAAATTAAGGCAGGCTAATTTCTTCTCTGGCTCACCCAACTCCTCCTTCTAATGTACTGAGGAATGTCTCTCTGTCTGGTGACACCACCCCAGTGTCAGATTTAAATTGCATTAGATATTGTTTCTAATCAGGGAGGAAATCCATAGCTGGCAAGTAGGGCAGGACTCCATCCTCACTAGCAAGAGAGAAATGAGCTGGAGCTTTGGGTCAAGGTCTGCAGCCCTGACTTGAGCAAGTGGTGCAGTTGTGGGTAATTTACCTGACAGGACTAAGCCTGTAGCACTCAGCTGATCATCTCTGCTGCTTGTGGAAAGGAGTTGTCTGAAGCTTGAAGGTATTTGGGGAAAAATCTGCCAAAACAGGAAAAAAATTCCCCCCAGGTAACACCAAAGCAGGCAGTTAAGACTCTGAGTTAATGCAGTGCTGTATCCCTCACCTGCTTTCCTTGCTCCTCCTTTGTGTCAGCTCCAGATGAGACACTGGGGGATGTCACTCCCTGTGCTGCTGTACGTGCCCACAGATCTCCAACTTCCTTTGCAGTATCTGAGCACTGCAGTGCCTGGAGAACAGCAGCTTAGGTGGGGGTTTTTTTTAAAGAAATCCCCTATTCATTGAGGGGTTGCTCTTAAAAGTTCAGAAGAAGGATTTTATTTTCATATGGTTAGATACACGAGAGCAAATAAAGCTTCCCTGAATATCTTACTGACAAGTTTTCTGGCAAGGATTTTCACTTAAACAGAAGCTGAAAACAAATTTTGCAGGAAGTTCACAGAAGATTCCTCCTTCTCTACCCTGTGAATGAGAATATTAAGATTGGAAATAGACTTCCACAGTATAATATTTATCCAGTAACAATAATGTTACATTTTTGCTATTAAAGCCAATAAATATAGTTTTAAATAAACATATAGATGTTTATTAGAGTAGATACTCTTCTGAAAATATTTTCTTTCTAGCTACTGAAAGTAAATACAAAAGATTGAAAATGAGTCTTAAATATGTGCTGCCATATGGGAATTAAGAGAATTTAATGTTTCAGGCTGCAGGAATTGTCAAAGCAAATTTTGTCATTTAGAAATACTCCTGTATTACCTCCTTACAGGGACATACATCATTCAGTCATGAAACAAAAGTGATATCATATGATTTAACAGGATAATTAGCTATCCATACATCCATTAGCAGATGCTAAGAATAATCATGCAATATTTCTGAGATACCTATCCTCGTTGAAAACTTAAAAAGAAAAATGTTAGTAATTCTGAATGAAGGATAAATTCAACGTTTCTCTAGTCTTTACATGAGCTTTTGAAGAAGCAAAACACAGTTTTCTATGTAATATATGCTCTTGCTAGCAATCAGTTACATATTGTTACTACAAACCAAAAAGTAGAGGGCATCAGTGTCTTTCCAGGCCCACGTGGGCTCCTCCTGGTGAGCCTGGGGTTGCTTGACACTGAATTGTCCCTGAGACACAGAGATTCCTTTCCCTCTTGCTTTCAAGGTTTTGCTACCCAGCAGGTCACTATAGTCTTACCTTCTGTATGGAATTTGGCACAAACCAGAGCCCCGTGCTGTGGTTAAACCTGCAGCTGGCTGCACACCCCCACAGAGCAGAGGGGTGCCAGGAGGGATGTCTAGAAAAGAGAGGAAAGACTTGCACTGTCAAGGATCCAGAGGCTTTTGGGATTAAATAAGTGCAAAGATAAGGGAGATCCTCAGAATGATGGACTTTTGTGGGAAATGAAATCCTGTGGCAACAACCTGAGAATACACTTTGAGTTCTGTCAAGGGTTGGTCTCCTAGCCAAATGTTCAACTATTTTGGGAACGTCAAAGTGTTAATTGTGTTAATTGGTTGTGAGGAAATAATACAAGCGGGGTTGGTTTCCTTGCTAGGCTGGCAATGAGAGGTGACTTCCTGCCTGCTGTTTTCAGTCTGACAGGACACAGGAAGAGGTGTCTGTCCCAGAGCTGTCCTCAGCTGTGCTTCACACACAAGCACCCCAGGAAGCTTTCTCTAGCAGTCAACAAGTCAGAAAAGCTCCAGCACATTGGCTTTGGCCAGGGCAATGGACATGGCTTCATGTCTTAGCAGTTTTCCACACAAGCCTCAGTGCTCTGTGGAGCAGACCCTCACTCCTCATGCAGAAGAATGAGTTGAATTAAACCCTGACATATGTACATGTAATGGCAATTGTGTTTATTAAACTCGAGCTGAATTGATTCTACCCTGCTTCAGCAGAGCAGCTGATGTTAAATCACATGTGCAGGCTTGCAGCATCTCCTGTATGAGCCCACTGCTGTGTGTGGGAGCTATTGCTTCCTTCACTGTCCCAGCAAACATGAGCCACCAATTGCCAGGTGCCTTGAGCCGTGCCCAGCCCTTGCAGCTTGCTCAGCTTTGCTCCTGCTGCACCCTCCACCACTGTTTATTTGCAATCAAAAGCCATGCCCATCAGATTATGCACTAAAACATGCTTTGGTTCAACTAAAACCTGTTTGAAAGCCTAAGAGGAGTGAGGAGGAGGTTCTGTCCAGTAGCATTTCACAGACAAGGAAGGATAAGCTTTAATATTTTCTGCCTAGGCTTCACAAAGGTGAGATTTTGTCCGCCATCACCATAAACTGCTTCAAATCTTTCTCTCTCCCCCACAGAGGAAATAGCACAAACAGTAATATAGCTGTCAACAAACCAGCTGAATCAAAACAGAATTTTTCTGAGTCACTTCTTAAATAATGGTAATTGAAGTTAAAAGAGTACTTCAAAGTTTGTGCTCAGACTTTTCAGCATTCAGCTAGGAAAACATCTCTGAACATCCCCCTTTTCTCTCAGGTTTTTCTCCCTTTACTCTGAAGGTCAAAGGTTTAATTTGTATGCTCGTCGCTCTCTTTCACTTTCCAACATATCCCTAATTGAAATTTGACACATATACCCATTAGCTGAATTTATTCTTTTTCCATGCTTCATTAACAATGCTCTTTGCTATATTACAACACTAATGCTCATCATAAAATGCTCTCCTATGCAATGTGGCTTACAAAGGATGGTGATTGATGGTATCACAGGTAACATGGAACCTAGAAGGTATAACTTTAGGTGCTGAAATTGCAAGCTGTGGCAGGAATCTCAACAGCTATGGATGCATCCTGACTTTGCAAAGTCTATTAGAGGTGTAAAATGTCAGTAACTTCTCTGATGCTGCAGCATAAGCCCAGCTAAAGCAGAATCCATCCATCCCTGTGTTCTCTGAACCCGAGTCTGCCACCGGGAACTTCTGGCTGAACTAGATTGTAATCTACATTATTCACCCGAAATGTTGAATGTAATTTTTACTACTAAATTGTCTACAATTCGGTCTTGTAACTAGAGAATGAAACTGAAAACCATAAATGCAAATGAGCTTTTCACTTAAAACTGCAATTTCCTTTCTGATGTACTGTACCTCTTGTCCATGAAGTTCTGTCTTTTTTGGAAAATGACATTTTCCTACGGTGTATAAGTTTCATTGGGTTGTCATGGAAACTGGCTCTCTCTTTTTCTTTCTTTCTCTGTCTCCAAGTCTTTCACCTTGAGAGTAAAATGGTTGTCATTTACAGCGCATAATTTTGCAGGTTAAACTTTCTATGATCACTCAGGTAGTGATGAAATACCACCCCAGAGCTAGGAGAGAGGGGAAATGGGGAGAGTTCTCAAGTGTTTCCAAAGGGGATAGTCCAATCCTTCAGTTTCTTCTACCCCCAATTCAGGGGCACAGGGTGCAACAGGCTGAGTGTGCCCGGGCTCTGCGCTTTGTGTTTACGGGTGTGGCAAACAGGCACTGGCTCCTCCTGCCCCTGCTCCAGCAGGGGATGGGCTGGCTACACCTGCCCCAGGAGCCTGCCTTTGTGGCCCTCAGCAAAGCCACAGGTCCCCCCAGGAGCCAGCCTGGCCCTGCACACGTGGGAGGTTGTCCTGAGGGAGGAAAAGGTGACTGCTGGCCACAGTGACCCTGAGGGCTGAGCAAAACACGAGGGCAGGGAGCACACAAAGAGCCTCAGAGAGCAGAAAAATGCCTTTTAGCTCAGGAAACTGGGCTCAATTTTACTTCATGGTGGCTGAGGTAAAAGCAAACTCTTGTAAGGCAAGGTGAGAATGTCACCTCAGGAAATAAAATATGGTTTGGAATGATTTTCTGGATATTCAGTCCAGCAAAAGGAACATACTGGAGGAAATGAGGGCTGGAGAGGCTCAGGGCTTCTTCTTTTGTTCAGATCTTTAGAACCTTCCCTTGCCTAAGACTTGTTTGGTTCAGTCCCCATGCAGGGCTCCTGTGTCACAAGCTGTATCCTGGAAGGAAAATATCCATAAGCCCAGGACCAGCACTGAGTGATGCTTTTGCAGTGGCTGCACTCAGGGGATCAGGATCTAGTGGCAGTGTGCACACCCATGGGTGCCTTGCCATGGCCACATCACATAGCTGCATAAACAAGTCCAGAACATGATGCCCTAAACCCAGGACCCAATGCCATTCCCAATCTGCCATCCATTTAGGGAGATTCTTCACCCATATAATCTGAAATGTAGGAAAGAAACATTTGTCTATATAGAAAGGGTCTTAAGGAAAACTGGGAGGCAGCAGCTCGAGCAAAAGACTCGCTGGTTTTTATGGCCAACCTGAAACAATAAAAAATAGCAACCCTCACTGAGCTTTTAGCCAGAGGAGGCTGAGTTTGGGTGAATTTTGGATAATCATCTGAGTCTCTGAATGTTGCCAGCATTATCTGAGGTTTACCAACCACTTGCTTTAACCCCTGCAATCCAATTAACTAATGTGTTTGGATGCTTGAGGAGTGATTAGTCAGGTGGAGTCATTATAGTAGCACATATTTAGCAGGGCGAAAAAATGGTTGCTAAAAAGGAGTTATTTAGCAAATGAGTGCTTGAAAGCTAAAAGTAGTAGGAAAAAAAGGTTCACTGGGTGTTTTCTTTTTCTTTTTTGCACCACCAATTTCACCTATGGGCACCTTATGTTCTGTTTTAGATTATTCAGGCCAAGAGAGGATTTTTTTTCCGCTTTTAATGAATAGCACTGCTGTGTGATGCATGATGTGAAAAGAAGGGGTTTGAAAAAAGCTGTGCAGGAGCACTACTTTGCACTTTTACCTGAAGAAGCACGTGATAGGTTTTCCAGCTGTTTCCTACAGATGTTGTAAATATGCTTAAAGGTCAGTGTTCTTTTGAGAGCATTCATAGCCCCACTTACATTTAGATAACAAACAAACATCTTGTGCCAAGGAAAAGTGTTTTAAATAAATAACATTACAAAAAAAGTCTAATCAGCAGATGAGGAATGAAAATCAGACCTCTGAAGGAAAACCTGACTAATATTTTGGCTGCTGTCTCAGATTTAGAATGCTGGGACTGGTTCCACAGGAAAAGACCTTGGAGATGGCACGTTAGGAGCAGAAGTTCCACTGCCACATGGTTCTTGCTGCTCCAGCCACCCTGTCACTGACAAAGTTACCTAAATATGTTGTCCTGCCAAGGCTGAATGCCTGGCTCCATGCAGCAAGAAAACAATCAGCCTTGTAAGCTACCATGAAATGGGAAAACAATCACTCTCTCAGAAGAATAATGAGACTTTGAGACATCAAATTTTAAGATTGCTATGATCTTGAGGGAGGTGGGGTGGGAGGGGAATGGAGAGAGAGGAGATGAAGAGAACAAATCAGATTGGGATCATTATTGAATTTCTGAGAAACCTAGAATGCAAAAGGTGCTCAATTCAGTGCTGGTTCCTTTAGGAGACAGGGAGGGGAAATACAGCATAGTCTGGCTCTAATATGCTGTCTGCTCTGAGAATTACTACAGATGATTACAAGTTATAGGTTTCACTGTGGGATTTTATTTATTTATTAAATTTATCCTCTAATTGATAGCAGTATCTTTTAAAACATAATAATGTAAAACCAAATTGTAAGACTTTCACATTTAGATGTTTGAGTTAGCAACAATTAGTTCTTCAGGTTGCCCTCTAAATAACCTGTAAGAAAATTGGTGAGGAAGGTTATAGTTTTAGTAGTCCTAGATTAATTACTGAAAACTAAATTGCAACTCACAGGGTTTTACCTTGGCATATTTGGTCTTCGTATTCTGGTACAGCCTATGTAAACTTCCATCATGAAACTAAGAGCAGTTTTTCTTGAGCCTGTGTGATCACTGCCTGTGATCTCTGGTCAGGTCACCTACAGACCTGCTCAGGAACAGCTTGTACAAAGACAGACCTGAGCAAGTTAAACACTCCTTCTCCACCCAGCAGTTTATGAGAGGTTTCATCAGTGTATTTACTTCAGGTATTTATTCAAATACTAGGGGTACATTAGCAAGCTGTTGCAGTACTTAAAGGTATCTATCAGCTGCATATGAAGGAAGTGCACATAATTACCATTTCTTTCTTTATGGTGTCTTATTACACGAAAGTAGCACAAATTGTCCTGAGTTCTGTTGCAGAATACAAAATCTTCTCAATATCCTGGTGAGTTAGTCAGAAATGTTTTATAATTCCAGTCTCTCAGTGCACCCATTAAACATTTTCAGGAATGTTTTTCTTCCCTAATGAAGATATCTCGTTCTCTTTAACGGCTCCTGCTCTTTAGATTAAGTACATTAATTTTTCTGCCCAAATTTGTCCACATATGTACAGACTTGTCTAACCATCATATCTAGGTTATGCTTATAGCCTGCCTTCTACAGGCTCAGGGTGACTTTGAGTTTGTCCCTTCATCTTTCCCTCTCTCACCCAGAGACTCAGGTTGTCCAGGCTTCTTGCCACTCATGAGGTGTCACTCTACTGTATTTGCAATACAACTTTCCTTCCTGGATGTGTTGGTACAGAAAAATGAGGCCACCCTCTTAGTTAGGATTCCTCAGAACTCGTAGGACATCAAGAGAGGAACAAACTGCTGTGTATTTCTCCAAGGGGGGCTAATTGACAAGACTTCTGCATTTGAATTCTGGTGCTCCCTCAAACGAGGCTGTGTTGCTTTGTTTTGCCTTTCAAAACAACAACAACGACAACAAACCACAGGCAAGCTCTCCTACCCAAAAGGAATAAGCTGCATTTGTGTATCAGTGGAGTTTTCTGCAGTCCCCCTTTCCCTGAGCTGAAGGATGAGGGCATGGGAAGAGGTGGGTGCATCCTACCAGCCCAGAGAGATCACTGAGTATTGCTGATCTGCTGCTGCCCCAGCAGGGCTCCATCCTTTGATAAAAGTGAATGGAAAGCCATTTCACACAGTGACCATGAGCTGAAAAAGAAGGGATCTTAGACTGGGAGTGAAGTGATAAAATGTCAGAACCTTCTAGCTGTCATAAAGAAAAGCAGCTGAATGCAGTCAGCCAAGAGCAGATAGTAAAAAGGACTCTGTGGCTTTGCAATGTATCTCACATGGAGAAGCATTCTTTCAGCTTTTAAGACAAGATAATTTAGGGAAAAGTAAAATTTCCTATTAAATTCTGCCTTTAAAATACGTATTCAAAAGAGCAGGGAATATTCACTGGACAGAGGAAATCTTCATAGCTACTTCTGGGTCATCATTTCTCAGAGAAATCCAGCAAAAAAGAGTTTGTGGACATTGGTGTTCTAGTGCAGTACCTGCTACCAGCTCTTTGGTACCCTGAAGCAGAGTGGAGCTTCAGTCTGCCTGAAGAAGGAATGTAGGGTACTGGGGCAGTAGAGCTCCCTTTGTCTGCTGCTGATCCTGAGCCTGCATCAGGGGAAAGGAAATTGAGTAGGCCATTCCTTCAGGCTGCCTGCAGACCATATAAATCAGTCTCATTCACATGAAGCACAGTAAATATTGTGATAATTGCCAAAGTCACTGCACTGGTTTCTGCTGTTCTTCCGTACTGAGCTGCAGCATCCCAAGATGAAAGGATAAATGAATGGAGACATTAGCTCTGCTCGAGCTATCAACCCCATGTACAGGGTGATTAAATTTTCAATGAGAAGGCACTGTCCATTTGCAAAATTACCTTGATTTGTATTTTAAAAATGCACTCTAGTGGCACAGTTGTAATTCTTGGTGGCTTTTCCTTCAAAAGCACCTCTCTGTGGGCATGGTGAGTTAATAAACCATAAAACAAAGGTTTAATTACAGGGGGAAAAAATGAAAGCTGGCTGTGATTGGGAGGCTTATACACCTAATGTGTTCATTTTGGTGTTGTCCATGTACTACTGATCCTAAAATTCCCTCCACCTTAATTCAGTTGTGTTTGTAGATGTAGGCAGTGGTACCCAGGCCACTGGGTTTATCTTCACACAAAATCAAACCCAAATCCCTTCCAAGTTTTGGTCACTGTAAATTGATGCTGGAGGCTCCCCTTCTCTTGTCAATATTTTATCCATACCAGTATTACTGTGATCATGACTCTCTATCTGTAGGCGGGGAAAATTGAATATACCCATTGCAATTCCATAAATAATAGTAAATTTTCATTTTCCCTGAGTTTTTAGAATGCTTTTGGAAGTGTTTTGTTTAGTGCCTTCAAAAACATTTTCAATATGGCAGGAAGTGACTATCTTGGTAAGAATATTTCCAGTCCTCAAAGTTCTTGCTAAATACTCAGTGCAGGGATAAAACAACGACTGAAATTATCATTATTTTATTGCCTCTAGCTCCATTTTCAGGGTTACACAGCAGTTCAGCAGGAGTGTTCCCCTTCTGCTAATAAACAGCTAAGACATTTGCTTGGGGTGTAGGCAAGCGACCTCTGGGACTCATCTGAGGATGAGGCAAGGCACAAGTCTAAGCCACAGCAGCAGGGAGCTGACAAGCCAGGACATCCTTAAACAAGTTTGACTTACTAAAAGAAAAATGTAAGCTCCTTTGCTGTGACTTGTACTGCACAGACAGAGCCCTGTGACTACATGGTGTGCCAGTGTACCCTAATCTCCTGCAGCAAAAGGGAGCAGGTCAGCAGAACAAGAGGCACCAAAGCAGTGTGCAGCCTCCTCAGCTGGAATTCCTCACATGAGCTTCAGGCACAGGGAGGACAGGCTCTCACTACAGCATAAGGAAAGGTGGATCTGAGATACTTCCCAACAAAATTCTAAGCTACTGCCTGCAGTTTGCTGCATTTTAGTGACTGTGACATTCTTGACTATTGCTCACAAAAGAAAACAACTTGTTCTTTTTTCACTAGCCATAGCCCATAGCTATGGGCAATGAAATGTAAGGGCATGGTTATGGAGATATTTATTTGGCCTTCATCTCCAGTGAAGTAACAAATACTTTACTTTTCTTACACTCTTGCTTTTAATACTCAAAGGAAATCACATATGTAGTTTATAATAAGACATATTAATATATATAGACAAGGAGAAAGCCAGTGGATTGTCTTGTATTGAAGATATGACAGTTAAGAAGCCACAGGAGTGCAAGTATGGAGTGAGGACATGAAAGCAAGAAATAATGTGAAGGTGCAAACTAGCAGATAGAGGAAAAACAGATTGCTCAATAGCTAAAAGCCAGCTAAAATATGATAATTTGAGTGGGAAAAGAGACTTTGATGATCTCTTAATTTTAAAAAAAAATGATTTTTCTTTACATGGCAAAAACTGATAAGGGAGAAAAGGGGAAAAGGAAATTTTAAAAGTTTTATTTAGACTTTTGTTGCAACTTTCTTGGTATCTATATATAAATCTCCTAATCCTCCTCTTCTAGCTGCTTACAGGGTAATCATGGTAACTAAAGACCCCTATCTCTGATACCCTTGAGATAAGGACACCAATAATATTTTGTTGGATCTGTTTTCTATTAAGCAAATAGCCCAGCAGAAATGTGGGACCTTTCTGGATGGCCCCTCCCACTAAAGGCAGAATATTAAATATTTTAGTGGCTTTTGTTATGTTGAAAGAGTTCATGGTTGCTGTCAAATGGATCTTCATACAGAAGCAGAGTTCTCTGAGGCTGATGAGCATACTGGCTGCCTGTCAGTCATGCTAAAATAAAAATGGCCATTCTGCTCCTAGAATGGCTATGCCAGGTTAGACAAAAGGAGCTCCTCACCAAGGTATGAGGCCTCTGCAGACAATGACTCGGGGTTTGCAGTGTTGGGTGCTCCCAACCACACGAGGAGAACAGAGTCCATGTTTCTTGTCTGAACTAGTTTCCGCTGTAGGAGGCTGACAGTCACACTTGTAAAAGGTGCAGCTGAGAGGTGCTTCTGTGTGCAGCACTGAGAAGTGGCACACACCCCTTGAGGCTGATGATGAGTGGGCTGCAGTGAGCACCAGCTGGGCCCTGAAGGCTGGAGCTGCACAGAAGGGAAAGCCAGGGCTACTGCTGCACTATTGATGTACTCCTGACAGAGACCATCTGAAATGCTTTGAAAAAGAGAGGCATAAAGGGAGGCTATGTCTGAAATAATAATGAGAAGAAATATAAAATGGGGGAATAGTGAAAGTGTGTGAGCAGAGAAAACAAGTGGGATTATCAGAGTAAAAGGAGACCAACCAGAACTTTCCTTTGGATGCTGTCACCTTATGATCTCCTTATACCCTCCAATGACAAAGTGGAGACCAGCTACTTAATTATCTCTTATGATCTGGATGCAAACCATTCCTAGTTCTTTCCTATTTGACCTGGCACCTTGATTACTTCTGTATTGTTATTATTATTATTATTTTTTTAATTTATTTTTATTTTTATTATTTTATTGTTCTTGTTGTTGTTGTTATTTTACCAAAACTTTAAACTCCTTGTAATGAACGAGAAATATTTGCCACCATCAAGAAAGGCTTCCTTACCTTGCAGAATTAGTCCCTCTGTTAATTGCTAAGAGGCAGAAGGTTGCAGAAGTTAACTACTAATGCTTTCTCAGTCTGCTTAATCAGGAAAGGGTCATATTACAGCCAGAATAAGATGTCCTTCTCATTAAGGCAATAAATTTCAGACTCAGATTAAACTATTGATCCAGGGACAGATTTGTCACAGAGGGCAAATCAATTAAAATTTTTGTTATCCACCAGAAAATGAGATAATTATTTGTTCTCCAGACCTTTCTGTATTTGCCAATTAACCCATGTTTATTTAGCCTACAAACTCTTGAGGAGAATGCCTGTGCTTAGCCTGAGCACATCTAGGATGTGGGGCCTTTGTGCCATTCAAGATTAAACCATAGTTAATGCTTTTAAAATGTGCCAGACAGCAGCAGAATATTTGAGCAAAATTAATGTCCTCAGCTATTCCTCATTATATTTATAACAGCCAAAGAACAGAAATCAGGCTAATTACAGGGAAAAGCAAATCAGAAATAAAGGTAATATTCTACTGATGACTCATGTCAGTGCTCTAGATTATAACTGCAACTATAACGGGCAGAACATGAAAAGAACAGAAACCAATTAATTTTTAATCTGTTTCATCTTAAATTGTTAAACTATTTCATAAAAGCAGATTTCATTATTAAATTAGAGCAGGAAAAGGATAATGACAAGATAAAACAAATACAGAGTCTCTAATTTGACTTCAATAATCTGACATCATCTGAGTAGCAGAAACATGGAAGAGTTTTTAAAAAGGATGTCACAAAACTACTGAGTTTAGTACAGAAGGCAAAATCTTTCACTGCAGACCCAGGTTCTGTGACAAAGCTGAAAGAAGGTAAATTCTCCTAATCAAAGGTAAAAAAATTGATCTAATTAATTTTATCATTAACCTTCATAATTGAAAGGAAAAAGGGTCACCTTCACTGAGTTTGTTCAGTGTTTAGTTTCAGACTATGAGCAAACTCATTCCTGTTAATAAAGCTACTACTCCCAAATGTTGATGCAATAAAGTAGAAATTAATTAGCACATGCAAATGAAGATTACTTTTATTATAATGTACCATAGTTCCTAATTTATTATTCCAAAATATACAGCTATTTTAATAATAATTTAATAATTTTTGAAAATTCTGTGTCTTAGTCACATGCAAGAGGTAGACTTGTATGAGAAAGCCTAAATAAAGAAATTTCTAATAAGATTAGCATTTACTTGGAATGTGCTTCATACAAGATTAGGGGTTCCCTAGTTTTATTTACCAAAGCTGTGAATAAGTTTGGCTGTCCTGAAAGGTGGGAGGCAGCTTCAGCTTTCGTGTTAAACCCACTGGAATAGGAAAGTTGGCACCTTACTTGTTTAAATCCTTAAAGCACAAAGGTGGTAGCTTATTTACTTTATCAGCAAAATTGTATTCACAACTCCTCAATGTCACTCACCTGGGTAAAGTTCTCTCAGCTAGTAACACCCTGGGAGTTGCAAGTTTGATTTTATTCTTGAGATTGCATAATACTGTTTTGACTTCCTACAATAACGAGTTTCACACAAAGACCTCAAAGTCTCTGAGCAACCTTTAATGTAGATAAATACAACTGTGCCTATAAAGTAGAAGCTCAGAGGGATTTGCTCAACACACAGGGAGAACTTGCCTGTGATCACATAAAATGTATTTTATCATTACGATGGCCAGCTGCAGCAGAGCACCTTTACAGGCTCTATAAAACAGGGAGGTTTTACTGTTTCCTGGGACTGTAACTAAACATATCCTATATACTTTTTTTCCTTCACACCCTGTGTACCAATTACAATACCCACACAGAATTCATTACATTTTCTTTAATTCTCCAGTACGAGGGATCCCAGAGAAAAGCTGTATCAAATCTGGTAGTATTGTGTCAAGGACCTGTGCAATTTTCTTGGTTAGACTGCTCAGGGAATTATCTTGGCTTGTGCTATAGAAATTTGGAATTATCCTCTCCCTTTTTCAAAAATACTTTAAAATTATCTATCTACAGCCAACAGCTGCTTCCCAATGTGACTGCCAGTTTCAATGAAGAATCTCTTCAACAGCCTGCAGAACCCATTTCTGGTATCACTACATCCAGCTTTACTGAAGCAAATGCAATAGTTTTAAGATCTATGTATGTTCATCACTGAAGGCTCATGGAAGGAGATAAGAGAAAGTACAGTGCCTTCTACCCTGTGCACAACAGCAATACCTATCCTATGAGGAATGTGGAGACCTGCTCCTTACTTCAATTTATAGTGTATTTTAGCTCTTCCTCTGTTACCTTTGAAAGAAAAGAAACTAAAGCTCATGATTATCTGTAATAGTGAGAAACTTTACAAGTCAAAAACCCCATCCTTTGAAAACTGACTGCCCCGTTCCTTCCAATGACTCCTTCCCAAAACTCTTGGCAAACTGAGTCCCTTCAGACAGCATCTGATGGACAGCCCAGGATGCAGGAGCAGAGCAGGGGCTCCTGGTGTGACAGCCACGGCTGGAAGGAGCTGTCTGCAGCCTGTGTCTGCCCCAGCAGCACGGCTGGGAAGGAGGCAGAGCCTCCCTGACTGACCTCACCGGCAGAGTAACGAGTCGCAGCAAGTTAAATTCCCCAAAAGAAGCAGAAGCTTAGAAGGGCTCAATGCTGTTTTACTTCATTTCTACTTTATCTCACTCCTTTTGCATGATCCTTATTTTACTCTTTGGTTTAGCAAGGAGCTGGTGTGGCCAACTGTGCTGTGTCCTCTTTGACAGGGACTCGTGGTGACAACAGGGATCACCTCTGAGGGAGCCAGTCCTTCCAGCTTTCATCTGATGGGCTGCTGCAGAACTGGTAGGACTTCTGAGTTCAAAATTACCCTGAGCAATGGCTTAAAATGGCTTAAATCACGTCACAGAAATTATTTGATCCCACTCATTAAGTAAGATTTGCAGATTACTGAGGAAGCAGAATTAATGAAAATAAGAAGCTGGTTCTTTTATTTATCACACAAGAGTGAGAAGTAAATGTTTTAACTCTATACAGAAGCATAATATGGTGATATGTAAAAAGGGAAACAGAAAGACAGAATGCAGTCTGTTCACAAAACAGCTTCGTATGAAAGACTAAAATTTGAATATTTCCAAAGACTTATTTTTTTTTATTTTCTGGGGTAGTATGTAGGCTTCTCATCAACTTCCTCAAGATTTATTTTCAAATAAATTAAAATATTCCTGATGGAAACCCCAATATTGGTGAACAAAATTTTCATAAGTGACTTGAAAACTCTAGCAAAAAAGGTTGTACAACATCCAGCCTCTTGTAATCAGAATGTGTAAGGTTTTTTAACCTCTCTGTTTATGTTATGCATTCATTTGAGGAAATTGTTATGAGCTTGAGAAATCCTTAGAAATTTATTATTCTTTGATCCAGGTCAGCCTGTGTTTTTCTGAATTTGAATTATGCATGTACCTAATTTTAAAGCATTCAGAAAGTCAAGAAAATACAAGAATATGCTTCAAGAAAAATGGTCAAAAATGCAAACAAATACCAAAGATGGGAGCCACTGAATCAACCTACTCTTGTACTTATCTGTAGAATTGAATACTGTGCTCTTTAGATTTAGGGCATTAAAAGTATATTTACAGATTCCTGCCAGATTTTTGTAAAGCATTGTTTCATCCAAGACTGGCTGTGTATCCCACTAAGGAGGAACAGCAGATTTGCTTGCAATAGCACAGATGTATGGAAATGGAAAGCTGGAATAGGTGCACTGTGTTAGGAATGGGATTGGTCTTCTTTACCACAAATCCCACCCTGAAGGAAAGGGTAGAGATCTTCAGTAAATCTGCAACTGGGACTTGCTGTGTTCCAGAGGACAGTGTCACTGCATGGGACTGGGACTGACTTGTACAGCCCATCTGCAAGTTAAAATCCCCTGCCAGACTTGTTGCTTCGTTTGGAACTAAGCCACAGGATTGCAATGTCAACACAATCCGTGAGTTGACATTGAAATGATATAAAAATATATTAATTTATTACTATATCTTAATTACTAAACAAAAATCTCCAGGACACTTGCAAACATTTTCTTTTAATAAAAATGACTTTTTAAGCGTAGGAAAACTGGAGGATGCAGTGGAGATGAATGGGGGAATGTGACAACTTTTACAAAATGTTTGCATCAAGAATACATTTTTAATTGGAGAAACATGACTCATCTAGAGCAGATGTATCTGCACAAATATTGATAAATTTTTATCTATATATCATAGGAATTGTCTTGAGGCAAAATTATATAAATCATCATTTATAGAAAACCCTAGAAGGATTTGCCTCCTGTTTTTTTAAAATTCATCTCAAGAGCAAAGAAATGCCATAAGAAAATTGCCCAAGATTTTCTCTCCTGTACATATGCAAATATTGATACACTCATTTTTCTCCCTTTACTTGACATTTACTTTGTTCACATCCATAATATGGCCCTTCCTTCTCTGTTGGAGAGGGGGGACAGGATGCCCAACAACTTAACAGTTTATGTTCCTAATCTGTAGTTCTTGCATCTTTTTCCATTTATGATCAGTGTTTATATTTACATAGGAAGGAAATAGAAGGAAGGAATATCAATAATCCTAAATCTTTCAAAACAATTGTTTTGGCTTTTCCTTTTGGGCAAACAGAGGGAGCACAAGCTCTGGGTGTGGGTCAGTCTCCTTTTGCAGAGTTTGTGTCTTTACTGCTAAACAATTGTGTCCCTAGCTGAGAACCATCCAGAAAAGTCCTGGGAAATAAAAATTCTCAACCTTAGAAGGCAGCCTTACACCCATGAGTGTAAAGAGTGCCCAAGTTTGTAATTATCTCCCCCAACATCAGCTTTCAGTCCAGAGAGATAGTGCAAGCCTTGAAGGCAGGCAACAGGATAACAAAGTGTTGTGAGTCGAGGCAGTAAAAAGGAAATGCTGCCCCAATTCTATCTCATAATTTTGCACACACTCAGAAGTACCACACACCCCCCACAAATCCCTGCAAGTGGCTCATAATCCTCATAACACGCTGGTTAGGAGAGGTAGACTTTCCAATACTTGATGAATTGGTATTTAAAACACCAATTTTAACACCTGCAAAGGTGTTTAGAACAAAATTTGAATTTCTATTTTAAGACAAATGCAAATTTATGACACAGTAAAAGGCAGCAGTAGTGTCTTCAGAAGCAGTATATATGGGTAAGTATCCAGGATTTAAATGAGATTGCATGCTTATGCAACTTAAAACAACTACCAAACTGTGATGGAAGTACAGTCTACATAGATAATGTGGTTTTGCCCTTCCCCTGCCTGCATCTTGTATAAAAATGGTCTGATGGCAGTGCCAATGGCAGTGGCTGGGTTCCTTACTAGACAGCTGCTGAAGGAAGGGGAGCACCTTTGTTTGCATGCAGACACACACCCCATCCAACCCAGCACACCCTCAGCACTGGGCAGCACCATCCCTCCAAAGCAGCACATTCATGCAGGGTTCAAAAGGAGGAGAAAATCCCCACCATGCTTCCCTCTCCCCTTTTTCACTGTCTTTCACAGCACATGCAGGTAGAAGTCCCTGGTTAAAAGCATAATTTTAGCATATGTGTAAAAGTCCTTCCAAGAACTGTGATTTTTGGCTCACAGTTTAAAAGAAAATGGAGAGCAACTGAAGGGAAACAGGAGATATATTGTGGATTGAAACTGCATCAGACACAATTCACTGCAGGAGGCTGGAGGGTATGCCAAAGCACTAGCAATGGAACAGAGAAATTTTTCATGTGAGCTGTAGCAAAATACTCTTAAAAAAATTTTTTAAAAGACCTGAAAGTGAATAGGTAGAGAACTGATGTAAAAACCTGATTCACTAAGGGCACAGGCTCAGAAGCAGCACTTTGGTTTATATTCCCACCACTTGCTGCTCACAAAAAGCAGGGAACAAACCAACACAATGACTGATAACTGAGCTCATAAAAAGGAATTCAGGAGCTGGATGTTGTTAAGGAATTGCTTTAGCAAAATGGCTGACCCAAAGGCTCACAGCTGCCAATGGGCCTTTTTCACTTGCAGGTTGGTCTCCCCGATGCCAGCAGATGAGAGGACATTCAGTTCCTGCTCTGAGCAGCATTTTCATTTCCCCTGCGTCTTGTGGAGCTCCTGCCATTGACCAACTCACTCTGCAGCCATGCCTGCTCATCTTTTGCATCTCAGACACCCACAGGTCAGTGGATTATGGAATATTCTTTGAGACAAGTTGTTGTTGGTTTTCTATCATACAGCAGCCTTTTTTGTAGGTGGTGGGGATTAGAGCATTCCTTACCTCCCCTTTAGGGTCTGTGAAATGGGACTCAAAGAGTGCTACTGTAGGCAAGGAGTAAAATGTATAGCAGCTACTGCAGCCATCCCATAGTATTTTACACCAACACTTCACCAAAATTCCCTGCTATCTTTGGCATGATAGAACAATGAATCCTATGGTGTTTCAGAGACCTTTTAGGGCATTTTCCCAGGCAAGGTAGACCTCCACTGAGTCAGTTTTGCATGGCCTGGTTCTTTGTATTGGGGAGGGCCACAGAGGTGCTATTCTCCCCTTTGCTAACATTCTTTTTCTGAGATCATGTCAGAGTTATTTGGAAATATAGTTGTGCATTACCAAAAAACATGCCATCACTCCTTTTTTTCCTTCAGTACAGAAAAGGAAACACATTAACACTTCACAAAGTCACTGGCTCTGAGCAGTGCTTCCCATCTGATTACAAAGCCAGTTTTTGTTACTTCCAAGACTGATAAATGGTCAATTGCAAATTAACTTTTTCTGATAGAAGAAGCTGATGCCAAACTAAAGACTTTGGAGTTTCCTTATCATTAGAATCAGAGCTACCTCAGTTGCTATTTTGCTTGCAACCTTTATCATACACTAGGCAGATCAGGATAGCCTGAACTCTGTAGAACTTAAAAATCCAAGCCCAAATCCAAATATCACAGCTTCTGCCTGTCTGTTTCTTGTGAGTTTGAAGTCATCAACGTTTGAGATAATTTTTCATGGCAGAGGCCAAGTGAAGCATCAGAGCTGGCCTTTGCAGGAAAGCAGAACAGATCTGACTGGAGCCAGTAGAGACTGGCAGAAGTGCTAAGGAGAGCCTGTCACAGCTCACAGCATCTGCTAGGACAGATAAAGCAAACCCACTTGCATGAAAACGTGGGGAGGGAGGGATTAAAAACTAAGCAGAAGTATATTTATACATATAAGAATAATGCTGGTGTGTGCAATGCACATATGAAAGCTAACAATACTGTGTTTAATTATTTTGTTAAAAGCTTTGGGGAGGTCAACTCAGGTCACAGAGCAGAGATGTTGTGAGCATAGAATGGAGAAGAAATCTTATAGGACAGGGAAACAAGAAAGTCAAGTGAAAAGAGGGCATTTAACTTTTTGGGGAGGAATCTTAAAAGAGATGGATAAGATAAGAAAACTAATGCAACCTGACTTCTTCATTTCTTATTAATGTGGAGCAAAAAGTGTAATGAGGATATGTAAGAGATTACAACAAATATATTGCAGCGGCACCTAGGAGAGAGAGAAAATCCCTGAATCACTTGCCAAGTAGATAAGGAAGCTTTGATATAAAAATAGCAATGACTATCAGCTACAGATTCTTAGTACCTTTGTTCCTTTACCAAAGAAAAGCCCATCAAGTGAGAGCTGGTATTTCCAGTTTCATTTCTGATAACAGATCTACCTCAAAATGAGACTTCAGGCTCTGGGGCACAGCTCACTGTACAGGATTTTTCCAGCACTCCCAGCCTTCATTTTAATACCCTACACTTAAACAGCTGCAGAATAAAATAAAAGCCTATCAAATGGAAAGTTTAAAAAAAAAACCTCAGGTCAAAACCTCTGGTTTTGGCAAAGTACTTCAGCAGTGGCCACATGCCAAAAGGAATAATCCCTGGGATGCTGTGCCCTGGGCTGGGGTGGCACTGCTTGGCAGGAGCAGAGGGTAGAGCAGGGCTGCTCTGTTTCTGACAGCCTGGGACACCCAGGGCTTCATCCCAGCTCACAGGGAAACCCAGCAAAGACCAAAAGGGAAATTGCCAGCAGTCAGAAAAAGAAAGCTCTCAGAGGTTTTTTCAGTAGCAGCCATCTCCTCTGGACTGTCCCAGGGTACTAATTTGACATCCAGCTTTCCCCATGTTTAGCTGTGCCAGCCTGTCGCCCCCAGGAATCTCCATGGCTGAGCAAGAGGAGGTAGGGCAGGGTGCTCCAGCAGCCCTGTGGTGTCTCTGACCTCTCTGACAGCCCACAATGCAAAATTTCATTTTCCCCATTGTGCTGTCATGTCAAAATGAGAGGGAGTCATGTATGGAACTGCTCTGCAGCCACGTTACTTTGGCAAAAGTCAACAAGAAGCTTCTTCTGGGTTCAGCTCAACAGTGCTGAGCCTTAAGATCATAAGTAATATGGTATTAACATTTCCATGATACATTTTCAGAACTTTCACTTTAATAAAACAACATGTTCCCCAGAGCAGAAGACAACAGTTTTTTAGCCAAATAGAATTAATGAGGCTGAGTGATATGTTTACATCTTTCAATATTCTCAGTCCTGTGAGCAGATATGTTTATGTTCAGCAATCTGAATAGTACAGAAAACATTCATTTTTACCATATCACTTCAGCTGAGCTTGAGTTAAAGACTAAAAAATGTAGTGCTTTGCTTTATTATAACTAATATTACAGCTGGAAAAGAATTTTGGTTTCCTGTTCCCAGTTTCTTCATTTTTGTGCACTTTTAAACACATATACATGTGCCAGCATATTTCACAGGCCTTTTGATGTTTTATTATCTCTGTATGTGGGTGGTTTGTTTCCAGCTATAGTTTGAAGTGCAAATTTCCCTCTCAATTTTCCTATGTGAAGGTTAAAAATACAGTCAGGAAATATCTGCCACATGTTTTCTTTCCTGGGTTTCTGAAGCAGAAATCTAAGACCAGGTACTTCTCTTCAAATATTTGCATTATTAAAAAAAATGCTCCAACAAATAGTTAAATAACAATCAGCTGTAAAACATACAGATATTCAAGGCTCACTGTCCCTAAATATTTCTCTATATCCCTGAAGAATTAACTGTAATGCCTGCCCTGATAAAACTCTCTTGGGAGCAACAAGCATAGCAGCAAAAGGAATCACAACGGGTTGGAGATTAACTCAGCATCTGCTGTTTGCAGCCCACTGTGTGCTTCTGGGGCTTTGCATCTTATTGTGACTCATATGGAAATGAGGAGATGGATCCCAAACAGAGCTTTGCTTTCAAAATCAGACATAAAAATCATTTATTTCTTGAATGATCATTTCCCTCTGATGTACTGAAAATGAACATGAAAGTGTTAGCTATGAGTTCTTTTTCATTTTTTATTCTGTGTTCTTGCAAAGCAGGACAGCATTTTCCCAAATCTGTTGGTCCATTGGTCAATGGCAGAAGCAAAACATTATAACATTGGAATTTTGATGCCTAGGGGACTTTTTAAATCATATCAGCTGTTCTGTACCTGCCAGTGAAGAAAGGAGGAGGGAGCAGGTTAAGTATTTTGTTGTCTATGTCTGAAAAACAGGAGTGTTTTCTATGGAAATTAATGTTTAAAAGTAATCCCAGTGCCCTCAAGCTTTAAGTGCTGTCACAAAGATTACTGAAAGGTCAAAGGGAACTTGCCAACTTTTGAAATTAGCACTTTTTCAAAAGACAAGAAGTTGCATAAGGGTCTTCCAGCCAGCAGGGGTGAGCAGGGTGGTGCTGCCCCTGGGCCAGCCAGGCTGAGCCAGCTCAGGGCAGCCTGGCAAACATTGCTGCTGGTGCAGGGTAGCAGTCAGTGACCATTTCTGCATAGCAAAGGGCAGTAGGGACAAAAGTGGGGTTTAACCAGTCACATTTTCTCCCTGTAACAATCTTGAGGCACTTTGTGCCCTTTATTGCTGCAGTAGCCTTGTGAAGGAGTTGTGCCTCCTCATTGAAACAGTCAGACATTGAGAGAAAGCAACTAAAAGGTAGATTTTTATTCTCAATTTCTTTAACTACACAACTATGAAGGTGATCCCTCTTAAGTTTCATAAGAACAGACAGAAATGTGACTTTCAAGCTGTAAATGCTCCTTTTAATGATGCCAGCAGAGCAGAGCTGAAGCAGCAGCTGCAGAGGGGTGGTTCTGAGTGACCTGACCCAACACTCCTGTTGTGCTGCTCCTTCTCCAGGAGGTGGCTGCTCTGCTGCTGCCAAGCACAAGCACAGTAGGTGCAACACTGATGATGATGAGGTGGGGTTTTTAAATCCACGCTGGCCATAGGATTCTTAATCCAGCAAAAGCTGTGATGACAGAAGTGAATTCAATCTGAAGATTGGTCTTTCCTCTACACCTTTGGATTCACTTTGCTTTGTTAATATTCTTAACACTTTCCCCACAGACAGACTTCCTTTTCCAGTTTTGTGACTGCTTCTCCTTCCCTTACCTGTGACTTTCAATATCCTTTAGCCACTGTTGTGTAGCTAATTTATTGACACCTTCTTTCTCTCTCCCTTCTCTAGCCTCTCTTTCAGCATGGTCTGAACTGTGCATTTCCAGCTAGGCCAGACTGTAAGAGTGTGTCTTTTCATTTGTGGGAGATATGAAATATTAAAACAAACATTCCCCTGCTTCACTCTCAGTAAGAGCTTAAAGGAGCTATTACAGGGATTATTTTTCCTCTACTTACTGGAAAACAAAGATAAAAATGTAGCTTTCAAGTAGGTCATTTAGTCTTGGAACATTTAATTGTGAGGTTGCCAGCCATGATTTGATTTCTCATCTTCTATTATTCCAAGGTTACAAACCTTCCAATTCATTTATATTTATAAACAATGTTCCCACTATATTACATGCATGGATTATTAGGAACACCTCCCAGTGGAGTACTGTCAACTTTTTGTACATAATTAATTAGAAGCCTCAAAGCTACCTTTTATCAAACTTTCACAGAGGTTTAGCATATCAAAAATCTCAAAATGAAAGAACTCTGTTTAGACCGAAGGGCTATCCAGCTTACCCAAGTAAGGAAATACTTTATATTTCATGGGATTAAAAAAAAAATAAAAATAATTAAAGCCAAAGCGGAAATCACCTAGGGAAGAATGTGGTTGCAGTGATAACAGAATTATATTTCACAGTAAAGGGAGCCAAACCCTGGCTCCAATTAACAGTCCAGTTCTGATAAAATTAGTCAAAGGAGAAAACATCCTGACCAAAACAATGATCCTACCTGCAGAAGAATTGAGATGGGAGTAAGGACTGACCCCTAACAGTTAAACTGTTTATAAATCATCCACAAGGTGGGAAAAGACAGCAAATGCAGCTCTCTGCCTACTTGCATGGCTTCTGATTTTTACAGTAGTTCCTCAGAAGCAAATTGAGCCTTTCAGCTTCAAATTAACTTGCAAAACTTTGCCTGGGAGGCCAGTCCAACCTCACCCAGGCCCCGTGCCCATGGGAGCCCACACATTATCATCCTCATTTGGTACTTGCCACATGCAGTACGTGTGAGCAGCTCTGGGATAGCTCTGCAGCACCAGGGCTGAGCTGGCTAAGAGGAGAAACACTCATTTTTCTTTACATGCCCATTTACTTGCCATCCTAACACATTCTGCATCACTAACTGTAAGCTCCCTGCCAGGGGAAGTGCCATGGTGAACATGATTTATAGGCAGCAAGCATTCCTTTGATTCAGACCATCACTGGCTTGTAAAAATCAAATGCAAATTTCTCAATTCTCAAATTTCTCAATCAAATTTCTCAAATTTCTCAAATTTCTCAAAAGTAAGTTTTAATTAGCATTTTACTGGGAATTTTGGGGCAGGACTTGCCACCTGTAAGAGCAATTATTACTTTGCATAAATTTTGCTATGAAAGATAAAATATCTGTAGAACTTAAAGACTTATTCCTCTTCTTTCCCTTACCACAAATTACCCTGGGAGCAAAGGTGGCAGTGCAACAGAGGCAAACTGCTCATGATTTCACAAATTAGTGGCCTGGGCCCTTTCACAGAGCTGGATTATCTGGAATAAAGCCAATGGTTACATTCCTACCATTCACTCTGATGGCCAGGAGATAACATGAGCTCTGTATGTGAGACAAGCAAATCTTTCAGCCACACTGAAAGATCATAATTATATAATATAATTGTTCACAGCAGATTGGAACCATTCCTCAGGATCAACAGCTTTGTGTTTTTCAAATGCTATATAAAGCAGCTTGGCAGCAAGGCTAAGAGCTGAGTTTTTATCCTTCTCCTGATAGGTCACTGCTGATGCAGCAGCCCTTGAACTGAACAGACAGTTTCTCTCTAGAGAAAGTAGTATATTTAGTGTCCCAAATGGTAGGTTAGATGTCAGATTTAATTTGAAACCTGAGATGTTGTAATTCCAGAGAAACTGTTGGCAAAATGTTTGTGTTTAAACAAGAGGACATCGGTTTAATCGAGTTCTCTCATTCTTCTTGGTATTAATTATATTTAATGAGTAATGATTTACCTAAAAAAAAAAATTAAGAAGTCAAAGACTAGCAGGCTGAAGAGAAAGTTCCCTGTGGTACTAGAAGACAGTAAAATTCAAAGATCCTGTTGATAGAATCTTTATTCTTATCTGTCCTCTTAACACTGCCCATTACACTGTCTACAACAAAGAAAATTTCCTCTTACCAGGGACTGAAACTGGAATTTTGATTTAATAAGCTAGGAATGCAAACAACACACCTTGCAGCACTCTGAATGAGTAATTTACTGCATGAACCTTGGACACAGTGATGCATTTTATATTGCACTTATCCTAAAATGCATCTCTGCATCTCTTCCACACACAAAAGCCAAAATCCACATGACTGTTCTAACAGAAATATCTTGGCCAGCTTAGAATCCTATCCTTGTTTTACATCAGTGAATAAGCTCTCCGTATTTCATGCAATCCATTATACATTTGTACAATAGGATCCTCATCCTGGGCTTCATTTATATTCAGTGGAGATCTAGTAAATGAGTCTAGAACACAGGCTAAAATCCTTTAACTCTCAGTGATCTATAGCCTTCCATCAAAGCAGGGAAAATTTTCTATCTATGTAAGTAGCAGATGTAGCTAGAAAAGGCTTGGACATTGCCAACTTCCTTAATAATTTTTATAAAACATTGAGATTGTCTGAATTGCAGTAAAAAAAGACACCGGTTGCCGCTTCAAGGCTTCTAGTTGAAAACAGAGGACATTGCTGTCTTTGTCCTGTGTAATGACTTGCAGAAATTCTGTAAACCCATTTTCTTTAAGAAAAAAAGCTCATTGCCATTAATGTCTTTTGGGACACCTCCTATAAATAGTTTAAATTGCCCTGCTTTACTCAGTTTAATTATTTATTTGGAGAATAATTACTTTAGATGTCAGTTCCATTATCATGGAAGTTGTAAATGATCCTGAAACTGAAACAAATACTGTCTTCTTGAGGTCAGTAACCTTAGCATTACAGACACTATTTTAATTGTTGTTTCATTGCAGAACCCATATATAATATGAATGAATGTGACTCTCAGACTGTCCTAAGATTTATTTTAGAAGAGTTAACAAAACCTACAGATAACAAGAGGTAAAGGATTTCCCATTGAAGATGCTTGTCTGTGCCTCTCAAAGTCTTGTAGAAAATAATGTATGCCTCAGCAGCAGTGGAATAGGTAAAAGAAATAGCATTAATAGGCAGCCAGCATAAAATGTGAATATTATGATAGAATATTGTTATTGAGGCTCGAGTCAATGAGTTTGAATTAATTTCTTTCCATCAAAACCTAAAGCCCTCCTACATATGTGTAGTACATGCCTACCAAAACCAACACTGAAACTGCTCCTATTCATTAAAGAAAGGTAAATTTATATATTAAATTTATTATATACTCAATTGATTTCCTAAGGGATTGCACACATCTGCCCAGTTCTGTGAAACATCAACCTTGCCCACCTCCCAGAAGGACGCCAAAGTTTTCACCAAACATATTGTTGCTGTTAAGGACTTGCACGACATTCATCTCCTGTCACTGGACTGGAGAAAGCGTGAACTGGGTCAGAGCCAGGATCTGTCCAAGCCAGCAGCCAATCTCCAGCAGCAGCTGAAGGCAGATGGCCAGGGGGGAAAATGAGGACCATGGCACTAAGTCTGACATTTCTCCTCACAGTCCCTCAGCTGCCAACCATGCACAGCCCAGGGGCTGCTGGAGCTGGGTGCACTCTTTGCTCTCAGTCGCATCCACAGGACATCTCACAATGGGCTGAGCCTCCCCTCGAGCCACAGAAACATTCAGCTCTCAGGTCTTTTAGCCCAAGACATTCCAGGTAGGCCCATCCTCTCCAGCCTCTCCAGTAACTGTGTTCTGTACAGGCAGATTTTCCAGCTGTGCCTATTTAACCATTGCAGTCTTCATTTCTAATTCTGTGCCACTCTTCCTTGTCACCTCCTCCTCCATGCATGGCATATTTGCACTCACAAATTTATGCTTTGTTATTCAGTGTTCTCTGGTTTTGTATTTTGGTGCTTATGAACTCGGAGCAACTCTTTATTCCTGGAATACTAATTCAGAACTGCTGAATTGAAAGTGCCCAGGCATAAAACTGGTTTGTTCCATAGGCTAAAGCAAGTATTTCCCTTTACCCAGCAAATCAACATTGTCACCATCTCAATATTATTCCTGAAAAGATCTTTCCATATCACAGAGAGGAAGAAGGATAGTTTTAGGTACAGACTAAGGGGTTTTTGGGGTATTTGGTTACTCAGCAAAGATCCTACTATGTGCCCTCACTTATGTAAGGTTCACTTCCACACCTACCCTGAGTATCTTTAGCTCTGTTTGGCAGATTAAAACATTTAAGGCCAGATTTTATTCTATTTCTGTCAGAAGCCAACTTTCGAATTTCTCAACATATAAAGTGTTGTTTTTCCAACCATCTTTCAAGACTTACTATATTGGATTTGAAATCTTCTCTACTCATTTACTATATGCCATTTTTCTTTTATTGCAACCACAATACCATCTGTGCTGAGATTTGTTACATGAGGTTTTAGCTTTGGATATCAACTATTTCTATAAAATATAACTTGAAATCAATTAGTCACTTTGGACATAAAGATAAACCAAACAAACAGTTCCATCTATCTTTCTATGCTTTTTTTTCCCTTTAGCTTTATGGTATTTTGAGAAGCACCAGATTTGCTTGATGAATGGTTGCCTATTTAATGATAAAAGACAAAAATTCTGTAACAGCAGTTGTGGGGGGGAAAATACAGGGGAAAAATAGATGGCTTTGCTCATCATCATCATCATGATCCTAAATGAAGGAAAATATCCTGAAGCCTGGACTAGTGACTAAGAGTCAGCTCTACATCTGTTTGTGAGGGTGCTGTCAGCCACAGAACAATGACTGATGGGGATCCCATCCCACTCAGTGAGCTGCTCTGGGGGCAGGTCCAGATCCCAGCCAGGAGAAACTCCTGGGGCAGGGATGAGAACTTCAAGTTACAGACACAGCTGAGCCCAGGGGGAGAACTGGGGAGGTAGCTCAGGATCTGCATTTGTATGCAGGCAGGAGCACAAATTACAGAGGACAAAGACAAGGTTTTTCCTTAAATCAAGTTAAAGATTGTCTTTTCTCTCTGCTGCCAAACTAAATGTTCAAAAATCATAAATTAGGACCCCAAGCATGACAAGTACGACTTCAAAAAGCAGGAACTTAAAAGTATTGGCCATCTTTGGCCCTGAACACCAACACAGTATAGTTTCTGAGGCCTTCAGGAACATCAACATTACATGTCTGAACTCCCAGAGCTGCAAGAGCTACAGATTTCACTGGAATTAATTTGGGCTTTTTTCTACACTCACGTTATTGGACATCTCCACAAAGTGGGCCTTTAATATCATACAATGCCTTGACACCAGACTCCCAGGGACCCCAGGGACATTAGATAGCCAGTCTAGGGCCTATGGTCTGCTCTGACCTTCACTGGGCTACAAAATTAGGCAAGGAACACTCCTCCCTCTGCTCCTGCCAAAAACCTCTCCATGAACTCCCTGTTAGAATTTGCTCTGGGCTGGATACTGCCTGTATGTGAAATGAGAGTTCCACCTGTGTACTCACGATCAGATTAATCTCATTTAACCACAAATAGCTGTGCTAGGAAGGGAGCTCCAACCTGCCAAGTCCTGGCCATTGTGCAGAGCAGACATTGTGACTGCAGAGAAAGCTGGGCCAGGAAAGTGGTCAGGTTGAAAAAGTGACCTGACACAAAATTCCCAGATCATTTACAGCAGTGGCTCCATGAGGTGGCTCCCTGTACAATCCTTCAGCCATTAATGCCAGCACAAAGGAGAGCTCAGGGACACAGAGACATCCCTTTAGTCTGCACTTGGATGCAGTTAAATTGCAGTCATGGAAACAAACATAAATTCCCTGAGGTCATTTGACTGTCCTGCAAGTTTTTCTGCCATGGTTAGAGCTCAAGCTGTTTTTAAAGAGGCCACAAATATGGGATGAGGAAATATGGGTATTATACTTTTTTCTTTCATGTTTTTTCGGTTAGATCTTCAGATTGCAAAACCTTCAGGGCAGGGCTCACCCATCTTCCTGCCTCCTCAGAAAGAGCCTTACTTGGCCTTTCAAATAAACACACTGGGTAGCATGAAAAACAGAGAGGATGGTGTAGCTGTCATCTCTGGCAGAGGCCCAAATAAAATTTGTTCCTCTTATCATGATGAATAACTGCATTTTGCACAAATGGGAGCTAGAAATGCCCTTCTTAACCCATGGACAGTTTTACAAAATGAATCCAAAGCCACACCTATTAGCAATCATGAAGATCCTTCCGGACTAAATCAGCTTAATCTCACTGTCCCCTGACAGAAAGTTTGTGTAGCCTGCAGGTCACCTCCATGCTAGTTCTTCTTCTTTCTCCCTGAGTACATGCAGTTTAGTTCACTGATATGAACTTTACAGGACTGCAGATTTTGGGGCATACCACAAAAAATGAAGGATTTGGGAAGTAAAAGAACAAGCTGTTAGAGTATAACAGTTTACATCCACCTATTAATTCTCAAAAATCACAAACCATTGCCTTCAGAAGATAGGGTCCCAAACCAAGCACACTCTGTGGACCAGCTTTTACTAAATGCCAGGAAAACAAAGATGTAGTTTTAAGCAACTTAGTGCATGTAATGAAACAGAACCTAACCTTAAAGGTATTTGGGTGTTTTTTCCCTGAAATCTGACAGAAGATATTGAGAAAGAGCTTTAGTGAGAAAGCCTCAATCTGGGGTTTCCCCAGTATGTTTTTTTAAGCCACTAAGTATGAATGAAAGGAAATTGTAGCCTCAGCTGTGTCCCCCTTTGCCATCCCAAATTCCCCAGGCAGGGCCAGAGTGGGTGTGCTCACAGGGGGCTCACAGCCATGGTGCACCTTGGCTGTCCACAGGTACATCAGGTACACCTTTCCTTTAGGCATGGACCTGGGTTTGTATTTCAGGACCAAAGCAAATCAGCGGAGGTCTCTGGGTGTCAGTGAAATGATAACAACATAATCACCAAGCGTCTGTTAGTTACTTTTTGATATATATCTTAAATAAATGAAGATTAAATCTTCTTATAAAGTCTCAAAGCTTAGGCCTTCATTTGAGACCAACACAATGTCATTATTTTGGAAAATAATTCAATATTTTAAGATTAATTCAGTGGTAAGAAGTAGCTTAGTAGATATTTTTCTTGAGAAATCTCACCAAGTGGCATCTACTCACAAAAGCAGCACAAGGCAATGTAACCACATCTTTAATTTGCTGCTACTACTGAGCAGGTTGGCTTGCCCTGTGCTTTTATTTTTCAGTAGCTTTGATTACACTTTTCTCTATAAAGTCTGCATCTGACAGCATGGAACGCATTTATCTGAAGTATGGAAAGAAATAACACTAATAGGATCTCCTGCTTGTATGTGAGAGAGTGTATGAGAACATAACAAATTCACCTATGCCATTACCTCTCTGAAAAAAAGTCAAAATTTCAGCTGCAGTGACCTTGTGGTCACAAAGATCACAAATCGCAGGACAGAAGACATGGAAAGGAAAGGGCTGCAGTTAGACAGGTGTACATTGTTACAGTACATCCTGCAGTTGTTATATATCCAAAACTAGTTCTCTAAAGACAGAAATCAGGCTTCCCCTCATGCTGTTCAATAGTTTACAAAATACAACTGACAATAATTCACACTGATGTCCAATGGCAGTAAGGAAAATATCTCTTAATTTAAAGACCTACACCCCAGGAAGAAAATAAATAAAGTGCCAAAAATATAGACATTACAAACTTGACCAGATGAATTTGGCACAGCCCTGCACAACATACAAGAAAAGTCTTTTTTAAGGGAGTTGCAGCTGAAGCCCGACAGAATTTAGTAATATTGACAAGAATGTTATGGTAAACTTGATAGTAAGAAAAATCAAGATTCTAGTATATGTAGAGAAATATGCTCTGTGAACTAAACTAATAGAAATGTTCCTATATAACAAATTAGTAATACATCCAATTTTGTTTGCTTTTGTCATTATAAACCAAGTTATACCCTGTCTGGACTGAGCTGTGGGACTCCTAAGAAAGATCCCTGTCTTGTAGGGATTCCTTGTAGGGATCACCATCACATTTAGGTTCTTTCCAGGCTGAAAAGGCACAGATGTTCCCCTACAGTTTTGAAACTCACAGCTCAGACCTCCAGCTCTGCAATACCACATAGTCATCAACAACACCAGAACTAAAAACTACATAGCTCTGCTCTGCTCTGAGCACCAAAGTCTAGATCTGTGCTGCTCTTCACATCTAACTTTTCATGCCACCTTGTTAAGGACTATGTGAGTCTATAATGTAATTTAGAAGAGCTTTTCTCTTCATAAAGCTGTGGCATCTCTTGAGGAGTTAATATTTGTTCTGAGGATCAACAGGCACTATAACTGAAATTAAAGATGACTTTTTCATTGAAAAAATCCTTTCTAAGCCTCATTGACTTAGTGCCCTATTCACAGTCTAGAGTTTGGAGCTAAAACAGAGAACACAGAGCCATGGTTCTGCTGACAGAAAAAGACAGTTATTGGAGGGTTTTATCCAATTTGATCCTACTCACAGTACATCTCAATTTCACACCATGTTTTAATCAAAGTAAGCTTTTATGAATATCCACTACTGCTTACCCTAATAGATCCTAGGACTGAGAAACCCTCATGCTAGGAAGTAGGACCTAGGTATTAAAATAATTCTCATTAAGCAACATAGAATTCAGAGAAACATATTTCAAGGCCCACTGAGTTAAAAGAACTAGGACACAGTAGCAGTGGTTAGGTATTTATTAATTTCCCTTAGTTTACAGCAGTCACTTTCACAAACAGATTCCAAAGAACACCATTGTGCAGAACCAGATCAGGCAGATGTATAGGCTGTATGTGATTCGGCCACTTAGGCACCAGAAGTGCCATGAACAGTGTAAAAACTGACACCAAAGTGGGAGGGCTTCAGCCATCTTCATGATGTGCCCTGCCCCTCCCAGGAACAGTTTTTGAGTTTGGCTATTTTAAATGGTGATTTTTTCCAAAGCCTGCAGATCCCAATGCTGTGTTTCATTTCCCTGAGGACATTAGACTGAGGGGAAATCCAGAACACAGGACTACTTACTAAACTTGCCTTTATGCAACTTCATATTTCAAAGAATTAATAAACAATGCCAAAAGCTCTATTGTAAGCATGAGAAAAGTATCCCGGGAAGTGTTTCTCCTTTGCAAAGCTAATCAATACAGTATTTTAGGTATGCTACCCAGACCACAATCCCATATTATGCTGAAAGGAGAGAAAGAAGCATGAGAGATAGAATGGTGTTTTCATTACAGTTTAACGGTTTCAAACAGTTTAACTGTTTAACTTTTTTTTTTTTTTTAAATATGGTCTATAGTCCAAATCTGATAAATCAAAATATAATTAGATAGTGCAGGAAACATCACTACAAACCTAGCGAACAGGACAGGTTTTTTCAGGGATTATTTCTCAGAAAAGAATCAAAATCCCAGATCCATTAAATTAGGGGAAAATTCATTGTGTGAAAATGAGGAGGGCTGGATTCGTTTGGCCCATAAAATACTGCAAACACAACCACAAGCAATAAGGGCCTGCCTTGGGATAAAAAAAGATATTGAGCTTACAAAAGCCATCTATCTCCCTGTGAAAACAAATACCACAAAGGCTGTTCCACTCCATGGTTCACTGTTGAATGTTTTGATTCAGGTGGGCTCTGGCTCTCTGATGTCACTCCTTCACACACTTGCTTCATTTGACATAGAGAGCCAAAGACTAGTTCCACTGAAGTCCTGTGATTTGCTTAGTGGTAGGATGAAAAAACTCCCACTGGCTTCAAGTGTGAAAGATCAGAGTCTGAAGGATCAAACCTTATAGCAAGTAGGGTCAAGCAGCAAGTTCCCAACCCACAATATGAGCACTGGTTTTTATTATCTATCACTGCCCTGCTCTGAAGGACTCTTTCCAGGTGACAGTTCCTCGTTTTTTGTGAATGGCTGTGATCAGATCACAGCTTCACACTGGAGCTGTTTATAAATGCTCCTTATGACATTGCCTTTTATTTTTTTTTTTTTATCAAGCCATTTTTCCACCATGAAACAGGACATTTATTGTTCATATATAAGAGGCAATGAACCTGCAAGAGCAGCGTTCATAAAACCTGGAAACCTCCTCAACAAGCAAAATGACTAACTGTGATGGACATTCATAAATCACTCCATATCTTTCATCATAACTCCTACAGTTTCATTAATTCCTAGAGGAAGACATAAATCTAATGTGCATCTTAAGGAGCCAGCAGGCTGCCTTGCTTTCCAGGCATAAAATAAATATGAAGCTGTCTTCCCTACTGAGGAGATGCAGGTTTTGCATGTGTGCACAGCAGGAAATCCATGTCACTCAAAGTGTGGGGATATCCTGGGCAGCCCTAAAGGCATCACTTTTGTTTTCAGAATGAGCAAATGCTCCATCCTAACCCTGCCCCCACTGAACTCAGTGGACCCTTTTCCCTATAAAGCTCAGGCAGAGCTGTATGTATAAAGCCTTTAATCTATCTCTGCTTTTGAACAATCAGGTTAAGAGTGCAGATTTTATTTCCAGAACTGAGGGGCCACCCTCAGTGCCTGGGTCAGTGTTGCAGGTATCCTCTTGGAAGGGTCCTGGGCAGCTGCAAAGGGTCTGGCTAACATGCAACAGCTTGGAGGATCACAGAGAATACATACATCCAGCAGAATCCATAAAAAAAGGACAGCAACAAAATCTTTTCTTTTAAAGCAGGCAAGCTGTTAAACAGGAAAAAAAAAATAAAGACTTTACAGTGAAGCCTGGTGCTATGCAAATTGCTCCCTGAAAATGCTAAAGCAAGTTTGATATCCTGTGGCCAGAGTCAGCATGGGAATAACTCACCCATTCAAACCCTGGGCTTGCTCACTCAGGAGATTATCCTGCTCCTGAGGGCACATATTTTTGTTTGAGGTGGGTATGGCAGTCTTGTGAGTGAGTATCCTGGAGGAAAGAATATAAATGTGCACACTAAATATTTCTGTCGGTACGATTAGGGGCTGAAAGAGAGCAATAGTACTTGAAAGCCCATATGACATCAGAGGGTAAACACAGGATGGCTCCCAGAAAGTCTTCGTGGCCCCTTTGCTTGAGGTTATCCTCTGCCCTAAAAGAGGAATACAAATAAAAATGGGGGACCAGAGACAGGGGGAAGAAAAACAAAAGAAAATAAACTAGAGCATGGAAAGACTAGTTTCTCCTAAGAAAAACAGGTGCAGGCTGAAATGTAAATATCTCTGAAAAGATAATTAAGTCATACTCATAAGGTCTGTTTAAAAGTCTGCTGCTTCTTTTTCCAGCCCACATTTTCCAAAAGAAAGAAAAGCTGTCTTTAAAATATCTGTGATAATTGTTATGAAACAATCACATGTAGCAATCTTGGCTTATTGGTGCACATCCAACGCACCACATCAATCTCTGTAAACCTTTCCAAAGGTTTGTGCCTGCGGTTGGGAAGAACTGATTGTGCAGCAAAGATAACAAGGCAATTTGTTAGAACTTAATTTGTAACAAATTATTTCTGTGGAAAGAGCAAATGATAACAAAAGGATAACTCTTGATTTATGGAATTGAGGTAAGACCCAGCATTCCAGCTGCACAATATCTTGGGATAAGTCATGTCTGCACAATTTTTAGAAGGTTGGCTTTGAACTTTCAAGATCATTGACATACTTTTACACAGAATAGATTTATTGATAGGTTTATTAAGATGGAATGAGTATTTATTTACTCTTGTTTCTTTTCCAGAGCAAACGAAATTCATAAAAGATAGCCAACATATAGTATATATTCAACCATGACAAGCTTTTCAGTTACAAAATCAGCCTTTGAATCAGGCTACGACATGGTTATGTAGGTAAAATAACCCATTTCCTCATAATCTTCAAAATATTCACCCACTGTGAGCTGCTTTCTAGTGTTTTTGCTGGGGGCAGATATAAACCTCCTACCATTTTTGAATGGCAGCAAGTTTGAATTTACAAAGCAAATATTTTTATTTTTCAACAACCATTATTTCAATCTTCTAAAAACCACTCTATTTTACTGTACCTTAGAATATTTGGAAGAAGGCTGAAAATGAGAGACAAATTCCAATACTGAGGACATAAAGCAGTGAAGCACTTTGAGGATTGGACTAGTTCATCATGTAAGTAGGTCTTGTGGAGTTGTTGGCTTGTTTGTTTGTTGGTTTTTGTTTTTTTGTTGTGGTTTTTTTCCAGTTGATTTCAGAATATCATGAGTCTGTTCATATTTTCCTTATCACTCTCTACAACTTCCTGAAAGGTGGGTCTCATCCTCCTCTCTCAGAACTAGCAACAGGACAAGAGGAAATGGCCTCAGGCTCTGCTAGAGGAGGTTCAGGCTGGACATCAGGAAGATTTCTTTGCCAAAAGGGTGGTCAGGGATTAGGATGGACTGGACAGGGAGCAGGACTGGTGATGGTGGAATCACTATCCCTGGAAGGGTTCAAGGAACAACTCAGTGTGGCACTTGGTGCTGTGGTTTAGTTGACAAGCTGGTGTTTGGTCAAAGTTCGGACAGGATGATCTTGGAGGTCTTTTCCAACCCTAATGATTCAGATGTTCAGCCCAAAGCAAATTCCTGACTGGAAGTTTTAACTCAGAAGTCAGAAGGAAAAGTCATTAAGGATAGGAAAGAACCTGCCCAACTCTATTCCAGCCCAGTGTAAAATAAAGAGGATTTAACTCTCACAAGAAAGAGAGAAGAACAGCACAACTCTTTGTGCTTAATTTACTCATTGAAACAATACTTTAAATAGGGAATTAATCTACACAAAAACATGTAATATATGTTAACTAGAGACAGAGAGATGCTCCAGATGTAACAACACCTGTGAAAACAATATCTGCCTCTTTGTAAGGTTTTTAACTTATTTAAATTTTAAAATAATTTTTAGTTACTCTATATTAGAAAATTATTGTGTGCACATCTTTACCATTATCCCTACAGTTGAAAATATAGATTGGGGAAGTCAGTGGAGACAGTTGAGTCTTGTCCTACCCAGCAAGGCTCAAGCTCACTGCTGCTCCAGCCTGTGCAATGATGAATTATTTAGACCCTCTGTAGTTAAGCAGAGCTTCAGCTGTGCAGTTGATAATCAGACCACTGTCAGAGCCTGGGTTTCTTTATCAGGTGTGCAAACACACAGGCACATGTTCTTCATTTTGCAAAGGTAGTCAGTGGCAATTGCAATCAAAGAGGGGGTTGCTGTGCCACTCCAAATTTGTGAGCTGTTCTTCATCAATACTTGCACGAGGAAACATTCGATTATTCTGCAAGATGCTGAATGTTCCTGTTGATTGAAACTGTTTAAGGGTGTCAAATCAAGGCTTTTCTCTCTGCTGTACCACACCTGTTCAATTTCTCTGTCATTGTTATCACAACTGCAACAAAATAAGCACATCATGTACAAAAGGCCACACTAACACTTTCAAAGATGAGAATTTGGTTTGCAAACTACTCCTTGATTTGTGGAGTAAAAATCTCAAGGGTACTCATATGTAACTTTCAAACAGCACCTTAGAACTACCTTAGACAGCTGAATAGCAACTTAGAACCAAAATTTTGATGGTATGTAGACAAAATTTTACATAAAGTGAGATCTTTAAGAAGCATCTTGCATCAAATAACGCGTTGTTCAAATATGTGACCATAGAAGCCGCAGGTCCTAAAAGGACACAATCCTCTGGTACGCCATTGTCCTTTCTGCTCTCATGACATGCACATTCCCTCTAAAATATTGCCCCAGCCTTCCATGCTGAGCATGTCTCTGCCACAGAACACACACACTGGCAGGTGCCTTGCTCATTCTGCACCTTTCTTCAGGACAAAAAATGTATGAGCAGCAGCTGTTGGAGAAGACAGCTAGCAAAACTGGGTGTGAGGGAAGAGGGGTGGGCTGAGGGATCTGTTTTGGAGGCAATCCCCCTGCAGCTATAGTGGCTATGGTTTAAGTATCTTCTGTTGGAGCACAAAGATCTTTGAAGGCATAATCCAGCCCGTGCCCATTTTGAGAGGCCTGGCTTTATCTATGCATAGAGCACACTGTGCAAATGGATGTTTAGCTTGTGAGGGATTATTTCTGCTCCCTGGCTGGGTGACTGAAATTTTATAACTACACTGGTGATCACATGCAGTATAAATAACAAATACATCTCCAGATGCGTACCGAGGCCCGCATGCATTTATGCAATCAAAGCACAACATTGAGGGGGAAAAAAATCAATAAAAGCTTAGGAACAATGAAAAACCTGGGCTACCATAAAGAGAACCATTGCTGTACTAATAGATATTTTCCAGGAGGTGGGTTCTTGCTATTATATCATACCCAAAGTACAGCAGGAATTGTTTCACTGCTGACATCTGGCTGTAACAGCACGACCTCTGATACCATGCAGGACATAACCTCAGTGCAGGCTCTGAAGAAACTAGGAACATGACTTCACAGAAAATAGGAGTAATATTCATTGGCTTATGGAATGGGAGTGAAGGGTGATTTAAATGCAGATTCAAAATACCAGCAGTGAAATCTTGGTGTATTTAGTGTTGGCCTATTTAGCTATTTAACTGACAGCTGGTGATTAATGTTGATATAAAACTTTGAAATATCTTTCTCTTGGAATACAAAGTTGATAGTGGTTTATGGTTCAGTTTTTTGGTTGCTTTCTCAAATGAATTTCTAGAAGCTGAAGACCATGAATGGGAATGCTGAAATACAGCAGTTTTCAAAGCTTTCAGAATAGTCATGATGAGAAGTTGTTTTAGACTTTAATTGAATTGATAGTAATAGTGAGGAACAATTATTTTGATTTGTTATTCACATATTTTGGACAACTTCTGTAACTGAAGGACAGATTTGAGTGCATTTTTTAAAGTTAATTACCTGCTATCTCCATGGTGCTGCATTTTATTTTATTTTATTTTATTTTGTTTTGTTTTGTTTTGTTTTGTTTTTTCAACATGTAGTACTGTTTTCTAATTGAACCACTGGGTCTTTTATTCAAATCACTATTTTTTAATTATTGACACAAAAAAATCAAGTATGATGCCCCTCAGCAATAAATTAGCATAATATTAAAGGGAAATGATCTGAACATATTCAGTGATGTTAGCTCATGAGTTACTAACATGACTTCAGTCTGCACCATTAAGGCTGTGAAATAACTGGTCCAGGTTTTCCAGCAGTTTGCAGGCCAGTTCAACCACAAGAAGGTGACCAAACACTCTAAGATGAGGATTGGTCTCCTTTCAGGATCCAGTTCAACGCTCATTTAGGCAAGAGGGAACTTCATTTGTACCTCCACAGGCATGGATCAGGGCCTTACTAAGAGGTTTAGAGAAGCCATCCTTTTCTTGGCCACTGAAAGAACTTCCAGTGGAGGACAATAAGGATGATGGCATTGTTTAAATCTGTGATAAGTTACAGGATAAACTGAAAATAAATCAAAATTACTAGCCTGGAGTCATGCTAATCTGAGTGCATCCTTTTGAACCATGCCCCAAAAGGTCAGCATTAGGGGTTAATCTCGCCACTGATAAACATGCAGAGCCAGGATACTGACTGGCCTGCCCTATACATGCACACAACTTTTAGGGCAGGCTACCTGCACAACTTTTAAAATACTGACCATTCTTTTCTAGAGAAATGAAGGTGATATAGGAGAATTAGGAGATGGGCAGACAGGCTCTGACCTCAGTGGAGCAGACATAACAGCAGAGCCCAGCTAGGCTGGAATAAAAGGGGAAATGGGCCAGGGTATTTCAGTGTTGCAGGTCCTAACAAGCACAAGCTGCTGCTGGGAACCAGCAGTGAGGGCTGACACACAGCACTCTGCACAGGGTCAAGGCCTTTGTCTGCTTGCTAAGACAAAACCCTTGAAAGGAATTTGCTGTGTGTGAAAACACAATCCAAGATTATGTGCTGTCTCATATTACAGGCAAACTCTCAGAAAGATGATACGTCAGAGCATTCTATACAGGGACTTCCACTGAAAATGAGTCCTCATGAAATATGCAGGTCTTTGCTGTGTGTTTTGTTCCTCATGCCTCCTATTCCCTCTCCACTCTGCTTCTGTTCGTGGGGATGTTAAATGCAGAGATTTCCTGTTTAGCACAGAGCCACCCACCTTGGCAGGGTGTCATGCCTGGCAGCTGAGAGCTGTGCCAAGACCCTGATGTAGCTGCAGTCTTGGTAGGTCAAAACTTTTACAGCCACTGTGAGAGGGAAGTTTTAATCTGCTTGTTCCAACTCAAATGTTAATGTTTTCTCCCCACACTTTTCAATCATAAACAATTATCTATTAAAAACAAATTAGGCATGAGATTTCTCTCACCTTTCTACAGTGTTTTGAAATTCTTTCTGCATTGTCTTTTGGTTTTCTGCTCCATCTTCTGCTCTTCCCACTGCTGCTTGGCAACACAGATTGCTGTACAAAATATGAGCTCCTGAAGATTGCTCACTTCAATAAAATTTTAACCAGAGGCAAGCATGCAAAGTAATTGAGCCTGCAGGGTTTCAATGGCATAATTGTGGGTTAGGTTTGATTTTTTTGTTGTGAGTGAAAGATTCTGTCTTATAGCTTCTGCCCAAGTGGACCAAGTCAGGCATGTGCAGGAACATGCAAGATGAAAGTCTTGTTGGTCTGGGGACTGTTGTGACATCTCCATTGCAAAAGGACACAATTCACTGTTTGCCTTGCACAGTGCCTCCTAAATGCCATCCTGTACCCTGCATGGTGTGGCATGAACTAATTCACACTGTTCAATACTGAGCATTAGGGGATGTAGAGGAATTCAGTTACTAGCTAAAAATCAGGATACATGAACAATCCCCTGCAATACTCCTGGCAATTTAATTTGGCCTGGGGAAATTTTTGTCACCGTTAGAGAACACAAAATGTGTTGGTCCCACAGAGTCATCACTACTCCTTCTGTGGTACAAGGTTTTTCCCTTTGCATGATCAGCTTCTTTTTCTTTTTTTCCCCTAAGAAATCAGTTTTTCATTCCACCTAATGAATTACTTTCCAGAAAAAAAAGCTGGTTCTTCCCTTATTTTCATTATATAACTTGCCTTTCAGATAGAGCTGGCATTAAAAAATAATCAAGCTTCATGCAGGATAAAATAGCTGAGAAGTTTTTTTTCTTAGATTTTTACTTTTTTTTTCTCCACGTATTCTCATATATTCATTCGTCATTTTGGGTTTTTGGGTTTTTTTCAGACTTTATTTTCCACATTCTCAAATTACCTTATATCATCCTTCTGATGTTTTTATATTGTTGCCCTGAGCTGTACAATACAGTGTGTGCTAACAGGACCCCAAGTAGGTGAACTGTACTTTCCAGGTTGGACTTCTGAGAGGGTTTCTAGCAGAGTCTCTCTCCCTCTCTTGCCTCTCTCTCTCTTTTTATTAATCTTTGATAACCCTCTTTTTGATCTGCACACTACACCCTTCTAATTTACGGATGCTTTTAAACCTCAGGCATGGGATTACTTCATTTGATTCATGGAAGACCATGAGCAGTTCAAATTAACCTTTTGCTTCCTTGAGGGGAAAAAAATTTACTTTGGGGATTTGGTTCACCTGTTGAGAAAGAAGCTGTCTCTTCTTATTTACTGAGATTGCCTCAGCACCACAGAGATGACTCATGCATACCCTGAAGGGTTTAGGTGGCACCATAAATTCACTGCTGGACACCATGGACCCTGTCCAGAGCAAACTGAGGTCAAAAAAATCATTCCCATTGACTCCAGTGCCAAAGCTACATTCCACTGAGTGCACTTTGTTCCCAAGGAAATTAATGGAAGATGGTGTTGGGTTATCAAAGAACCATCAAGAGGTGACACCTTACTGGTTTGTCTACAGAAAAACAACAGCATAAAGTGACATCATCACACCAGTGACAATTGTATCCTCTGACTTTTCCATATCATTTTACCATCATTTTTGCAAAAAGATGTCCAGAAAGAGATGAGATCTGTGTCTAAAATATGTGTTAAGCCCTGCTTTTCTATCAGCCCACTAAGCAGGCTCAAAATGTACTGCAGCAAAATGAGGGAAAGGATAACTCCCTAATGGAAAAAGGCACAGAGACCTCTTGAAAGGAAAGCCTACCCAGGAAGGTAAAGGTCTACAGGATTGATCTTCTGTTTCCCACTTTCTTTTAAGAGTGCAAGGGACTACTTTGTTGGGGTCTGCAGAAAAGAGCTAAAGAAAGCATTCACACAAATATCACTGAAAGGCTGAAAGAGTTTGCCCGTGAGCAAAACCAATATGATGACTCCATTTCCTGATACATATATCAGAGTGGATATCAGCCTGCAAGCTCTCAAGCACTGGCTGTGGTTGCTGTGTTTCAGAAACAGCTAAATGGCAGGGTTTTCATCCTTGTCTCTGTCTGTCACACCATAGTGCTGACAAAATAAAACGAGGCAAGGGGTGAAAGAAGTGCAAACACTGAATTTTGTTCCTGCTTTTCTAAGCATTTTACAACAAGAACATGGCAATTAGAAAATGAAGCCAGAAACTGGGTTAGTATTAACTTAACGCTATTTCTTTCTTCATGAGTTTCTCCTCTGTTCCTCTTAGCATTCAGAGACAAATCTGATTCTTTAAATCTGGTCCAGAGCCCTGCCCTAATTGCTTGACAGCAAACTATTTTACATAGCTTGATTGTATTGTTCAAAAACTATCTCTGTGCATACCATTTTACAAGCCTGCAAAAAAAGCCAGAGACCTAGGAGGGCAACAGCACTTTGTAAGGGTTTAATACAATGCCCCATTGTGTGCACCCAGCAGGGCAGATCAGGGCCAAAGCAGAAGCTCTTTCTTTCACAGCTTTTCCACTCAGACCATCCATTTTCTGCCTCCAACAGCATAGGTTGCCACTACATTAAAAAAAAAAACAGAAAGCATGAGAAATATCAGGATGAATGTTGTCTTTTCATCTTCACAGAAGCTGCTTCCTGGCATTAAATTTGAGTGCTGTCCCCTGCATGGCTTATCCTACTTCGTTGCTGTAGCCTACCTGCCTCTGCCTCTTAGTGAATCAGGGACTCAATAAATCCTGCCTTAGTCCATTGTATCTGTTCACCAGTAGCTGATGATAATACACAGGGAATACCTTCACCAGGGGCTTATTGTGCCAAGTCACAGTGGAGACCAGTAGTTCATCCAAGACTATATAGGATATTCAGGTTATCTCATTTGAGCACTATTTTCTTGTTCTTGGCTCCCCAGGGTGTGGGTGCTTTGCAGCAGGAGGGGCTGGTCTGTTAAGGTGCTTGCAGTAAGAAATCCTCTGAGGCTTTGTGGAGGACAACTTTATGCCATTTATTAGAGCTGGCATTAAAAGGAGAGATTAGCATAGAAAATCTTGTGTCCTTCTAGACAGCAGGAACTGTGAGCAGTTAAACAGCCGTGGGGCCTCTGCTGTGTGTGCAGCACACCATGTCCATAAAAGAGATTCTACCCTTTGTCATTCAACTTCGTGTGACTTTCCTCCATGAAAACTACTCTGTTCATCCCTTCCACTGTCAAACAGCAGGGGTGCTCACATGCCAACTCCTTGCTGCACCCCTGGCTAAAGGCAAGGTGCCATGGACGTGAGGCAGTGGTAGAACAGAGCAGGACCTGCCCCAGACTCCTCTGCTCGCTGAGCTGGGCGTGTTTACCCTGGGCTGAGAGGTTTGTGCAGCACAGCACAGGCCTGAAGGTCACAGTGAGTGTGAAGCACAGCAGGGCACAGCAATACTGGCTATCCACAGACTGGAATTGCATTGGTTCTCTCACATTCAGAGCTGTCTGGGACACAGATCCAAGCCTCTTCCTCCCTTGCTTCCTTCTGTTTTGCCTCTCTGCAGATGCCAAATGCCCTCATAAATCAGTCTGTGCAAGTTCTTCTGGAAATGACTCAAATTGCCAAAAGGATTGAAGACACAGCAGCACCTAGTGACACCAAAAGCCACACCTGGACCTGCACTAGCAGCAAAACGTGCAAGATTTACAGACTTTACTGAGGCACTGCAGAAAACACAGCTGAAATCATCAGCCCAGGGTGAAGCAAACTTACTATGCTGTGGTGCTGGTGGAAGATTTTTCTTCAAGGTCATATGATCCCAGAGGTTCCAGAGCTTCTGGAAGAAGAAGAAAATGTCTGTAACATACATGTACAGTCCTAGTTTTATGCTGCCCTTCTTTATCTCCCTTCCAGCCTAGTGAGAATAACTAGTGTGTCGAGACACATGAATGGATTATACACAGCCTTAACCTAACAAACGCTTCACTGCAACGAGAAGCATAATATTTCAGCATGGTGTAGAATAGATGCAAGAAGAAAAAGGGAAAGGAGGGGAAAGAATGAGGTATCAGGATGGCTCATCCTCTTCTGCATAATTTGAGTGGCTGCAGAAGAAGACGTGTGCTACTGTCACCCTTGCTACCTACATTAGCTCTATAGGTTTAATATGCATCCCAGCCAGCAAAATCAAGCTCAAGACCAGTGCAGTTAAAGTGGAGCAGAGTTGAGATCACCTCCATATTCACAGTCAGATACATTAAAGATACACAAAGTTCATTTCTTCCTAGCAAAGGTGGAACCCACCAGATGTCTGGTATAAAAGTGTTTAGTTGTGGCTGACCTCCCTTACAAAATACTACACAGCTATGGTTTATGGGGTAGCTGTGGTTCAACCTTGTGAGTCATGATTTCATTCATTTTTGATGAACAACTGCTGTCTTTTCAAAAATTATTTCAGGAAATGAAAGAACACCATCTCTATTATAGTCAGAAAGCAGACAATAGCTGACAATAGACATGGCAGGCACATGTAGTCTTATTTTACAGTAAATAGACCAGAAATTGGAAAGAATAACATGAATATTGCCATGTGCAAACACAGAAATTTTTCTTTTTCAGAATTGTGTAACATTACTATAGAAATCAAAACCAGAATCATATAAATCCTCAAAATCTCTGGTAATTTGATATTACCACTTTCTTACAACAGTGTGCCATTGTATACAGGTGGCCCAGCAGGAGAGACAAAGCAGCCAGACAAGGAAGCTGCTGGTGAGCAGAGCTGCCTTTATCATCCACTTAAATGACATTTAGCAATGAACAAGTCAAATTGCCTCTGTTTGACCTCACTGGCAGTGTGCTTCAGTGCAAACACAAGCACAAGCTGAACAAGAAATGGACTCTCTTGCAGTATTTACAGCTCTTAGCACAGGCTGCTTTGCATGAGCACTTATTAATTACCTGCACAATCAGGGGAATATGTTCTCTGTGTGTCAGCTCAGCATATATTGTACATAATTGCACATTTGAGCCACACAGTTGTTTATGTCACTTTGTAATCACACTAATAATTACCAAACAACCAAGTAATTCAATGAACAGTAAATGTAACATTTAATTACTTTATTAATTTCCACATAACGTGGAAGAAGGAAAATAGCCAGCTCAATCTATAATTTCACTGTGCTCACAAACCCTATCTTTATGCAGATATATGGGAGAAATTATCAAAACACAACACAGGAGATGCACAAACATAACTCAGCTTTTGCTTGATGTTTTTCATGTTGGCATCTCTCCTGCATGGAGCTTTGAAAATTTATCCTATAATGTCAGGCAACTTCAAGGCATCCTGAACTTTGAAAATTAAAAGAAAAAAAAAAAT